>NW_027491168.1:1414873-2829746 GCF_021521415.1 Bidens hawaiensis
TGAAGCATATGCTTCCTAGTTCCTACAATATGCATGTCAACGGAAGTTAGTTTTGCCAACGGCGATGAATATTGCAAGTTATGCAATTTCAAAATCAGTATAACAACTTGAATCTTGTAAGTCATGAATCAGTAATAATAATAATATAGTGTTCTTTTCTTTAGAGCTCCATAATCATCAAAACTAAGTTTAAAAGATTCTGTCTGATGCCTTGAAGCAGTTTAACAACATCAGCCAATTAGATAATTGCACGATGTTCTTGTTCTTCCACCAAAAATGATATCTGAGAAGCAAGGATCTTTACCGGTTCATGTTCGTGTAGATTCGTTTCATGTAGCTAGTCATGAGCAGGTTGATGTGAATTCTGCTGTAAGAAAAGCCATGGAAAATGCTCAAGAAAGTATACGGATTGCAATGGAATCCGTTGGTAGGAAGCAGGACGGCCTTAAAACCTTTTCAAATAAAAGATTCAAAGATAGCTTTAACGGTGATGCAACTGCAGCCACTTCATCTCAAGTTTTTACAGATTTCTTGGATGCTAAGAAGCTTTCTGTTGCAAAGATGATTATGGATGAAATAAATGGAAAAATTGTAGAATTAACTAGAGAATGCTCGATACCGGTTACGGGTGAAACAGAATCCAGACCTGATGATGATTCAGCTCAAAAAGATGAATATGTAGCTGACGCAGAAACAACAATAAAGAGTGAGACAGCAACCTTTTCATTATATAAAATGTTTGTAGATGACTATCAAGCCAAGATCCAGGTGGAAGATCAGAATGATAATGATAATGAGAATGCATTCAAGAATAAGAAACAAGATAAGGTTGTTGGACAAAAAGATGTTGAAAATGCAGAAAATGATATAGGGATCGACGAGGTTTTTGAATGGGTGGATGATCAGAATGATAATGATAATGAGAATGCATTCAAGAATAAGAAACAAGATAAGGTTGTTGGACAAAAAGATGTTGAAAATGCAGAAAATGATATAGGGATCGACGAGGTTTTTGAATGGCTTGAACACGAGAACGAATCGAAAGACGATCATGACACTGAAATATTCCACAAACAAGGAAAGAGTGAGAAGTGTTGTGACCATTGTGAGCTGAAAACAGAAACAAATGCGTCTGATGATAGTGAGGTAAGACAGGAAAACAATGAGAAATCAGCAGGTGATGATAATGTTATAGAGGAAATATTAAGTGAAAAAGAAAAATGTATTATAAAGACTTTCATGGATCAAACTGCATCTGAAGCAAACGATATGGGTTGTGTGAAGACTGATGCTGATGAATCCAACAAACAAAAGACAGTGTCAGGACAAGATCATTTTAGAAGGATTTATGAAGAAGCAGCTGCTAAAGAAAGGGAATGGGTCAAAAACAAGCTAGCAATTGAGAAGGCAGTTTCTGAAGCTCGTGACCGGGCCTCTGCAGAAGACCGTGAGTGAGCTGAACGCCAAAGGGCTGCTGTTAAAGAAGCTATAGAGGAAGCTAGACAAAGAAAGATGGTTGAGGCCCGTGAAACGGTTGCAAAGTCCAAACATAAAAAAGCAGAATGGGCTGCAGTCGGAAGAGCCGCATCAGAGGCCCGTCAACGGGCTCTAGAGAAAGCAATGCATCAGAGGACTGTTTCTGTAAGTAACGAAACATTAAAGTTATTATTTTTATATAAGGGTAAATTGCAGTTTCCATTCTTTATGTATGTGGTACGTGGTAACTTGCAGATTGTGCTTTTATACTCCAATACATGCATACAAAAAACGTCGTTGAAATTCATATGTTGTCACACTTTTTGTACTTTCCACAAACTAGTATTAATTTTTAAAATTGGCCATTTTGCCCTTACAACCAAATAATAAAATGCGTGATTTTCAGAATTTCATTTTGCCCTTACACGTGTTGGTTTTTAGTTGTAAATTGTAACGGTAAAATGGTCATTTAAAAACAAAGAAAAGTTAACACCAGCAAGTGAAAAATACGAGAAGCGTGACAACACATAAACTTCATGAATGTTTTTTTTCGTACTTATTGAAGTTAAATGACATAATCTGCAAGTTGCCACATACATTAAAGATGAAAATTGTAATTTACCCTTTATATTATTATTGTTATTTATGTTGTTCTTCCAGAATTTAAACACTTCTGGATCAGCTTTGAGAACCAAAGCAAAGTTAGACAAGCACAACAGGATCATGGAAAGAGTGGTACGTGATGCTTTTCTCCATTTTTGACATAATGGTATACGCGTGTATGCACATGCAGTTAGTTACTCGTTAAATTGGTGGTTTCTTTCATAGGCTAAAGCGCTTGCAGAAAAAGATAAGCGAGATCAACTTGCACAAAAGGAACAAGCTGAGAGAAATGTAACGGTCCTTGGTTAAATAGGAACGATTTACCGGTTTTTTATCCTATATATTTTTTTTAATGTTTCCGTATCCGGTTTTATTTCAGCGTTTAGCAGAAAATCTTGATGCCGAGATCAAAAGATGGTCTAACGTAAAAGAAGGGAATTTGCGCGCATTGCTTTCAACACTACACTATGTATGTACAAGCTTCCAATTCAAACACATAACTCATGGTTGTAGTTAGAGGTGGTAAAATGGACGGTTGAGAAGTTGGGTTGGTCTAATCACAACACACAATTTAATCCTTTTTTTTACTTTATCCGAAACCCGATCCGTTCCGGTCAATATTTCTGGTCAGCATGGCTATTCAAGTGATTTTCACTATAAATTATAACCCAAAAAATGGATCAGAATTGCAGCCTTGAACATATGTCACCCTAGGATGTTTAAGTAACTTGTTGAGCTTACTGCAGATTCTTGGACCTGATAGTGGTTGGCAACCAGTGTCATTGGCACACATTATGACTACTAGTGATGTAAAGAAAGCTTACAGAAAAGCTACTCTTTGTGTTCATCCTGACAAGCTGCAACAATGAGGCGCAACTAGAGGTGGTCAAAAAAACCGGTTACGGAACCGGTTTGGCCGGTTTAACCGAAAACCGGTTTTTTAAAAACCGGTTTTTTTAAAAACCGGTTTGACCGGTTTACGTAACCGGTTTACGTATCGGTTATAAGTTTTGGACCCAAAACCGGTTTTATAACCGGTTATAAAAAAAACCGGTTTTTTTTAATAACCGGTTATTAAAAAACCGGTTAACCGGTTTTTAAAATAACCGGTTATTACCGTTATAAAAAAAACCGGTTAACCGGTTTTTTAATAACCGGTTTTCGAACGTTACCAAACGGCCTTATAGCCGTTTTTTTGTGTTTTTGACCGTTTTTTAGCCGTTTTTTTTTGGTTTTTTTACCATTTTACCCCCACAAACATCTATATATAGTTTAGGTTGGGTATTGGTTAGATCACACTTGATTATACAACTCCAAAAGCTCTAAACGTTTATTTCATACGCGATTATACAACTCCAAACGCTCTTCTTTCGTAGTCGTTTATTTCATACTCGAGTATACCACTCTTAATTCGTAGTCGATTATCATGGCCTCCCAAAGTGCTGCTTCATCGGTCAACATGGGTGCCTCGAACACGGGAGAAACCGTCGTTCGGGTCATCCCCACGAAACGAAACCAAGATATTTGGCAACATTTCGACCTATGCGAAATGTCTAACGGAACCCAAAAAGCTAGATGCAAACATTGTTTGAAGTTTTATAACAAAGAAGCAAACTCCAGTTTAAGAGCTCATGTAGAAAAGCCCTCTTGCAAGGTCTTGAAGGACGAATCCGGAAGTAGTTCGCAGCCGGAGATGACGAATCAAGGAACGGTGTTTACGTACGACCTTGAAGCGGTACGTCAACAGTTTGGCAACTTTGTGATTCAACAATCACTTCCTTTCAACCACTTCGACAACCCTCAATTCACGCAGATGATGCAAACGTATGTTCAACCACGCTACCAACACGTAAGTCGTTCGACCCTTAGAAGAGATATGCTTAAAGCATGGAAAAACGCTAAATCCGAACTAATTTCATACTTTTCAAACTTACAAACTGGTGTGAACTTAACCACGGATGTGTGGTCGGTACCTAATGGTTCGCCCGACTCATACATTTGTGTGACGGCTCATTGGGTTGACCCCCGGTCGTGGCAAATGATGAAACGAACCGTTGCGTTTCAATTGTTTGATTACCCGCACACGGGTAGAAATATTTTTAAACTCTTGGATAAAGTCATTCGACAATACAAGATTGAAGATAAAATCTTTTCAATATCGTTTGATAACGCGTCCAACAATACGGCCGCGGTTGGCCATTTAAAATTAAAGTATAAACCTATCTGTGATGGAGCGTTTTTTCATAGCCGATGCATTGCACATATTATCAACTTGGCCGTGCAAGATGGGTTAAACGTGATCGAAACGCAAAGAAACAATTTTAAAAGAATGTTACGAGATGTTTTTAGCAACAATTCAACATTTTCAAGATACAAAAAATTTTGTGAAGAAGCTAACTGTCAATGGTTGGGGCCTAACTGGGATTGTCCAACAAGATGGAACTCGACTTGTGAAATGTTTGAGAAAGCCATCCAACA
The DNA here is from genome assembly GCF_021521415.1 of Bidens hawaiensis. NCBI lineage: Eukaryota > Viridiplantae > Streptophyta > Magnoliopsida > Asterales > Asteraceae > Bidens > Bidens hawaiensis. Next base: position 1,419,431 of record NW_027491168.1, read on the forward strand.
AAAACAATCGTTAATTGCGTTTCATCAAATTTTGTCAAATAGGGGTAAATGTGCACCGTACGATCCTAGAAACTGGTTATTGATTGAGATCGTTACGGAGGTTCTTCAAATTTTTAAATCTTGCACAAGTAGTTTATCCGGGGTTTACTATCCAACAAGCCCCATTGCTTTACCAAAAATTGCTGTCATGTGCACAAAGTTGAGTGACCTTCATTGTAGGGGTGCACCTTATTTTGATATGGGTGTAAAAATGAAAGAAAAATTTAAAAAATATTTTCAAGAACTACCCGCTGTTTTGACCTGTGCTGCTGCGTTAAACCCTTGCATCAATGTTGGTGGTGTTGAAGCTTTAATAGAAAAAATTTGTGATGAGCTAGGGTTAAACGACGATCAAAACCCCTATTATAGCCAAACTTTAAAGAATGATTTCAACACCACCTTGGCAAACATGTATGATGTTTACCTTACAAGATACGGGTCGTCTTCCCAAATTCATGACTCGTTAAGAGCTGTTGCCCAATCCCAATCCCAAACCGACCTTGAAATGGGGATGTACTACATGATTTGGGAAGACGCCGGTAAACGTCAAAGGGTAAACACCCCAAGCAGTGAACTTGGAAGGTATGGTGGTACCAACTTTGTGAAACACATGACTCCGGATGAATTTAGAAGTCTTGATTTGCTGGCTTGGTGGAGAGGTAAGGAGGATGAGTTTCCGATCCTCGCCGCCATGGCCAAAGATTTACTAACGGTCCAAGCTTCCACGGTAGCTTCGGAGTCTGCTTTTTCTGTTTCTGGCAGGGTTATATCGATTAGGAGGACTCGACTCACTCCACCAGCTGTAGAGATGTCGATTTGCTACAAGGATTACTTGGACTCTTTAGACAGGGCACAACATCAACGCTCACTCGAGGGGGAAATGGACTATGAGGCGGCCTTGTATGAAGACGAGGTCAATCAAGGACACACTCAACCAATGACCGATGAAGAAGCCGCGTACGACGATTACCTAAGGAATAGCTCGGGATCGGGTAGCGAAGAAAATGAGTAACAAACATCAACTTGTTAATGTAATCGTGTCTAAACATTCTTTAATGTTTGTATTTTTGAGTTACGAATATGCGATAACGATTTAATGTTTGTATTTTTAATGTAAAAGCTATAAATGAAAGTTATGTGTTTTTAATCTTCCAAGCAAAGAATGCTAACAACGAAACCCTAAACCCTAAAGCAAAAAAAAAAAAAAAAAAAAAAAAAAAAAAAAAACCGGTTAACCGGTTAGACCGGTTTTTAAAAACCGGTTATAAAAAAACCGGTTTAATAACCGGTTCTAACCGGTTTCTAAACCGGTCCAAACCGGTTTGGCCGGTTTGAGTTTTCAGCAATAATAACCGGTTAATAACCGGTCCGGTTATTAACCGAACCGGTTTTTTTCTGGATAAAAAAAACCGGTCCGGTTAAAAACCGAACCGGTTTTTTCAAAAAAACCGATTTGTGCACCTCTAGGCGCAACCATTCAACACAAGTATATATGCGAGAAAGTGTTTGATCGTTTAAAGGTTCATAATTTTTCTTCTGTCCTTCACTGTTTTATGAGCATGCTATTAGGGAATTATCAATTAGTATAAATGAGAAGTTTGGTGTCACAGGAAGTTTTTCTAAGCTTTTTGTACATAAGATATATTTGTGGATGAAAGGTATGAACTAATTCTTTGATGGAGTGGCTTGTGTAGTTTTCGTAAGGTCAGCTTGTTGTGGCACTAGGGTTCCAACTCCCCTATAGGCATGGTAATGCTTTTTTTTTATTAGAAAATAAAAGTTTGTGGTCACTTTTTTTTAATTAGAAAATAAAAGTTTGTGGTCACTTTTGTGGCGTGACCAGTGTCCGCTTCGAACTCATGGGAATATTTTTTTTGTTTGGATTATATAATAAAGTGACATAATTGAATGACAACATAAAATAAGTTTTGTGTAAATCAAAAAAACTTGCTTGCTATCCATGTACGTAACTCATGTCCTAAATTTGTTGTCAAAACTCATCTAAAATAATAATTTTTTATTGTATTAAGTTAAAGTAAAATTAGTTGCACCTGCTAAATTTTCAACATTTCAAAAGAATTAACAGATTCGGCCCGACGCAACGCGCCGGGTTAAAATACTGGGTTCACATATTGCGCGAGTTACACAATATTAACTTTGTGTTGATGTAAGAAACTAATACTTAGGTCTTGTCAAATACAACACCCATTATGTTCAATAACATATAACTAACTATAACCAACCCTTGTAATGCTCAGCTTATTCAATGGTGTCTACCCAATCATGGATTCATAAGCCATAACTAAATGGTTTAAAGTTATCATTTGTAGTTTGTATATAGTATTAATGTTTAGAATTGTGTATGTACCAGACAGCATGGAAGAAATTCAACTCTGAGGAGAGAGAAGTTGGTGAGTTAAGTATGTAAACTCCAAGCATTTATAAGCCTCATGATCTCAAGCAAGAGGTCCCTGAGAAGTGGCAAAGTGTGTTAAGCTGAAACGTGGAATAAGTTGGTGTGTTGTGATTGTCAGTAAATGTTTATTCAACTATATTTTTTATGTTTGTTACAATGTTGTAATATCCTAAAATAAAAATAAAAAAAAAGAAAAAGAATTGTTCAATGCAATGGGGGATATGATGTAATAGTTGAAAATGATGACACAGAAAGAGAGAAAGAGATGAAGAAGGGAAGGAAAATTCTATTATCTCATAATGAAAAATTATAGATACAAAAAACAAATAAACTATATATACACACCACACATACACGGCGTATATGTAAAATGACGTGTAAGTTATACGCCGTATAACATTTCATCAAGCGTATAATATATACGCTAACACCCCCCTCAAGTTGGAGGTTGAGAAAACCCCAACTTGCATAAAAACGAAAATGAGGCCCTGGCAAGTTCTTTGTAAAAATGTCAGCAAGCTGATCTTTTGTGTTTATATGCACCAAAGTCACTAAGCCCTCTTGTAACTTTTCGCGAACAAAATGACAATTTATTTCAATGTGCTTAGTCTGCTCATGAAAGACAGGATTATTTGCAATATAGATTGCAGCCTGACTATCACATTTGAGTGTGACAGGAGTAATGTTAGGAACATTGAACTCTGAGAGAAGTCTTGTCAACCAGGCAAGTTCGGCAGTCACACGTCTAAGAGATTGGTACTCAGCTACAGCTAAGCTCAAAGAAATAGTAGGCTTCTTCTTAGATTTCCAAGAAATCGGAGAGCCCCCAAGTGAAACATAAACACCACTAACCAAGCGGCAAGTATTATGACAAGCTGCCCAATCCGAATCACAGAATGCCTGCAGAGCAAAGGAAGGATTATTGTTGAAGAATAATCCGTGAGATAAAGTTCCTATGAGAGAGTGGGAAGCGTTGCATTCCAATGAGACATCCTCGAATCTTGCATGAATTGACTTAGATATTGAACAGCAAAAGCAATGTCAAGTCTTATGTGAGTAAAGTAATTAAGTTTACCAACAAGTTTCATGTATCGTAAAGGGTCATCAAGAACACCCTCATGAGCTTTAAGTTGTAAATGATGAGACAATGGAAAGTTGGTGACCAAAAGATTGGAAGTATCAAATTCGGAAGGCATGTCTTTAGCAAACTTGCGTTGACACATGATAACACTTTTTGTAGTATAAAGAACCTCCACTCCCAAAAAAACAATTAAGACTTCCCAGATCTTTAATTTTAAAAGATGAATCCAGGCAAGTCTTGAGATTATTGATCTCTTCCAGATTGTTCCTAGTAACTAAAATGCCATTGACATATACAACGATATAAACCACTGATAATCCCATAGACTTTGAAAATAAGGAATGGTCATTTTGAGAACCCACATACCCTCTTGACTTTAATGTGGGACACAATATGCTTTAATCAAACGGTCATCGTTTAAGGCATTATCTTGGAGGGCTGGAGGACTCGATCGAGATGGAGGAAACTCCTCTCAATCCATCGCTTTGAATCATCACACAAGTTCTTGAGTAAGGACTCAAGTGCCGAATTTGTATATTCTATCATATTTTTATTTTTAATTTATTTTATTTTTCTCTGAGTCACTAACAATAGTTTTTCGTTGTTTTGTTTTGTGTCGTCGAGTTGTTTTCAAGAAATCATTACTATCATCAAGGAGTCAACAAGGAATCAGAGTTCCAGGTAAGTTTTGCACGAAAAAATGACATAAAATGGGTATAGGAAGGCTTGGTAACTTCTCAAAAAAAATTTCTAAGGCATTAAGGTTCCAAAAACACAAAAACTCTTTCGAAATTAGCCCTCGCCACGCCGTGCGACGAGGGTTTGGATCCTATCCGCGCAACGAGGCTAAGATATGCACCAGAAACCACTACGCCGCGCTACGTGCCAGGTAAGGGGAGCCTCGTGGCGCAGCGTTGTAAGACCACGAAACCCGGGAGTCAAACAGTTGGTTATCATACCCAAATATTTATAAGTAAATGTCAAAAACAGTTTCAATTCATTAAAAGCACGTCTAGAGTTACATACAGCGGAAAATATTCAAGTACAAGACCCAAAACCGGGAAATATGCCCAAAAACCAAATTTTTAAATACATATAGTAATGAAAGAAAAAGAAAACAATTTGTTTTATTAAATTCTTCGACTAGATATGCCTTCAACCATCCAGGTATTCTCGAGCACTTCCAAACGGTAATTCCCAACTTCTCAACCTGAAAATCAATCTAGCATACACACAAAGTCAGCTTAAGCTGAGTGAGTTCATGTCTTTTTAATAAACAAAATTTATAAATCAGTTTAAATTAATAAATATAAAAATAGTAGAGAAAATAATAAATAAATAAACGATTTTCCTCGGTCAAACACGCAAACACGGGCCTCCTCACCACGAGTCTTCCTCGAGTAATATATTTGACCCGGTCGTGGAAAAAAAAAATAAACGTGTGACACGAGCCTCCCCACCATAAGTCTTCCTCGAGTAATATATTTGACTCGGTCATGGTTCAACAAAACCAAAACACGTAATATGGGCATCCCCACCACGAGTAAAGAATCGAGTAATATATATGGCCCGATTACAGTTTAGCAAAACGGCGGGCCTCCTCACCACAAGTCACGAGACACGAAGTCAATGACTCAAGTAATATATTTGGCCTGCCCTAACATAAACATGCAACACGGGCCTCCTCATCTCGAGTCTTCCTCGAGTAATATATTTGACCCGGTCACAGTTTATAAAAAAAATACACATCAATAGACACATCTACATACATCTTATCTAATCAATCAACCAAATAACATCATCACGCGTAAACTATAAATAATATATAGTTTAGGAATTAATACAAGATCTAATAATATCCTCAAGCATGGACTATAGATATATATAATTTTCAGAAATATATGATTATATACGAGTCTAATAATATCCTCAAGCATAGACTATAAATTATATATATAATTTCATAAATATATAATCATAAACGAGTCTAAATAATATCCTCAATCATAGACTATAAATGATATATAACTTTCAGAAATATATAATTATAAGTGCATGCAATATCATCCAAATAGTTTAAATGAGTAAAATCGTAGTAAGGTGTGTATGCTAGCCCGAAACGTAAAAAGATTAAAAAGGGCATCATGAAACTCACCTGACACAAGTCACACAAGTACCAACGAGCTAGAGAACCTCTAAGTAATTCCACAAATCAAAAGCCTGTTGGGTTACACACAGCAATTACTATTTAAACCGTACCGACTCGCTTATTATATGAGACGCTCTAACATGATCTAATTGCCCCGAAGCCTTACCAATACTAATTTCAATTACATTAGCCTCAGAGGCCTTTAATTTACCAAAACCACCCTTGGATAAAACCGGGGACAAAAGGGGTTTCTAAACTACACCCGGTTTACGTTAATTGTGTCGAATTCGTGCATTAATGAGTCTCTTAAGTAATCACTAACCAAACCAGACCCGTTTAGATAAAATTTTCTGTTATTACAGTCCATAAGTCTACACGACACTACACATGTTGAATGGGTTGGCAATTCCCTTATACAACGCACGAATTGCCGATTAAGCGAGAATTCGTGTTCTACCGAACCGTTCGAGCAATCACTAACCAATTCAAGCCCGTTTAGAAAAAATTTAATACTTTTACAGCCAATAAGTCCCCAAGACACTACACGAGCTGAATGGGTCGGCAATTCCCTTGTACAACGCACGAATTACCGTTTAAGCGATAATTCGCGCTCTATCGAACCGTTCAAGCAATCACCAACCAATTCATCTCCGTTTTATTAAAAATTAATATTTTCACAGCCCGTTTATCATATTAATAATACACAGTCTGAATTGGTTGTTAATTCCCTCAAACAACACGCGAAACGCAACAACTAACAATTTAAACGACCGAAATCCTAGTTTTCGAACTAACGACAATTGACCAACCTAACCAATTCCAATGACCATGATAATTTAGATATGATACTAAATACATACCTTAGAATCCAACAGAAGCAAAATCCCTAATCTCGAACTTCACAAGGTTCCCAATCTGTACAATCGACGTGCTCACTTGTGTAAAAATAACCTATAAATAATATTAACCAAAAAACGTATTCAAACCTCATTCTCGAAAAATTTCTCATATCCCATAATCATACCAAAAAATACATAAAAGATTCACCGAGTCATTCCTTCGAGTATAAGTTATTTGAACCCATATGCACAGCATCCTAAACTGCCGGCGCGAACGAAAGAAACCGAAACGTTCATAACCTGACCATAAGAACTCTGATTCGCGCTTATCACATATCCACGAACTCATCTCGACATGCCGAACCTTAAAAAATTACTTTTGCAGGCTGCAACTGCACCTACAGCTATCAGAACTGAAAACAAACTCCAGGTTTGTTCGGTTTTACACGTTAACAATCAAATAACTCGAAACCCTATCAAACGAACTCCATTTTGGGCAAATAATATATGCACGCATTCGCCTTGACATCCCAGACCTAAGAAAATTATTTTCATAGGCTGAACCTGACCCTACAGCTGTCAGAACAGAAAACAAACTACAGGTTCGTTCGGTTTTGCGAGTTAACAGTCAAATAACTCGAAATCCTTTCAAACGAACTCTGTTTCAGGCAAATAATATATCCACGAGCTTGTCTCGACATCCCGGACCTAATAAAATTACTTTCATATGCTGTACCTGACCCCACAACTGTTAGAACAGAAACCAAACTTCAGGTTTGTTCGGTTTTACGCATTAACAGTCGCATAACTCGAAACCCTATCAAACGAACTCCGTTTAGGGCAAATAATATATCCACGCATTCGCTCAATGATCCCCATCAAAGCCACCAGTTCCCGCCACCAGAAATTGCCGTCACCGTCGCCGTAAAACTAAACAGTCCACCAAAAGCTGAACCATCAATCGGAATACGAACTCTTTCTTGTTTTGCTCATAACTTGGTCATACGAACTCGAAATTATGCAAATAATATATCCACGCGGTCGCGCCACCGATCACTATGACCGTGTACCATCGCCGTTGCTGGCCGCGGCCAGAGCATTCGCCAAAAGCCAAACAGCCGCCGGAAACCTGAAACTTATCCGGAATCGAACCCTTTCTTGTTTTGCTCATAACTTGGTCATACAAACTCGAAATTAAGAAAATAATATATCCACGCACCGCATCGCCGAGCACTACGACACTTTACAATTTCCGCCATTGGCCGCCGCCAGAACAGTGGCCGGAAAACCCAAACAGTGGCCGGATTTTAACCTAACCGAAGAATTCGATCAAATAACTAGCAATGGCAACGAGTTAGAGATGAAAAAAATGTTCCATGGGTTAGAACAAACTTGGAATTCATTGAAAATAGCTTAGGGATGGCTGGAATAATAAAATAAATTGATGAAGGTGGGCGGCTAAAAATAGTATAGGTTTAGAATATTTACAAGACTTGTCCACCTACTTGCTAAATGGGTTAACTTGTTCCTAAAGCTTAGTAAATGGACTTTTAAGAATTACCAAGAGACCACTCAACCTAAAAGATCAAATCCCGCCTAACATACAAACTTCTATAAATGCTTAAGCTGAATAACGAAAATTTTCGGGTGTTACAAGTTCACCCTTCTTACAATAGGATTCGTCCCTAAATCCTGTTGTAACAGGAACGGATACGGATAGCGACAAAACCTAATCACCTAATCATACAAGAAAATGGTAGAGACAAAATTTATACCGTCCCCCGAGCCAAACAGGAACAAAACCAGTAGCTCAACAAGTAAAAGGATATCTAGAATGATAGCAGGCTATATCTTATCCCTATAAAGACAGAATTCTAACACAGTCAAACACAAGTAGTATTTAGGACATGAAAGGTAATGGTAAACTGCTAATAATGTTGATCAAATATGATTAGTTGTTTACTTTACCTGCACGTCCTAGCCACCCCCTATTCTTAACCATATTAGCATCCTATCCCACACTTAAACAATTTATGAATACAAAGAAGTTCTAATACTTATAAAAACAAAAGGTTACCTCTTTGCGTGTAGCTACCCACGGTTGGCATTTCTGGTCATTCCCTTAACAGTTCGAGTCCAAGCATCAGATGATGCCCGAATCCCTCGAACCTTGGCTCTGATACCAACTTCCCGAAACCTAGGAGTCAAACAATTGGTCATCATACCCAAATATTTAAAAGTAAATGTCAAAAACAGTTTCAATTCATTAAAAACACGTCTAGAGTTACATGTAGCGGAAAATATTCAAGTACAAAACCCAAAACCGGGAAATATGCCCAAAATCCAAATTTTTAAATTCTTCGACTAGATATGCCTTCAACCATCTGGGTAGTCTCGAGCACTTCCAAGCGGTAATTCCCAACTTCTCAACCTAAAGTCAATCTAGCATACACACAATGTCAGCTTCAGCTGAGTGAGTTCATGCCTTTTTTATAAACAAAATTTATAAATCATTTTTAATTAATAAATATAAAAATAGTAGAGAAAATAATAAATAAATAAACAATTTTCCTCGGTCAGTCACGCAAACAAGGGCCTCCTCATCACGAGTCTTTCTCGAGTAATATAATTGACCCGATTACGGTTTAGCAAAACGGCGGGCCTCCTCACCACGAGTCACGAGACACAAAGTCAAGGACTCGAGTTTTATATTTGGCCCGCCCTAACATAAACATGCAACACAGGCCTCCTCACCTCAAGTCTTCCTCGAGTAATATATTTGACCTGATCATAGTTTATCAAAAAAATACACATCAATAGACACACCTACATACATCTTAGCCAATCAATCAACCAAATAACATCATCACGCGTAAACTATAAATAATATATAGTTTAGGAATTAATACAAGATCTAATAATATCCTCAAGCATGGACTATAGATATATATAATTTTTAGAAATATTTGATTGTATACGAGTCTAATAATATCCTCAAGCATAGACTATAAATTATATATATAATTTCATAAATATATAATCATAAACGAGTCTAAATAATATCCTCAAGCATAGACTATAAATGATATATAACTTTCAGAAATATATAATTATAAGTGCATGCAATATCATCCAAATAGTTTAAATGAGTAAAATCGTAGTAAGGTGTGTATGCTAGTCCAAAACGTAAAAAGATTAAAAAGGCATCATGAAACTCATCTGACACAAGTAACACAAGTACCAATGAGCTAGAGAACCTCTAAGTAATTCCACAAATCAAAAGCCTGTTGGGTTGCACACAGCAATTACTATTTAAACCGTACCGACTCGCTTATTCTATGAGACGCTCTAACATGATCTAATTGCCCCGAAGCCTTACCAATACTAATTTCAATTACATCAGCCTCAGAGGCCTTTAATTTACAAAAACCACCCGTGGATAAAACCAGGGACAAAAGGGGTTTCCAAACTACACCCGATTTTCGTTAATTGTGTCGAATTCGCACGTTAATGAGCCGTTTAAGTAATTACCAACCAAACCAGGCCTGTTTAGATAAAATTTGCGGTTATTACAGTCCATAAGTCCACATGACACTACACAAGCTGAATGGGTCGGCAATTCCCTTGTACAACACACGAATTGCCGATTAAGCGAGATTTCGTGTTTTCCCGAACCGTTTGAGCAATCACCAACCAATTCTGGCCCGTTTAGATAAAATTTAATATTTTTACAGCCAATAGGTCCCACGACACTACACGAGATGAATGGGTCGGCAATTCCCTTGGACAACGCACGAATTACCGTTTAAGCGAGAATTCGCGCTCTACCGAACCGTTCAAGCAATCACCAACCAATTCATCTCCGTTTTATTAAAAATTAATATTTTCACAGCCCGTTTATCATATTAATTATACACAGTCTGAATTGGTTGTTAATTCCCTCAAACAACACGCGAAACGCAACAACTAACAATTTAAACGACCAAAATCCTAGTTTTCGAACTAACGACAATTGACCAACCTAACCAATTCCAATGACCATGATAATTTAGATATGATACTAAATAAATACCTTAGAATCCAACGGAAGCAAAATCCCTAATCTCAAACTTTACAAGGTTCCCAATCTGTGCAACCGGTGCGCTCAGTTGTGTAAAAATTACCTATAAATAATATTACCCAAAAAATGTACTCAAACCTCATTCCCGAAAAATTTCTCATATCCCATAATCATACCAAACAATACATAAAAGATTCACCGAGTCATATCTTTGAGTATAAGCTATTTGAACCCATAAGCACAACATCCTAAACTACCGGCGCGAACAAAATAAACTGAAACGTTCATAACTTGATCATACGAACTCCGATTCGCGCGAATCAAATATCCACAAACTTGTCTCAACATGTCGGACCTAAAAAAATTACTTTTGTAGGCTGCACCTGCACCCACAGCTGTCAGAACTGAAAACAAACTCCAGGTTCGTTCGGTTTTACGCGTTAACAATCAAATAACTCGAAATCTTATCAAACGAACTCTGTTTTGGGCAAATAATATATCCACGTATTCATCTCGACATCCTGGACCAAAGAAAAATATTTTCACAGGCTGCACCTGACCCCACAGCTGTCAGAACAGAAAACAAACTCCAGGTTCGTTCGGTTTTACGTGTTAACAGTCGAATAACTCGAAACCCTATCAAACGAACTCTGTTTTGGGCAAATAATATATCCACGCGTTCGTCTCGACATCCCGGACCAAAAAAAATTACTTTCATAGGCTGAACCTGACGCCACAACTGTCAGAACAGAAAACAAACTCCAGGTTCGTTCGATTTTACGCGTTAGCAGTCGAATAACTCGAAACCCTATCAATCAATCTCCGTTTTGGGGAAATAATATATCCACACGTTCGTCTCGATGAGCCCCATCAAAGCCACCAGTTCCACTGCCAGAAACTGCCGCCACCGTCGCTGGGAAGTTAAACAGTCCGCCGGAAGCTGAACCGTCAATCGGAATACGAACTCTTTCTTGTTTTGCTCATTACTTGGTCATATGAACTCAAAATTAAGCAAATAATGTATCCACACGATCGTGCCGCTGAGCACTACGACCTTGTACCATCTTCGTCGCCGGCCTCCGCCGGAGCAGTCGCCGGAAAGCCAAACAGGCGTCGGAAACCTGAATTGTCATCAGGAATTGAACCCTTTCTTGTTTTGCTCATAACTTGGTCATACGAACTCGAAATTAAGAAATAATATATCCACGCGACTGCGTCGCCGATCACTACGACACTGTACAATTTCCGCTGCTGGCTGCTGCCGGAACAGTCTCCGGAAAACCCAAACAATGGCCGGATTTTAACCTAACCGAAGAATTCGATCAAAACAAGACCTGTCGTCCTACTTGCTAAATTGGTTAATTTGTTCCTAAAGCTTGGTAAATGGACTTTTAAGAATTACGAAGAGACCCCTCAACTTAAAAGATCAAATCCCGCCTAACATACAAACTTCTATAAACGCTTAAGCCGAATAACGAAAATTTCCGGGTGCTACAAGCGTGGCCAACCACATATCAGATTTTAATTTTTTTTAAGCCATATATGAACATATTTTCATAATGTTTTCAAATCTCCTTCCTCCTCCATCCCAAAACCCACGAACCCTAATCCCATTTTTCACCAAATCCACCATTTTTCTTTAAATTGAACCACCAAATCACTATCCTATCACCATATTATCATAAACCACTAACAAATTTCAATTATTCTTCATCATTCAAGTCATAAGCATCATTCTAAATTACAAATTATTTGCTTCATAAATTCCTTGTGCTATCATCATTCAGGATGTCAGGTGAAGGATCCTCGCAAGGGGCGGCTAAACGAAGATGGGGTCCGGTTTCGTGCCCACAAGGCGGGTCGGCTGAGGTTGAGATTGCCAGACCAAAGAGACGAATGATTAGTTATCGAGAAGGAGCTATGCCCCTGAAAAGAAAGAGTTTGAATATTCGTGAGAGTCTGTTACTTCGTTTTTCAAAAGATTCAGATGAATATGCAAAGTTGGAGTGTCTTGTTAATACGGATTTGCTCACACTTAAGACTATTTATTGGAAAATGTTGGATGATGTCGATCAGAAGGGACGGGTTGAAGAACGTTTGGGCCCGAAATTTAAAGCAATGTTGTGTCTTAATGAATCGCAATATAAGGAGCTGACATTGGAGTTTTTGTGCACTTTTCAATATAAATATAGGAATTTTAGTTAGCCGAATATGGTATCTTTTGCTTTGGGTCGTACCACATATCAGATGTCGATTGTCGAATTTGGGGTGGCAAGTGGTTTTTATACGAGAGATGAGGTTGAGTCACCGGAGTTTCAGACGAGTCTTAGGAGTGCATATAAACACCCCAAACCTATGAGTTTGGCAAACACTGATTTGGCGATGTTTTGGGATAAGACTGCAAGTTCTTCATTTTTTGGGAGTACGGTGAGTTTGAATATTTGTGACATGGTTCTCCGCTACATTCATAAGATTTTAACGACCACACTATTGGTAGAGGCTCAAGTGAGAATAAGATTAATTTGTTAGATTTATTTTGTTTATTGGAATTTGGCCAGTGTGATGGCGTGTAACATATGGGCCATATGTTAATTTCTTGCTAAAAATTTGGGGGTGTTTGCAAGGTATAAACCGAAATATTTGAGAAAGGGACCCGGGGTGGAGTTTATTGGTATTAATGAATTGAGGCTAGCCGGTATTGAAGACCTACGATCCGGTAGCATGGGAAGGAGTAAAAGCCGGTCCACATGTGCACCCACCACCAGAATCTGAAGTTGTCGCGGCTATGTGAGCCGAACTTCCTACCCGTCGTCAAAGGCCTTTGCATCATTCTAAAAGGCCGAGTAGGCAGTTTCCAGTTAGAGAGCCCCATCCCGAGGCATTTACACTTGATTCATAATATGATCGGATGGAGTTGGATTCGATCAGATGAGGGGATACATGACCGAGCAATGTGATGATCTGAGGAGGGTGATGAGAGAAAATCAACAAAGGCAGGATGACACGTTGAGGCATTTGATGAATGGTTTAAATATTGGTTTGCTTGATTTTCTTCGCCAGCAGGGTGCGCCCGGACCGAGTGGGTCAAGTGGTCCGAGTGGTTCGGGTGGTTATGGTTATGGTTATGGAGCACCGTTTTATATGCCGAGATCACGCGAGTTTGAGAGTGCAGAGCCGTACCACACTTTTTAGGCGAGTGGAGATGAAGAAGATGGGGAGTTGTATCTTTTGTTTATTTATTTTTCGTTTTTTGATGTTTTTATGTCTTATGGTCTGCATCGTTATTGATATTCTGAACTTGTAGATTGGGATGGAGGGGTTGATATTAATGTTTTCCAAATGACACCTAAGTAACTTTATTTTCTAGATTTTCTATATTGATGTTGCTTAGGTATGTCGAGAGGAGTGGCTGTTTCCGCTTAGAACGAGAGAATGAGGTACTAAAATTGGTGAGTGGTCGGTAAGGAGGCATTCATGGAATTAGACTGGTACATTGGTAGTCTCACATATTACCAGCTAAGTCTTTTCCATTGTACTTTGTTTTTTTTTTTTTACATTTTTAGTTTTTATTTTTAAGTTTTTGATTTTCTTTAATTTTTATATTGTTAGGTTTTGTTTTTAATGTTTTGAGTCGTGTTCCATTCCTACGTTAGGGACAATACAAATTTTAAGTATGGGGATGGGACACATTTGTTTAATTTGCTTTAAGTTTGGTTTTATTTTTAAAAAAATGGAAAAAAAATATGTGAATCTCATTTTATCAAGTTTTGAAAAATGTCCCTTGAATATAGTTTTTTGCATTAAAATTGGGAGATGATGATGATTATCGAAAATTGGTTTTTCAAATACTAATAATAAGATTATTTAAAAAGAAAACGCACTTAACTTGGAATGTGTCGGTAGGCTCAACCTTGAGAATGAAAGGGCAGTTTGATAGTTGGTTATAAACGAATAAATAAGATTTTAGTTGGAAACATGTTAGTTGGTGGAAAATATGAGATGAAAAGGTCGGGCCATACTCAAGCCTCATTTTTAGTTTGATTGTAGAAAAATTATGAATTTTATAGAAATTTGAATACGTTATTATACGATGCTTGGGTAGGTTTAATGTTAGAGCATGCCAAGTATCCCGTGATATAAACTAAATCATGCACTTCTAGCTTTAGTGGTTAACACTTCATAGGCGTATGGTTTTATAATCTTAAATCTAGTATTGATGGGATGCCTCGGGTTCGGAGACCATGGGTCGTTTACAGTTTATCATCTGGGTATCTTCGGATATTTAAATAATTAAAAGCTTTTAAGCATAAAACCCATAGTTTACTACCATCATATTCACTTACATCAATTACAATGAAGTAAAATCCATATGATCAGTGATCATCCCACTGTTAGTCATACGTAATCCTCTTACTTGCGTCCCATACCATTAAGAATAGGATCAACTAAAGACACGATGCATGTAAACCGACAGATGAAAACTTGTAAAATCACAATGGTAATGGGCCTAGAGGTGTTGCTTGATAACGGGGGTATGTTATGTAGTAGGGAATATTAACTAGTTAGTTGAAATAATTATACCTTAATCGTATTTAATGGCTACTTTGATAGACTTTGATGCTTAACTTTATGTGGATAAACAATACCCTTGATTGTCTTAACAATTCATATAAAAAAATGCAATGTAACAAAAGTTTTTTATCTGCTAATTATGAGGTTTAAGTCAAGTTGGGGTGGCTTGGTCCGATAAAATCTAAAATAAAATGGGTCTTGACTATGGGTTCTACTAAATTATATAAAATTGATAAAATTGTTGGATCTTACCTGTCCAAGTAAAGACAAAGGCATGGGTTTAAGTGGACAACAATATCGGTGATCGCGATTTTTGCGTTTTTCTAAACTTTAATATAACCTATATGTTTTTAAGACTGTATTTTCCGATTTTGATTCCATTGCATTAAACTTTTTTAGGGACCAAAAAAAGATTAAGTATGGGATATTTGATATAATGATAAATGTATATATATATTTCCCTTGTATATTTTGTATAATATTTTATTAGTTTTTGTTCCTTTTTATTTAGAATTTGTATACCACTAATATATTTGTGTAATATAGGTTTCGGAAGTTGAACATGATTGAAAAGGGCGAAAAACGAGTTAAAATAAGCTAAAAGAACCTGAAGAATCAGGAATAAACCGGAAAAGAACCAGGAAAGATAGTCGGTCAGACCGGCCAGATAGTCCCCTATAGCACGCCGCGCCGCGTGACCAAGGGACCCATACCTGGTCGCACGGCGCCTAGAGGTCAAAGTTTCAGATTTTTCCATGAATTTTCCAGTTTTAAGGCCCAATGCACAATATAAACACCTTAACCCTAAACTTGCACATACCCTTCGACCACCAGCCAAATTTAGAGTTTCTTGGAGCTTAGGATAGCATATTTTGGCAGTTTTGAAGGCAAGGAATCAGCCAGTGAAGTGCTATTTGATTAAGGACGAAGACTAGGGGTTTTATCATCTATTATCTTTCGTTTCCATTATTTTTCACTATGATTTCTTCTATGTTTATTTTATTGATTTTACGATGCTAGGCTAAACATTATAGACCGCCTAGGCTTATGATGAACCTTTGTTAAACATTTGATTTTGATTGGGATTTATTTTTCGTTATGATATTATGAATCAGTAAAACGTTTAGTTTTTTTTAATTAATGCGTATGTGTACTTAAGATTGTTTGATGAGTTTTATTATTCCATAGTTTCTTTGGTGATTGTTCGTCATATAATAGGTTGTTGTTTGGTCATCTATTGTGTCTTTTTGACTAGTTTATGATTGAATTGTAATAAGATCATAGGAATAATAATAATAATAATTAATCAAATAAACCTAAGTGTGCTACTAATCTAAATACCTGTAAGGTGATAGATTATTGATAGGTTTTTGTTGATTATGATTGCTAGATTTACTTCTTCGTAATGAGTCTGTCTAGGTTTGATTGGTCAACTTTGTCTATCAAGTCAATTGAATATATTAAACTGTTTTTGATTTCCGCGTTGTAAGGTAGGATCTCATATAAAGGTACTCGTTCATAATTAATTAGGTGACCGTAAAGGAGTCTAAGATTTAAAACTGGTGTGTTTAAAACTTATTAGGAACCCATAGGTATCTTCTTGAGAAGGGTCAGGGGTCCTGTTAAGGTTGTCTTTTAAGCGTCAGTTTTATGATCCCTGTTCCATAACCAATATTTCCCGATTAATTGAGAACTGCAACTTAGGGGATTCTAGCCTAGGTGGGTTTTCATCATCACCTGAATCAATTAAATTAAATTATCTAGTTTACTTGTCTTTTCTTAATTAGTTTTAATAATAGTTTAATTTTAGTATTTTAATAAAAAAAACCCGCTAAAATAATATAAATATATAGTCGTGTCAGATAGTTGAGTCTAATCAACTAGTTAACATAATCAAAAGAGTCTTGTGGGTTCAATATCCGGACTTACTTAGTTTTACTAGAGTCGATCGGTTTATTTGCCGGTTAGTAGTTTAGTCGAGTATACAGTATTACTTAGTGTCTATTTAAGTTAAATTCGTTAATTATTATTAAACTACTTTTAGCACATCATATTTCAATTGATGTTCAATTATATTTTCAACTACCGCGCTGGACACATCAAATTTATTAAAATTGAAATAAGTATTTTTTTTCAAATTTAGCATTTAGTTTTGAAATTTCCAATTTAGATGCGCCTAGGTCTGAAGTTAAAGTTGCTATTTTCTTCTTAGCCTCAAGATAGATATACCCTTGTTGACTTAAATAAGCTTTTAGTTTAGAAATATCTTTTGGTTCTGCTACCAATTGTAAGTCCTGAATCGGATCTTTAACAATATGATATCAACCCGACATGATGTTTGTGCAGAATCCAAACACTATGGTGATTCAAGAATAGTATATTAATAAGATGACTATGATAAGAACACAATAATACTCCAAATGCACATGATTCTATTGATTAATCGTTTGGTACATGAGACAATCCAATATTGCTCTCTAGGTTAGATGGTGACTATCAAAGTGCTTACCTTAAAAATAAACTAACAAGTGTTTATATAGGGCTCCTAGTATAAGTCCACAGGCTAAACCCACCTAGGCCGAAATCTCAATGGAGATTTCGGTAATCTATCCAAACCGAAAACATATATTAAATACATTTAACTATCTTTGTGCACCACATCAACTCGTCATGCTTCTTTCGTCTTGATCATGTTGTTGTTTGTTTGATATGCATCAGTGTCACCAATTTTAACCTAACAAGTTATAAGGGGGTGTTTAAAATTCCTTATTCCAGCCTCATGAGGCTGTGTGTAGTGATAAGTGTGTGTGGTGGTGGTTAGAGGTGGTCAAAAAAACCGGTTACGGAACCGGTTTGGCCGGTTTAACCGAAAACCGGTTTTTTAAAAACCGGTTTTTTTAAAAACCGGTTTGACCGGTTTACGTAACCGGTTTACGTATCGGTTATAAGTTTTGGACCCAAAACCGGTTTTATAACCGGTTATAAAAAAAACCGGTTTTTTTTAATAACCGGTTATTAAAAAACCGGTTAACCGGTTTTTAAAATAACCGGTTATTACCGTTATAAAAAAAACCGGTTAACCGGTTTTTTAATAACCGGTTAACCGGTTTAACCGGTTTTCGAACGTTACCAAACGGCCTTATAGCCGTTTTTTTGTGTTTTTGACCGTTTTTTAGCCGTTTTTTTTTGGTTTTTTTACCATTTTACCCCCACAAACATCTATATATAGTTTAGGTTGGGTATTGGTTAGATCACACTTGATTATACAACTCCAAAAGCTCTAAACGTTTATTTCATACGCGATTATACAACTCCAAACGCTCTTCTTTCGTAGTCGTTTATTTCATACTCGAGTATACCACTCTTAATTCGTAGTCGATTATCATGGCCTCCCAAAGTGCTGCTTCATCGGTCAACATGGGTGCCTCGAACACGGGAGAAACCGTCGTTCGGGTCATCCCCACGAAACGAAACCAAGATATTTGGCAACATTTCGACCTATGCGAAATGTCTAACGGAACCCAAAAAGCTAGATGCAAACATTGTTTGAAGTTTTATAACAAAGAAGCAAACTCCAGTTTAAGAGCTCATGTAGAAAAGCCCTCTTGCAAGGTCTTGAAGGACGAATCCGGAAGTAGTTCGCAGCCGGAGATGACGAATCAAGGAACGGTGTTTACGTACGACCTTGAAGCGGTACGTCAACAGTTTGGCAACTTTGTGATTCAACAATCACTTCCTTTCAACCACTTCGACAACCCTCAATTCACGCAGATGATGCAAACGTATGTTCAACCACGCTACCAACACGTAAGTCGTTCGACCCTTAGAAGAGATATGCTTAAAGCATGGAAAAACGCTAAATCCGAACTAATTTCATACTTTTCAAACTTACAAACTGGTGTGAACTTAACCACGGATGTGTGGTCGGTACCTAATGGTTCGCCCGACTCATACATTTGTGTGACGGCTCATTGGGTTGACCCCCGGTCGTGGCAAATGATGAAACGAACCGTTGCGTTTCAATTGTTTGATTACCCGCACACGGGTAGAAATATTTTTAAACTCTTGGATAAAGTCATTCGACAATACAAGATTGAAGATAAAATCTTTTCAATATCGTTTGATAACGCGTCCAACAATACGGCCGCGGTTGGCCATTTAAAATTAAAGTATAAACCTATCTGTGATGGAGCGTTTTTTCATAGCCGATGCATTGCACATATTATCAACTTGGCCGTGCAAGATGGGTTAAACGTGATCGAAACGCAAAGAAACAATTTTAAAAGAATGTTACGAGATGTTTTTAGCAACAATTCAACATTTTCAAGATACAAAAAATTTTGTGAAGAAGCTAACTGTCAATGGTTGGGGCCTAACTGGGATTGTCCAACAAGATGGAACTCGACTTGTGAAATGTTTGAGAAAGCCATCCAACAAAAACAATCGTTAATTGCGTTTCATCAAATTTTGTCAAATAGGGGTAAATGTGCACCGTACGATCCTAGAAACTGGTTATTGATTGAGATCGTTACGGAGGTTCTTCAAATTTTTAAATCTTGCACAAGTAGTTTATCCGGGGTTTACTATCCAACAAGCCCCATTGCTTTACCAAAAATTGCTGTCATGTGCACAAAGTTGAGTGACCTTCATTGTAGGGGTGCACCTTATTTTGATATGGGTGTAAAAATGAAAGAAAAATTTAAAAAATATTTTCAAGAACTACCCGCTGTTTTGACCTGTGCTGCTGCGTTAAACCCTTGCATCAATGTTGGTGGTGTTGAAGCTTTAATAGAAAAAATTTGTGATGAGCTAGGGTTAAACGACGATCAAAACCCCTATTATAGCCAAACTTTAAAGAATGATTTCAACACCACCTTGGCAAACATGTATGATGTTTACCTTACAAGATACGGGTCGTCTTCCCAAATTCATGACTCGTTAAGAGCTGTTGCCCAATCCCAATCCCAAACCGACCTTGAAATGGGGATGTACTACATGATTTGGGAAGACGCCGGTAAACGTCAAAGGGTAAACACCCCAAGCAGTGAACTTGGAAGGTATGGTGGTACCAACTTTGTGAAACACATGACTCCGGATGAATTTAGAAGTCTTGATTTGCTGGCTTGGTGGAGAGGTAAGGAGGATGAGTTTCCGATCCTCGCCGCCATGGCCAAAGATTTACTAACGGTCCAAGCTTCCACGGTAGCTTCGGAGTCTGCTTTTTCTGTTTCTGGCAGGGTTATATCGATTAGGAGGACTCGACTCACTCCACCAGCTGTAGAGATGTCGATTTGCTACAAGGATTACTTGGACTCTTTAGACAGGGCACAACATCAACGCTCACTCGAGGGGGAAATGGACTATGAGGCGGCCTTGTATGAAGACGAGGTCAATCAAGGACACACTCAACCAATGACCGATGAAGAAGCCGCGTACGACGATTACCTAAGGAATAGCTCGGGATCGGGTAGCGAAGAAAATGAGTAACAAACATCAACTTGTTAATGTAATCGTGTCTAAACATTCTTTAATGTTTGTATTTTTGAGTTACGAATATGCGATAACGATTTAATGTTTGTATTTTTAATGTAAAAGCTATAAATGAAAGTTATGTGTTTTTAATCTTCCAAGCAAAGAATGCTAACAACGAAACCCTAAACCCTAAAGCAAAAAAAAAAAAAAAAAAAAAAAAAAAAAAAAAAAAAAAAAAAAAAACCGGTTAACCGGTTAGACCGGTTTTTAAAAACCGGTTATAAAAAAACCGGTTTAATAACCGGTTCTAACCGGTTTCTAAACCGGTCCAAACCGGTTTGGCCGGTTTGAGTTTTCAGCAATAATAACCGGTTAATAACCGGTCCGGTTATTAACCGAACCGGTTTTTTTCTGGATAAAAAAAACCGGTCCGGTTAAAAACCGAACCGGTTTTTTCAAAAAAACCGATTTGTGCACCTCTAGTGGTGGTGGTGGGGGGGTGCGACATAGATTTTTCATTGGGTTTGTGTTGTTTATGGTTGAAAAATAATAATATAATAGTAGTTAAACGTGGCATCACGTGTCGAACCCCGCCCCAACACCATTTTGTAGCCCTCCACTACACATAGTCTTATAACTTATTGTCATAAGTCATAAATTACAAAAATGTAACTTATGACTTATTGCCCTCACAACATCTTATCCAAAAATATTATGACTTTGGAAAAGTTATAAGTTATAAGGAGACAGAAATAAGAAATCCCAAACATCCACTAAATATTTGAATTTTAGTGGGTTTTCTTTTACGAGAAGTTGTGAGAGAGTATATTATAACTTCTCTAATTCACGAATTTCTAATAATTGTCGTGTTCCCCGTGCTGGATCCTCTACTATTCTACATTTCAATGTTCTTCTCGAAAGCATGCTAATGGAGCTGAGCATCTTATTTTTGCTGGGATAACCGGACAAAGCTTTTCCTCTACAAGGGCCTTATGCAGTAAACCCCCTACAGGCGTTTGTCCATTGTCGTAAAGGAGTCCATGCGAAGCTTTTGGGAAGAGGGGTGCGCAGTTTTGTGTGTAAGCATGGCATTTATTGTCGAACCCACCCAACCCAACTAAGAAGAATCAAACCTAACAAACACGTCTTTTTCCCTTTGGGAGGGTACTTTGAGTAGTGGGTACCTCCTAGTTAACCTAGGGAAAATGAAAAATCATACTTGTGACAGTTGCGCGAACTGTGGCTTTCTCTTAACACCTATCCTTCCTAATTGAACTTTTCTAATGTGTATGGTGACAAGGAAAATAGATAAAAGTAACATTACGAAAATTTGAATTGATTGTTTTCTTGTATACAAAGTATATCGTTTCAAACACTATATACTAATATTAACATATTCATACGTTTTGGATGTTTTCCATCTCATTTGATAATGGAACCACGACAATTTTGCCAATACTCTTTAGCATTGGTGATGACCATAATATTGTATACTGGGCACTTTATATACACATATAGTGATATTAACTTCAGAATTTACATTCACATGCATATAACATGTAAAATACATCTCTTTGATTAATTGTGTAAATTATGAATGTGCTTTAATATTAGTTTTTTAAATTGTTGTACATGTTAGGTATTAGGTGCATACGGCTGACCCGAAAGGAGTCGGATAGAGAAATAGAAATCAATACAATACAACGGCTCGAGCCTTAAGAACTTAACGGTATTTCCAATTGATTTCTAAAACGAATACCAAGTAAACGCAATGAATAACTGACAAGTAAAACTGAACTAATATACCAAATACAACCAGTAAAATAGAAAACTGAAATGAAAACACAGAACCCGACTCTGCTTCTTTTCTGAATGAGAGGGTCAAACTTGATTTGCACTGCTTTGACTTTGCAATGATAATTTCAATATTAAACAATAATGGCGGCGGCACTATAGCTCAGGAACACATATAACAAATTCCAATCACACACATTCTTATGTAATAATAATTGTTATATGGCAGAAGCTTTTCACAAGCACACAATCTTCCAAACAAAACAATATAAATATGCTTTTGGTGGTGGCAGTGGGTTTACGAAACACAGATTCAAACAAACAATAATAATAATCGTAAAGCAGCAGGGAGATAAGAACACGGGATTTAGGTGGTTCGGTCACGGTGTGTAACCTACGTCTATGGGCAACGAACAGGGTCTATTCTTTTATTGAGGTGCTCAAAAAATACATGATACAATATGATTTATATAGGGAGGCCAACTAGGGTTATTTTCTTTCTCCATAAGTTACAAAAAATAAAGTAAATGAGCCACTAAAGTTAAGTGGGTGGCCGGCCCATTCAACCCTTCAAGTCTTCAACTGCCCAACCTAAGACGGGCCGGGGATACACCCGTATAGAACCCAACAATCTCCCACTTGGAGCCTAGGAACGTCTTCACTTGCTCTACATGTAAACCAACCAGTACCAATAATTTTTAGTCTTCAATATATACCATGTCTTCACCTGTTCGTCACCAACTCCTCAACACTATTCCTGGAGACCAACTGAAGCTACACAGAGCTTCAGTTTGTCCAAGGTCACAACCTTGGTAAACATATCCGTCAGAGTCCTGTCTCCCTTAATATTGTTCAACCGAATAGTCCCATCACTGACTAAACCCTGAATGAAATGATAACGCATATGAATGTGCTTCGTTTTACCATGATACACAAGATTCTTGGCTAATTTCACAGCAGTTTCATTATCACAGTACAACGGATAATCTGTTTGTTCGATGCCTAACTTCTCTAAGAAAGTCCTCAACCAAACAAGCTCCTTACTCGCTTCAGCAGCTGGCATATACTCAGCTTCTGTGGTTGAGAGTGCCACACTCTTTTGCAGTCTAGATTTCCAACAGATTGCAGTGTCCCCCATAGTGAACACATATCCCGTAATACTCTTATAAGTCTCTTTGCACCCACCTAAGTCAGCATCTAAAAACCCTTAAGAATTGCATCTTTGCCTTTAAAGCATAAGGCTATCTTTGAAGTTCCCTTTAGCTACCTAAGCAGCCACTTCACTGCTTCCCAATGTGCTTTCCCTGGATTTGACATGAACCTGCTAATAACTCCCACTGTGTGAGCAATATCAGGTCTCGTGCACACTATTGCATACATAAGGAATCTTTGTCATCTCTGCTTCTTCTCCATCAGTACTAGGAGACTGATCCTTAGAAAGTTTAATATGACTACCCGTAGGTGTACTTCGAGTAACGGTTTTCTTATCGCTCATGTTGAACTTTTCTAAAATTTTTCAGATGTATTTCTCCTGAGATAAAGTAAGAGAACTGTCCTTCTTGTTTCTGGTGATGCTCATGCCAAGAATTTGCTTGGCTGGACCTAAATCTTTCATTTCAAATTCTTCAGACATTTGTTGCTTCAACTTCTTAATCTTTGACATGTCTGAACCGGCAATCAGCATATCATCTACATACAGCAGTAGAATGATATAGGAACTATCGAATTTCTTGAGATAGAAGCAGTGGCCCATCTCACATCTTTTGTACCCATTCCTGCCCATAAAATCATCAAACTTGATATACCACTGCCTGGGCGCCTGCTTCAGTGTATAGAGACTCTTCTTTAACTTGCACACCATGTTTTCTTTACCAATTGTTTGAAACCCTTTGGTTGTGTCATGTAGATATCCTCCTCAAGGTCACCATGCAGAAAAGCTGTCTTCACATCCAGTTGCTCCAGTTTTAAGTTTTCTGCAGCCATGATACTAAGCACCAGCCTGATTGTAGTCATTTTTACCACATGAGAAAATATCTCATTATAATCAACCCCATGCTTTTGTTGGAACCCTTTCACTACAAATCGTGCTTTGTAGTTCTTTGTATCATCACTTTCATCCTTGATCTTGAATGCCCATCGGTTCTGAAGAGCTTTCTTCCTGGCTGGAAACGGTGTAAGAACACAAGTCTTGTTCTTGTTTAGTGAATCCATCTCTTCTCTCATAGCTCGCTCCCACTGAGATGAGTCTTTCAAACTCATTACTTCAGAATAACACTGTGGTTTACCGTTCTCCATCAGTAGGAGGTAATTAACAGAAGGGGAATATCTCTTAGGAGGTCTAATGGTTTTGGAAGACCTCCTAACCTCTAGCTGAGGTGTAACCATTTCTTGTTCCAATGAAGACTGTTCAGTATTAGGCTCTGAACTCCCACTGTCAGAAAAATCCTCAAATTCATCTGCATTTTCTTTCTCAACCTCTTCTGATGTTTCTGAACTCTGACTATTAACCTTCTCACTTGTATCTTCAAACTCTAGATGTTCTTTATCAACTTTTTGCGTGAATGACTTTCTATCTTTGTAAAGTCCTGCTTCATTAAACACCGGATCACGAGCCCTACATACTTTTCTATCCTCTGGATCCCAAAGCATATAGCCCATCTTCGCGACACCATAGCCTATAAAAGTACACTTCTTCGCCTTAGGGTCAAGCTTGTCCCTCTCGGTGTCTTTTATCCCAGCGTAAGCATCACAACCGAACATTTTAAGATGTTTGAATGTAACCTCTTTTCCACTCCATACTTCCTCTGGAATTTTGAATCCAAGAGGAACCGACGGTCCTCTATTATAAGATATGCAGTAGTGTTGACTGCTTCTGCCCAGAAGGTCTTTGGAAGCCCTGCATTTAACCTCATTGCTCTAGCTCTTTCATTCAGTGTCCTATTAATTCTTTCGGCTACTCCATTCTGCTGTGGCGTACCAGGAATGGTATTAATCATCTTTATACCCAGTATAGTAATTAATGAATTCCTTGCTGATGTACTCCCCGCCATTGTCAGACTTTAGACACTTCACTTTCAGATTCGTTTCCATCTCCACGGCTGCCTTCCATTTCTTGAAAACATCAAATACCTCAAACTTGTTTTTGAGAAAATAGACCCATAGCTTCCGTGTAGCATCATCAATGAAAGTGACGTAATAGTTGGAGCCTCCTAATGATGATACTGGTGTTGGTCCATACACATCAATATGAACAAGCTCAAGCTTCTCTACTTTAAGTGTTTTTCCTGATTTTACAAAGGTGACCCGTTTCTTCTTGCTGAGCACACACGGTTCACAGAACCTTGTATCAAGTTCCATTTTTTCAAATTAGGGAATTTACCTTTCTATGCCAGTATCTTCAAACCCTTCTCACTCATGTGCCCGAGTCGTTGATGCCAAAAACATGATGAACTCAGTCCACTAGCCACTGAATTTACCTCTCCTGCTGAGATTTCAGCCATGTACAACGTACCCTTTTTCTTCCCACGAGCAGTTACCAAGTTACCCTTTATGACATTCCATTGCCCTCCTTCGAAAGTAACACTATAACCTTGATCGTCAAGCTGTCCAATAGAAATCAACAACTTCCTTAATCTAGGAATTATTCTGACATCTTTCAGAGTCCATGTAGTACCTAAAGAAGTTTTCAAGTCGGTATCCCCCATTCCGGTAATATCTAGAGCCTCATCATTCGCCAAACGAACTTTGCCAAGGTTTCCTGTTCTAACATTCTTCAGGCTCTTTGTGCTAAACGTAGCATGGAAAGACGCACCGGAGTCCATGATCCAAGACTCAATTGTGTTCTCAACACAGCAGACTAGGGCTTCATCATCTGAAACTTCTTTTGTAGCAGCATTAACTTCCGAAGTAGAATTACTTCCTTTTTATGTTGAGGTGCTGGAGGGTTAGTACAATGACTTCTGAAATGCCCGTTCTCCTTGTAATTCCAGCAAGTAATATCTTTTCTTGGCTTAGACTTGCTTCTCTTTCTGGATTTTGATCTACCCCTGTTGCCTCCTCCCTCTTTCTTCAGCACTTAGCAAAGTGCTTTATGATTCTCCATTATTCCTCCTTCTAGAATCTTCATTCAAAATCAAGTCACGAACTTTGTTGAAAGTCAAAGGATCTGATCCAACTGAACTAGTGACTACAGTGATTTTTCCTGACCTACTGTCAGGTAATGAAGATAAGAGCAGGCAAGCTTGCAATTCATCATCAATCTTGAACTTTACGGATGATAAACGTCTCGGGTGAGAATTGAAGGTGTATATATGTTCGGTAACAGAACCTCCCTCTTTCATGCGTGTGTTAACCAACTCCCGGATTAGGAACACTTTATTTGCAGACGATGGTTTCTCATACATGTTTGAGAACGCCTCCTTGATTCCACGAGCTGTGGTTTCGTCTAAGATGTTGTATGCCACGTTCATAGACAAGGCAAGCCTAATTGTTGACTTCGCCTTCTTGTCAACAGCTTTCCACTCATCTGTAATCTTCTCAGGCGGTTCCTCCAAAGCCACATCCAAATCCTTCTGTATCAGCAACCGTGATTTGCATCTTCCACCATCCAAAGTTTTGTCCATCAAACTTCCCGATTTTCGTTTTACCCTCATCTGCCATAGTACCGGAGATCAAAGAGTGAGAGCCAACACTGGCTTTGATACCACTTGTTAGGTATTACGTGTACGCGACTGACCCGAAAGGAGTCGGATAGGGCAACAAAAATTAATTCAATACAACGGCTCGGGCCTTAGGAACTTAACGATATTTCTAATTGATTTCTAAAATGAATACCATGTAAACGCAGCGGATAACCGAGAAGTAAAACTAAACTAAGAAACCAAATACAACCAGTAAAACAGAAAACTGAAACGAAAACACAAAACCTGACTCCGCTTCTTTTCTGAACAAAAGGGTCAAACTTGATTTGCACTGCTTTGACTTTGCAATGACAATTTCAATATTAAACAATAATGGCAGCGACACTATAGCTCAAGAACACTTATAACAAATTCCAATCACACATATTCCTATGTAATAATAATTGTTATATGGCAGAAGCTTTTCACAAGCACACAATCTTCCAAACAAAACAATATAAATATGCTTTTGGTGGTGGCAGTGGGTTTACAAAACACAGATTCAAACAAACAATAATAATAATAATAATAATCGTAAAGCAGTAGGAAGATAAGAACACGGGCTTTACGTGGTTCGGTCACGATGTATAACCTACGTTCACGGGCAACGAACAGGATCTCTTCTTTTATTGAGGTGTTCAAAAAATACATGATACAATATGGTTTATATAGGGAGGCCAACTAGGGTTATTTTCTTTCTCCATAAGTTACAAGAAATAAATAAACGGTTCACTAAAATTAAGTGGGTGGGTGGCCGGCCCGTTCAACCCTTCAAGTGCTCAACTGCCTAACCCAAGACGGGCCGGGGCTACACCCGTATAGAACCCAACAGTACATACAAGTTCTTTTAGACACAAATGCATGCTTGTGTAGATAATGTGCTTATAACCAGTTGAATTTATGGTGAAATTTGAATATACGTACACGACATATATTATATATATGGATATGTATATAATGTGCATATAAGTATATATTGGAGATTAGTTTAATATTAAAATAGTTTTTAGTCTCCCGTGTACATGTATTATCTTATCTACACTATATACATGCACATATAAACTAGATTACTAGAGTAAGGAGATTGGAGAGAAAAAAAATCACTTTTACAGTTTTATAATATTCATTTAATGTAAATTAAATTACTCTCATAATTAAGCACATGAGAAGTTATAGACTCTCAAAATAACTATGGGTTATAAGTAAACACTCCCCATATATATAAGACTTGTCATTATACGGACACAAAAGTCATTTCTATTGATATTATACCTGAACATTCTGGCTAAGTGCTAAGATTACTAGTTTTGTAATGGTTTTCTCTGTATTCTTCTAAGTTTTTTGGTTTAGTTAAAATAGGTATATAAAATGTTGATAAGTACCAAAAGATCGAAGAACAAAGTAAAGAAGTTGATTTTGCTTAACCCATTAAGGAATACAACACCTTGACTGAATAAATAGTTTATTTATGAAACTTTATGTAACACAGTAACTTGTGATTTGTGTAAGGTTTATAAAGTTAATTAACTCGTGATATTAACTTTATTTCTACCTAAGAAAGATAAATATGTAAGTTTACCATGCCACCAAAAGGCTCCTGATCTTGATATATTCATAAAGCACTAGAAACATTGAGAAAATCCTATATAGATGTACCATTGAAAACGTTTTTGACACGTGTCGTAAATGTAAGAACTATCAACAAAACTTTAAATGCCGTAATGACATTGAATACATATATAAACAACGTATATCTTAAACGTGTATAATCAACAAACATGTAAAATATTAACAAAAATTACACTACTATGTAACAACATATAAGGTGCTGTTTGTTTTTGCAGACATAAACTGTCTGCAAGCTGATTTCATCTGTTTTCATGTCTGCAACTGAAGATGTGGTCTGAAGATCTGCAAGCTGAAAATATAAGACTGTTTGTTTTTATAAGCTGATACTGTCTGCATAACTGTCAAACTTATCTCACAAGATAGAAGTCATTTATTCAAGTTACATCTAGTTTTTAGTCTTTGCTTGCCATGCCGATTTGGTTTTGGTGGGTGGTGGAAGGTGGTGGTGGCGGATGGTGGTAGTGGCGGCGGACGGTGGGTAGTGGCGGTGGACAATGGGTGGTGGTGATGGATGGTTTTGGTTGGTGGTGGACGGTGGTGGTGATGGATGGTGGTGGTGGTGGGTGATGGATGGTGGTGGTGGCGGTGATGGATGGTGGTGGTGGTGATGGATGGTGGTGGTGGTGATGGATGGTGGGTGGTGGACGGTGGTGGTGATGGATGGTGGTGGTGGTGGCGGACGGTGGTGGTGATGGATGGTGGGTGGTGGACGGTGGTGGTGATGGATGGTGGGTGGTGGACGGTGGTGGTGGCGGTGATGGATGGTGGTGGTGGTGGGTGATGGATGGTGGTGGTGGCGGTGGCGGTGATGGATGGTGGTGGTGGTGGCGGACGGTGGTGGTGATGGATGGTGGGTGGTGGACGGTGGTGGTGATGGATGGTGGGTGGTGGACGGTGGTGGTGGCGGTGGATGGTGGTGGACGGTGGCGGCGGGGTACGGGGGTGGTGGTGGCGGCGTACGGTGGGTGGTGGTGTTGGCGGACGGTGGTAGGAGCAGTGGATGAGAGGGTGGCTGCAAAGGGAGAAGAGTAGGGTTTTTTTGTGAAGATGTTTTAAGCAAGATTTCCTTGCTTTTCTTTTAAGATGAAAGAAGATAACTTCAGATCTGTTTTAAGAAAAAAAACAAACAGTCTTCAAGGGTAATGTCTGCGCGCCTGCAGACATTAGCTCCCTTGAAGATGTTTGAAGAAAAAACAAACACCCCCTAAGTATGTTCATCTTGAGTAACATTTAAACACATATATCTATATTCAAATCTCATCGGATTCACATGATTCTCAATCCTATAGAATCCTAACTTAACATAGAACCGATCCCTATCTCAAAATTGAAAATCAAACCAAAGCATTGGCTTAGGATCACTCAAAGCCATCAATAACTCCAAATATCATCCCATTTTGACCATCCTACATTCCAACTCCAATATCTCTCAATCCACCTAACTTCAGATCTTAAATAAACAATTAACTGAAAGCTAACTTAATTCCCTACAAACCCAAAAAAATTCATAAAATTTCATCAAGTAGAAATTAAGTTATAACCAAGTCATTTAACCATAGAAACACACCAAAATGAAACATTTCATCCAAAGTATTAACTCCACCTCACCTCAAACCGTTGATGAAAAACAATCCAAGCGCTGACATTTAAATTCCAGTTAGGTATCCGATCCGTGTGACCCTTTTATCAACCAATCAGATCCCACCTTTCGGATATGCCCCACGTTCTCCATATTATTTAAATCCACACAAATCCACCATCGTCACTCACACAAACACATTAAATTATTCATTCCCAATATTATCATTATCAACGCATTCCAGATTTCTGATTCCAACCCCGATGGCTACAGAAGACCCGATTGTCCCGACCGCCGACCCAGCTCCGGCAAAATCTGACGTGGCAGTTGAGAAACCGAAGAAAGTTAAGAAAGCCCCCGCGAAGGCTAAACCCAGAACTCCTTCGTTGCATCCACCTTACTTTGAGGTAGTATTGTTATTATTGGAAGAGTTTACTAGTGTCCTTGAATTCGTCAGATCGGATTGTTATATATATTGATATTTAAATTTAAAAATTTCATTTAATTGATTGTATATTAATTCATTGGATGTTAATTAACAGATGATTAAGGAAGCCCTTGTTACGTTAAAGGAAAGAAGCGGTTCAAGTCAGTACGCGATCGCAAAGTTTATCGAAGAGAATCAGAAGAATCTTCCGGCCAATTTTAAGAAGGTTTTGTTGACTCAGTTGAAGAAACTGGTTGCCGCGGGTAAGCTCGTTAAAGTCAAGGCTTCTTACAAGCTCCCAGCTGCCAAAGCTCCGGCTCCGGCAAAGAAGAAACCAGTTTCCAAGCCTAAAACCGCCGCCAAGCCCAAAACTGTGAAGAAACTAGCGCCGGCTAAGAAGAAAACTGTTGCCAAACCGAAGCCGAAGACAGCTGCGAAGCCGGCTGTGAAGGCTACTAAAGCTGCCAAGCCGAAGACTAAGGCTCCGGTGAAGGCTGCTAAAGTTGCGAGGACTTCATCAAGGTCTACTCCGAGTAAGAAGGCGGCTGTGAAAAGCTTGAAGCCCAAGGGGGCGATTGCGAAGAAGGCAAGTGGAACGAAGAAGGTGAAGAAGTGAGTGAGATGATGGTATAGTAGAGGTGTTATGTTTATGTAAAATGTTGCTTTGGGTTAATACCGTTGTTTAGTTTATCAATGAATTAGTCAGTTTGTGTTAGAATCAGTCAGTTAGTTCTAAATAAACTTAGATCAAGTGTGGTGGGCGAAAAATTGGAGGAGTTTAGGGCGATAAACGGCTACAACACCGTTTTGGGCTACAAATGACCCAAATGGTTGATATGTGGGCTGATTTGAGGGGGGAAAGAAGATCTATATCACCTTGAAGATCTATATCACCTTGTGTATATGTATTTATCAAAACATAATACAAAAAATAAAATAAAAAAAATAAAAAGAGGGGCTACAACACCTTTGCACTGTGCTACATATCGCCCTCCACTATACATAATATTACTCTGAGTGTAGTAGGCGGCAAATGTTGGGTGACAAGGGCTACAACATTGTCCTCAGGCGATGTTGGGGTGATAAGTATGGGGGGAATGAACTTGTCGTCGGTGAAGATTTGGAAGAATATTATATTATTATATTAATAATGCACAAATGGCAAGCCTTAGGGGAGGGAGGATTTTTGGGCTATAACACCGTTCCCGGATTACATATTGCCCTTTGGTCACGTGTCAAATCCTCCCCCCCCCCTCTTTTCACTACTCATACTTATAAAGATTCATTTGATATGATAAAATATATTAAAAAAATAATAAAATCTTTTGTTTGTTCAGTTTTAAATAAACATGTTAAATATAACCCATTAAGGGATTTTGTGTTTATATAAAATGTTTAATGAGTCAAAATCAATCAAAACTAAAAGAATGAAAAATTTGAATTAGTTAGCATGTGCCCGAGATAAAAAAAAAGGGTGAAAATAAGTAGAAAAATGTTTTGTCGAGTGCCAGTACGCACGTAACGTGTAACTAAACCAAAACAAATAAACCTGAAAAAATTCGTCTCTATTTTTTTTGTTTTGTTTTGGTTTCTTTTCTTTAGTTTTGTTTCTTGATTTTCTTTCAGTTCGTTTTAATATTTTTTGTTTCATTTTGATTTTTTTTCTTGGTTATATCGCCCTCCACTATACATAATATTACTCTGAGTGTAGTAGGCGGCAAATGTTGGGTGACAAGGGCTACAACATTGTCCTCAGGCGATGTTGGGGTGATAAGTATGGGGGGAATGAACTTGTCGTCGGTGAAGATTTGGAAGAATATTATATTATTATATTAATAATGCACAAATGGCAAGCCTTAGGGGAGGGAGGATTTTTGGGCTATAACACCGTTCCCGGATTACATATTGCCCTTTGGTCACGTGTCAAATCCTCCCCCCCCCCTCTTTTCACTACTCATACTTATAAAGATTCATTTGATATGATAAAATATATTAAAAAATAATAAAATCTTTTGTTTGTTCAGTTTTAAATAAACATGTTAAATATAACCCATTAAGGGATTTTGTGTTTATATAAAATGTTTAATGAGTCAAAATCAATCAAAACTAAAAGAATGAAAATTTTGAATTAGTTAGCATGTGCCCGAGATAAAAAAAAAGGGTGAAAATAAGTAGAAAAATGTTTTGTCGAGCGCCAGTACGCACGTAACGTGTAACTAAACCAAAACAAATAAACCTGAAAAAATTCGTCTCTATTTTTTTTGTTTTGTTTTGGTTTCTTTTCTTTAGTTTTGTTTCTTGATTTTCTTTTAGTTCGTTTTAATATTTTTTGTTTCATTTTGATTTTTTTTCTTGGTTTCGTCTATGTTCGGTTTCCTTTTTCTTCTTTCGTTTTGGTTGGTTTCATTACGGTTTCTTTTCTTTAGTATTTTTGTTTCGTTTTTGTTGGTTTTTTCGATTTCTATTTTTTTGTTTTGATTTTGTCGGTTTTGGTTACTTTGCTTAGGTTTCGGTTTTTTGTTTTGTTTTGGTTGGTTTCATTTCAGTTTTTGGTTCGCACGCAAAGGTAACATTGAACGCGACACTGAAACTGTAACTGGTGCCAGTGTGGCGAAAATCAAGAATTGAAAACTACAAGATAAATAAATCATTTTTTAAACCAATTGGTTTTGACCTGAATCTCGTTACGACCCAACACCGTTCTAACTCAAAACCTATTCTGACATGACCCCTTTCGACTTGAACATGTTCTTACCCTACCCAAACCAAATTAACCCTTTTATGTATTGACTTGTTCCGACACTAATACGGTTTGACCCATGACCCAAGCCCGCTCGACTCGTTGCCATCTTAACTGGTAATCACGTAACATGCTGATTTTTTTAAAATTTATAAAGTATATCAATATTATACTCAAATTAAAGAGAATAAAATGTTCGTTTTTATGATGTAATTTTTTTAAAAAATATTGTCATGTTAAAAGTTATGTCCGCTAAATAGGCCGCGAGGTAGTTAGTTTAGAATAAGGATTAAGTGTGTAACTTTTTTTTTTAATTTACAAAAAGTGTGTAAAGATTAGGGACCAACATTGTATTTAGTTTTTGTTAATTAAAATTTACGTAGACTTGGTGGAGATGTAAAGACCATTTTACCCTCAAATTCTTCAAATTATATGCAATGTGGATTATACATAAAGCAAATAGTTTTGTACCTCATAAATATTAAGAGGTACTTGCTATTTCTTTTATATATATAGTATAGATATTTACCTATCCAACTAATGAATAAGAAAGACAAAATATTATGAAGAAATTTATCCCAAGAGAGGCATTTACATACTCTATACATGAGTTGATACCTGGTCAAGAAAACAGAAGGATTCAAAGGAGTCCAAACAAAATAAAGTTAGCAGATGTTGGAAACCTAGATGATTCTATAGAAGGATTCAAAGGAATTCAAACAAAATAAAGTTAGAAACCTAGATGATTATATAGAATGGATTAAATATCAAGTTTACTTGTAATTCTTAGTAAACCAGTTGTGTTATGTGTATTGGAGTTCAAGACAATCTTTTAAAGAGAATAGTGATTATGGTGATATATTATTGAAGTGGGCTTATTTGTAATTTTTTATTTTTCTACCCTTTACAAATGTTGGGGAAGGTTCATGTACATTTTAATCTCAAAATGAAAACGTAGAAAATAATACCAATTTATAAAAATATGATAACGTAATAAACAATACCAACTGCAATACCAATCTACATAAATAATGATTTATAATAACAAAGAAAAAAAAACCTAAAAAAATTACAACAAAAGAATCAAAATTAAGAACAAAATAATAACAGCAAATACTTATAACAACAAAATAAAAAATCTAATAGTAACAACAAAACAAAACTAGCAAATACTTATAACGTCTCATAATAAAAAAAATGGCAAATACGAACAAAAAATAACAGCAAACATCTATAAAAATAAACCTAGTAATAACAGCAAATTGGTCCTCACTATTTTCGTATTGAGAATAAAATGTATTTGATCATGTTTCTACAAATGTCTTCCTTCTCCCATATATAGGAGAAGAGGTTATATCTTTTAATTCGGCCCACACGACGCTTTCTTTATCCTCCGGAAGTGACCGTTTATGATTTCCTCTATTAGGCCGATTATTGTGTCATCTTAAATGACTCAACACTTCTCTATATATCTTCTAAAGACATTTGCCCATCTTTGAACTTTCTTCACAAGGTTAGATCTCACCATCACCTTAATGATCGCTAAAGTGAGAATGCTATTGTTGGGCACATTTCCAGGGTAGCCTCATAGTCCTCCCCGTCTATTATCCTTAGTATTTATGATAAGTTTAATGAACTAAACCCCTACTCGGTTCATCCTTATCTTTCTTGGACTTAAATTACCCAATCCTCCCCTTTTTCTTCTCAGCACATCACCAAACCCACACCTAAACTAGTGACGGTTTTAAAAATGCTTCTCATGCTTCCCCCAAGCTAATGATACCTTTCGAATCACTTGCCTTTCTCTTAACTACTTTCTCCTTTTTTACACTTTCAAATTTGTATTTCTCTCACCCTATCTCCTTATTATCTAGTTGGTTGGATGTTTGGTTAGAGTAACTAGTACTCTTCAAGTATCTTGGGTTCTTCTGGGCTTACCTGACATGAACCCCTCATGGGAAGGATCCCACTGCCATAGCAGGCTCCACAAGTCTCTTAGTCCTTATTCTATTTCATAAGGACAAAGGACTAATGTAGTCCTTGCCTACCTTTCACATCCTGGATAGGTCCATCCTCTTTGCCTTTTAGGCCCATTCATTGGGCCAGTTTCGGACGAAATTCTCTTTTGATACTTGGCTGAGGTAGATGATATTCAGTTCCCATGATCTTGACCCTATTCTCTTGATAGTTTAAATTAGGGGTGGCAATCTTGACCCAAACCATTTCAAATGGGTCAATTTGGGTTGTTTTAAAAATCATATGGGTTGGTTTGGGTCATAGATTTTAATAAGATGGGTCAAAATGGGTAACTTAAAATTCTACCTTCTTATTTTCGGGTCAAAATGGGTCGACAAATTTAAATAAATGGGTCCATTTGGGTTAGTGTCTTAAGGAAATGTGGCAAGCTCGGGTTGAAACGGGTTTTGGATTGGAACGAGTTCGGTTTAGGTTTCGAGCCGACATGAGCTTTCGCACTGTACGGGTTGGGTTTTGGTATCCTTTGTTTCTTTTTGGTCGGTTTCGGAGCACTAGACGGGTTGGGCTTCGGTCGCTTTTGTTTGTTTTTGGTCGGTTTCGGATTCGTTTTCGGCTTAGTGTTTCATTGTTGTCTGTTTTTTCAGTTTCATTTCTGTTATGTTTCAGTTTTTAGTTTCGTTTAGATCGATTTTTTCGGTTTTGATTAATTCGGTTTGTTTTTGGTTTATGTTCGTTTCCGTCGACTTTCGGTTTCAGTTCATTTCTCGGGTTTTTTTTAAGAACGAGGACAACGGCTCAAACGTTTTAGTTTTTTTACATTTTTCATTTTTGATTTATATTTTGAGTTATGATTTTTGTATTAATTTTTTAGCCTTTTTTTGGGAGGGGTTTTTATTAACAACAAAATCCCCTCCCAAAAAAAATTCAAAAAATTAATAAAAAAAATCATAACTCAAAATATAAATCAAAAATGAAAAATGTAAAAAACTAAAATGTTTGCGTCTTTACCCTCGTTCTTAAAAAAAAAAACCCGATCCGACCCGTTTTAACCCGTTCCGACCTTGACCTAGTCCGACCCGGACCCGTTCTGACCCAAACCTTTTGACCCTAACCCATTCCGACCCGAACCAAAACAACCATTTTTTTAGTTGACCCATTCCGACCCTAACCCATTTCGACCCATGACCCGTTTCGACCCAACCCAACCCATTTGCCACCCCTAGTTTAAATCTAACCTGATAGAAATACATGATCCCTCCTCTATATAATAAAGGATAAGTGAGCCATAACCCTAATGGGTTAACTCCATTTTAACTTATCATATTTGGACCCAGTAGGATTGATATGGTGAAGTCATGAGATGAGATAAGAACCAAGCATATTTAAACTCATCCTCATGCAATGGGTCCAGTCTTGGAATTATCTCTTGAATTCCCTTAGTCCATTTGATATAATGCAACATACACATGATTTCCCTCGTATAGTTTGTTTCATTTTAATCGTTTTTAGTTTGTTTTCGTTTAAAATGTGTATACTACTAACTTAATAATATTTTATTGGTCTCGGGTGTTAAACACAGTTGAAAAGAGCAAGAAACGAGAAGAAACAAGCTAAAACAGAGAACCGGAACGAACCGGGGTTGAACCAGACCGGACCAACGATTGAACAGGAAAAAAGGAGCAAGCCATGCTGCGCGGCCAGGAAGTCCTTAGTTGGTTGCTTAGCACGTAGAGGCCAGTTTTCCAAAAAGTTCCCGAATTTGATCAGGTTTAAGACCTAGTGCACCAAATAAAAACCCTTAACCTTAAACCTGAATATACCCTACGAACCAAAGTCGTTTTAGACGAAAATCGGAGTCAGTATTGTAATATTTTGAAGGCTTTGGAGGCTAGGAATCAACCGGCGATGTACTATTGAAGCGAGATCGAAGATTATGGATTTTATCGCCTTTAATCTATCGTTCTTTATTATTTTTCACCGTGAATTCCATCTTTCTTGTTTTGTTTGATTTAATAATGCCAGACTAACTTATTAGACTGCCTAGGCTTTATGATGAACCTTTGTTGATGTTTGATTTTGATTTGAATTTACTTTTCGTTATGGGTTTTATGAATTAGTAAACAGTTTGATATTATTTCTTCGATACCTTTGTGTGCTTAGGATTGTTTGGTGAGTTTTATTGTTTCGCAATTTTCTTGGTGATTGTCTGTTATATAATAGGATTCTGTTAGGTCATCTACTGTGTGTTTTTAACTAGTTTGTGATTGATATGTGTCACACCCCAACCTAAGGCGGAAATGCCAGGGCGTGATCCGATTGCTCACAGCTCGAAGATACTATCATGAATATTTGTGACAATATCTAATTAGTTATTTTATTCAAAGTATACACACACTATTCAATTACAACAAACAATTTAAATACAATGAATATAAGCTCAAATAATCAGTATCTTGATTATATCCTATGGTCTTGTCTACGTGTCCAAAATTTAATCTTCAATACAAGCAACCTGCATATGCGTAGAAAACAGAGTTTGTCAACGTAAAGTTAAGTGAGAATATCACCAGTTTTGCCTGTCAATATAAATAAGCATAATGTGATAAAAGCGGTAAATATAATCAAACCATAAAAAGTATGCAGACCATTGCCAAGCGAATCGGGCGTTGGTCAATAGCATGAGCACCCAATACATGGGAATATGATGGACCTCTCCGAATATACAAATGAATGAATATTACCACAATATACGAATGAATGAATATTAACATAAGTAAGCATGTAGCACGTATATTTGATTAAGTCACTCACAATTACGCGTATGCATTTGTTTGAATATATATATAGTACGAAATACGTATAGGTACGCATATGTCCCCAAAACGTTTAGAAAAAGTGGTAAAATAGGGGAATGATAAAACTCACCTTAGATTAATGACAAACCAATTAAACACAATTAAGCGAGTCGTCCACTACATGTCAAACAATATAAATAATTAAGAATCTAAGATTTTAAGATATGATAATATAAATAAAAACGAACTTGTTGCCGCTGGAATCAATCCAAGCGGGTGTTTAGAATTTAAGTTATGTTTGTTTTAAGATTTAAGCGAGCTGGTACTGACCAGAATCCGAACAGCGAGTCGGAAGTCGGGTTTTGGTCAGTAGCCTTAAAATTACATTACGAGAATAAAAGTTTTCTGGACCGAACGTTGAATCCGACCAGAAGTATGGGAAAACGTTAAGTCAAACTTGTTGACTAATTTGCCCTTTAACGAGTTTTAAATGATTTGACCAGTCAACACCCTTCAACCACCAAAATTGATTAAAGGTTATTGACTAGGGAATGTATATGAATGATCTTACAGTTTACAACTTACCCGAAAAGTGAAAGAACAAAGAGATATGACGACTCAACGGTCCACACGCATGCAATGTCAAACGTCTAAGAGTATGTCTTCAACCAAATAAGCAAAAAAAGAGATGAATGATGAGGAACAGGGGGGTAGGATGGTATATTAGGGTATGAGGAAGTTTGTGGCAGAAGAATTATGATGTGTTTATATAGAATAAACAAAAACGAACCGTATTTACTAAATCTACTCGTTTAGGAAACCGAATATGTTTTTAATGACCAAATCAATATTAAAATATGTAAAATTAGTTCTTGGACAAGGGTTAATGAATATGGACATATATTTAGGATTTGGGGGATTTCTTGGGGCTTAATTCACTCGATTATGTCCTAAAATAAGCAATTTCGGGCCAAAAACGAACTAGGAATCAATAATAAACGAAACAAGCTGTACAGGTAGCCCATGGCACCGCGTGGTGGGCCTAGGCCACTCCACCACGTGGTGCTCCGGCCAAAAAAATGGAAATTTCAGTTTTTGTCAAATTTTAGTCCCTATAGTTTGGATTTAGGTCATTTAACGAACTTTTTATGCATAGTTTAAGATTTGAACAACATATAAAGTATAAGGGGCCTAAGGTGAACATTATAAACTTAATAACTTATAAATATTTGTTTTTGATTATCATTTAAAGATCTAAAATATTTCTGGTCGGGTTAACGTAAATGAATACGAATTTGAAAAATCCGAGATGTTACAATATGCATTAAAACCAAAGAAACAATAATAATTAATCAAGTATACCTAAGTGTGCTGCTAATTTAAATAGTTGTAAGTAAGATGATAGATTATTTGATAGATCTTTGTTGATTAAGATTGCAAGATTTAGTTCTTTGTAAGGAGTCCGTATAAGTTTGATTTTGTAGCTTTGTCTATTAATGTCGAATGAATTTATTAAACTACCTTTGATTTCGGTGCTGTAAGGTAGGATTTCGTTTAAAAGTACTCATTCATAATTAATTAGGTAACCGTAAGGAATTATAATATTATAACTAGTGTTTTTAAGAACTTAATAGAAATCCATAAGTGTCTTCTTGAGAAGGGTCAGGGGTCCTGTTCGGGTTTTCTCTTAAGTGACTATTTTATGATCCCTGTTCCATAGAAAAACATTTTTCCGATTAATTGATAACTGAAACTTTGAGGATTCTTGCCTAGGTGGTTGTAACGATTCCGACGAAACCAGGTATACCCTAACCGGTGGACGTTAGTTACGTCATATGTAACGTCGGGTACAAGAGTTACCGTGGTAATTATACGAGAAAACATGATTCATTGTATTGATTGTACGTGAATATATAATTCACCGTATTGATTATGCGATCAAACGATCGATAGTTA
This sequence comes from Bidens hawaiensis, assembly GCF_021521415.1. NCBI lineage: Eukaryota > Viridiplantae > Streptophyta > Magnoliopsida > Asterales > Asteraceae > Bidens > Bidens hawaiensis. Next base: position 1,459,635 of record NW_027491168.1, read on the forward strand.
TTGAAACCCGAATGAATCGAGGGTTCAATTATAGACGAGATTTATGATATTTAGTGAGGTTACGAAGTAATAAAGCTTCGGGATAAGTGGATTAAAGCACAGAAAAAGGATTTCGATTTAATAGTACGTCGGTACGATAAACGAAACCTTTAATACCAAACCGAGCAAGAGACGATCGATCAAGCCGAAAAAGATGCGTAATAACTAATAATATGACGTTTCGAGTTAATAAATGCCATGGTTTAAGTTTTTAAATCGGTTTTATATAAATTTTATTTTAAGCCGAAAAACAACCATTTTGGCCTCGTTGTAAACCGAATTAAACGTTTAACCGAGAAACGAACAGAACCAGATTATCCAAAACATTATCCGGATTACGAGAATCCAAACATGTGGCCAAGATTGAACTTGTGGGTCCCACCCCACCTCTTACCTTAGGCCGATCGGACCCTTTGGTCCAACCTCATTTCATTTTCTTTTTTTCATCCAATAATCCATCAAACCTTCAACTCTCTCAACCCCCTTGATCAAAAACCGAGACTTTTAACAAGAAAAACCGAGGTAAAGATCGTGTTATGTACGTAATTATCTTTGTTTCTTGAGTGTTCTTGCAAGAAAAGGAGGTTTCCAAATGAAAAAGGGTGAAAACCCGAGATGGAACCGATTCTGGCATGATCAAGTGATGTATACGAGTTATACAAGGGATCTTGGTCCAAGAAAGTAGTTAAAAGAGTCAAAAACGAATTTTTACGGTCAAAATCTTTGTTTTGATGTTTTAACCGTAACCATGAAATAAATGGCTTGATCGTGAGTGTAACTTGCTTGGTATTGTGGTATGTTGTTTGTAGGCTCTGTATTTAGTGGTAGATAAGGCGGAAAGATGAGTTTGTAGCTTGTAGTGGCGGAAAACGAAAGGTATATTCGGTTATGTTCGGTTTTGGGAAATTTGGACAGATTGTTGGTCGTTTAGAGTTAGGTCATGAAATTTTACAGAGGTGTTAAACACATGGAAATATGAGTTCTGTGAATTTTTGGTAATTTTTGGATAAAGGATGAATATTTGGTGAATTTAATGCTCCGTTTTGGCCAAAAATGGTGAAAAATAGTTAAATGTCATGAAAAATTCTGGAAAATTTTGGATAAGCTTTTCATATCATTTATAAGTCACACACAAAATTTGAGGTCTGTTGGAGAAGTCTAAGTAGGCTTTTCGGTTAAACGAGTTCTAGGGATTTCTAGCTCGGTTTTAGTAAAAATGGCATTTAAAAGAAGATTTTGGTTTTGGAAAAATTACAGGGGACTATGTGGATGGCAGGGGACATCCAGGAGAAATTTGGGATTTTTCTAAGATCGTTTAGTATTTACGACATATTTAGTGTTTAAATGGTGTTTAAGAATAGATAAGTAAATTTTAAATATAAGAATTAATTCTGGAAATATTTTTATAAAATTACCCACTGTTAAAAAGTGATTTGTGCAAATTTTCAAGATCCGAGAGTAAACGGATAATTATTTGTGCTAATTATCAAACTTTTAAAGTAAAACGCGTAAACCGGTGAAGTTCGCTTAAGCGAACTGACTGGTGTACAAAAACCGTAAAAATGAACTATTTTCATATAAATGAACTAAACAAGTAAAAATAAATCATCCGAAAATAATTCGGATGATTTGAGTAATTTTAATCTATTTTAATAGTTTCCGGTACGCCAAAGACGGAAACGGGTTCCGCGGCCAATCGGGACGTCTAAACCGAGCAATAATTTCACATCTTTAATTAAATTATCCGTCAACCACTATTTTCGGGTCGTGTGTGACCAAACTCATTTTTGAAACATAAAAACGGATAACAGTGCTAGGCACGCAAAACGAGAAAAACGACTAATAGTAGTTGTGACCTTGGAACTCTAAACGACATCACAATCTGAGTCCGGAGAAGTATTTCTGGGTTAACCTTGCCCCCAGAACGGGTACAGTGCTGGGTTGACAGTGTCCCCAGGTGTACCGATTGATAAGATTAAAGATTATATAAACAATAATTGTATAATAATGATCGTAGGGATCATATTACCGATTGGACGGGTTAACTGATATTGATCGTTGTTGCCTACTTGCATGTGCTAAGGTGAGTTTTCACGAGCCCCTTTTTATTGAACTGTTTTAAATATTTTCCCGGGGCGGAAAGCATGTCTTAATTAAAGTATTTAAGTACATACCGATCGTATGGAAACACTTGTATATTTTTATATATATGGTTTGATGCACAGAATATATAAATTGATTATTGAGTGGGATCGTTCTGGGGTAACTTAGTTCCCGGAGGTTATTATTGTTCTGGGGTAACATAGTTCCCAGAGGTTATTATTGTTCTGGGGTAACATAGTTCCCAGAGGATATTATTGTTCTGGGGTAACTTAGTTCCCAGAGGTTATTATTGTTCTGGGGTAACATAGTTCCCGGAGGTTATGATTGTTCTGGGGTAACATAGTTCCCAGAGGTTATTATTGTTCTGGGGTAACTTAGTTCCCAGAGGTTATTATTGTTCTGGGGTAACATAGTTCCCGGAGGTTATGATTGTTCTGGGGTAACATAGTTCCCAGAGGTTATTATTGTTCTGGGGTAACATAGTTCTCGGAAGTTATTATTGTTCTGGGGTAACATAGTTCCCGGAGGTTATTATTGTTCTGGGGTAACATAGTTCCCGGAGGTTATTATTGTTCTGGGGTAACATAGTTCCCAGAGGATATTATTGTTCTGGGGTAACTTAGTTCCCAGAGGTTATTATTGTTCTGGGGTAACATAGTTCCCGGAGGTTATTATTGTTCTGGGGTAACATAATTCCCAGAGGTTATTATTGTTCTGGGGTAACATAGTTCCCAGAAGATAAATGAAAATGTACTGGGGAAACATAGTTTCCAACGTAATTACATTGCTAATAAATGATTATTAAAATGATCTGTCAGTGTTTATTTAAATTAGTGAAACTCACCAACTATTCGTAGTTGACCCGTTTTCTCCCATGCTTTTCAGGTACAACTAAGATAAAGTGATTGATTACGTGCTAAGTGCTTGATGTGTGTAAGGTTTGCGTGCTGGACGTTAGGATACATTATAACAGATAGAATTATGAATCGTATTGTATGATGTGTGTATCACCTAGACGGTAATGAAAGACGAGATAATGTAATTTTGAAGTATATTAATGCCTTCGGTTTTCTTTATAAACAATGTGGTTGATATCAGAGGTGTCTGTCGCATCCCGTGTACGTTTCCGCTGCGGTTACGGGGTGTTACAGAACTTGGTATCAGAGCCATTGGTTATAAAGAATTAGGATGTCTTTAAAAGATACCTAAAATATAACCAGTAGCTCAAGTCTTATAGGGTCTGAATATCAACTAATAATTTATAGTGACGAGGTCTGGATGAACTTGGATGGACAAGTGATTTATTATGGTCCGGAACATAATAACTGACTTGTCCGCACGAGGGAATTCAGGGGAAGTCACGCGGTACATTAATAGGTAAAAATGGCAACATATGTGTAAAGTATATAATATTATTTATGTGTGCTAATGTGTATATATATATATGTACGTGCATATCTTGGGGGTACAAGTATGGTGAAATAAGACCCGGATAAGGAACCGGGGGATGAGATAATAAAAAGTACCGAGAATGCTGAAATTTCTAGAGCATCGATTGGTGATAAGTCGGACTTATCAGGTTATAGTTATGATGGTACCAAGTCAAATCTCCCGTTTGACATTAACCAGAAATATCTAGTAACCGTGACTCCCAACCACAAAAAAAAAAAAAAAAAAAAAAAAAAAAAAAAAAAAAAAAAATTATAAGTCCCATACCCTACCAACACCGGTACCGCCTATTCTAATAACTTCCTATGTTATCCTTACATCCGTTAGATGTTTACACCCATGTATGCTCGAATAGAATGATTACCTATACACAAAGAAGTGTTGGAATCATTATAGCATAGTTGGTTGTTCGTTCGTAGGTGGTATACTGTGTATGCCGGATATACGAATAAACACGGATATTATAACTCCGTGGTATGTAATCGTTTGGTGCTCACGGTGAGCATGTATCGGTTATACTGACATGCAGAAAGATATTGAAAGCAGGCATGTTAAACATTGATCTTTGTTGAGAAAGATCTATATGTCAGTTGGTGACAAGGGTTATGAAACTTATTTAAACGTTAACCGATGTCAGGTTAAGTCCATAAGTTATTATAGTTGTGGGGCATATATACTAGATGCCGGTATGTGTAATATATGTGATAATAATTGGTGTGTATGTGTACCTGTTGTTATGATTGAACTGGTAACGAGTGATATGGTGAGAGTAGTATTGATTACTGCGTACGGGATGAGTACGGCAGAATGACATAAAAAGAATAACTCCAAGGGTGGAGATTGTTGTGATTCAGTTGATTGCTCAAAGATAGCAGATGATGATACCGAATGTCGTATCACAGATCACTGCTAGTGTCGATGCAAATGTGATCGCAGAATTATAGATCGAGCAATCACATGATTATGAATATTTAAATTCTTAGTATTATTGCTAAGAGTGATTATGTCCCACCGAATATTAATATGACTACAAGTGTTAGTTATGAACTAAACATGATTAGTAGTCGAAATGAATTAGACCCGGTATGAAGGATATGTTGTTGTGGGTGTTAAGGAAATTAGTAATAGTTACTGATGGTAAAGGGAGGGATAGATTAACGAGTGGATAGAAAAGATCGAAATGGTTAAGGATATTGGTAAGAGTCTAGAATATTGTGTAGTATGCTACAGATATGTTGGTAGATTATGTTGTATCGTGATGGAACACGATGGTACAAAAAATTATAGTTGGAAAATTATTACTCAGATGATATGGTCAGGATTTAAAATTCTAGTACCGGGGCACTCTTATTCGAGTAATTGAGTTCAGAGATTTGAAACTGAGCTATGAAAGATAGAAATGTTGTGTGCTGATCACTTAGAACGCGTTAATCGTTTAAAGGAATGGTCATGTCTGGTAACATGACTAATCACTCCTGAAACTAAGCGAAGTAAGTGCAATATTGGGGACTAACTCCATCGATAAGGAGTATAGTCAAACCTGTAAAATATACAACCTTTGGGAAGGGTTGTGTCGCAAGCCAGCATTGATATATTTGATTCTATGGGGAGAGGAATGAAAGGACGTTAGGTGAGACGTCGAGTGTTAAAGAAGGGAAATGGTAAAGGTATAGTGCAAGATAGACTTGCGAATAAGTAGGTACGTCCTACAACCCAGAATTATACTAAGACTAGTTCTGGTGCGAAAACATGAACCGCATAAAGGGTCCTTCCTTAAATGTGGAAAATATAGTTATCGGCAGAAAGAAGAATGTCGGGTGATAGTAGGCCACGGTATGGTAAAGATGGACGTAACGCCCCAATTGTAGAACCAACTGAAGCCATGTGGACCGGCAACCCCAACCCATTTGTGTACAACCACTCCGAAGCCAACAACTTCAATAACAATCCATCCAAAGAAACCAAATTATACCAAACAGTTGTACTTGTTATGAATGTGGCAGTACAGAACGTTCCAAGAGAGATTGCCCAAAGTTGAACCAAGGTGTCGTGGAAGATGAACCTCATGACAAGCATCAACCTATGATCAAGCAAGGAGCCGTGCTTTTGTGAGTAATTCAAATAAAGCACGTCATGATCCAAAAGTGGTATTAAGTACGTTGTAGTTTTAAATCAATAGGCTTCAGTGATATTTTTACGGTCGTCGATATAAGTTAGTTCCTGCTAATCTCCTACCCTTTGGAAAGATACCGGTTAGTGAAACTATAGAACCCTATACTGTAGAATCGCTAACGGCAAATCCCTAATGGTTAATTAAATTGTACGGGATTGTCCTATTATTCTGATCAATTAACCTTTCCTTATTGACCTACAACCAGTAAAGCAAAGAAGTTTTGACGTAATAGTTAGCATGGATTGGCTAACTCAGCATGAAGCAAAAATCAAATATGAAAAGAAGATGATTAGAAGCTCTCTTTCGGACGATGAAGTGATTAAATACAGAGAAAAGTGTACGGTACTATGTTGCCACTCAAATCTCATCTTGAGATGTTATAATATTTACTATAAGAAGTCGTGGTATATTTAACAAACGTAATTACCAAAGTATTTAAAAGAAGGCATATAGAAGATATCCCGGTGGTACGCAAATTTCCACAAGTTTTCCCAAAAGAACTTCCTGGACTACCGCCAACCCGATAGGTCGAATTCAGAATCGATTTAATGTCTCAAGCTGGCCCTATTGCTAAAGCACCCTACCGATTTGCACCGTCTGAGATGCAAGAATTATCCAATCAGTTACAAGAATTGCTGGATAAGGTTTTATACGGCCTAATTAGTCACCATGGGGTGTACCAGTTTTAATTGGGAAATGAAGGACGGAAGTGTTAGGATATGTGTTGATTACGGAAAGTTGAATAAAGTGACGATCAAGAATAGAAAATCGATCTTAGGTATAGTTATCGCCAAATGAGAAATCCAGGAGAAAGACGTTGCAACAACATTGTTTCGGAATCGCTACGGCCATTAAGAATTCTTAGTTATGCCTTTCGGGCTAACAAATGCGCCGGCAGCATTCATGGAACCCATGAACCAAGTCTGTAAACTTTATTTAGACAAATTTGTCATAACATTCATTGATGATATTTTGATATATTCGTAACGTAAAGAAGAGCACGAACGATGGTTAAGGAAAATTATGGAAGTGTTAAAGCAAGAGGAGCTATACGCGAAGTTTTCGAAATGTGATTTTGAATAAAGAGGGCATAATCCCTTGGTCATGTTGTAAAGCAACAAGGAATACGCAAAGATCCAAATAAGATAGAAACCGTTAAAATTGTACCAAGCGCCGATTTTGAGTCTCCCCGATGGAGACGATGGTTCTGTCGCGTAAAGGATTAGGATGCGTGTTGACGCAGTATAATAAGGTCATAGCCTATACTTCCCGACAGTTAAAAGTACACGAGTAAGATTACACTACTCACGACTTAGAACTGGGAGCGGTTATCTAGGCACTTAAAGTGTGGAGACATTGTCTCTACGATACGAAGTGCACCATCTTCACTGATCATAAAAGTGTGCATCACATATTCGATCAGAAAGAACTAAATATGAGGCAACGAAGATGGGTTGAGTTGTTAAACAATTAAGACTGTGACATCCGTTACCACCCGGCAAGGCTAACGTCGTAACCAATGCCTTGAGTAGGAAAGATCGGGTTAAGCCATTGCGAATGAGGGCGTTGGGGATGATAGTCCAGTTGAACCTTCGAAACTGATTCGAGTCGCTCAACGTGGGGCGTTGAAAGAGGAACAATTGGAAAAGGAGGAACTTTACGGCAATGAGAAGAATTTCGAGCAACGCGTGCACGAAATTCTCTACTTCAAAAATCGGATTTGGATCCCGACCCTCCATGACCTTCGTGAATTAATCATTGACGAAGCGCATAGATCGAAATGATCCATACATCCGGGATCGGATTTGACTATTGATGATACAGATCTCTGAAAGGATGTTGTTAATGACCGAGAGTGGAGAAAGATATGGTTACGTATGTTGGTGAAAATTTAAGTTATGCAAGAGATAAGGCTGCATACCGAAAACCATTGGGAACGCCACAATAACAGAAAAGTCGCCAATGATAGTGGGAATAAATTACATTGGATTTCGGGATGCAAATTCCCAAGATATATCAAAGGCATGAGGAAAATTGGGTAATCGCGGATCGATTAACCAATCCTCGCATTTCATTCCAATCTATGACGATTACCAAAATGAATTCTTGCCTAAATTCCTGTTGGTGAAATGGTATCTCGTCGTGGAGTGCCATTTTCAATTATCTCAGATCAAAATAGTCATCCTACTCCCAATATTGGAAGACGGGGAAGGAAACATTGAGAGCTTGAAGCTTTCTATGGGTGAAGTGATTATCACCAAGTTGTTAAATTGAAATTGGGCGTCACTCAGGCCATAAGATTTGAATTGATTAGAGAAACAACCAATCGGATTTATAATATTTAAGACAAGTTGAAAGCAGCGCATGATTGGCAAAGGAGTTATGCCAACATTCAAAGGAAACCATTGTCGCCGGAGAGAGGTGACAAGGTATTTTAAGGCGTCACCTTAAAGAGGTGATATGAGGTTTGGCAAAACCGAAAATAGCTTCTTAATAAATTGGACCCCATGAGAACTATCTCCATGGTTGGTCATTTAGTTTATCGATTAAAGTACTCTAGGGGCTAAGTACTATACATGATGTTTTGCCATGTATACGGATTGAAAAGTGCCTAAGCGATGAGGCAACGAAAGTACTAGTAATAGAGGTAATCATAGAAGACGTGCTTGATATCATAAATAATCCCGTAGAAATAATAGTCGGGAAAACTAAACAGTTTGGACATACCAAGTTTTATTAAGATTAAGTGGAATTCACAGCGAAGACCAGATTATACTTGGTAACGCGAGGATGAATTCTGAAAGAAAAACCCCCACCTTCCTCTCGAAAGGAGATAGTGGGCGTGTAAAATTTCGAGGACGAAATTTCTTAACGGGGGGAGAATGTAACGATTCCGATGAAACCAGGTATACCCTAACCGGTGGACGTTAGTTACGTCATATGTAACGTCGGGTACATGAGTTACCGTGGTAATTATACGAGAAAACATGATTCATTGTATTGATTGTACGTGAATATATAATTCACCGTATTGATTATGCGATCAAACGATCGATAGTTATTGAAACCCGAATGAATCGAGGGTTCAATTATAGACGAGATTTATGATATTTAGTGAGGTTACGAAGTAATAAAGCTTCGGGATAAGTGGATTAAAGCACAGAAAAAGGATTTCGATTTAATAGTACGTCGGTACGATAAACGAAACCTTTAATACCAAACCGAGCAAGAGACGATCGATCAAGCCGAAAAAGATGCGTAATAACTAATAATATGACGTTTCGAGTTAATAAATGCCATGGTTTAAGTTTTTAAATCGGTTTTATATAAATTTTATTTTAAGCCGAAAAACAACCATTTTGGCCTCGTTGTAAACCGAATTAAACGTTTAACCGAGAAACGAACAGAACCAGATTATCCAAAACATTATCCGGATTACGAGAATCCAAACATGTGGCCAAGATTGAACTTGTGGGTCCCACCCCACCTCTTACCTTAGGCCGATCGGACCCTTTGGTCCAACCTCATTTCATTTTCTTTTTTTCATCCAATAATCCATCAAACCTTCAACTCTCTCAACCCCCTTGATCAAAAACCGAGACTTTTAACAAGAAAAACCGAGGTAAAGATCGTGTTATGTACGTAATTATCTTTGTTTCTTGAGTGTTCTTGCAAGAAAAGGAGGTTTCCAAATGAAAAAGGGTGAAAACCCGAGATGGAACCGATTCTGGCATGATCAAGTGATGTATACGAGTTATACAAGGGATCTTGGTCCAAGAAAGTAGTTAAAAGAGTCAAAAACGAATTTTTACGGTCAAAATCTTTGTTTTGATGTTTTAACCGTAACCATGAAATAAATGGCTTGATCGTGAGTGTAACTTGCTTGGTATTGTGGTATGTTGTTTGTAGGCTCTGTATTTAGTGGTAGATAAGGCGGAAAGATGAGTTTGTAGCTTGTAGTGGCGGAAAACGAAAGGTATATTCGGTTATGTTCGGTTTTGGGAAATTTGGACAGATTGTTGGTCGTTTAGAGTTAGGTCATGAAATTTTACAGAGGTGTTAAACACATGGAAATATGAGTTCTGTGAATTTTTGGTAATTTTTGGATAAAGGATGAATATTTGGTGAATTTAATGCTCCGTTTTGGCCAAAAATGTTGAAAAATAGTTAAATGTCATGAAAAATTCTGGAAAATTGTGGATAAGCTTTTCATATCATGTATAAGTCACACACAAAATTTGAGGTCTGTTGGAGAAGTCTAAGTAGGCTTTTCGGTTAAACGAGTTCTAGGGATTTCTAGCTCGGTTTTAGTAAAAATGGCATTTAAAAGAAGATTTTGGTTTTGGAAAAATTACAGGAGACTATGTGGATGGCAGGGGACATCCAGGAGAAATTTGGGATTTTTCTAAGATCGTTTAGTATTTACGACATATTTAGTGTTTAAATGGTGTTTAAGAATAGATAAGTAAATTTTAAATATAAGAATTAATTCTGGAAATATTTTTATAAAATTACCCACTGTTAAAAAGTGATTTGTGCAAATTTTCAAGATCCGAGAGTAAACGGATAATTATTTGTGCTAATTATCAAACTTTTAAAGTAAAACGCGTAAACCGGTGAAGTTCGCTTAAGCGAACTGACTGGTGTACAAAAACCGTAAAAATGAACTATTTTCATATAAATGAACTAAACAAGTAAAAATAAATCATCCGAAAATAATTCGAATGATTTGAGTAATTTTAATCTATTTTAATAGTTTCCGGTACGCCAAAGACGGAAACGGGTTCCGCGGCCAATCGGGACGTCTAAACCGAGCAATAATTTCACATCTTTAATTAAATTATCCGTCAACCACTATTTTCGGGTCGTGTGTGACCAAACTCATTTTTGAAACATAAAAACGGATAACAGTGCTAGGCACGCAAAACGAGAAAAACGACTAATAGTAGTTGTGACCTTGGAACTCTAAACGACATCACAATCTGAGTCCGGAGAAGTATTTCTGGGTTAACCTTGCCCCCAGAACGGGTACAGTGCTGGGTTGACAGTGTCCCCAGGTGTACCGATTGATAAGATTAAAGATTATATAAACAATAATTGTATAATAATGATCGTAGGGATCATATTACCGATTGGACGGGTTAACTGATATTGATCGTTGTTGCCTACTTGCATGTGCTAAGGTGAGTTTTCACGAGCCCCTTTTTATTGAACTGTTTTAAATATTTTCCCTGGGCGGAAAGCATGTCTTAATTAAAGTATTTAAGTACATACCGATCGTATGGAAACACTTGTATATTTTTATATATATGGTTTGATGCACAGAATATATAAATTGATTATTGAGTGGGATCGTTCTGGGGTAACTTAGTTCCCGGAGGTTATTATTGTTCTGGGGTAACATAGTTCCCAGAGGTTATTATTGTTCTGGGGTAACATAGTTCCCAGAGGATATTATTGTTCTGGGGTAACTTAGTTCCCAGAGGTTATTATTGTTCTGGGGTAACATAGTTCCCGGAGGTTATGATTGTTCTGGGGTAACATAGTTCCCAGAGGTTATTATTGTTCTGGGGTAACTTAGTTCCCAGAGGTTATTATTGTTCTGGGGTAACATAGTTCCCGGAGGTTATGATTGTTCTGGGGTAACATAGTTCCCAGAGGTTATTATTGTTCTGGGGTAACATAGTTCTCGGAAGTTATTATTGTTCTGGGGTAACATAGTTCCCGGAGGTTATTATTGCTCTGGGGTAACATAGTTCCCGGAGGTTATTATTGTTCTGGGGTAACATAGTTCCCAGAGGATATTATTGTTCTGGGGTAACTTAGTTCCCAGAGGTTATTATTGTTCTGGGGTAACATAGTTCCCGGAGGTTATTATTGTTCTGGGGTAACATAATTCCCAGAGGTTATTATTGTTCTGGGGTAACATAGTTCCCAGAAGATAAATGAAAATGTACTGGGGAAACATAGTTTCCAACGTAATTACATTGCTAATAAATGATTATTAAAATGATCTGTCAGTGTTTATTTAAATTAGTGAAACTCACCAACTATTCGTAGTTGACCCGTTTTCTCCCATGCTTTTCAGGTACAACTAAGATAAAGTGATTGATTACGTGCTAAGTGCTTGATGTGTGTAAGGTTTGCGTGCTGGACGTTAGGATACATTATAACAGATAGAATTATGAATCGTATTGTATGATGTGTGTATCACCTAGACGGTAATGAAAGACGAGATAATGTAATTTTGAAGTATATTAATGCCTTCGGTTTTCTTTATAAACAATGTGGTTGATATCAGAGGTGTCTGTCGCATCCCGTGTACGTTTCCGCTGCGGTTACGGGGTGTTACAGTGGTTTATCTATCATCATCTGAATTAAGTCCAAGTTCTAAGTTGAGTCGTATTTATTCTATTAATTAGTAGTTTAAAATTAGTATTTTAGCAAAATCCTCCTCAAAATAATAATAAATAAATATTCATGCCTGTAGTTAAATCTAATTTAGCTAGTTTACGTAATCTAAAGAGTCTTGTGGGTTCAATATCCAGATTTACTTAGCTATACTAGAGTTGACCGGTTCATTTTTCGGTTAGTAGTTTTAGTTAAGTTAAGAGTCTAGAATTATTACTTAGGGTATGTTAGGTATGGGGTAATGGAATAGATGAGGGAATGGAATGGACATGGTAATGGAATGGATAAAGGAATGAAATGGACGATGATGAACAGGGGGTAGGACGGCTGGAGAAGGTATATTAGGATATGAGGAAGTTTGTGGTAGAAGAATTATGATGTGTTTATATAGAATAAACAAAAATGAACCGTATTTAGTGAATCTACTCGTTTAGGAAACCGAATATGTTTTTAATGACCAAATCAATATTAAAATCCGTAAAATTCGTTCTTGGACAAGGGTTAATGAATATGGACATGTATCTAGGCTTTGAGGGATTTCTTGGGGCTTAATTCACTCGATTATGTCCTAAAATAAGCGATTTCTGGCCAAGAACGAACTCGGAATCAATAATAAATGAAACGAGCTGTGCAGGTAGCCCATGGCGCCGCGTGGTGGGCCTAGGCCACTCCACCACGTGGTGCTCCAGCCAAAAAAATGGAAATTTCAGTTTTTGTCAACTTTAGTTCCTATAGTTTGGATTTAGGTCATTTAACGAACTTTTTATGCATAATATAAGATTTGAACAACATATAAAGTATAAGGGGCCTAAAGTGAACATTATAAACTTAGTAACTTATAAATATTTGTTTTTGATTATCATTTAAAGATCTAAAATATTTATGGTTGGGTTATATGAAAACGAATACGGATTTGAAAAATCTGGGATGTTACAGTCTCCCCTACTTTAGGGAATTTCGTCCCAAAATTAAGGAAAACCAAAACATTATCGTTGTTTAAAAATAACTAAACTTTTAACGAAAATATCATAACGTAGAACTTATGATAACCGAAGCAACGCTTCAAATGACAATCCGATAAGGGCACTTATATATAGGATGTACCAGCGGTGTATCCACCATGTCCTTATCATCTCATCATTCGTACCATTACCCAAGCTACCTTAGGTTCTATATCATGACACACAATTGTACGTATTATGATTTCCATGCGAGGACTCAGATAATTATGTTCGCGACCATAATTACTCTAATCGTTGGATGGTCCGCATAATTCGTTTCACCATATGGGTTTTAAAACATTTAAAACTATCATTTTGAAGGAAACAAACGTTAAAAAAAATTTCAATTCAAGAGATATTTAATAAATGTTCGAATTTGATTAATAAAATAATGTAAGTTCTAAAATATCTTTTGCTTATGAAGGAAACAAATTTCGTGAAATAATGGTTATTTATGAATCGTGATAATCGAGACTAAGGAATTGAGGTATAGGTATAAGATTCTAATAAGTCTATCTTGGAGAAAGGAACTTAAATACGCAATGGTTTAACTTATAACACATCTTAAAATAGTTAATAGCATGTGGAGTCTTTAAAGATTGTATTATTTAGGAATGAAGTTCTTAATATCGTGAGTATAAATTTAAACATAGTTAATGAAAACTTTGGTGAGTCGAGTTTGGTTAATTTGAGTACTTACGAGATTAAAGAGAGGTTAATATAAAGTTATAGCTTTTCAAGTTGGTGATTTTGAGATTAGATTAATTCAATTAAGATATTCCAAAATATTATAATAGTTAGTAATTAATGATTTAAATATTAGTGATAATGCGGAAATATACATATTTGAATCAAATTGTTAATAGATTAAACCAGGAAGGTGGATATTCCTGAATCATCGAGATAGTCCTATTACTAGAGGTGCACAAATCGGTTTTTTTAAAAAAACCGGTTCGGTTATTAACCGGACCGGTTTTTTTCGTCCAGGAAAAAAACCGGTTCGGTTAATAACCGGACCGGTTAATAACCGGTTTTTTTGTATGAAAACCATAACCGGTCAAACCGGTTAGGACCGGTTTAGGAACCGGTTAATAAACCGGTTTTTTTATTAACCGGTTTTTTAATAACCGGTCTAACCGGTTAACCGGTTTTTTTTTTATTATTATTTTTTTTTAAATAACCATTATTTTTTCACAGTATAAACAAACCGGTAACTACAAGCATTAAATCGTTATCGCATATTCGTAACTCAAAAATACATAACTTTCATTTATAGCCTTTACATTAAAAATACAAACATTAAATCGTTATCGCATATTCGTAACTCAAAAATACAAACATTAAAGAATGCTTAGACACGATTACATTAACAACTTGCTGTTTCTTACTCATTATTTTCATCGCTACCCGATCCCGAGCTATTCCTTAGGTAATCGTCGTACGCGGCTTCTTCATCGGTCATTGGTTGAGTGTGTCCTTGATTGACCTCGTCTTCATACAAGCCCGCCTCATAGTCCATTTCCCCCTCGAGTGAGCGTTGATGTTGTGCCCTATCTAAAGAGTCCAAGTAATCCTTGTAGCAAATAGACATCTCTACAGCTGGTGGAGTGAGTCGAGTCCTCCTAATCGATATAACCCTGCCAGAAACAGAAAAAGCAGACTCCGAAGCTACCGTGGAAGCTTGGACCGTTAGTAAATCTTTGGCCATGGCGGCGAGGATCGGAAACTCATCCTCCTTACCTCTCCACCAAGCCAGCAAATCAAGACTTCTAAATTCATCTGGAGTCATGTGTTTCACAAAGTTGGTACCACCATACCTTCCAAGTTCACTGCTTGGGGTGTTTACCTTTTGACGTTTACCGGCGTCTTCCCAAATCATGTAGTACATCCCCATTTCAAGGTCGGTTTGGGATTGGGATTGGGCAACAGCTCTTAACGAGTCATGAATTTGGGAAGACGACCTGTATTTTGTAAGGTAAACATCATACATGTTAGACAAGGTGGTGTTGAAAGCATTCTTTAAAGTTTGGTTATAATAGGGGTTTTGATCGTCGTTTAACTCTAGCTCATCACAAATTTTTTCTATTAAAGCTTCAACACCACCAACATTTATGCAAGGGTTTAACACAGCAGCACATGTCAAAACAGCGGGTAGTTGTTGAAAATATTTTCTAAATTTTTCTTTCATTTTTACACCCATATCAAAATAAGGTGCACCCCTACAATGAAGTTCACCCAACTTTGTGCACATGACAGCAATTTTTGGTAAAGCAATGGGGCTTGTTGGATAGTAAACCCCGGATAAACTAGTTGTGCAAGATTTAAAAATTTGAAGGACCTCCGTAACGATCTCAATCAACAACCAGTTTCTAGGATCGTACGGTGCACATTTACCCCTATTTGACATTATTTGATGAAACGCAATTAGTGATTCTTTTTGTTGGATGGCTTTCTCAAACATATCATATGTCGAGTTCCATCTTGTTGGACAATCCCAATTGGGCCCCAACCATTGACAATTAGCTTCATCACAAAATTTTTTGTATCTTGAAAATGTTTTATTGTTGCTAAAAACATCTCGTAACATTCTTTTAAAATTGTTTATTTGCGTTTCGATCACGTTTAACCCATCTTGCACGGCCAAGTTGATAATATGTGCAATGCATCGGCTATGAAAAAACGCTCCATCACAAATAGGTTTATACTTTAATTTTAAATGGCCAACCGCGGCCGTATTGTTGGACGCGTTATCAAACGAAATTGAAAAGATTTTATCTTCAATCTTGTATTGTCGAATGACTTTATCCAAGAGTTTAAAAATATTTCTACCCGTGTGCGGGTAATCAAACAATTGAAACGCAACGGTTCGTTTCATCATTTGCCACGACTCGGGGTCAACCCAATGAGCCGTCACACAAATGTATGAGTCGGGCGAACCATTAGGTACCGACCACACATCCGTTGTTAAGTTTACACCAGTTTGTAAGTTTGAAAAGTATGAAATTAGTTCGGATTTAGCGTTTTTCCAAGCTTTAAGACAATCTCTTCTAAGGGTCGAACGACTTACGTGTTGGTAGCGTGGTTGAACATACTTTTGCATCATCTCCGTGAATTGAGGGTTGTCGAAGTGGTTGAAAGGAAGTGTATTTTGAATCACAAAGTTTGAAAAATTTTGACGTACCGCTTCAAGGTCGTACGTAAACACCGTTCCTTGATTCGTCATCTCCGGCTGCGAACTACTTCCCGATTCGTCCTTCAAGGCCTTGCAAAAGGGCCTTTGTACATGCGCTTTTAAAGTGGAGTTTGCATCTTTGCCATAAAACTTCAAACAATGTTTGCATCGAGCTTTTTGGCTACCGTTAGAAATTTCGCATAGGTCGAAATGTTGCCAAACATCATGGTTTCGTTTCGTGGGGATGACCCGAACGACCGTTTCTCCCGTGTTCGAGGCACCCATGTTGACGGATGAAGTAGCACTTTGGGAGGCCATGATAATCGATTACGAAATTACAGCGTATGGAGTGGTAATGTGGTATAATAGAGCGTGAGATAACAAAATAATCGCGTATGAAATAAACGTTTAGAGCGTTTGGAGCGTTTGGAGTTGTATAATCGAGTGTGTTCTAACCAATACCCAACCTAAACTATATATAGATGTTTGTGGGGGTAGAATGGTAAATAAAAAAAAAAAACGGTCAAAAACTAGAAAAAACGGCTATATAGCCGTTTCTCAACGGCATAAACCGGTTACTAAAAAACCGGTTAACCGGTTTTTTAGTAACCGGTTACTTAAAAAAACCGGTTTTTTTATAACCGGTTTCAAAACCGGTTTGGGCTCTAAAAAGTATAACCGATATACAAACCGGCGGTTTGTAAACCGGTCAAACCGGTTTTAAAAAAACCGGTTTTTAAAATAACCGGTTTCCGGTTTAAACCGGCAAACCGGTTCGGGGACCGGTTTTTTTGAACACCTCTACCTATTACAATTAAATCTTTAAAATTAGATAAAATATAAAGTAGGTAATTGAAGATATTAAATTAGATTAAATTGGGAATTCGTGGATTTTTCTTCTTCTTACAAAATCGTTATAAATAGTAAGAAATAAGTAAATTCAGTTATCGATGATTTATAATGGAAATTCAAGTAAATACCAAAGTTTAAATTAATCGTGATTTCAAAATAAGATGTGAAGTATATAAGATAAATGCGAGGATAGAAATGCATGAATCATCATGACTATTTTAACAACTACGAATTCATCATTAAAACGTTCAAAATTTTTAGTATATATCAAAAAAATCAAAGTGGGAAGTTGAAGTATTTGTGAACCATCGTTTTAATTTCAACCAAATAACGAAACTTAATCACTAAATGGATTTCTATGGAGATTTAATCAAAAAGTCAACTTAATGATAAAGTTAAATTAATTAATGGATGATTTTTAATTAAAAATTAAATTTAGAGGACAATAATAAAATTTACCATAATTGAATTTTAATAATAAAGATTTATAAAATGGAAAGTAAGTTGTGAAAACTAACATAAAGTTAAGGAAAGACAGGAAGTAATAAAAAATTTTATAGTTAAAATTGAGGGTAAGGATTTAAATGCACTTAGAAATTTATAGTTTAAGAATATGGATATAAATAAGAAAAGATGATTTAAATAATATATATACATAGTTTTTTAACGAACATGAGTTAGTATAAGATTTCTTGTTTGGTGTATTTTAGTTTTGTTGAGATTGGCGGTTGTTTGGTTAACGGAATACAGTAGCAAACTCATTGTCGATTCTAGTAGTTGAACAACAATCACGAGAAGCAGGTGAACAACGTTGATTACGATGATTGATTCTTAGGAAAGACATTCTATGAGGACCAAAGATGAAACCTTATAAGATGATGGGTAAGTTGTGAAAATGAGTTGATGTGGAATAATAGAGAAGTGTAATAGAATTGTGCAAGTGATGACTCGAGGACGAGTCAGAATTTAAAATAATATGTATAAGTTTGAAGCATTTATGTAAATAATGTTTTAAAAGAATTTCCAAGAATAAAATAACCAAACATATCAAATGATTTGACCTCCTATGAGCTTTCCATGACAATTTGAATGGCCCAACTAAATAAAGCAACATAAAATTTGTGAATTGGACTCCTATGAGCGTTCCATGGCAATTTGTTGGCCGAATTCAAATAACGAGTAATAAACAATTGAGTTGTTCAGCCCATGAGCGTGTACATGGCATTTAACTGACCCAACTAATAACGAATTATCGAATCAATGGAGTTGGTCGGACCATGAGCGCTACATGGCATTTAATCGACCCAACTAAATATCAAATCAACGAATCAAATATGAGTAGTTGGTGTATCTCGGGAACCACCCCGGACGACACATTCCAACAAAAAGAAATCAAATTGAAAACAGGTTGAGAAATGGATAGTTGGAGTGCCCATGGATTTACATGGTTTTTTCACCCAAATAAGTATTTAAAATAATTTAAAACAAAATTTGGAAGTATAACCATTTAGCCGGTTATTTTATCGAGCAACCGTTTAGCCGATTACGTGTACCACTTAAAGTTATGGTTGTACGACATTTGTCATACTCCCATGCTTCAAGGTGAAGGAGCAAAACAAAACACGGGAATTTCTTAAGGAATTTCCCACAATAAAAGGCAATCTACCAAAAATAAGAGGATTTAAAAATATTTTGAAAGTGAGGCGTAACCTCGGAATTCGTGTGCATGTGCAATATATAAATAAGATACAATACAATAAAATAATTAATCTAATTAAGCTGTGAACAATTAAATAGCACATAAGGCAGTTTAGATAAGCACGTATAGGGTTCTAACATATGACTAGGACAATTTCTAACGACCTATCTTATAACTTTCGGCATTGATACCAATCTGTCACACCCAACCTAAGGCGGAAATGCCGAGGCGTGATCCGATTGCTCACAGCTCGAAGATACTGTCATGAATATAAGTGACAATATCTAATTAATTATTTTATTCAAATTATACACACATTATTCAATTACAACAAACAATTTAAATAAAATGAATATAAGCTCAAATAATGACTATCTTGATTATATCCTAAGGTCTTGTCTATGTGTCCAAACTTTAATCTTCAATACAAGCAACCTGCATATGCGTAGAAAACAGAGTTTGTCAACATAAAGTTGAGTGATAATATCACCAGTTTTGCATGTCAATATAAATAAGCATAACGTGATAAAAGCGGTAAATATAATCAAACCATAAACAAGTATGTAGACCGTTGCCAAGCGAATCAGACGTTGGTCAATAGCTAGAGCACCCAATACATGGAAATATGATGGACCTCTCCGAATATGCGAATGAATGAATATTAACATAGTATACGAATGAATGAATATTAACACAAGTAAGCATGTAGCACATATATTTGATTAAGTCACTCACAATTACATGTACGCATTTGTTTGAATATATATATATATATATATATATATATATATATATATATATATAGTACGAAATACGGATAGGTACGCATATATCCCCAAAACGTTTAGAAAAAGTGGTAAAATAGGGGAATGATAAAACTCACCTTAGATTAATGACAAACGAATATAAACACGATTAAGCGAGTTAACAAATAAGCGAGTCGTCTACTACATGTCAAACGATATAAATAATTCAGAATATGAGATTTTAGGGTATGTTAATATAAATATAAACGAACTCGTTGCCGCTAGAATAAATCCAAGCGGACGTTTAGAATTTAAGTTACGTTTGTTTTAAGATTTAAACGAGCTGGTACTGACCAGAATTGGAACAGCAAGTCGGAAGTCGGGTTTTGGTCAGTAGCCTTAAAATTAACGTTACGAGAAAACGTCAAGTCAAACTTGTTGACTAATTTGCCCTTTAACGAGTTTTAAACGATTTGACCAGTCAACACCCTTCAACCACCAAAATTGATTGAAGGTTATTGACTAGGGAATGTATATGAATGGTCTTACAGTTTACAACTTACCTGGAAAGTGAAAAAACAAAGAGATATGACGAGTCAACGGTCCACACGCATGCAAAGTCAAACGTCTAAGAGTATGTCTTCAACCAAATAAGCAAAAACATAGATGAATGATGATAAACAGGGGGGTTGGATGGCTGGAGAAGGTATATTAGGGTATGAGGAAGTTTGTGGCAGAAGAATTATGATGTGTTTATATAGAATAAACAAAAACGAACCGTATTTAGTAAATTTACTCGTTTAGGAAACCGAATATGTTTTTAATGACCAAATCAATATTAAAATATGTAAAATTCATTCTTGGACAAGGGTTAATGAATATGGACATGTATCTAGGATTTGGGGGATTTCTTGGGGCTTAATTCACTCGATTATGTCCTAAAATAAGCAATTTCAGGCCAAAAACGAACTAGGAATCAATAATAAACGAAACGAGCTGTACAGGTAGCCCATGGCGCCGCGTGGTGGGCCTTGGCCACTCCACCACGTGGTGTTCCGGCCAAAAAAATGGAAATTTCAGTTTTTGTCAAATTTTAGTCCCTCTAGTTTGGATTTAGGTCATTTAACGAACTTTTTATGCATAGTTTAAGATTTGAACAACATATAAAGTATAAGGGGCCTAAGGTGAACATTATAAACTTAATAACTTACAAATATTTGTTTTTGATTATCATTTAAAGATCTAAAATATTTCTGGTCGGGTTAACGTAAATGAATACGAATTTGAAAAATCCGAGATGTTACAATTGTAAGGCCCCGAACCCCGGGAACCCCACAGTTGATAATCATTCAAAACACTCGTAAAAATAATTAAACTTAAAAACAATTCTTTTCATTAAAATAAGCATCACAGAGTATAATTCGGCGGAAAATGTAAATAAGTAAATGAGTTCTCAAAACCAGGGAATTTTGCCCAAAATCAACATAATTATATTTAAATAAAAAAACTTTTAAAAATAAATTTTTAATAATAAAATCTTCAATTCCCGTATGGCCTTCACCATCCAAGTAGCTTCATGCACGTCCAAGCTATAAGGCATCCTCTTCCAAACCTGAAACTCACACTAACATGCACACAAAGTCAGCTTAAGCTGAGTGAGTTCAAGTTTTAAATAAGTAACAAAAGTCTTAATAATAATTCCAACGGTTTTAAAACGATAAACGGAAATACATCGGTTAGGTCACCACATTCAATAAATAATCATCCTTACGTATGAGCATCTCTATACGTGCATTCCTATATATATAAATATATATATATATAACATTCAATAATAACATTCAGGGCCGAGAAAACGTACAACCCAAACACGTAACATTCAGCGCATGCAAACACAAAGTAGGCATACGCAACATTCAGTAGTCGGGACGACTACAACATTCGCCAAATATTGGCCATTCTAATATATATATATATATATACATACATACATTCTTTAACATTCCAAGGCCTAGCAATACTAGCAAGCCTATGTAAAATCGTTTAAAACATTTCATCAAGCAAAATCGCTTAGGTGTGCATGCTAGCCCAAAACTTAAAAAGAGTTAAACGGGGCATCAAGAACTCACTTGAAATCAATCGAACACCTGCAACCAGCTAGGAAATCCCTAAGTGCACAATCACAAGCAAGGGCCTGTAAATTATATACAACGTGTTACTAAATTAGACCTTAAGAACACTCTTGCCTAATGGGCCGTTCAAGCCCAACACTTTGGCCCAGGGCCCAACAACTTGGCCCAAGGCCCAACATCTTGGCCCAAGGCCCAAAACTTTACTTCAGCCCCTAAGACCTTTCAATTAACCAAATCCACCCTACGATTATGGTCGGGGCTAACCATGATGCACAACTCGCCCGTTGGTACTCAAATCGGGTCGAATACGCGCGTAATAAACCTTAAAACCAATTGTTAAATGAATCAGCCCCAAATGAACCAAATTCCCATTTTAATCTTTTCATTCATCATAATTATGTCACCCGAGTTGATATGGTTGACGATTCCTTTTTACAACTTTCAATTTAACATTTAAACGAAAATTCGCGCACCGCCGACTCGATTGACCAAGCATCAACCAAAACAATCCCGAGCATCAAAAATAATTTTTCCACAGACCTTAGACTCCCCTAGGGCCATGCAAACAGATTCGGTTGGTCATCCAACCGATTAACACATCAAACTCAACAATTCTAGACAACCGAACATAACAATCAAACTACAACTAGTTGATCTACTTAACGAACACCTAAGAACATGATCTTTGAGCATGATATACGGGACATACCTAGGAATATTGTGGTGCAAAAACTCACTTAAAACAGCCCCGACAAGAACACAATTGAACATCCACCGGTTAAGCCTGAACGGAACTTATCGATCAATAACGAGTAAAATGTGTAGATTTTAGCATGCGAAGATGAATTTAATTACATAGGATAATTTTTGAAATAAATTATTAAATTTTTACCAGACTTTAATAATTTTTATTATATTTTTCTATTGGACACAAAAATTATAAAAATTCCTCAAACACAGCAAGGTACGTGCAGCTATTTCAGTGCGCAACAAAATGGTTTTATTTTTATAAAATTCATTACCGAACCAAATTAAACGATTCCAATTGGGTTTGGTTCCTAACTCAAAATAATAACTTCTAGAAGTAGAACCAACCAATTTGGACCTGTCGAAGAAAGGTTATGACGTCAGGAAGACAGACCAGAATCCGTCATCCCGCATCAGCTTTGACACTCGATTTTATAAATTCATAAAAA
Source organism: Bidens hawaiensis (assembly GCF_021521415.1). Taxonomy (NCBI): domain Eukaryota; kingdom Viridiplantae; phylum Streptophyta; class Magnoliopsida; order Asterales; family Asteraceae; genus Bidens; species Bidens hawaiensis. Next base: position 1,482,608 of record NW_027491168.1, read on the forward strand.
CCATTCAAATCTCGTTAAAAAATTACGTATTATACCTTTCTGGAAACTAAACTCAAAGTAGAACATCATGGAATCAAGAATCGATCAAAAACAATGGATTACCATCGCGTTACAGACCATACAATAAACGTATACGAATCTGTCAGCAAACTGTTATCATCAAAACTCAACCTTAACGACCAATAAGCGCGTTCATATGATCAATTAAGGTGTACAAGTCATGGGGAATCATAAAACCGACCTGAAATTGGAGTTTTCAGGGCTGAAACTTGGCTGGGCGGAAGAAAAACGAGCGGGGGGGGGGGGGGGGGGGTTCTTAGCTGCGATCGGCTGCTGTGGTTAGGGTTAACCTTTTGTTTTATGTTATAAAATAAAAGTTACATCCAAGTCCCTTCAATTTGAAACATAAGGCATAATGGAAGGAAAAGTTAAGTCTTTTAACGTACTAGGATGACGTAAAGGCTTCCAAGAAACGTCGGTTAAATCCCGAAAATAGAACATACTTTACAAGCTTTAACTCTTGGAACCAGAATTAACGAGCGTTACAAGTCCACTCCTTTACAATGGGATTCGGGGACAGGAACAAATGCGTGTAGAGTTTCATCATCTCGTCTTCGGACTCCCAAGTAGCCTCGGAACCCCTACGGTGCCTCCATGGTACCTTCATCTGCCTAACCACCTTGTTCCTTAAACATCTTTCCTGACGGTCAAGAATAGCAATCGGTTGCTCAACGTAGTTTAGCTTACTATCGAGCTCAATATCCTCAAGAGGCGCATGAGCCTCTTCATCTGCTAAGCATTTCCTCAGATGGGACACACGAAAAGTAGGATGAATCCCCGCAAGCTCCTCGGGCAATTCCGGCCTATATGCTACCTCACCAACTCGGGCCAAAATACGGAACAGACCAATAAACCTCGGACTGAGCTTCCCCCTCTTACGAAAACGAACAATGCCCTTCCAAAGAGAAACTTTCAACATAACCCGATCTTCAGCCTCGAACATAATAGGTCTTCGCCTTTTATCCGCGTAAGACTTCTGACGATCCTGTGTGGCCTTCATAAACGCTTTAATCTTGTCAAGTTTCTCAGTCGTAGTCTCGACCACTTCCAAACTACCCAACTGCTTCTGACCAATGGAACCCCCAACAAACTGGAGTCCTACACCTCCTACCACACAACATCTCAAATGGTGGCATCCCAATCGTGGCGTGATAACTGTTATTATACGAGAACTCTACTAACGGTAAGTGACGGTCCCAACTACCACCAAAGTCGATAACACAAGCCCGTTACATATCCTCGAGAGTCTGAATGGTCCTCTCGGACTGACCATCCGTCTGCGGGTGATAAGCAGTACTGATGAGGAGTTTGGTGCCCATCTCCTCGTGAAACCTTTTCCAAAACCTGGAGGTGAAACGCGTATCCCTATCCGAAACAATAGATACCGGAACCCCGTGCCTAGAGACAATCTCACGAATAAACACATCGGCCAGCTGATCAGAATTAAAAGTCTCTCGAATCGGCAAGAAGTGTGCGCTCTTGGTCAGTCTATCAACGATTACCCAAATGGTGTCATAACTACCCTTAGGAGTACGAGGCAATTTAGTCACAAAATCCATAGTAAGATGCTCCCATTTCCACTCAGGTATTTCCAACGGCTAAAGTTTCCCAAACGGCTTCTGATGCTCGGCCTTAACTTGTAGACACGTCAAACACTTACTCACATACTGAGCCACCTCAAATTTCATCGCAGGCCACCAAAAATTTTTCTTCAAGTCTTGGTACATCTTGGTCGCGCCCGGGTGAATAGAATAGTGCTACTTGTGTGCCTCATCCAAAATTTTATCTCTGAATCCCCCATACTTCGGTACCCATAAACGACCATCCTTATACTTCACCCCGTCACCGACGTCTTCCAACAATTTCTCCTGACCCCAAACACGCTCTGACATAATCCATTCCACCTGCAAAGCCTCATTCTGAACGCTGGCTATTTGCTTCCAAATATCGGGTTTAAGGATAAGCTGGTAAGATTTTACATGAATCGGCTTCGGTCTCTCCTTCCGGCTCAACGCGTCAGCCACCACGTTAGCCTTACCTGGATGGTACATAATCTCCAAATCATAATCTTTAATCAACTCCAACCATCGATGCTGGCGCTTATTCAGTTCCTTTTGTTCGAAGAAATATTTTAAGCTCTTATGATCGGTATAGATAACTCAAGGAACACCGTACAAATAATGTCTCCACAACTTGAGCGCAAACACCACCGCCGCCAGCTCCAAATCGTGGGTAGGATAATTCGCTTCATGAGGCTTCAACTGCCGTGAGGCATAAGCGATGACTCGACCTCGCTGCATCAAAACACACCCAAGCCCCTGATAAGAGGCGTCAAAATAAACCACCAGATCATCGGTGCCATCAGGTAGAGCTAAAATCGGGGCATGCGTTAACCTGTTCTTCAACTCGAGAAAAGCCTCCTCCTGCTCAGTACCCCAAACGAACTTAACACTCTTCTTAGTCAACTTGGTCAGCAAAGAAGCAATTTTCAAAAAGTCGGGAATAAAGCGGCGGTAATACCCCGCCAAGACTAGAAAGCTACGGATTTCAGATGGAGACTTAGGAGACTCCCATTCATTCATGGCTTCCACCTTTGCAGGGTCAACCAGAATACCACTCAAGTTAATAACATGACCCAAGAATTGAACCTCACGCAACCAGAAGGAACACTTAGAAAACTTCGCATACAACTTGTTCTTCCGTAGAGCCTCCAACACTTCCCTGAGATGACCGGTGTGATCGGATTCACTTTAGAGTACACAAGAATGTCGTCGATGAACACAATAACCGAATGATCGAGCATCGGCCTACACACCCGGTTCATCAGATCCATAAACGCAGCCAGTGCGTTGGTTAAACCGAAAGACATCACAAGAAATTCATAATGCCCATAACGAGTGCGGAAGGCAGTCTTAGGAATATCTTCCTCCCGAATCTTCAACTGATGATACCCGGACCTAAGGTCGATCTTCGAGAACCAACTAGCTCCTTGGAGCTGATCAAATAAATCGTCAATCCTCGGGAGCGGGTACCGATTTTTAACTGTGAGCTTATTCAACTCACGGTAGTCAATGCACATCCGCATGCTACCGTCCTTCTTTTTAACGAACAAGACTGGGGCACCCCAAGGCGAGATGCTCGATCGAATAAATCCCTTGTCGAGAAAGTCTTCCAACTGGGCTATCAGTTCTTTAATCTCATTCGGTACTCGACGATAAGGGGCTCGAGCAATGGGTTTTGCGCCCGGCACAAGGTCTATCTGGAACTCGACCTCGCGGTCCGGCGGCACATCTGACAAATCATTTGGAAATACATCCGGGAAATCCCGAACAATAGGAACATCACTGACGGTAGCCACTTCGGTTTTCGTATTTATAGCATACGCCAGATACGCCCCGCAACCCCGTCGCATCAACCTCCCCGCTTTAAGCATAGATATGATGTGTGGCGTCGCACCATTCCGATCACCGAAGACAGTGATTTGGGTCCCATCCGGGGACCTCAGACGAACAAGCTTCTGAACACAAATGATTTGAGCGTCAACACTCGAGAGCCAAACCATCCCGAGCACTACATCGAAACAACCAAGTGGCATCAAATACAACCTCACCGGAAACCTATACCCAGACAACTCGATGGAACAACCCTGAATAGCCCTAGACACGGACACGGATTTTCGTACGGTGACCTCAACCTCAAACACATCGACTACGCGCTCAGGTGATTTATTCAACGAGGAATAGAAAGCGGTAGACACTAAACTTCTACTGGCGCCCGAATCAAATAAGACTGACGCTGGTAATTCATCAAGTAGAAAGGTATCTGGGATAACATCACTCTCCTACTTAGCTAAACAGTTGCACATACATTCTTGAAGGAGCGAGGAATTTAAGCGGTCAAGTACCAAGGAACCCAGAGTGACAGTATGCTACGCCTCAGCTAAACAATTACGCACAAAGCGTTCGAGAGGATGGGAAACGAACAGGAGAATTTAGGGAATAAGATAAACTTTAACGCTAACGACTCGAGAGTTAGCCAAATCCTATCCCTACAAAGACGGAACCCTAACATAGTCAGACACAAGTGGTATTTAAAACATGGAAGGTAAGGGTAAACTGCTAATAACGTTGACCAAGTGTTATTAGTCGTTTACGTCATCGGCCCGTTCTAAGCACCCCCTACCCCTAACCACATTAGCATTCTATCTAACACTTTACAATTAATCACATACTGGAAACTTTCAAATTCAAAGAAATGACTAAATAATTTAAAGTTTCCTCTTGGCGTGCAGCTACTCGCGGTGGGCATACTGGTCTCTTTTCATACAGTTCGAGTCTAAGCATTCGGGGATGCTCGGATCCCTCGAACCATGGCTTTGATACCAACTTGTAAGGCCCCGAACCACGGGAACCCCACAGTTGATAATCATTCAAAACACTCGTAAAAATAATTAAACTTAAAAACAATTCTTTTCATTAAAATAAGCATCACAGAGTATAATTCGGCGGAAAACGTAAATAAGTAAATGAGTTCCCAAAACCCGGGAATTTTGCCCAAAATCGACATAATTATCTTTAAATAAAAAAACTTTTAAAAATAAATGTTTAATAATAAAATCTTCAATTCCCGTATGCCCTTCACCATCCAAGTAGCTTCGTGCACGTCCAAGCAATAAGGCATCCTCTTCCTAACCTGAAACTCACACTAACATGCACACAAAGTCAGCTTAAGCTGAGTGAGTTCAAGTTTTAAATAAGTAACAAAAATCTTAATAATCATTCCAACGGTTTTAAAACGATAAGCGGAAATACATCGGTTAGGTCACCACATTCAATAAATAATCATCCTTACGTATGAGCATCTCTATACGTGCATTCCTATATATATATATATATATATTTATATCATTCAATAATAACATTCAGGGCCGAGAAAACGTACAACCCAAACACGTAACATTCAGCGCATGCAAACACAAAGTAGGCATACGCAACATTCAGTAGTCGGGACGACTACAACATTCGCCAAATATTGACCATTCTAATATATATATATATACATACATACATACATTCTTTAACATTCCAAGGCCTACCAATACTAGCAAGCCTATGTAAAATCGTTTAAAACATTTCATCAAGCAAAATCGCTTAGGTGTGCATGCTATCCCAAAACTTAAAAAGAGTTAAACCGGGCATCAAGAACTCACATGAAATCAATCGAACACCTGCAACCAGTTAGGAAATCCCTAAGTGCACAATCACAAGCAAGGGCCTGTAAATTATATACAACGCGTTACTAAATTAGACCGTAAGAACACTCTTGCCTAATGGGCCATACAAGCTTAACACTTTAGCCCAAGGCCCAACATCTTGGCCCAGGGCCCAACAACTTGGCCCAACATCATGCATGGTAACCAAACATATCTTTTTTCCATTCCTTTGAAATTACCCATTACATTTCCCCTTCCATTCTTTAGTATCAAACACTACCTTCGTGTCTAGGTTAGCATAATTTTAATTAATAATTTTATAACTACTTTTAGCACATCACCCTTATGCTAATTATTTATTATTCGGATAAGGAACTTTACACCCAAGTTTCCTGAAATTAACCAAGGGAGGTTATTTTTTTCTTTTCGGGTAACTATGCTGGATTCACATAATCTCTTTTTCTTGTTGAATGACCTGCAAAAGTTATTAATAGCCAATCAACAGGCTCTAATAATGGTCATGCTAGTCATTGGGACTTGCTTTACTAGTATTGGATACAAAGATGATGTTATAAACGATTTTCAGTGTGATAATAAGCAATATACGTCAAAGATTTACCAACCCACCAACATTATCATGATGATTTGACCTATGTATATATGTTTTTCATGTCGTAGCTTATCGGCTAACATGGTCAAACCCTGCTAAAGATGTTATTGGATAATGTGTTTTGGTCCAATGATCGGTACTTCGACGTCGATCAAATTACAGGGTTTTTACTTTATGTGTGGTTCCAAGCCCCTCACCAGGGCCTTCCTTTCAATCATTGTGAAAGAAAATTTATGTCATTGATCCATATGGGGGAATTATTAGTATCGTGTCTCTTAAAGAGGGCTTTACCCCATCTTGGGGAATGATAAGTAATGTGCCTCTTAAAGTGGTCTTGATCCCATCTTGGGGAATGATAAGTAATTTGCCTCTTAAAGAGGTCTTGATCACATCTTGAGGAATGTTGGTGCATAAATGTCAGTAGTTCATAGTCTAGTGTCTGTAATCGAGTCTGTAATGTTATTTATGTTTTTGTTTAAGCGAAGTTGTTAACAAGTTCGCCTAGGCGAACTTGTTGAACAAGCGAAGTTATGGACAACTTCGCCTGAACATATCAGGCGAAGTTGTCGTGTATTTATACTAGGTTACGGCTTAGTGTTGAAGGAGTTAATCGAGTTGAGCTAAGCTGGTTTGAGTTCATTGTAACGTGAGGACGAGAGTTTGTATCAGTGATTCATATCACGTGAGTTCAGTTATTAATATATAACGTGTTTCGGTTTATTCGTGTGTGTTTGTTTGATTTGCTTTCTACGCTCGTAACGATCTACGCAGGGATTCCGCACCTGAGTAGACCGAGATATCTCGTGTGATCCGTCTAGGGAACCTACAATTGGTATCAGAGCATTTGCTCGATTGTGTGGTTCGGGATATTCATGCGGGTGTAGAAATCGTCCCGTTTCGACTATTCACGGGACGTGTTTTCTGTGTTTTTGATCATTCTTACCTCCTACCATCGTGTTCAAGCCTTTACACCGTCAAAAACCTCGTTAAAATCCGATTTACAGATCTGCAAATCTTCCGTGTTCATCAGGCGAAGTTGCCGTCACTGTGCGTAGGGTTTCGGCGAAGATATAAGGTTAAGCGAAGTTATCCACAACTTCGCCTACCTTCTTAAGTTCGCCTAACTCAAGCGAAGTTCTCTACAACTTCGCCTACCTCTTAAGTTCGCTTACCTCAAGCAAAGTTATGAATCAGCGAAGTTAATCAGCAGTGTTATCAGCGAAGTTCTTCAGCGAAGTTCTCTACAACTTCGCCTACTTCAAGCGAAGTTATCCGTAACTTCGCCTACAGTACTTTAATATAAAAAAAAAAATTTCTTAATTTTTCAGGTTTCTTACTTTTCGGGAAAGATGTCGTCGATCAACATCTCTGAGTTAGTGAAGATGGAAGTTGAAGCAGGGTCAGCTACCAAGGCCCCAAGATTGCTGAAGGGAACCGATTTCGTTGCATGGAAGGATCGGTTCATACAATATGTCAAGTACCAGGATGCGAAAATGTGGGTATGCATCCAGGATGGTTATATTCCACCAGTTATGGAGTATGATGGTCGTGATCAAATTAAAAAGTATAGTAAAATGGAAGAAGAAGAGAAAAAGATGTATGAGGCCGAGAGCAAGGCTCATGCTGCTATTACTATGGCTCTTCCTCAAGAGATCCTTCATACGTTCAGAAAGTATACGTCAGCAAGAGAGCTTTGGGAAGCTCTTGAGAACAGATTTGAAGGGAATGTAGGAATCCGTGCTTCAAAGATAAAATTGCTCAAAACCCAGTTCTCAGTCTTCAAGTATTTGAAGAATGAATCCTTAGATGATATTATCACTCGATATTACCATCTGATGACTGAATTGAGCAACTATTCAATTTCCTACCGAGAAGAAGAAATAGTTGAGAAGCTTCTAGATGCTCTCCCACCAAAATGGGAGATGTACACTGTGCTGATGAGGGAAGACAAAGACTTTCCCACATATGATCTAGAAACGACAGTCAACAAGCTCAGAACCTTTGAGCTTAACATGGTCAGAAAAGAGACACCTATGGATCAGGTTCAAGATCCAAGTATGTATGGAGCTAAAGTCAACACTAGCTCAGGATCAAAGACTGAATCTGCTGCCTACTACTCGAAGGGAGAGTCGAGCGCAAACTCATCGCATTAGGGTCATGTGTCAGTCAACACAAATGGTGATGTTTGCTATGTAGCAGGTGGATCGAGTGGTTCTCAACCCCAGGTAAGCAAGAGTAGTTGCTCTCCAAGTATTCCTAGCAACAACTACTCCAAGATGCCTATGAGTGTCAAGTCTGCTGAAGAGCAGTTTGGTCTCTATGCTTCTTTTATTGCTTCCTATGAGAACTACATTCAAGGGAAGGTTGTCGATCCAGCTATGTTGGATGAAGATTATGACCAGATTGATGCTGATGATCTGGAGGAAATGGATCTGCAATGGCAGATGGCCATGATTGTAAGAAGAGTGAAGCGGTTTATGAGAAAGACCGGGAGAAAGTTTGTCGGTGGAAAGCCAGGGTTTGACAAGACAAAGGTGAGATGCTACAATTGTCAGCAAACGGTCACTTTGCAAAGGAATGCAGGAATGAGCGTGTGGAACGAAGCCAGGGTAGGTCTCCACAGCAAAGTGAAGGTAGAAAAGATTATAGTGCCATGATGTCCAGAGAAGATGGTGAATACAACTGGAACCTGCTTTCTAAAGAAACTTTTGAGCAGGCAAATTTGGCAAAGGTAGAAACTGAAGAAAGTGAGAAGGTTACCGGAGAGGAAAAAGCTCTTATGGCAGACGTTAATGACCAGCTCTCCGAGGTAGGTTATAAACTTACATGCTCTAAATGTGAAAACTTGTCTGAGCAATTAGCAACTATAACCGATCAGTATGTTAGGTTGGATGCTGAATTTAAAACCTTAAAAGAAGATCATCATTTTACAAAAGCAAGAGAAAATAACTATAAAGTCAAAATAAAAGCTTGTGAAAAAGATGTTAAAAGTTTAAAAACAAAACTTGCTGAAAAAATTGAAGTGATTGATTTAAGTTATGAAGTTTTGGAAGAAAAAACCAAACTAATTGCTGATAGAGAAAAACAGATTGCTGATCACCAGGTAAAAGTGGTGGAACTGAATAGAAAACTAGAGCAGTTCAGAAATTCTTCTGCTATTCTTGATCACCTTGTTAGTGATCAAGGTTCCTCTGCTAAGAGAGGAGGAATCGGTTATCATGAGGTTCCACCACCTTATAATCACAATTACACTTTTAACCCTAGTGTTCAGAAATCTGTTGATTTTGAGGTTGCTCAGACAATACCAATTAAAGTAAGTTGTAAAGAACCAAATGTTAGTAGAGGCGAAACAAGTTCGCCTGTTTCAAGTGTTAAAATTTCTGATCCAAGTCCAGTCTCATCGGATTCGGATAAGTCATCCGAGTCTGGTAAGGCAAAAGATGAGGTGGTATTACCCAATGGTGGAGAGAAAGATAAGACGAATAAAAAGAGTACTCCACTAAACCCGTACGTCCCACCATATGTGAGACGAACGGGCGGTAATAAAGCCTCGACATCTAAAACACCGGTTGATAAAAAAGTTGAGCATAGGTGTTGTTTTAGGTGTAATCAATTAGGGCACCTTGTTGCAGATTGCTCTCTGAAGCAGCGATTCAGAGGTGTAAGGCCTACTAAAGCTGAGAATAAACCTAATAGTAATTATCATGCTGCTAAAAATGAAAACCACTTAAAATTCAAAAATGTGACTAATTCAGGTTTTCATAGAAACAAATCTCAGTTTTACACTGCTAATAACCAAACCACAAGTTATAATTCTTTCAATTCACAAAGGTTTGGTAGGCCTCACAATCAATCTTCAAGGAGGTTTCCTAATAGGACTTACAGGAATTTTCGAGATACTAACTTTGGAAAGCCAAAGTTTGGGATGTATAGATCCAAGACCAATTGGTCTTGGGTCCCTAAATTCTAATCTTTTGCTTTATTGTGCAGAAACAGTTGAACAGGGCTGCCAACAATCTTTGGGTTGTAGATAGCGGCTGTTCCCGGCACATGACGGGTAACAAATACTTGTTACACGATTTAAAACCTGTTCAAGGAGGGAGAGTGAGCTTTGCCGGTGAAAGTGGTGGCAAGATTACTGGAATGGGAACGGTGTCAAACGGAAAGATGACTTTGGAGAAGGTTAACTTTGTAGAAGAATTGAAGCACAATCTGCTGAGTGTGTTGCAGATCTGTGATAAGGAGTACACCGTTCATTTTACAAAGAATGAGGCGATTGTGTTGAAACCTGGTTTTCAGATACCAGAGGAGTGGATTGTGATGAAGGCTCCACGTGAAAGAAATACATATATTATGGATATGAGATCAACTGAAATGGCCATGGCAGAATCATGCCTTATGACAAAAGCGAGTGAATCAGAGTCCGAATTGTGGCATAGGAGAATGGGGCACATTCATCTTCGGAAGATGAACCACATTGTCAGGAATGGACTTGTGCTGGGCGTTCCCTTGAAGAATTTCAATTTTGAAGATAGATGTATAGCGTGCAAGAAGGGAAAGCAGCACAAGAAATCCCATCTCACCAAGAAAGTCAATTCAATTGCCAGTACTCTAGAATTGCTTCACATGGATCTCTTCGGTCCTGTGAATGCAAAAAGTCTAGGAGGTACTTCTTACTGCTTGGTGATCACTGATGACTACTCACGATATTCGTGGGTATATTTACTTAAATCAAAAGATGAAACGGCTCAGATGGTGAAGAGTTTGATTACCAAAGTTGAGAACATTATGGATAAAAGGGTTAAGTTCATCAGGAGTGACAATGGAACGGAGTTCAAGAATTTTGAGATGGAGATCTTCTGCCTTCAGAGAGGGATTGAACACCAATACAGCGCTCCGTATACACCGCAACAGAATGGAGTGGCTGAAAGGAAGAACAGAACATTAATTGAAGGAGCCAGAACAATGCTGGCTGATTCAAAGCTTCCTGTGGTGTTTTGGGCTGAAGCTGTTGCTACAGCCTGTTATGTTCTGAATAGAGTCTTAACTGTTAAAAGACTTGGTAAAACGTGTTATGAGCTTATGCATGGGAGAAAGCCCAACTTGAGTGGTCTTGAACCATTCGGGTCCCCTTGTTCGATTTTGAAGACAAATTCTAAATTTGGTGAAGTAGCCGATGAAGGAATCTTAGTCGGTTATGTTGTTGGGACACCCAAAAGACGTGTCTTTAATACATCGACCAGCAAGGTTGAGGTGGTGTGTAACACCGATATCACCAGTTACCAACCGCCAAAACCAAGCAACGGACCTGCTGAGTTTTTCGACTATGTTAAACTTTTTAAGTCTTTTAACATACCGTATTTGGATATTGCTGAAGAAGAAGAGAGAGTTGCTACGAAGATGATCCTTGATGAGGAAGAAAATCTATTTCAAAGACAGCTGATCGATAAATGTCAACCTTCCTCATCAAATGCTGTCGATACCCCTGCTACCTCGACTGAAGAAGAATTTTTCAATCCATTTCACTCTCAGCATGAAACAACCATTGACGAGCTCTCTTCTAACTTGGAAGACAATTTGCATGTCGGTTCTGTTCCAACCACGAGAATTCATAAAGATCACCCTTTGGAGAATGTGATTGGTGATGTGTCCTCCGGTGTACAAACAAGACGTAGCTTGAATGAGCACACCTGTGTTTACACAAGCATCAAGGAGACAGGAATAATCAACGAATGCTTGTACACCTGCTTTATCAGCCAGATTGAACCGAAGAATTATCAAATGGCTCTCAAGGACAGCTCGTGGGTCGAAGCTATGCAAGAAGAGTTGGCTCAATTCAAGAAAATGGAAGTTTGGACTTTGGTTGAAAAACCGAAGCATGTGCATGCGATAGGCACAAAATGGGTGTTTAAGTGCAAGAGAGATGAGAAAGGGATTATCATAAGAAACAAGGCGAGGCTAGTCGTTAAAGGTTTTAATCAACAAGAGGGGATTGATTATAATGAAGTGTTCGCTCCTGTCGCAAGGTTGGAAGCCATTAGATTGTTTTTGGCGTTCGCTGCTTATAAGAAGATGAAGGTATTTCAGTTGGATGTGAAGAGTGCGTTTCTGAATGGGAAAGTTGATGAGGTAGTGTATGTTGAGCAACCTCCGGGTTTTCCTGACCCAGACTTTCCTGATCACGTGTACAAGTTAAGCAAGGCATTGTATGGACTACATCAGGCACCTTGTGCCTGGTATTCCACTTTATCAGATTACTTGCTTGAAAATGGGTTTGAAAGAGGGAAGATAGATAGCACGTTGTTCTTCAAGAGAGATGGAAGCGACTTCCTGCTAGTGCAAGTCTACGTGGATGACATCATCTTTGCTGCATCAAGAGTCTCCATGTGTCAAGATTTTGAGGCCGTTATGAAAAAGAGGTTTGAAATGAGTGCTATGGGTGAACTAACTTTCTTTTTAGGATTGCAGGTTGATCAGAAGAAGGATGGGATGTTCATTCATCAGACCAAGTATGTCCATGATGTGCTCAAACGCTTCAAGATGGAGGACAGCACTCCATTCGACACTCCAATCTGCGTCAATCACAAATTGGGTGCTGAGTCAGACGGTGATGCAGATGTGGACCCAACTCAGTATCGGGCTATTATAGGTTCTTTAATGTACTTAACTCCTTCTAGGCCTGATATAATGTTTGCTGTTTGTCTTTGTGCTCGTTTTCAGGCAAACCCAAAGGAATCTCACATGAAGGGTGTGAAGAGGATCTTGCGGTATCTCAAGGGCAAACCGAAGCTGGGGTTGTGGTACCCGAGAGGAGGAGACTTGGAGCTAGTCGCTTACACAGATTCTGATTATGGAGGGTGCAATCAGAGTCGGAAGTCAACAACTGGAGGATGTCAGTTTCTTGGTGGCAGATTGGTGTCGTGGCAATGCTAGAAACAGACTTCGGTCGCAATTTCAACCTGTGAAGCAGAATACATGGCAGCATCCAACTGCTGCTCCCAGGTTCTTTGGATTCAACAACAGTTGCGCGACTATGGTCTGAATTTCTTACTTACACCTATTTGCATTGATAACACAGCTGCTATCTCAGTAACTAACAATCCCGTGAAGCACAGTAAAACTAAACATATTGACATACGTCATCATTTTATACGGGATTGTGCTGAGAAGAAACTGATTGTGCTTGAAAAGGTGGATACGCTTGATAATTTCGCTGATCTTTATACTAAAGCGTTTGACAAAACAAGATTTCAAAACCTTATCGAGCTGAATGGGATGATCAATCCCGAGTAACCATGCTTTTCATGTTATATTTAAAAAAAAAAAAAACGTCACTATCGCTTAAAATATGTCGGTTACCTCAGTTTGAAGGACTTGTCTTCGGATATGTTTTGGTCCTCATTTTCTACTTGTAGATTTTGAGGATAGCCATTAACCAAATGACTGAAAGTGACCGGGGCGGTTTATGATGAGTTTTCATTCTTTCGCTTAAAATTAGTCGATCATATTAATTAGTTAGAAGGACACATACTAGTATGTGGTCGGTCCAGCTGATCCATTGGATCTTCGGGATAGCCGTTTACCTGAAGACTTTGTTTTGGTCGGGGCGATTAATGTTAAAATTTTTTTTAAGGGAAATGAAATTATTTTTCAAGTCTACTACTTCGTAAGAAGTTCGTTAGCTTGTTTTCACGTGGTCATGTACAACCTGGTCGTCTAGTTATCCTTAAAAACTTGTGTTTCAGAGTCCTTAATCTCCACAATCGTTAAATTCGCCAACGGCACGTCGTTCGAAATCCTTACTGTCGCCGATTCAGATTCAGGCGAACTTAAGGTTTAGGCGAAGTTATCCGTAACTTCGCCTGAGGCTTAACTTTGCTTGAGGCGATGTTCTAAGGCGATGTTGTGGTAAGGCGAACTTAACGTTGAAGCGAAGTTGTGCCCAAGTTCGCCCCAACATTAACTTCGCCTGGACCTTTTTCTGATTAGTCATTAGACGAACTTAACGTTGAAGCGAAGTTGTGCCCAACTTCGCCCCAACTTTAACTTCGCCTATACAGAAGTTATCACAACTTCGCTCATGGTAATAAGCGAACTTGTGTTAAACCTTAAAGTGTATCTAACTTGGTTCGTTTGTTGCAGATATGGTTGCAGTAGCAGGTGCTGGAGGTGCTGGAGGCGATGACGGAGATAACCAGAGGCAATTTTTTCCGGGTCACAATATGTACATTACCTTAGACCCGGAAGCGAGCAGAGTTGAAGACTACCGTGAGATCATCACATTCCTCATTCGCTCGAGGATATTCCACGCAATCACGACGACTCTGCCGATATCCTTACCCAATATCGAGGATTTCTGGCAGACGGTGGAATACGATTGCCGTGTTGAGCCCCCGGTCATGCGAGCAACCGTCAACAACCAAGAAGTTCAGTTCTCGTCTGAACAAATACGGGTGGCGTTACGTTTTGGAGAGGAGACTCGGGACGACCCAACTGACTTTGTGGCTCCGTTTCGTGATGGAGCATTCCTACGAATGAGATATTCTGGTCCCTTGGGCGATACCCAGAGACGGAAGGGGTTCCTGCTCGATCAGTGGCGCTTCCTCATGCACGTCATGATTGTGTGTATGTCTGGGAGGAAGGCGGGTACTGACGGAATGGGTGCGACCATGCAGTCAGCAATGACTGCTCTGACTTATAACAAACGTTATAGCTTTTGTCAGATGGTCTTTTATGATATCGACAGACAGAGGAGGGCGATGGCTCGTGAGCGGTTCATAATGTATCCAAGATTCATCCAGATGATATTGAACCATGTGGCTCCAAATTTGGCTCAACGACGCCCAATACGATACGTGGAGAGTGTGAGCAAACGTATCTTTGCTCAATGCCGTACTTCGAGTGCAAGGAGCAAGCCTGAACTTCGTCCAAGGCATACTCCACTCTTTGGGTTCTTAATAAACCCAGGGTATGTGCCAGCTCGGGGGGATGAGTTCAGAGACCCTCAACCACAACAGGCAGGAGCAACTCGAGATGTACCTACTGTGCCTGTGGTGTCGGCTGAGGAGGATGTAGACCTTGATGCCGCATTTGGCGGCCAAGGATTCTTCGACATGGACCGATTTGATCCACAAGAAGAGGTGCAGGTCTCTGCTGCACAGGTTCGGGAAGTGAATGTTACTAGAGCAGCTACGACGGTGGCTGACTCAGATCTTGATGATGTTATGGATGAGGCGAGAAGGATGTTGGTGACTCGAGAGAGGACGTGAGGGAAGAGAAAGAGGACAGTTGATGATACTGAGTCAGAAGAAGAAGAGGATATTCACAAGTTGATTTGACGATCAAGACGTGAAAGGAAAGGTGCAGGTATGGGAGCTGGAGAGACTTCCAGAGTTGTACGTTTTGCTCCATCCGCACTGTCAGGTATGTCGATTGTTCCTACATCTGTCCAGGTCACAGGTTTAAGCGCCGCGGAATTTCCCGTGGTGGCTACATCAGCTGTCGGCATCCCATCAATCACTACTATCCAGCTGACGACTCCGGAGATTGTGTCTTTACCACCTCCAACGCTTACTCCTTCAGAGGTGGTGGCACAATCTGTAGAGTCGACAGTCGTTGCAACTGCAGGGTTGTCGGTTACGATACCACCTGCGGTTACGTCCACAACTGCTTCTGATGTCCCGGTTACATTCGAGATCCCTGCTGAGTATACTCAAGACACATCTAACATGCGGTTTGATTTCGATGCAACCCTCTCAGACTCGGAGAGAATAGCTGCACTTGAGCGGGTCGTGGCTGAACAATCAAGGGTGAATCTCGTCCAGACCCAGGCTATTCAGCGCCTTGTAGCAGAGAATCAACTACAGTCGTCCCTCCTGATTGAACATGGGAGAATTATAGATGCTATGAAGGAGTTCTTGGCATCTCAGGGGGAGACAGGCTGTAGAGGCGACGAGTTAAGGACAAAGAAGAGAAATGATAGAGACGATGATCCCAATGCATCGAAAGATGCAGGTGGTGAGTTGCCAAGAACTACTCAAGCTCTTGGGACTTCCACAGCTCAGGGGGAGTCTGCAGGTGCAGTTGGTGGTGATGAGGTGGTGATGGTTGATGATGAAGATGATGTGATCGATGCGTTGAAAGAATTGGATAATGATATGCTAGAGGATGATGTGATGTTTGATGATGATGTGCTGCCTATTGAGGAGATTGAGAAGATTGGAGCACAGATTGTGATTGAAGATGAGATTGAAGAAGGTGAAATAATTGAAGAAAATGTTGAACACGAGATACCAGATGTTGAGAAAGCCGATATGGGTACTGAGATGGGACTTGATGAGACTGAGTGGGAGGAGCAGCCTAGGTGGAAGGAAGGATGTGCTCATTGGTTTATTAAAACGAAGAAGCCTGTTGTTCCAACCATGTTCAAGAAGAGTTATAATATCAAAGGCTATGCTGAGTCGAAGAAAGGAATTATTTGTTGGCTATATGATGAACAGATAAAGTTGTTTGTGGTGAAACGTTTTGATGGGATTCAGTATTTTAAAAGAACGTTGAGATCTCTCAATACATTTCCTGAATGTGAGGTGAAGGATTTGGCTAGATTGGGGCTGATCAATAGAAGCGACGACAACATGGCAAGGGTTATTGGGAAGATCGTGTGGAAAGAAAGCATAAAAGAGAAGAAGTTTGAGTTATTAAAGCCACAGAAGGGAAAGCTAGTGAAAGATAAAGAAAGGGGAATGAGAGCAGATGGCAAGCCATGGATGGTAATGAAGTACAAACCGATTCGATGCATTAAGGAGGTTCCAATGAAGATTATGCCTCAAGATGTGTTGAAGAATCTTAAATGGTGGTATGTTGATTGCCAGACTGCTGAAGCCGTGATGGAAGACGAAGACGAACAAGAAGTGCTGAGGGTGTATGATCCGATGCATCTTGTTAACTTATCGAAAGCTGATCTACAAGTGTTGAATGAAAAGAAGATATTCTATATTCCTGCTTGGAAAGACGAAGCGAGGAAGTATCAGCGAGTAGTCACGGTATGTGTTAGAGAAGGAGTGCATGCGTGAAGATTACAAGACAAGTGCTTAAAGATCAAGATATGAAGCTACTGCCAAGGGGGAGTCTGTTGGTGCATAAATGTCAGTAGTTCATAGTCTAGTGTCTGTAATCGAGTCTGTAATGTTATTTATGTTTTTGTTTAACCGAAGTTGTTAACAAGTTCGCCTAGGCGAACTTGTTGAACAAGCGAAGTTATGGACAACTCCGCCTGAACATATCAGGCGAAGTTGTCGTGTATTTATACTAGGTTACGGCTTAGTGTTGAAGGAGTTAATCGAGTTGAGCTAAGCTGGTTTGAGTTCATTGTAACGTGAGGACGAGAGTTTGTATCAGTGATTCATATCACGTGAGTTCAGTTATTAATATATAACGTGTTTCGGTTTATTCGTGTGTGTTTGTTTGATTTGCTTTCTATGCTCGTAACGATCTACGCAGGGATTCCGCACCTGAGTAGACCGAGATATCTCGTGTGATCCGTCCAGGGAACCTACAAGGAATGATAAGTAACGTGCCTCTTAAAGAGGGCTTTGTCCCATCCGAGGGAATTATAGGTAATGTGACTCTTAAAGTGGGCTTGATCCCGTCTTGGGGAATGATAAGTAATGCACCTCTTAAAGAGGGCTTGATCCGGTCTTGGAGAATGATAAGTAACGCGTCTCTTAAAGAGGGCTTTATCCCATATGGGAAATTATAAGTAATGATAGACCAATTATATTTGTTAATCATAAATATAAGAGCATAATTAGTTTTGATATATGTTAGAAGTCTTCAAAATAATCACATTATATGAGAATGCCTTAGTTTGTTCCATGACCACCGTAATCTCTTTTATCACGGCTATTTGAATAATGAATATCAAAAGTCTCTAGGATCAATTCATTATGCAATAATGTACATAAAAGATGATGGAAGAGGCTAATAGAAGGGGCTTGTTCCCCTCTTATAAAAGATGATTTGAATATGGAATCTTCTTCACTATGGGAAACTCTTGGAAGGTAAAGTATTGCTACATAAGGTTTTTTCCTTTCCTAGAGACCTTGTCATTCTTTGGAAAGGAACTCTTCTTCTTCAAAAGGAAACTCTTGAAATATGATGTGTTGCTGTAGAAGGTTCTCTTTTCTCATGGAAGGACTTTTCAAATACCTCATCTGCTGAAAGAGGATTATTTTTCTTTATAGAAACCGGGAAGGGGTTCTCTTTCTTTTGGAGAAAACTCTCACACAAATGATATTCCTTCTTCATGGGAGAGACTTTTAAACACCTCACCCTTGGAAAAGGGAACCTTCTACTTTGGAAAAGATTCTTGTAATATGGCAGGGGGCTTCAATATGAATTATCTAGGAGGAGGGTTTGTAATTAAGAGATCGTTTTAGAAGGAGCTTTATTATGAATGAATTGTCTTGAAAGGAGGCTTTATTGTTGGAAGGGGATCCGTAATTAATTGCTTGTACTGGAAGAGGCTAAGGGAAGGGGATCACTCCCGTCCCATAGGGGTAATATTGAGGTGATGATTTCTTTAGGAGATACTTCTTCATTCACGAAAGCTGATGAATGGGGTCCTTCTTGCCTTATTAAGGAGATTTCAATGACGAAAACCCACGGCCCAATGATGCAATATCAAATTTGTCCCCCAGATCTATTTTGGTGTAGGGATAGGGTTCCTTCTGAATATAAGAGACCTTTCACGTATGTTATCCCATGGAAGGGGATTTCTCTTCTTCAAAGAAAACTCTTGTAGTATGGGATGTTGTTGCTATGGTAAGGAGATTTGATAGAAAGAAATACCTTCAAACATTTCATCTCTTGGAGGGAGGCTCTTCTTCTTCGGATAAAACTCTAGTAATGCAAAATGTTGTTGTAGAAAGCTCTCCTTCCTCACGGAAGGGGCTTCTTGAATACATCATCCAATGGAAGGGGCTTATTCTTACTTGGAGAAAAATCTTGCAATATGAGATGTTGCAAGAAGAGTCTTCCTTATTTATAGAAAGATATTTATAAGGGGAGTATCAGACAGGGCTTCATTATGAAGGGGATTATTTGGTAAGGGACCTCGTTCTGAAGGTATAGTTTGGTAAGGGGTTCATCTGAAGGAAAGGCTCTGTAAGGGGCTTTGTTATGAAGCAATCGTTTAGTAGGGGGCTTCATTCTGAAAAAATCATTTAGTAAGGGGTTTTGTTTTGAAGCAATTGCTTAGTAGGAGGCTTCATTTTAAAGGAATTATTTAGTAAGGGACTTCATTCTGGAGGTATTATTTTGTAAGGGGGTTTGCTCTGAAGAGTTGTTTAGTAGGGGGCTTCATTATGAAGGAATTATTCAGTAAGGGACTTCATTCTGGAGGTATTATTTTGTAAGGGGGTTTCATTATGAACGAATTGTTAAGTAGGGGATTTCATTATTGAGGAATTGTTAGCAGGGAGCTTCGCTATGAATAAACTGTTTAGTAAGGGTCTTTGTTCTAAAGGAATTGTATAGAAATGGCTACCCATTGTCAAAACCAGCTACCCATTGCCGAAAATTCGTATTCCAGCTTCAACCAGTCAGCTTCCAAACAAGATCATCTAAATTACCTTTTCTTGTTGATTTGAAGCACAACAAACAGATCTAACTTTTATTAGTATCGACTCTTTTGAGCACACCCACTGTTCTTCGTGTTTTTCACAACAACCCTGAGACGAACCTCAAAACGGCAATGAATCCATATCTTCAAACTGAAGACGAACTTCTAGAGTGATTATTTCCAACTTTATTTCCAAGATCTTCAAATATTTCCCAAAATCTTCAACGAGTCTTCAAAAATTTCAAGAAATTAACGTCTCGGTTCATGTAATCGCGGAATTAGAACCCGAATATCAAGAACAAAGTTGAATCAATTGATTCGACCAGCTCTGATACCACTTGTTGGTCCCCTAACGCTGGATCCAACATTGAACGGATTTTGTTCTTGATAAGCAATCGAGACGGGTGCGCACAAACAAATAATCGAACAAATAATATAAAGATAATATTGAACGACTCCATAATCGATAATAAAAAATTCATAATATTAAACGAACCGATCCCACCCAAGGTGTGCTTGTCACACCCCGACTTAGGGCCTAGGCAAAACACCCGTAGTTGGTACCTGTTTTGTAAATATATCAAAGTTGCGGGTTATTAGCGGAAGTCTTTTGGTTAAAATAAAATATTAATTTATTTTGAAAAAAGTCTTAGATAATAAATATCCGAGTAGTTGATTTACAAACCTTATTGAATCTTGATTTTAATATTTTCATGATTAAAACTGAGCCATTGCCATAAGCGAGCATCTATCTCCATGAATGACTCTAATTTCCTGCTATCTGGGCTATACTTGTTTTCCTGTGATGTGGTGGAAAAATACGTCAGCGATATGCTGGTGAATCGTTGACTCGATAAACCATTTATAAATGTAACATTCGTTACTTTTCAAACCCGAAAACCCAACCCATTTTGAATTTTCGGTTTTGTATATATATATATATATATATAATATTCTCAAATTTCGTTTCGTGTAACGCTCGTTAATTTTATTTTATTTGAATTTAAATTTGCATTTGCATTCGTTAAACCGACCCGGTTTGTCATTTTAATGTACTCTTGTTTTTCGTTTATCATATGTTCATTTTCTATTCGTATTGAATTCCGAGGATTTACGGTTATCATTTGTCGCTTTCAATTCATTTTGCGCAATTAACGAAAGTTAACGTTTTAAAGTTAAAACAATTTACAAACTATTCGGGTAAAAATATAAAAATATCCAAGTTATATAAATTCTATTTCAAATAGATCGCACCTCAAAGTTCAAGGACTAAAGTGTAAATATATTTTGAAAACTGATCCGTTTTATTATTCAATGTGATCCATTTAATTATAAATACAATCATATGTTACATATTTCGTATGTAATAGCTTTTCCTAAAGTTATTTAAATATATTAACCATTACTAATATATATATATATATATATGTAAACAAAATTTATAACACTTATTATTTTTCTTTATTCAAATGCCGCATAGAAAACATTACTTATGCATAACCAAAGTACATTTTTTATTATTTAATTATGTTACATTTTTTTTACTTATTTAGTTTTAAAAGATGAAGAAAATACATTTCTACTACATTTAAATCTTGGTCAAAAATTCTTTATGATGATAATAAATGTGTTTGAATATAAATTGTCGGTTACAATTTAATTTTTATGACCAATTACAAACTTTAAATGACATTCATGATCCATTAAGTATTTTGACCAATTACAAACTTTAAATAGCATTCATGACCCATTAAGTATTTTGACCAATTTAATACAATTGAAACAATTTTAGCTCACTTCACTTATAAATAAATCTTCATTCCTTCCCATTTTCTCACAACATAATTTACAAAAGATTCTTGTTATCCTTTCATTTTGGTGAATTTCACCTACTTCGATTTATGAAGTCAAACCGTGAAGTTCAAGATTTCTTCTTTTATTATCTAAGTTCTTGTTTCAAGTATGTTGTTAGTTTCTGCTTGTTCGGGTCGTTTAGAACTTAATGTTATATTATTTATTTAACATTAGTGTTAGTTCATCAAAAACGATCTTGACTCGCTTATTTATTTATTTGATTCAGTTTAGTTATTCTCTTTATCCAACATCTAAAACTAATTCCTTTCATCTCACTCTCTAAAATATAATACTTTTTACCATGTCAGAAACGAAACCAACCTAAAGTTGAGTTTGGGTCCAACAGGAAATGAACCGAATTCTTTTAAGTCATCTTTGATATTAAATAAACCAAATAAATTATTAAAAATTATTTTAAATCAAATAAAATCATTTTAACATAAATAAATTATTTATAAATTTAAGTTTAACATTTTTCACCTAAAAACTAAAGTTCACCTTCATTAAACCTGATAAAATTATTTTATTTTTCCGTTTCGTTAACTATAGCTCGTTACCTTTTTACAAATTGTTAACATAGTCATTTTTTCGAGATAAAACTATCGTTAAAATCCGTGATTCGCAAATATCATAATTCTCGCATTAGCCTTAGTTTATTAATAAAATGTTATTAAAATAATTTAAATTGTTAAAACTATTAAAGCTTAAAAAAATATTATTATAATATAAAAATGTCATAAAATAATAAAAACTACATTAAATAATGCTTAACTCCGTTAACAAAATACTTTTAACCTTTTCAATCCCGATAGTTAGACTTTGCTTTTGTTTTAATTATAGTTCCAGAACTTCAATCGTTTCGGATTTCTTTAACGCACGTTCGACCGCTTCGGTTTCGTTATCATGCTTTCGGTTTTCATTGCAATGTTTATCTTCAATTTCAAGGTGAGTTTCTCACAACTCCCTTTTTAAACGTTTTCATATTTTGGGGTAGCATATGTATCTATTACAAATTCAAGTATTACGATTTCGATTACAAACTTCAATTCACTATCTGGACTTGTGTGTTCTTGATTACTTTCTCGAATTTACTTGCACGTGGTAGCCTCAATAAGTATGATCATACGCCCCCTTGCACTAAGGTCCATTTGTATCGAGTGGAAAAGGGCCTCATTATCCGAGTACGTTGGTTGTTACCAACTGGAAAGGACCTTACTTGCGCGATTACCCTAGTACGTTAGTTGATACCAATTGGAAAGGACTTTACTTGCTCGTTTATCACTTGTCCATGAATTGTATGATTTTTATGTATTATATCAAACTATGGGAATCTCACCAGCTATGTTCATAGCTGACTTTTTTTTATACATATGTTAAAGGTGTAAAGATACGAGGATGAAAGTAAGAAGACACATAGCATGCCTATAGGATATTTAAAGAATAACTTATCATTTGTTTATTTATTTGTTACAACTTGTATTATTTGATAAACTTGTGTTACATGAAGATTTAAATGAAATAATGTTATTATGGTCACCTAATAGTGTCACGTGTGTTTGAGCAATCTGGACTTCACACTCAGGCATTTCCGCTTTAGCCGGGGTGTTACAGATTGTTATCAGAGCCGTGGCTATAAGATAGGGCATTAGACGTAGTGTTCTAGGTAGCTATAGCTTATTTGTTAAATGTCTAGGCTGCATGATAGAATTATGTGAGCCTCTACTTGATTGTTTAAGTGCACTTACTGTTACTGTATTACTGTACTGCTGATTTCATCAAACGCTTCATGAACACAAGTACACACACAAACACAAGTCCAAGGCTTAGGCCTAAAACAAGTTTTCTCAAAAGCAATTTCAAAATTCGGTGTTTCCTCTTCTTAAAGACGGTTCTATGTGGCGGGTTCATAGTAACTGTAAAGGGGACGTGCATGTTTTTTGAACTCTTGACACCAAGGTTATTGAAACTTAGGGATAAGCAATATGAATATATCCGATCAGACGCTGGACCTGGTTGCTTACCTAGAGAGTTCGGGAAGGGTATGAAACCTATTAAGCCAAATCGTTCCACACAAAACGCCATACGAATCGCAACTCTATGCTTTCAAACGTGACCATGTCCTCTTTGTGATAAGGATATGGTTGCACTCCTTAGGATGTCACACAAGTCATGGTGGTTCATGTGACGTGTGACTCTGATCCTCAATGTTTTACAATGTGTTTTTACTAAAAGTCTGACAAGTCGTGGTGATACACGAATAACCAGATTTTGGTTCGATTTGATTACGCATTTTGATTTATACGTTTTAACTGAAAGTCTGTCAAGTCGTGGTGATACACGAATACCCAACTTTTGGTTTGATTTGATTACACATTTTTATTTTTATTTTTGAAACATACAAATTATGATGATTCATACAACGTGTGATTCCGAATACTCAATCGTTTTGACAAGTCATTGGGATATGTGAATACTCGAGTTTTAATTCGTTTTCTGTGTTTATATTCATTGAAATTTCTAAAAGTCATGCTAGTACATAAATTGTTGAATTTCAACCCGTTTTCTTAATTTATAAATTCAATTATTATTATAATTTAAAAAATTCTAAAGGTCATGATGATACATGAATAGTCGAGTTTCAATTCGTTTTCTTTATTTGCATATATTAATTATTTCCTATACTTTGAATTGAAAATACGAAAAGTGATGGTGATTTTTCAATACTCGTTTTCTCATGTGTTTTAAATTGAGAATTCGAAAAGTCATGGTGATACATGAATAGTCAATATTTCAACACTCGTTTTTTGGTGTGTTTTAAACTGAGTGTAAGACCCCGAATCCCGGGAATCCTACAGTTGGTAATCATGTCCACAAATTCACAAAATTTTAAAACCAAATGATTCGTTTTATTTAAAACAAGTTCAGAGTAAATAACAGCGGAAAAAGTGTAAGTATTTAAAAATCCCAAATACGGGTACAAGTGTCCAAAAATCAAATATAAATAAACTATCTGTTTTATTTGAAATCCTCGACCAGAAATGCCTTCAACCTCCCGATTAGCATCCAGCACGTCCAAGAGTTAGCATCCACTTCTTAACCTGAAAGTCAATCTAACATACACACAAAGTCAGCTTGAGCTGAGTGAGTTCAAGTTTTCGTAAACGACATTCATTAAATATTTAAATTCCATGAGTATGGAATGTAGGGGAAAATCATGAGTCCATAAAATCATAAATAGCTTTTCTTAACCAAATCATAAGTAAATAAAACATTAAACATCTTTTCACGCAGCACGGGCCTCCTCACCCCGGGTCTTCCCCTAGTAATATATTTGACTCAGCCGCGGTTTAACAAAACCGTTAAAATCATGCAACACGAGCCTCCTCACCCCGGGTCATCCCCAAGTAATATATTTGACTTGGTCATAGTTTAATAAAACAAAATCACGCAACACGAACCTCCTCACCCCGGGTCATCCCCAAGTAACATATTTGACTCGGTCGCGGTTTAACAAAACCGTTAAAATCATGCAACACGAGCCTCCTCACCCCGGGTCATACCCAAGTAATATATTTGACTCGGTCACAGTTTAATAAAACAAAATCACGCAACACGAGCCTCCTTACCCCGGGTCATCCCCAAGTAATATATTTGACTCAGTCGCGGTTTAACATACCAAACATGTGATACGGGCCTCCTCACCCCAGGTCTTCCCCAAGTAATATATTTGACCCGAACTAATATATTTTCCCCAGGTTTATAGAACGGCGGGCCTCCTCACCCCGGGTCTTCCCCAAGTAATATATTTGACCCGCCGGGTCATAAAGATGCAACACGGGCCTCCTCACCCTGGGTCCTCCCCGAGTAATATATTTGACCCGGTCACAGTTTACCATCACATACACATTCACATACACATTCACATACACACATATAAACATCTAATTCAAACATCCAACCAACAATATCACCACATACAATCCATAAATAATGGATAATCTAGGCATAGAATACTAAGCCTAATAGCAACCTCGAGGCTTAGAGCCCAAGTAATATGCATAACCTTAAGGGATATATGACTCTATAACGAGTCTAAATATCCTAATGCATAAAATATAATTTACACATGTCTTCTTAAAGGCACAACCACAAACAAGATCATACAATAGCAAACCAATAGTTTAAAGGAATAAAATCGGTTAAAATCATAATAAGGTGTGTATGCTAGCCCAAAACGTAAAAAGGTTAAAAAGGGGCATCATGAACTCACCTGAAACGAGCCACACAAACACCAAAGAGTTTGAGAACTTCAAAGCCAATCCACAGTTTACAAGCCTGTCGGATTGCACACAATGATTATTAACTAAACGTACCGACTTGTTTATCCTACGAGACGTTCTAACATGATTTGATTGACCTAAAGCCTTGACATTACCACATTCAATTACATTAGCCCCCGAGGCCATGTATTTACCAAAACCACCCTTAGTTAATCCTGGGGACAAAGGGTTCCCAATTTACCCCCGAAAGTTGGTGACTTTATCGAATACGCGCGTTAACGGGTTGTTTATGCACTTAGATACCGACTCAGCTCCGTGTGGACCAAATTTAGTAAAATCACAGCCAACAAGTCCACACGACGCTACAGGAGTTGGATGGGTCGGTAATTCGCAAGCACGATGCACAAACTACCAATAAACGCGAATTTGCGCCAATAACATAAAAATATAGTGTTTCACAGCCAACAAATCATACCGAGGCTACAACATCCGAATTGGTTGTTAATTCCCTCAAACAACGCGCTAGACGCAACAATTGACAAACTAGACAACCGAAACCTAGTTTTCCCTTCATCAACAGTTGACCAATCTAATGAATGCCAAAACTCATGATACTAAAGTATATTACACTAGACATACCTAAGAAGAGGACGGAGCACGAACTTCAATTATAACAGCCCCGAAAGATGCGAGAAAGGGCAGCCACCGGTTAAGCCTAAAACGAACTTATCGATCAATAACGAACATAACATGCAGATTTTAGCATGCAAAGATGCATTTTATTACATAGGAAAACCATGGAATTAAATTATTAAATTTTTACCAGACTTTGATAAATGTCTTAGGTTTTTAAAAATATTTTTATTATATTTTTCTAGTGGAC
Organism: Bidens hawaiensis; assembly: GCF_021521415.1. Taxonomy (NCBI): domain Eukaryota; kingdom Viridiplantae; phylum Streptophyta; class Magnoliopsida; order Asterales; family Asteraceae; genus Bidens; species Bidens hawaiensis. The sequence goes on from NW_027491168.1 coordinate 1,509,128, forward strand.
AAAAAAATCATAAAAATTCCTCCAACACAGAAAGGTATGTGCAGCTATTTCAGTGCGCAACATAATGGTTTTATTTTTATAAAAATCATTACCCAGCCAAATTAAACGATACCAATTGGTTTTGGTTCTTAACTTAAAATATTAACTTCCAGAAGTGGAACCAACCAATTTAGACTTGTCGAAAAAGGGTTATGATGTCGGGAAGACAGACCAGAATCCGTCATCCCGCATCAGCTTTGACACTCGATCTTATAAAATCATAAAAAGGATTCAAATCTCGTCCAAAAATTACGTATTATACCTTTCTGGAAACTAGACTCAATGTAGAACATCATAGAAACAAGAATCGATCAAAAACAATATATTTTCATTGAGTTACAGACCGAGTAATAAACGAGTACGAATCTGTCAGAAATTGATAAAATCAAAACTCAACCCTAACGTGTTCATCAAAGGGTTTAATGGTAAAAAAGAGTTATATTATAATAGAACCGACCTTGGATTAGACTCGGGATGGCTGGACATGGCCGGAGCTGCACGAAAATCGAGGTGGTGATGGCTGCAAGGTTGCGATCGGCTAGCTTAGGCCCTTTTAACTTGTAAAATGAGATGTCTTGCGCCAAAGGTTAGATAACACGGCTTTCGGGCATAGTTAGGAGGTCCCATAAGAACGCCAACTCGGTCTCGGTTAAAAATACAAAATCTACAAGGCTTGATTTTTCTCTAACGAAAATTACAAAATTTAACGGGCGTTACACTGAGAATTCGAAAAGTTATGGTGATGCATGAATTGTCGATTTTCAATTGGTTTTCTTTATATAATTCGTTTATTAGTTTTAATTGAAAATTCAAAAAGTTATGGTGGTACATAAACACTCGATTTTCAATTCGATTTCATTACTCATATTAGGTTTTTAGTAATTCCGTGTTTATATATCAAAATTTGATATATTTTTATTCGAAAATTTACGAGATTAGTACTGACTCATGAGCACTTTCGATTTCCATTTCAAATTTTATTTCATTCCATTGTACTTATTTATTTATTGTAAGACCACCAATCCCTGGAATCCTACAGTTGGTAATCATACAAGATACTTATAAAAATTTAAAACCAAAAAAAATTTCGTTTTATTTAAAACCGATTCAGAGTAAATAACATCAGAAAAAGTTTAAGTATTAAAAATCCCATACTCGGGTACAAGTGCCCAAAATCAAATGTAAATAAAATATCTGTCTTATTTGAAATCCTCGACCAGAAATGCCTTCAACCGTCCAAGTAGTCTCAAGCACGTCCAAGCGACAACCTCCAATCCTTAACCTGAAAGTCAATCTAGCATACACATAAAGTCAGCTAGAGCTGAGTGAGTTCAAGTTTTCATAAACAATATTCATACTTTATTTCAAAGTTATAGCTCTAAAACAGTAGAGAGAATAATAATAAAATAAATAAATATATTTCACCAAATAATAAATTCATCGTCGAACACGCGTACATGGGCCTCTCCACCACGAGTTAAGACTCGAGTAATATATTTGACCCGGAAACAGTAAGACCTAAGCACGTGACACGAGCCTCTCCACCACGAGTCAAACCCTAGTAATATATTTGACTCGGTCACGGCTTACACATCCAAACACGTGATACGGGCCTCTCCACCACGAGTATAACTCGAGTAATATATTTGATCCGATCACGGTTTTAACATACAACGAGACTCTTCACCACGGGATTTTAAAACCCGAGTAATATATTTGACCAACCAAAATGATGATCACGCCACACGGGCCTCTTCACCACGGGATTTGAAAACCCGAGTAATATATTTGACCCGGCCGTAATCACTATGCACACACACACATCAATAAGCTTACTTACATCATTCTTAGCCACAAGGAACTAAATATCATCACATAACCGTAGGCTATAAGGTAGCACATGCTCATACCTATATATATAGATGAATATATATATATATATATATATATATATATATATATATATACCAAAATATACCATATTACAAGTAAGTCATCCTTAGTCACGAATGACTAACTAACATCACTAGTCATAGGCCATAGGGTAGCGCATGCACATACATATATATATATATATATAGAAGTGGGTTCTAGTGAAAACTCCTCTTAAAAAAAACTTAAAAACTCCTTAAAACTTCTAAGAAACTATTTTTAACTTTTTAAAAAAAAAAATTTTGAAGTTTATTTTTTTCCATTATTCTTATATGTTGTTATTGGTTCAAAAAAAAAAAAACTTGTCTGTAACCTCGTCGGTATAGTGCGCATTGCATATATGCAAAAGTGTTTGTATTGCATAGAATACAACGGTATTGCACATATTTGATACACGCCATTGTATATATGCAATATAAGACTAATACACACATCGAATACACATTAGTACGTATGTGTAATACAACATTAACGCACATGTGCACAACATCGACTTTTATTTTAGTATAATTTTTTTTCCATATAACACAACACTACTACACATATACAATACACAAATATTGAATATATGCAATAAAACACTATTAAACTCAAAAATACATAGTAATACACATGTGTAATACAACGGTATCGCACAATAATACGTGTGTGCATTACAGCGATTTTTTTTTGTTTTTTTATTTTATTTTTATTTTTTTTATATTTTTCGAGTGAAATATAAGAAAATATAAGAATAATGGCTAAAACAGAATTTTGAAAATAATTTTTTATTTTTAATTAAAAATAATTATGTAGGAGTTTTTAAGTTTTCTCTTGATCCTCTCCCTATATATATATATATATATATATCATCCCAAACTATACCATATTACAAGTAAGCCTATGGGCCATAAGATAACATGTATGTATACATACCTAAATATCATCACAAGATATACCATAATACAAGTAAGCCTATGGGCCATAAGGTAACACATGTGTATACATTACCTAAATATCATCACAAGCTATACCATAATACAAGTAAGCCTTTGCAAAATCATTTAAACGGATTATCAAGTATAATCAGTTAGGTGTGTATGCTAGCCCAAAACTTGAAAAGCGTGAAAAAGGACATCATGAACTCACCTGACACGAGGCACAAAATCACCACGAGGTAGAGAACACATAAGTATTTCCACCACTCACACGCCTATCGGATTATACACAATAATTACTAACGATACCGAATGGACTCGTTTATCCTACGAGGTGTTCTAACATGGTTTGAGTAACCTACGCCTCATCCTTACCAATTTCAATTATAACAGCCCCCGGGGCCTTATATTTACCAAAACCACCCTTAGATAATCCCGGAAATAAAGAATTCCCAAATTACCCCCGGAAGTCCTCGGTGAGACGAATATGCGCGTTTATGAGTTGTTTAGGCACTTAACATCCAACTCAGTCCCGTGTGGACCAAATTTGATAAAATCACAGCCTACTAGCCCACACGAGACTACACGAGTTGGTTGGGTCGGTAACTCGCAAGCACAACGCACTAACTATCAAATAAACGTGAATTCGCGTTGTACCGACCCGTTTGAGTAACCAACAACCAATTCAGCCCCAATACTTAAAAAAATAATTTTCCAACATCCCGTATATCAAACTGAAGCTACCCGAACTGAATTGGTTGTTAATTGCTTCAAACCTCGGGTTAAACGCAACAATTCACTATTTTAGACAACCGAATACCAGCTTTCAATCTACCACTAGTTGACCAATCAAACGAATACCAAAGCACACGATTTTAAACTATGTTATATTAGACATACCTAAGAAGTTTATGGAGCAAGAACCTCAATCAAAACATCCCCGAAAGTGCTCAAAAGGACAGCCACCCGGTAAGCCTAAAACGAACTTATCGATCAATACGAGTATAAAATGCAGATTTAAGCATACGAAGATGCATTTTATTACATAGGAAAACCATAGAAATAAATTATCAAATTTTTACCAGAGTTTAATAAATGTCTTAGGATTTCAAAAATATTTTTTTTTATATTTTTCTAATGCACAAAAAAATCATAAAAATTCCTCCAACACAGAAAGGTACGTGCAGCTATTTCAGTGCGCAACAAAATGGTTTTATTTTTACAAAAATCATTACCAAACCAAATTAAACGATTCTAATTGGGTTTGATTATACGAATGGTTTGGTCATATTGTTCTATTTCCTCTCAAACATTTTGTTTATGTCATTTTGTTATTCATAATCCCAATGTTTTACCAATTTAAAATCAATATTCGATCTTGAAATTTTGATTATTTTATTCTCAATGTTTTACCAACTTGAGGTCAATGTTTTACTTTGATCTCAAAGTTGCAATTAGTTATTAATCTCAAATGTGGCCCTTATTCATGTTGATATTTTCATTTGTTTATTGAGTCATTATTGACTCCAAGAACTTACTTTATTCTTTTATTAAAGTTTCGTTATTATTCTCGGACCTAATGCTTATCGACTTGCGTGCTTACATTTTGTAGCTCAATGCTACGTTTACTTGACATGTTATTCTCAACTTTATTATTTCATGTTCATGATTTTAATTGATGTCATCCGTTATTCTAATTATTTCACACTAATCAAGAGTTTCACGCATCTTGTTTGGTAAACATCGTTGTATCTTTAAAACCTCAATGATTTCAATTTTCTCGCTTATCCTTGCCCTTAAGGATTGATTTCTATATATTATTAAATTTTGATCTGTTTAGTTTATCGTTCTTTAATACTAAAGTTTTCACATAAGGTCTTATTATATTTTAAACCCACATAATGGGACGGATTATGTGGACCATCCGACGACAAAGGTAATTACGGGTCGATACGTAATTATCCAAATCCTCGCATGGAAGACATAATAAGTACGTTGTGTGCAATAAATCGAAACCTAGAATGATTTTGAAAGACGGGACAAATGAAATATGATAAGGGCATGGAGGATACGCCGCTGGTACATCCAGTATATAAGTGTCCTTGTCATATTTCCCATTTGTGGTGTCTTTCGGGCCACTCAAAGATCGACGTTATTGTTTTTATTTAATTATGTATTTGTAAAATTGTTAAAAAAATTTATTATAACTCCTTGTATCAGTTGTTTTCTTTTAAAATTTCATTTTTATTTTAATTTTGGGAATAAATTTCTAAAAGTTGTGAATCCTGTAACATTCGTTACTTTTCAAACCCGAAAACTCAACCCATTTCGAATTTTTTGTTTTGTATAATATATATATATATATATATATATATATATATATATATAGGGAGAGGATCAAGAGAAAACTCACCTTTAGAGAGAAAACTTAAAAACTCCTAAAAATTCCTAAAGAATTATTTTTAATTAAAAATAAAAATATTTTTAAAATTCTGTTTTAGCCATTATTCTTATATTTTCTTATATTTCACTCGAAATAAATAAAAAAAATAAATAAAAAAAATAAAAAAACCCCCCGCTGTAATGCACATACGTATTACTATGCTATACCGTTGTATTACACATGTGTATTACTATGTATTTTTGAGTTTAATAGTGTTTTATTGCATATATTCAATATTTGAGTATTGTATATGCATAGTAGTGTTGTATTATATGGAAAAGAATAATAATAAAATAAAAGTCGATATGGTGCACATGTGCGTTAATATTGTATTACACATACGTACTAATGTGTATTCGATGTGTGTATTAGTCTTATATTGCATATATATAATAGTGTGTATCAAATATGTGCAATAGTTTTGTATTCTATGCAATACAAACACTTTTGCATATATGCAATGCACACTATTAAACATACGCACTATACCGACGAGGTAACCGATAATATTTTTTTTACCAATAACAACATATAAGAATAATGGAAAAAAAAAGAAACTTCAAAAAAAAATTTAAAAAAAGTTAAAAATAGTTTTTTAGGAGTTTTTAAGTTTTCTCTTTAAAAGTAGTTTTCACTAGATCCCACCCCTATACACACACACACACACACATATATATATATATATATAATATTTTCAAGTTTCGTTTCATGTAACACACATTAATTTTATTTTATTTGAATTTAAATTTAAATTTGTAACCTCCTAATCTCTTGCATTACTTCATAATAACACTGGTGCGCCGGTTCGCCGGTTTAGCTCATTTTTGCTTGTTTTTCGCTCAATTTAACCTCGAACAAGTCCCGAGACCTATATTATTCAAATATGTTAGTAATATACAAATCCTAACAAAAACCGAACATAAACTAATAAAATATTATATAAAATTTATAAGGGATTTATGTATATTAAGCATTATATCAGATATCCCCATACTTATCTCTTTTTCGTCCATGTAAAAGTCTCATTGCAATGGGATCAGCATAGGAGAAATACAGTGTTGAAAACATATAGGGTTATCTTAAAGCTTAGATAAACGTAAAAACCGCGATTGCCGATATTGTTTTCCACTTAAACCCAGCCACCAGCCTATCAAGCCCCCACGCACTTTAAGCATTTAAGTTCATGTGATATCAAAACCCTATGGGTCTCACACCTTTGGAGCTAAGATCCACCTACCCCATCTCAAGCATAGTAAAGACAATTAAAAATAATCGAGTTGAAGCAAACTGGTTCCACATATCACCGTAAGATAAGAACCCCTTAATGGTAAGAAGAAAATGCACTTAGATGGAATTAATGGATGATAGGTCAAGTGAGGTCGTACGAGCATGCCCTAAATATTATTGGAGTTTGTCGTATATATGCCCTAAGAAAATATTTATTGACTAGAAACTTTTGAGCCCCAATAGTGTATCCTTAGAGTCGCCATCCCCTTGGTAACACGTAAACTCTCAGTCTCGTCTAGTATGTGTACTTTGGCCTCTTTTTCTATTTTTGAGAATGCTTCTTTAGCATGTTTCATTACATAACTTTTCTCACTTTTGCTTTTCTGACCAACTTTAGGAATATTTATTTATTTATTTTTTTATTGTGCACTTAGGCATCTTTAACCTAAAAATATATAACTACCGACTAAAGCTCGTATAAAATTGGACATGGCGGGGCGCCACCACTTGTTATTTATTTTCATAAAACGGAGTGGCGTGCTAATTTTAAAATGCATTCAATTCTCACCACCTTAGGGTAATCGGCTTATGGTAATACTCCCTATACCTTATCGAATTTTAGCTTCACTGTCCCCCCTAGGATGAGAACCAACAAAATCTAAGATTAATTAGGTTTATTAAGAATATGCAATGGGAAGCCTTTCAAGACTAGTTGGGCCTACCGACACATCCCAATCTTAGTACGCCTTCTTTAATATTATCTCATATTATTAGTAGTTTGAAAAACCGATTCCTGATAAGTATCCTCATCTCCCATTTAAATGCAAAAAGAAACAAAATCAAAGAAGATTTTTCAAAATAATTTTTTTTCATCATTTTTTTTATTTATTATTAATTTTTTTACTCTGATTAAAATTTAACTATGACTCAAATGTCCTATACCCACACTTAAATTTTGCATTGTTGTCAATGCAAGGATAAGGACTAAAAATAAAAATAAATTCAAAATACAAAAAACTAAAAACCTAATACAGAAAAAAAAATAAAAATAAACAAGCAAGATAGATAACGGAAAAGAGTTGGCTGATAATATGCGCATGAAAATATTATGCCAAAGTCTTCTTCCATGTATGCCCTCTAACTCCAAACGTGCTCTTAAAACAATCATCTCTTTCCTCCTACTCACGAACAGAAGCGGCAAAAATTCAACAAAAAATATCTAAAACATATCTTATCAACTTGATAGATTTAAATGTTCAAAGTACAAGGGATTTATGTATATTAAGCATTATATCAAATATCCCCATACTTATCTCTTTTTCGTCCATGAAAAAGTCTCATTACAATGGGATCAGCATCGGAGAAATACAGTGTTAAAAACATATAAGGTTATCTTAAAGCTCAGATAAACGTAAAAACCGCGATTGCCGATATTGTTATCCACTTAAACCCAGCCACCAGCCTATCAATGTAAGCCCCCGAAACCCGGGAATCCTACAGTTGTTCATCATATCCAAAAATTCATAAAAATTTAAAACCAAACAATTCTTTTTATTTAAAGCAAGTTCAGAGTAAATAACAGCGGAAAAAGTGTAAGTATTTAAAAATCCCAAATACGGGTACAAGTGTCCAAAAATCAAATATAAATAAAATATCTGATTTTTTTGAAATCCTCGACCAAAAATGCCTTCAACCTTCCGAGTAGTCTCCAGCACGTCCAAGCGGTAGCATCCACTTCTTAACTTGAAAGTCAATCTAACATACACACAAAGTCAGCTTGAGCTGAGTGAGTTCAAGTTTTCATAAACAATAATTCATACTTGTTTTCAAAGTTATAGTTATAAACAATAGAGAGGATAAAATAAAATAAATAATATAATTCACCAAGTAATACATTCATCGTCAAACACACGTACACGGGCATCTCCACCACGAGTCAAGACTTGAGTAATATATTTGACCCGGACGCGGTAAGACCTAAGCATGTGACACGAGACTCTCCACCACGGGTCAAACCCGAGTAATATATTTGACTCGGTCATAGCTTACATATCCAAGCACGAGATACGGGCCTCTCCACCACGGGTACAACCCGAGTAATATATTTGACCCGGTCTTGGCTCACACATCCAAGCACGTGATACGGGCCTCTCCACCACGGGTAACCACGGGTACAACCTGAGTAATATATTTGACCCGGTCTTGGCTCACACATCCAAGCACGTGACACGGGCCTCTCCACCACGGGTACAACCCGAGTAGTATATTTGACCCGATTGCGGCTCAACATCCAACGGGCCTCTTCACCACGGGATTTTAAAACCCGAGTAATATATTTGACCCGCCAAAATGATGATCACGTCACACGGGCCTCTCCCCCACGGGTACAACCCGAGTAATATATTTGACCCGACCGTGAATCACCATGCACACACACATCAATAAGCCTACTCACATCATTCTTAGTCACGAGGAACTAAATATCATCACACAACCGTAGGCTATAAGGTAACACATACCCATGTATACATACATACCTCCATACATACATACATACATATATATATATATATATATATATATATATATATATATATATATCATCCCATACGGGAATTAAGTAAATAGGTCAACTCATTTTCAATTACTACCAAGTCTACTAACATCCTCGAGTCTAGACCATTAATAATGTACGTAACCTTAAAGGATACAAGACCATAAACGAGTCTAAAATATCCTAAAGCATATAAAATAATTCAAATATAACTTTCAAAATGCACAATCATGAATGAGACCATGTAGTACCATTCAAATAGTTGTAACGGGTAAAATCGTATAAAATTGGATTTCGGTGTGTATGCTAGCCCAAAACTTAAAAGAGTTAAAAAGGGGGCATCATGAACTCACCTTAAATCAATCGAACACCTGCAACGAGCTAGGAAATCCCTAATTGCACAATCACAAGCAAGGGCCTGTAAATTATACACAACGCGTTACTAAACTAGACCGCAAGAACACACTTGCCTAATGGGCCGCTCAAGCCCAACACTTTGGCCCAAGGCCCAACACCTTGGCCCAAGGCCCAACAACTTGGCCCAAGGCCCAATACTTTACCTCAGCCCCTAAAACCCTTCAACTAACCAAATCCACCCTACGATTATGGCCGGGGCTAACCATGATGCACAACTCACCCACCGGTAATCAAATCGAGTCGAATACGCGCATAATAAATCTTAAAACCAATTGTCAAACGAATCAGCTCCAAATGGACTAAATTCCCATCTTAACCTTTTCTTACATCATAATTATGTCACCCGAGTTGATAGGGTTGACGGTTACTTTTTACAACTTTCAATTTAACATTTAAACGAAAATTCGCACACCGCCGACTTGATTGACCAATCACCAACCAAAACAGCCCCGAGTATCAAAAATATAATTTTCCCATAGCCCTTAGACTCCCCTAGGGCCATGCAAACTGATTCGGTTGGTCACCCAACCGATTAACGCATCAAACTCAACCATTTACAATTCTACACCCGATAAACCCAATTTTTCGAACTAAAATCGATTGACCGACCTAAACACCTCCATTGGCCATGAAATTTTAGTATTTTGTAAGTGACATACCTAGGAATTTGACGGAGCACGAACTTCAATTATAACAGCCCCGAAAGATGCGAGAAAGGGCAGCCACCGGTTAAACCTGAAACGAACTTATCGATCAATAACGAATATAACATGCAGATTTTAGCATGCAAAGATGTATTTTATTACATAGGAAAACCATGGAATTAAATTATTAAATTTTTACCAGAGTTGCATAAATATCTTAAGTTTATAAAAATATTTTTATTATATTTTTCTAGTGGACGCAAAAATCATAAAAATTCCTCCAACACAGAAAGGTATATGTAGCTATTTCAGCGCGCAACAAAATGGTTTTATTTTTATAAAATTCATTACCGAACCAAATTAAACGATTCCAATTTGGTTTGATTCTTAACTCAAAATATTAAGTTACAGAAGTAGAACCAACTAATTTGGACTTGTTGAAAAAGAGTTATGATGTCGGGAACACAGACCAGAATCCGACATCCCGCATCAGCTTTGACACTCGATTTTATAAAATCATAAAAACCATTCAAATCTCGTCCAAAAATTACGTATTATACCTTTCTGGAAACTAGACTCAAATTAGAACATCATGGAATCAAGAATCGATCAAAAACAGTAGATTAACATTGCGTTACAGACCCTACAATAAACATATACGAATCTGTCAGCAAGCTGTTATCATCAAAACTCAATCTTAACGACCAATAAGCGCGTTAATATGATCAATTAAGGTGTAAAAGACATGGGGAATCATAAAACCGACCTTGAGTTGAAGTTTTCATGGCTGAAGCTTGGCTGGGCAGAAGAAAAACAAGCAGGGAGGGTCCAGGTCCGATCGGCTGCAAATATGTTTAGGGTTAGGGTTTTCTTTTGTTTTATGATATAATAAAAATAGTTACATCCAAGTCCCTCCAAATTGAAGTATGTAGCAACTTGGGTGGAAAGTTAAGTGAGAACGTTTACGAGGTTTGCAAGGAGCTCCCGAGAGAATGTCGGGTCAAGCCCGAAAGGTGTACATAACACTACAAGATTAAACATTTTGTCGGAAATTAACGGGCGTTACAATCAAGCCCCCACACACTTTAAGCATTTAAGTTCATGTGGTATCAAAAACCTATGGGTCTCACACCTTTGGAGCTAAGATCCACCTACCTCATCTCAAGCATAGTAAAGACAATTAAAAATAACCGAGTTGAAGCAAACTGGTTCCACATATCACCGTAAGATAAGAACCCATTAATGGTAAGAAGAAAATGCACTTAGATGGAATTAATGGATGATAGGTCAAGTGAGGTCGTACGAGCATGCTCTAAATATTTTTAGACTTTGTCCTATACATGCCTTAAGAAAATATTTATTGACTAGAAACTTTCGAGCCCCAATAGTGTATTCTCAGAGTCGCCATTCCCTTGGTAATACGTAAACTCTCAGTCTCGTCTTGTATGTGCACTTTAGCCTCTTTTTCTATTTTTGAGAATGCTTCTTTAGCATGTTTCATTACATAACTTTTCTCACTTTTGCTTTTTCAGACCAACTTTTGGAATACTTATTTATTTATTTCTTTATTTTTTTATTATGCACTTAGGCATATTTAACCTAAAAATATATAACTACAGACTAAAACTCGTATAAAATTGGGCATGGCGTGGCGCCACCACTCTTTATTTATTTTCATAAAACGGAGTGGCGGGTTAATTTTAAAGTGCATTCAATTCTCACCACCTTAGGGTAATCAGCTTATGGTAATACTTCCTATACCTTATCGAATTTCAGCTTCACTGTCCCCCTAGGATGAGAACCCACAAAATATAAGATTAATTAGGTTTATTAAAAATATGCAATGGGAAGCCTTTCAAGACTAGTTGGGCCTACCGACACATCCCAAGCTTAGTACGCCTTCTTTAATATTATCTCATATTATTAGTAGTTTGAAAAACCGATTCCAGATAAGTATCCTCATCTCCCATTTAAATGCAAAAAGAAACAAAATCAAAGAACATTTTTCAAAATATTTTTTTTTTCATCATTTATTTATTTATTATTATTTTTTTACTCTGATTAATATTTAACTATGACTATCCCTACACTTAAATTTTGCATTGTCCTCAATGCAAGGATAAGGACTAAAAATAAAAATAAATTCAAAATACAAAAAACTAAAAACCTAAAAAAGAAAAAAAATAAATAAAAATAAACAAGCAAGATAGATAATGAAAAAAACTTAGCTGATAATATGCGCACGAAAATATGATGCCAAAGTCTTCTTCCATATATGCCCTCCAACTCCAAACGTGCTCATAAAACAATCATCTCTTTCGTTTTACTAACGAATAGAAGCGGCAAAAATTCAACAAACAATATCTAAAACATATCTTATCAACTTGATAGATTTAAACGTTCAAAGTATTTCACCAGACCAACCAACCCACCCAATATATAAAACATGAATAAATTGCAGCAAATAATAAAAAGTATACGGTTTGGCTGCTCCATCCCCATACTTGAATTTTTTCATTACACTTCATGGAGGTCATTTTCTAGCTCAAAACCTTCAAAACTTAAAAACAAAAACAAAGAAGAACTACAAAAATCTACGTTAGTGACTCGACATGACTCAAAAATAAAGATATGACAAATATACAAACTCTACCCTTGAGTTTTCACTTAAGACACTCTACTGTGTGATCTAATCAGCTGCCTAAGTGGAGCTTCCTCCACCTCGGTAAAACTCCATGGTCCTCTAAGAAACTGCATCACGATACGACCATTCACCAGACTTGTTCTTCTCATTTCTAACTCCTCCAAACTCCACAAACTTCCGCTTTCCACCGACTCTTTCTTTATCAAACTCCATCGCCTCTCGAGAACTCGTGACCTCTCTCTCCTCCTCTCAACAAACTCTGACAGAACGGGGATGCTCAAGACGTGGATCCATGCCCGGAATAAAAGACTCAATCGCATAAACGGGATGACATGATCAATGAGACCGTCTTGACCACTCGGGTGTCTCATGGATTTAGCAACATAAGTGACACTATCGTCGCCGACTCTAAAAGTGATCTTACCTTCAATTACATCAACAAGTGCCCCGGTAGTACGCAAGAATGGACGACCTAAAATAATAGGAACTCTCTCATCGGCCTTCATATCTAAACCAAAGTCTACGGGGAAAACCAAATTATCGACTTTCACGAGCAAGTTTTCTATGATCCCCCTAGGATACCTCACCGAACGGTCAGCTAAAGACAACGACATATGAGTGGGGGTGAGTTCCCTAGGCCTAGCTTCTGACACAACGAATAGGGAATTAAATTTATGTTAGCTCCTAGGTCGGCCAATGCTTTACACGAGGTATCCCTACCAAACAAACATGGAATGGTGAAAACACCGGGATCAGGTATCTTATTGAGAACTACTGCCGAACACTCTCCGTTTAGTGGAACGATCGAAAGCTCCTCCAGACTTTCCTTTCGTTTAAGAAGATCTTTCAAAAACTTGGCATACTTCGGCATATGCTGGAGGGCCTCGATAAATGGAAGATTAATCCTAAGCTGCATGAACATGTCCAAGAAGTTCTCGTATTCTCTACTAAATTTCTGATTCTTAAGACGGGCTGGATAAGGGGCATGAGCATGATCTATAAGCAGTGAAGGCCTAATATCTCTCGGTTTCTTCTCTTCACTACCTCTAACTATGGGCTCATTGGTTGGTGCGGTACTTGCTGGGTCTAGCCTAGGTTGCACCCTCCCAGGAGTCTTCATCACTATCTCCTCATCAACTAACTCATCTCTCCTCTACCTAAAATCCTACCCCTACAAGTAGAAATGGCATTTAACTAAGCTGCTGGATTATGCTGAGTGGAACCCGAAAACTGACCTAGGGGTCTCTCATCTAAACGTCGGGCTATATCACCTATGGTTCTCTGAAGATCTAAAAGTGCGGACTGGTGATTCCTTAAAAGCAAATCATGATCGGCAATTTTTTCTGAGTTTCTTGATCTCTAACTAGTATTTGCTTGATCATCACTTCTAACCTACCCATACCACTACTCAAATCCTGCCCATTACTCCCACCTTAACTACTTTCATCCCCACTAAACGACTGATCCTGCCCATGGTTAAGATTTGAATTTGATTGGAAACCACGGGGTGCACCGGAGGAAAGCCAATTAGAGTTATAATTATTACTTTTATAATTGTTCCAATTTGAATTATTATTTCCATTAGACGCATTAGGAACCCTATTTTGCCCTCCTATGAACTCTACATGCTCCTGACTCATCAACGGACAATCTAAAGTCCCATGCCGTCCTCTACACAACTCACACTTTTCAACCTTAGCCTTAATTTCTTTAATCTCACGAGCTAGACTCTCTAAGGTAGTCGCCACACTAGTATCCAGATTAACCTGGTGCACACCTCGGACGGATGAGGGTGTACTAGTGATGGGATTTGAATTACCGTTACATGGCCTTTTAGCAAACTCATATTGGGCAAAACTCTCAAATAATTCATTACACTCAACTACATTTTTCTTATCCATTAAATTACCTCCAGCAGCTGTGTCAAATCGAGCCTGAGTCTCATATGTCAACCCATTGTAAAACTTCTCAACAAGGGCCCACGGAGTAAGACCATGCTGTGAACAACAGGACAGTAAACCCTGAAAACGCTCCAAATCTTGATAGTTTGGCTCGTTCGGCTCCATATGGAAAGAGTGAATTTGATCACGGAGACGAGATGCTTTGGCAAGTGAGAAGTATTCTTTAAGAAAGCGGTACGCAACGCCTCCCAAGTAATAAATGCTCCGGCAGGTTTTGAATCGAGCCAAGTGGCGGCACGACCCCTAAGTAAAAACGGGGAACAAATGGAGGAAAATGGCATCTTCATTATCACCTTGAAAATTGAACGTTCTGAGCACACGGGTGAGAAGGTGAATCGAGCCAAGTGGCGGCATGACCCAACTGAGTAGACTCTATGTAAATCCGAAAATAAAACTAATAATAAATAAAATAAACTAGATTTAAAATTAAACTAAAATTAGTTAGACTCCTACGACTCAAAGACAAAACAAAACTAAACGAAACAAGTAGCACGTATTTAGTAGATAAATCTAATCAAAGCTAATAACGCAATCGCCAAGAGTCCCCCGAAACAGTGCCAAAAACTTGTTGTGCTAAAAGTAGTCTTAATAATTATTAACTAAAATTACGCTAATCTAGACACTAAGTAATAAATTCTAGACTCTTAAACTTAACTAAACTACTAACCGGCAAGTGAACCGATTGACTCTAGTACAGTTAAGTAAGTCCAGATATCGAACCCACAAGACGCTTTAAATTACGTAACTAGCTAATTAGACTCAACTAATACTGACACGACTATTTGTTTGCTTAAATGGGGGTTTTTATTTAAAATACTAATTTAAGACTTGTTGATACATGTTTTGGACGTCTCGGTCTTTATTAGTTTATTATTATAAATATCTTATAATGTAAGTGCTATTAATGTAAAGATGCTCATTCGCTCTATTGAAAGTTACATTCTTTACCCCGTAACGAATGTAACACTTTCGTATTAATGGTAAGCTCATTCGTTAACCTAGCTTAACGAAGGAGATAACGAATGAAGGGCATTCGCTATAGTTAAATATATTAACAAATGGGGTTGTTCATTCGTTTGGTTTAAAGTAGTGAATGACACATTCGTTATGGGATAACATAACGAATGTGGTCATCCTCCTATATATACCTGTAAGCTTATTAGTTAATAAAATAGTTCTGATTATTATTCCTCTGAGTCGTTACTCTGCCCAAATTCCCTCTCAACACACACACTGCACACACTTAATCGTATTAGACCTAATCATATACCAAATCAACAAATAGCACGATGTCATCGAAGATCTAGATCCATATCAGGCCCTCTCAAGTGGTATCAGAGCATTAACCAAAGCGTTTGATAAAACACGTTTTTAATATTTGAAAAGATACATACGGATTTTCAAAAGGCTGACATTTATACCAAAGCTTACAGGTACATATAGGTGGATGATATTGAAAAGATACATAGGGATTTTCAAAAGGCTGACCTTTATACCAAAGCGATTGATAAAACACGTTTTCAGTATTTGCTGGGTATAAACGGTTTAAAAACTTTAACTGATATTCAAAAGCTTGGCTAAATCATTTTATTTTCATTTTTTCTTGTTTTTAGTTTAATTTTTGTTGTTTTTAGGGGGAGAAAATGAAAAATTCAAAAATATTGTGATTTCTGTTTGTACAAAGAAAATTTAAAAACTCCAAAAACATTCAAATTTTTAAAATTACAAAAACATTGAAAAATGCTCCTCAAAATGAGTCTTGAAGCAAAAAGGGAAAATGATAGTACATTGGTCATTTGATCCCAAGTCCAGTAAAAAGTAAGCAATAAAAGACTGAATGCTTAACTGTATCGATGTATTGGTAGGTCTTTTGACAAATAAGTAAGAACTAGTAAGAGATATAAACATAAAATACTTGCCAAATCTAGTGAGGTTACATCTTGATGCATAGTTAAATATCTGTATTAAGTACCAAAAATTTTTAAGATTGATGTGTGTGCATGCTTTCATTTTTAAAGATCATTCTGATTTATTTTATCTTTCATTTTGCAAAGAAATTCAACTTCATTTTTTCTTTATTTTTATTCAAATCTTGGATCCTCTCCTGCGCGATAAGATTATCCGACCTGAGGGTTAAGATTTGAGTATTCTGCTTTATTTTCTTAGTGTTTCGTACAAGCCTTGGATCTCCTCCGCGTATACCATAAGCACAAACGTGTGAAAGTCATGTATCCAACTGGGGATTAAGGCCTGTGCAATTTCAACTTGTTTTTATCTTTTTATTTTGTTAAAATGGAACTTTATCTGCGTATAGTAATACCGATCTTAAGGGAAAATTTTAACCTTCTGCTTTATTTTTCTTTGTTATTTTTGCATGAGTCACAGCAAATCAAGTTAAAAAACAAAAAGAAAAACGTACATGTGAAATTCACTGTATAGGAGATATAAAATTATGTCTGATAGGTGGGTCCCACATAAGAATTGTGCTTAATTAAATCTTTAAATATATCAGCGAAAGTTCTGAAAAATTTGTTGGAAGATTTAAGTGGACAACAATAACAATAATCGACTTAACGTCAGTCATAATAAAACGCTGAAAATAAAACTGTGGTGGATGGAAAATTTGATCAATATGATTCTCTGCTCGACTCACAAAAATATGCACTGCTTTGATAGTTAAGAGTTTACTGCTTCACCTTGTTTATTGTTTGAAAAATTTAAAAATTCATAAAGATTTTAGTTTTCTGCTTTATTTTCGATTCTCCAAGCTGGCGAATAATCCAAAAACAAAAAGATAAGGTGTGTTTACCTCAAACTTTAGGTTAATCGTGCTTAAAGTATTTTCAACTGGTATCAGTTGATTTTTTTTAAATGTAAAAATCCGCTTAATTTAAACATTACCTATCTTTGGTTTGATCGGGTATTTTAATGTATGCAATTGAAACCCTAATTGGTTGTAATGATTATTTAATTTATTGTTAAAACCACAATTGGTTTTAATGATTATTTAATTCCTTAATGAGATTTTGTCTCATTCGCTAAGGATGTTTGGTGATTCGTTAACCCAGGTTTAACGAATGTAAAGCCTTTTGTTATTTAATCATAACGAATGAATACCTCTATTCGTTATAATGACATTCGCTTCTGTTATGCATAATGAATGGAATACATTCGTGAAAACAGTTAACGAATAAAATGAATGATAATGTATCATTCGTTAAAATTTTAAGGAATGACTCTCAGATTCGTTATAAATTTAACGAATGAAAGAATTAAAGTATTATTCGTTAAAGTTTTAACGAATGGAAATCTAATTCGTTTAAAATCTTGAACGAATTAGATGTTTAAGTTAACGATTGAGGCCATTCATTAGTTCAAATTTGAACGAATAACCTCGATGGGAGTGAAATTATTGTGGTTTATAATCCCAATGTCATACGAATGACCCTTCATTCACCATTTCCTATTACATTTCCATCCTAATAGAACTCTTGCAATTTTTTTCCAAATTCTCATACCTGCTTGTTATCTCAATTGATTAAAATATTCTTGTTATTCAGGTAATGGCGATCACAACCATATGATTCTCATGGGATTTCATCGGTGATTTAGAGGTTAACTGAATAAGTTTGATAAGTGAATAAACCGAACAGTTTACAGGCTTTAAAAACTCATAAGTTGATAAAAATTAGTGTCAATGATCTTTATTTAATGTATTAAACCAATTTCCGAACTTTGTCATTGAGGTTAATTGTGAAATGTGATAGGAAATCAAAGGTTTCATAGATAATGTTCTTTGTCTTTGACTGTAATTAGTCAAAATTAATAGAATGTTTGACTTGTATTTGTCAAAGTTTTCAGTTTAATACAGATTCGTTATTCTTGTAACGAATGTTAAAATCAGAGTCGTTATGTTGTTAACGAATGACTATCCAGATGATTTACCAGATGTGCCGCCGAATCGCGAGGTCGAGTTCCAGATAGACCTTGTGCCGGATGCAAAATCCATTGCTCGAGCCCCTTACCATCTAGCACCAAATAAAATGAAAGAACTTATGGCTCAATTGGAAGACTTGCTCGACAAGGGCTTCATTCGACCGAGAATCTCACCTTGGGGTGCCCCGGTCCTGTTAGTCAAGAAGAAGGACGGTAGCATGCGAATTTGCATCGACTACCGTGAATTGAATAAACTCACTGTAAAAATCGGTACCCTCTACCAAGGATCGACGACTTATTTTATCAGCTCCAAGGAGCTAGTTGGTTCTCGAAGATTGACCTTAGGTCCGGGTATCATCATTAAAAAATTCGGGAGGAAGATATCCCTAAGACTGCCTTCCGTACTCGTTATGGACATTATGAATTTCTCGTGATGTCTTTCGGTTTGACCAATGCACCGGCTGCGTTCATGGATCTTATGAACCGGGTGTGTAGACCGATGCTTGATCGTTCTGTTATTGTGTTTATCGACGACATTCTTGTGCACTCCAAAAGCGAATACGATCACGCTGGTCATCTCACGGAAGTTTTGGAAGCTCTGCGAAAGAACAAGTTGTATGCGAAATTTTCTAAGTGTTCTTTTTGGTTACGCGAGGTTTAGTTCTTGGGTCATGTTATTAACCCGAGTGGTATTTTGGTTGACCCTGCAAAGGTGAAAGCCGTAAACGATTGTGAATCTCCTAAGTCTCCGTCCGAAATTCGTAGCTTTCTGGGCTTGGCGGGGTATTACCACCGCTTCATTCCCGACTTTTCGAAGATCGCTTCGTCGTTGACCAAGTTGACTAAGAAGAGCGTTATGTTTGTGTGGGGTTCTGAGCAGGAGGAGGCTTTCTTCGAATTAAAGGACCGGTTGATGCATGCTCCGATTTTAGCTTTACCCGATGGCACTGACGATCTAGTTGTTTATTCTGTTGCCTCTTATCAGGGGCTTGGGTGTGTTCTGATGCAGTGAGGCCGAGTCATAGCTTATGCCTCACGGTAGTTAAAGCCTCATGAGGCGAATTATCCTACTCACAATTTGGAGTTGGCGGCGGTTGTGTTTGAACTTAATTTGTGGAGACAATATTTGTACGGTGTCCCTTGTGTTATCTATATCGATCATTAGAGCTTAAAGTATTTCTTTGAGCAAAAGGAACTGAATATGCGTCAGCGTCGGTGGCTGGAATTGATTAAGGATTATGATTTGGAGATTACGTACCATCCCGGTAAGGCTAACACGGTAGCCGACGCGTTGAGCTGGAAGGAGAGACCGAAACCTATTCGTGTGAAATCTTACCAGCTTATTCTCAAACCCGATATTTTGAAACAGATAGCCAATGTTCATAATGAAGCTTTACTGGTGGAATGGATTATGTCAGAACGTATTTGGGGTCAGGAAAAATTTTTGGAAGACGTCGGTCACGGGGTGCAATATAAGGACGGTCGTTTATGGGTACCCCGGTATGGGGGATTCAGGAGTAAGATATTGGAAGAAGCACACAAGTCGCGCTATTCCATTCATCCAGGCGCGACCAAGATGTACCAAGACCTAAAGAAGAATTATTGGTGGCCTGTGATGAAGTATGAGGTGGCTCAGTACGTGAGTAAGTGTTTGACATGTCTACAAGTTAAGGCTGAGAACCAGAAGCCTTTCGGAAAACTTTAACCCTTGGAAATACCTGAGTGGAAGTGGGAGCATCTTACGATGGATTTTGTGACTAAGTTGCCTCGTACTCCTAGGGGTAGCTATGACACCATTTGGGTAATCGTGGATAGATTGACTAAGAGCGCTCACTTCTTTCCGATTAGAGAAACTTATAATTCCGAGCAGTTGGCCGATGTATTTATTCGTGAGATCGTTTCTAGGCACGGGGTGCCGGTATCTATTGTTTCGGATAGGGATACGCATTTTACCTCCAGGTTTTGGAAGAAGTTTCATGAGGAGATGGGTACCAAACTCCTCATTAGTACCGCTTATCACCCGCAGACGGATGGTCAATCCGAGAGGACCATACAGACTCTCGAGGATATGTTGCGGGCTTGTGTTATCGATTTTGGTGGTAGTTGGGATCGTCACTTACCGTTAGTCGAGTTTTCTTAAAATAACAGTTACCATGCCACTATTGGGATGCCGCCGTTTGAGATGTTATATGGCCGTTTAAGATGTTGGGGCTCCATTTGTCAGAAGCAGTTAGGTAGTTTGGAGGTGGTTGAGGCTACGACAGAGAAGCTCGATAAGATTAAGGATTTTATGAAGGCCGCCCAGGATCGTCAAAAGCCCTATGCGCACAAAAGGCAGAGGCCTATTGTGTTTGAGGCTGGTGATCGAGTTATGCTAAAAGTTTCTCCTTGGAAGGGTATTATTCGTTTTCATAAGAGGGGGAAGCTTAGTCCGAGGTTCATAGGTCCGTTCCGTATCTAGTCACGGGTTGGGGAGGTAGCGTATAGACTGGATTTGCCCAACGAGCTCGCTGGGATTCATCCTACTTTCCATGTGTCTCATTTGAGGAAATTCTTGGCAGACGAGGAGGCCCATGTACCTCTGGGTGACATTGAGCTCGATAGTAAACTGAATTACATTGAGGAACCTATCGCGATTCTTGACCCTCAGGAAAGGCGTTTGAGAAATAAGGTGGTCATGCAAGTGAAGGTGCAGTGGAGGCATCGTAAGGGCTTTGAGGCCACTTTGGAATCCGAGGATGAAATGATGAAACTCTACCCGCAGATGTTGCTGTCGCATCAGGATTCGGGGACGAATCCCATTGTAAGAGGGGTGGACTTGTAACGCCCGTTACTTTCGGTTAAATGATTTAAACATGTAAAGTTGTGTACATCTCTCGGGTTTATCTGGCGTTTATTGGAGACCCTCTCATCTTCCCGGTACGTTAAACCAATTAAACTTTTTAGCCAAGTATCGCATCTTTGAAATTGGAGGGGTTAGAGTGTAAAAGTTTCATATTATAAACAAAACCCTAATCCTTCCCCCTCTCTTTGTCCGATCGGCGCACAGCAGGCCACCCCCACCCCCGATTTTCTTTTTTGTAGCCAAGTTTAGGGCGTAAAACTTCAATTGAAGGTTAGTCCCATGTTCCCTCAAGTCTTTTACACCTTAATTGGTCAATATAACTCGTTTATTGATCGTTAAATCGTGTGTTTTAGGCTTACCGAGTGGTTATCCATTCTAGCATTTTCGGGGCTGTTTTGGTTAAGTTTTTTGCTCCATAATCTTCCTAGGTATGTCTTGTATATCATACTTGAGTATCGTAAATTTTGGCATTCATTAGGTTGGTCAATTGTTGATGATGTCAAAACTAGAATTCGGTTGACTAGTTTGGGAATTGTGATGTCTAGCGCGTTGTTTGAGGGAACTAACAACCAATTCGAAAGTTGTAGCCTCGGTATGATTTGTGGTCTGTAAACTGATTTTTAAAGGTAATGGGGCTAAATTGGTTGTCGGTTACTCAAACGGGTCAGTACAACGCGCAATCGCGTTTATTGAATAGTTGTTGCATTGTGCTTGCGGGTTACCGACCCATTCAACTTGTGTGGCATGGTGTGGACTTGTTGGCTGTGAATTCATCATATTGGGTCCACATGGGCCTGAGTTGGATGTTAATTGCCTAAACAATTCTTAAACGCGCATGTTAGTCTCACCTAGTGCTTCCGGGGGTAATTTGGGAATTCTTTGTTCTCGGGAGTAACTATGGGTCGTTTTGGTAAACATAAGGCCCCGGGGGGCTGTTTTAATCGAACGTGTTGAGTTCGAGGCTTTAGGGGACTTGAACCATGTTAGAACGCCTCGTAGGATAAACGAGTCCATTCGGTGTCGTTAGTAATGAATGTATGTAAACCGACATGCGTTTGAGTTGTGGGGATACTTAGGGGTTCTCTAGCTCGTGGTGATTCCGTGCCTTGTGTCAGGTGAGTTCATGATGCCCCTTTTCACTCTTTCATGTTTTGGGCTAGCATACACACCTAAATGATTTTGTTTGATGAACCATTTAAATTATTTTGCATGGGCTTAATTGTATAGAATATGCCTTGGGATGATATTTATGTATGTTTGTACGTATGATTATACATGTATTATTTTATGGCCAATAATTAGCGATGTTATTTAGTCGTTATCGACTAAGGATGTTTACGTATGCCTACTTTGTGTTTGCATACGTTGGATGGAATGTTACGTGTTTGGGTTGTACGTGTGCTCAACCCTGATGTTATTACTTGGATGTTATTCATATGGATGTGATTATATATATATATATATATATATATATATATATATATATATGTAAGTATGACTACTTGTCATTTATGATGGCCTAACTGTTCATATCCCGTTTTATTTTAAACTATTGGAATGATTTATATATATGTCAATTATTAAAAACTTGAACTCACTTAGCTCAAGCTGACTTTGTGTGTATGTTAGTGTGAGTTTCAGGTTAGGAGGAGTATGCATTACTGCTTGGACGTGCTCGAGACTACTTAGATGGTGGAAGGCATATCTAGTCGGAATGTTTTATTAATGAACATTGTTCTTTTCAATTATTACTAAACACATTGAAATTTGGTTTTGGGCATAATTCCCGGGTTTTGGGAACTTGTTTTAATAATTATGATTTTCCGCAGATTTATACTCTGAACTAATGAAATGAACTGTCTTGAGTTTAAGAATTTTGTAAGTTTATAGTATGATCACCAACTGTAGGATTCCCGGGATTCGGGGTCTTACATATCTCGACACACACTTTGGTTTACCAAAGCATTATACGAGCCTTTTGGGACACTGCTAGGTTTAACGAGGTTGAGAACTAGATCGAAGTAGTGATACAGGAGAAACGTGTTGTGATAGATGTGGGCGTTATTAGAGATGTTTTGGGTTTATGTGATACAGTGGACACTAGATGTGAATTTGATCGGAGTTTGATTCGAGGTTTGTTTGGACGGGTTAGATACAATGGAGATTTGGGAAAGTCGATGTACAAAAAGCAAACTTGTGTGAACAGTACAAATATTTGCTTCATGATTTGATACATTGTCTCGGTGGACGCAAAGGAGGTTTTGATGAATGTCGTGTGATGCTATAGTCTGCCTTCGTCGCCTTAGTGTTAAACAAACCGTTCAATTTCTATGAATTGGTTTATTATCACTTGAAGGA
This sequence comes from Bidens hawaiensis, assembly GCF_021521415.1. Taxonomy (NCBI): domain Eukaryota; kingdom Viridiplantae; phylum Streptophyta; class Magnoliopsida; order Asterales; family Asteraceae; genus Bidens; species Bidens hawaiensis. The sequence goes on from NW_027491168.1 coordinate 1,533,045, forward strand.
GAATCTCACAAGCCGTCACAAGTTTCTGATGTACCCGAGATTCTTACAGATGATGATTAATGATTTGCAGCCTACATTGGTTAAGAATCCAGATGATGTGTTGAAGCTGGATCATATGAATGCGGAGATGATGAGACGTTTACGATCTTACCGTGATCAAAGCATTCAGGATCGACCGAGGTTCAAGCGTTTGATTGGACATCTTGCTGATTTTGATTATGTAGCACCACCTAATGATGGTTGGGCTCATGATGATTCGGATTCTGAGCGTGAAGGTGGTGGTGATGGTGGAAATGGTGATGATGGTGGTGATGGTGGTTCAGGACCACAAGTTGAGTTAACGTATGAGCAGAAAGGTAAGCGTAAGGCGAAAGAACCAATAGTAGGTAAGGGGGAGAAGCCGAAGAAGCAACGTGTCAGACGAGGTCGGGTATTGAGATACCAAATCAGCCGTTTGAGCGATCGACTCCACCTGTATCTGTACCGATATCTATTTCAGCTTGCTATTCCTACTTCTCGTATACTTCAGAGCATTCTGAGATCTCTTGCTCCTGTTGTTACTAGATCTCCTACTCCTGTTCAGATGCCAATTTCTCCAGTAACTCCATCAATGACCTTGACGACTACGTCTGTAGCTGATAAGTACTTTGGGGATGTGTTGCAGAGTGTATTGGCACGTATGTCTAGTCCTCAACCGACCACACCTGCTACTTTAGTTACACCGAATCCATTGACAAGACCTGAGCATTAATTCATGACTTTTAATCGTCTTCAGGGTCCTATGCAACTGCTTCATCCACACTTCTATGAGTTGTCTCCTAATGCCCAGTGGTTTAATCTGTTGAATCTGGTTCATATGCAACAAACTCATATTCAGGTAGATCGTTCGTTTCAGGAACAGATGAGGGTAGAACAGTGGAATATGTTTAGACATATTCAGTTAATTCAGCGTGAAAACAGGGAACTTAAAGCCCTTGTTGCTGCTCAGGGGGAGAGGATTGACAAACAAGATGAGATCATCCTTCAGCTCACGTGCAAAGATGACGAGTTGAAGAAGTTGAAGAATGATGAAGATGATCAGCATGGTGTAAGTGGTGTTAATTAGCAACCAGGCAGTAATTCTACACCGTCTGCTGGTGGTGGTTCTGAAGGTAGTAATCTACAGATTGTGGCATACAAGGATTATACAAGAGCCAAGCCAATTGGCGTTATACCGGCTAACATGTTGATTGTGGGTATGGACGGGGTTGTGTACAGTATGGTTAATGCTGATGAAATAGAAGAGGGTGAGTTTGTTGATCACTCGTTGACTATATCTTCTGGATCTGAATAAAGAGGAAGTTGAGGAACTAGGAAAGACAATGGAGGTTGATGTTGAGTTCGAGGAAAGTACGAATCCAGACATTCCACGCGGGAATGTGCCTGAAAATATGAAGAAGTTGAGGTAGAAGACGTGACTGCTGAGGAGTATCCTGAGTTCTATACTAACAACAACAATGACTCAGGTATTCCATTCTTTACTACAAACACACTTTGATTCAGCAGAACGTCGTTTACGAGAAGAACGGGAGAGATGGAATAAAGCTGCAGAGACAAGTCACCTGTCTGCTAAAGAGAAGAAGCGTAAACGTGCTTTGGATGGTATGTTTGAGCATGATGTGAAGAGAATGAACAAGATGATCGAGACCTTTCGATATCATGAACAGGAGGAAGTCAAATTGGCGAAAGCTCGAGCATCTGCATTCCAGATGAAGTACAAGACTATGAAAGACGTGAGAGGTGATTTGGTAGCTTGGCAGTTTGATGCTTATCTTAAGGTATATATCATGAAGTGGGAACATGGTATTTATTATTTCAAGCGCCCACACGATATACTATCTATGTCGAGATGGGATGTTAGAACACTAGCCAACAGACCGTTTGTGAATCGGGGAAAGATGTATGGGCTGAGTGGTTATATGCTCTTCTTCAACATGAAACCCGTTATGGTTTCAAGTTCTTCAAGCCACAAGTACCGACACACAAGTATATAGACGAGATTGATCCGCGCACTGGCTGGAGAAAGATGATCTTACAGGTAAAGCCGTCGAAGACTATGAAGAGGGCACCGATGAAGACATTCCCTCAGAGTCTGTTCACCTCGTTCAACATGTGGTATTACGATAATAGAACGGGTGAAGCTGTTATAGTATTGGACAGAGGATCAAACACGAGTATCATACGTGTGATAGATCCGATGTGGCTCATTAACTAATCTGAGTCTGACAACGACCCGTTATTTCATAGTCAGATCAGATTTGCTAAAGTAAGCGACTACGATCTTGCGATGCAGTTTCAGAAGGTTGTTCGAGTCTGTTATGCATTCAAGATTCATAGTTACATTCGTTACCTCGTATTGAATGTAACACATTCGTATTAATTGTAAGCTCATTCGTTAACCTAGCTTAACGAATGAGATAACGAATGAAAGGCATTCGCTATAATTTAATATATTAACGAATGGGTTGTTCATTCGTTTGGTTTAAAGTAACGAATGACACATTCGTAAGGGATAACTTAACGAATGTGGTCATCCTCCTTTATATACATATATGCTTATCAGTTAATAAAACAGTTCTGATTATTATTCCTCTGAGTCGTTACTCTGCCCAAATTTCCTCTTAACACACACAGTGCACACACTTAATCGTATTAGACCTAATCGTATACCAAATCAACGAATAGCACGATGTCATCAAAGTTCTAGATCCATATCAGGCTTTCTCAAGACTAATTAAAGAAAACAAGTAAAATAAACGAAAGCATAAGTTTGAGTAAATCAGATGATGAGAAAACTATCTAGGCTAGAATCCTCTAAATTTCAGTTATGAATTAACCGGGAAAATATTAAGTTATGGACTGTGATCGTAAAATAGACGCTTAAGAGAAAACCCGAACAGGTCCCTTGACCCTTCTCAAGAGACACCTATGAGTTTCTAATAAGTTTTAACGCACATCAGTATTAAAAATCAAGTTTCCTTATGGTCACCTAATTATTTATGACTTAGTTCCTTTATATGAAATTCTACCTTACAGCGCGGAAATCAAAGGCAGTTTAATATATTTAATTGATTCAATAGACAATAATTAAATAATCAAACCTAGACGGACTCCTTACGAAGAACTAAATCTAGCAAAATCAAATAATAAAGATCTATCAATAACCTAGCACTTAACAGATTTAGATAGGTTTAATTAATTAATAATTATTATTCTTATGATCTTAATGCATATCAATCATAAAATAGTCAAAAACACAAAGTAGATGACCTAATAGCAACCTATCATAATGACAAACAATAATCTAGACAACTATGGAATAATAACAATTAATCAAACAATCCTAAATATCCATATGCATCAATTTAATATGATTAAACCTTTTAATAAATCATAAAAACCATAACGATAAATAAACCCCAATTCAAAACACGTCAGAATAGGTTCATTATAAGCCTAGGAAGTTTATAATGTTTAGCCTAACATCATAAAATCAAGTAAAACAATAATAAGAGAATTCATGGCAAAATAAATAAGAACGGAAGCTTAAAGGCGATAAAACCCGTGGTCTTCGTCCTTGGATGATAAGCACTTCGCCGGCTGATTCCTAGCCTTCAAACCCTCAGAAATATCTCCTTTTGAGCTCCCAAATTCGTCCAAGCCGTCTAGGGTCTTCAGGTTATGTCTAAGGTTGATTTTAGGGATGTTTAAATAGGAAAACACAAGGCCCAAGCCCAAAAAAACGAAGAATGTTCTGGAAGGTGCACCCAAGGCGCCACGTGGTGGGCCTTGACCTCCCATCCGTGCGGCGCTCCGGCAAAGTGGGGGGGGGGGAGGCCGGCCTAGCAGGTCTGGTTCTCTTCCTGGTCTGGTCCGGTTCGTTTCCTGATGTGCTGGTTCGTCGGTTTAGCTCATTTTTGCTTGTTTTTCGCTCTCTTTAACCACGAACAAGTCCCAGGACCTAGATTATTCAAATATATTAGTAATATACAAATCCTAACAAAAACCAAATATAAACTAATAAAATATTATATAAAATGTACAAGGGATTTACGTATATTAAGCATTATATCAATCTACATTTAACCTAATTAGGAAAAAAAAAAGTTATAAGGACACAAGTAATATGTTGGGTGAGTCCAACAGATTAAGAGCTTTAATCTTTAAAGAAAGCGTATCAACTTTTTATGTGCATTGCTTTGCTCGCCAACTTCATTGGCGTTAGTGTATTGTTTATTGAAGTTAACTCTCGTATTACCCGTCACAACTAAAAGTGTTAAAAGATGATCTTCAGCAACGGCTGTATTTGTTTCATTGTGAAAGACTTGCTTACGAATGTCAAACTAGATGACATATTGATTACATTTCAAAAAATGAAAAACATGTAGAAAACAACTTTAAATATATTATCTTTTGTATGAGTATCTTTTTTCTATATTACCCGGCTTGATATGACCCAACTGAAATATCCGAACCAAACTAGAAAAGTTTATATACCGATTACCTGACCCAAACGCCTAAACCAGACAAAAAAAATTATATAGTAATAGCCAACCGAGTACCCACCCAATAATTTTCCGACCCCTATACGAACCGTCGGGCTGGGTATTTTAGAAACGGTTCCAGTTTTAGGTTGGTAACTGCTCGGTTTCTAAACCGGCAAGCCGCTTTGGAACCGGTTGTTTTGTTCATCTCTATGTAAAACCGACAAACTCCAAACGATGTGGAGATCACAATCAAAACGGGACATAAAATGAATCTTGTAGGTGATTTGTTGACGGGCCCATATTGCAATTTAAATCAATTAATCCACCAGGCATATTGCAGTCCATATTGATTAATTTAACCAGGCCCATATCAAATTTAACTAAAAGCCTAGTTTATTTGAACAATTTTTTTAAACAGGCACTAGTATTTTCTGTAATTGATTAATTTCATATACATAACTTTCTATTTGACTCAATCATTACTCATGTGTAATACTTGCTTCGTGTGTGATGTTTAATAAGGTACTTTAGGGTTATTTTTTTGAGTTGGAGTTGTATTTATATGGAATTACAAGGAAATTATTCAATCCGGTTGAACCTCCCGGTAAATCCCGGTTTAACCAGTTGTACCCTCTTTTAACCAAATCTGGTACGAGTAAAATGCCGGTTTTTAAAACATTGTCATCGATGCATAAAATCCAATAATAAGACATATAATATTATTGTTAAACGAGCCCGTACTCTCACGTCATCTAACTCGTCTAATCTCTAACATTATTTCTTCAATTGACAAATTAATCCAATATGATAAAATATATGTTGATACACAAAAATTACCAATATGTTGTGGTATTTAAATGGTGTGACATCTCACCATTTGGAGCCCCTCACAGCATTACACCAATTTTAAAACCATTGGCGGCCCACCCTTTAACCATTTTGTTAACGAGTTTCTAAGGGAAAAGAGACGGGACCCAAGGTATTCTCAACCAAACAGACTTTTTCCTTTTTTTACTGTTTAGTTAAAACCATTACGCGTAAGTGAAATGAGACTTTAATTAAATGATTTTTGCCTATGTGGGCGGTGCCTACATAGCACCTTACCTAGAAAACCACAACACATGAGCATCACCAACGGCATAGCTGTTTTTATTTCCAAACACCTCCATATCGTCACCATCTCATCACATTCTCTCTCTCTCTCCCTCCCTCCCTTGTCTCTCCTCTCTCTTACTTTTATCTCACAAAGGAATGTATAAGTTTGTAAATACAAACTTCTCCTCTCTCTCTCTCTCTCTCTCTCTCTCTCTCTCTCCCCTTCACGTGACACTCCTTTTCCTCCATATAGATTTCTAACACCTTACAAACTACCAATTGGAGATGCTCTAATAGTAAAATTGAGAAAATAGCACAACAATGAAAGCGTATCGAGCTATGTATGGCACGAAAAATGCACCAACAAAAATCAATAGAGGGACTTGGTGAACTTCGACGTAAGCTTGATCTGTGAGAGATGGTGGGATAATCTGGATGCAACCTACCTTGCGGCTAATCCAGTCTTACATGTTCTGCACTCCAAGCTTGTGGGGGAACATTAGATCATGTTGAAGTTAATCATATTTGGATGACGTATAATGTAAATAGGTTACGATGTAGAACCCCTTTTGTAACCCTACTCTAATTACAATTATTGATGCAATTGCTTTTACACACAAGATTTTCTAATACGAATGACATAACTCGAAGAGTCAAATATGAAGGTTTGTTTTTGTTCTTTGTAAAATATCAACATTTGTAATGGCTGTCATCGCTATGTTTGTTTGGTTAGGCCTTTTTTGTTTAGGTCAGATTTCATTTTGGTGTTGATAAATGTATGGTTTTGTCACCAACTTCTGTTAAAGTTTGTAATTTCTAATGGTCAAATAGCTTTTCATGAAAACTTTTACTGGTTTACAAAAAGAGTACATGAATGATGTACATATGTTGAATGTTGGTCTAGGATATATTGGGAAAATTGTAATTAAACTAGTGTTTTACCGGCGTGTTGCGCCGGGCAAACTCGGACGGTGGTAAAACTTAAGTGCTGTCAATCATGGGCGTTGAATTTGTAAGTCGACGCGAATTCAGGTGATTTCGGTTACGTGCGTTATGGGCGTAGTGTTGGTCAGTAAAACTCGGTCTTTGTAAAACCCGGGAGCGAGACGGTGAGTCTAAACAAATTTGGTTGGTTTCCGTCATGTTCTTTACGTTACCATAACTAAAACAAAAAAAATAAAAGAAGATATACACAACACACCAAATTGAATTTAGCAAAAAAAAAAAAGCTAGCTAACAATAACAACCATATCCCCCTTGAAAAGATTTGAACTTTGGTGGCAAACCACATTAGACATAAGAACATTCTCACACAACCAACATGCTATAAGTCAAGTTGTTTTTTAAGTGAAAACTATTTATTATATACCAAAATAAAAGTTTATCAAAATAGAAGCTTTGTGGCACCAAACTTCTCCTTTATACTATATATATATATATATATATATATATATATATATATATATAGGGGTGGGTTCTAATGAAAACTCTTCTTAAAGAGAAAACTTAAAAACTCCAAAAAACTACTTTTAACTTTTTTTAAAATTTTTTTTTGAAGTTTCTTTTTTTTTATTATTCTTATATGTTGTTATTGGTTCCAAAAAAAAAAAACTTGTCGGTAACCTCGTCGATATAGTGCGCATGTGTAATTATGTGCATTGCATATATGCAAAAGTGTTTGTATTGCATAGAATAACAACACTATTGCACATATTTGATACACACTATTGTATATATACAATATAAGACTAATACACACATCGAATACACATTAGTACGTATGTGTAATACAACATTAACGCACATGTGCACCACATCGACTTTTATTTTATTATTATTTTTTTTCCATATAACACAACTCTACTACACATATACAATACACAAATATTGAATATATGCAATAAAACACTATTAAACTCAAAAATACATAGTAATACACATGTGTAATACAACGGTATCGCATAGGAATACGTATGTGCATCACAGCGGGGTTTTTTTATTTTTTTTATATTTTTCGAGTGAATATAAGAAAATATAAGAATAATGGCTAAAACAGAATTTTGAAAATATTTTTTTATTTTTAATTAAAAATAATTATTTAGTAGTTTTTTAGTTTTCTCTCTAAAGGTGAATTTTCTCTTGATTCTCTCCCTATATATATATATATATATATATATATATATATATATATATATATATATATATATCATTCATACATAAAATATACTAACAACTTAATTCTATAATTTTTATACAAACATAGTTAAAACTTCTCTATGTTTCAACTCTTATGCTTATGTCTAAAACACAAGTGTGACTTCAATTATCCTAATGTCGTTTGGATCAAACATTTTCTTTGAATGAATCTTTAGTGAGGAGCAACCAAATTTGTTTATCTCCATCTAATTCAACAACCACAAACCATACATTCCCTGATTCCCCAACTTAATTTAGTACTATAGCCATTTATATATCTTTTTTATTTCTTAAAGACCAATTATATGAACAACGAAAAGGGACAACCAGCAAAAAGCAAAGCATACAACAAAATAAGACAAGTAACCGAGTACAAAACACAATACAAAAAAAATTTTAACATTTAAAGTGGCGAACAATTATATTTTACATTAAATCTGAAGGTCGATATGTAATCAGGTTCTTTTATACATACAAAAACTGAGAGCAAGAAAATAACATATTTGTAGCCAGACTACAAACCTCTTGGCAGATACAGTGCACCTTTATTTAAATTTTTTTTTTTATCTTTTTGATTTTTTCCTGTCATATTTTTAATTCTTTTATTTTTAATGTAATTAAGAAAACCAACAAAAGAACATGTCTAGATCGCCATATTGCTACTATATTTTTTGGATCTCGATCTCTTTTGATTGATATAATGACCACTGATACAAAACCGATACTGATGTTGACCAAATTCCGTCCCCGCTCTAACGTGCTGGTTGAATCCCACTACGTAAATAGTAATTGCAGTGAATCTTGTTGGGAAAATTTGATTTGGTGGCTTGACAATAATATATTCTCATGTTGGTCTATAAAGTTGCCTGGTAGTGGATTACTTGTTCACATCTATTAGTCTATTACCACCAGATATGTCACAAAGTCTGTCAAAGAATAATAATTACAAGAGACCTGGTGGTTCTGATACAACACCTTGGTTTCTTCGCCAGCTTTTACTAGATACGTAATTTATCGTTTACCTACTGGTATGTGAAAGCGCAGTCTTGCTGGTTACAAGTACCTTTTGTGTGTTAAACAACTTATCATATGGTAAGTACTCCACTTTTTTTAAACAAGTGCAAACTATTTTCATAAAAAATTTCACTTAAATTTTTGTTTAAAAAAGTCGGGCTTAAGGATGCTGGGTTTGTTGTTAGACGGACTATGTTGAAGGCAAAATCTCAAAAAATTGCTAAGCATGAGAAAGCATGTGCCGAAAATCAACACGTCTTCATTCCTTTTGCTTTTGATGCAAGGATCTCTTGTCCCCGAAGCTATTAGGTTTTTGAAAAAGTTCAACGGGTTGTGCACAGTAAATTATTAGCACCAAAGAACTATAATTTTGTTTTCACTAGGATCGGGTTTGTCATTCAAAAGGAGGTGACGGTGCAGCTTGTTACCCGTTTACCCACTTATTGTATTTGGATCATTTTATTCAATAAAAAAAGAGAGAAAACAATTTAACCAACTTATTTTCAAATATATGATAATTTAAAAATTCCGTAGGATATTAAGATTTTAGAAATCGCTTACGTGACCCCATTACTTTTTAGAAATTTTAGTGCCGAAAGTTGGAGTGACCCCATAATAATAATAGTTAGTAAAGTGAAATCCTATTACTAATTCCATGCTTGCTCTGTTTGGTAAAAGTTGATTTTATTTTGTTAATAGTATTTATTATGCTAAATGCCGGTAAAAGTTTTATTATAATTTAAGAAAACAAGAAGTAAAACGATTGAGATTTGAAGTGTTTGTAGGTAGGGGGTGGTGGAAAAAACAAACCCTGGGTTGTTTTGGATTAATATGAATAGCTTTTAAAATTGAAGTGAGTGTGGATGAATTAAAAGAATTTTGTAAGAAAGTCAAGATGAGTTAGAAAAATGCTAGACTTTTAGTTATAAGTTAAAATGGGTTTGCTTATGGGTTAGAATGAACTAAACCTAGCTTCATCCAATTTTATTTCAAACAAAACCAACAAAACCGAGAAATCGAAACCGAAATCATTGAAACCAAAAAGATACTGAAGCTGACTGAAATGGAAAAAAAAATAAAACTGAACCAAAAAAATCGATCCTGAACCGATAGAAAACCTAGTTTTTTTTTTTAATGAATGAGGACGACGGAGGAAATATTTTAGTTACTTTACATTTTGTGTTTTTTATTTTTATTTTGAGTTTTTTTTACCAACTTTTTTGAATTTTTTTTGGAGTGGCTTTTGAAACCCTTTGTATTTTAACCTTTACTTGGGTCAAAATGAGTTAACTTTACCCATCTTGACTCATACCAATCATAACCCTTTATTTTAAAAAACCATCCTAACGCATACCTATCCTGACCCAAACTCATTCTAACCTATCATCCAAATTCAACCTAACCTATTCATATTGTCACCTCTATTTCTAGGTGTTTAAAAAAAGAAAAAAAAACAAAAAAAACTTCAAAGGGGAGTAATGAAACTTTGAAACATATCCATTATATAAATGTCAATCATTTCACTCTGGCCACATGGAAAGGATCCTTGAATTTTGGTAGAACCACCCAAAAAATATGGGACCAATTCTAATAAGTGGCATGTTACAATCAGTTTATCTAATAATATCACACCCTCTGTAAAACTAACACAAATTATGCAAAGTCACCTTTCTCACCATTATTAGTTGCTACTACTACATTATTCGAATCAAGAAACTTATTCATGTGATACTCGAATTTGCTAACGACACTTTCGGGTAACGATACAAGCACCTGAATGGCGTTAGAATCACCTACAACGGGCAAAAATAGGCAATAAATGTCACTAGTAAGAGGACCCATATGCAAAGGCATTCCTTCTCCAAAATCTAAGCTCTCTAGTCCAAGTTTAGACCATTGCGATATAACTAAACTTGTAGCAAGATCGGTTCTTACATTTCTATCCCCCAATAACGATAAGATTCCACTCACGCGATCCTCCGTGAGGGATGACTTAGCCTCCTGGATTAGTTTCACTACATGGTGCAGATTATCATCAATCAACTCTTTTGCATTTGTTTTCGCACACGCCAACACAAATCCGTTGGCATAATATCCTTTTGGAATTTCTGGATTGATTTTATTTCGAATGTTCATCGAAAATAGGAGCTTCACCTCAAGTGTTAGTTCAAGATCTAGTGACTTGGCCCATGAACGCCATGTATGAGATGCTAACACCTCAAAAGTGGTGCATTTTATTGATGGCACACATTGGCTTTTGAGGGAAACTATATTTGCAGCTGTGTAGGTTAATGACACGGGAACGAGTGGCTGAGAGTGTAAATACTGGCTAAGTGACAAGCTATTATATCCGGTGGTAGGGTTATCAACACTTTTGGTAAATGCGGGATGAACTATTAATGATAAATGTGAAGAGGGAGACCTTGGCTTAAACACATGGCGAGAATGGAATGGTGTTATTGGTAAATTTGAAGTTGGTTTGGTGGTAAAATGAGCCCAAGCATGTAGGAACTGAGATGTACCAATGCCATCACATAAACAGTGGTTGATGGCCGTGCATATCATCATTCCTCCACAACGGAGTTTCGTCACCTATAATGGTTTAAGACAAAAACAAATTCATATACATATGCATTTTATGTACCACCAAGAATAATTTAATTAATAATAATCAATAATGTCTATTTTCTCATGATAACAGATTTCTTGTTAATTATTTCCTGAGGTCGTCCAACCTATTTTGATTACAACCACCGGAACCCACTTAGTTGTGGAGCTTTCATCTCATTCACAACCACTAATGCCAAAAAAACGTGTTGATGATACTTGAGATCGAAATAAACCGATCTCTTATATCAACAGTTAATGTTGGATTTACTTAACATATTACAATCCCGTCCTCTTATATTCATCCTGGATTTGCCTATGGTGTAACAAACACCTCTAGGGACTGATCATGCCAAGTTCCTTTTCTATCCAATATGGTTATCTTTGGCCTCCAGACCTTCGTTTTGAGATTTAGTTTCAACTTTTCTTGGATTATGCTCGTGAGTAATATATTTACTTTAATCCTTTCACTTTAAATGTATACATGTCGTCATGTCATATTCATTAATCATCTTTACGATTCAATTGTTGTCATGTACGTTGTTGTATTATTTTTTTGAATCCCATTTCACTTGCTGCATTTTCTTTGCATTTCTTAAAATTTTCTTGTTTTAATGTTTCTTCTCCTTCCCAAAATGCTTGCTATAAGATGTATCCTGATATTGTTGATATTGTGTGCTCGTTTGTGTTTTTTTATCAATAGTTCTTGAGTTGGTTCTCTTCCTGTCTAAGTAGATATAATTGGTTGTAAATGAGTGTTTATTAAAAGAACACATCCTGGTGGAACTATCGATCGGTCATGATCTAGGGTAATTATTTTGCAATGGTTTTTGTATAGTGAGGCTGTTTATTATAATTAAAATTTTAGTTTAGTCAAACTCTCTTCATACAACATTTATTTTTGCGTACTTCCCTGAGTGGGAAATTAGGCAAGTTGATGTGGATACTAGTATGGTGTTTGTCTCTTTATGAATGAGATGATGGGTTTAAGTTCTTGTAAATGCAAAGTTAGAGAGATTTTAGATGGAAAAATTTGTTCTTCAAAAAGTAAATATGATTTAGATGAATATGATCTTAAATTACATGAAAACTACGGGACTTGAACCCACACCTTTTGAAATGGCAAACCTTATTAAGGACGATGGAATAGGGTAACATCCTTGAAGAACCTACTAAGTGGGCCCATAAGTCTAGCTTACTGAGATATTAGAGGCATCCTTGCCAAAAGGGTAACGGGCCAAACAAAAAGCGTCGCATACTAAGTATGCAAGATCATAATTCGGGGATTGTTAAGTGGGTGTTCCACGTGGGCGGTTACTAGAAGTTTGAAATCGGAACGCTATAGATTATTGATCAACCAAGAGGGATTATTTCTAAATGCTAAGGGATAACGACACACTTTTCAATGAAAAATAAATGTTTGCTTGTGATAGGTTAAAATGTTTGTCGTTCGTCCTTTTAGCCAAGTCCAAAGTAAAGCCAACCACTTTGAGGTGTCATTGGGTAAATCCGTAGCCATGCACGAGCACGTGCATGATTTATTTATGGGAGAATGTGAAAAGACAAATGTTCAAAGATCAAATTTTCCGTGCGCGTATTATCATTTGTGTTATCTTTTGAGAATCTATCAATAATAAGGAAAAGTGTATGTTAGAACCGACTAAACTTCTGAACTCTGATCACCCAATTGGTTAGGACTTCGGGCCACCCCCAAAGAGTTAAAGAATATACAAAACTAGCCAACCTCGTCCTTAATTAGAATTTAAGGTCACTTACACAATGGCACAAAGGTACAATTACAAGTTAAACGAAATAAACACACACACACACACACACATATATATAGGGGGGTTATTGTACAATAATCAGTTATCATACATTAGGTACGCCAGTTTTTAGAACGTCGATTTCAATTTCGCACAGTAGCATAATCATAAATAACCTAAATCTAATTCTACGATCTAATTCATCAGCTGATTTCATCGAGCATCTATCCATATCAATATAATTCAAACGGCGACCCATATCAAACTAATTTGCAAGCCGATATCAAACAAAATTGAGTTATCTAACCCTAAAAATGTTCGTTACCTAGAAATAAGACCTCAAACCACAATCGGTCAATTTTTTACAATTAAACAAACAATTGCAATTTTTTATTCAATTTTTCATCTTATTATACTAATTTAAGCAATTAACTTTACTCCTTTCAATCAGTTATTGAATTAGATACCAACAAAAGAAGTTAAGCGCTTAATCTTCAAATTTATAAAAAATTGATGATTTAATCAATCGAATTGATATGTAAGAGGCTTTAGAATCATTAGTTGACTATGAAATTACAGAATAATACACTCAATTGAGCTCCTATTATAGTTCAAAATATTATGTTTAAACATTCTGAACAAAACTGAAACTTTTAGAAACAAAACTTAAAGCGTTCATAACAAAAATTTAAGAAATTCAGAACAAAAAAGTTCAGAAAGAAAAAGCTTAGAAGTTCAGAACAAAAGTTTAAGAAGTTCTAAACAAGAAAAGTTCATAAAAAAAAGCTAAGAAGTTCCGAATAAAAGTCTAAAAAGTTCAGGCTTAAATCCTGATACATTCAAGGTTAAACCTAAAACGTTTTAGACTTAAATCCTGATACATTCAATGTTAAAAACATCACTCAAAACTCAAAATTGATCGACTGAATCTTTAACTTGATGATTAACTAAATTGATTTCAATATTAACCGGCTTCAATTCAATTTCAATTCTTATCAAAAGCTAAACAAAATTTGTGAAACAACGGGAGCGGCGCTTGTGTTTTTCCGGCGAGTTGCCTGACCCTCGTTGTCGACTTCAGTGATGGTGAAGGAGATGTGTTGATGCCGGCGAGTCATGGATCGGTGGTGGTGGAGATGGATTAAGGGAGAGGGACGGGTAGATAAGTGTAATTTTGATTTAGAGTTTCCGAAATCAACTTTCTACAGTGTCGCGTACCTATTGTACAATAAATGATTAATATATCAGATCCTTTACACACACACACACACATATTCTTAAATTATTTAAAAACTTAAAGAAACTCTTAATAACTAACTTTTTTTATAAAAATAGATGTATGTTAATGTTATTTGAGTGTAGTTTTATCACTTTTTATATCTAAATTTACGATTACAATTATAAAAATTAGATTTTAAACATATCTATTTTTTTTACATATATGTAAAGTTATTATTACCTAAATTTTACATATATATGTAAACTTATTACTTATATATGTAAAATAGTTTATATATAAAATATGGTAAACTAGTCTTCAAACATCGTTAATATATAAAAAAAAATTAAAAATGTTTGGTTGTTATGAAATCCTAAAAGTTCTCTACTTTTTTGAAGTTCTGAAATAATACCAACCCTACATATATATATACACACAAACCCACAAAATATAGCATGTAATCAGGACCTTTTTTTTAACAACAAACTCACATGCCCATAAACCTAATGCTAATCACAATTTACTCATATTCGGACTTAAGCCCTCATCACCTAAAACGGGACACTATTTCTAGCACTACCATTAATGCCCTTTTATCGTAATTTTCTATTCGAGTGGTGTGAAATCCTAAATAACAAAGATTTACAAAAGTTTGGAAAATTAAAAGTAGGAATATGTAATCTATTTCCACAATTATAAACTCAAATAATTCTTTATCTATTTTATTTTCTTTAAATTATGCCATGTATCAAGAATTTGATTATCTTTAATTTCATGATAAACTTGCTATATATAGGTTTTTTTTCTATAAATTGACCCACTTCTTAAAAAGAAAAAAAAACCAATGAACTGTTCGTATTTTTATATACGTAATTGTGCATAATTATAAGCACATTATGTAATTATTTATATACGTTGCATAACTAATTGTTTTTACGTAATATTGGGTGAAATTTTTTATAGACTGTGAATAATCATCTTTCATATTAAAATTAGTAATTTTATCTTTCATATTAAAATTAGTAGTTTTATTTTGTTTTCGGTTTCATCTCTAGATAATGGAAACATAACTGGCCATGTGTTAAATTTGATTGCCTTAAAAACAAACAAACTATCTATAGCGATTAGCTTTAGTTTTTATTAATTTCCATTGCAAAACAAACATTAAGTGAAAATTTCTTTCTTTAATATTTGAAATTAATTACTTTATATAAATAAAAGTGAAAATTCGTTACTTATAAAAGCTTAATATTAATAACTAATACAATATATTTTTATAAAAGTAAATTATATATTTATGTTGGTATTAAATTTTTAAACTAGAAAATAATTATTAAAAAGATAAAATAATAGATCAAATAGAAAAAAGAATAAAATATGAAACTATTCATAAGAAAAAAGAAAAATATATACATTTAATATGAGAGAGGTGGAAAAATTTTATAAGAACCACTCATGTGTAATAACATATGGCATTAAGATTCATGTAGAATACAGGTTATAATAAATAAATTTACTTAAATAATAACTCAATGTGAATACAAAAATATATTCAAAAGATATAAATATATAATATATGACAGAATAAATTACACATTACACTTTATGAAAATACAAAGTTGTTGAAAATTCATAAATTTCTAAACATTTTTTATATAATATTTGTAATTTTAACATCCATATCAAAATTAGTAGTTTTGTTTTGTTTTTGCTTTCAACTTTAGATATTAAAATACATAACTTATCATGCGTTAAAACAGGTTGTCTCAAAAGCAAATCAACCATTTATAGTGATTGACCTTAGTTTTTGTTAATCTTTATTGCAAAACAAACATAAAGTGAAAATTTCTTTCTCTGAAATTAATTATTTTATCTAAGTAAGGTGAATAATTGTTACTTATAAAAAGCTTAAAAGTAACAACTAATACAAAATATTCATATAAAACTATATAATATATTTATGTTGGTATTAAATTTTTTAAATCAAAAAATAATTATTAATTAAAAATAAAAATAATAGATTAAAAAGAAAAAAAATTAAATATAAACTATTAATAAGAAAGAGAAATATATTTAATAAGAGAGAGCGGTGGGAAATTTTATAAGAAGTTATCTTGTGTGATGTTATGTGACATTGTTAAACCTTTATTTATTTTGTAGTACAGATTTTAAATTTTGATTGGGTATATATGATATTGTCAGTGTTTGCAATGTTATATATGGAATTAATCCTAATTATTTATATGCAATGTGTAATATTTTGCGTAACTATTTATATGCGTTGTGTAATATTTTGTATGTAATTACTTAACATTGTGCATACTATGATCTATGATTGGTTTTTTTTTCTCGCGTCCTAAAATGGATGCCGCATCTTAATCGCTTTCTACACGTCGTGTACTAACAACACAGTTTACAAATATGAAGATATGTTTGTGTCTACGTGTTTTGTTTAAATTGAGTATGAAAATTATACGAACCAAAATTAGGATAATTATAAAACTAAAAATAACAATGATAGAACAAACTTTCTTCAAGGAAATTAAGAAAAGGTAGAAATAAAAGTTTATTTTATTATTGTAGAATATTTGGGTTCCATTTAAAGTGTGTTTTGTTGTTTGGTGGGCGGAATTGAAGAGGCTGCCTACCCAAGTTGCTTTGGCAGCTAAACGTGGATGGTCAAATTATTTTTGTGCCGAATTTGCGGAGAGATGGACGAGTCGGCTAAACATCTGTTCGTCTCATGTGGGTTGGCCCAAAACTTGGGCAGATCATTTCGCAATGGTGTAAGTTGCTGAACTTCTTTGTTTTATGCTTACGTGATAATTTGGACCTACACAAATATTCTAAGTTTCCAAAAAAGAAGGCAAAGAAGCTCCATGCGATTATTTTGGTGTCTATTGATGCTTGTGGAAGGCAAGGAATGAGTTGGTATTCGAAAACCGGTTATATAGATTGGTGGAGGAAACAAAATGTCACGGATATAATTGGGTGAAGAATAGATCAAAGACGAAGACTTTTACTAGGAAGAATTGGCTAAATATGTTCAAGTTGTAATCCTTCTTTTGTTTGATTAAGGCATTTTATTTTTCGGTGGGTGTAGTTCCAGCTTCTTGCTGGTCGTGTTTCGGTGTTTAATGATAATTTTGTTTGGACGTTCAAAAAACCAAAAATAAAATATATATTATTTGTGAAAAAAAGTAATAGGAATCTAGTTGTAAAATGCAAATGAAAATATTGATCAATGCAGTAAAAAGAACATTTTGCAAAAAGAATAACGACAGTGGGTTCGTGCGATCGTCCGCTTTTCTCGCACGTATATACGAATGTGTTTTCTTTTTCGTTATCATAAAAGAGCAAATATGATTAAAAATGATTTGTTTAATGATATTACCAGTCGAGTTAATTTAAAAACAATCCCATTGCCTTTATTGATCGAAGATCTCAAATTCCGTAACAGATACTAAAAAAAAAACGAAAATGTACAAAATTTTCGTAATACAACAAAAGGAATATATATTTATGTACTACGTGTCCACTATGAAAAAAGCTGTATAGAAGTTTATCAATTGTTACTTTATTGTGGCTTAATTAATATATATATTTTTTTCTGAACAGCATGTGGCTTAAATATGCAATACCAGTTTTAAATATATAATAATAATTATTATATTGTGGCTTAAATATGTTTTTTTCTTATGAACAGCATGTGGCTTAAGTATCTAATACCAGTTTTAAATATATAATAAGAATTATAATAATTAAAATTATATAATAATATAAGTTATATCCAATATTATTCAGTAAACAATGAAGAATCGATCAAGGTGACCTACCCTATCATGAAAGTCTTGGTGTGGTTTTAATGTGTAATCTTGTGAAACTTGGTGTTTGAGGTGTTTCGGTGTTATGGTGGTCTGTAAAGTTGGTTGAGATGACCAGTTGGCTGTTAAAGAATAATCAAGGATTTTAACGAAATTCCTTTTGAATTCCCAAAACTACATAAATCAAAAGAAAATTTTAACTTTTAATGTTCTTCTTGTATAAAACTTAAATTGAAATGAAGTTTAATAAAAATATTTTCACAGATTTGAGTTATGATATTTCATAATTCTTAATATTACCGGAAATAAAAGGGAACTTACTTGAACAACAAGAGGAGGAGCATCTACAAAAGTAGGAGCATCAACCTTAAAAAGCAGTTTTCTCCATGACTTACATGGTTTCTTGGAAACCTGAAGAAACTCTTGAGCACTTATATCCATGAATGCTTCCGCAAACACAGCACCTTCACCGTTACAGTCAACCTGAAGCTTATCATCATTATTGTTATTGTTAGTATCATCATCATGACATGATTGCAGGTTTTTTAGTCTCCCTGCTAATGGATAGTAATCAACAAGAACCCTAGAGAGAGAATGTTTCAGGAGATTGATGGGCACACACTTTTGAAAAAGATAAAGATATTTGATTGAGAATCTAAGGAACTTTTGATCATCAAGATTGGAGAGATAAAGTATGTGATTTGGGGTGGGACTACAGGGTTTGATCAAGCTTGGTTGCTTCTGTTCGTAGCAACAATCTGGGAGTTCTTCATCCCATGAGCTTTGCATACTTCCTAGCTTCAAATCTCTCTCTCTCTCACACACCAGAGAGAGAACACTAGAGGGGGAGAGAGCGACAGAGTTTATATATAGAGATACATACATACATACATATGTATGAGTGTGTATGTATGCTGAACTAGAGAATGCCAGCACGATGCAGCTGAAAACATATAACCGACAATCATGTAACATGTCATTTGTTTTCAAATTTAAAAAAAATATTATAACAACATCATATTCAAATTACAGAGAATAAAATGTTCGTTTTTATAGTGTATTTTTTTAAAAAATATTACCATATGAAGTATTAGGTATAATTCTCAAATTAGCCCATTTCTGGACCGCGAAACCCAATTTAACCATTCTTTTTCAAAGTCTTTTTCAAAGATTTCAAAATAGCCCTACCAAACCCGTCGACGCCCACAAGTTTTAAAAGTTTTGGGAATCGATCCAACGAGATTCAAAATGATTTGAATCTCGTCGCCTCTGCCCAAATTTTAAGTAATCTCGTCTTCCCTGACTAAATTTTAAGAAATCTCGTCGGTTCCCTCCCAATTGTTGAGATAAATATTTTATCTTTTTCTTTAATATTTTTTCTCTGTCATACATCCTCTCTCTTCTTCTTCTTCTTCTTCTTCTTCTTCTTCTATTCCTCGTCATCCTCCTCCAACAAATCAACCTCTCTCTTCTTCTTCTTCTTCTTCTTCTTCTTCTAACAAATCAACCTCGACATCAGCAAGTTCACCTCAATTCCGCCGGATTTTTCGCCGGACTTATTAATCTACAAACCTTCACCATTCATCGAAAACCTAGATCTATCGTCGTGGACTATTCCATCAACCCTCGATTAAAACACCAATTTGATAACCTTTCAGACCAGCAACTTCAGTATCCTCCGTTGTTGTACAACGATATCACTGGAACCCTACCTCGAACCTTTGTCGGAAATCCACAGGGAGGAAGAGCATTAATTGATTTCACTTTTTTTGTTCAACACTACAAGAAATTTGAGTTTTAGCGGCGACAAAAGTCGCCGCTAAAAGAAATAGCGGCGACATGTCACCGCTAATTGGTTGCCGCTAGTTACCCGCTGCTGAAACTACTTTTTGTCGCTGCTAATACCACTTGTCGCCGCTAATTCTTCACCGGCGATTTTGCCAGAAAATTTGCCATAGACTATTTCCAGATTGTCGAAGCACGAAATGAATCTGACCTGATCCATGACGATGTTTCCACGGATTTTCGAGATGAACGAACCACGTCTTGATCTTCTTCCCCTGCTGCTTGAGACCTGCAATGGTTTTTCGGGGGTGTGGAGGTGACTGCTAAGAAATCTCAAAGATCTCTTGTTTACAGACACAAAAAAGTGGTGGTGGCTCTTATTGAGCATGACCCCTTGATAAGGAGGTGGAGACCTCCTTATATAGAGAGTCTCATGGCCACCATCATGGTACCCTAATGGGCCTAGCCCAGTTAGGGTTACCTCCACAAAACCCCCTCAGCCCAATAACATTGTATTAGTCCATATAATAAAATAAGCCAAACATAATAAATTTAGGGTCGTAAAACCTGGTTTAGTACCATACCCCTACAAGCCCCCCAAGTCTAGCGTTGCTCCTGGGCGCGCAAGCGTCTAGGTGGAGCGCTGGACTTTATGAGGTGTGTTAGGTCATGGGGCGGTTTTTTCCCTTTCCTTCGGCCTTGTCTTTATTGTCTGAGTTTTGGGAGGTTTTCCCCATGATGGTGACATGTTGCGGTCCTTGTGATAATGATGGTGCCCTGGCATAAATAAGATATAGCACGCATCATAGTGGCGCGAGGCCTGATAAAAGATGGAGCGCGCATCTTGATAATAATGTAACATAACTTGCGCGCGAAGCAGCTTATGAGTCATGAGAATAATAAAGCCTGCGCGTGAGGCGACTTACGGATCTATGAGAATAATAAAGCCTGCGCGCGAGGCGACTTACGGATCTATAAGAATAATAAAGCCTGCGCGCGAGGCGACTTACGGATCTATAAGAATAATAAAAACTGCGCGCGAGGCGACTTACGAGCTATAAGAATAATGAAGCTTGCGCGTGAGGCGACTTACAAGCTATAAGAATAATAAAGCTTGCGCGTGAGGCGACTTACGAGCTATAAGAATAATAAGGCTTGCGCGAGTTGCGGCTTACGAGCTATAATAATAATGAAGCTTGCGCGCGAGGCGACTTATGAGCTGTAAGAAAAATAAAGCTTGCGCGTGAGGCGACTTACGAGCTATAAGAATAATGAAGCTTGCGCGCGAGGCGACTTACGAGCTACAAGAATAATGAAGCTTGCGCGAGTTGCGGCTTACGAGCTATAATAATAATAAAGCCTGCGCGTGAGGCGACTTATGAGCTGTAAGAAAAATAAAGCTTGCGCGTGAGGCGACTTACGAGCTATAAGAATAATGAAGCTTGCGCGCGAGGCGACTTATGAGCTGTAAGAAAAATAAAACTTGCGCGTGAGGCGACTTACGAGCTATAAGAATAATGAAGCTTGCGCGAGTTGCGGCTTACGAGCTATAATAATAATAAAGCCTGCGCGTGAGGCGACTTACGGGCTGTAAGAATAATAAAGCTTGCGCGAGTTGCGGCTTACGAGCTATAATAATAATAAAGCCTGCGCGTGAGGCGACTTACGGGCTGTAATAATAATGGAGCTTGCGCGTGAGGCGACTTACGAGCTATAAGAGAAATAAAGCTTGCGCGAGTTGCGGCTTACGAGATATAATAATAATAAAGCTTGCGCGTGCGCGTAGACTTTATGTCCCGCGCCACGCGCAGATGTTGCGTGCGCGTGCGCGTAGACTGTGCGCCATGCGCAGATGTTGCGTGCGCGTGCGCGTAGACTGTGCGCCATGCGCAGATGTTGCATGCGCGTGCGCATAGGCTCTGGCTTTGTGTTATGCGCACGCGCAGATGTTGCATGAGCGTGCGCGTAGACTTGATGTCCCGCGCCACGCGCAGTTGTTGCATGCGCGTGCGCGTAGACTTTGTGTCATGCGCCATGCGCAGATGTTGCGTGCGCGTGCGCGTAGACTGATGTGAGAGCATGTGATGCGTAAGCATATGTAATATGCGTGAGCATCTGTGATGCGTGAGCATATGTGGTGCATGAGCATGTGATATGCGACTGCGCTCAAGCATCATGGTGGTGTGCAAGTTGAACGGAGCGGAGCCGCGTTCGGTCTTGTATTCGGCGCGAAGCCGTATGGGTTTATGAGGATTCCCAACCTTTAAGTATGGCGCGTAGCCATATGGGATATTATGAGGATTCCCAACCTTTAAGTATGGCGTGTAGCCATATGGGATATTATGAGGATTCCCAACCTTTAAGTTTGGCGCGTAGCCGTATGGGATATTATGAGGATTCCCAACCTTTAAGTTTGGCGCGTAGCCATATGGGATATTATGAGGATTCCCAACCTTTAAGTTTGGCGCGTAGCCATATGGGATATTATGAGGATTCCCAACCTTTAAGTTTGGCGCGTAGCCATGTGGGATATTATGAGGATTCCCAACCTTTAAGTTTGGCGCGTAGCCATATGGGATATTATGAGGATTCCCAACCTTTGAGTATGGCGTGTAGCCATATGGGATATTATGAGGATTCCCAACCTTCAAGTTTGGCGCGTAGCCATATGGGATATTATGACGATTCCCAACCTTCAAGTTTGACGCGTGGCCATATGGGATATTATGAGGATTCCCAACCTTTAAGTTTGGCGCGAGGCCTGATGCGCGCATGCACGGCGATGGAGTGGTGACTCGCGAGTGCGCGTGCATGGCGGAGGTCTCTTGCGCCAAACCCACATGGTGGTTTCCGCGGTGGTTTCCACGGGCGCTCACGCATGTCGGCGGAATGGTGACCCGCTGGCGAGCATGCGTGGTGGCAGTCTTCTGCGCAAAACCCACATTGTGGAGGTCTTTGCGCGAAAACCACGTGGTGGTTCCCGCGGCGGCACATGCATGGCTGCGGGGTGAGAATCCGCGGGCGCGCGTACATGGCGGCGGAAGTCTGGTAATTTCTGGATCTGCACTTTTAGAGTCAGATCTGCAATTTTAAACCTAAAATCCAGGTCTGTAATCTAGATCTAGATCTGTAAAATTAGATCTAGATAGATCTGAAGCTCGGAGCAGATTTAAAACCATCACAGATCCGGAGACCTGATCATTCGAATCAGGCCGTTTCTTTTTGCACAGATCTGGAAGCCTCTTTTAGATCTATGGATCTTTTTGAGCTTTAATAGAACAAGCCTTGAAGCCTTTTTCTGTAAACTTCCAGATCTGGGTTTTTCCTGGGATAGATCTGACAGCCGAGATGAAGATCGAAGGGTAGTTCGTTGCCCTCCCACGGATAGCGCCAATGTCGAAGCACGAAATGAATCTGACCTGATCCATGACGATGTTTCCACGGATTTTCGAGATGAACGAACCACGTCTTGATCTTCTTCCCCGGCTGCTTGAGACCTGCAATGGTTTTTCGAGGTGACTGCTAAGAAATCTCAAAGATCTCTTGTTTACAGACACAAAAAAGTGGTGGTGGCTCTTATTGAGCATGACCCCTTGATAAGAAGGTGGAGACCTCCTTATATAGAGAGTCTCATGGCCACCATCATGGTACCCTAATGGGCCTAGCCCAGTTAGGGTTACCTCCACAAAACCCCTTCAGCCCAATAACATTGTATTAGTCCATATAATAAAATAAGCCAAACATAATAAATTTAGGGTCGTAAAACCGGGTTTAGTACCATACCCCTACACAGATCTTATACACAATAAAGTGAACTTGAAAGTGAAATAGCCAAATCGAACTCTAAAATCAAACAAAACAAGATTAATTTCTCATTAAAATTAGTCTTAACATTACATAATTTCTACAAGCAAACACTACTTAATCTCTCCTAAATTTACAAGATATAGAAACAAATGCCGGAGCTTACAAACACGATGGCGGAGCTTGCAGGTCTTAATTAAGCTTGGATTTTGAAGGTCTTTGACGGACATGGGAAGTTGCAAGTCTTGACGGAGCTTGGATCTTGAATGTCTTGACGACGCTTGGGTCTTAACTATGACGATGTTGACGGATTTTCAGCAGCTTCTGTGGAAGATGATGGCCAGAGACTGTATTAGTATGGTACGGTGGCGGGGGTGGGACGATGGGGGCGGGGGTGGAACGATGAGAAGATTAGAGAAATGGTTGGTCGTGTGTTAATGTGCTTTTGAATATAGGGAGTTTTAGAGGAGATAATGTGGTTTGAGTCATAGGATGAATGTTTTATTAATGGCAAGAAGGATTCAAAAGGAGATCACACGGATTGAGGATTTAGTGACGACACCAATAGCGGCGACCCCGGGCATTAGCGACGACTTCGTTGGCTGTTGCCGATGATGCTCGGAGTTGCCGCTATTGGCGTCGCCTCTAAAACTTCAATTTCTTGTAGTGCAAATTTGGTCTGTGTGGACGAATTAGCTTCAAATTTGGTCGGTTTGGATCGATTCCTAAACTTTTAAAACTCGTCGACGCCGACGGGTTTAGTCTGACTATTTTCGGAATCTTTGAAAATTGATTATCAAATTGGGTTTCTCTCTCTAGAAATGTGCTATTTTGGGAATTTTCTAAAAATATTATGATCGTTTAAACACCATGAAGAAAGTTGGTTTAAAAATCAACAATATTTTTAAAATGATTGTACCATCTCTTTCAAATGTTATAATTATTTAAACTTTTAAATTATGTAAAATGATCTTTCTTTCCTCCTCATATGTATTATTAATATAGTGCGTGTCTATATATATATATATAAAAGGGTTCAAATAAGAATAAAGAGTTTACTATGAATGGTAAGAACCAATAAATTTTTGACATTTGGCATTATAAGTTATAATGAAAGAATAATTCTAGGAAACTATGTCGGTTTTTGGTAATTTTAAATCTCAACAATTGATTAACATGATCCAATGGCTATGATTTATTCTTAGTCTTCCTAGGAAACTACTTCTTTTTACTATAACCCTCCCCTATATATATATATATATTTATATATATAGTGAGAGAGAGAGGAGTTAAAAAAATTGGTAATGGGTTTAGGTCTTTAGGACCTTAATATTATGGTGCTGACGAACCAACCTGCGCGTGAGGCATTTCATATCGGCTTGCTAAAATTTAGTTTATTTTTTTTAAATAAAAAGCGAGTCTTAGTCCGAGCTTCACCTATCGAGCTCGAGTTGGTTTGTGACCCTAAAGGAGCCCCATTATTTATATAACTTGCTCAACATGTGTTGACAAATTATTATTAAGCATAATGCAGGTTATTATAGAAAGTGATTTGAAGTGAAGATATAGATTTGGACCTTAGGCTAAATATTATAACGTTTAAATGTTGTATTTATTTCTTTTTCATTTGAACTGTTTGTGTACGATTGTTGTGAATAAATAAATTTAGATATTGACGCATTATTATTTTAGTGCCTTTGACCTATGATCAAATATGGTCGCGCCTTGGCATGTTCCGCCGGTGCGACATAACTTTTATTTAATGTATAAATATTTATTTTTAAAATAATAATTACTATATATTAAATGATGATAAATAAATAAATAAGGTCAAGTTATTCTAGAAAGAAAGACAAAAAGTAGAAGGACGAAAATGATTTATAACCAAAAAAAAAAAGAAAAAAAAACCTAAATAAATAATACAAAATTAATAAAAAAAAATAATAACTCATAATTAAAAAAACAAAAAAGTAAAAAACAAAAACAATAATGCCCCCCCCCCCCCCCCCCCGTCTTCCTCATTCTGGAAAAAACAATGTTGAGGAAAAAAGATCACCATTGTGTCTTTTTATTTATCATTGTATTTTTTTTGTTTATTTTTATCATTGATTGTATCTTTTTCCTTAATATTGTGTCTTTTTTTTCTTGACATTATATTATATTTCTCAAAATTGTGTTAAATTTTACGATCTATTTTGTCTTTTTATTTATCATTGTGTTTTTTGTTTACTTTCGTCATTGTGTCTTTATCCTCAATATTGTATCTTTTTATGTTTTTTTATTTAAATGAAAAAGACGTTGGAAACATGTTCGTTTTTTTTTTTTACTTTTTTTCATTTTTTATTTATATTTTGAGTTATGATATTTTATTATTATTTTTTGAATTTTCTTAAAGTGTTTTCTTTTGGCCACAAATACTTTTCACACTTCTCAGTTTTGTCTCCATTTGTACTTTAACCTTTACCAAACTAAATAATAGTTATTTTTAGTGCACAGATTTGGTGTCCGCAGCTGTTTGAATAGGTTAGGGGTAGTTTAGTTTTTACACATAATGTATAAAGGCTTATTCGCTAAGTATGTTTAGCGAATGAGGCCTCATTCGTTAAAGACTAGGTCTATTCGTTAAGGTATACCCATTCGCTAAGGGTGTTTAGCGAATGGGCTATGGAAAGACTTCATTCGTTAGTACAGTTAACGAATGAGAAGCCTCATTCGTTAACACAGTTTTAACAAATGAGACATGCCTATATATAGGCCTTCCATAGAGAATTTTCTAGTTATTCGTGCCATATTTATTCATTGTAAAGTTATGCTGCCGGATTTTCTCCTCATCATTAATGTATTCATCCTCCATCAATAAAGTATTCCTTTAACGTATTGATTGATCACGAACTAAACGTATCGGTATTGCGACTAGATCCATAGGCTCAATAGCGTTTTACAACTGGTATTAGAGCTGGAAGTTGCTCGTGATACGTTCGTTCGTGTTCTTCGTGTTAATTTACTGTTTGAACAGATTTTGGAAGATTTATGGGATGAATGATGAAATTGATGACAAATTCATGTTCCAGATGAAAATCTGATGCATAGTAATGTATTTTGGTAGTTCAATTGACCGTTTAATCAGAATGCGCCATGGATGAAGCTTTGACTTGCAGATTAGAATTGACATGGATTTAATGTATTGTTGATAAAATTGATGGTTGAATCAGATTCCTGCTGTAAATCCGAGTATTCGTGTGAAATATGGTGGTTAATTATGAAGATTTGATCAATCTGCCATTGTTAGAGCTTGAAGATATGAGTTTTCCGGTGAGAAAAACCGTTTTTTCGATGAAGATAAAAGAATTTTCTGGCGAAAAGCGATTTTCCGGTGCTATGGTAACCGCCTAACTGATCATTCGTTAATTTAAACTCATTCGTTAACGGAGTGTTAAAAATGAGCTCATTCGTTAAAGGTTTAACGAATGTGAGCTTCATTCGTTAAGTAGTCCTATTCGTTCACTGTTCATACGAATGTGAGCTTCACTGCTCATTCGTTATTAGTGTTAACAAATGTGGTTTAACGTGTAAGTTCATTCGTTAGTAGGTTAACGAATGAGACCCATTCATTCATTGTAACACGAATGTGGATGGAAGTTAACGAATGTGCTACTGTTCAAACGAATGAAGAGCAGTGTAATGTATGAGGAGTAAAATTAAAAAAAAGTATTTTCGGAAAATTTTCTTAAACAAAATTTTTCGGGGATATTCCGAATGTGCGGGAAACTCTTCTTGTAAATTTTGGTGATATATTTTCTGGCCGACTTTTCACGCATATCGATGGGCCAGGGGGAGTACCCGATTAAGTTAACGAGAATTTTATTGAAGATTTTAAAAGATTTGTTCAAGACCTTACCGAATTTGTCAAGAAAGGGGAGAGATAAAAACTTTAAAGAGTTTATTTGATTGGTATCTTCCTACGTATGCAAGGTTTTTCTTGTAAATTTACTACAATTTGGGTGGTAATATACGACTGCAAAGTTATGTTTGACTGAGTTCAAGACTGCAATTATTCTTCGATTGTGGATTGATCTGTTCAAGATTAAAACCTGACTATATGGGATACAAGTGTCTGTCCGTTTACTTCTTTCCGAGGGACTTTGATCCTGACTATGTTGGCCACGAGTATTCGGCGGATTGCTTATGTTGAAGGGTCTTGTTATTGGATTGAAGAATCTGATCATTAGGGATTGATTAACGAAGATTGGAACTCTGAATCACATGCCCAAAACAGTAACACCTCCAAAAATGGGATGTCGAAGAGCTTCAACGAGTGATAATTTGGGATAGACGTTATCGAGAGAATGAAGACCAAAGTGAAAGATGTTGAATGATCGGGTTGTTCATGAAGATGTTGACGAGGTCAATGTAAAGACATTTTTACTTTACCAGTGCGACAGATAGCCGATGACTTGTTGCTAATTGATTCGTTTGATTGAACCATATCATATGCCAGTTGGAAGATCAGGATGGTTTATTAATCGAGCCTACCTTTTAGGTTCGGGCTCGGGCTCAATTAAGCTCGGCTCGATCAAGCTTTTTAACGAGCAAATATCAAGTAGCTCGGCTTGTTTACACCCTTAAACACATCCAAAAAAAATTAATTGTCATATAGCCTATACACCATTTAAACAACATTTAAACAATAGTAACTTTTAGTAGTAGCTAAAAGACCTATATTCCAACATCAAGTATTCTTATTAAGAGTTTGCTCTAATTGCTGCAAACTGAGCTACAATATCATCATAATTAGGTAGTTTAAGATGAACATGTCCGGGCCAAGGATTCACCATCGAATCAAGATGGCACTTAGCCGCCCTCTCATTCAACTCCACCAGCAGCTTCTGCAAACAGTTCATCAGATGCGGTTTCGCACGTGGCATATAACCCGTCATTCGCCACCATTTTTTCTTCACAAATGGTTCTGCTACAACCTTTTCGGTATCCCACTTTCCGACATTTAGACAATCATTCGAAAAATCCTCATTTTCTTCATTGCCAACAAGTTTCGGACTTGCACTTGTTTCAACATCATCGTCCGGTTCATCTTCTTCACGATCATTGCTATCATCGTTTATCATTTCTTGAACGTTAATCATCCAACCTTTTTTCTGGTCATCATCATCATTCGGTTCATCTTCTTCCCATTCGGCTCGTTTGCACTTCTAATAGTGAATGAACAAAATTAAGAAAAATATTGAAAAAGGTATGTTTGTTACTTGTTTATCCCAAAAATGCTTTAGATTCCGACACTTAGCATTCTTTTCCTCATTTCCCAATATGTGAGTTGGTCAATAACCTTTAAGTTTCTAAGCATGTTAAGTTTACAAGATTGTGGTCATATGATGCAATAATACAAGACTTTATGTTGTCAAACAGAACTGATAGCTGCAAGTGAAATCTTAGCAAACAAACACAAAGTAATACCTTGCACAAATTTATAACGTATATAACTCTATTTTTTCTTGTTAACTGACACTATCTATTTTTTGTAGGATGTGGATTTTTATGTTGGTGATGATTGCTACTGTTTCTACAAGAAAGAGACCCGAAGAAGAATCCGAACAACGTAGAATGCAATCATGCATCGATGGAAGTGAATATGAAAGAAGACCTCATTCGACACGTAAGCGCAATCGTCATTTGCCCGACACTCAAGCTACCGGTAAGTTTCAAAGAAATTTGTTACATGTTGTATACTATGTATAATTAACGATTAATATTGGGTTAATTAATATAAACTTATGCTAACTGAAATGGGCAAGTAGGGGAATTAGCCTACTCGAGTAAATGTTTATTTTTTATAAATCTTGGATCTGCCATGGCAAAATGGGTGGGGCGGGTTCGACACGGTAATGGGTCAGAACAGTTTTCGGGTCAAGCTAGGATTAGGTTAGGTTA
This sequence comes from Bidens hawaiensis, assembly GCF_021521415.1. Classification (NCBI taxonomy): domain Eukaryota; kingdom Viridiplantae; phylum Streptophyta; class Magnoliopsida; order Asterales; family Asteraceae; genus Bidens; species Bidens hawaiensis. Next base: position 1,562,824 of record NW_027491168.1, read on the forward strand.
GGTTTCTGGTAAATATGGTTCTATGAATGGGTTCGGGTCAGAACAGTCCAATAAAAAAAATGTCAACTAATTGTATATGGCTTAGCTTTTGAAATCATATTGACCAACACACAGATCAACCACCGGTAGATGAACCAAATAGGCGTGGTCGGAGTATAAACCGTAGTGCTATGAATGCTTTGGAGAATCTTCCCGAAGGTTCTAAAATTTCTTTGACCATAGCTTCTGGTACAAAAAACTTTGTTGGGACTTTAGCCACACAATTCGCAACTGAGTGTGGGATTGGTGTCCGCAGCTGTTCAAATAGGATAGGAGTAGTTTAGTCTTTACACTTAATGTATAAAAGCTCATTTGCTAAGTATGTTTACCGAATGAGGCCTCATTCGTTAAAGACTAGGTCTATTTGTTAAGGTATACCCATTCACTAAGGGTGTTTAGCGAATGGGCTATGGAAAGACCTCATTCGTTAGTATAGTTAACGAATGAGAAGCCTCATTCGTTCACACAGTTCTAACGAGCATGCCTATATATAGGCCTTCCATAGAGAATTTCCTAGCTATCTGTGCCATATTTATTCATTGTAAAGTTATGCTACCGGATTTTCTCCTCATCATTAATGTATTCATCCTCCATCAATGATGTATTCCTTTAACATATTGATTGATCACGAACTAAACGTATTTGTATTGCAACTAGATCCATAGGCTCAATAGCGTTTTACAGTTATATATATACATATATATATGTGTGTGTGTGTGTGTGTGTGTGTGTGTGTCACACCCCGACCAAAGATGACAGAACTTGTTGGGGGGAGACGTTTGATTGGACATGAACACAATGATGCTATTTAGTGACAATAACTAATTAACATCATTTCATTCATCCAAATTCAAGTACAAAATGTACAAAAGATCAAATTACCCTACAGGTCTAATCCAAGTGACAAGTCTTCAATCTTTCAAATCAACCTACAATAAACCTGTAGCCTGCATAAGAATAATGTTTGGTTAACACGAATGTTGGTGAACAATACACTAGTTGATAAATGTATATAATAAGGTAAAATCACAATCCATATGCGTAAATAGAGCATCACAACAATCATTGCATATGTAATACAAATAATTGAGACTCCTACCTAATTGGTAACAACCGTATTACAAGGAGGATGTAAATGAGGCCTTGTTCTATTTGGCATAAAGCTGCAATAGTTAAGGGACGTATGATCATATTTATTAAGGATGAGGCCAAACCATAAAGCAATAAACACTTAAGCATGTAATCAAAAGCAGGCATATGGCAAGTGATCGAGCAATCATTCGTATAAACACATATTTTGGATTTAGGTTTGATGTCTTAAAATGTGTAAATTTGAATATGATACGCATGCTACCCCCAAAAGTATGAAAGCGTAAAAAGGGAAGTGTAAGTACCCTCTTGGAAATAAAACGAGCGATGAAGTAAGCGAACCGGTACTTAAGGGGTTTAACCAGAAGGTCGGTTTTGATAGGTTACCCCGGAAATAAGCGAGTTTAGGATTGGGAAAGTGTCAGGAAGTAAATAATAAATAAATAAAATTAAATAAACTAAATTGGAGTTTCGAATTTTGGGTTTTTATTTCATAAGTGTAAAGGAACTATTAGGTATGAAATCTTAAAAGCAAAAACGTAAAAATGAGGTGCTAACTATTTAGTCTAGATGGTTTCATTTGATATCATAACCCTAATCGAGCATTGGGTTCGATTCGGTGCATGGTGCACGAATCCGAAAAGGAAACCACCAAGTTTAATAGTTACGCGAGCGTGTGGTTATTATCGATCCAGCACCCGATATTAGTTCGGGTTTGGTTTTGACTTCACCAAAATGTGAAAATGAAAATAAAACTTACATAAAATCAGTTTTTAGTGAATACCTGTAACATTCGTCAGTTTTTGACCCGAAGACCCGATCCGTTTAAAAGCCGAAGTTATTTTATATACTATTTTCAACTAAAATATTTTACTATATTATGTAGTTCTTAAAAGATCAATTTGTTTCATTATTATAGCTATAGGGTGCTCTGTAATTTATAAAAGTTAAATTCTATTTACATAATTATATTATTATTATTATTTAAAAGAAAGAAAATTTTAGAAAGGGGACGACAACATGCCTCCCTTTCACCATTTAACTAATGTTTTCCCCGGTGTGTAGCGCCGGACAGGTTGGTAAACCCAGGGCGATGATAAACCCGAACTTTGTCGGTCCCGGGCGTTGAGGCGGTAAGTCGACGCAAATTCGAATGGTTTCGGTTAAGTTGTTATGATACCGGAACTAAAAACCAAAAATAAAATAAAAACATATAAAATTTGAGGTGGATCAATTGAGTAGCATCAGTCGGTAAACTCGGTGTTGGGAAGATCCGAACGTTGTTGATCCTGGAAGTTGAGGCGATGAGTCTACACAAATTCGGCCGGTTTCCATCACATTGGTTACGGTATCAGAAATTAAACAAAAAGAAAATTGACATTCAGTAGGTTTTCGTTACATTCAGTGAGGTACCAAAATTAAAACAAAATGCACTGAGTTTTCGCGAATTTGGTCGGTTTCTGTCACGTTCGTTACGATACCGGAACTAAAACAAAAGAAGTTGGCATTCAGTCGATGTTCATTACCGTACCGGAAGTAAAAAAAAAGAAACAAAATGTTGTGAAACCCCAACATTGAAACCCGGGTGTTAGTAAAACCCAAGCGTTACGATGGTGAGTCGACACGAATTCAGACGTTATCAGTTACGCTTGTTATGGTATAGAAACCGTCAGCAAGCCTTGTTTTCCCAACAATGAATGATAATCTCTTGTTAGTAATTGAAAATTGAGAAATTTAAATGGGTCTAGTTTTCATGTTCGGAAATTAAGACAAAACCCACAAAATAAATTCATCAAATTTACATATAAAAATTAAGTATTCGTTGTTTTTTTGGTCCATAAACCAGAGCGGTGGTAAAACCCAAGCGTTGCCAATCCCGGGCTTTGAAACGATAACTTGACAGGAGTTTGGTCGGTTCGGCAACCTTCGTTACGGTACCGGAGCTAAAAATTCAAAAAAAAATTAAAAAATGAGGTGGACGAATGGGTTGGTTGGTAAAATCGAGTGTTAGTAAAACCCATTGTCGGTCTCGGTTGTTGAGCATGTGAGTTTACACGAATTCATTCAGTTTCCGTTATTTTCGTCATGGTACCGGAACTAAAAAAAAAAAAATTTAAGGACCAATATGGTGCTGCCAAGTCGCCCAATTGGCACTTAGCGGCACCAAGCTTTGTAAATATTATGCATAATAATAGTTTTATTATTATTATTATTAATTTCTTTTTATTCAAACTTTTTTCCAATATTTCCTCTAAACTTTCTCATAAAGTTAGAGTTTTGATCCTAACTAAACTATAAATACACCCTCCTCTTACTCATTAATCTCTGTCTCTCTTTCCTGAAAGTATTCTTTCAAGTAAGTTTTAATTTATGTTTTTCATAGTTTCTTATTTTCTTTTTGATATAACAGTCACACCATAACAAATTCTTAAATTCTTGTAGTTTTTATTGTGTTTAATTTATTTTGCCTCTAGAACCATAAGGATTTGATGATACATGATCAAACATATTGTATTCATCAAGTCACAAGTTGTTCATAATTTTTCTTTATCAAAATCCATTCCAAAACATCAACAACATTCTTATTTTCAATGTTTCTAATTTGACAGCAAAGATTGATCTTTAAAGATTGAGCCATATCTCGGTCATAAAAAACTGGAATGATGCAAGGAAAAAGCCTATCATTAACTTTATTGAATTACGGTTCTATTGACTATTTATTTGTATTTTTATTTTCCTGTATGGCATCACAATCGTTATTTCAATATTAGTGCGCAGATCTGTACCCTCTATGAAGATCGGCTATTTTAGCCTATCTCGGATCCGAATCTGGGCGAACTTTCTAAGAAAATTTGTTCCTTACATGCTAATTTAGTTGATTGGATATGTTTATAATTTTTGAGAATTTATTTATATTTTTAAACATTTATGCAATCAACGACGGAAATCTGTCTAAAACTGATTTCGTTTTCCTTGTTTCTTTTTCAAATTCTAGTTATTTTATTTTAATACATATTTTTTTTCTTGACCATTATTTATCAAACACATGCTAAAGAAGCTCTATTTACTTGTATTTAGGGATTACTCATTAGGACTCGGTCAAGCATTACCAAGATCTTAATCTTTCAACTCACCATATTCAAGGTGAGTAATTCATACTTTCTTTTTCATCTTTTACTTTTGGGGGTAACAAGAGTAATATATACAATAAAGTTTATTTCTTCACATATATACCTCATCAACTGTAAGGCCCCGAACCCCGGGAACCCTACAGTTGGTATTCATACAAAATACTTAGAAAATATTTAAATTTGAAAACGGTTCCTCCCATTAAAACAAACATCTCAGAGTATAATTTAGCGGAAAACATAAATAATAAAATGAGTTCCCAAAAACCTGGGAATTTTGCCCAAAACCAATTTAAACATAATTTATAAAACTTTTGAAATAAAATTTTCAAAAGTAAACTCTTCCATCCACGTATGCCCTTCACCGTCCAAGTAGCTTCGTGCACGTCCAAGCGATAACGCATCCTTTTCCTAACCTGAAACTCACACTAACATGCACACAAAGTCAGCTTGAGCTGAATGAGTTCAAGTTTTAAATAAATAACATCAGTATTAATGATTTATGATAGTCATACAAAAAGTTTAAAAATAAAAATGGTACATCAATTAAGTCATCAATTAAAAATGGTACCATATACCAGCAAGCCTATGTAAAACAGTTTAAACGTTTAGTTAAGTAAAATCACTTAGGTGTGCATGCTAGCCCAAAACTTGAAAAGAGTTAAAAGGGGCATCATGAACTCACCTGAAATCAACCAAACACCAGCAACGAGCTAGGGAATCTCTAAGTGCACACTCACAAGTAGGGGCCTGTAAATTGTACACAACTCGTTACTAAACTATACCGTAAGAACACACTCACCTAACGGACAGCCCAAACCCAACAGTTTGGCCCGAGGCCTAACCCATACTCATTCATTTTACCTCAGCCCCTAAAACCTTTCAATTAACCAAATCCACCTTACGATCACGGTCGGGGCTAACCATGATGCACAAATCACCCGTCGGTACGCAAACCGAGTCGAATACGCGCGTAATAAATCTTAAAACCAATTGCTAAGCAAATCAGCCCCAAATGAACCAAATTCCCATCTTGACCTTTTCATGAATCATAATTATGTCACCCGAGTTGATAGGGTTGACGGTTCCTTTTTACAACACTCAATTTAACGTTTAAACGACAATTCGCGCACAACCGACTCGATTGACTAATCACCAACCTAATCAGCCCCGAGTACCAAAAAAATAATTTTCCCATGGCCCTTGAATCCCCCTAGGGCTATGAAAACTGATTCGGCTGGTAATTCAATCGATTAACGCATCAAACTCAACACTTGACGATTCTACACCCGATAAACCCTAGTTTTCGAACTAAAATCGATTGACCGACCTAGACACCTTCAATGACCCCGCATTTTAATATGATGTAAATGCCATACCTGGGAATCTTTCTACACCAGAAACTCTAATTTTTATCCACGGGAAGCGGGTCAATTGCGCCTTGGCCGAAATCTGCCCAACGAAAAGAATCGGCAAAATTGAGCATCAAAACGATTAGGGGTGAACGAAGGAAGTGTTGGGGATTGTAGTATATACCTTGAACTACTTCTAAATGCCTTGGAATTGCTCAAAAGTCGAAGCAAAGAAGGGGGGCTGTTCTCTTGGCCGATCGCAGCAGCTAATGAGGGTTAAGGTTAGCTTATTTTTTTTATGATATAATAATATGTTACACTCTAGCCCTCAAAGTTTAAGGGATATGGCAACTTGGAAGGAAAGGTTAGATAACTAAACGTACCAGGAAGATGGTCGGGTCAACGAAAGATGCCAGATAACTCCCAAGAAATATACATACTCTACATGCTTAAAATCTTTAAACTGGAAATCAACGGGTGTTACATCAACCACAATTCAATATTATGTGTCTATGGATTTATTGCTTATCGATGACATGCTATATGATTATTTGTTTATTTTTATTGTTTGGCGGTTAGGCCACCTCATCCTCATCGAGTATGCATACCTTACCCCAGTAAGCTGGCTTTGTGCTAGACCGAAAGGGTCCACATCTATTTTGTTTGGTATTTGTTATATATCATGAATCTTGTGATTGTTTATATTTACATACGAATTTTTTTTACAACATAATAATACATCTAAACTTGTGTATGTTACAGGTTTGCTAATTAAAGAATTGGATGTTTGAGAAGTCACTTAGTTTGCTCTAGGTTATTAACAATAAATCAAGATTGGATTGTTTTTTTTTTTGTATTGTGATGTACTTCGATTTATGTAATAAATTAATTAGTTATTTTCATTATTAATAATAATGTATGTGAGCTACTATGCAATCAGTTGCGCCACGGTATGTCAAATTGATATTAAAATGTTCAATAAATGTTTAATGAAATTTGATCAGTCTCGTTTCAAGTAAAATTTATGCCAACATTTAGATAAAAATACGTAAGTCTCGACGGTATATTTGGAATTTTATAAAACTTTATGCATTACAATTTATAAAAGAAATGGCAAATATGTATTAAATTAAAAAAATAAAATTAATAGGGCTAACATGTCGTGAAAGACGCGTTAGAGGCTAGCATGCCGTGAAAGACGGGCGTTGGAGGTTAACAAGTCATGAAAGACGCGTTAAGGCCTAACACGTCATCAAAGACGTGTTTGTTGGGGACATTTCTGGAAACTTTTATTTAAGGGGACAAAAATGGAAATCTCATATTATAATTGGGCCATTTTGGGAATTTTCCCTTATAAAAACTCGATTGAAACCAAATGAAAAAAAAAACTTAAATATTGGATTTCAAGGGAAAATTCCTAATATAAGTATTTATGAAAAAAAATTTCAATTTTTAGGTACCATTTGCAAAAAAATTTCAGAAATAGGTATTATAAACTAGTGGTGACGAGTAGTTTGTAGAACCAAATAAAACTTGTCGCGTGTCCTTAAACTAACCGTAACGAGCACGTTCACAAATCATTTACTCATCATGACTAAATACGTTTCATGCTTTGTAATCAACGCCCACGGGTAATTCATAAGTCCTTTAGTCGCGAAAACTAGTTTACATGGTTTACTTTCCCTGCACGAGTAGTTTATTAGTAGTTAACTCGTCGCGACTAGTTTAACCTTATAATCTACTCGTCGCGACTAAAGGACTTATGCAGTACTCGCGTGTGACATCTGCCCCGATCCGACCCGACCCAGGTACCCGTTTCTCTGACCCGATCTCTCTTTTATTATTTAATATTTATACTTATATTTTACTTTTAATAATAATATATATTTTCCTTCCCGCCTCTCCCTCTCTCTTTCTTTCCGCCGTCCCGTCCCTCTTCCTTCTCTCTTTCCGCCTTCTTTTCCCTCTTGTCGCCGTCCCGCCCTTACGCCCTGTTTCCCTCCTCTTTGCTTGTCCTTTGGTTCTTCCCGCCTAAGGATGTCTGCAGCTCCACGCGCCAGACTCCTTACATGGAAGCCTGCGTGAAGACATCTTGTTCCTGCGATGCGTGAAGAGAACTCTTCTCACAGCGCGCTAAGAATGCATGTTCTTCCCGCAATGCGCTAAGAATGTATGTTCTTCCCGCGATGCGCTTAGAATTCTTGTTCTTCACGCAGCACGCTAAGGATTTGTGATTCTTCCCGCAGTGCGCTAAGGATTGTTGTGCCAGCCTTCGCGCTCGCGCACTCAGCCTTCCCGCGCTTAACCCTTGTATCACTGTTTATTCCAGCCTGTATGCTTTTGTGTTGTCTTATCTTCTGTGCTGTTGACCTAACCTATCTAATGTCTGAATAGTTACTTTCGGCGCAGCATGCGTACCAACCCCCATTGGTTGGTAGAAAAAGTGACTGACATTATCTTTTGAGATCTGCTTTTGCCATGCTTGACCAGTACCTTTATCTGAACCGCCCATGCCTATTACTGTTCCCTGTCAGCTTTATCTTGCCCCCTGCAGCTGCCATATCTTTTGATATCTTTTGCTTTTGGATTCTTATGCTTTTTGATATCTTTTGCTTTTTGAGATCTTTTCCCCTTTTCTAGGATTGTGTTCCCTAGGGTTTCTCTATAAATAATAACATTATATTTCATAACACATCACACACAAAACACTTAATCTCTCCTGTTCTCTTGCTCCTTGCTCTCTCTGCCGTCTTCCTCTCTGCCTCCGTCTTCCTCCTTGTTCTTCCTGCTTTTCCGGTAATATATATTATATATAATAGTTTACTTATTAATTATGCTAACTTATAATCAAGACTTAAAACAAATCATTAAAACAATAATCTTATTTATAGGTTAACTTGTGCTTGTTTAAAGTTGGTTCTTGCTTTATCTATCACCGCATCGTTTATCATGTGAGTAATCTCGTACCTAATCCCTTTTTGCTTTTAAATGTTTTGGGATGTTCATGTGTTCATACAAACTTAGAGTCTTAAACTGTTTATGAACTTTAGTCGCGCAGTATCCCATGTGTTGAGGACGTTTACTTGGCTGTTTATTTGTATGTGTGTATCATTAACCGCTTTGTTCGGCCTATTCCGCAGTTCCGTTGGTACCATTAGTTGAACACGGGAGACCTATCGTTTACGGTTTTCTTTGTTTACACTTGCACAGATGTTTTCTCGTTTTTTATGCTCAATTGGGAGCATGGATTGAACTATGATCTATGAACTATCTTAGGCTTGATCACAATCTGATTACACCCTTGTTAAACTCTAGACATACACGTGTTGCGCGCAGATTTACTGTGATTATCTATGATTATCTATTAAACTTGATTTCTCACCAACACGCAAGTGTTTGACGTTTATTTTAACACATGTTCAGGTTTGCAGTAGCTGTTTTGGAGCTTGTGGACACGTAGGACGTTTTTACTTTTGGACCTAGAATTAAAATGTACCAAGACAAGTTAATGTTGTTTGAATGTTATAATTTATAATATATTGATTTATGTTTGATTTATGTTCTTTATTTTCCCCGCTGCGCGTGCGCGAATGAATGTATTTATTAAATATTGACACCCAATAGTGTCACGAGTAATGAAACAATATGTGGCGCCCCGATGTATAATCCGCCTTTGGTCGGGGTGTTACAGATTGGTATCAGAGCTCGTTGACTTTAGGATAGGTGGTTAGACGTAACGGCCTAGAATACCTAAGAGTCCCTTCTCGCGCATGAGAGAAATCTCATGTTTGCGCGCTTATTGTTAATTACTCGTTATTTATGAATATGCTCGCGCTTGCGCAGTATATGATTTTATTCCGCGATATTTCGATTTTTGTGAATTTCGATTTTTATTGATTTTACTTACATATTCGTTTGTTGGGATTGAAAATCCGAAAAGTCATGGTGATACATGAATAGTTGATTTTCAATTTCCATTTACGATTATGTTCTGAGGTTGGAGACTTGAAAAGTCATGGTGATACATGAATTGTCAACCTCCAATACTCATTTTCTTGTATGTTTTATATTGAAGATTGGAAAGTCATGGTGATACATGAATCGTCAATCTCCAATACTCGTTTACTCGTATATTTTAAATCGGGAATTCGGAAAGTCATGGTGATACGTGAATTGTCGGTTCTTGATTCGAATTTGTTACCTTTATTAAGTCTGCATTTTGGGTCATTTATTTTACTTTAACTTTTGATAGCATCTAACTCCGTGAAACCAAGCTTTATAAAGTTATGCTTTGCGATAAAACCAAGATATTAACTAAAATTAAAACTTTTATAGAATGCCTCCGCTATCTCGCCGATTTCAGAGAAGAGAAGCCTCGCGCATGCGTAGACAGCAACGTTCCCAGGAAATGGCCGCCGCAATAGCCCAAGCTTTGAGCCAAAACAATGCTAATACCTCAAGTTATAACATTAAGTCCTTTAACGCGGGTAACCCTCCAAAGTTCACAGGTCTTGAAGGAGCCACCGTGATGCTCCAGTGGCTTGAGAAAATAGAAAACACTTTCCTCCACACCCAATGCCCCTCAGACAGACGAACCCTATATGCTTCCAGTGTCCTGGAATCTAGAGCGCTTACATGGTGGAATGGAGTAGCTCATGCGCGTGGCGCAGAGGCTGCTTCTAGCATGACATGGGAGGAATTCAAGGAAATTCTTACGCGAGAATTCTGCCCTCCCAACGAAGTTAAGCGCCTGGAGGAAGAATTTTGGAACTTGAAGCAGTATAGCGGTGAAGCGCGCGAGTACGCGACGCGCTTCCACGAGTTAAGCTTACTGGTCCCTCACCTTGTTACCCCTTCACGCCGAGCCATCGAGAAATTCCTTGGGGGTCTCCCCATGGAAATTCAAGATTCTGTATGGGCCAGAAACCCAGTAACCCTCTCTGACGCCATCGAATTGGCCGCTGTGCTCAGCGACAACCATGTCAGAGCAGGAACCCTGTTCCTGCGGGGAACTGAGAAGACCAAACCCACCAAGACTGTCCCTGAACCAACAGAAACCAAACCAGAACCCTCAAACCATAACCAGAAACGTAGGCGCAGACAAGCCTATGCGCTTACCAACCCGCCCATTGTCCAGCAACCCATTTATCAACCTCCAGTTTACGCGCCTAACCCACTGTCAACCTACCCAGCACCTCCTGTAGTCCACAACTATGCCTTAACCAATCCAGCACTTCCTGCCCCGCCAACTAAGAAACCTTACACAGGAAACCAACCCTTTTGCCCAACCTGTAGACTTCATCACCCACCTCAAGTCCCGTGTCGACAATGTAACCGATGTGGCCGCGTAGGTCACTCCGTTGAGTACGGTAGAACCCCTCCCTCCAATCCGATTGCGCCAACACCACCAGCTTACCCGCAGAACCCACAGCCAACTTACCAAAACCCACGACCCAGATCGTGCTTTAACTGCGGTGATCCAAGTCATTTCCGGAACGCGTGCCCAAGGCTACAAGTTCAGATTACTCAAGCGAATCCGGTGAACCAAATTTCGAACCAAGTGACGCGTGGCCGAGCTTTTAACATAACCGCGCACCAAGCGCAAGCGAATAACGACGTAGTTAATGGTACATTTTTGCTTAACGGATTTTATGCATCTATGCTTTTTGATACTGGCGCCGATCGAAGTTTTATCTCTCGCGCCTTCGAGCAGAAGCTTGCGCGACCGCGCGACGACTTAAAAGAAGATTTTTCAGTTGAATTGGCTAATGGCGAAACTGTTTTAATAAACTCGGTAATTAAAGATTGCACGCTTAACCTTAACGAAAACGATTTTCTGATCGACCTCATCCCTATGCCTCTTGGAAGCTTCGATGTTATTATTGGTATGGACTGGCTCTCGAAGAATCGCGCCGAAGTTATTTGCGCCAAGAAATTGATTCGCATACCTCGAGAAAATGGTGATCTTCATATTTACGGCGAAAAACCCTCCAGTGGTCTTAAACTTATGTCTTGCGCCGAAGCCCAAAGACTCATGCGGAAGAAGTGTATTGCATTTCTAGCCCATGTGGTTAAACCCGATGAAGGAAAGAAGCTTCGCGATATCCCTGTTGTGCGTGATTTTCCTGAAGTTTTTCCTGATGATCTTCCTGGTATCCCTCCCGCTCGTGAAGTCGAGTTTCGTGTTGATCTTGTCCCTGGTGCTTCCCCCGTTGCTAAATCTCCTTACCGTCTTGCACCCGCTGAGATGCAAGAATTGGCCAGCCAACTTCAAGAGTTGACTGCTAAAGGATTCATTCGCCCTAGCTCTTCGCCCTGGGGTGCTCCGGTGTTGTTCGTTAAAAAGAAAGATGGATCGTTTCGCATGTGCATTGATTACCGCGAGTTGAACAAACTCACCATTAAAAACCGGTATCCCTTACCGCGTATTGACGACCTCTTTGATCAACTCCAAGGTGCCTCCTGTTTCTCGAAGATTGATCTCCGCTCTGGCTATCATCAGTTGCGTATCCGCGATGAAGATGTTCCGAAGACTGCTTTTCGTACTCGTTATGGCCATTTTGAATTCTTGGTCATGTCCTTCGGTCTAACCAACGCACCCGCCGTTTTCATGGATCTTATGAATCGGGTGTGTAGGCCTTTCTTGGATAAATTCGTGATCGTGTTTATCGATGATGTTCTGGTGTATTCTAAGACCAAGGCCGAGCATGAGCAACATCTCCGATTGGTATTGCAAAAGCTTAGAGCCGAGCAACTCTATGCTAAGCTTTCCAAGTGTGAATTTTGGTCTGATGAAGTACAGTTTCTTGGTCATGTTGTAAACAAGATGGGTATTCATGTCGACCCATCCAAGATTGAAGCAATCAAGAACTGGATTACGCCATCCTCTCCTTCTGAGATCCGTTCCTTTCTAGGCTTAGCTGGTTATTACCGGCGCTTTATTTCGAACTTCTCGAAGATCGCTTTGCCTTTAACAGCTCTGACGCACAAAGGTAAACCGTATATTTGGGGCTCGAAGCAAGAAGCAGCCTTTCTGACGCTCAAGCGTTTGTTGTGTGAAGCTCCTGTTCTTGCGCTACCTGAGGGTAATGATGATTTTGTCGTGTATTGCGATGCATCCAACCAAGGTCTCGGTTGTGTTCTTATGCAACGAGGCAAGGTTATCGCTTACGCATCAAGGCAACTCAAGGTTCATGAAAAGAATTATACAACTCACGACCTCGAGCTTGGTGCAGTTGTTTTTGCCTTGAAGATCTGGAGACACTACCTTTATGGTACTAAGTGTATCCTCTACACTGACCATAAAAGCCTTCAGCATATCTTTGATCAAAAGGAACTTAACATGAGGCAACGCCGATGGAACGAACTCATCAGCGATTACGATTGTGAGATCCGGTATCATCCTGGTAAGGCTAATGTGGTAGCCGATGCGCTCAGCCGAAAACCCTGCCAACTTAACTGTATCTTGCCGCGCACCCAGCTTCACTTCGCGCCGATTCAAAGCAACCTTGAATCGCGTATTCGTGACGCGCAGCGCGCATCCATCAGTAATGGTAACCTTCGCGCCGAGTTAGCGTGTGGCGCGGAAGCGCATTTTGTGCCTAATCTGAGTGGAATTCTCTGCTATCTCAATCGCATCTGGATTCCCTTTGATGAGAATCTTCGCGCTGATATCCTGAGTGAAGCGCACAAATCTCGGTATTCTATTCATCCCGGCGCTGATAAGATGTACAAGGATTTGCGCATTACTTATTGGTGGCCTGGCATGAAAAAGGATATTGCTGTGTTCGTAGCTAAGTGCCTGACTTGTTCTAAAGTTAAAGCTGAACACCAACGCCCATCTGGTTTGCTCGAACAACCAGAAATTCCTACGTGGAAATGGGAAGGTATAGCAATGGACTTTATTACCAAGTTACCTTTGACAGCAAGCAAACATGATAGCATTTGGGTAATAGTGGATCGATTGACTAAGTCGGCTCACTTTCTGCCCATTCGTGAAAACTACCGTGTTGAGCAACTCGCGCAGCTTTATGTCAAGGAAATCGTCTGCCGCCATGGTACTCCTTTGAGCATCATATCCGATCGCGATGGCCGTTTTATATCTCGCTTTTGGAAATCTCTCCAATCTGCGCTAGGAACTCGCTTGGACATGAGTACGGCATATCATCCTCAGACTGACGGTCAGTCTGAGCGAACTATTCAAACTCTTGAGGATATGCTCCGATCTTGTGTTCTTGATTTTGGAGGTAATTGGGATTCACACCTGCCTTTGATCGAGTTTTCTTATAACAACAGCTATCATTCCAGTATCGGTATGGCCCCATTTGAAGCACTTTACGGTCGTAAATGCCGCTCCCCGATTTGTTGGAGCGAAGTGGGTGAAACTCAAATCACAGGACCCGAACTTGTTCAAGAGACAACCGATAAAATCGCCAAGATCCGTGATCATTTGCTGACTGCCAGAAGCCGACAGAAGAGTTACGCAGATCGTAGGCGAAAGCCTCTCGAATTTCAAGTTGGTGATCTTGTTCTCCTCAAAGTGTCGCCTTGGAAAGGTGTTGTCCGCTTTGGGAAGAAGGGTAAGCTTGCTCCTCGTTATGTTGGTCCATTCAAGATTCTCGCGCGTGTGGGAAAAGTTGCCTACAGACTTGACCTGCCGCTCGCGCTCAGTAATGTGCATCCAACGTTCCATGTTTCCAATCTCAAGAAGTGTTTAGCTGACGAGAACCTTCACATTCCACTTGATGAAGTTCAAGTTGATGAATCCATGCATTTCATTGAGAAGCCTGTTGAGATTATGGATCGCGAGGTTAAGCAAACCAAGCGCAGTCGTATCCCTATCGTGAAAGTTCGCTGGGAGTCCAAGCGCGGAGCCGAGTTTACATGGGAAAGGGAAGATCAAATGAAGATCAAGTACCCGCACCTGTTCTCTGCGCAACCTACTTCGAGATAAATTTCGGGACGAAATTTCTTAAAGTAGGGGAGACTGTGACATCTGCCCCGATCCGACCCGACCCAGGTACCCGTTTCTCTGACCCGATCTCTCTTTTATTATTTAATATTTATACTTATATTTTACTTTTAATAATAATATATATTTTCCTTCCCGCCTCTCCCTCTCTCTTTCTTTCCGCCGTCCCGTCCCTCTTCCTTCTCTCTTTCCGCCTTCTTTTCCCTCTTGTCGCCGTCCCGCCCTTACGCCCTGTTTCCCTCCTCTTTGCTTGTCCTTTGGTTCTTCCCGCCTAAGGATGTCTGCAGCTCCACGCGCCAGACTCCTTACATGGAAGCCTGCGTGAAGACATCTTGTTCCTGCGATGCGTGAAGAGAACTCTTCTCACAGCGCGCTAAGAATGCATGTTCTTCCCGCAATGCGCTAAGAATGTATGTTCTTCCCGCGATGCGCTTAGAATTCTTGTTCTTCACGCAGCACGCTAAGGATTTGTGATTCTTCCCGCAGTGCGCTAAGGATTGTTGTGCCAGCCTTCGCGCTCGCGCACTCAGCCTTCCCGCGCTTAACCCTTGTATCACTGTTTATTCCAGCCTGTATGCTTTTGTGTTGTCTTATCTTCTGTGCTGTTGACCTAACCTATCTAATGTCTGAATAGTTACTTTCGGCGCAGCATGCGTACCAACCCCCATTGGTTGGTAGAAAAAGTGACTGACATTATCTTTTGAGATCTGCTTTTGCCATGCTTGACCAGTACCTTTATCTGAACCGCCCATGCCTGTTACTGTTCCCTGTCAGCTTTATCTTGCCCCCTGCAGCTGCCATATCTTTTGATATCTTTTGCTTTTGGATTCTTATGCTTTTTGATATCTTTTGCTTTTTGAGATCTTTTCCCCTTTTCTAGGATTGTGTTCCCTAGGGTTTCTCTATAAATAATAACATTATATTTCATAACACATCACACACAAAACACTTAATCTCTCCTGTTCTCTTGCTCCTTGCTCTCTCTGCCGTCTTCCTCTCTGCCTCCGTCTTCCTCCTTGTTCTTCCTGCTTTTCCGGTAATATATATTATATATAATAGTTTACTTATTAATTATGCTAACTTATAATCAAGACTTAAAACAAATCATTAAAACAATAATCTTATTTATAGGTTAACTTGTGCTTGTTTAAAGTTGGTTCTTGCTTTATCTATCACCGCATCGTTTATCATGTGAGTAATCTCGTACCTAATCCCTTTTTGCTTTTAAATGTTTTGGGATGTTCATGTGTTCATACAAACTTAGAGTCTTAAACTGTTTATGAACTTTAGTCGCGCAGTATCCCATGTGTTGAGGACGTTTACTTGGCTGTTTATTTGTATGTGTGTATCATTAACCGCTTTGTTCGGCCTATTCCGCAGTTCCGTTGGTACCATTAGTTGAACACGGGAGACCTATCGTTTACGGTTTTCTTTGTTTACACTTGCACAGATGTTTTCTCGTTTTTTATGCTCAATTGGGAGCATGGATTGAACTATGATCTATGAACTATCTTAGGCTTGATCACAATCTGATTACACCCTTGTTAAACTCTAGACATACACGTGTTGCGCGCAGATTTACTGTGATTATCTATGATTATCTATTAAACTTGATTTCTCACCAACACGCAAGTGTTTGACGTTTATTTTAACACATGTTCAGGTTTGCAGTAGCTGTTTTGGAGCTTGTGGACACGTAGGACGTTTTTACTTTTGGACCTAGAATTAAAATGTACCAAGACAAGTTAATGTTGTTTGAATGTTATAATTTATAATATATTGATTTATGTTTGATTTATGTTCTTTATTTTCCCCGCTGCGCGTGCGCGAATGAATGTATTTATTAAATATTGACACCCAATAGTGTCACGAGTAATGAAACAATATGTGGCGCCCCGATGTATAATCCGCCTTTGGTCGGGGTGTTACATCGCGGGCGTTGATTACGAGGCATGAAACTTATTTATGTAACATTCGCATTTTTCAAACCCGAAACTCGACCCGTTTATTTTTATTTATTTATTTAATTTTCTTTTCTCTTTCTTTTGTCTCTATTGTTATTCAAATGTTCATTATTAAATAAAATCTCACTTTCGTTTAAGTATATGCGTTCCTTCTATTTATTTATTTATTGATAATACTATGAGAAATATGCATGACATGCCCCTAAAGTAACAATTTACCACTTGTGCATCTAACCCCAAAATCTAAGGACTGAATTGCAAAATCTAACCAAAATTTGTTTTCCCTCCACCTTCATCATCATCATCATCATCATCTTCGGTCGTTAAAATCCCCCCCCCCCCATTTATTGCTCCTCAAGTCACGGATTAATCAAGGTAATGAACATTACCAAATCGTTATTGACCCTAAAACGCGTCTACCGACACTCCAATTATAGAAAATGATAATAAATTGACAGCAAATTTGATTAACATATGAACCGCCGCTGACTCGTCCTCAATATCCTATATAAACACGTCCAAAGTTCGATTAAACTCGTCCACACAATCCTTAGTACACCACAGCCCTAAACCCTAAGTTAATTGCGTTATACCTCACTGTTGGAGCCGTTCAAGATCAATTTCAGAGCCGTGAGTCTCTTGACGACGTTCTACCTTAATCCGCCATCATATTCGGTAATTAATTGGTGATCTTAATTCGCGTTTAAACAACAAACATTAACCCCAAATCAATTGTAAACAACAATAAACTTTTAACCCGATTTCAGATTCTAGTTTGATTTGGGGAAGAACAATTCTAGGTGTGTATATAAATTGTTGTTTTCATCTATTTAGCAAATCAAACACTTGCCCCAGTGGCAAATGCTTCTGTTTAAACAACGGGAACCGGCCTGGAGTGCAGGTTCAAATCCCTAAGGCCCGATTTTAGTGGTTTATTTGCTTTAAACCATTTTCTTTTTATCTTATGATTATTACATATTCGTAACATTTAATAACTATAACTTTTATAAAACTGAACCTTCGAACCCCACCCGGGACCGATTTTGATAGCTTATTTTTATCCTTAAATAAATATATATACTTATTTGTATATGTTTTTTATAAAGAAAAAGAAACAAAACATTTTCTACCGCTCTCGCTTAACGAACCAGACTATATTCTTTGTTCGAAATAAATTCTCGTTTAACCTTCTCAAATTATATATATATATATATATATATATATATATATATATGAAAAGATTACAATAATAATAATATAATAACATTTTTTTTGTGCTTTTAAACTTTCCCGTTAGTATATATGCATGTAATATATAATACTTATCTACTTATCAATAAATATTTTTATTCATAAATACCAAATAATAAATAATTAATAATAATAATAACCCACTAAATGTAACATTCGTTACTTTTCAAACCCAAAAACCCGATCCATTTTAAAATTTTCGATTTTGCTTATATATATATATACAGTAGAAACTCGATAAATTAATACTCGATTATTTAATAAACTCTCTAAGATAATATTTTTTGCCGATCCCGACTCGAGGATAGGGTGCTAAATTAATAATTTGCTAAAATTATAAGATAATACATTTTTGATAATTTCTTTAAACCCCATATAAAATATAAATTAATAATTCCTTATATATAGCATATTACATGAATGATTTATGAAGGTTTCTTGAAAAATGACTCAATTGTCTTTTGTTTTTTGTTGAAATCAATTTCCCCTTTAATCTCGTCTCTAATTTTCCTTAGCATGGTAAGAACTTCTGGTGTTGTTTTCTCATAGCTCAACAAGAATTTTCCCCTTGAAACTAAGTATTCTACTATAAATTAATAAAATATTAATTAATATATAAATTAATAATTATTAATTTATCGATTAATTAATAACTCTTTTAATTAATAAATTTTGGTGGTCCCAAGTGTATTATTTTATTGAGTTTCTACTGTATATATATATATATATATATATATATATATATATATATATATCAAGTTTCGTTTCATGTATTTTATTTATTTATTTGTCATTCTTATTTGTATATGTATGCGTATTTGTTAAACCAAACCATTTCGTCGTTTCATTGTATTTTTATTTATTAATTATCATTAATAAAAGTTCCCGACGTTTAATGTTCAACGTTGTTCATTCCTTACTATATTCGATTGTTTATAAAGTCTTGAGTCTTAACGTTAATCGAGCCTTATGAGTTAAATGCGTAATTATCCCAATTCTAAGTATAAATCATAAATCATAACACCTCCAAAGTTCAAGCTAATCAATAAACATACTTACTAAATCTATTTTGATAAACTCGAGGACCACTCCCGTAATTTATAATTCAACTTAAGTTTAAAAAGAATCTAATATTCAAGGGGTAAAAAGTGTAATTTCAATTTAAAATATATTAATTTTATAAAAACAAATTCCCAGCCCACCCCCCAGTCCCGTTTTTCCAACCGGTGGCCACCGACGACGCCGGATTTTCCAGCCAAGCATTAAGCATCCATGATTCTCGCGTTTTTTGACCAAACTAAACATGGCAACGACTTTAGACTCCAATATCGCACATTTTTCATCAATTATAACGATTTATAACGTACTAATTGGAGCATATTAATTCCATGACCACCGTAATCGTCGCCGGATTTTTTGGACAAATCAATCAATCACCATTAACGTGTAAACGCTCCAATTGTTTGTATAAATAGGACCCTATCGTTCATCTAAATTCATCTACAACATCAATTTACACTGATATACTCTCTAAGTCCCATAATCAATCATTCAAGTTCGTCTTCTTCCGGCGACTATGGTTAACCGTCAAATGGAAACATTACGAGGTAATTTTTATATGGTTTATAATAGTTTTTAACTAATAATCAAAACCCCCAACTTAGTTTTAACAAACATGGACTGATTTAATGGATTGAGAATTTAGGGTTTGTATAAGGAAGAAGATGAGTTTGTAGTATAATATATATATTTTTAGTTCCACCAATCAAACAACATACATACCAGCCCAGCTGGTTATTATTCTTGACTGTTAATGGAAGGATCCGGGTTCGAACCCAGGTCATGCCATTTTTTGTTTTATATTTCTTTAAAAACCTTTTCTTATATATATTAATCATTAAAAGTTATTAAAAATCTTTTTAAATCAAATAAAATTATTTTAAATTAAATAAAACTACTTATAAATTTAATTTTATCATTATCCTTCGAAAACAAACTTTTTAATATTTCGTTAAGTCCCGTAAAACCCGATAATATTATATTATTCGTTTTGTTAGACCGTTAATAATATAATAGTTTACCACTACCTTTTTGTTAACTTGATAACCCGCTAAAATAATGATTTTCGTGATAAATTTTATACCATTAAAATTCGTATCGCATAATTACTAAACTTCTCTTAATAATAAACTATTAATTTAATAAAACTTAAATAATATATTTCATTATACCGTTAAAATTAGTTTACAATTCCGTTACTATTAAGCTTTTAATTCGTTAAATGTTAAACTTTAAGTCATTTGACTTTGGTTCAACAACATTAGTATTTTTTGAGAGATGACCCGTAATACCGTAACTTTCATACTAGTATATAGTTAGAATGTTAACAAATTGTTAAGTTTCGTTAAAACCTAAAACTAATATTATATAAAATGCCATCAAATGTTAATAAATATATTAAGATAATGCAATATCCCGTTAACCAATTATATATAACTTTTTTCAATCCCGATAGTTAGATTTTGTTTTTCTATTTTAATTATAGTTCAAGAAGTTCAACGTTTCGGATTCCTTAACGCACTTTCGGTTGCTTTGGTTTCGTTATCATGCTTTTGGTTTTATATTGCAAGTTATCTTCGATTTCGAGGTGAGTTTCTCACAACCTCTTTTTAAACGTTTTCATATTTTGGGGTAGCATATGTATCTTATTACAAATTCAAAGTATTAAAATTTCGCTTACAAACTACGATTCACTATATGGACTTGTGTGTTACTTGATTACTTGCTCGAATTTACTTGCCCGTGGTAGCCTCAATAAGTATAATCATACGCCCCCCTTTGCACTCAGGTCCATTTGTATCGAGTGGAAAAGGGCCTCATTATCCGAGTACGTTGGTTGTTACCAACTGGAAAGGACCTTACTTGCGCGATTACCCGAGTACGTTGGTTGATATCAACTGGAAAGGACTTTACTTGCTTGTTTATCACTTGTCCATGAATTGTATGATTTTTACGTATTATATCAAGCTGTGGGAATCTCACCAGCTATGTTCATAGCTGACTTTATTTTATACATATGTTACAGGTGTAAGATACGACGATGAAAGTTAGAAGACACATAGTATGCCTATAGAATATTCAAAGAATAACTTATCATTTATTTATTTATTTGTTACAACTTGTATTATTTGATAAACTTGTGTTACATGAAGATTTAAATGAAATAATGTTATTATGGTCACCTAATAGTTTCACGTGTGTTTGAGAAATCTGTACGTCACACTCATGCGTTTCCGCTTTAGCCGGGGTGTTACACTAAAAGTATGATAAAATAAATTAATAATATTCTAATTATATAAGCTACTTAATACTCGATCAAATGCCAAATCGGTCGTAAGTCTTGTTTTTTTTTTGTTATAATTAATTAATATTGTCGTTAACAATTATGGACTCTCGTTGATAAATCCCGAGGAGCTCAACCGCTTTTATCTTCATTTTTTATCGTCATCTCATCTTTGTAATCCACTCCTTAAGGTGAGTTTACATACCCCTTTTCTATCTTTTATATTTGGGGATAGTAGCATGTATACCTTATTCACTTTTTACATGTTTTATTACCTCATCTATTGAAAACACAATTCAATATATGTTATGTGTGTTTATTGCATGCTCTACAATTATGTTTATGTGCTTAAATGTTTATCTTATGTTTGGTGGTTGGTATCTCATCCTCATATGTTCTCATCTAGTATGATCGTACATTTACCCAAGTACATTGATTTCATATCAATAGAAACGGGTCAACATCTATTTAGTTCTTTACATTTTCATAAGACTTGTAATGCTCACCATTTACATATGAATTGTGATTTACCTATCTATATATATACAACTAAAACTTATGTTGTCTCACCAACATTCGTGTTAACAAACTCTATTTTTATACATGCTACAGGTTAAGTATTTGATGTAATCAAGATCGAAGATAGTTAGTTGGCCTTAGGATATTTATTCAAACTATGTATTTGATTCGATTATTGTAATTGTGTATTGTTTAATGTTAATGAAATTTGATAATTATTGTCACTTAAATTAGTGTCTTTTGAGCTACTGTCTAATCAACACGTTATGCACTGGCATGTTCCGCCTTTGGTCAGGGTGTGACAATTTAGTCGTGACGAGTAAATAATTAGCGAACGTGCTCGTTACAGTTAGTTCAAGGACACGTGGCAAGTTCTAATTGGTTTCTACAAACTACTCATCAAGACTAGTTTATAATACCTAATTCTGGAATTTCTTGCAAAATTGTTGATACATAATTCAACGTCTCGGTTTTTATATTATATTATTATATTAGTTTAATGTATCAAGGGCATTTTGGTAATTAATGTATTAAGCCCATTCGCATAAATGCAAGGCTCATTCGATAACGAATGAGTCCATTCGTATAATGTAAATCACATTTGTTATCCAGTCTAACGAATGCGATAATGAATGAAGGCTATTCATAATTAATATAATTGTAACGATTGACTCAGGGTCATTCGTATCTGTTAATGTTACGAATGAGTCATTCGTTATAGGGTATGCTTAACGAATGAGCTCATCTCCTATAAATACCCTGTACATTATTCTTAGCGTAATGAGAATTTCCTGTTTATGAATCGTACTGTTACTCTGCCAAATTCTCTTAGAAACACACACTATACACACATTAATTCGTATCATCTCCATTCTAATTGTAATCATCTAACCGTATTGAATCGAATCACATGTTATCAAAGAACTAGATCCATAAGGCTCGTTGAGTATTTTAAAAAATGATACGTAAACTTGAAATTTGTTTTCATAAAGGTTTATTTTGGGAATTTTCTCTTAAAACAAACCAATAGTCCAATACCTGAAACTAAAACCCTTGATGAGATTGAAACACAAAATCTAAGAAATAATTAAAAAAAGGGGCCGTGTCAGCGTGGTGTCATGTAACAAAAGTTCTTAACTCACGATATCTACATTTATTTTGTCACATCTACTTTTGATCGAAATATATGGAATTTAGGTGGATGGGGAGAACCAATAATTTCACCATAATAAAGGTAGAAAATTAGTCATGACCCACTCAAGGATGAACATCTACTCAAGGATGAACATCAACTGATTGCTAATAAGATAACTAAATTAAATTAAATTAAATATGGCGGGCGTTACTTTTTTCGGAAGTCCCAAAATATCCCATTTGTAGTGAAAGATTCCAAATATGTTTCTTTAAAATTCAAATCCTTCATTTGTTTTTTTACCAACTCGTTTTCGTCTCTACGTTAGATATTGAGCCGACATGTTTCTTAACTCACCGTCTCCCTGTTATATTAGCTCATAACCCGTCGCCTCCCTGCCATGTTAGCACAAGACTCATTGTCTTCCCTTCATATTAGCTGAAAACTCGTCGCCTCACCGCTAACATTCAAGTTTTATTTTATTCTATTCATTTAAATACACCTGATTAAAATTAAAAAGAAAGATAATTATGTTTAGTGTTGTAAAAGTCGGATTCCAAGGCCTTAGTACCGTCTAGCAAGTTTTACAACACTGATTATGTAAAGTATCAACCTAATGAGTTAGGTTATAATAGGAAATATGTTTTTTTAGAAAGGATAAGAAGTAATCTTGTTTATTAATTTTAGACATAAATGGCTGAGATAAGTTTATGGATGAAATCAAGTGTTACATAAGGGGAAGAGTAAAATAGGGATAACACATTTGTTGGCTTTCTCTCCCCACATACAAGGCGCATGTTAACTTTTTTGTATGACATTTAAAAAATAAAAATAAAATCATCATAATAACGATTGTTTTTTTCTTATATTTTATATGAGTATCATGTTGCTATATAAAAAGAATAATAAGTGGGTTTTTACAAATTGTGTTTTACAAAATTGTGTTTTCTCAAATTGTGTTTTTACATTGCTTTTTATTCGTAGTGTTTTCCATTGTGCTTTCTCAGGCGACTATTTTCCGGCGACATTCCGGCGAAAATTTCCGGCAAAAATTCTCGGCGACTTTTCCGGTTAAAAAATTCCTATGGCTTTTCCAGTGAAAACTACCGGCGAATTTTCTGGCAAAAATTCCCAGCGACATTTTCAGTGAGAATTTCAGCAACTTTTCAGGCGATAGAGCCGTCCATGAGAATCCAAAGTCTCTCAAGGACCTTGTGCAAGAAAAAAAATGGGCCCCAAGGTTTTGTATTTTAAGCGAACACAAAATTTATAAGATAATTTTGAAAAGATGATACATCAATGTATTATCTGTTAATACATAATATTTATAATTCTTGAAGTTTTTGTTAGCCTCTTACGTAATCCGTTAAATATATATTGTTGAAAGCTAAACTTCTTTTAACGTCTTTTATCATCTATTAATATATAAATAAATGTGCAACTCTTGAAAATTAAACTTTTTTAGTTTATGTTAAAATAAAAATAAAAAATAAAAAAGCTGATTGTTTTTAAGATTTTTTTTTATTTAATAACAATGTTCTTTTAAAAAAAGAATTCTAAGTAATTGAACTTTTTTAACTAAAATATTAGAGAAAAATAAATTAAGCAATAAACACTAAAGTAAATAATAAAATTAATAATTTGATAAACACATAAATTAATGAAACAAATTGAAGAATAAAGCGTTATTTAAGTTAATTTATTTACTATTAAATAAAACAAAATCTATACTTCTAATTAAATAAAGAAAGAAAATAAATAAAGAAAGAAAATAAAATTTTTTTTATAAAGTTACTTTTTTGTTTGATTATGGTCAAACTCTAAAATTGAAAAGTCTAAAATACTCAATAGCAAAAATACTATTTTGCCCCTAATATGCATCTTCTTTCCCATACGGTTCTGTAACTCATGTCGGCCGAAAAAAATGGAAATACACACACTTCACTCTCTTTCATCTCAAACTTGCCACCAACCATGATTTTTTGGGTCAGAAGAAAACACAACGAAGTTATATTTAAATCTTTTTATTATTAAAAAGAAAAATATAGGCCCCTCGGAAATTTGGGCCCTGAGCGATGGCACACCTTGCACATGCTCAGGGCCGGCCCTGCCGGCGAGGTGGTGGCGGTTGGGTGACGGTGGACGGTGGAGTGGTGGTGGTTGTAGGAGATGAGTGAAGATGTAAGTGGGTTTTTGAGGTTAAATTAAGTAGGTTTTTGAGATTAAACTAGTGGACCGAAAGTCCTCATTCTTAGTTTTCCTAGAAAAATCAAGCTTCTTATTTAAATTAACCCTCAACGTAATAAATAAGTAACTGATTGTAACACGTGTAACGCGTAATAATTATGTAAGCTAATATTATTTTTCTCGCTTCTCTTAAACTTCATATGTTGTCTCTTTATATAAAAAAGTTAATTAGATATAACTAACAGTAAACGATCATGCTGTATCTTAATATAACGTTTTATAATTCTTAAATTCTCAATAATAAGTAATTAATATACCTTTTATTCAGCATTATTAGCTTTAGAGCCCGTGGGCCATGTCACGTACGGGATGATTCAAATTATAAAACTACAAGTAAAACAAATAATTAAATAACATATATGAAAAAATGTATTACAGTTATGCTTGTATCTATACTACGTGTACGTAAATTGATTTTATTTATATCTGTTGATACATGTTTTGTATGTCTCGGTCTTTATTTGTTTATTATTATATTATGGTTTAATGTTAAGGGCATTTTGGTAATTATATACGCCCATTCGCCTGAATTGTAAGGCACATTCGTTACCTTGTAACGAATGTGTCGCATTCGTATAATGTAAGTTCCATTCGTTAACCCTGTTTAATGAATAGGACATAACGAGTGTAGGGCATTCGCTATGTGTAATGTATAACGAATAAGTTTGTTTATTCGTTAGTCTTTAATGTAACAAATGACTCATTTGTAACGCCCAGAAATTTAGTTAACCGGTTTGATAACTCATAAAAGTTTGTTTAAAAGGCGGAGTTTCATCCTTTTAATTTAGGAGCCTTTTTAATACGTTTTAAAAGTCCGTTTATCCATCGTTTTTCTCAAGACATCACGAGACACCCGACAATTTCAAGTTAACATGGTTAATACAAACTCTGTTAACTCAATCACTCATCCATGCATTCAATTAATTAGGGTTAATTAAGTGTGTCAATTATTTCACAAACATTCAAGTACCGATAATTCGGGGATTTCCGAATCACACGAGTCTAACCCGAACGTTGGTGAAAATGTGAAAATAATATCTCGAGCATATGTTTATTATGTCATTTACGTGAAATTACATGCTAAGTGATTATGTGTTTCGTTCGTAACTTGTTTCATGAAATTGCGTTCGATTGCGCCTAATTTGTGGCTTTTCGCCTTTTACAAAGTAGTATTTATGAAAGAACAACGAGACTTTAATGTTATGAAATTGGATTAGTACTTTATTCATAATGATTCGTTGTAATCCGGTTTAGGTGTTACAAGTTCGTTTAAAGCCAAAACTAATTCTAAAAGGGCCATTCTTGTAAATATGATTCTTATAATATTAAATAGAATAACCCAACCCAAAATCCCAGCCACGACCGACCTCCTATCCCTCTGTACGACCTCAACCACCAACAAACCCTAATTCTTCTTCAATTAAACCTTAATTCTTGCAATTGGTGGTGTTTCGGATGCATTCTCACCATTCCTAATGCTAGTTGGTAAGCTTTATACATTGATTTCATGTTTTGATGAGTTATTGTGAAACCCTAA
This sequence comes from Bidens hawaiensis, assembly GCF_021521415.1. NCBI lineage: Eukaryota > Viridiplantae > Streptophyta > Magnoliopsida > Asterales > Asteraceae > Bidens > Bidens hawaiensis. The sequence continues at coordinate 1,589,396 of NW_027491168.1, forward strand.
ATGTCCAAACTTCTGTAATTTTAATGATTATGATGTTAATTGATGAATTAGAAACCTAAAGATGTCATAAACATGCTAGGGTTTGAGTTTTGAGTATAACAGTTTCTGACAGATTCGTACTCGTTTATTGTTCGGTCTGTAACTCAATGAAAACTTATTGTTTTTGATCGATTGTTGTTTCTATGATTTTCTACTCTGAGTCTAGTTTCTAGAAAGGTATAATTTGTAATTTTTGGACGAGATTTGAATGGTTTTTATGATTTTATAAAAAACGTGTGTCAAAGTTGATGCGGGGTGACGGATTCTGGTCTATTCCCTACATCATTACTTTTTTTTGACAAGTCCAAATTGGTTGATTCCACTTCTGAAAATTCAAATTTTGAGTTAAAAATACAACCCAATTGGAATCATTTAATTTGGTTTGATAATGAATTTTAAACAAATAAAACACTTTTGCTGCGCACTGAAATAGCTGCACATATCCTTCTGTGTTGGAGAAATTTTTATGATTTTTGTGTGAATTGGAAAAATATAATAAAAATATTTTTAAAAACCTAAGATATTTCTACATCTCTGGTAAATATTTTATAATTTATTCCTGTGGTCTTCCTATGTAATAAAATAGATCTTTGCATGCTAAAATCTGCTCCTTATACTCAACATTGATCAATTCTTTCGGTTTAGGACTTAACCGGTGGATGACTAATTGAGGTCCTTTCGCGGCTGTTTTAATTGAAGTTCTTGTTCTATCATCTTTCTTGGTATGTCTTGACTATCATACTTTAGTATCATGAGTTTTGGCATTCGTTAGATTGGTCAATTGTTGATGAACTGAAAACTAGGTTTCGGTTGTCTAGTTTGTCAATTGTTGCGTCTAGCGCGTTGTTTGAGGGAATTAACAAACAATTCGGATGTTGTAGCCTCGGTATGATTTTTTGGCTGTGACAAACTATATTTTTATGTTAATGGGGCTGAATTGGTTGTCGGTCACTCAAACTGGTCGGTACAACACGAATTCGTGTTTGTTAATAGTTAGGGCGTTGTGCTTGCGAGTTACCGACCCATTCAACTCGTGTAGCGTCGTGTGGGTGAGTAGGCTGTGATTTTATCAAATTTAGGGCCACACGGGGATGGGTTGGATGTTAAGTGCCTAAACAACTCTTAAACGTGCACATTCGTCTCACTTAATCATTCTGGGGGTAATTTGGGAATTCTTTATTCCCGGGAGTATCTAAGGGTTGTTTTGGCATATACAGGGCTTCGGGGGTTATTATAATTTAACTTAGTGAGGTCAAGGCTTTAGGTAACTCGAACCATGTTTGAACGCCTCGTAGGATAAACGAGTCATTTCGGTACCGTTAGTGATGATTGTATGTAAACCGACAAGCGTTTGAGTTGTGGGGGATACTTAGGGGTTCTCTAGCTCATGGTGCTTTCGTGCCTTGTGTCAAGTGAGTTCATGATGCCCCTTTTCACTCTTTTCAAGTTTTGGGCTAGCATACACACCGTATTACAATCTTACCCGATTTTACTCGTTTAAACTCTTTGGATGGTATTACATAGCCTTATTTGTATTTGTGGACTTATGAAACTATTTGTGAATTATATTCTACGCCTTAGGATAGTTGAGATTCGTTTACGGTCATATATACCTTAAGGTTATATATAATACTTATGGTCTAGGCTCGAGGATTCTATCAGGCCTAGTATTAATTCCTAGATTATCCATTATTTATGGATTACACGTGATGATATTGTTTGGCTGAATAATCGATAAAGATGTTTGTAAGTGTGTATTTGGATGTGTATGTTTAGATGAACCGTGACCGGGTCAAATATATTACTCGAGGAGGGCCCGGGGTGAGGAGGCTCGTGTCACACGTTTATGCCCCAGCGGGTCAAATATATTACTTATTTAGGAACGATATATATAAACGTATGTTTATACATGTGTAACCTTGTGGCCCATAGGCTTACTTGTAGTATGATATATCTTGGAATAATATATACGTATGTTTATACATATGTTACCTTATGGCCCATTGGCTTACTTGTATTATGGTACATCTTGGGATGTTATGTATGTATGTTTACACATGTTACCATATGGCCTATGATTAGGGATGTTAGTTAGTCATTAGTGACTAAGGATGGCTTACTTGTAGTATGGTATATTTTGGAATAATATATATACGTATGTTTATACTTGTGTTATTGTATGGCCAATGATTGGCAATGATAATTAGTCGTTATCGACTAAGGATGTTTGTGTATGCCTACTTTGTGTTTGCATACGTTGGATGGAATGTTACGTGTTTGGGTTGTACGTGTGCTCGACCCTGATGTTAATTAGTCGTTATTGACTAAGGATGTTTGCGTAAGCCTACCTTGTGTTTGCATACGTTGGATGGAATGTTACGTGTTTGGGTTGTACGTGTGCTCGACCCTAATGTTAATTAGTCTTTATCGACTAAGGATGTGATGTGTGTCTAATAACCCTATAATAATGACCCTCACAACTAAGCTTTAATATTAAAACGAAAATTCTAAAACCACACACAACCGGCAAGTGTACCGATCGCAAGTAGTATAGACTTAGGAAGTCCGAGTATCGAACACGTGGACACGTTAGAACGCTAAAGATCACTAACCCTAGACAAGACCTACCTTAAAATAATATTATATTGATTTTTGATTTCTTTTAACTTAACTGAACTAACTGGATTAACTAACAAAACTTACCAAAAATTGAAAACTTAACGGAAAACTAACTGTGTTAACTTAGGATGGAGAAAACGTCTACCTAGGTCTGAATCAAATTGTAGGTCTAACAAGCTAATGGATTGAATGATATATAGACACCGGTCCCTAAAGATGACACGACTAAGGATCTCTCGGGCTCACTGGATTACCTCTCGGTCTCACTCAACAAGCCTAAACTACTCAAAATCGCCTAAAACGACCAAACCGGGAAACAATTGCTAACGTGTTCTAATGCTAGATCACCTCTCGGTCTCACCAACACTCGACCCTAATGGAAATGAATACTACACAACCAAGGATAGAGGAATAATTCAACTTAAACCAAAATAGATCAACTAGTCGCTCAAAACACCTAAACCTGACAAGAAACGAACTCACTCTCGCGCAATCCTTATTCTAGCATGCAAAGGCAGTGAGACAACCCTAACTTCCTATCATCTCTCGGTCTCAAGGAAGGTGTTTAACCGCTGTACTTTAATCAAATAATCATGCAACAAAACCCTACGGTGGTACCTGCCGCAAACAAACCCTAAACACAAAGTCTAGAATCAAACAATGCACCGATCAATCAATACAAAACTAATCAATCAACACACGGGGTTTATGCAATGAATCACTAAAATTTCCAGCCCTTAAACACAACCTATTTCATGTCTAAATCAAACTTTACAATAGCAATTAAAGTCTATCAATCAAACAATCTATAAAACCTATCAAACAATAACAAGAATCATCATTCCTAGGTAGAACTAACAAGTTTAGCCGAGAATTATTTTTGGAGAGCAGAAAACAATTAATAAACACATCATTAATCCCATACCAAACATCTTAACAATCATCCAATGATCAACAATAATCAATAACAATTCAATCTCTCAATCAATTGCAAAACAAATCAACAATTAAACAAGAAAATCAAAGTGTATGAACAATGAAAAAGATGTAAGGATATGGATGTTTCCGGGGCTGTTCTTGCTGTAAAAAACGATGGGGATTCAATCCCGAGGCTTGGTTCTTGTGTCTTCTTCCTTCCCTAGCCGCCACAACCTTCAAAACCTAGCCGAAAAAACTTTTTTTTCTTTTTTTCTCCCCTGCTGCTGCTGCTGCTCGGCTGCTGTCCAGCAGCTCTAGGGTTTTTAAATTCTTTGTATTATAATATTATAATAGTATTTGGGCCTCCATGATGCATACGGGTCGGGCCTTGAGCTTTGTCTTTAACTTGTATGCGTAAAAGGCTCATAGAATGCTCGAAAAGTCCCGGTTTTTACCTATCTTTTACCCAAAACCTACAAGATTAATAAATGTACGTAAAACCTATATAAAACGAGTTAAAACATGTTGGTGCATGTTTTGTGACCGTCGCTATGCAATTCTGTTCAGCCGAAACGAAGTACGAAGTTAGAATAACTTTGCCATAGGCGAAGTTATAACAACTTCGCCATAGGTGAAGTTGTAACAACTTCTACCATAGGCGAAGTTATAACAACTTCGCCTTAGGCGAAGTTATAACAACTTCGCCTACAGGCCCAAGCCCGTGAAGTTTATATATATATGTGTGTCTTGTTTAGGTTTGGTGTATCTAGAAAGTTAGAGTTTTGAGTGATCAGTTTATTTGTCTAGAGAGAAACCGAGAGGGAGAGCCATGTGGGACGGCCCGAGGTAGAGCTCACCTCGGGTCGGCCGTGTTTCTGTTTATGTTCGGTATGTAACGTGGTTTTGATTATATGAAAAGATCTGCAGATGTGTTTATCCCGTTCGTGTGTTTGTTCGTGTGTTTGTATGTGTGTAATCGTGTTCTTCGTCTTCTACACCAATAAACGAGTTTAGGAGGATTCCGCACTCCTAGACCTCGTGCGGATCTCGTATCGATCGGCGACGCCCCGGGGGACTCACAAAACATATAAAATATAATATAATACGTAGATAAAACGTGCGGAAAATACGAGTGTTTTACAACACATCAGGATGTTTGCGTATGCCGACCTTGTGTTTTCATACGTTGGATGGAATGTCACGTGTTTCGGTTGTACGTGTGCTCGACCCTGATGTTATTACTTAGATGTTATGAATAGAGATACAATTATATAGATATATATAAGTATGACTACTTACCGACTACTTGCCGTTTATTATGGACTAACCGTTTATATTCCGTTTTATATTTAAAATTCTTGGAATGATTTATACATATGTCAATTATTAAAACTTGAACTCACTCAGCTCAAGCTGACTTTGTGTGTATGTTAGTGTGAGTTTTCAGGTTATGAGAATGATGCTTACCGCTTGGACGTGCTCGAGACTACTTGGACGGTTGAAGGCATATCTAGTCGGGGATTTTACTTATGAACACTGTTTTTTTCAATTATTACTAGTTATGTTTAGCTTGTTTTGGGCATCCTTACAGGCTTTGGGGAACTTTTTTTAGTACTTATGATTTTCCGCTGATTTGATACTCTGAATTGGTTTTATAAAATAAAAGAAGCGTTTGGTTATAAATTGTTGGTAAAATTGTGGATGTGGTTACCAACTGTAAGATTCCTGGGAGTCGGGGTCTTACAAGTTGGAAACAGAGACATGGTTCGAGGGATCCGAGCATTCCCGAATGCTTGGACTCGAACTGTAGAAGAAGGGACTAGAAATGCCAACCGCGAGTTGCTGCACGCCAAGAGGCAAATTTTAATTATGTAGTCATTCTTATAAGTTTAAGATGTCATTTCGTGAATAATTGCTTAAGTGTAAGATGGGATGCTGATATGGTTAGGGGTAGGGGGTCCTTAGAATGGGCGGGTAAAGTAAACAATTATTAACACTTGATCAACGTTATTAGCAGTTTATCGTTACCTTCCATGTTCTAAATACTACTTGTGTCTGACTATGTTAGGGTTCCGTCTTTGTAAGGATAACATATGGCTAACGCTTGTGTCATTAGCGTTAAAGTTCATTTCATTCCTTAAATCCTCCCGCTTATTTCTCATCCTCTCGAAAGCCTTGCGTGTAATTGATTAGCTAAGGCATTGTATTCTATCACTCTGGGTTTCTTTTTTACTCGACCGCTTAAATCCCTCACTCCTTCGAGAGCGTATGTGTAACTGTTTAGTTAAGTAGCAGCATAATATCATTCCAAGTACCTTTTTACTTGTTGAATTATAGGCTTCGGTTTTGTTTGTCTCGGATGCTAGTAGGGGTTTAGTATCTACCACTCTTTGTTCCTCGTTAAATTCATCCCGGAGCGACTAGGAAGTACCATTCTTTGTCCCTATTGTCCTCTTGTGTGATAAGATGATTAGGTTTTGGTCTCTATCCGCTTCCGTTCCGATTTCAACTGGATTCGGGGACGAATCCCATTGTAAGGAGAGTGGACTTATAACGTCTGGAAATTTAGTTAACCGGCTTGATAGTTCATAAAAAAGTTTGTTTAAAAGGCGGAGTTTCATCCTTCTAATTTAGAAGCCTTTTTAATACGTTTTAAAAGTCCATTCATCCATCGTTTTTCTTAAGACTTCACGAGACACCCATCAATTTCAAGTTAACACAGTTAATACAAACTCTGTTAACTCAATCACTCATCCATGCATTCCATTAATTAGGGTTAATTAAGTGTGTCAATTATTTCACAAACTTTCAAGTACCGATAATTCGGAGATTGCCGAATCACACGAGTCTTTCCCGAACGTTGGTGAAAATGCGAAAATATTATCTCGAGCATATGTTTATTATGTCCTTTATGTTAAATTACATGCTAAGTGATTATGTGTTTAGTTCGTAACATGTTTCATGAAATTGCTTTCGATTGCGCTTATTTTGTGGCTTTTCGCCTTTTACAAAGTAGTATTTATGAAAGAACAACGAGACTTTAATGTTATGAAATTGGGTTAGTATTTTATTCATAATGATTCGTTGTAATCCGGTTTAGGTGTTACAAGTTCGTTTAAAGCCAAAACTAATTCTAAAAGGGCCATTCTTGTAAATATGATTATTATAATATTAAATAAAATAACCCAACCCAAAATCCCAGCCATGATCGACCTCCTATTCCTCTGTACGACCTCAGCCACCAACAAACCCTAATTCTTCTTCAATTAAACCTTAATTCTTGCAATTGTTGGTGATTCGAATGCATCCTCACCATTCCTAATGCTAGTTGGTAAGCTTTATGCATTGATTTCATGTTTTGAAGAGTTATTGTGAAACCCTAAATGTCCGAACTTCTGTTATTTTAATGATTATGATCTTAATTGATGAATTAGAACCCTAAAGATGTCATAAACATGTTAAGGTTTGAGTTTTAAGTATAACAGTTTTTGACAGATTCGTACTCGTTTATTGTTCGGTCTGTAACTCGATGAAACCTTATTGTTTTTGATCGATTCTTGTTTCTATGTTGTTCTACTCTGAGTCTAGTTTCCAGAAACGTATAATTTATAATTTTAGGACGAGATTTGAATGGTTTTTATGATTTTATAAATAACGTGTGTCAAAGCTGATGCAGGGTGATCGATTCTGGTCTGTCTTCCAGAGATCATTACTTTTTTTTAACAAGTCCAAATTGGTTGATTCCACTTCTGAAAGTTCAAATTTTGTGTTAAGAATACAACCCAATTCGAATAATTTAATTCGGTTTGATAATGATTTTTAAAAAAATAAAACACTTTTACTGCGCACTGAAATAGCTGAGCATATCCTTCTGTATTGGAAAATTGTTATGATTTTTGTGTGAATTGGAAAAATATAATAAAAATATTTTTAAAAACCTAAGATATTTCTACATCTCTGGCACATATTTTATAATTTATTCCTGCGGTCTTCTAAGGTAATAAAATACATCTTTGCATGCTAAAATCTGCTCCTTATACTCGACATTGATCAATTCTTTCGGTTTAGGACTTAACCGGTGGCTGACTAATTGAGGTCCTTTCGCGGCTGTTTTAATTGAAGTTCTTGATATATCATCTTCCTAGGTATGTCTTGACTATCATAATTTAGTATCATGAGTTTTGACATTCGTTAGATTGGTCAATTGTTGATTAGTGAAAACTAGGTTTCGGTTGTCTAGTTTGTCAATTGTTGCGTCTAGTGCGTTGTTTGAGGGTATTCACAACCAATTCGGATGTTGTCGCCTTGGTATGATTTGTTGGCTGTGAAACTATATTTTTATGTTAATGGGGCTGAATTGGTTGTCGGTTACTCAAACGGGTCGGTAAAACGCGAATTCGTTTTTGTTGATAGTTAGTGCGTTGTGCTTGCGAGTTACCGACCCATTCAACTCGTGTAGCGTCGTGTGGGTGAGTAGGCTGTGATTTTATCAAATTTAGGGCCACACGAGGCTGAGTTGGATGTTAAGTGCCTAAACAACTCTTAAACGTGCACATTCATCTCACTTAATCATTCCGGGGGTAATTTGGGAATTCTTTATTCCCGAGAGTATCTAAGGGTTGTTTTGGCATATACAGGGCCTCGGGGGCTGTTATAATTGAACTTAGTGAGGTCAAGGCTTCAGGTAACTCGAACCATGTTTGAACGCCTCGTAGGATAAACGAGTCATTTCGGTACCGTTAGTGATGATTGTATGTTAAACGACAGGCGTTTGAGTTGTGGGGGATACTTAGGGGTTCTCTAGCTTGTGATGATTTCGTGCCTTGTGTTAGGTGAGTTTATGGTGCCCCTTTTCACTCTTTTCAAGTTTTGGGCTAGCATACACACCGTATTACAATCTTACCCGATTTTACTGGTTTAAACTCTTTGGATGGTACTACATAGCCTTATTTGTATTTGTGAACTTATGAAACTATGTGTGAATTATATTCTATGCCTTAGGATAATTGAGATTCGTTTACGGTCATATATTCCTTAAGGTTATATATAATACTTATGGTCTAGGCTCGAGGATTCTATCAGTCCTAGTATTAATTCCTAGATTATCCATTATTTATGGATTACACGTGATGATATTGTTCGGTTGAATAATCGATTAAGATGTTTGTAAGTGTGTATTTGGATGTGTATGTTTTGATGAACCGTGACCGAGTGAAATATATTACTCGGGGAGGGCCCGGTGTGAGGAGGCCCGTGTCAAACGTTTATACCCCGGCGGGTCAAATATATTACCTACTTAGGAACGAAATATATAAACGTATGTTTATACGTGTGTTACCTTATGGCCCATAGGCTTACTTGTAGTATGGTGTATCTTGGAATAATACATACGTATGTTTATACATGTGTTACCTATTGGCCCATAGGCTTACTTGTATTATGGTACATCTTGAGATGTTATCTATGTATGTTTACACATGTGCTACCGTATGGCCTATGAATAGGGATGTTAGTTAGTTATTAGTGACTAAGGATGGATTACTTGTAGTATGGTATATTTTGGAATAATATTTATACGTATGTTTATACATGTGTTATTGTATGGCCAATGATTGGCGATGTTAGTTAGTCGTTATCGGCTAAGGATGTTTGCGTATGCCTACTTTGTGTTTGCATACGTTGGATGGAATGTTACGTGTTTGGGTTGTACGTGTGCTCGAACCTGATGTTAATTAGTCGTTATTGACTAAGGATGTTTGCATATGCCTACTTTGTGTTTGCATACGTTGGATGAAATGTTATGTGTTTGGGTTGTACATGTGCTCGACCCTGATGTTAATTAGTCGTTATTGACTAAGGATGTTTGCGTATGCCTACCTTGTGTTTGCATACGTTGGATGGAATGTCACGTGTTTGGGTTGTATGTGTGCTCGACCCTGATGTTATTACTTGGATGTTATGAATAGGGATACAATTATATAGATATATAAGTATGACTACTTACCGACTACTTACGGTTTATTATGGACTAACCGTTTATATCCCATTTTATATTTAAAATCTTGGAATGATTTATACAGATGTCAATTATTAAAACTTGAACTCACTCAGCTCAAGCTAACTTTGTGTGTATGTTAGTGTGAGTTTTCAAGTTATAAGAAGGATTCTTACCGCTTGGACGTGCTCGAGACTACTTGGACGGTTGAAGGCATATCTAGTCGGGGATTTTACTTATGAACACTGTTTTTTTCAATTATTACTAGTTATGTTTAGTTTGTTTTGGGCATCCTTCCCGGATTTTGGGAACTTCTTTTAGTACTTATGATATTCCGCTGATTTTATACTCTGAATTGGTTTTATAAAATAAAAGAAGTGTTTGGTTATAAATTGTTGGTGAAATTGTGGATGTGGTTACCAACTGTAGGATTCCTGAGAGTCGGGGTCTTACAAGTTGGTAACAGAGACATGGTTCGAGGGATCCGAGCATTCCCGAATGCTTGGACTCGAACTGTAGAAGAAGGGACTAGAAATGCCAACCGCAAGTAGCTGCACGTATAGAGGTAAATTTTAATTATGTAGTCATTCATACAAGTTTAAGATGTCATTTCGTGAATAATTGCTTAAGTGTAAGATGGGATGCTGATATGGTTAGGGGCAGGGGGTCCTTAGGATGGGCGGGTAAAGTAAACAATTATTAACACTTGATCAACGTTATTAGCAGTTTATCGTTACCTTCCATGTTCTAAATACTACTTGTGTCTGACTATGTTAGGGTTCCGTCTTTGTAAGGATAACATATGGCTAACGCTTGTGTCATTAGCGTTAAAGTTCATTTCATTCCTTAAATCCTCCCGCATATTTCTCATCCTCTCGAAAGCCCTGCGTGTAATTGATTAGCTAAGGCATTGTATGCTATCACTCTGGGTTTCTTTTTTACTCGACCGCTTAAATCCCTCACTCATTCGAGAGCGTATGTGTAACTGTTTAGTTAAGTAGCAGCATAATATCATTCCAAGTACCTTTTTACTTGTTGAATTATAGGCTTCGGTTTTGTTTGTCTCGGATGCTAGTAGGGGTTTAGTATCTACCACTCTTTGTTCCGCGTTAAATTCATCCCGGAGCGACTAGGAAGTACCATTCTTTGTCCCTATTGTCCTCTTGTGTGAAAAGATGATTAGGTTTTGGTCTCTATCCGCTTCCGTTCCGATTTCAACTGGATTCGGGGACGAATCCCATTGTAAGGAGAGTGGACTTGTAACGCCCGGAAATTTAGGTAACCGGCAAGATAGTTCATAAAAGTTTGTTTAAAAGGCGGAGTTTCGTCCTTCTAATTTAGGAGCCTTTTTAATACGTTTTAAAAGTCCATTCATCCATCGTTTTTCTTAAGACTTCACGAGACACCCATCAATTTCAAGTTAACACAGTTAATACAAACTCTGTTAACTCAATCACTCATCCATGCATTCCATTAATTAGGGTTAATTAAGTGTGTCAATTATTTCACAAACATTCAAGTACCGATAATTCGGAGATTGCCGAATCACACGAGTCTTTCCCGAACGTTGGTGAAAATGCGAAAATATTATCTCGAGCATATGTTTATTATGACCTTTACGTTAAATTACATGCTAAGTGATTATGTGTTTAGTTCGTAACATGTTTCATGAAATTGCGTTCGATTGCGCTTATTTTGTGGCTTTTCGCCTTTTACAAAGTAGTATTTATGAAAGAACAACGAGACTTTAATGTTATGAAATTGGGTTAGTATTTTATTCATAATGATTCGTTGTAATCCGGTTTAGGTGTTACAAGTTCGTTTAAAGCCAAAACTAATTCTAAAAGGGCCATTCTTGTAAATATGATTATTATAATATTAAATAAAATAACCCAACCCAAAATCCCAGCCATGATCGACCTCCTATCCCTCTCTACGACCTCAGCCACCAACAAACCCTAATTCTTCTTCAATTAAACCTTAATTCTTGCAATTGTTGGTGTTTCAGATGCATTCTCACCATTCCTAATGCTAGTTTGTAAGCTTTATGCATTGATTTCATGTTTTGAAGAGTTATTGTGAAACCCTAAATGTCCGAACTTCTGTTATTTTAATGATTATGATGTTAATTGATGAATTAGAACCCTAAAGATGTCATAAACATGTTAGGGTTTGAGTTTTGAGTATAACAGTTTTTGACAGATTCGTACTCGTTTATTGTTCGGTCTGTAACTCGAAGAAACCTTATTGGTTTTGATCGATTCTTGTTTCTATGTTGTTCTACTCTGAGTCTAGTTTCCAGAAACGTATAATTTATAATTTTAGGACGAGATCTGAAAGGTTTTTATGATTTCATAAAAAACGTGTGTCAAAGCGGATTCAGGGTGATCGATTCTGGTCTGTCTTCCCTACATCATTACTTTTTTTTGACAAGTCCAAATTGGTTGATTCCACTTCTGAAAGTTCAAATTTTGAGTTAGGAATACAACCTAATTGGAATCCTTTAATTCGGTTTGATAATGATTTTTAAACAAATAAAACACTTTTGCAGCGCACTGAAATAGCTGAACATATCCTTCTGTGTTGGAGAAATTGTTATGATTTTTGTGTGAATTGGAAAAATTTAATAAAAATATTTTTAAAAACCTAAGATATTTCTACATCTCTGGTAAATATTTTATAATTTATTCCTGCGGTCTTCCAAGGTAATAAAATACATCTTTGCATGCTAAAATCTGCTCCTTATACTCGACATTGATCAATTCTTTCGGTTTAGGACTTAACCGGTGGCTGACTAATTGAGGTCCTTTCGCGGCTGTTTTAATTGAAGTTCTTGCTCTATCATCTTCCTAGGTATGTCTTGACTATCATACTTTAGTATCATGAGTTTTGGCATTCGTTAGATTGGTCAATTGTTGTTGAAGTGAAAACTAGGTTTTGGTGGTCTAGTTTGTCAATTATTGCGTCAAGCACGTTGTTTGAGGGAATTCACATCCAATTCGGATGTTGTAGCCTCGGTATGATTTGTTGGCTGTGAAAAACTATATTTTTATGTTAATGGGGCTGAATTGGTTGTCAGTTACTCAAACGGGTCGGTACAACGTGAATTCGTGTTTGTTGATAGTTAGTGCGTTGTGCTTGCGAGTTACCGACCCATTCAACTCGTGTAGCGTCGTGTGGGTGAGTAGGCTGTGATTTTATCAAATTTAGGGCCACACGGGGCTGAGTTGGATGTTAAGTGCCTAAACAACTCTTAAACGTGCACATTCGGCTCACTTAATCATTCCGGGGGTAATTTGGGAATACTTTATTCCCGGGAGTATCTAAGGGTTTTTTTGGCATATGCAGGGCCTCGGGGGCTGTTATAATTGAACTTAGTGAGGTCAAGGCTTTAGGTAACTCGAACCATGTTTGAACGCCTCGTAGGATAATCGAGTCATTTCGGTACCGTTAGTGATGATTGTATGTAAACTGACAGGCGTTTGAGTTGTGGGGGATACTTAGGGATTCTCTAGCTAGTGGTGATTTCGTGCCTTGTGTATGGTGAGTTCATGATGCCCCTTTTCACTCTTTTCAAGTTTTGGGCTAGCATACACACCGTATTACAATCTTAACCGATTTTACTCGTTTAAACTCTTTGGATGGTATTACATAGCCTTATTTGTATTTTTGGACTTATGAAACTATGTGTAAATTATATTATATGCCTTAGGATAATTGAGATTCGTTTACGGTCATATATTCCTTAAGGTTATATATAATACTTATGGTCTAGGCTCGAGGATTCTATCAGTCCTAGTATTAATTCCTAGATTATCCATTATTTATGGATTACACGTGATGATATTGTTCGGTTGAATAATCGATTAAGATGTTTGTAAGTGTGTATTTGGATGTGTATGTTTTGATGAACCGTGACCAGGTGAAATATATTACTCGGGGAGGGCCCGGGGTGAGGAGGCCCGTGTCAAACGTTTATACCCCGGCGGGTCAAATATATTACCTATTTTGGAACGATATATATAAACGTATGTTTATACGTGTGTTACCTTATGGCCCATAGGCTTACTTGTAGTATGGTATATCTTGGAATAATATATACGTATGTTTATACATGTGTTACCTATTGGCCCATAGGCTTACTTGTATTATGGTACATCTTGGGATGTTATCTATGTATGTTTACACATGTGCTACCATATGGCCTATGATTAGGGATGTTTGTTTGTTATTAGTGACTAAGGATGGCTTACTTGTAGTATGGTATATTTTGGAATAATATTTATACGTATGTTTATACGTGTGTTATTGTATGCCCAATGATTGCCGATGTTAGTTAGTCGTTATCGGCTAAGGATGTTTGCGTATGCCTACTTTGTGTTTGCATACGTTGGATGGAATGTTACATGTTTGGGTTGTACGTGTGCTCGACCCTGATGTTAATTAGTCGTTATTGACTAAGGATGTTTTCGTATGCCTACTTTGTGTTTGCATACGTTGGATGGAATGTTACGTGTTTGGGTTGTACATGTGCTCGACCCTGATGTTAATTAGTCGGTATTGACTAAGGATGTTTGCGTATGCCTACCTTGTGTTTGCATACGTTGGATGGAATGTCACGTGTTTGGGTTGTATGTGTGCTCGACCCTGATGTTGTTACTTGGATGTTATGAATAGGGATACAATTATATAGATATATAAGTATGACTACTTACCGACTACTTACGGTTTATTATGGACTAACCGTTTTTATCCCATTTTATATTTAAAATTCTTGGAATGATTTATACAAATGTCAATTATTAAAACTTGAACTCACTCAGCAGCTCAAGCTGAATTTGTGTGTATGTTAGTGTGAGTTTTCAGGTTATAAAAAGGATGCTTACCGCTTGGACGTGCTCGAGACTATTTGGACGGTTGAAGGCATATCTAGTCGGGGATTTTACTTATGAACACTGTTTTTTTCAATTATTTCTAGTTATGTTTAGTTTGTTTTGGGCATCCTTCCCGGATTTTGAGAAATTGTTTTTGTACTTATGATTTTCCGCTGATTTTATACTCTGAATTGGTTTTATAAAATAAAAGAAGTGTTTGGTTATAAATTGTTGGTGAAATTGTGGATGAGGTTACCAACTGTAGGATTTCTGGGAGTCAGGGTCTTACAAGTTGGTATCAGAGACATGGTTCGAGGGATCCGAGCATTCCTGAATGCTTGGACTCAAACTGTAGAAGAAGGGACTAGAAATGCCAACTGCAAGTAGCTGCACGCCAAGTTGTAAATTTTAATTATATAGTAATTATTACAAGTTTAAGATGTCATTTCGTGAATAATTGCTTATGTGTAAGATGGGATGCTGATATGGTTAGGGGCAGGGGGTCCTTAAAATGGGCGGGTAAAGTAAACAATTAATAACACTTGATCAACGTTATTAGCAGTTTACCATTACCTTCCATGTTCTAAATACTACTTGTGTCTGACTATGTTAGGGTTCCGTCTTTGTAGGGGTAAGATATGGCTAACGCTTGTGTCGTTAGCGTTAAAGTTCATCTCATTCCTTAAATCCTCCCGCTTATTTCTCATCCTCTCGAAAGCCTTGCGTGTAATTGATTAGCTAAGGCATTGTAAGCTATCACTCTGGGTTTCCTTTTTACTCGACCGCTTAAATCCCTCACTCCTTCGTGAGCGTATGTGTAACTGTTTAGTTAAGTAGCAGCATAATATCATTCCAAGTACCTTTTTACTTGTTGAATTACATGCTTCAGTTTTGTTTGTCTCGGATGCCAGTAGGGGTTTTGTGTCTACCACTCTTTCTTCCGCGTTAAATTCATCCCGGAGCGACTAGGAAGTACCATTCTTTGTCCCTATTGTCCTCTTGTGTGATAAGATGATTAGGTTTTGGTCTCTATCCGCTTCCATTCCGATTTCAACGGGAATCAGGGACGAATCCCATTGTAAGGAGGGTGGACTTGTAACACCCGGAAATTAAGTTAACCGGCTTGATAGTTCATAAAAGTTTGTTTAAATGGCGGAGTTTCATCCTTCTAATTTAGGAGCCTTTTTAATACGTTTTAAAAGTCCGTTTATCCATCGTTTTTCTCAAGACATCACAAGACACTCGACAATTTCAAGTTAACACCGTTAATACAAACTCTGTTATCTCAATCACTCATCCATGCATTCAATTAATTAGGGTTAATTAAGTGTTTCAATTATTACACAAACATTCAAGTATCGATAATTCGGGGATTACCGAATCACACGAGTCTAACCCGAACGTTGGTGAAAGTGTGAAAATAATATCTCGAGCATAAGTTTATTATGTCATTTACGTGAAATTACATGCTAAGTGATTATGTGTTTCGTTGGTAACTTGTTTCATGAAATTTCTTTCGATTGCACTTAATTTGTGGCTTTTCGCCTTTTACAAAGTAGTATTTATGAAAGAACAACGAGACTTTAATGTTATGAAATTGGGTTAGTATTTTATTCATAATGATTCGTTGTAATCCAGTTTAGGTGTTACATGTTCGTTTAAAGCCAAAAATAATTCTAAAAGGGCCATTCTTGTAAATGTGATTGTTATAATATTAAATAAAATAACCCAAACCAAAATTCCAGCCATGATCAACCTCCTATCCCTCTCTACGACCTTAGCCACCAACAAACCCTAATTCTTCTTCAATTCAACCTTAATTCTTGCAATTGGTGGTGTTTCAGATGCATTCTCACCATTCCTAATGCTAGTTGGTAAGCTTTATGCATTGATTTCATGTTTTGATGAGTTATTGTGAAACCCTAAATGTCCAAACTTCTGTAACTTTAATGATTATGATGTTAATTGATGAATTAGAACTCTAAAGATGTTATAAACATATTAGGGTTTGAGTTTTGAGTATAACAGTTTCTGACAGATTCGTACTCGTTTATTGTTCGGTCTGTAACTTGATGAAAATTTATTGGTTTTGAATGATTCTTGTTTCTATGATGTTCTACTCTGAGTCTAGTTTCCAGAAAGGTATAATTTGTAATTTTTGGAGGAGATTTGAATGGTTTTTATGATTTTATAGAAAACGTGTGTCAAAGCCGATGCAGGGTGACGGATTCTGGTCTTTCTTTGTGACATTTGAGCCAAAACAAGGTACACCTCAATACGTATTTACCGATTAAGCAAATAAACGCTTTTTGCATAACAAACGAACGATTAACCGAAAGGGTCGGGTTATGACCCAGATACCTCGGGGGGCCATCTATAAGTGATATACGATCTATACAAGCTAAAACATTAGAAATATGGCCTTAGTTTGATAGCAAACAAGTTAAATGAAAATATGCTCGTTTAACTACCCGCTATAGATTTAAACGCGAAAGATAGTTACAAACCAAGAATTGTATCATCCGTTAAGCCGAAAAAGAGTTACCAAACACTTATTTGAAATGTTTTAAGCGATCCGTGAAAATATTTTTGATTTTTACAAACATATAGTATGTTTTTATAATTTTACACAAAACTAGCCGAAAAACACTCGTTTTCGCGTTGTTTAACGCACCCGATAAGTTTTTCGCGCCAAAAACCGAACCCGAACTAAATTTGGACCGGGTTTTTCGTATTTGGGCTTGAGAAACCAGATTAATGGGCCAAAACAGCCCATCATGGGCCCTAAGGGGGTTCCGATCGGCAGCACACCCCACCCCCCATTTTTTTTATATAACTTGTTTAGGATGCTTATTTATCCAATTTGGTTTATAAAATCTGAGGTCCAAGCAGCTGAATCCTAAAATTCCAGAAAACCTCCAAACCCTAAGGTAAAGGGCTTAAATAAGTAGCTTTTTTACTTGTTTAATACCATAAAAACATGTCTTGGTTACTAAAAATCATTCTTAGCCGTGTAAAAATCCTAAAAATGGTCCATAAACATGTTTTGATCATACACATGGTAAGGAACCTGTTTTGATAGTTTTTTTGGCCATAAACACGGATTAAAGGGTTGAAACGACGTTTTTACGGTTCAAAAGTTCGTTTTTGTACACTAGCCGAAACCCTAACTTAAGGGCTGTTATGTTGATGAAATATTGCTTGGTTTGTGATATAGGACTTGTACCTAGCTTTCTTAGAAGCATAAGAACCTGAAAACTTGATTAAAAGGTCGGAAACGAGCCAAACCCACTAAGGTAATGCCGAAACACTTGCTTACGGGCTATTTAGGTTAAGGTTGTGATGTACATATTGTTAGGACTTTAAATTTTTCAGGGACATCAGGGACCAGGTCAATAAGTCCCTGTTAAAATTTGGTAATTCTTCGACCATCCGAGAATATTTGGCGAATTTATTACCGGATTGGGACGTTTATTTGGGAAAAATAGCTAAAATACTTCAAAAATTATGAAATTTTTCTGGGAACTCATATTTAATTTATTTTGATCACATATGAATTTTTGGATCATTTGGAGATGTTTAAAAGTGTTTTGTTTATTTGCGTTCGTGTGAATTTTTACAGCCGAATTTGGGCCAAAAAGAATATCGCACGAGCTTTTTACATTCTGGAATTGATACAGATTGTTTTGGTGCATGATTTGAGTATTCAGGAATTTTTGGTGAATTTTTGGAAATTTTTTGGGGTAAACGAACGATTTTCAGACGAAATATAGCTGATAAAATGAATTTTTATAAATTAATAAATCAGTAAATAAATTCCAGAAATATTTTTATTAAAACATATTTTAATTGATAAGTGGTTAAATTTTCATAATTTAATGATTAACGGTTAATTAATTATGCTAATCTGAATATTAAACAAATTCAGTTTTTATAACAATCGGCAAGTTCGCGACTAGCGAACCTGCCGGAAAATCAAAACACCAAGAGTTATCAAAAATCATATGTTTGGACTAATTAAGTTAAAATGAACTTTTCTATGAGAAACCTGGACAATCCGGGTGGATTGTGTGCGTTTCTTCTCAAATCAAACTGAATAAACGGAAACGGACCCAAGTATGTGATCTTTTTTTATAACTTAATGTTATTAAACAATACATTTATCCAAACTTATTTTCCCATAACTGCTTTCTGAACGCGTAAACAAACAACTTGGCCCAGCTGGGAAAATGGGAGTCTGAGCCAAGTTCGGTTTTAAGTATTAGACATTGAACAATATCACAACCTAAGCCTATTGCCACTTTCTGGGCATTCCAGCTACACACAGATTAGTTATACAACCCAGTTTAGTATTGAAATTATAATAATATTAAAATATTAATATTATTATAATATTGATTATAGGAACTACTGATAGCGGACCGAACAAACCACGAGCTGATACAGTACTGATTATCTACTAAACCGTGAGTTTCATGACCCCACTTTTAAACTGTTTTACGAACTTTTGGGGTGAAAAGCATGTTTGATTACATATACATACCTGAAACATGTACTGATGTGAATTATCTAAGTGCTAACAAACGAAAGTCCCCACGATCACAGTGATTAACTTCGAGCCGGTGGCTTGTGAATAGTACTATTGGTTTGACAAACCCAAACGGAATCGGCCTGGTTGCCGTGTCACATAGTGCCGTTTGCACATGACCATATTTATACAAACAGGCTATGTAGTGTTAGACATAGCTACCGGGGCATGTTGTGGGCGGAAAGGGGCCACAGTGGTTGATTGAGCGTGGGAAATGGAGGCACGCAGCACGAACAGTCCAGGCTTCACTGTAGCTTAGCATAATTACATCACATACATCATTTACATACGTGCATACTTATTTCATGATTACACGTGTTGACTTGTGAATACTCATTACTGATTTCTTGAAACTCGTGAAACTCACAAACTCTAGTAGTTGACCCGTTTTAAACTGCTTTTCAGGTGTACCTAAATCGGAGTGATTTGGTGATCTGTTATTTACCTGAAATGTGTGGTTGATGCTATGTGAATAAAAGCAAGGGTGTTAGTATTAAGAATGTATTGTTAACGAACTAGTTTTGTTTGTATCACCTAGACTGTAAAAAAATGATAGAACAAAGAAATGTAATATATTGTAAATTAGTTTGTAATGTTTCTTTATAAACAATGTGTTGATACCAGAGGTGTCTGTTACATTCCCGTTTTACGCTTTCGCATTGTGCTAGTCGGGGTGTGACAGTCTTCCCTACATCATTACTTTTTTTTGACAAGTCCAAATTGGTTGATTCCACTTCTGAAAGTTCAAATTTTGAGTTAAGAATACACCCCAATTGGAATTTAATTTGGTTTGATAATGATTTTTAATAAAATAAAACACTTTTGCTGCGCACTGAAATAGCTGCAGATACCCTTCTGTGTTGGAGAAATTTTTATGATTTTTGTGTGAATTGGAAAAATATGATAAAAATATTTTTAAAAACCTAAGATATTTATACATCTCTAGTAAATATTTTATAATTTATTCCTGTGCTCTTCCTATGTAATAAAATAGATCTTTGCATGCTAAAATCTGCTCCTTATACTCAACATTGATCAATTCTTTCGGTTTAGGACTTAACCGGTGGCTGACCAATTGAGATCCTTTCGCGGCTGTTTTCATTGAAGTTCTTGCTCTATCATCTTCCTAGGTATGTCTTGACTATCATACTTTAGTATCATGAGTTTGACATTCGTTAGATTGGTCAATTGTTGATGAAGTGAAAACTAGGTTTCGGTTGTCTAGTTTGTCAATTGTTGCGTATAGCGTGTTGTTTGAGGGAATTAATAACGAATTTGGATGTTGTAGCCTCGGTATGATTTGTTGGCTGTGAAAAATTATATTTTTATGTTAATGGGGCTGAATTGGTTGTCGGTTACTCAAACGGTTCGGTACAACGCGAATTCGTGTTTGTTGATAGTTAGTGCGTTGTGCTTGCGAGTTACCGACCCATTCAACTCGTGTAGCGTCATGTGGGTGAGTAGGCTGTGATTTTATCAAATTTAGGGCCACACGGGGCTGAGTTGGATGTTAAGTGCCTAAACAACTCTTAAACGTGCATATTCGTCTCACTTAATACTTCCGGGGGTAATTTGGGAATTCTTTATTCTTGGGTGTATCTAATGGTTGTTTTGGCCTATACAGGGCCTCGGGGGCTGTTATAATTGAGCTTAGTGAGGTCGAGGCTTTAGGTAAATCGAACCATGTTTGAACGCCTCGTAGGATAAACGAGTCATTTCGGTACCGTTAATGATGATTGTATGTAAACCGATAGGCGTTTGAGTTGTGGGGGATACTTAGGGGTTCTCTAACTCGTGGTAATTTCGTGCCTTGTGTCAGGTGAGTTCATGCTGCACCTTTTCACTTTTTTTAAGTTTTGGGCTAGCATACACACCGTATTACAATCTTACCCGATTTTACTCGTTTAAACTCTTTGGATGGTATTACATAGCCTTATTTGTATTTGTGGACTTATGAAACTATGTGTGAATTATATTCTATGCCTTGGGATAATTGAGACTCGTTTACGGTCATATATTCCTTAAAGTTATATATAATACTTATGGTCTAGGTTCGAAGATTCTATCAGGCCTAGTATTAGTTCCTAGATTATCCATTATTTATGGATTACACGTGAGGATATTGTTTGGTTGAATAATCGATTAAGATGTTTGTAAGTGTGTATTTAGATGTGTATGTGTTGATGAACCGTAACCGGGTCAAACATATTACTCGGGGAGGGCCCGGGGTGAGGAGGCCCGTGTCACATGTTTATGTCCCGGCGGGTCGAATATATTACTTATTTAAGAACAATATATATAAACGTATGTTTATACATGTGTTACCTTATGGCACATAGGTTTACTTGTTGTATGGTATATCTTTTAATAATATATACGTTTGTTTATACATATGTTACCTTATGGCCCATAGGCTTACTTGTATTATGGTACATCTTGGGATGTTATGTATGTATGTTTACACATGTGTTACTATATGGCCTATGATTAGGGATGTTAGTTAGTCATTAGTGACTAAGGATGGCTTACTTGTAGCATGGTATATTTTGGAATAATATAGATACGTATGTTTATATATGTGTTATTGTATGGCCAATGATTGGTAATGTTAATTAGTCGTTATCGACTAAGGATGTTTGCGTATGCCTACTTTGTGTTTGCATACGTTGGATGGAATGTTACGTGTTTGGGTTGTACGTGTGCTCGACCCTGATGTTAATTAGTCGTTATTGACTAAGGATGTTTGCGTATGCCTAGCTTGTGTTTGCATACGTTGGATGGAATGTTACGTGTTTGGGTTGTACATGTGCTCGACCTTGATGTTAATTAGTCATTATCGACTAAGGATGTTTGCGTATGCCTACCTTGTGTTTGCATACGTTGGATGGAATGTTACGTGTTTGGGTCGTACGTGTGCTCGACCCTGATGTTATTACTTGGATGTTATGAATAGGGATACAATTATATAGATATATAAGTATGACTACTAACCGACTACTTATGGTTTATTATGGACTAACCGTTTATATCCCGTTTTATATTTAAAATTCTTGGAATGATTTATACAGATGTTAATTATTAAAACTTGAACTCACTCATCTCAATCTGACTTTGTGTGTATGTTAGTGTGAGTTTTCAGGTTATGAGGAGGCTGCTTACCGCTTGGACGTGCTCGAGACTACTTGGAAGGTTGAAGGTATATCTAGTCGGGGATTTTACTTATGAACATTGTTTTTTTCAATTATTACTAGTTATGTTTAGTTTGTTTTGGGCATCCTTCCCGGCTTTTGGGAACTTGTTCTAGTACTTATGATTTTTCGCTGATTTTATACTCTGAATTGGTTTTATAAAATAAAAGAAGTGTTTGGTTTTAAATTTTTGGTGAAATTATGGACGTGGTTACCAACTGTAGGTTTACTGGGAGTCGGGGTCTTACAAGTTGGTATCAGAGTCATGGTTCGAGGGATCCGAGCATTCCCGAATGCTTGGACTCGAACTGTAGAATAAGGGACTAGAAATGCCAACCGCGAGTAGCTGCACACTTAGAGGTAAATTTTAATTATGTAGTCATTTTTACAAGTTTAAGATTTCATTTTGTGAATAATTGCTTAAGTGTATGACGGGATGCTGATATGGTTAGGGGCAGGTGGTCCTTAGGATGGGCGGGTAAAGTAAACAATTAATAACACTTGATCAACTTTATTAGCAGTTTACCGTTACCTTCCATAATCTAAATACTACTTGTGTCTGACTATGTTAGGGTTCCGTCTTTGTAGGGATAAGATATGGCTAACTCTTGTGTCGTTAGCGTTAAAGTTCATCTCATTCCTTAAATCCTTCCGCTTATTTCTCATCCTCTCGAAAGCCTTGCGCGTAATTGATTAGCTAAGGCATTGTAAGCTATCACTCTGGGTTTCCTTTTTACTCGACCGCTTAAATCCCTCACTCCTTCGAGAGCGTATGTGTAACTATTTCGTTAAGTAGCAGCATAATATCATTCCAAGTACCTTTTTACTTGTTGAATTACAGGCTTCAGTTTTGTTTGTCTCGGATGCCAGTAGGGGTTTAGTGTCTACCATTCTTTGTTCCGTGTTAAATTCATCCCGGAGCGACTAGGAAGTACCATTCTTTGTCCCTATTGTCCTCTTGTGTGATAAGATGATTAGGTTTTGGTCTCTATCCGCTTCTATTCCGATTTCAACGGGAATCAGGGACGAATCCCATTGTAAGGAGGGTGGACTTGTAACACCCGGAAATTAAGTTAACCGGCTTGATAGTTCATAAAAGTTTGTTTAAAAGGCGGAGTTTCATCCTTCTAATTTAGGAGCCTTTTTAATACGTTTTAGAAGTCCGTTTATCCATCGTTTTTTTGAAGACATCACGAGACACCCGACAAATTCAAGGTAACACGGTTAATACAAACTCTGTTAACTCAATCACTCATCCATGCATTCAATTAATTAGGGTTAATTAAGTGTGTCAATTATTTCACAAAAATTCAAGTACCGATAATTCGGGGATTACCGAATCATACGAGTCTAACCCAAACGATGGTGAAAATGTGAAAATAATATCTCGAGCGTATGTTTATTATGTCATTTACGTTAAATTACATGCTAAATGATTATGTGTTTCGTTCGTAACTTGTTTCATGAAATTGCGTTGGATTGCGCTTAATTTGTGGCTTTCGCCTTTTACAAAATAGTATTTATGAAAGAACAACGAGACTTTAATGTTATGAAATTGGGTTAGTATTTTATTCATAATGATTCGTTGTAATCCGGTTTAGGTGTTACACGTTCGTTTAAAGTCAAAACTAATTCTAAAAGGGCCATTCTTGTAAATATGGTTATTATAATATTAAATAAAATAACCCAACCCAAATTCCCAGCCATGATCGACCTCCTATCCCTCTGTTCGACCTCAGCAACCAACAAACCCTAATTCTTCTTCAATTTAACCTTAATTCTTGCAATTGGTGGTGTTTCGGATGCATTCTCACCATTCCTAATGCTACTTGGTAAGCTTTATGCATTGATTTCATGTTTTGATGAGTTATTGTGAAACCCTAAATGTCCAAACTTCTTTAATTTTAATGATTATGATGTTAATTGATGAATTAGAACCCCAAAGAAGTCATAAACATGTTAGGGTTTGAGTTTTGAGTATAACAGTTTCTGACAGATTCGTACTCGTTTATTATTCGGTCTATAACTCGATGAAAATTTATTGTTTTTCATCGATTCTTATTTCTATGATGTTCTACTCTAAGTTTAGATTCCAGAAAGGTATAATTTGTAATTTTTGAACGAGATTTGTATGGTTTTTATGATTTTATAGAAAATGTGTGTCAAAGCTGATGCGGGGTGATGGATTCTGGTCTGTCTTCCCGACATCATTACGTTTTTTTGACAACTCCAAATTGGTTGATTCAAATTCTGAAAGTTCAAATTTTGAGTTAAGAATACAACCCAATTGGGGTCATTTAATTTGGTTTGATAATGATTATTAAACAAATTAAAAACTTTTGCTGCGCACTAAAATAGCTGCACATACCCTTCTTTGTTGGAGAAATTTTTATGATTTTTGTGTGAAATGGAAAAATATGATAAAAATGTTTTTAAAAACCTATGATATTTATACATCTCTGGTAAATATTTTATAATTTATTCCTGTGGTCTTCCTATTTAATAAATTACATCTTTGCATGCTAAAATTTGCTCCTTATACTCGACATTAATCAATTCTTCCGTTTAGGACTTAACCGGTGGCTGACCAATTGAGGTCCTTTCACGGCTGTTTTAATTGAAGTTCTTGCTCTATCATCTTCCTAGGTATGTCTTGAGTATCATACTTTAGTATCATGAGTTTTGGCATTCGTTAGATTGGTCAATTGTTGATGAAGTGAAAACTAGGTTACGGTTGTCTAGTTTGTCAATTGTTGCGTATAGCGCGTTGTTTGAGGGAATTAACAACCACATCGGATGTTGTAGCCTCGGTATGATTTGTTGGCTGTGAAAAACTATATTTTTATGTTAATGGGGTTGAATTGGTTGTCGGTTACTCAAACGGGTCGTTACAACGCGAATTCGCGTTTGTTGATAGTTAGTGCGTTGTGCTTGCGAGTTACCGACCCATTCAACTCGTGTAGCGTCGTGTGGGTGAGTAGGCTGTGATTTTATCAAATTTAGGGCCACACGGGTCTGAGTTGGATGTTAAGTGCCAAAACAACTCTTATACGTGCACATTTGTCTCACTTAATACTTCCGGGGGTAATTTGGGAATTCTTTATTCTTGGGAGTATCTATGGGTTGTTTTGGCATATACAGGGCCTCGGGGGCTGTTATAATTGAGCTTAGTGAGGTCGAAGCTTTAGGTAACTCGAACCATGTTTGAACGCCTCGTAGGATAAACGAGTCATTTCGGTACCGTTAGTGATGATTGTATGTAAACCGATAGGCGTTTGAGTTGTGGGGGATACTTAGAGGTTCTCTAGCTTGTGGTGATTTCGTGCCTTGTGTCAGGTGAGTTCATGATGCCCCTTTTCACTCTTTTCAAGTTTTGGGCTAGCATACATACCGTATTACAATCTAACCCGATTTTACTCGTTTAAACTCTTTGGATGGTATTACATAGCCTTATTTGTATTTGTGGACTTCTAAAACTATGTGTGAATTATATTCTATGCCTTAGGATAATTGAGACTCGTTTATGGTCATATATTCTTTAAGGTTGTATATAATACTTATGGTCTAGGCTCGAGGATTCTATCAGGCCTAGTATTAATTCCTAGATTATCCATTTATGGATTACACATGATGATATTGTTTGGCTGAATATCGATTAAGATGTTTGTAAGTGTGTATTTGGATGTGTATGTTTTGATGAACCGTGACCGGGTCAAATATATTACTCGGGGAGGGCCTGGGGTGAGGAGACCCTTGTCAAACGTTTATATCCCGGCGGGTCAAATATGTTACTTATTTAGGAACAATATATATAAACGTATGTGTATACATGTGTTACCTTATGGCCCATAGGCTTACTTGTAGTATGGTATATCTTAGAATAATAGATACGTATGTTTATACATGTGTTACCTTATGGCACATAGGCTTACTTGTATTATGGTACATCTTGGGATGTTATGTATGTATGTTTATACATGTGTTACCATATAGCCTATGATTAGGGATGTTAGTTACTCATTAGTGACTAAGGATGACTTACTTGTAGTATGGTATATTTTGGAATAATATATATACGTATGTTTATACATGTGTTATTGTATGGCCAATGATTGGCGATGTTAATTAGTCGTTATCGACTAAGGATGTTTGCGTATGCCTACTTTGTGTTTGAATACGTTGGATGGAATGTTACGTGTTTGGGTTGTACGTGTGCTCGACCCTGATGTTAATTAGTCGTTATTGACTAATGATGTTTGCGTATGCCTAATTTGTGTTTGCATACGTTGGATGGAATGTTACGTGTTTGGGTTGTACGTGTGCTCGACCCTGATGTTAATTAGTCATTATCGACTAAGGATGTTTGCGTATGCCTACCTTGTGTTTGCATACGTTGGATGGAATGTCACGTGTTTGGGTTGTACGTGTGCTCGACCCTGATGTTATTACTTGGATGTTATGAATAGGGATACAATTATATAGATATATAAGTATGACTACTTACTGACTACTTACCGTTTATTATGGACTAACCGTTTATATCCCATTTTATATTTAAAATTCTTGGAATGATTTATATAGATGTCAATTATTAAAACTTGAACTCACTTAACTCAAGCTGACTTTGTGTGTATATTAGTGTGAGTTTTCAGGTTATGAGGAGGATGCTTACCGCTTGGATGTGCTCGAGCACTTGGACGTTTGAAGGCATATCTAGTCGGGGATTTTTCTTATGAACACTATTTTTTACAATTATTACTAGTTATGTTTACTTTGTTTTGGGCATCCTTCCCGTCTTTGGGGAACTTGTTTTAGTACTTATGATTTTCTGCTGATTTTATACTCTGAATTGGTTTTATAAAATAAAAGAAGTGTTTGGTTTTAAATATTTTATGAAATTATGGATGTGGTTACCAACTCTAGGATTTCTGGGAGTCGGGGTCTTACATCATTTGTTAAGGTTATCTTAACGAATGAGGTCATCCCCTATATATATACATTGTAAGATATTCGTTTAATGAAACAATTCTTATTATTATCTCTCTAGAGTCGTTACTTTGTCTGATTGTGCTCTCAATACACACTGTACACACAGTTAAAGTAATCTAGCCTAATCATATACATAATCAACGAATGAATCGATGTCATCATAAGCTCTATATCCGTACCGGCTTAATCAAGTGGTATCAGAGGCGAGTGATCTGATCTTCGTGTTCATTCGTTGCTAATCGTATTCATTCATCATGTGCTTAAGTTAATTTGATGATGAATTGATCTAAGTCAGTGTTCGTTTAAGTCCGGTAATACAGAGGATTCCGTTTAATTGTAATTGGATTGTTCTAAGTGTAATTTGAAGTGTTAATTAGGTAATTGGAACTAGATATGGAGAATTGAGTTTGATTTGAGTTCGGATTGAGTTCAGATTGATAGAAATTGAATTGATAGTTAATGACGGTAAACGGTGAAATACGGACTGGTTAATTGAGTGGTTTAATGGTTGTTTGTGATTACGGACTAGCATAGGAAGGATCGGATATGGATTACGAGTCATTTGATATAGGTTTTCGTGATTTTGGACTAGTATGGACTGAGATCTGGTTGTTTGAAGATATGAAGTCTGATTCGTTAGCTGGTTGAAGATTGATTCGTTAAACTTTCCATCGTTAAACCATGCCTTCAACCTTACATTCTCTCAAGTCATATTCGTCAACCTTTCCATTCGCTATACACTTACTCTCATTCGTTAAACCAAGATTCGTTAAACCTTACCTTTGACCTTTGACCGCATATTCGTTAAACCTCTCCCATTCTCTAATCATTCCACTCATTTGACCTGTGTCTCATTCAATATCCACACATTCAAATGAATCATTAACGAATATTATCTCACATTCGTTAGTGTTCTGATTCGTTTGAACAGTAACCATAACTTTTAAGTGTTGACAAGTTTAGTCCTCAAATTTTCACAATTGTTATCTCATGGCTTCTCAGAATGCTTCGTACTATGCATTAGTATTCCAGAATGCTTTAATGCAACAAATGCTGACAATGGACAACTAGATTGGTAGTCATAACAAGTGCCCTAAACTTCTGAAGCTATCAGATTTTTCTCGGTGGGAACCGAGGTTTTGTGCTCATTTGGGGTTAGTACATCCAAGCAGTGTATGGTTTCTTGATGATGTTTATGCAGCACCTCTTGTAGGTAGTGACAATCTGGGTTGGACTCCAAAGGAATTTAAGCACTATGAAGCACAAGAACTGAAAGATTTTGAAAGTGAGACAAAAGCGTATTCGACTCTCACAATGGCTTTACCCGAGCAAATCTTTCACCAGTATAGCACTATTAAGATTTGTGCATCTCTATTCACAACTCTGAAGAGAAGAAGCTTGGGAAATACGCTCGAGAGTAAGAAGACTCTTGTAAAATTTCAGTTTAGAAATTTTATATTAATGAAGAATGAAACTGTGGAGGAGATGATTAATCGGTTTAGTCATCTTGTGGTGGAAATGTCAAGTGTGAACCTTGAGCCGACTGAAGTCAACAAAATTGATACTCTGAAGAACGCATTGCCCTCATGTAACACCGGTTAATTTTTCGGTTCAAAGGGTTTAAGCTTGTAGAGTATGTATATTCCTCGGGATTTAACCGACATTTCTCGGAAACCTTTTCATCATACCGGTACGTTAAGTTATTTAAACTTTCCTTTCATGTTGCCATATCTCTCAAATTAGAAGGGCTAGAATGTAACTTGTTGTTTTATATCATAAAACTAAAAACCTTAGCCCCCTCCCTTCCCTATTCCTGATAGGACAAGAGAGCAGCCAAGGAGCTGTGATTTTTCTTTTTTTGCAGCCAACGTGTGATCATAAAACTTCAATTGAAGGTTCGTACTATGTCCCTAGAAGTCTTTTACACCTTAATTGATCATATTAACGCGCTTATTGGTCGTTAGGGTAGAGTTTTGGTTATAACGATTTCTGACAGATTCGTACTCGATTATTGTTCGGTCTGTAACTCGATGAAAATATATTGTTTTTGATCGATTCTTGTTTCTATGATCTTCTGCTTTGAGTCTAGTTTCTAGAAATGTATAATATGTAATTTTTGGACGAGATTTGAATGCTTTTTATGATTTTATAAGATCGAGTGTCAAAGCTGATGCGGGATGACGGATTCTGGTCTGTATTCCCGACGTCATAACCCTTTTTCGACAAGTCCAAATTGGTTGGATCCACTTCTGGAAGTTAGTATTTTGAGTGAGAACCAAACCCAATTGGAATCATTTAATTTGGCTGGGTAATGATTTTTATAAAAATAAAACCATTTTGTTGCGCACTGAAATAGCTGCACATACCTTTTTGTGTTGGAGGAATTTTTATGATTTTTGTGTCCACTAGAAAAATATAATAAAAATAATTTTATAAACCTAAGACATTTATTAAAGTCTGCTAAAACATTAATAATTTATTTTAAAGGTTATCCTATGTAATTAAATGCATCTTCGCATGCTAAAATCTGCACGTTTTACTTGTTATTGATCTATAAGTTCGTTTTAGGCTTAATCGGTGGATGTTCTATTGTGTTCTTTTCGGGGCTGTTTGAAGTGAGTTTTTGCACCGAAATCTTCCTAGGTATGTCCCATATATCATACATTAAAATCATGTTCATTGGTGTTCGTTAGATTGGTCAACTAGTTGTAGTTTGATTGTTAGTGTTCGGTTGACTAGAATTGTAGTTTTATGCGTTTAATGCGAGGGTCGAAGTGATTAATGACCAATTCAGCTCGGGGGAACTTGGTTTGATGTACGGGCTTTTGGAAAATCATTTTTATAAGTTATGGGGCTGAATTGGTTGTCGGTTGCTCAAACGGGTTGGTACAAAGCGCAATTGCGTTTATTGAATAGTTGGTGCGTTGTACTTGCGAGTTACCGACCCATTTGACTCGTGTAGCGTCGTGTGGACTTGTTGGCTGTGATTTTATCATGTTGGGTCCACACGGGGCTGAGTTGGATGTTAATGGCCTAAACGACTCTTAGACGCGTGTGTTAGTGTCACCTAGTGCTTCCGGGGGTAAATTGGGAATTCTTTATTCTCGGGAGTATCTAAGGGTCGTGTTGGTGAATGTAAGGCCCCGGGGTTGTATGTAAACTGACAGGTGTTTGAGTTTTGGGATTACTTAGGGATTATCTAGCTCGTGGTGAATACGTGTCTTGTGTCAGGTAGTTCATGATGCCCCCTTTTTACTCTTTTAAGATTTTGGGCTAGCATGCATACCTAAGCGATTTTGCTTGATGAATTGTTTTAAATTATTTTGGATGGGCTTACTTGTATAGGGTAGGCCTTGAGATGATATTATCGTATGTATATATGTATTATTGTATGACCAATTTTTGGCAATGTTAGTAGTCGTTATCGACTACGGATGTTATGTATGCCAACTTTGTGTTTGCACACGTTGGATGAAATGTTACGTGTTTGGGTTGTACGTGTGCTCGACCCTTATGTTATTACTTGGATGAGATGTTACGTGTTTGGGTTGTACGTGTGCTCGACCCTGATGTTATTACTTGGATGAAGTATATGTAGGTATATAATTATAAGAATGTTTATATATAATTATAAGGATGTGTATATATAATTATAAGTATGTTCATATATACTTACAAGGATGTTTATATATAATTATAAGTATGTTCATATATAATTATAAGTATGCTCATATATACTTACAAGGATGTTTATATATAATTATAAGTATGTTCATATATACTTACAAGGATGTTTATATATAATTATAAGGATGTTCATATATGATTATAAGGATGTTTATATACATATACAAGGATGATTACTTATTATTGATGATGGCCTAACTGTTGTAACCCGTTTTATTTTTAAAACTCCTGGAATGATTATGACTATTATTATTTTAGATGTCAATTATTAAAACTTGAACTCACTCAGTGCAAGCTGACTTTGTGTGCATGTTAGTGTGAGTTTCAGGTTAGGAGGAGTATGCGTTTCCGCTTGGACATGCACGAGGCTACTTGGACGGTGGAGGGCATACTTAGTCGGAAGTTTTAATGATGAAAACTTTTCTTTTAAAGTTTTATTAAATACATTGAAGTTTGGTTTTGGGCATAATTCCCGGGTTTTGGGAACTTGTTTTAATAATTATGATTTTCCGCTGAATTATACTATGAAATGGTTTTCGAAATGAAATGAATTTTTTTGGGTTTAAGAATTTTGTAAGTTTCGTGTATGATCACCAACTGTAGGATTTCCAGGATTCGGGGTCTTACACCTCATCATATTCTACTTTCCTTTTTGTGTTAAAAGAGAATGGTTTCTTTCATAACACGGAGCTCACTGCTGTGCAATTTATTAGCAAGATAGAGGAAAGAGAATTTGATTTGAAGTGCCAGAACTCATTGAAGGATAATCAAAATCAGAATCCTTCTCTTTATGGTTGTGCTTTGCCAACAAATAACTCATCCAGCTCAGTTCCAATCACAACATTTTTCACTCAAGAACAAGAAGAGTCAGCTAATGTAAATGGTTTGCCTAACGTATGCTTCATGGCAACTGGTGCAAATTCTGGGTCAAATGCAAATGCTTCAAGTTCGTTGCCTAAAATAAATCTTCAAGAAGCTGAACAACAACTTGCGTTTGTGTGTGCATTCATGACTTCATATGAACAACTGGTTGGTAGTAAAATTGCAACAAGTGAATTAACCGATAAAGACTATGACCAGATTGATCCCGATGACCTTGAGTTGATGGATCTCAAGTGGAACATGGAAATGATTGTCAGAAAGGTTTAAAGGTTTATGCAAAGAACGGGAAAAGGCCTTCCTACTCTTAACAAGCGAGTTGGGTTTGATAAACTGAAGGTCAAGTGTTATAATTGCGGGGACTTTGGTCACTTTGACAAAGAGTGTGATAAACCAAGAAAGGAGTATTCGGGTCCACGCAATGCTGAGAGAACTTCGGGAAAGAATTCATCGGGAAGTGATCAAATTAAGAAGAGTTCATCAGAGGGTGACAAGAATAAGTCGTCCAACACTCAAGCTCTCGTCGCAAATGAAGGTGTAGACTAGTCTCAACGTTTATTGGGAAATCAAGCCAGCCTTGTTGTTGTTGAACCTATTGAGAAGTTTGAAGATGCAAGCAGCGATAATGTATCTGAAGAAAGCGACACCTCATATTCGGAAAATGATTCTAATCAGAGTTCATTTGTGCGAACCGAATCAAAACATTCGGTTTCTGAGCAAATCAAATCATTTGCCTGCATGGCTAAAATTGAAGAGGTATGTCCTAAACTTTCATCTAATGTATCTGAATCTTTAGCTGTTGTGACTGAATGTGCCGAATGTGCAGAACTCAAAATCAAACTTGAATCAGCTTACATCAGAACACTACTCTCACAAAAGATCATTTCATGATCAATGAATGCTATCGACAGAAATCCAATTTACTGGAACAATCTACACTAAAAATTAAAAATCTATCTGAAAGCAATTTTAATCTCAAAGCTGAAATTCAATGTAAGATAATAGTTTTTGAACAACATTTCAAGGAGATTCTCCGATTACAAACCTGCATTTCAAACCTAGAAAATGAAGTTTTTGAACTGAAAAACAAAGTTGGAAAATTTCGAGATTCCTTGTTTCTTTTAAATGAGATTATTGAATTTAATAATTCTCACAAGAAAAATGAGAAAGCGGGTTTAGGGTACGTCAAGATTCCTCCTCCTTTTAAAGAAGATTACAGTAGCATTCCTGATGTGAAACAATGTCCAGGAATTGCCTACTGTTGAATCAGTAAATGTTGTACAACCTAAAACAACTCAAGAACCGATTCATATTAAAAGTAAATCAGTGTTTGCCAAAAATGAATTGGACGGTTCTATAGAGGAGTTGTCTGAACCAGATGAGATTGTCAAAAACGATAACATATCTGCTGACAATCACATCTTGTGTGAACCCGAAGAGTTTGAACAAGCAGTGTACGGTTCAAAGTCTTCGGGTGATTCATTAAAGACACCTAAGGTATCTCCTAAAGTACCTAAATCAGATAAACCCTCTGTGTCTGATGAGGAGTTAATGAGGTTCATCAATCCTCAACCTAAATCTTCAAGTGGGAAGATTTTTAAGTTAAAAGGATTGTCAAAGGTATTTTCGGATAAGGAAGTTCCTTTGAATCTTCTAAATCCTGAAATGATTGAAAGTGTCTTTCAAGACGACACGTCAAAAGTTACTGAACTTGAACAAAGATTTAACAAATCAAAATTTGAAAATGTTCAACAGAATACAAATGGTAACAAGTTTAAACCTATAAAATTTGTATAATCATCTGGTATGGAGAATTCATCGAATTCTACCACTCTGGAATTTTATCAAAATAAAAAGGGATTCACACTTGAAGTTCCAAAGAAAGTAACTTTTGAAAAGACTAAGATTGATATTCCTCAACCTGTGAATGAAAACAAACCAAGCGTTTCACCACAAAAATCGTTAGACACATGTTTATGCTTTAAATGTGGTGAACTGGGTCATGTTTCAAAGAAGTGTAAAGCAAAGGTTGAAGATATTAAGTCATCATCAACTCGAAGGACTGAAATGAATCAGAATATTAAAGAAAATCAAATTGATGAGTGTGTTATAATGTATTCAAATATCGATCCAAAGAAAGTCGTTCGGGTTGAATCGTTTAACGTATCAAATAAATTCATTGACCGTGCTCAACCAATTTGCAAAAACACTGATTTGGGAATAATACGTGACGGCTACTTAAAGAAGAAAACTAAGAAAACTGTCACCTATTCTCAAGTACCGAATGCTAGTGTTAATTTAACTTTTTCTTCGAAAGTATCAAAGGGAGAGCCCAAGACTGAGGCTTGGGCTGCCTTTTTGAACTAATATCTTTACCTTTTGTGTTGAGTTCTTCTAGATTCGTGTCATGTCACAAGTGGATATTGGATAGTGGATGTTCTCGGCATATCACCGGCAACTTGGATCTTCTTAATAACATCAAAGATATTCAGGGGGGCTACATGGCGTTTGCTGGTAACAACGGTGGGATGATTACTAAGGAGGGAGATGTATCAAACGGGAAGTTACGTTTGAAAAGGTTAATTATTGTGAAAAAGTGGATCATAATCTGTTGAGCGTTTCACAGATATGTGCCAAGAAGTATACTACAATTTTCACGGATACAGAATGTGTTATCCTTCAACCAGGATATACGATTCCTGAAGACATTGTTATCATGAGATCACCTCGATCAAATGATATTTATGTACTTGACATGAGTTGTAATGTAAGTGTTTCTCCCTCAGCTACGTGTTTCGTCTCCAAAGCCACAGTGAAGGATTCTATTCTTTGTCATCGACGCATGAGACACATTCGCGTACGCAAGATGAATTTTCTCATTTCTAATGAATTGGTGATGGTGTTTCACTTAAGAACTTCAAAATCAATTATCATTGCGTTGCATGCAAGAAGGGGAAACAAAAGAAGAAGTCTCACCCGAGCAAGTCGTTTAATTCGATTGTTACGCCATTAGAACGACTTCATATGGATTTATTTGGTCCAGTGAATCGTCCTAGTATTGCGGGTGATTTGTACTGCTTGGTGGTTACTAATGACTTCTCAAGATACTCATGGGTTTTATTTATGGGGTCGAAAGATCAGATGCCTGTGTTAATTCAGAATCTTATCACGAAGATTGAATCACTTTACAAATTGAAAGTGAGACGAATTTGTAGTGATAACGGAACTGAATTTAAGAACAATGTATTGGATTTCTTCTGCATTTAGAAAGGAATTCATCAGGTATTCTATAATAACCCAAACTTTTGTATTAGATAATAAACGAATAACCATAACTTTAATATAAATATTATTTTAAACTGTAAATGGTATAATTAATAATAATAATAATAACATCAACGGATGAGTGTTTTGAATAAAATATGAAATTTAAGAATTTGAGTTTGAGCAAGTTTACAACTTGTAACATTCCAGCGAAAACTTGAGCAACAAACAACTAACTTATTTAGGAATTTGATCACGCTTATAACTCGTTTAATATATATATACACAAACGCGATAAGACTCCAAGATAACAAAACCTTAAATCTCTGGATCTCTCTGCCGTATACACCCTTACCGCCGACCTGCAACTCGTCGCCGGAAAACGGCGACCTTCGCCACCCTCCTCGCCGCTTTCTGTCACCGCTGTAGTTAACCACAGCTGCTGCTATCTCACCGTTGGTTCGGTTCTTTTCAACTATCGCCGACTATTGTTATCGTCAACCACCGCCGCCACCGCTGCTGCCGAAGACAACCATTGACCTCTCTGTTTTAGTGGAGACAGTTATCGTCACGTGACTACGAAGGTGAACCACCGCTGCTTCCTCATTATCTGCTGTTCGAATTTTGAGGTAACAGTTCCTGTTCATGTTGATCGTTTTAGTCCTCGAATTCTGGTTTGTTTCCGGCGACTAGAATGTGATTTAAATTCGGTTTTGTTAAAAAAAACATAAGACATCTTGCTGATTTTGTCACCTTACTTATTTTGTTTTCTGCTAATTAATACCCACTTTCATCATGTTAACTTAACCTTACTGTTAAAAGGGTGGTGATAAGAATACACGTACATGTTTATATGGTACAAGAACTCTTTATTATTAGGTTATCAAAATTCTTTTTGTAATATTATTCAATCGGGTTCTGGGTGACACTCCATGCATCCTTTATTTGTGTCTTTAGTAAAAGTTACAAGTACTATAATAAACAAAAGAATAATACTCATATAAGATGGTTCGGATAATAGTATTATCGACTACGTTAAGTAAGATGATTAATAAAACCACCGTCGCCAGAAAGGTTGTTAAAACAACAACGTTAAGTTCTATAATTTAATTCAAAAGTATATTTAAAATGTAGGATCTAGTACGTGTTAAGGACGACTCGTTCGGTTTTGCTTTGCTTGCTAAGTTAAGGTACGGTTTCCTGTTTTTGCTATTTTTAGTATTAATTATAGTCCGTTAGTTTGTTGTACGGTTTCCGTCTTTGTTTCCTCTTAGTATTATTTATATTCCGTTACTTCGTAGTACGGATTCTGTTTTTTTTCTTCACTCATAGTATTGGTTCGAGTCCATTTTATATTCGATGTCCGTCACTTCGTAGTGCGGATTTTTGTTATCTAGTTCGGTTTATTCGTATGATATGGTTATATTAATTTTATAGCATGCAATAGGTTATATATATTTTGAATTCATTATTGCATGTTCCTGTTTAAATATCTTTTAGTTATACGACTTTAGTTCAGTACTCTGTTACCCGAGCATTTCTGACTTGTCGTTGGGGCGTCAACGACATGGCACTTATCGTGACAGTGCGTAATCAAAGTTCACGGCGTCTCTGAAAGTACTCATGTAGTACCTTGGCCACTTAGAGGCGTATAGATCGATCTTAGCTCCGACTCCTGACTCCTGACATGGAACTTATCGTGACAGTGCGTAATCAAAGTTCACGGCGTCTCTGAAAGTACTCATGTAGTACCTTGGCCACTTAGAGGCGTATAGATCGATCTTAGCTCTGACTCCTGACTCCTGACTTCTGTTTGAGATGGAACAATGTGTGCACGCCACCCACACCGTCTCCTTGGTGCATG
Organism: Bidens hawaiensis; assembly: GCF_021521415.1. Taxonomy (NCBI): domain Eukaryota; kingdom Viridiplantae; phylum Streptophyta; class Magnoliopsida; order Asterales; family Asteraceae; genus Bidens; species Bidens hawaiensis. The sequence continues at coordinate 1,626,300 of NW_027491168.1, forward strand.
GACTAGCTAGCTGTGTACCCCTCTGTTTAGGCTCTGGGTGCTTCCGTATTACACGACCTATTTATTTTAACATCATCGTCGTGTATTTTAGTAATTATATTTTGTTTCGCTATATTTCTGGTCCGTTTTGATATGTGTATACGCATTTGGTTAAATTTGAGTATATTCAGATTACGTCCCGATCGTGTATCGGATTATGTTTCGCATTTAATTATAGTTCAGTTAAATGTTACACGTTATATGCTACACGTCACACATTATATGTTACAAGTTATATGTTTCTGGCTCTGGGTGTTTTTGTTATAGTTCTGATATATTTCCGCATGCGTTTGACCATGTTCTGGCCAACTGTCGGATCATACATCCGAATTTTGTTAAGTATATGTTTCGGTAAAAAGGGTTGGTTTCGAGTTTGAATTGAAGTTCGTATATTTATTCTCTTACTTCTGTCCTTACCTATACTATTGTTCTTTCCGTTACTGGGCAATTTTTGGCTCAGCCGTGTTTTCTTTTTTTGTTTTTCTTATTTTGTTTTCAGGTAATCCGGGATTCGGGGAATTTAGTGATGAGAGATAAAAATGAAGTTCAAGCTTCTAAAAGTTAATTCATTTTGTTTAATAATATGACGTAGGTTGCATTAATTTTTGTTGTATTTGGATTGTGGCGTTGATTTGATATCTGTAATAGTAACACGTTAGCCTGTTCCGGGTTGGGGTGTTACAGTTATGGTATCAGAGCTCAGGCTCTTTCCTGTAGAAAACTTATACAATAAATAATTAATCATGTGAGTTAATGGGTAGACGTCGGGTTAGGATTCCTCTTTTCGTTCTCCGCGTATTTCGTAAATCTTTATCTTTCAGCTCATACGCTACCTTACTTCCAGATGCCTCCTAGAAGACGTGTGAATCGCTAAAACGAGAATGATGCTTGAAACGACCCTCCTCTTGCGACCCTTGTTACTAACGCCGTCAATGCAGCTATTGCGGAAATAGTCCCTAACATCATACAACAGTTGCAGCAAAGTAATGCCGGTGGGAACAACGCCGGTGGCAACAACGCTGGAGGCAACAATCCCCCTGTTGGTATTCATGTCTGGCTTGAGCGTTTTCAAAAGCAAAAGCCAAAATCCTTTAGTACTGCTAGTTCTCTAGTAGAAGCTGAAAACTGGATCGCGCACATCGAGAAACTGTTTGAAGTGCTGGGTGTTAAAGATGTGTTTAAGGTTCGGTTAGCTACTTACAAGCTCGAAGATGACGCTCACAGATGGTGGAAGACACTGAAAGCTGCACGTGGTGGAGACAATTATGCTGCTACACTTCCTTGGAATGAATTCCGTACTTTGTTTTACCAACAGTATTTCACTGATGCTTATCGCAGTGAATATTTGAGAGAATATTCTTCAATTATTCAGGCTAATGATGAGCCCATCGTTGAGTTTAAAAATCGTTTCAGTCGATTGGTTAGTTTTCTTGGCCCAAATGTAGGCACGCAAGAACAACAGACCAACCATTTCAAGTGGGCCATTTGTGACCGAGATAGGAAGTTTATCTTGAACCTCCGTTTTAATGACATAAATGAGATAGTTGATGCGGTTAAGAACCTTGATAATGATAAGAAAACACCGCCAGAAGTCTTTTGATGAAAGCCGTAAGCGGCCAAGAGAAAATAATCAGGGTCAATCTTCTGCTCAGGTTGGAACCGAACAGTCCCTTGTACCCCGAGACCGTAGACAGCGTACTGATGGGAATTTCAACAATCAGCCACGAAACGGGGGAAATCAACATCAGAATCATAGGACCGCACAGAATAATATGCAACAACATCATAACCCCACCAGAGCTCAACCACTTAATCAACAAAACCGAAATACTCCTCTGTGTGGCACGTGTGGGAAACGTCATGGAGGTGCTTGTCGTCGAGCTGAAGGTCGTTGTTTTAGATGCGGAGATGCAGGACACATGATCAGAGACTGCCCTCAGCGGGACCCTAGAGCTAATAATGGAGAAAACGCTAGACCTGCGCAAAAAGATTAGTTCTGGGGAAATTGAAGCCATGAACCGTTTTGATTATCCGTATTTGTTTTCGTTTTAGTACCCCGTATTTCAGTTTATTTGGGTTTGATTTCGTGCGAATTTGGATATTGTTAAGTTTCACACTCTGTTTATCTGTCATGTTAGAAGACTCTTATGTTTGGTATGTTTGAAGTTTAGCATATTTGGGTCGTGTTTCGTATCATTTATGTCAAGACTTTGACATCATTTTTTTTAGTATATCAACACGTCATTTTTTTTATATAAGTTTAGTCTTTAAGATGTGTAATGGAAGGACCGTTAGGACACACTCGTAAGGTAAATTGATGATTATGGTCGCGAACGTAACCATGAATTTACAGGTATGTATGTGTGCTACTAAAATCCATTTTGCAGCTTAATGTTCCTCTAATATTTAGATACGACATTGTCTTAAGTTTTCGCTATTATCTGCTAGTGTTACGTGTCTTTTATTATATATTTATTTATTTTTATATCAGTGTAGAAATGCATGTTAATATTCAAAATATGTTTTTGAAAATTTACGTTTTAAGTCTTGATTTTTTTTAGTATTCCATTAGTTATCACTTTTTATTTCCACTTATAAGTCACATGTTTCAGTTATCTGTCTTTCGTTTTGGTTATTAGTTACACAATTTAGTCATAGGCTTTAGCTCATCAAAATTTATTTATTTTAGTTATTAGTTATCCACTATGTTATATGTAATTCTGTGTTCAAATGAAATTTTTGATTTCCGTTTATAAGAACTAGTATTATCCGATACAAGTTTTAGGTTACCCATAGTTTCGTTCAATATCATCATGGCAACGAGTCAGCTATTTCAGTTTGGATGGTTTTGATTTCATATGAATTCTGTTTTATATGTCCTAATATTTGTTTCCAAGACTTTGCAATTGTCATGTCTGAATTTATGAAAGTTTTAAGTTCGTTTCGTTTCCGTGATATCCGAAAATATGTGTCACCGTCTTACAATTTCGAGGACGAAATTTTTTTTAGGGGAGTATAATTATAATAACCCAAACTTTTGTATTAGATAACAAACGAATAACCATAATTTTAATATAAATATTATTTTAAACTGTAAATGGTATAATTAATAATAATAATAATAACATCAACGGATGAGTGTTTTGAATAAAATATGAAATTTAAGAATTTGAGTTTGAGCAAGTTTACAACTTGTAACATTCCAGCGAAAACTTGAGCAACAAACAACTAACTTATTTAGGAATTTGATCACGCTTATAACTCGTTTAATATATATATACACAAACGCGATAAGACTCCAAGATAACAAAACCTTAAATCTCTGGATCTCTCTGCCGTATACACCATTACCGCCGACCTGCAACTCGTCGCCGGAAAACGGCGACCTTCGCCACCCTCCTCGCCGCTTTCTGTCACCGCTGTAGTTAACCACAGCTGCTGCTATCTCATCGTTGGTTCGGTTCTTTTCAACTATCGCCGACTATTGTTATCGCCAACCACCGCCGCCACCGCTGCTGCCGAAGACAACCATTGACCTCTCTGTTTTAGTGGAGACAGTTATCGTCACGTGACTACGAAGGTGAACCACCGCTGCTTCCTCATTATCTGCTGTTCGAATTTTGAGGTAACAGTTCCTGTTCATGTTGATCGTTTTAGTCCTCGAATTCTGGTTTGTTTCCGGCGACTAGAATGTGATTTAAATTCGATTTTGTTAAAAAAAACATAAGACATCTTGCTGATTTTGTCACCTTACGTATTTTGTTTTCTGCTAATTAATACCCACTTTCATCATGTTAACTTAACCTTACTGTTAAAAGGGTGGTGATAAGAATACACGTACATGTTTATATGGTACAAGAACTCTTTATTATTAGGTTATCAAAATTCTTTTTGTAATATTATTCAATTGGGTTCTGGGTGACACTCCATGCATCCTTTATTTGTGTCTTTAGTAAAAGTTACTAGTACTATAATAAACAAAAGAATAATACTCATATAAGATGGTTCGGATAATAGTATTATCGACTACGTTAAGTAAGATGATTAATAAAACCACCGTCGCCGGAAAGGTTGTTAAAACAACAACGTTAAGTTCTATAATTTAATTCAAAAGTATATTTAAAATGTAGGATCTAGTACGTGTTAAGGACGACTCGTTCGGTTTTGCTTTGCTTGCTAAGTTAAGGTACGGTTTCCTGTTTTTGCTATTTTTAGTATTAATTATAGTCCGTTAGTTTGTTGTACGGTTTCCGTCTTTGTTTCCTCTTAGTATTATTTATATTCCGTTACTTCGTAGTACGGATTCTGTTTTTTTTCTTCACTCATAGTATTGGTTCGAGTCCATTTTATATTCGATGTCCGTCACTTCGTAGTGCGGATTTTTGTTATCTAGTTCGGTTTATTCGTATGATATGGTTATATTAATTTTATAGCATGCAATAGGTTATATATATTTTGAATTCATTATTGCATGTTCCTGTTTAAATATCTTTTAGTTATACGACTTTAGTTCAGTACTCTGTTACCCGAGCATTTCTGACTTGTCGTTGGGGCGTCAACGACATGGCACTTATCGTGACAGTGCGTAATCAAAGTTCACGGCGTCTCTGAAAGTACTCATGTAGTACCTTGGCCACTTAGAGGCGTATAGATCGATCTTAGCTCCGACTCCTGACTCCTGACATGGCACTTATCGTGACAGTGCGTAATCAAAGTTCACGGCGTCTCTGAAAGTACTCATGTAGTACCTTGGCCACTTAGAGGCGTATAGATCGATCTTAGCTCTGACTCCTGACTCCTAACTCCTGACTTCTGTTTGAGATGGAACAATGTGTGCACGCCACCCACACCGTCTCCTTGGTGCATGGACTAGCTAGCTGTGTACCCCTCTGTTTAGGCTCTGGGTGCTTCCGTATTACACGACCTATTTATTTTAACATCATCGTCGTGTATTTTAGTAATTATATTTTGTTTCGCTATATTTCTGGTCCGTTTTGATATGTGTATACGCATTTGGTTAAATTTGAGTATATTCAGATTACGTCCCGATCGTGTATCGGATTATGTTTCGCATTTAATTATAGTTCAGTTAAATGTTACACGTTATATGCTACACGTCACACATTATATGTTACAAGTTATATGTTTCTGGCTCTGGGTGTTTTTGTTATAGTTCTGATATATTTCCGCATGCGTTTGACCATGTTCTGGCCAACTGTCGGATCATACATCCGAATTTTGTTAAGTATATGTTTCGGTAAAAAGGGTTGGTTTCGAGTTTGAATTGAAGTTCGTATATTTATTCTCTTACTTCTGTCCTTACCTATACTATTGTTCTTTCCGTTACTGGGCAATTTTTGGCTCAGCCGTGTTTTCTTTTTTTGTTTTTCTTATTTTGTTTTCAGGTAATCCGGGATTCGGGGAATTTAGTGATAAGAGATAAAAATGAAGTTCAAGCTTCTAAAAGTTAATTCATTTTGTTTAATAATATGACGTAGGTTGCATTAATTTTTGTTGTATTTGGATTGTGGCGTTGATTTGATATCTGTAATAGTAACACGTTAGCCTGTTCCGGGTTGGGGTGTTACAGTTATGGTATCAGAGCTCAGGCTCTTTCCTGTAGAAAACTTATACAATAAATAATTAATCATGTGAGTTAATGGGTAGACGTCGGGTTAGGATTCCTCTTTTCGTTCTCCGCGTATTTCGTAAATCTTTATCTTTCAGCTCATACGCTACCTTACTTCCAGATGCCTCCTAGAAGACGTGTGAATCGCTAAAACGAGAATGATGCTTGAAACGACCCTCCTCTTGCGACCCTTGTTACTAACGCCGTCAATGCAGCTATTGCGGAAATAGTCCCTAACATCATACAACAGTTGCAGCAAAGTAATGCCGGTGGGAACAACGCCGGTGGCAACAACGCTGGAGGCAACAATCCCCCTGTTGGTATTCATGTCTGGCTTGAGCGTTTTCAAAAGCAAAAGCCAAAATCCTTTAGTACTGCTAGTTCTCTAGTAGAAGCTGAAAACTGGATCGCGCACATCGAGAAACTGTTTGAAGTGCTGGGTGTTAAAGATGTGTTTAAGGTTCGGTTAGCTACTTACAAGCTCGAAGATGACGCTCACAGATGGTGGAAGACACTGAAAGCTGCACGTGGTGGAGACAATTATGCTGCTACACTTCCTTGGAATGAATTCCGTACTTTGTTTTACCAACAGTATTTCACTGATGCTTATCGCAGTGAATATTTGAGAGAATATTCTTCAATTATTCAGGCTAATGATGAGCCCATCGTTGAGTTTAAAAATCGTTTCAGTCGATTGGTTAGTTTTCTTGGCCCAAATGTAGGCACGCAAGAACAACAGACCAACCATTTCAAGTGGGCCATTTGTGACCGAGATAGGAAGTTTATCTTGAACCTCCGTTTTAATGACATAAATGAGATAGTTGATGCGGTTAAGAACCTTGATAATGATAAGAAAACACCGCCAGAAGTCTTTTGATGAAAGCCGTAAGCGGCCAAGAGAAAATAATCAGGGTCAATCTTCTGCTCAGGTTGGAACCGAACAGTCCCTTGTACCCCGAGACCGTAGACAGCGTACTGATGGGAATTTCAACAATCAGCCACGAAATGGGGGAAATCAACATCAGAATCATAGGACCGCACAGAATAATATGCAACAACATCATAACCCCACCAGAGCTCAACCACTTAATCAACAAAACCGAAATACTCCTCTGTGTGGCACGTGTGGGAAACGTCATGGAGGTGCTTGTCGTCGAGCTGAAGGTCGTTGTTTTAGATGCGGAGATGCAGGACACATGATCAGAGACTGCCCTCAGCGGGACCCTAGAGCTAATAATGGAGAAAACGCTAGACCTGCGCAAAAAGATTAGTTCTGGGGAAATTGAAGCCATGAACCGTTTTGATTATCCGTATTTGTTTTCGTTTTAGTACCCCGTATTTCAGTTTATTTGGGTTTGATTTCGTGCGAATTTGGATATTGTTAAGTTTCACACTCTGTTTATCTGTCATGTTAGAAGACTCTTATGTTTGGTATGTTTGAAGTTTAGCATATTTGGGTCGTGTTTCGTATCATTTATGTCAAGACTTTGACATCATTTTTTTTAGTATATCAACACGTCATTTTTTTTTATATAAGTTTAGTCTTTAAGATGTGTAATGGAAGGACCGTTAGGACACACTCGTAAGGTAAATTGATGATTATGGTCGCGAACGTAACCATGAATTTACAGGTATGTATGTGTGCTACTAAAATCCATTTTGCAGCTTAATGTTCCTCTAATATTTAGATACGACATTGTCTTAAGTTTTCGCTATTATCTGCTAGTGTTACGTGTCTTTTATTATATATTTATTTATTTTTATATCAGTGTAGAAATGCATGTTAATATTCAAAATATGTTTTTGAAAATTTACGTTTTAAGTCTTGATTTTTTTTAGTATTCCATTAGTTATCACTTTTTATTTCCACTTATAAGTCACATGTTTCAGTTATCTGTCTTTCGTTTTGGTTATTAGTTACACAATTTAGTCATAGGCTTTAGCTCATCAAAATTTATTTATTTTAGTTATTAGTTATCCACTATGTTATATGTAATTCTGTGTTCAAATGAAATTTTTGATTTCCGTTTATAAGAACTAGTATTATCCGATACAAGTTTTAGGTTACCCATAGTTTCGTTCAATATCATCATGGCAACGAGTCAGCTATTTCAGTTTGGATGGTTTTGATTTCATATGAATTCTGTTTTATATGTCCTAATATTTGTTTCCAAGACTTTGCAATTGTCATGTCTGAATTTATGAAAGTTTTAAGTTCGTTTCGTTTCCGTGATATCCGAAAGTATGTGTCACCGTCTTACAATTTCGAGGACGAAATTTTTTTTAGGGGAGTATAATTATAATAACCCAAACTTTTGTATTAGATAACAAACGAATAACCATAATTTTAATATAAATATTATTTTAAACTGTAAATGGTATAATTAATAATAATAATAATAACATCAACGGATGAGTGTTTTGAATAAAATATGAAATTTAAGAATTTGAGTTTGAGCAAGTTTACAACTTGTAACATTCCAGCGAAAACTTGAGCAACAAACAACTAACTTATTTAGGAATTTGATCACGCTTATAACTCGTTTAATATATATATACACAAACGCGATAAGACTCCAAGATAACAAAACCTTAAATCTCTGGATCTCTCTGCCGTATACACCATTACCGCCGACCTGCAACTCGTCGCCGGAAAACGGCGACCTTCGCCACCCTCCTCGCCGCTTTCTGTCACCGCTGTAGTTAACCACAGCTGCTGCTATCTCATCGTTGGTTCGGTTCTTTTCAACTATCGCCGACTATTGTTATCGCCAACCACCGCCGCCACCGCTGCTGCCGAAGACAACCATTGACCTCTCTGTTTTAGTGGAGACAGTTATCGTCACGTGACTACGAAGGTGAACCACCGCTGCTTCCTCATTATCTGCTGTTCGAATTTTGAGGTAACAGTTCCTGTTCATGTTGATCGTTTTAGTCCTCGAATTCTGGTTTGTTTCCGGCGACTAGAATGTGATTTAAATTCGATTTTGTTAAAAAAAACATAAGACATCTTGCTGATTTTGTCACCTTACGTATTTTGTTTTCTGCTAATTAATACCCACTTTCATCATGTTAACTTAACCTTACTGTTAAAAGGGTGGTGATAAGAATACACGTACATGTTTATATGGTACAAGAACTCTTTATTATTAGGTTATCAAAATTCTTTTTGTAATATTATTCAATTGGGTTCTGGGTGACACTCCATGCATCCTTTATTTGTGTCTTTAGTAAAAGTTACTAGTACTATAATAAACAAAAGAATAATACTCATATAAGATGGTTCGGATAATAGTATTATCGACTACGTTAAGTAAGATGATTAATAAAACCACCGTCGCCGGAAAGGTTGTTAAAACAACAACGTTAAGTTCTATAATTTAATTCAAAAGTATATTTAAAATGTAGGATCTAGTACGTGTTAAGGACGACTCGTTCGGTTTTGCTTTGCTTGCTAAGTTAAGGTACGGTTTCCTGTTTTTGCTATTTTTAGTATTAATTATAGTCCGTTAGTTTGTTGTACGGTTTCCGTCTTTGTTTCCTCTTAGTATTATTTATATTCCGTTACTTCGTAGTACGGATTCTGTTTTTTTTCTTCACTCATAGTATTGGTTCGAGTCCATTTTATATTCGATGTCCGTCACTTCGTAGTGCGGATTTTTGTTATCTAGTTCGGTTTATTCGTATGATATGGTTATATTAATTTTATAGCATGCAATAGGTTATATATATTTTGAATTCATTATTGCATGTTCCTGTTTAAATATCTTTTAGTTATACGACTTTAGTTCAGTACTCTGTTACCCGAGCATTTCTGACTTGTCGTTGGGGCGTCAACGACATGGCACTTATCGTGACAGTGCGTAATCAAAGTTCACGGCGTCTCTGAAAGTACTCATGTAGTACCTTGGCCACTTAGAGGCGTATAGATCGATCTTAGCTCCGACTCCTGACTCCTGACATGGCACTTATCGTGACAGTGCGTAATCAAAGTTCACGGCGTCTCTGAAAGTACTCATGTAGTACCTTGGCCACTTAGAGGCGTATAGATCGATCTTAGCTCTGACTCCTGACTCCTAACTCCTGACTTCTGTTTGAGATGGAACAATGTGTGCACGCCACCCACACCGTCTCCTTGGTGCATGGACTAGCTAGCTGTGTACCCCTCTGTTTAGGCTCTGGGTGCTTCCGTATTACACGACCTATTTATTTTAACATCATCGTCGTGTATTTTAGTAATTATATTTTGTTTCGCTATATTTCTGGTCCGTTTTGATATGTGTATACGCATTTGGTTAAATTTGAGTATATTCAGATTACGTCCCGATCGTGTATCGGATTATGTTTCGCATTTAATTATAGTTCAGTTAAATGTTACACGTTATATGTTACACGTCATACATTATATGTTACAAGTTATATGTTTCTGGCTCTGGGTGTTTTTGTTATAGTTCTGATATATTTCCGCATGCGTTTGACCATGTTCTGGCCAACTGTCGGATCATACATCCGAATTTTGTTAAGTATATGTTTCGGTAAAAAGGGTTGGTTTCGAGTTTGAATTGAAGTTCGTATATTTATTCTCTTACGTCTGTCCTTACCTATACTATTGTTCTTTCCGTTACTGGGCAATTTTTGGCTCAGCCGTGTTTTCTTGTTTTGTTTTTCTTATTTTGTTTTCAGGTAATCCGGGATTCGGGGAATTTAGTGATGAGAGATAAAAATGAAGTTCAAGCTTCTAAAAGTTAATTCATTTTGTTTAATAATATGACGTAGGTTGCATTAATTTTTGTTGTATTTGGATTGTGGCGTTGATTTGATATCTGTAATAGTAACACGTTAGCCTGTTCCGGGTTGGGGTGTTACATATTCAGTGCGCCTTATGTTCCTCAACAAAATGGCGTGTCTAAGCGGAAGAATCGTACGTTGATTGAGGCTGCGAGAACGATGCTTGCTGATTCTAAGCTACCCGTTCAATTCTGGAATGAAGCTGTGAATACGGCTTGTTACACGTTGAATCACATACTAACTATAAAGAGGTTCAAGAAGACAAGTTACGAGCTTCTGAACAATCATAATCCGAACTTAAAGTATTTGGAACCTTTCGGGTGTCCGTGTACTGTATTGAAGAGAGATGCTAGGAAGTTTGATGAAAAGGCTTTTGAGGGATACTTTTTGGGATACAATTCTCCTAAGAAGCGGATCTTTAATATCTCTTCAGGTTGTGTGGAAGAATGGTATTACGTTGATTGCCAAAGTTTACTACTCCTCCAACTGGTTAGGGTCCCAATTGGATGTTCGATTACGACGGGTTATTTAATTCGTTTACGTCAGTGGTTGAAGAAATATCTGAAGATTTTATTATATTATATTTGGAAGAACAATGTCTTCCTATTCCAAGGTCTTCTTCGGTTGATGTAGATGACTCTCCTAATGTTTCAGAAACATCAAATAAGGTTTCTGAGTCTTCCGATGATGCTGATTTTGTTGATTCATCCTCAGTTCCATTAGATGAAGCTCCAGAAACAAACGAGCCAATTCTAATTGTTGATGACTCAACAACTGTCTCTTTAGACACAGCGGAGGATAATATCACCAATCTGGGTGATAATGTATCTATACCTGCTAATCCTTCCATAAGGATTCACTCTAATCATCCGCAGGAACAAATAATTAGTGATGTGAATGATGGGGTTTGTACAAGACACCAATTAGCTAATGTATGTAATGATAAGGTTGACTGTAACTTATCTCCTACTGTGGATTCGATTGTATGTGCTTATGCGGATTTGCACTCTTCGGGTATTCTTAGTATTGCATGATACACCTGCTTCCTATCACAGATTGAACCAACAAGTGTCACGATGGCACACAAGGAGCCGTCTTGGGTTGAAGTAGTACAGGAGGAGCTGCAACAGTTTGTTCCACTGGGTGTATGGGACTCAATTGACAAACCTGACCATGTTAAAAAGGCTACACCGACAAAATGGGTTTTTAGGTGCAAAAAGAACGACCGCGGGGTAATCGTGAGAAACAAGGCACGATTGGTCGTATTGGGTTACAATCAACAGGAAGGCATTGATTACACCGAAGTATATGCTCCTGTGGCACGACTGGAGGCTATACGTATTTTTCTTGCCTATGCAGCCTACAAGAATTTTAAGGTTTATCAAATGGATGTGAAATCAGCTTTCGTAAACGGAGCTATTCATGAGGAAGTGTATGTGAAGCAGCCTCCCGGTTTCGAGGATCCAGACTTTCCAGAGCGTGTTTATCGATTAAACAAGGCCCTTCATGGTTTACACCAGGCCCCGAGAGCCTGGTACAGCACGTTGGCTGACCATTTGATTGAAAGTGGATTCAAGAGGGGAACTGTGGACTGTACTTTGTATTACAAGAACTTTGGTGATGATCTGCTCCTTGTTCAAATCTATGTGGACGACATTATTTTCGGTTAGACAAACGACAGCCTGTGCAAAGATTTCGAGAAGACGATGCAAACCAAATTCGAGATGAGTTCAATGGGAGAGATGAGTTTCTTCTTAGGATTGCAAGTTAACCAGTCTGATACCGGGATCTTTATCCATTAGACCAAATACGTGAACGACGTCTTGAGCCGATTCAAGATATCCGATGGCAAGATTCCTTCAACACCTCTTCCCGTGGGTCATAATTTATCACCGGATGAATTAGAGGATACCGTAGATCCAACCCTGTATCGAGCAATGATCGGATCTCTTATGTATTTGACTGCATCTCTACCTGATACCATGTTTGCTGTTTGTTTGTGTGCCAGGTACCAATCGAGTCCCCGAGTGACTTATCTGGCGGCTGTAAAGCAAATCTTACATTATCTGAGGGGAAATACCGACATCGGGATGTGGTACCTCAAGGACGATAAGTTTGTTCTCACCGCTTTTACTGATTCGGACTATGGAGGATGCAAGAGCAATTTCAAGTCTACAACAGCGGGTTGTTAGTTCTTAGGAAACCGGCTTGTTTCCTGGCAGTGTAAGAGGCAGACGACGGTCTCAACTTCAACAGCCGAAGCGGAGTATGTGGCGGCCTCGAGTTGCTGCTCACAGGTTCTTTGGAACAAGCAACATTTGCGGGATTACGGTTTGATGTTTCTTACTACTCCTATTTTTATTGACAATTCGGCCGCTATTTCTGTCACCAAAAATCCGGTTCATCATTCGAAAACCAAACACATTGAAATCTGTTATCACTTTATACGTGATTGCTTTGAAAAGAAATTAATTTCGATTGATAAAATACACACGGATTTTCAAAAGGCTGACCTTTATACCAAAGCGTTTGATAAAACACGTTTTCAATATTTGCTGGTTATAAATGGTTTAAAAACTTTAAAAGATATTCAAAAGCTTGGTTAAATCATTTTATTTTAAATTTTCTTTCAAGTTTTGTTGTTTTCAGGGGGAAGAAAACATAAAATCCAAAAATAGTGTGATTTCGGTTTGTGTAGAGAATATTAAAAACTCCAAAAACATTCATATATTGAAAAATTCAAAAACATTGAAAAATGCTCCTCAAAATGAGTTTTGAAGCAAAAAGGGAAAATTATAGTACATTGGTCATTTGCTCCTAAGTCCAGTAAAAAGTAAGTGATAAAAGACTGTGTGCTTAATTGCATTGATGTATTGGTAGGTCTTTTGACAAACAAGTACGGGCTAGTAAGTGATATAAACATAAATTACTAAATACTCAAGGAAATTAGTTCTATAAAAAGTTTTGATAATGATGGCAGAAATGTAATAATCCAGTCATACTCAAGCCTTCTAATCAATTTGAAAACAATTTTAGGAAAAAAGTGTCTAGTTGATGGTTAACACTTCAACGATGTATGGTCTTGTGGCCTTAAATCCTGTATTGATGGGATGCTTTAAGGGTCCTGACACTATTGGGTCTTTATGCGGTTTTACATCTGATATTCATTTCAATGAAAATTAAAAATGCTTGTAAAAGCGAACCCGTAGTGTAACTGCTTAAGTCCCTAAACATGATCGCAAAATGTACTTCGTGTACAAAATGAATTACAGACTTGATCAAACCACGCTGTAAGTCATACATTGTCCCCTTGCTCGCATCTTATTACCATTAAGAAACGAACCACAAGGGACACAATGTCTGTAAACCGACAAATGAAATCGTGCATACTCATCCATGGGAACGGACCTTAGGGTATTACTTGATTGTAAGGCCCCGAACCCCGGAAACCTCACAGTTGGTAATCATTCAAAACACTCGTAAAATTAAATAAACTCAAAAACCGTTTCTTCCATTAAAACAAACATTTCAGTGTATCAATTTTGCGGAAAACATGAAAAATGAAATAAGTTCCCGAAACCCGGGAATTTTGCCCAAAATCCAAAGTAAGTATAACTTTTATAAGTTTCCTTGAAATAAAACATTCATAACAATTCCTTCCAGTATGCCCTTCACCATCCAAGTAGCTCCGTGCACGTCCAAGCGATAAGGCATCATCTTCCGAAACCTGAAACTTACACTAACATGCACACAAAGTCAGCTTGAGCTGAGTGAGTTCAAGTTTTAAGTAAAAGATATCAGTAGTAAAATCATGATAGTCATACCAAAGGTTTTCTAAAAGTAAAAGGGTACATCCATCTAATCATCATTACCGAACTTAAACATCCTCATACATACATATACAAAATGTGTATGTAAACATCCATTCAATAACATCCCTATATACATAACAGTATATATATATATATCATCCACGTATAACATCAGGGTCGAGCAAACGTACAACCCAAACCCGTAACATCAGTGCATGCAAACACAAAGTAGGCATACACAACATCAGTAGTCGAAATGACTACAACATCGCCAAATAGAGGCCAAGAAATAATGTATATACACATATATATATTTAACATCCCAAGGCTTACCATATACTAGCAAGCCTATATAAAATCATTTTAAAAACATTTCATCAAGTAAGAAAACATTTAGGTGCGCATGCTAGCCCAAAAGTAAAATGAGTAAAAAGGGCATCATGAACTCATCTGAGATAGATCGAATACTTGTAACAAGCTAGGAAGTTCCTATGGGCACAATCACAAGCAAGGGCCTGTAAATTATACATAACGCGTTACTAAACTAGACTGTAGGAACACTCTAGCCTAATGGGCCGTATAAGCCCAACACTTTGGCCCAGGGCCCAACAACTTGGCCGAAGGCCCATCACTTGGCCCAAGGCCCAAAACTTGGCCCAAGGCCCAACCACTTGGCCCAAGGCCCAACACCTGGCCCAAGGCCCAAGGCCCAAGGATAGTCAAATCGGGTCGAATGCGCGTGTAATAAACCTTAAACCCATTTGTTAACCGAATCAGCCCCGAATGGACCAAATTCCTTCTTAAACCTTTTCATTCATCATAATTATGTCACCCGAGTTGATAGGGTTGATGGTTCCTTTTTACAACACTTACTTTACAATTTAAACGAAAATTCACGCACCGCCGACTCGATTGGCGAAGCACTAACCCCGACAGCCCCGAGCGCCAAAAAAATAATTTTTCCACAGCCCTTAAACCCCCATAGGGCTGCACGAACAGAATCGGTCGGTCACCCGATCAACTAACGCATCAAACTCAACAATTTGCAATTCTACACCCGATAAACCCTAGTTTTCGAACTAAAATCGATTAACCGACCTAAACACCTCCAATGACCACGAAATTTTAATATGATGTAAATGCCATACTTGGGGATCTTTCTACACCGGAAACTCTAATTTTTATCCACGGGAAGTGGGTCAATTGCACTCTAGCCGAAATCTGCCCAACGAAAAGTTTTGGCAAAATTGAGCATCAAAACGATTAGGGGTGAGCAAAAAGAGTGTAGGGGATTGTATTACATACCTTGAACTACCTCTAGGAACTTGGAATCGATCAAAAATTCGAAGCAATGAAGGGGGGGGGGGGCTAGAGATGGCCGATCGGCAGATGCAAGATAGGTTAGGGTTTTATTTTTTTTTATGATATAACTTAAGATATTACACTCTAGTCCTTGTAGATTCAAGTGTAAGGCAAAATGGAAGGAATGGTTAGGTTCTTTAACGTACCGGGATGACGTGAAGGCTTCCGAGAAACGTCAGATGAATCCCGAGAATTATACATACTCAACAATCTTTAATTCTTGAAATCGGAATCAACAGGCGTTAGGACTATGATTGCTTAAATATAATCATTTTTACATCAAATTGGTTCTAAGGTTTAAGTCAAGTTGGGGTGATTTGGAGAAAATCAAATTACGCTTGAATCAAGATTTGAATTAATTCTTTCTGATATTTGTGCCTAATTGAACCAATTAAGAAATATCACCGAAAGTTCTGAAAAATTTGTTAGAAGATTTAAGTTGACAAGAATATCATAATCGACTTAAAACCTGTCATAATCAAAGCTGAAAATAAAACTGTGACGGATGGAAATTTTGGTCAATATAATTCCCTGCTCAAACTCACAAAATTATGTACTGCTTTAATAGTTTAGTTTTGCTGCTTTATTTTTGTTTGTTGTTTGAAAAATATTTCAAAATTCAAAAAGATTTTCTTTCTGCTTTATTTTCGATTTACTGAGCTTACGAATAAATTCAAAAACAAAAAGAAAGGAGTTGTTACCCCGATTTAAGTTAATCGTGCTTGATGTATGTTCAATTGTTATCAGCTGAATTTTAACGTAAAAATCTGCTTAAGTTAAGCCTTACCAATCCTTGGATTGATCGGGTATTTTAAGGTAAACAATTAAAACCCTAAGTGGATTTAATTGATTATTTAAATCATTAAAAACCCTAATTGTTTTTAATATTATTTAAATCATTAATGAGATATTTATCTCATTCGTTAAGGATCTTTGGTGCTTCGTTAATTGGTTTAACGAATGTAAAGCCATTTGTTATTTAAACATAACGAATGAGTCTCTCATTCGTTATATTGACATTCGCTTCCGTTGTATATAACGAATGGAAGACATTCGTTTAAACATTTAACGAATGGAATGATTTTAATGTATCATTCGTTAAGATTTTAACGAATGACTTTTATATTCATTATAAAGTTAACGAATAAGAGAGTTAATGTAATATTCATTTAAGTTTAACGAATGGAAACCTTATTCGTTTAAAATCTTGACGAATCAGGTTTATTAATTAACGAATGAGGCCATTCGTAAGTTCAAAATTGAACGAATGACCTCGGAATTCCTGAGATTATTGGGGTTTATAATCCCAATAATAGACGAATGACTTCTCATTTACCTGTTCCTATTTCCTCTCCTACCTAAACGAACTCTTGCAAAATCATATACCTGCTTATTTGCATAATCGACTAACATATTCGTGTTCAACAAGTAATGGCGATCACAATCATATGACACTCATGAAATTTCATCGGTGTTTAGGAGTTAGCTGATTAATTTATTTTTGCATATCAATCAAACAGTTAACGTCTAATAAACCTCATAATCGAATCAAAATTGTGACTGATGATATGTGTCAAGTGCATTAAACCTATTCCCGAACATTGTGACTAAGGTTAATAGTATTTTTTTATGAAGAAACACAGGTTAATTAGATGATGTTCATAGTTTTTGACTTTAATCAGTCAAAATAATTGATAATTTGACTTATGATTAGTCAAATGAGTAATTAACTTATATTCGTTATACATATAACGAATGACAGATCTGATTCGTTAGTTGTTTGGCGAATAAGCATATTAGATTCATTTAGTGTTAACGAATGAATATCTGATTTGCTAAAGTAGCGAAGAGATGGTCAATTCAATAACGAATAAGTATGACGAATTAGAGTGATTCGCTAAAGTAATAAGATCAGATTCGTTATTATAACGAATGATTTAACGTATAAGTATGATTCGTTATTTGTAACAAATGTACTTCATTAACTGTTTAACGAATGTCCATTTGTTTAATATGTGATAACGAATTAGATGTCTATCAGTATAATAGTAATTGAACAGTTTACTAATGTTTATGTTTGTTCAAACATAAATGGCCGAAGAAATTATTCAAAACCCTGTTTCCGAGCAAAATCCCGAGGCTAATCCTGAACAACAGCCTCAAGCTCAAGATGAAGCCGAACCTAAACAAGCTCCAGTGCTCTTATCGTGGAACAAAATCCATAACATATGTGCTTTTCTAGGGACGGAATTCGAAGACACACCGATCTTTGGTGGCATGATTCGTCTCTTATTATGTTCCAGGATCTACAAGGCAATCTCTACACATACTGTGGTTTATCAAAGCATTATTCGAGCTTTTTGGGATACCGCTAGATTTAACGAGACTGAGAATCAGATTGAAGCGGTTATTCAAGATAAACGGGTGGTGATTGATATTAGAGTTATTAGGGACTCGTTGGGTTTTCATGATACTGTGGACGATCGATGCGAGTTTGATAAGGGTTTGATTAGAGGATTGTTCGGATGGGTTAAGTATAATGGAGATTTGGGTAAATCGATGTATAACAAAGCAAACTTGTGCGAACAATACAAGTATTTGCTTCACGTGTTGATACATTGTCTCGGTGGGCGCAAAGGTGGTTTCGATGAATGTCGTGTGATGCTACAATCTGCCTTCGTTGCTTTGGTGCTAAATAAACCGTTCAATTTCTTTGAATTGGTTTATTATCATTTGAAGGAGAATCTCACTAGTCGTCATAAGTTTCTTATGTACCCAAGATTTTTACAGCTGATGATCAATGAGCTTCAGCCTAACTTAATTAAAAATCAAGATAATGTGTTGAAGTTGGACAGGATGAATGTAAAAACGATGAGACGTTTACGATCTTACAGAGGACAAAGTCTTGAAGAAATACTGAGGTATAAGTGATTGATTGGTCACCTTGCAAACATTGATTATGTTGCACTACCTAATGATCGTTGGGCTCATGATGATCCGACTTTGAACGTGAAGGTGGTGATGGTGGAAATGATGAAGATGGTGGTCAGGGAACACAAGCCGAGTTAACTTATGAGCATAAGCGTAAGCGTAAGGGGAAAGAACCGATGGTAGATAAGGGGGAGAAACCGAAGAAACAACGTGTCAGACGTGGTTCGGGTATCGAGATACCGAGTCAACTGTTTGAGCGATCTACTCCACCTGTATTTGTACCGATATCCATATCTACTGTTCCTATTTCTCCTATGCCTCAAAGGATTCCAAGATCACCGACTCCGGTTCATATGCCTGTGTCTTCGGTACCTCCATCTATGACATTGATTACTACTTCAAGACCAGATCCAGTATTTGGTGATGTATTTCAGACTGTCTTGGCTCGTATGCCTACACCACAACCAACTACTCTAGTGACTCCGGCTACTCCTACACAGTTGCATCGACTTGAGCATTCCTTTATTGCTTTTAATCGTCCTCAAGGTCCCATGCAACCAGCGCATCCGAATTTCTATGGCATTTCTCTTCAAGCTTAGTGGTTCCACATGATGAATCTGCTGCATCTTCAAAAGACACAGATGCAAACTGACAGAGCTGCACATGAGCTAGCACAGTGAAATATGTATCGACATATTCAGTTTGTTCAACGAGAGAACATGGAACTTCGAGCCCTTGTTACTGCTCAAGGGGAGAGAATGGATAAACAAGACGAGATTATCCTATAGCTCACATGCAAAGATGACGAGTAGAAAAGATTGAGGAATGATGAAGAGGATCCGGATGCAGGAGGTGTGGGTGATCAGCAACCGGGCGGTGGTACATCGTCGACTGGTAATGCTGGGAGTACCCCTGTATCTGGTGATACAAGTATGGGTGGTGGTAGTGAAGGAGAAGGTAATCAGTTGCAGATTGTGTTGTACAAGGATTTCACGAGTGCGAAACCGATTGACGTTGTACCAGCAAATATGATTTTATTTGTGGGTATGGACGGTAATGTTTACAGCATGGTGAATGCGGATGAGATTGAAGAAGGCGAGTTTGTTGACCATTCGTTGACTAAAGAACAAATAGCCTTACTTCTGGATCTGAATAATGAGGAGGTTGAGGAATTGGGAAAGAGTGTGGAAGTGGATGTGGAATTTGAAGAGAGTACGAATACAGGCATTCCACGTGGGAATGTGCCAGTATATGATGAAGTGGAGGTTGAGGATGTTACTGCTGAGGAGTACCTTGAGTTTTACACTGACAACAACAACGACCCAGGTATTCCGTTTTTCACTACAGAGCATTTTAAATTAGCAGAACGTCGGTTGCAAGAAGAAAGGGAAAGGTTGAATAAAGCTGTAGAGACAAGTCATCTATCAGCGAAAGTAAAGAAGCACAAACGTGCTTTGGATGGTATGTTCGAGCATGATGTGAAGAAGATGAACAAGATGATCGAGACCTTTCGTTATCACGAACAGGAGGAAGTCAGATTGGCAAAGGCTCGAGCGTCTGCATACCAAATGAAGAAGTACAAGCCCGTCAAAGATGTTAAAAGGTGATTTGGTTGCGTGGCAGTTTGATTCTGATCTTAAGGTATATATCGTAAAGTGGGAGCATGATATTTATTATTTTAAACGCCCACACGATATTTTAACTATGCCAAGGTGGGATGTTAGAACACTAGTCAACAGACCGTTCGTGAATCGTGGGAAAGATCAGTGGGCTGAGTGGTTCTATGCTCATTAATTACATGAAACCCGTTATGGTTTCAAGTTCTTCAAGCCGTAGGTGCCGTCTCACAAGTATATAGATGAGATTGATCCGCACACTGGCTGGAGAAAAATGATCTTACAGGTAAAGCCGCCGAAGACGATGAAGAAGGCACCAATGAAGACATTCCCTCAGAGTTTATTCACTTCGTTCAACTACTGGTATTATGATAATCGAACGAGTGAAGCGGTTATTGTTCTGGGCACCAGATCAAACAAGAGTGTCATACGTGTGATTGACCCAATGTGTCTTGTTAATTTATCTGAGTCTAACAACAATGCTTTATTTACTAGTCAGATCAGATTCGCTAAAATATGCGACTATAAGCTTGCGATGCAATTTCAGAACGTTGTTCGTGTCTGTTATGCACACAAGATCCATAGCTGCAACGACTGGAATACGAAGACGTTCCAAAAATATAAGTATAAAGAGCTCGAGACGAGGGGGAGTTTGTTGATACATGTTTTGTACGTCTCGGTCTTTATTTGTTTATTATTATATTATGGTTTAATGTAAAAGGCATTTTGGTAATTATGTATACCCATTCGCCTTAATTGTAAGGCACATTTCTTACCTTGTAACGAATGTGTCGCATTCGTGTAATGTAAGTTCCATTCGTTAATCTTGTTTAACGAATGGGACATAACGAATGTAGGGCATTCGCTATGTGTAATGTATAACGAATAAGTTTGTTTATTTGTTAGTCTTTAATGTAACGAATGACTCATTCGTTAAGGTTATCTTAACGAATGAGGTCATCCCCTATATATACCCTGTAAGATATTCGTTTAATGAAACAGTTCTTATTATTATCTCTCTAGAGTCGTTACTCTGTCCGATTGTGCTCTCAATACACACAGTTAAAGTAATCTAGCCTAATCATATACATAATCAACGAATGAATCGATGTCATTATAAGCTCTAGATCCGTACCGGCTCAATCAATATCACAAAATGATTATTTTAAAATGAAATTAATAAAAAAAATGCACGTGCAAAAACGTACCCGAGAACGCTCTTTCTATTGAAGATTTCATTCTCAGTGTTATATAGGTATAATTGAAAGAATTTTGTTTTTCAACCAATTTTCAGGAATAAGACTTATTGTACAGTAGTAATTTTAATCACTCAGCCTAAATACAGGAGGAGCATTACCTTTATTGATATATTTATCAATTTACCACCCATCAAAGGAAAGGAAAACAATAAATTGTAACGATAGATGTTCTTCCAGAACAATGTTTTTTGAGCTACACTATGAAAAATATTTTGATAAGTTTCAGAGCGCTTCTCGACTTTGTCAAATGACAACATAAAAATAACATGTTAACCCATTCAATTTTGTGAATATTTTGCTTCATTTGAGCATAGTTTTGCATGGCATGCTTCCCATACAACCTTATGATCACCATTGAAAGAAAAGTCAATGCTTACACAAATATTTCAAATTTGTTAAAAGTTAGAAGCATTGATAGGTCTGTGGGTGGCATGTCGAAAGCATTCACAATCTTACTTAAATTTTAATAGTCGAGGGAAAAATAGTCAATTTGCTAAATCCTGAACATTTTGATTTTTTTTGAAAAATGCCTTTGAAAATAAATTTGAAACCCGAATCATGTTTAAAATTCTAACTTTCATCCGTTTGACATTTTCAAGTCAACACTTTGAACCTATAACAAATTATGACGATAAATCTTTTGCGTTCTCAAACTTTTATTTCTCATTTTAGACACATAACAAATTTTAATCTAAATGTAGTTATCTTATACCAAGCAATTTATTTACCAACTTTTGACCCACAAAAATCAAATTTAAGTTCCACAAAAAACTCGAAACAGTCCTTGATAAAAATATTAAGAAATTGAATTTGATAAACTTTGTTATGTTTGAAAGTGATTGTTATATACAATCCTTACTTTTTAACATATATATACATATATACATACACACACACACACACAGATATATATATATATATATAGTTTACTAAATGAACCAAAAAATAAATGGATAGATTTAAAGCATATATTTATAATTTATAATATATATGACAATTAACAGTAGTAGTAGTAGCAGCAGCAGCAGCAGTAGTAGTAGCAGGAGGAGTAGGAGTAGTAGCAGCAACAGATAATTGGATTGATTTAAAAAAAAATAGATCGACTTTTAAGCATATACTTATAATTTAATGATTAAAAAAATTACTTTCTAAAATGAAAGAATATTCGAGTTTTCTTTTTTCTTTACAATCTTCTACAATATATATAGTACAATATGCTAATAATAGCAATTGAAATTATATTCTTTTCAATCTTTGGCAGACATGGTTTGTTGTTGATTTTTGGATGTCACCAAGTATAGATATAATATAAATAGAGTGTAAAAGAAAAGTGAATAATTGTTGATCTAGGGTCAATTAAGATCTTACTTTTGGAGGAAAAATAATTATGAGAATTAACCAAAAGGTGAAAAATGTCCACAACTATTTTACATTACTAGAATAGGGAGATGTGTATATACGAGTTTCTAATTGACTAAGATTATATGTTATTATATAAATTAAATTAAAAAGAGGACTATTGTAACATTACACACACACACACTATTACGTGGATCGTTTAAAATTTTCGTTTCTAACATTGTAAATGTATTTTTTTGGATTTTAGTTTATTTATTCTAAGAATTTAATAATATACTTGAACATATTTCGACTAATTTAAGTTGGGTTATGTTAATTTTTTAATGGAACGTTTAATGAATTATCTACCTAATTTTTATATTTATTCATTTATGTTCATTTGTTATAATCTGGATATTATTTTGTGAAACTTTTCATTTAAGTTAAACTTAAAAGAAAAAAGAATCGCTAATATAACTAAATCCATATTGAGAAATCAAATTAGGGTTTGATTATGGGGTTTGTTTTACATTTTATGTTTCTAATATTTATATATTTTTTGTATTTTAATTTTATTTATTGAAAGGAAATTAATAATATATTTCGGGTGTGATGATGAAAGAGTTTCACAAATAAATGGGTGTTATAACCAGTTTAAAGCTATATGGGTTTGATAAGACCCATGACCTGCTTATTTTTTTTACTTTAAAATTGTCTCATAATTATAAATAATGTCTTTTTTTTAAAAAAATTGAATATTAATTTTTAGTATATCCCTATTTTATATGATTTTCATTTCAAATATTTGGTTAGATTAATTTTTAATATAATGAGATGCTATAACCCGTTTAATGACTATCTGGGTTTGGTGAGACCTATACCCATGAATTCAGGTCAAATGAATGAGAAACCACCATTTACAAATAAAGTGATCTAATGGCTTGAGAGAAAATAAGGAGGTTTCGTTTATATATATATATATATTAGGTTTTATCCCCCGTATTACGGGGGTTGTTTTACATTTTTCGTTTTTTAATAATTATTTTTTGAATTTTAATTTTCTTTATTGTTAGAAAGTTATTAATATACTTAGGGTTTGATGATTAAAGGGCTTAACATATAAATCATATGTTATAATCCGTTTAAAAGCTATCTGGATTTAGTGATCCATGACCCGCTTATTTTCTTTTACTATAAAATCGTTTCTTAATTATAAATAATATTTTCTTTTAAATCGGATATTTAATTTTTAGTATATCACTGTTTTATATGGTTTTCATATCAAATATTTGGTAAGATTAATTTTTAATTTAATTTATCCACCGTATTACGGGGTTGTTTTACATTATTCGTTTATAATATTTATATAATTTTTTGAATTCTAATTTTATTTATTGTAAGAAAGTTAATAATATACTTAGGGTTTGACGATAAAAGAGTTTAACGAATAAATGAGATGCTATAACCCTGTTTAAATGTTATTTGGGTTCGGTGAGACCTAAGACCCGTGTAACATCCCGAAATTTCTAAAGTAATATTTAATATATTATTTTGTCGGGTGAAATAAACGAGTTAGTGGAACAGCATAATATGAAGACTCAGTAGGATAATTAGATGGGATTGGATATGGACCAAAAGGAAATATGGGCCTTCGGTCCATGGGCTTGAGGGAGTATAAATACCCCCTTAAACCCCAATCCTTTCCATTCCATCCATTTATCCATCCTAATCTCTATACACACTCCAAAACACACACAACCCGAACCAAGATCCAAAGGCGAGGACCCGAGCTCGTTGGTGCTAGATCGTCGTGACGAACCAAAGCAACAAGACCAGCTCGTGTTCGTAGTTCGACTCATTTACGGCACGTTTATATCGAGAACTTGTTCGTTTAGGTTTGGATTAGTATAGAAATGATAGATCTGTGTTTGTATGGTAAAAACGAATCCAACAAAGCTAAACTTACTGAAAATGGTTATGATTTGATGGGTTAATCGATTGATAAAAGAACCCGTAACCTATATGCCTAAATCGCTCCCTTTAAACATCGATGTTAGGTCGATTTGATGGTTGGGGTTTGTAGGCGCTGGTCAGACGATTCCGTGGATACCTAAATCGAGTTAATTGGTTAAGAAACGAAGATGATTAAGGGATTTAAGCACGAACAGTAGCTGCAGCCGACAACTTCGCCTGCAAGCTAAGTTCGCCTGATGAACTTCGCCTGCAAAGCTAAGTCCGCCTGATAACAACTTCGCCTGCAAGCTAAGATCGCCTGATGAACTTCGCTTGCAAAGCTAAGTTCGCCTGATGACAACTTCGCTAAAGCTAAGTTCGCCTAAGGTTAACTTCACCTAAAACTAAGTTCGCCTGATGACAACTTCGCCTAAAGCTAAGTTCGCCTAAGGTTTAACTTCGCCTAAAGCTAAGTTCGCCTAAGGTTAACTTCGCCTAAAGCTAAGTTCGCCTGATGACAACTTCGCCTAAAGCTAAGTTCGCCTAAGGTTTAACTTCGCCTAAAGCTAAGTTCGCCTAAGGTTTAACTTCGCCTAAAGTCAAGTTCGATTAGAAAATAAATTAAAAACCTAATGAAAAATGTGTTAAGACAGTTAATGTAAAACCTAATGAAAAATGTGTTAAGACAGCTCGACCCCAGCCAGGGGCTCTGCTCCTTGGATCCTGCTAGGGGCTGCCGCCCCTAGACCCCGCTGCCAGGGGCGCTGCCCCCGGACCCCCGTTCATTGTGGGTAGTAATTAAGACTAGAAAGATGATATGAGTAGTGAGAGTTAATTGATACGTATACTTGTTATACAGTCAGCCGTGCACAACTGAAGAAAGGGATTACGATTAACGGTGAACGTAACCGTGTTCAGGTGAGTTTCTAGCCCCATGTATGTGTTATGTTTTCGGGGCTGTGTGCATACTCGATATGTTTGTTAATACGCTTATCCTAAGAGATAAGTGTATGCCTTATGTGAATAATGTGAAATGCATGAATGATTGCTTGATGGTACGTGAACGATCTTCGGATATTGCACGTACTGTCAGGTTGTAACGCTAAGTATAAGGTAAGTATGATATGTATGCTTATGTGTATGAATGTGATAAAGCTAATAAAAGAAGGAAATGATGGTTGTATGGTAACGAAGAGGGAATCGAACCCTACTAATATTCGAGAACTAGGGAACCGAACCCTACTAATATTCGAGGAAAGAGGGACCGAGCCCTAATAATACTCGAGGAAAGAGGGTACCGAGCCCTAATAATACTCGAGGAAGGAGGGTACCGAGCTCTAATAATACTCGAGGAAGGAGGGTACCGAGCCCTAATAATACTCGAGGAAGGAGGGTACCGAGCCCTAATAATACTCGAGGAAGGTAGGGCGTAATGCTCTTTATAACGTAAGATATGAAAGTAAGTTAATACAAAAGAAAGTATGAAAGTATGAAAGTATGAAAGTATGAATGTAAGAATATAAGTTTATGTGTATTGTATAGTGTATGATTAACTAGAACTCACTCAGCGTAGCTGACTTTTAGTATGCACGCAGGTGAGTAGGATGAGGCAGCTCGCTTGAGGAGACACGTGGCACTGAATAAGAGGCTGGCATTGGAAGACTCAAGACGTTTAAGTTTAATGTTTCGTTTATTTTGAAAGACAAAATGATGTTTTAAGACAAGACGTGTTTTGTTATGAAATGTTTTATGAAAGCTTTTATATTCCGCGAATGTTTTAATTAACTCTGATATTTAGAACTGCGTTTATGAGTAAATCCAACACGGAAGTAGGGCTACCGGTAACGGGGCCTTACAACCCGCTTATGTTTTAGTATAAAATTGTTATTAATTATAAATAATATCTTTTTTTAAAAAAAATCATATATTAGTTTTTAGTATATCTCTATTTTATAGGATTTTCACATCAAATATTTGATGTGATTATTGTTTAATTTAATGAGATTTTATAACCTGTTTAAGAGTTATATGGGTTTGGCGAGACCCATAACTATAAATTCGGGTAAAATGCATGAAAAACCTCTATTTACAAATAAAGCAATTTGGTACCTTGAGAGAATTTAGAGAGCAACCAGAGAGCTTTTATAGGTTTCATTTATATATATATATATATATATATATATATATATATAATTAAAAAGAGGACTATTGCAACATTATGCTAAGTTAATTTATTATTTATTTTTTTGCTTTTCTTGCCCACTGCTTTTATAAAGAAGCAATGAAACCATTTTAAATCATACTAGGATTTTCTAAAAATACCTTTGAAGAAGTATTGATGGATGATGACATATTATAGTTGCTGGTAACAACTTGAGTAGGTCCTTTTAGTGGTATCATATATATCAATTGTCATGTGGCTAACACAAGTGAAAGTGCAATATTTTGTGGAAGCAATATCTCAACAAAAAGAGAAAATGAAAAAGAAAAAACAATTTCTATATTATTATATATGTTATTAAAAGTTTATGGTAAATTGAATTTTAATAATCAATGTTTTCAGACCCAGCTTGGACGTCGATCAGACGTCTTATCGGGCCAAAGGTCGGACTGGTGTTTAGCCCGGATGACGCCACGAATAATATATATATATATATATATATATATATATATATATATATATATATATATATATATATATATATATATATATATATATTATGTATGTATGTATTGGTTCTTTTCAGAAGTTTTTTTACAGCGAGAAGTACAAGAAATAATATCATCCAATCATATTTTTTCTTTTAATATTTTCTTTTAAATAATTAGAAGGTTACAATGGTCTTTTTATTTTATTAATAGAATTGGTAAATCCTATTATCTTGCAACAGTTTCACCATCTGTACATCAATAGCGATGATCTTATATCACATCCATCATCCCCATCTTTCAAATTAAACATCTGATTTCAGAATCCCAGAGAAATAGCACCCAATAATCTAAGCAATTTTCAATCATGATTTTGATATATATTTCGATTTTGACAATCACCCAGCTAAAGTCATGCGTAATATTATTATGCTCCAGATATAGCTACATTCAATTCACGATGATTCGGCAAGTCAACATCAGCAAATCCAGGTTTATATCAATTTCGATTCCCCCCTTCCACCCTCCACCCCATTTTTTGCTCGTATGATTATATTATTTTTTAGGGTTTGGTAAATTAATACCAGGTTATCACAGTACATGGCAATTTACTATGAAATCAACTAATTGTTTGATAAATGATTCTCAATTACTCAACGTTTATTGTTAGATGTATATATAAAATTTTATTGGATGATGATTTTTCTTCATTTTTTTATGTATCCCAACATGTGTTGGTTATTTTTTTTTATTTATGATAGATCAATTTCATTAACCTATAGATGTCTTACTTAATATACAGCCATAAATGTCCATTTATGATTATAAAACTGTTTATTTTCCTTTATTTATTCGACTCAATTGTGTCATTGCTCAACACATCATTCCACAAAACTCATAACCAATATCCTGGTACAATTATTCCTCTTAATTTGGTTTTTAAATTGAGTTGGTTTTCTAAAATTCTATATCTAAACAGGTGTAATGGCTAATTAGTCAACTACACATAATGTTCAGCCAAGCAGTATTCCGATTAACTAGTATGACGGTAAGTTATACGTGTTCCTTCTTTTATCTCTTTTTTCAACTTTAATCTTTACTCAGAAATTGTAATGATCATGACAAATATGCGTGTACGTTTGACACTTGTGCAGCGTTGTCAAATGTGTATGTATGTGTATAAATAACTGATATGCGTGTGTGGCTGTCATGTGTGTGTGTATGTTCAAACATTTGTATGCACGGATCCCCACAAATATGCATGTATGTTTGTCACCTGTGTATCTTCGTCACCTGTGTATGTAGGTTCATGCATAACTAATTTGCGTGTGTGGTTGTCACCTGTGTATGTAGGTTCATACATTTGTATGCACGGATCTTGACAAATATTCGTGTACGTTTTTCACATGTGTAGCTTTGCATTTTAATGTTTGTTTTTCTTTTTTTATCCAAACAGATACAATCTTACGTTTGCTGTCCCGTTTGTCTGTTATTCTATATTATTTTTACATTATTAAATGTACCTCTGTAACTAACTAAAGGAATGTCGTTAAACGAATTAGGAGTTACTTTTTTCTAGTCGGAAGCACCAACACCTTCTGCAAATTTTATTTATTTCCGTGTCTTTGTGTCTTCATTTTATTGAAAGACAGTTTTTTTTAAGACGTATGAATGTTAGGAATTTTTCTAGTCTTCGGTTATTGGCTATCTTGTTTGTGTTAATCCATTTACGCTGTTATGTTATTGCTTTCATTTTTCGATGCAGTATACTTTGTAGGTCTGACAGTTGTATTTTTTTCCTCGGATGTGTAGCTGCGTTTATGGTGTACCTATAGTGTCCTGTGTGTAGCTCTTGGTATGCTAACGGCTGCAGGTCTTTTATATCTTACTAGCAGATTGTTTTGTCGTTAAACGCTTATGTAGATAATGATGTGGTTAACGTGTTGCACATCAACTTGTTACAAGTCGTCAGCTTATTTTCTCTATACTCTGCATCTTTTGTTACTTTTATTTAACTACCTTGTTTCATTATTTTCATATACTTTTTCTAGCTGGTCAACAATTTTCACACTAGCCATTATAATCAGATCCAAACTGTTTTGTTCCAGGAAACCATGTTGTTGCCTAGATACAGACAAGTGATCCAGAAAAAAGCGACTTGTTACTCGGACAGTCGAGTGTTCCACGCGTTATCAGTTTTGAGCGTAAGAGTTAGAAAGTTTAATTTACTTCTATCTTCTTTCATTAACACTTCCTTATTATTATCCCAGTATTAGTAGGTAGATTGAATTTTTAAAATTAATATTATATGTAGAAAATGACGAACCAATTTGCTTATACTCGCCTGATGGGTCAAAATGTTGGATCCCAAATGTCCCGTCAAATGAAAATCCTTCGATTGGTATTTAATTTAAAATTTGGGATGACGCGGTCAGTAAGGCCCCGAACCCCGGGAACCCTACAGTTGGTATTCATACAAAATACTTGTAAAAGTACTTAAACTTGAAAACAGTTCATTCCATTAAAACAACCAATTCAGAGTATATTTCAACGGAAAACATAAATAATAAAATAAGTTCCCAAAACCCGGGAATTAAGCCCAAAACCAATTTAAATGTATTTGATAAAACTTTTAAAAAATAAATGTTCAATATTTAAATCTTCCGTTCACGTATGTCCATCACCGTCCAAGTAGTTTTGTGCACGTTCAAGCGGTAAGGCATCATCCTCCTAACCTGAAACTCACACTAACATGCACACAAAGTCAGCTTGAGCTGAGTGAGTTCAAGTTTTAAATAAATAATATCAATAATTAATAATCATAATAGTCATTCCAAGTATTTTAAAATATAAAAGGGATACATTATTTAGGCCATCATCATCAATAAATAATCATACTTATATATATATATATATATACATATATATAAACAACTTAATAAGTACATCCCTATATATATAAATATATATATATATATATAACATCCAAGTAATAACATCAGGGTCGAGAAAACGTACAACCCAAACACGTAGCAACTCATTCAACGTATGTAAACATAAAGTAGGCATACGTAACATCCGTAGTCGATAACGACTACTAACATCACCAAAATATTGGCCATACAATAATACATACATACGATAATATCATCTCAAGGCCTACCCTATACAAGTAAGCCCATCCAAAATAATTTTAAACATTTCATCAAGCAAAATCGCTTAGGTGTGCATGCTAGCCCAAAACCTTAAAAGAGTAAAAAGGGGCATCATGAAGTCACCTGAAACAAGACACGTATTTATCACGAGATAGAGAATCCCTAAGTAATCCCAAAACGCAAACACCTGTTGGTTTACATTCAAACATTACTAACGACATCGAAATGACTCGTTTATCCTACGAGACGTTTTAACATGGTTTGGGTTACCTAAAGCCTCGACCTCATAAAACTAAATCACAACAGCCCCTGAGGCCTCACATTCACCAAAACGACCCTTAGGTACTCCCGGGAATAAAGAATTTCCAAATTACCCCCGGAAGCACTAGGTGATACCAATACGCGCGTTTAAGAGTCGTTTAGGCCGTTAACATCCAACTCAGCCCCGTGTGGACCCAAAATGATAAAATCACAGCCAACTAGTCCACACGACTCTACACGAGTCTAATGGGTCGGTAACTCGCAAGTACAACGCACCAACTAATCAATAAACGAAATTGCGCGTTGTACCGACCCGTTCGAGTGACCGGCAACCAATTCAGCCCCATAACTTATAAAAATGATTTTTCAACAGCCCGTACCTCAAATCAAGTTCCCCCGAGCTGAATGGTCGTTAATCACTTCAACCCTCGCGTTAAACGCATCAAACTACAATTCTAGTCAACCAAACACTAACAATCAAACTACAACTAGTTGACCAATCTAACGAACACCAATGAACATGATTTTTAAGTATGATATACTAGACATAACTAGGAGGATTTTGGTGCAAAAACCTCACTCAAAACAGTCCTGGAAATGCTCAATTGGACAGCCACCCGGTTAGCCTAAAACAAGCCATTAATCGATCAATACGCGTGTTATAACGACCAATTATGGTGTAAAAGACTTGGGGAATTGTAGAACTAACCTTTAATTGATGTTTTATGCTCACACCATGGCTGGAAAGAAGAAAATCGCGGGGGGGGGGGGGGGGCTATGAAGCTGCCAATCGGACCAAAGCAATAGGGTTAGGTTTTTTTTGTTTATTGTTATAATATAAAAATGTTTTTTTAGTTTATTGTTAACGTACTGGGATGACGAAAAGGTTTCCAGGAGATGTCGGTTAAATCCCGAGAACTATACATACTTTACAAGCTCCGAATCCTTGAACCGAAAATTAACGGGCGTTGCACGGTTGCCATGTACAAGGCATACGCAGCCAAAGCCGGTTTCGATGTAAGGATGTCAACCATAACATGGACCAAAGGTGCCATATCTCATAACATGGACCAAAGGTACCCCACGTTGCAAAGAGGTGGATACCATGGCCACGTCATCGTCCTCTTCCAAGCTACGCCACCGGAATACAAAGGTTACAAGTTGTAATGCGTGTATTAAACTTAAAGTTCCACCGAACTCGATCGGTTTTGAGATATATGATTTCATAGAGGCTCACAATCATGGCCTTGTTAGAGATTACAATATGGGCCTAACACGCGGGAGAAGACAGTTATAGTTTTTAGACAAGGAATTTATTCAAAATCTTCAAACTACAGGTTTTGGTCCAGTCGTTGCTCACCGTGTTCAGTCATTTTTGAAGGGTGGAAAACGTTTGGTCACGGGTTCAAAGACTGATTTTAAGAACCATGCTCGCAAAGTCAGGTATTGTGTAGCTGATGCGGATGCTCAAATGATTGTCGATAGGTTTACCCACAACATGAGTCATTTGGAGGATTTTTTTTTCTAAATCAAAGCTGTTGACGGTGTGCTAAGGTCTATATTCTGGTCTGACCTCGTATCTAGATGCAACTATAGTATGTTTGGTGAAGTGCTAGCTTTTGATGCAACATACTCAACAAACAGGTAACAAATATCGCGTTGCGTTTCTCCCCAACAAATTCTAATCCTATTTTACCACACTTTATTTTTAATTTAGGCATGACATGATTTTTGTTCCTTTCATGGGCGTTGACTGCCACAAGAAATGTGTAACCTTCGGTGCCGACTTAATACATTTCGAAACGATTGACTCATATTAGTGGTTACTACATGCGTTCCTATCAGCTCATGGCAAGCAGCCTAGGTTGGTGTTGATAGATCAAGATCCAGCAATGAAACAAGTCGTTTCATCTGTTTTGAATGAATCTACACATAGACTGTGCATGTGGCACGTTACAAACAAAATACCGGTTAAGGTATATATACGCCTTTCATCATGAATGTTCTATTCCAGTTTTTTATTATTTTGGTATGCGTCGGTCATTTTAAGTTATTTATTGGCTCTATTGCACGTTCAACAATACTAGTTACTTTTTTTTTCTTTTATAGCTGAAGGGTGAGGTTCAGGTCAATGAAGAAATTAGATGTCGTGTTAAAAAGCTGGTTTGGAATGTATTCATCAAGCCGGAGACGTTTGAATCCATATGTCATGTATTGATTGACGAATTTAATTTAAGTGAAAACAAATGGTTAAAAGACATGTTTGCAATTAGGGAAAGTTGGGTTCCGGCTAACTTTAGAGATCTTCCAAAGTGTTGTTTGATGAAGACTACCTCATGTTGTGAGAGTTCCAACTTACAGTTCAAAGTATATTCTAGCCCTTGCAACAATCTTGTTCAATTCATGAACTACTTTGAAATGGCATTGAATGCTCAACGACACGTGCAGCGCGAATTGAAAAATGATACCACAACAAAGACACCGCCGTTAGAGACCCATTTGCCAATTGAGTGTCACGCCTCCTACCTCTACACTATAACAATTTTCAAGGAAGTTCATAAAGAGATTATAAAGGGATTGTATCAATCACAAAGACAAACGCATGGGTTTGTTGGCGAATTTAAGGTACATTTCCTACCATGTAACAAAATATCTTACATTTGTCGCTTACCTACTGTCATGTCACTAACTACTCACCCTGATTGAACGTATACTGCAGGTGACTCACAATCCCAATGACAACACATTTTCATGTTCCTGTAAGGGTTTCACTCGCATCGGCTGCCTGTGTAGACACATCTTCAAAGTCCTCCAAATCGAGCTAATTGATGAAATCCTTGACAAACACATTCCATCTCGATGGAGGAGTGACGTCCTAACCTCATCACTTTTCAAGATTGAAACCAGATACGGCGTTCCCCATGATGAAAGATCTAAACTAAGGCAACAGTTTTTGTCTTTGAACAATCAGTGCGCCGACCGTGCATGAGGAAACATAGAACTTCTCCAATCATTAGCCAATCAGATGCATCAGATCAAGGACAAAATATGGGAAACATTTCCTATAGAACCTTCCTATAACGGCAACTTCGCCATAATAAAAAATTTGATTGGCTACAAGTTACCTGAGCAAATCACAATAAAGCCACCAACAGGGATTAAAAATAAGGGTTCAGGTTCTCGCAAGCTCAAGATTGGTCCAGGCAAGAAGGCTAAGAAAAAAAGCAAAAAACCTAAACGTTTTTGTACAAAATGTAACAAATGGGTTCGTGGTCATGACTCGCGTAACCATAAGAAAGTTATGGAAGAGAAGGAACGTAGGCGAAAAGAAAGGGAACAACGCCGAAAGGAAAGACAAAATGGCAACAATGGATAACCAACCGGCGGAACATGCTAACACCGATGAGACCGTTGACACATCTGAAACGGATTCTTCTGAAGATTCAGACGACACGAGCGATACCGAATACAATACTGAATAATATCTTTTTTATTTTTATTTTTTTTGTTTTTTTACTTGTGAGACAATACCATCTGCTGTTACACCTTAACATTTTCAATACACATCACATTTCAGTTTCATACACCTCTATTCACATCACTCAGTCTTTACCCTTTTCTCAGACGCATTAAAATTGCTTCCCCCGGGCTGCTTACTATACGAATTTGAGTTCCATGCCTTCCTAATCTCGGTCGGCGGTAACTTCTCCCTCTGATCATACAACGTACCTGCTAAAGTAACCACCGAGTGAAAAGAGTTCATGTCGGTAGTCAACACACTCCTACGAACATCCACCGGAAGCCCCTTCACGTACTTCTTAATCCTCTTGTCTTCGGGAGTAACCAAATCGGGACATAAACGAGCCATCTTGTTAAACTTGGTGGTATACTCCCAATTCGACATAGTACCAGCCTCCAAGGTCAAGAATTCCTGTTCTATCTTATCCAATTCATGCGGAGGACAGAACTGATCGAGAACCAATTTCTTCAACTCATCCCATGTCATCCTCCTAATTAAACGATCACCCATATCATGCGCCAAGTTATCCCACCAACATAGTGCCTTGGAACGAAACGAGGCAGTAGCATAAGTCACCATGTCATCCCCCTTGCACTTACTAACCCTCAGAACGGCCTCCATCTCTCTCACCCACTGATGTGCTGCCAATGCATCTTTAGTACCGGCGAAAGAAGGGGGGTCGCACTTCTTAAAGTCACCATACGAGCAACCCCGAGTAGATACACTAATAGTCCGCACCTCATCTTCATCCCCACTCGGCACATACACTTTCTCTTCCTCTTCGACCTGCACCTCCTTACTCTTCCTTCCCTTATCCGAACCTTTACCAACTAGGGACTCCTCCATGGCCTTAACGGCCTCAGCAACGATATCAGGTATGGCGCTATGGAGCACCTGGTAGACCTCATACACGATAGCAGGATCTAAGGCGGGGTTATCCCCGTCCTTCATGAATCGGGGTCTCCTGCTGGGGAGTACGAATCTCACTCTCGGCTTTGGCACGTGGCTTACGACCACGGCCGCGAACACTAGGACCGCCTCTCTTAGCTACTCGAGTATTAACCATGACTTATCCCTACAAAGATAGAATTTTAACACGATTAAGTACAGGTGGCATTTAGAACATGTAAGGTAAGGGTAAACTGCTAATGACGTTGATCAAGTGTAATTAGTCGTTTACTTACCCGCCCGTCCTAAGCACCCCCTGCCCCTAACCTCGTTAGCCTTCTATCTAACACTTAGACAGTTAATCACATACTGAAACTTTTAAATTTAAAAGGGTGACTAATAATTTAAAGTTACCTCTTGGCGTGCAGCTACTCGCGGTGGGCATACTGGTCTCTTTTATTACAGTTCGAGTCTAAGCATTCGGGGATGCTCGGATCCCTCGAACCATGGCTCTGATACCAACTTGTAAGGCCCTGAACCCCGGGAGCCCCACAGTTGGTATTCATACAAAATATAGATTAAAATAATTAAACTTGAAAACGGTTCCTTCCATTAAAACAAACATCTCAGAGTGTAAATTCAGCGGAAAACATAAATAGTGAAGTAAGTTCCCAAAAACCCGGGAATTTTTCCCAAAACCAACTTTAAAACATAATTAATGAAACTATTTAAAATAAAATTTTTCAAAGTACATTCTTCCATCCACGTATGCCCTTCACCGACCAAGTAGCTTCGTGCACGTCCAAGCGATAAGGCATTCTCTTCCAAACCTGAAACTCACACTAACATGCACACAAAGTCAGCTTGAGCTGAGTGTGTTCAAGTTTTAAGTAAATAATATCGGTAATAACAATATGATAGACATACCAAAAGTTTAAAAACAAAAGAGTGCATCCATTAAGTCATCATTACCGAAGACTAAACATTCTCATACATACATATACAAAAGATATATATATATATATATATATATATATATAAACATCCTTTCAAGTACATCCCTATATATATAACAATATATATATAACATCCACGTATAACATCAGGGTCAAGCAAACGTACAACCCAAACACATAACATCAACGCATGCAAACACAAAGTAGGCATACGCAACATCTGTAGTCGAAACGACTACAACTCCGCCAAATATAGGCCAAACAATAATGTATATGTGTATATATATATATATATTTAACATCCCAAGGGCTACCATATACTAGTAAGCCTATATAAAATCATTTAAAACATTTCATGAAGTAAGAAAAACACTTAGGTGTGCATGCTAGCCCAATATTAAAAAGAGTAAAAAGGGCATCATGAACTCACCTGAGATCAACCAAACACCAGCAATGAGCTAGGAAATCTCTAAGTGCACACTCACAAGTAAGGTCCTGTAAATTGTACACAACGCGTTACTAAACTAGACCGTAAGAACACACTTGCCTAACGGGCCGCTCAGGCCCAACAACTTGGCCCGAGGCCCAACCCATACTCTTTTACTTTACCTCAGCCCCTAAAACCTTTCAATTAACCAAATCCACCCTACGATCATGGTCAGGGCTAACCATGATGCACAACTCACCCGTCGGTATGCAAATCGAGTCGAATACGCGCGTACTAAATCTAAAAAACCAATTGTCAAACAAATCAGCCCCAAATGGACCAAATTCCCATCTTAACCTTTTCATACATCATAATTATGTCCCTCGAGTTGATAGGGTCGAAGGTTCCTTTTTACAACACTCACTTTAATGTTTAAACGACAATTTGCGCACAACCGATTCGATTAACTAATCACCAACCTAATCAGCCCTGAGTACCAAAAAAATAATTTTCCCACAGCCCTTAAACCCCCCTAGGGCTATACAAACTGATTCGGTTGGTCATTCAATCGATTAACGCATCAAACTCAACAATTGACGATTCTACACCCGATAAACCCTAGTTTTCGAACTAAAATCGATTGACCGGCCTAAACACCTCCAATGGCCACGAAATTTTAATATGATGTAAATGCCATACCTGGGAATCTTTCTACACCAAAAACTCTAATTTTTATCCACCGGAAGCGGGTTAATTGAACCTTGGCCGAAATCTGTCCAACGAAAAGAATCGGCAAAATTGAGCATCAAAACGATTAGGGGTGAACGAAAAGAGTGTTGGGGATTGTAGTACATACCTTAAAATACTTCTAAGTGCCTTGGAATCACTCAAAAAGTCGAAGCAAAGAAGGGGGGGCTGTCTTCTGGCCGATCGCTGCAGGTGGGGAGGGTAAGGGTTAGGTTATATATATATTTTTTTTTATATAAAATAAGAAGTTTCATTCAAGCCCCTCAAGTATAAAGGGTAAGGCATCTTGGAGGAAAAGTTACATAATTTTAACGTACCGGGATGACGTAAAGGCTCTCGAGAAACGTCGGTTAAATCCCGAGATTAATACATACTTTACAAGCTTTAACTCTTGGAACCGAAATTAACGGGCGTTACACTCCCATACCAGTCACCATCACAAACTAAGGTTTAAACATTGAATACTATCACCTGAAAAGATGTAAACACAAGCCCAATACACATGACTACTAAACATTTACTTTAACATACATGAGAAGCAAGTGTAACAGAACTTACAAGCTCGATTGGTTCTAGAAACAACCAATACGGCGTCGAATCGCTCCGAGTTGACTCCCCATCATTCAATACCATTTAGAAACACGAGATGACGTTGCTACTTATCGTCATGTTCGGCTGCGGCGTCTCAAACGCACCTCACAAACCTAACAATCAACCTTCAGTCGAAAACAAAGTTTCCCTACAAAGAAACACAATTTTGTTACTACTACTACCACTAACATATGAACTTAGCGTCAAGTATATCAGACAACTAACGTTTCTGGGCCACCAGTCCGATGCATGTACCTCCAAACAAGAGTCTCATCTTTTTCTTCTTTGCTAGTGACATCCACCGGCCTATACATATACGGCGATCTAAGCCGGTAGCTTTGATGTATTTCCCTTTTCTCCCTTTTTATACCTTTACTTTTATCGCCCATTCGTCTTGACACTTCACTCAAAGGAACGTGCTCTGTATCACTATCAATCACTTGTCTCCCTTGATTCTCCCCCGTCCTCAACTCAACATCCTCACCTAGTATATAACCTCCTATCTTTGTTGTCGTTGGTGTCTTCAGCACTACTTCATCACCAATCTGTGTCATTCCCAAACTAAACGACGGTTCAACCAAAATCGGAATAATTTCCTGTGTTACATGCTTCAATGCCCTAGCGCTGCCAATTCCAGCTTCACTTCCACTTCCACTTCCTTTCCCACCAGCACTCACCTTGTCTACACTGTCGCACAATTGTTTCACAACATCCGGATCACTCCAAAATGGTGAGCAATTAGGATCTTGGTCATCTAAATCATCAACTTCTCGTACCGGTTCTCCCTTTTCTTCTACCATTTCCCGTACACTACGCTCAATGATCTTTTCGTTACTAACCTGGCCTACACATGCTGCCATTTTTAACTATTTTCCTAACCGCACGTCCAGAATCCCCAAATACCTTTTCCCGCCGTCTTCATATTGAACAACCTCAGTGTACTTATCAGCAAGTTCTTTCAGCTCATCATCCCCGGGATACGCATCATATGCTTATTTCATTAACTTTTCAAATTCCTCCTTGCATCTGGAAAGCATGGCTAACACTTTCCCCATGCGTTGCACCTTTGCCTGCATACACAACAGTCGGTAGTATTACAAACTCGACGGTACTTTCAACAAAGAAAACAACAAACCGGTGTGACATAAGTAGCGTAAATGACTATTACCTGCAACTCAGATTCTTCGATTGCCAGACTATCCTCACTATTAACGTTCTCCTTACCACTTCTCTTCTTCGAGGATCCAATAATTTTTAAATTCATGCGTCTACCGAACCCACCACCAACTATTTCAAGATGTTGCCTTTCCTTCAACTTATCTAACATCCAGCCACATAGACCGAGATTTGATAGGGATGCTGGTACTCCATCCATCCTTACTTTTTCAACATAATACAACTTCAAGCATAGCAAAGATCATTATTTACTTTAAACATATCTATCCAAACTATTGAGACAGAGCATTAACTAAGATTACAATAAGTGTTATGACATCAATGTTCACAACAACGACTAAGTTACTGTTTATATTCTCAACAGTTATATCGGTGTCAACTACGTCTATTTACCTACACCCTATCCACATGGAAAACATACACGATTACTTATTCTATATACCAAAACTTCAAAACATAGCAAACATCAAACTTTGAATACTAATTACAAAACAATAATATTATACCTTCAAATTTTACTACTGCAATGTTCACACCAACGAGTATTATATATTTTATATTCTGGACATTTGTATCAGTTAATACTATGTATAACTACCTACACCATATCCACATTTAAAACAGAAACGTATTGCAGCTACTATTAGACGACGAATACAGCATAGTAAAAATAACGATAAAGTCGTTAGGTTACATCACTTACAGCTAGTATTGTTAGCGGCCCCACATAGTAAGTCTTACGATCGTCACTCTTCCATTTATCCGTGCACTCTCTAATACTACGGTATATAACCTCACACCAATCAATGTTCTTCACATCACACTCCTTATTAAAGAACGGTAGAAAAGCCTTCAGAGATCTACCGTTTCCAGAACACTCTACCATTGTCACCATGAACAGCATAAGAAAGTCAACCTTAAACATCCAGTCAGCTTGATCATATGTTCCAAGCCTGCTATCTATATCCGGAGGGCTCGCATCACTTTTACCGTGGACCTCTTTCCATGCCTTACTTACACTTAGAATGGATTTTGAATCCTCACACTTTACAACTACTTCACCTACTTTAGGTAATCCCGTCAACGAATGAATACCATCCTTTGTTAGCCTTAACCCACCTTCACACAATTCTAGAGTCATTGTTGACACGTCAAGCTTGTCCACCAAATAATATCCCAAGTTCCCTGGTATTCCATCAACAGTCATCGATATGAATTTACCAAAACCCATATCCTTTACACACTTCCGCTGTGCATTCGAAGTTTCTTCAACGCACTACACAGCGAGTGTGGAGAAGATCTGGTACTTATGCTTGGAACATTATACTTATCATATTTTGTCTTCCATTTCAAGTTCTCTTGTTTTGTTACGGCTTGCTAAGTGTTATGGATGACCAAAGCAGGTTGCTCTTTGAGAAAGTCGTCATCAACATCCATTAGCTCTGTCGACGAACCCACCACAACACCAGATCCACCTTCACCGTATGATGCATCCCCTACATTTTTTAAAACATGTGTCAACCATAAACCCATATCTCTAAAATAAGAAGCCTCTAACAGCATGTATGCTACAAGATTATATTACAAAACACAATTACCTATATGTTTCTTCTTAGCCAGTGACAACTGTCCTTTCTGCACATTGTCACTTGATTGTGTGCTCTCGAGGTACACTACAGGCAGAATAACAGATTGTAAAAACTAACTTACAACATAATGGACTGTCACAACATCAATAGCTAGCAAACTAACGCCATCATTCCTATTAGAACCCCACTAAAACTGTTTATAAACAAACACATACCTTTTTTCTTAATCTTACTCCCCCCTCGCCCACCGTATTCTGCATCCCCTATATTTTCATCAACCGTTGTTAACAGTAAATCCAAATCTATATAAATACATGCGTCTACAAACATTATGCTACATCATTATGATACAAAACATACTAACCTATATGTGTCTTCTTAGCCGCTGACTGATGCGCTTTCTTTACCTTCTCAGTTTCATCTCGGATCGCGAGTTTCGCTACACGCACAAACACGGATTAGATACCCAACAGACTATACAATTGACAATCAAAACATCGATAGATACGAACGTAAGTCGCGCATATTTAATTTAACAACCACCTAAAAAAGTATTGACAACAGAAACATACCTTTTTCCTTACTGTTACTCTCCCCTTGCCCAACGTATGCGACATCCCCTACATTTACATCAACAGCTGTCAACCGTAAATAAAATTTTACGTAAACAACTCCTCCTACAAACATAATGATAAATTATTTTTATCCAAAACAAACTTACCACTGTGCTTTTTCTTAGCCGCTGACTTTTGCCCTTTCTATAACCCCTAAGTTTCATCTTGGCTCTCAAAGTGCCCTACACGAGCAACCACGGTTTAAAAAAAACAAACATACTATACTACCGATCATCCAAACTTCGCTATTAACGTAAATGGCCCCTATTGTTATTTATATCACCTTAAAAAAATTTTACAAACAAATAAATATACCTATCTCGTTACTCTTACTCCCCTCTTGATCACCATACGCTACATCTCCTACATTCACACAACCGTTACAAACCATTAATCCATCTTTATAAATATATCCTTCAACCAATACAGTGCTACAAGAGTCTTATACACACCGTCCATACCTCTACGTTTCTTCTTAGGAGGTGACTACTGCACTTTTGGTACCTTCTCTATTTCATGTGTCTTATTGCGGTCCACTACACGCACAAAAAACCCATTAGCAAACACAACATAATCACTATCGACCTTCAATACAATCGCTACATATGAACGCAACAGCAACCTATTTTGTTACTGTGCCCATTACACTTTTAAAACACTAGACATACCATTTTTCTTATGCGTTTTCCCCTCTTCCACGTCCACATCCACCGGGTTCGCACTATCGTTAACAAACCTAGAAAAGCTAATTCTCTTGGCAATCCTTTCACTTTTCCTCTCTACACAATCCTTAAACGAAACTATCAAAGACCAAACCACATAACCGAAACAACCTTAACGATGTCCAACAAAAAAAACCCAATAACATTTCAACAATAAGGATCACTTACTGGTCGACATCGTTAACGCAAGATCCGTCCGGCTATGACTTGCACCACATACTAAAATGTCAGCATCATCATAATCCGTAACTACAAGAACAAACTCCTACACATCATACACATATACATCACAACCAGACATGCGTACATCATCGTTTTTAGTACACACCATACACTCCAAACTCATATACATAGCATACACGCACTCGAAAAACATCGTGCACACAACGTTGACACATATATCTCAAAAGACACAACAGCTCTATTAAAACACCTACACAACTCACAAAACAATGGGTGCACATCTCACTTTTTACACATAATCCACCCGTAACTTATATACTAGTTGCTGCTTAAATCTCACTACACAACCCGAAATCTAACCTATTTAAAACCACCTAAGTAAAAAAACATTAACGAACGACCACCAAGACAACTACACGTGATACATTATACATACTACAATACAATGCATCATATTCGTATTTTCATACAACCATGTCCGACAATCTGTACATACAGATATGAACATCGACACCAAAGTCAAGACCAACAGACTATCCTACATCTGCTCATTCAAAGCTACACAGATTACATCTCATCACAAAGCACACAAACCACAACCTACAAAACTCAGGAAATTTAAAGACGACTGATATAATGCTTAATATATATAAATTCTTTGTATATTTTATATAATATTTTAATAGTTTTTGTTTGGTTTTTATTAGAATTTGTATATTACTAACATATTTGAATAATGTAGGTTCCGGAGGTTTATCGTTGTTAAAACGGGCGAAAAAATGAGCTAAAACAAGCCAAACCGGTGAACCAGAGCATCAGAATTGAACCAGACCGCATCAGAATTGAACCGGACCAGATCAGGAGTGAACCGGACCGGGACCAAGTTAATTTGGCCACGCTGCACGGCCAAATAAGGGGATTTGGTAGCGTAGCGCGGCCAAATTGCCCACGTTGTGTGGCCAAGTGGGGGTATTTTGGTAGCGTGGCGCGACCAACCTAATTTCTAGAATATTCCGGGTTTTGGGCTTTGATCAATATATAAACACCCCTAATCTCACCCTTAATTAGACCTGAAGTTGCCAGCCGAATTAAGAGAGTTCCCGAGCTTAGGATTGCTACTTTTAGCGACTTTGGAGTTGAAGAATCATCCGGTGGTGCGTATATTGGTTGAAGACGAAGAACATGGGTTTTATCTTCTGTTTTCTTTCATTTTCTTTTATATCCGCCATGAATTCTTTGTTGTTTGTTTTGTT
Source organism: Bidens hawaiensis (assembly GCF_021521415.1). Classification (NCBI taxonomy): domain Eukaryota; kingdom Viridiplantae; phylum Streptophyta; class Magnoliopsida; order Asterales; family Asteraceae; genus Bidens; species Bidens hawaiensis. The sequence goes on from NW_027491168.1 coordinate 1,669,758, forward strand.
TGATTTCACTTATGAAGAATCATCCGGTGGTGCGTATATGACTGCCTAGGCTAAACATTATTTCACTATGCTAGCAATAATTATTAATTAAATAAACCTAAGTGTGTTGCTAACCTAAAATCTGTAAAGTGCTAGGTTATTGATTGATCTTTATTATTTAATCTTGCTAGATTTGGTTCTGCGTAGGGAGTCCGTCTAGGTTTGATTATTTATTATTGTCTATTAAATCAATTAAATATATTAAACTGCCTTTGATTTTGGCGCTGTAAGGTAGGATTTCGTATAAAGGAACTACATTATAAATAATTTGGTGACCGTAAGGAAACTTGATTTTTAATACTGGTATGCGTTAAAACTCATTAGAAACCCATAGGTGTCTCTTGAGAAGGGTCAGGGGTCCTATTCGGGTTTTCTCTTGAGTGTCTATTATACGATCCCAGTCCATAATTTAATATTTTCCCAGTTAATTAACAACTGAAATTTAGGGGATTCTAGTCTAGGTATTTTTCTCATTATCGTCTTATTTACTCAAACTTGTGTTTTGGTTATTTCACTTGTTTTTCTTAATTAGTTTTAATTTAGTATTTTAAACAAAACCCCCCCTTTAACAAACAAATAGTCTTGTCAGTATTAGTTGAGTCTAATTAGCTAGTTTACGTAATTTAAAGAGTCTCGTGGATTCGATATCCAGAGTTACTTAGCTGTATTAGAGTCGACCGGTTCACTTGCCGGTTAGTAGTTTTAGTTAAGTTAAGAGTCTAGAATTTATTACTTAGTGTCTAGATTAGCGTGTTTTTATTATACTCCTTTTAGCACATCAAGTTTTTGCGCCGTTGCCAGGGACTCTTGGCGATTGCGTTATTAGATTTGATTAGATTTATCTGCTACATACGTGCTACTTGTTTTGTTTTGTTTTGTTTTGTTTTGTTTTGTCTTTGAGTCTTAGGAGTCTAATTAATTTTAGTTTAATTTTAAGTCGAGTTTATTTTATTTATTCTTAGTTTTATTTTCGTATTTTCATAGTGTCTGTTGATTTGGTCTTGTGAGTTTTTCAGGTTTATGCCACATCTTCGTTCGCAAGGACCACCTCTGTTAAAGTCAGAAGCTTGTTCGTCATCACCAATCATCATAGATTCTCCACCGAAGTCATCACCACATAGTTCATCGTCGTCGAGTCCCAAAACCATTCCTGATATTCAATTGGCCGACAACCGAACCGTCTACCAACAAGCCTTCGAGGGTTTCACCGGAGACCACTCGCCCATCATCACCCCCGTAATCGATAACCCTAATTCCTGGCAGATTCCCTCGTACGTCATAGCCAATCTCACTCAGAGTAACCTATTTCATGGTCGTGATGATGAAGACGCACCAGCACACATAAACCGTCTTACCCGTGTTGTCAGAACGTTCAACTTGCAAGGTGCTAATGAAGACGCGATTTTCCTTCACTTGTTCCCGTTTTCACTCACGGGTCGTGCCGCCACTTGGCTCGATTCACAACCTGATGGAGCATTCACTACTTGGGTCGTGCCAAAGCATCTCGCCTCCGTGATCAGATCCACTATTTCCACATGGAGCCGGATGAGCCGTACTATCAAGCATGGGAGCGCTTCCAGAACTTACTGTCCCGTTGTTCACAGCATGGTCTTAATCCTTGGGCCCTTGTTGAGAAGTTTTACAATGGGTTGAAATATGAGACTCAGGCTCGATTCGACACTGCTGCTGGAGGTAATTTAATGGATAAGAAAAATGTAGTTGAGTGTAATGAATTGTTTGAAATTTTTTCCCAGTCCGAATTTGCTGAAAACCACGTAACGGGAATTCAAATCCCGTCACTAGTACGCCCTCATCCGTCCGAGGTGTGCACCAGGTCAATCTGGATACTAGTGTGGATGCTACCTTAGAGAGCCTAACCCGAGAGATTGGAGAACTTAAGGCTAAGGTAGATAAGCGTGAGTTGTGTAGAGGAGGGCATGGGACTTTAGATTGTCCATTGATGAGTCAGGAGCAGGTAGAGTTCATAGGAGGGCAGAATAGGGTTCCTAATGCGTTTAATGAAAATAATAATTCAAATTGGAATAACTATAAAAATAATAACTATAATTCTAATTGGCGTTCTTCCGGTACACCCCCTAGTTTCCACTCAAATTCAAATCTTAACGGGGGGCAGGATTAGTTGTTTAGTGGGGATCAAAGTAGTCAAGGTGGGAGTAATGGGCGGGACTTGAGTAGTGGTATTGGTAGGCTAGAGGAGATGATGAAGCAAATACTTTTTAAAGATCAGGAAACTCAGAAAAAATTTGCCGATCATGATTTGCTTTTAAGGAATCACCAGTCCGCACTCTTAGATCTTCAGAGAACCGTAGGTGATATAGCCCAACGTTTAGATGAGAGCCCCCAGGTCAGTTTTCGGGTTCCACTCAGCAAAATCCGGCAGCTCAGTAAAATGCCATCTCCACTCGTAATGGTAGGGTTTTTAGGTCCGGAGAGAGATGTTGAGGTAGAGAAGGGAGATAAGTTAGTGGATGAGGAGATAGTGATGGAGACTCCTGGGAGGGTGCAACCTAGGCTAGGCCTAGCAAGTACCGCACCTATCAGTGAGCCCATAGTTAGAGGAATTGAAGAGAAGAAACCGAGGGATATTAGGCCTTCACCGCTTATAGATCATGCTCTTGTCCCGTACCCAGCCCGTGTTAAGAATCATAAATTTACTAGAGAGTACGGTAACTTCTTAGATATGTTTAGGCAGCTTAGGATTAATTTTCCATTTATCGAGGCCCTCCAGCATATGCCGAAATATGCCAAGTGTTTGAAAGATCTTCTTAAACGAAAGGAAAGCCTGGAGGAGCTTTCGACCATTCCACTTAACAGAGAGTGTTCGGCAGTAGTGCTTAATAAGGTACCTGAAAAATTACCTAATCCCGGTGTTTTCACTATTCCATGTTTATTCGGTAGGGATACCTCGTGCCAAGCCTTAGCGGATCTAGGAGCTAGCATAAACTTAATGTTATATTCGCTGTTTGAGAAGCTAGGCCTAGAAGAACTTACACCCACTCGTATGTCGTTATCATTAGCTGACCGTTCGGTAAAGTACCCTAGGGGGCTCATAGAAACTGGCTCGTGAAAGTTGATAATTTGGTTTTCCCAATAGATTTTGTTGTTTTAGATATGGAGGCCGATGAGAGAGTACCTATTATTTTAGGTCGTTCATTCTTGCGTCTGCTAGGGCACTCGTTGATGTATTTGAAGGTAAGATCACTCTTAGAGCCGGTGATGATAGTGTTACTTAAGTTGCTAATTAAATCCATGAGACACCCGAGTGGTCAAGACGATCTCATTGATCCATGTCATCCCGTTTATGCAATTGAGTCTTTTATTCCAGGCATAGATCCACGTCTCGATCACCCCCGTTACGTCAGAGTTTGTGTGGAGGAGGAGAGAGAGGTCGCGACGTCTCGAGAATTGATGGAGTTTGATAGAATGTAACACCCGTAAATTCCGTTAATATGATAGTTAGCCTTATAGAGTTTGTATTTTAACCGAGACTCGATATGGCATTCCTCGGGACCTCCTTGTCCTTCTCGTATGTCATATTATTAAAATTTTGGCACAAGACATCGCATTTCACAAGTTAGTGGGCCTAAGTGTAACAATATTATAACCTAAAACCCTAGTTCCCTCTCTCTTGTCTCCTATCCGATTGCCATTTTCAGCAGCCACTCTCCTTGATTTTTCTCCAATGTTCCAGCTATTCTAAGGCTCCATACTCTAATTCAAGGTTAGTATTATATCAATGAATGTCTTTTTCACCATTAAACCCTTTATTGAACCCTAGAGATGTCATAAACATGTTAGGGTTAGAGTTTTGATTAAAACAGTTGCTGACAGATTCATACTTGTTTACTGTTCGGTCTTTAACTCGATGAAAATTTATTTTTTTGATCGATTCTGGAATCCATGATGTTCTTCTTTGAGTCTAGTTTCTAGAAAGGTATAATATGTAATTTTTGGATGAGATTTGAATGGTTTTTATGATTTTTTAAGATCGAGTGTCAAAGCTGATGCGGGATGACGGATTCTGGTCTGTCTTCCCAACATCATAACTCATTTTTGACAAGTCCAAATTGGTTGGTTCCACTTCTGAAACTTAATATTTTGAGTAAGGAATCAAACTTAATTGGAATAGTTTAATTTGGTTGGGTAATTATTTACATAAAAATAAAACCATTTTTTTGCGCATTGAAATAGCTGCACATACCTTTCTGTGTTGAAAGAATATTTATAATTTTTGTGTCCACTGGAAAAATATAATAAAAATACATTTATAAATATAATACATTTATACAACTTTGGTAAAAATTTCATAATTTATTTCTATGGTTTTCCTATGTAATAAAATATATCTTTACATGCTAAAATATGCACGTTATACTCGTTATTAATCTATTCGTTCGTTTTAGGCTTAACCGGTGGTTGTCCATTCGAGTACCTTTCGGGGCAGTTTTAAGTGAGGTTTTGCTCCATAATCTTCCTAGGTATGTCTAATATAATATACTTTTGTATCATTCACTTTGGTGCTCGTTTGATTGTTCAACTAGTGGTAGATTGAAAGTTAGGATTCGGTTGTCTTGAATAGTAAATTGTTGCGTTTAACGCGAGTGTTGAAGTAATTAACGACCAATTCAGTTCGGGTGACTTCGCTTCAGGTTACGGGCTGTTGGAAAATTATTTTTATAAGTATTGGGGCTGAATTGGTTGTCGGTTACTCAAACGGGTCGGTACAACGGGTATTCGCGTTTATTGAATAGTTGGTGCGTTGTGCTTGCGAGTTACCGACCCATTCAAATAGTGTAGCATCGTGTGGACTTGTTGGCTGTGAATTTATCAAATTGGGTCCACACAGGGCTGAGTTGGATGTTAAGTGCCTAAACAACTCTTAAACGTGCATATTAGTCTCACCTACTGCTTCCGGGGGTAATTTGGGAATTCTTTGTTCTCGAGAGTATCTAAGGGTCGTTTTGGTATATAAAAGGCCTCGGGGGCTGTTATAATTCATCTTGGTGAGGTCGAGGCTTTAGGTAACTCGAACCATGTTAGAACGCCTCGTAGGATAAACGAGCCCCTTCGGTGTCGTTAGTAACTATTGTATATAATCTGACAGGCACGTGAGTTGTGAAATTACTTAAGGGCCCTCTAGCTCGTGGTGACTTGGTGCCTCGTGTCAGGTGAGTTCGTGATGCCCCTTCTTACATTTTTACGTTTTGGGCTAGCATACACACCATATTACAATTTTACCCGATTTTTACTTGTTTAAACTAATTGGATGGTATTACATGGCCTTACTTGTGTTTGTGGGTTCATGAAAATATGTGTGAATTATATTCTTTGCCTTAGGATATTTGAGACTCGTTTATGGTCATATATTCCTTAAGCTAATATATATTACTTATGGCCTATGCTCAATGATATAGGCTTACTTGTATCATAGCATGTCTTGAGATGATATTTCTGTATGTATGCGCATGTGTTACTTTATAACCATAGGCTTACTTTCATTATGGTATATTTTGGAATGATATATATATTTATATATATACGCATGTTTATACATGTGTACTTTATGGCCAATAATTGGCGATGTTAATTAGTCGTTATCGACTAAGGATGTTTGCGTATGCCTACTTTATGATTGCATATAGATGGATGGTGATCTTGGACGGGCCAAACTATACTACTCAGGTTCTAAAATCCTGTGGCGGGCCCTGGAAAGCCCGTAAGGGGGGAGGCTCGTGTGGCATGGTCACCATCGGATGGAATGTTACATGTTTGGGTTGTACGTGTGCTCGACCCTGATGTTAATACTTGGATATTACGTGTTTGGGTTGTACGTGTGCTCGACCCTGATGTTATTACTTGGATGTTACGTGTTTGGGTTGTACGTGTGCTCGACCCTGATGTTATTACTTGGATGTTAAGCATAGGGATATAATTATATAGATATATAAGTATGATTACTTATTGTTTATTATGGCCTAACTGTCCAGATCCCGTTTTTATATTTAAACTCTTGGAATGATTTATTTAAATGTCAATTATTAAAACTTGAGCTCACTCAGCTCAAGCTGACTTTGTGTGTATGTTAGTGTGAGTTTCAGGTTTAGAGGAGGATGCTTACCGCTTGGACGTGCTCGAGACTACTTGGACCGTTGAAGGCATATCTAGTAGGGGAATTCAATAATGAACATTGTTTCTTTTTAACCATTACTCGATATAACTAAAGTTTGTTTTGGGCATCATTCCCGGCTTTGGGGAACTTGTTTTAGTACTTGTGATTTTCCTCGAATTATTTACTCTTAACAGATTTTAAAATAAAATGAATTGCTTTGGGTTTAAAATCACATTTTCCCGGTCTTAGAAATTTTGATATTCCTTATTCCGCTGTTTATTACTCAGAGATGATTTTAATAAGATGAAATTGTTTGGCTTAAAATTTTTGAGAATTTTTGGATATGATGACCAACTGTAGGATTCCCGTGGTTTGGGGTCTTACATAGAAAGAAAGATGGTGGTCTGCAAAAGTTTGTGGAGTTTGGAAAGATTGAAGATGATTGGTCGTATCGTGGTGCAGTTTCTTGGAGGACCACGGAGTTATATCGAGGTGGAGGAAGCTCCACTCGGACAGCAGAGTAGTTCATATAGGAGAGTGTCTTGAGTGAAAACTCAAGTGTAGAGTTTGTATATTTATCCTATTTTTATTTTTGAGTCGTGTCGAGTCACTAAAGTAGATTTTTGTATTTTACTTTGTTTTTGTTTTTAAGATTTGCAGGATTGAGTGAGCTAGAAGAATGACCCCCATGAAGTATAATGCAAAATTCAAGTATGAGGATGGAGTGGCCGAACTGTATACTTTTTATTATTTGCTGCAATTTATTCATGTTTTATATATTATGTGGGTTAGTTGGTCTGGTGAAATACTTTGAATGTTTAAACTCAATCAAGTTGATAAGATATGTTTTAGATATTGTTTGTTGAATGTTTGCCGCTTACGTTCGTGTGTGAGAGAAAGGGATATTTGTTTAATGCACACGTTTGGAGTTGGAGGGCAGCTTTGGAAGAAGACTTTGGCATCATATCGTCATGCGCATATTACCAACTAAGTCTTTTTCATTATTTATCTTGCTTGTTTATTTTTATTTTTTTTTTCTTTTTTAGTTTTTTAGGTTTTTGTATTTTGAGTTTATTTTTATTTATATTTTTCGTCCTTATTCTTGCATTGAGGACAATGCTAAATTTAAGTGTGGGGATAGGACATTTGAGTCATAGTTAAATTTTAATCATATTAAAAAAAAAAGTTTTGGAAAATGTCCCTTGATTTTGTCTCTTTTTGCATTTCAATGGGAGATGAGGATACTTATCGGGAATCGGTTTTTCAAACTACTAATAATATGAGATAATATTAAAGAGGCGTACTAAGCTTGGGATGTGTCGGTAGGCCCAACTAGTCTTGAAAGGTTTTCCGTTGCATATTCTTAATAAACCTAATTAATCTTAGATTTTGTGGGTTCTCATCCTAAAGGGGGATAGTGAAGCTGAAATTCGATAAGGTATACGGAGTATTACCATAAGTTGATTACCCTAAGGTGGTGAGAATTGAATGCACTTTAAAATTAGCACCCTACTCCGTTTGATGAAAATAAATAAAGAGTGGTGGCGCCTCACAAATGTCCAATTTTATACGAGCTTTAGTCTTTAGTTATATATTTTTAGGTAAAAGATGCCTAAGTGCACAAAACGAAAATAATAAATAAATAAACAAATAAGCATTCCAAATGTTGATCTGAAAGAAAAAGTGAGAAAAATTATGTAATGAAAAATGCCAAAGAAGCATTCTCAAAAATAGAAAAAGAGGCCAAAGTGCACATACTAGACGAGACTGGGAGTTTACGTGTTACCAAGGGGATGGCGACTCTGAGGATACACTATTAGGGCTCGAAAGTTTCTAGTCAATAAATATTTTCTTAGGGGATATCTAGGATAAAGTCCAATAATATTTAAGGCATGCTCGTACAACCTCACTTGACCTATCATCCATTAATTCCATCTAAGTGCATTTTCTTCTTACCATTAAGGGGTTCTTATCTTACGGTGATATGTTGAACCAGTTTGCTTTAACTCGATTATTTTTAATTGTCTTTACTATGCTTGAGATGGGGTAGGTGGATCTTAACTCTAAAGGTGTGAGACCCATAGGTTTTTGATATCACATGAACTTAAATGCTTAATGTGCGTGGGGGCTTGATAGGTTGGTGGCTGAGTTTAAGTGGATAACAATATCGGCAATCGCGGTTTTTACGTTTATCTGAGCTTTAAGATAAACTAATATGTTTATAAGATCGTATTTTCTTCGATTCTGATCCCATAGTAATTAGACTTTTTCAGGGACAAAAAAGATAAGTGTGGGGATATTTGATATAATGCTTAAAATATATAAATCCCTTGTATATTTTATATAATATTTTATTAGTTTTTATTAGAATTTGTATACTACTAACATATTTGAACTATGTAGGTTCCGAAGGTTTATCATGGTTTAAAATGGGCGAAAAACGAGCTAAAACAAGCCAAACCGGCGAACCGGAGCATCAGAATTGAACCGGACCTCATCAGAATTAAACCGGACCAGTCCAGGAGTGAACCGGACCGGGACCAAGTTAATTTGACCATGTTGCGTGGCCAAATAAGGGATTTGGTAGCGTAGCACGGCCAAATTGCCCACGCTGCGCGGCCAAGTGGGGGTATTTTGGTAGCGTGGCGCTACCAACCTAATTTCTAGAATATTCCGGGTTTTGGGCTTTGATCACTATATAAACACCCCTAATCTCACCCTTAATCAGACCTGAAGTTGCCAGCCGAATTTGGAGAGTTCCCGAGCTTAGGATTGCTACTTTTGGTGACTTTGGAGTTGAAGAATCATCCGGTGGTGCGCGTATTGGTTAAAGACGAAGAACACGGATTTTATCTTTTGTTTTCTTTCGTTTTCTTTTATATCCTCCATGAATTCTTCGTTGTTTGTTTTTTTTGATTTCACTATGCTAGGCTAAACATTATAGACTTCCTAGGCTTATGATGAACCTACTTTGATGTCACACCCCGACCATGACGGAAACGTCGGGGCGCAACCGATTGATCATCGCACACGACACTATTAAGTGACAATATTTAATCAACTCATTTAAATTCATAAAAACACAAAGAGTCACATAACTTGTTCATACAATAACCGAATTCAAATCATAGTAAATAATATATTGTTCGTTTTGCTAATATCCTAATAGTCTCGATAACATTTTTTTTTCCTTCAAGTCCTCGAGTCAACTTAAAGTCAAACCTGTAAAATTGCATAAATAGATTTTGTCAACATAAAGGTTGGTGAGCAATTTCATAGTTTTTGAACAATAGATATATAATATGAAATTCCACAACTTGTATACAAAACAATAAATAATAGCAACAATTTAGATAAATGAAATCGTTAATAAGAATACATTACCGACACCTTTCTATAAGGGGATGCCAAATATACTCGGATTTATGAATCAACCATCCAAAAGCGGTAAACACATTAGCACTTAAGCATATAAGCATATAATCACCAAATCGAGCATTTATTTAAGTGAAGCATACAATAAAGTTTGTGGTTTAAGACTCAAGTATAAATCATTTGGATTTGAATAAGTTTGCAATGTCACCCCCAAAATATAAAAGAGTGAAAACGGGGGATGAAAGTACTCACTTTCAAGTAATAAACTTGAAAGATTTGATGATTTGGAGATTAACCGGAACGATGAGTTTAACGAACGAAGCCTAAAGGAGAAGAAGTCTTGTATTAGAAAAGTTGTCTTGGAAATCTTTAAATGAAAATAAATGATAAGAAATATAAACAATTTAAAGTTTAAGGTTTATAATGTAAATATTTAAGAAATTATAATAATAGTCCTTTAAAAATGTAAGTTTGCCCGAAACCGGGTTAAAGTATCTAGCCCTTAATTTTACTCAACCTATGTTAAGTAATAAGGTGGGTAAATATGCAAGAAAACAAGTCCCTTTATAAATACTAAAACGGGTTTTAACGAGTGTTCGGGTGGTCGATTCGGGTCTTGGTGACTTGACCAAACCCAAAGTCAACTTTCCCAAAATAATAAATGTATGAGATAACTCAATAAATCTTAAAGAGACTTAACCAAGTATGTAGTTCTATTGTTTTAGAACTAACAACGTCCGTTAATCGAGTGTTCGGTTTAGTCGGTCCAAACTTTGTTATAGGATCAAGTTGGATTCAACATTCCGAGTACTTTGTAAAAATAATTAAAATCAGTTTATAAAGTATTTTTAAAGAAATATATAAGCTTTAATGGTTAAAAACACACTTGTGTGTCTTAAGCGAGTAAACTTGGTTTAGTTCGGTTTGGTTCGGTTTTTATCTTGGAATAAGGCCAAGAATGGTTACCACATGTCCAAACATCATAGAATTTGTAAAATAATTTATAAATAATAATGCCAAAGTTTTACATACAAAAAGTCAACAACAAAGTCGTTAAACGAAAGTTTGGTTTCCGGTTCGGATCTTGTTTCGGGATAAGACCGAGGTTAGATTCTACAAACCCATAACCATGGACCTAATTAAAATGATTTTAGAAACTCAAATCTTACATAAAACATGTTTATACAACTATTTAAACAAACTAGTAAACAAGAGTTCGGCTTCCGGTTTGGAGGTATTTACGGAATAACCGAGGCTAGTCTCTACAAACCCATAACCATGGAACTCAAAATGTAAAATAAAACTAAGATGAGCAGAAGTTAAACAAGTATAACTAGTTTGATAGTTAGATGCGGAAAATATATATAATCAAGGACTACTACGAGTCCTCCATGTAGCTTTGTCTTATGGGCCGGACACTTAACCGACCGAGACCGGAGAAATGCCCACCGAAGGTACAAAGGGTGCTATTATATATATGTTGTATAACAATCTTCAAGTATAAATAAGTGTTAACAAGTTGATTATAATGTAAGACTATGGTTAGTTTGACTTTGGAAAGTCAAACTGCCAAAAAAAATAGAAAGAACACATTTGAATGCTTGAGAATTGGAAGAGAAAGAGATGAATGAGCAAGGATTAATGAAGGGGATAGGGGTGTATATATAGAGTGGGTTGAAAGGGTCAAGCATGGGGTGTGATATCAAGGTTTGCATGCAAGAGGGGTCAAGACAAGTCACAAAACAACAAAAAAATAAAAAATAAAAAAATGGGCTGCTGATCTGCTGCTGGTCAGCACGTCGGTTCGCATCCGGAAGTTCGTTTTTGATGTATCTTGAGCGTTTTAAGTCCGTTTTCGAATCCGTAAAAGGGGTTTTTCAAATTAGACAAGCGGGAATGTTTTAGTAACATAAAATCAAATATTTATATATTTGAAATGTTCGGGATATAAATCGGGTTGGTTTACAACATAAAAACAAGTACAAAATAAATACAATTTGACCCGAAATCGAGGATTGTCACATTTGATGTTGTGTTTTGATTTGGGATTTATTTATCGTTATGGTTTTATGCTTTAGTAAAATGTTTAATTATATTAAATTGATGCATATGAATATTTAGGATTGTTTGATTAATTGTTATTATTCCATAGTTGCCTTGATTATTGTTTGTCATTATGATAGGTTGCTATTAGGTCATCTACTTTGTGTTTTTGACTATTTTATGATTGATTCGCGATTAGATCATAGGAATAATAATTATTAATTAAATAAACCTAAGTGTCCTGCTAACCTGAAATCAGTAAAGTGCTATGTTATTGATACATCTTTATTATTTAATCCTACTAGATTTAGTTCTTCGTAGGGAGTCCGTCTATGTTTGATTATTTATTATTGTCTATTAAATCAATTAAATATATTAAATTGCCTATGATTTTCGCGCTGTAAGGTAGGATTTCCTTTAAAGGAACTAAGTTATAAATAGTTAGGTGACCGTAAGGAAACTTGAATTTTAATACTGGTATGCGTTAAAACTCATTAGAAACCCATAGGCGTCTCTTGAGAAGGGTCAGGGTCCTGTTCGGGTTTTCTCTTGTGTGTCTATTTTACGATCCCGGTCCATAACTTAATATTTTTTGTAAGCCCCCAAATCCCGGGAATCCTACAGTTGGTAATAACCTCCACAATTTCACAAAAATTTAAAACCAAACGATTCTTTGTATTTAAAACAAGTTCAGAGTAAATAACAGCGGAAAAGTTTAAGTATTAAAAATTCCAAACACGTGTACAAGTGTCCAAAACTCAAATATAAATAAAATGTCCGTTTTATTTGAAATCCTCGACCAGAAATGCCTTCAACCTTCCGAGTAGTCTCCAGCACGTCCAAGCGATAGCATCCACTTCTTAACCTGAAAGTCAATCTAACATACACACAAAGTCAGCTTGAGCTGAGTGAGTTCAAGTTTTCATAAACGACATTCATTAAAAATTTAAATTCCATGAGTATGGAATGTAGTTGAAAATCATGTAAGGCCCCGAACCCCGGGAACCCCACAGTTGGTAATCATCCAAACACTCGTAAAATTTAATAAAATTAAAAACCATTTCTTCCATTAAAACAAACGTATTAGAGTATAAATTTTGCGGAAAACATGAAAAATGTAATAAGTTCCCGAAACCCGGGAATTTTGCCCAAAATCCAAAGTAAGTATAACTTTTATAAATTTCCTTGAAATAAAACATTCATAATAATTCTTCCTTCCAGTATACCCTTCACCGTCCAGGTAGCTCTGTGCACGTCCAAGCGATAAGGCATCCTCTTCCTAACCTAAAACTCACACTAACATGCACACAAAGTCAGCTTAAGCTGAGTGAGTTCAATTTTTAAATAAGTAGCAACAGTTTTAATAATCATTCCAACGGTTTTAAAACGGTAAACGGAAGTACATCGGTTAGGTCACCACATTCAAATAAATTCATCCTTACGTATGAGCACCTCTATACGTGCATTCCTATATATATCATTATACGTATATATAACATTCAGGGCCGAGAAAACGTACAACCCAAACACGTAACATTCAGCGCATGCGAACACAAAGTAGGCATACGCAACATTCAGTAGTCGAGACGACTACAAACATTCAGGGTCGAGCAAACGTACAACCCAAACACGTAACATTCGGCGCGTGCAAACACAAGGTAGGCATACGCAACATTCAGTAGTCGAGACGACTACAACATTCGCCAAATAATGGCCATTCTAAATATATATAAATAAATAAATATATATATATATATACATACACATTCCATAACATTCCAAGGCCTACCAATACTAGCAAGCCTATGTAAAAACATTCATAACATTTCATCAAGTAAGAAAAGCACTTAGGTGTGCATGCTAGCCCAAAACTTAAAAAGATTTAAACGGGGCATCAAGAACTCACCAGAGATCGATCGAATACTTGCAACGAGCTAGGAAGTTCCTAAAGGAAAAATCAAAAGCAAGGGCCTGTAAATTATACATAACGCGTTACTAAACTAGACTGTGGAACACTCTAGCCTAATGGGCCATACCAGCCCAACACTTTGGCCCAAGGCCCAACACTTGGCCCAAGGCCCAACAACTTGGCCCAAGGCCCAACACTTGGCCCAAGGCCCAACACTATGGCCCAAAGTCCAACAACTTGGCCCAAGGCCCAATACTTGGCCCAAGGCCCAACAACTTTGGCCCAAGGCCCAATACTTTGGCCCAAGGCCCAACAGCTTGGCCCAAGGCCCAATACTTGGCCAAGGCCCAACAACTTGGCCCAAGGCCCAAAGATAGTCAAATCGGGTCGAATGCGCGTGAAATAATCCTTAAAACCATTTATTAACCGAATCAACCCCGAATGGACCAAATTTCGTCTTAAACCTTTTCATTCATCATAAATATGTCACTCGAGTTGATAGGGTTGACGGTTCCTTTTTATAACACTTACTTTAACATTTAAACGAAAATTCGCGCACCGTTGACTCGATTGACGAAGCACTAACCCCGACAGCCCCGAGCACCAAAAAAAATAATTTTTCCACAGCCCTTAAACCTCCCTAGGGCTGCACAAACTGAATCGGTCGGTCATCCGATCAACTAACGCATCAAGCTCAACAGTTTTGCAATTCTACACCCGGTAAACCCTAGTTTTCGAACTAAAATCGATTAACCGACCTAAACACGTCCAATAACCATGAAATTATAATATGATGAACATGTTATACCTAGTGGGATTTTGATGCGAAAACCTCACTCAAAACAGCCCTGGAAATGCTCAAATGGGCAGCCATCCGGTTAGCCTACAACAAGACGTTTTTCGATCAATACGCGCAATATGAGGGTCAATTAACGTGAAAAAGACTTGGGGAATCATAGTACATACCTTGATTTTAAGTTCTAAGGCTTAGAATTGTCTGCACAAGAAAAAAAAAAAGTGAGTCTTGGTCTTGGAGAAGCTGCCGATCGCCCAGCTAGTGTGGCTAGGGTTTTTATTTTTTTTTTTATGTTATAACTTAAGATATTACACTCTAGTCCTTCTAGATTCAAGTGTAAGGCAAAATGGAAGGAATAGTTAGGTTCTTTAACGTACTGTGATGACGTGAAGGCTTCCGAGAAAAGTCGGTTAAGTCCCGAGAGTTATACATACTCTACAAGCTTTAGTTCTTCAAACCGGAGTTAACGGGTGTTACAAATCATGAGACCATAAAATCGTAAATAGCTTTTCTTAACCAAATCATAAGTGAATAAAACATTAAACATCTTTTCACGTAGCATGGGTCTCCTCACCCCGGGTCTCCCCGAGTAATATATTTGACCCAGCTGCGGTTTAACAAAACCGTTAAAATCATGCAACACGAGCCTCTTCACCCCGGGTCATCCCCAAGTAATATATTTGACTCGGTCACCGTTTAATAAAACAAAATCACGTAACACGAGCCTCCTCACCCCGGGTCATCCCCAAGTAATATATTTGACTCGGTCGCGGTTTAACATCCAAACACGTGATACGGGCCTCCTCACCCCAGGTCTTCCCCAAGTAATATATTTGACCCGACCACGGTTCATAATACGGCGGGCCTCCTCACCCCGGGTCTTCCCCAAGTAATATATTTGACCCAGCCGCGTCAATAATAACATTCAGGGCCGAGAAAATGTACAACCAAACACGTAACATTCAGCGCATGCAAACACAAAGTAGGCATACGCAACATTCAGTAGTCGAGACGACTACAAACATTCAGGGTCGAGCAAACGTACAACCCAAACACGTAACATTCGGCGCATGCAACACAAGGTAGGCATACGCAACATTCAGTAGTCGAGACGACTACAAACATTCACCAAATATTAGCCATTCCAAATATATATAAATATATATATACATACACATTCTATAACATTCCAAGGCCTACCAATACTAGCAAGCCTATGTAAAACCATTCAAAACATTTCATCAAGTAAGAAAAACACTTAGGTGTGCATGCTAGCCCAAAACTTAAAAAGTGTTAAACAGGGCATCAAGAACTCACCTGAATCAACCGAACACCTGCAATGAGCTAGGAAATCCCTAAGTGCACAATCACAAGCAAGGGCCTGTAAATTATACACAACGTGTTACTAAACTAGACTGTAAGAACACTCTAGCCTAATGGGCCGTTCAAGCTCAACAACTTGGCCCAAGGCCCAACACTTTGGCCCAAGGCCCAACAACTTGGCCCAAGGCCCAATACTTTGGCCCAAGGCCCAACAACTTGGCCCAAGGCCCAAAAACTTGGCCCAAGGCCCAACAACTTGGCCAAAGGCCCAATACTTTGGCCCAAGGCCCAACACTTGGCCCAAGGCCCAACAACTTGGCCCAAGGCCCAACAACTTAACTTGGCCTAAGGCCCAACGAAAACCAAATCGGGTCGAATGCGCGCGAAATAAACCTTAAAACCATTTGTTAAACGAATCAGCCCCGAATGGACCAAAATCCATTTTAAATCTTTTCTTACATCATAATTATGTCACCCGAGTTGATAGGGTTGACGGTTCCTTTTTACAACTTTCAATTTAACATTTAAACGAAAATTCGCGCACCGCCGACTCGATTGACCAATCATCAACCAAAACAGCCCCGAGTATCAAAAATATAATTTTCCCACAGCCCTTAGACTCCCCTAGGGCCATGAAAACTGATTCGGTTGGTCATCCAACCAATTAACGCATCAAACTCAACAATTCTAGACAACCGAACATAACAATCAAACTACAACTAATTGATCAACTTAACAAACACCTAAGAACTTGATCTTTAAGTATGATATACGGGACATACCTAGGAAGATTGTGGTGCAAAAACTCACTTCAAACAGCCCCGACAAGAACACAATTGAACATCCACCGGTTAAGCCTAAAACGAACTTATCGATCAATAACGAGTAAAACATGCAGATTTTAGCATGCGAAGATACATTTAATTACATAGAAAAACCATGGAATTAAATTATTAAATTTTTACCAGTGTTGCATAAATATCTTAAGTTTATAAAAATATTTTTATTATATTTTTCCAACACAGAAAGGTATGTGCAGCTATTTCAGCTGCGCAACAAAATGGTTTTATTTTTATAAAATTCATTACCCAGCCAAATTAAACGATTCCAATTAGGTTTGGTTCCTAAATCAAAATATTAACTTCCAGAAGTGGAACCAACCAATTTAGACTTGTCGAAAAAAGGTTATGATGTCGGGAAGACAGACCAGAATCCGACATCCCGCATCAGCTTTGACACTCGATTTTATAAAATCATAAAAACTATTCAAATCTCATCCAAAAATTACGTATTATACCTTTTTGGAAACTAGACTCAAAGTAGAACATCATGGAATCAAATATCGATCAAAAACAGTGGATTAACATCGCTTTACAGACCCTACAATAAACGTATACGAATCTGTCAGCAAGCTGTTATCATCAAAACTCAATCTTAACGACCAATAAGCTCGTTTGGACGGCCGACCTGGAATTGAAGTTTGGACGGCCGGACGGTGGCTGATTTCATGCAAAACGAGGTGGAAAGGGGGTGGGTTGCTGCTGCTGATCGGACATCACCATAGGGTTAGGGTTTTGGGTTTTTGATTATAATATAAAATGTTACGTTCTGGCCCTTCCAAGTTGAAAGTTGTGACACTTGAATGAAACTTAAGTAATTCAACTTATGGGTATGACAAGGAGGTCCCCGAAGTAAGCCGGTTCAAACCCGATAAATATACAAACTCTACAACGTGCATGCTGATAAACGAAAATGTCGGGTGCTACATACTAGTATAATACTTTAAGTCGTACGAGGGGATGTTTTGGGGAAAAGGATGGACAAACAGACTTTTAAAACGTATTACAAGGCTCTAAATTAGAAAGATGAAACCCCGGCTTTTTGACAAACATTTATAAACGATCGAGCCGATTAACGAAATTTACGGGCGTTACATTTTTCCGGTTAATTAACAACTTAAATTTAGGGGATTCTAGCCTAGGTAGTTTTCTCATCATCGTCTTATTTACTCAAAATTGTGTTTTTGTTATTTTACTTGTTTTTCTTAATTAGTTTTAATTTAGTATTTTAAACAACCCCCCCCCCCTTTAACAAACAAATAGTCGTGTCAGTATTAGTTGAGTCTAATTAGCTAGTTTACGTAATTTAAAAGGTCTCGTGGGTTCGATATCCAGACTTACTTAGATGTACTAGAGTCGACCGGTTCACTTGCTGGTTAGTAGTTTTAGTTAAGTTAAGTGTGTAGAATTTATTACTTAGTGTCTAGATTAGCATGTTTTTATTAGACTCCTTTTAGCACATAAACGACGCTATCTAGGGTTTGTCTAACAGGACCCAAATAAAAAAGCCCAACACAAGAACATCTACATCTAAAACGGATGTACATACCTTCCAAACCAGCTGAATCATTTAATAGAACTAGCAAACACCAAACCCCCAACTCGATTGTAAGCCAACAGTGGTGCAACTATACACCACTGCAATTGTGTCTTATAGTACACCAATTGGGATCCACCGCGTTTAATTAACTGGATTTGTGTGGCCGTCTGTTTCATATAACGAGAGGATTTCCCGCACCGATGACTGTGTAGGTGAACAAGCATTTTGATTGTGTGTATCATCTGGATTTCAATAATATATTCGTTCCTAGAAGAACGTGAAACTATATGGAAGGAAGCTTGACAACCGGGATCAATAATTGATAAACCAACCGTTCCCTCTAACCAGCTACACAAAGATTACAAACTTACCTTTAACCAAATAATATCTGGTTACAACTTCCTAACATTTACGAAACTGCCATCAACTAACCTACACCATAGATCTTTTTATTCAATGGCTGAGATTCACTTCTCCCACTTCTCATTCTAACAACACTTCTCGCAAGATCTATCCCCTATATAAAGCAAGGTTATAATAAGTTGTGAAAACCTTATGTAACATCGGTTTTTTTTTACACACGTAATATATGCTGTAACATTTAATACAAAATGTTAAAAAAATAAAAAAAATTTGTTTTGCTATTTTTTAACATTTTTTTACTAATTTTTATATATGTTTTCAGGAGAGAGCAAAAGTTATATTTATATTTACATTTTTTATTCACTTTAATGTGGACCACAAGATTCAAACTTTAATTAAAAACATATGGTTGAGAATGAGTTTCTAGAGTTTTCACAGCTTAAGTGGGTTTTTATTTTATCCTAACTCTCTCTCTCTCGCTATATATATATATATATAAGGGAAGGTTCATGTGCATTTTAGTCTTAACATGAGAACGTAGGAAATAATACCAATTTATAAAAAAAATGAGAACGTAAGATACAATACCAATCTACATAAATAATTATTTATAATAACAAAGAAAAAAACCTAAAAAGTACAACAAAATAATCAAAATCAAGAACAAAATACAGCAAATACCAGCAAATTCTTATATCAGCAAAAGAAAAAAATCTAATAGTAACAACAAAATATAAATAAGCAAATACTTATAACGTCTCATAATCGAAAATTAGCAAATATGAACAAAAAATAACAACAAACATTTATTAAAAGAAACCTACTAATAACAGCAAATTGGTTCTCACTGTTTTCATGTTAAGAATAAAATGTATTTGATCCTGTATATATATATATATATATATATATATATATGGGAGGAATATTTTGAGAACCTTGATGAGTTTTAAGAACTTAAGAACTCAATTCTTGGCCACACATTTAATTAAATAGATTAGTATGTGGTTGAGATTAAATCTAATTAAAAAATTAAAGTATGAGAGAGAATAAAGATGTAAATGATTACACAAGTTTAAACGTCTGTTACACATATATAATAAGTCGACTTGGTGTGTAAAAAATTCTTTAATTTTTTTACGTATATTTAACCTACATATATTAGGTATGTGTAAAAGAAATTCAAAAAAAAAATTGTTACGTTAAGTTCTTTCGAGTTCTTAAAAATCAAAGTGGTTCTCATTTGAAATCTCCCATATATATATACATATATATATACATATATATATACATATATATATATACATATATATATATATATATAGAGAGAGAGAGAGAGAGAGAAAGCGAGAGAGAGAGGTTACAATAAGAAGTAGATTTTTTTCTAAGTGTTTTTTCTAAATCTTCATACAAGGGTATTTTTGTCCATATACTTTTTTGTAATTTTTGGAATTAATTTATTTAGTTAATTTTAATATATTGACTAATTAAATAATCTTATAAATCCTTCATTTTAATTAAAATAAATCACTGATCAATTCTTTTCACCACCCTACATCAACATATCATGTTATAGATCCCTAACTTTCATATCAACATATCAGTGTTTGGCTTCCTCGGTGCCGCAGCCAGTCTTCCCTACATCAATGTTTTGCATCCAATATTCCTCTGAAAGTCAATTCAATATTATAGATCCCTAAAAATCCAAGCGTAATCACGATGATTAACACCGATTTGTCAACGGTGGGGTAGCGAACGCCGCCAGTTTGAATGTAGCAGTGGTTCCGAAGAAGACGGGGGTAGGTCGTAATCGTGGCTTCCAGATCTAGGCTTTCACAAAAAAAATCCCGCAAAATCGTGTTGAATGTGAGTGGTGGTTTTACCAGCGGTGGTTGGAAACCATAATAAATCTGTTGTAATTTCGATGATAGTGGTTGCTACAGGGGATATCAATAGGCCACCACTCCAATTTTTCTCACTTTATGAGATACATTCCAACAGTAATGGTGACATTAGGTGCAATGGTTGTTTCCGGTAGGGAGTGGCGATGGTTTCCGGCAGCCCATATAAGGTTTAGCGAGATTGTGGTTGGTGGTTTTACTGGAGGTGGTGATAGCAAGATGTGGTTTAGCGGAGTGGATTAGTGTGTGGATTGCGATGATAAATGGGTATGTGATGTTGGGGAAAGTGTAGGTTGCACGCCAACTGTTTGATGAAATGCCGAAGAGGAATAACGTGTCATGGAGTGGATTAGCGTGTTTTTGTTAATAAAAGTGTGTTTGTAGGTTGCACGCCAACTGTTTGATGAAATGCCGAAGAGGAATAACGTGTCGTGGAGCGAATTAGTGTGTTTTTGTTAATAAATGTGTGTTTTTGTGATTGATGTTCTTGGCGTTCTTGGTGTTGTGCTTTAAATTTTGATTAAAATCTGATGTTTTTTTTTAAATTTTGATTATTTCTTATTAAAACACACTGTTATATATCTTGTTGTGTTCTTGATGGTGTGTTTTAAATTTGGATTAAAAATAATAATTATAGATTGATAATGTTTCCATATAAAATATAACACACTTTGATCATAATACCCCTAGAGTGTTATAAAGCAGATATTAAAATAAAACACACCGCCTAAAAAACACACCTTCCATCCAGACCATCAGGTCACTTAATCTAACACACCAGATTACTTCTTACACTTTTTAGACAAACTTCACTTCTTATTATAACTCCACACTATATATATATATGTAAGACCTCGAATCCCAGGAATCCTACAGTTGGTATTCATCCATAATACTTATAAAATACTTAAACTTGAAAACATTTCATTTCATTAAAACAACCAATTCAGAGTATAATTCAGCGGAAAACCATAATTAATAAAATAAGTTCCCAAAACCCGGGAATAATGCCCGAAAACCAATTTAAATATATTTGATAAAACTTTTAAAAAGAAATGTTTAATATTTAAATCTTTCATCCAAGTATGCCCTTCCCGTCTAAGTAGCTTCATGCACGTCCAAGCAGTAAGGCATCCTTCTCCTAACCTTAAAACTCACACTAACATGCACACAAAGTCAGCTTGAGCTGAGTAAGCTAAAGTTTTAATAAATAACATCGATAATAATAATTATAATAGTCATTCCAAAGATTTTTAAAATAAAGGGATACATCAGTTAGGCATCATCATCAATAAATAATCATCTTCATATGTATATATACATATATATATATATATATAAACATCTTTATAAGTACATCCCTATATATATATATATAACATCCAAGTAATAACATCAAGGTCGAGCAAACGTATAACCCAAACACGTAACATCTCATCAACGTATGCAAACACAAAGTAGGCATGCGTAACATCCATAGTCGATAACGACTATTAACATCGCCAAATATTGGCCATACAATAATACATACATACATACTATAGCATCCCAAGGCCTACCATATACAAGCAAGCCTATATAAAATAGTTTAAACGTTTCATAAAGCAAAATCGCTTAGGTGTGCATGCTAGCCCAAAAACAAAAAAAAAAGGTTAAAAGGGGCATCATGAACTCACCTGTCACAAGACACGTGTTCACCACGAGCTAGAGAATTCCTAAGTAATCCCCAAAACTCAAACACCTGTCGGTTTACATTCAAACATTACTAACGACATCGAGATGACTCGTTTATCCTACGAGATGTTCTAAAATGGCTCGAGTTAACTAAAGTCTCGACCTCATCAAACTCAATCACAACAGCCCCCGAGGCCTTACATTCACCCAAATGACCCTTAGATACCCCCGGGAATAAAGAATTCCCAATTTACCCCCGGAAGCACTAGGTGACACTAACACGCGTGTTTAAGAGTCGTTTAGGCCGTTAACATCCAACTTAGCCCCGTGCAGACCCAATATGATAAAATAATAGCCAACAAGTCCACACGACGCTACACGAGTCAAATGGGTCGGTAACTCGCAAGTACAATGCACCAACTATTCAATAAACGTAATTGCGGGTTGTACCGACCCGTTTGAGTAACCGACAACCAATTCAGCCCCTTAACTTATAAAAATGATTTTTCAACAGCCCATACATCAAACCAAGTTCCCCTGAGCTGAATTGGTCGTTAATCACTTCAAGCCTCGCGTTAAATGCATCAAACTACAATTCTAGTCAACCGAACACTAACAATCAAACTACAACTAGTTGACCAAACTAACGAACACCAATGAACATGATTTTTAAGTATGTTATACTAGACATACCTAGGAAGATTTTGGTGCAAAATCCTCAACCAAAACAGTCCCGAAAAGGTTAGAATTGACAGCCACCCAGTAAGCCTACAACACGCAATTTAACGATTAATACGCGTGATATAAGGGTCAATTAAGGTGTAAAACACTTGGGGAATCATAGTACTAACCTTTAAT
This sequence comes from Bidens hawaiensis, assembly GCF_021521415.1. NCBI lineage: Eukaryota > Viridiplantae > Streptophyta > Magnoliopsida > Asterales > Asteraceae > Bidens > Bidens hawaiensis. The sequence continues at coordinate 1,692,545 of NW_027491168.1, forward strand.
TGATGTTTTACGCTCACACCTTGGCTGGAAAGAAGAAAATCGAAGGGGGGGGGGGGGCTTGAGAGCGGCCGATTGGACTAGAGGGGAGGGAGGTAGGGTTAGGTTTATGATATAAAACATTTTTCACATCTAGCCCCGCAAATTAAAAGGAATTAATATTTTGGTGGAAAAGTTAAATGTTTTAACGTACCAGGATGATGAGAATTATTCCGAGAAGTGTCGGTTAAATCCCGAGAATTATACATACTTTACAACTTTAAATCTTTAAACCGTAAATTAACGGGCGTTAATATTATACTACTGCTTAGGTACAAGATCATCACATACGATTCCAAAGGAATGAGAAATTACAACGGTGGAATAAAAGATAAATAAGGAAAAAGTACCAGAAACAACATCCGCGTCATCCTTCGCCTCTCTCTTGGAGATGTTGAAGGCCCTCGCCTTGGCCTTCGGTTCTCTTCCACCTTCCCCCTCGAGGAAGTCCCCTGACCGGACCCCCCCCCCTTACTTGTAGGACAGTTTGATGCCAAGTGACCGGTACCCTTACAGCGGAAACAAGTCAACGTCGGACATTCAAAATGGGGGTGTCCAACCTTATCACAATGAAAACAAGAGCCAGACCCAGTCTTACATTCCCCCTTGTGCGGTTTCCCGCACTTCTTGCAATTACCGAACGCCGCATCCCTTTTAAAATCCGAATTCTCAGTCTTTACCCTCTTCTCAGCCGAATTAAAGTTGTTTCCCCCTGGTCGTTTTACGTACGAATTTGAGTTCCAAGTCTTTCTAGTCTCGGTCGGCGGCAACTTCTCCCTCTGATCATACAATGTACCTGCTAGGGTAAACACCGCGTGAAAAGAGTTCACTTCGGTGGTCACCACACCCCTACAAATATCCACCGGAAGACCCTTCACATACTTCTTAATCCTCTTTGCCTCAGGAGTAACCAGATCGGGACATAAGCGAGCCGTCTTATTAAACTTTGTGGTATATTCCCGATGCGTCATACTGCTCGCCTCCAAGGTCAAGAATTCATGTTCAATCTTATCCAGTTCATGCGGAGGACAAAACTGATCAAGAGCCAACTTCTTCAATTCATCCCACGTCATCCTCCTAATCGAACGATCACCTATAGCCTGCACCAGATTATCCCACCAACACAATGCCTCGGAATGAAACGAGGCAGTAGCATAAGTCACCATGTCCTCCCCCTTGCACTTACTAACTCTCAGAACGGCCTCCATCTCCCTCACCCACTGATGTGCTGCCAACGCATCTTTAGTACCATCGAAAGAATGAGGATCACATTTCTTAAAGTCACCATACGAACAACCCCGGGTAGACACACTTATAGCATGAACCTCCTCTTCATCCTCACTCGGCACATAAACCTCTTCCTCCTCGACCTGCGTCTCCTTTCCCTTCTTTTCCTTATCCGAACCCTTTCCAACCAAAGACTCCTCCATGACCCTAACGGCCTCCGCAACGATCTCAGGAATAGCGCTATGGAGCACTTGGTAAACCTCGTCAGCGATTGCCGCGCACATAGCAGGATCTAAGCGGGGTTATCCCCCTCCTCATGAATCAGGTTTTCTTCCTGCAGGGAAGTAGGGATTTCACTCTCGGCTTCGGCACGTGGCTTACGACCGCGACCACGAACACTTGGACGGCCTCTCTTAGCTGCACGAGTGTTAACCATGACTTATCCCTACAAAGACAGAATTTTAACACGGTCAAGTACAAGTCGCATTTAGAACATGTAAGGTAAGGGTAAACTGCTAATGATGTTGATCAAGTGTAATTAGTTGTTTACTTTACCCGCCCGTCCTAATCACCCCCTGCCCCTAACCACATTAGCCTTCTATCTAACACTTAAACAATTAATCACATACTAGGAACTTTAAAATTCAAAAGAATGACTAACAATTAAAGTTACCTCTTGGCGTGCAGCTACTTGCGGTGGGCATACTAGTCTCTTCTCTTACAGTTTGAGTCCAAGCATTCGGGATGATCGGATCCCTCGAACCATGGCTCTGATACCAACTTATAAGACCCCGAATCCCGGGAATCCTACAGTTGGTATTCATCCATAATACTTATAAAATACTTAAACTTGAAAACAGTTCATTTCATTAAAACAACCAATTCAGAGTATAATTCAGCAGAAAACCATAATAATGCCCAAAAACCAATTTAAATATATTTGATTAAACTTTTAAAAAGAAATGTTTAATATTTAAATCTTCCATCCAAGTATGCCCTTCCCGTCCAAGTAGCTTCATGCACGTCCCAACGGTAAGGCATCCTTCTCCTAACATGAAAAGTCACACAAACATGCACACAAAGTCAGCTTGAGCTGAGTGAGTTCAAGTTTTAATAAATAACATCGATAATAATAATCATAATATTCATTCCAAGGATTTTTAAAATAAAGGGATACATCAGTTAGGCCATCATCATCAATAAATAATCATCATCATATGTATATATACATACATATATATAAACATCTTTATAAGTACATCCCTATATATATATATATATAATATCCAAGTAATAACATCAGGGTCGAGCAAACGTACAACCCAAACACGTAACATCTCATCAACGTATGCAAACACAAAGTAGGCATACCTAACATCCGTAGTCGATAACGACTACTAACATCACCAAATATTGGCCATACAATAATACATACATACATACTATAACATCCCAAGGCCTACCATATACAAGCAAGCCTATATAAAATAGTTTAAACGTTTCATCAAGAAAATCGCTTAGGTGTACATGCTAGCCCAAAAACAAAAAAAAAGGTTAAAAGGGGCATCATGAACTCACCTGTCACAAGACACGTGTTCACCACGAGCTAGAGAATCCCTAAGTAATCCCCAAAACTCAAACACCTGTCGGTTTACATTCAAACATTACTAACGACATCGAGATGACTCGTTTATGCTACGAGACGTTCTAAAATGGCTCGAGGCCTTACATTCACCCAAACGACCCTTAGATACTCCCAGGAATAAAGAATTCCCAATTTACCCCCGGAAGCACTAGGTGACACTAACACGCGTGTTTAAGAGTCGTTTAGGCCGTTAACATCCAACTCAGCCCCGTGTGGACCCAATATGATAAAATCACAGCCAACAAGTCCACACGACGCTACACAAGTCAAATGGGTCGGTAACTCGCAAGTACAACGCACCAACTATTCAATAAACGCAATTGCGTGTTGTACCGACCCGTTTGAGTAACCGACAACCAATTCAGCCCCTTAACTTATAAAAATGATTTTTCAACAGCCCGTACATAAAACCAAGTTCCCCCGAGCTGAATTGGTCGTTAATCACTTCAAGCCTCGCGTTAAACGCATCAAACTACAATTCTAGTTAGCCGAACACTAACAATCAAACTACAACTAGTTTACAAAACTAACGAACACTAATGAACATGATTTTTAAGTATGTTATACTAGACATACCTAGGAAGATTTTGGTGCAAAAACCTCAACCAAAACAGTCCCAAAAAGGTTAGAATTGACAGCCACCAGGTTAGCCTAAAACACGTAATTTAACGATTAATACGCATGATATAAGGTTCAATTAAGGTGTAAAAGACTTGGGGAATCGTAGTACTAACCTTTAATTGATGTTTTACGCTCACACCTTGCCTGGAAATAAGAAAATCGCGGGGGGGGGGGGGGGGGCTTGAGAGCGGCCGATCAGACTAGAGGGGAGGGAGGTAGGTTTAGGTTTATGATATAAAACATTTTTCACATCTAGCCCCTCAAATTAAAAGGAATTAATATTTTGGTGGAAAAGTTAAATGTTTTAACGTACCGGGATGACGATAATGATTCCAAGAAGTGTCGGTTAAATCCCGAGAATTATACATACTTTACAACTTTAAATCTTTAAATTGTAAACTAACGGGCGTTACAATATATAAATATATATATATATAGGGGTGGGTTTTGGTAAAAGGAGATAGTTTTTTAGAAAAAGTAAAAATAGATCTAGGCCCTTGGATCTAGGATCTTGTGGTTAAGATTAGTAGTTTCCAAAATAACAAATAGTTACCCTAAGATCTAGGTTTTAGCCTATATACTTCCCTACATAGGCTCACATAGTTTCTTAACTCTAAATTTTATGTTCTTCCTACTCTTTCAACAAAACTATGTATTTTTATATTAAACCTTTTCTATATATATATATATATATATATATATATATATAGTTAGGATAAAATAAAAACTCACTTGAGTTGTGAAAACTCTATAAACTAATTATCAATCACATGCTTTTAATTAAAGTTTGAATCTTGTGGTGTACAATTAAAGTTAATAAAAAATGTAATTGTAAAACTAACTTTTTATCTCTAATGAAAATATACGTAAAAGTTAGTAGAAAAATAGCAAAACATTTTTTTAATTTTTCAATATTTCGTATTAAATGTAACAACATATATTACTTATGTAAAAAAAACAAAAAAAAAACAAAACAATGTTACATAGGGTTCTCACGGGTTTTCTCAACTCAAATGAGTTTTCATTCTCTCTCTCTCTACATATATATGTATATATAAATACACACACTTAACTACACAATTGGTGCCTAATGTTTCATGAAAGTAAGAACATTGAGTATTAAATTTTAAAAGTCACTTGTTTAGGTATTCAACTTTCAATTTTGTAATAAAGTTGGGTACTAAGTCTAATATCCACTAAAAACTTAACAGAATGGGAGTCATGTGAAAAAAAAAAAACTAAGGGGAATCTTGTCATTACACCTTTAACCCATACTACCGTATCAACTACTTCTTCTTCACTCCATCTTTGTGATACAGAGAAGACACAAAGTCACGATTAGGGAAAACGAAGAACAATGGACGCGTGAGCAATCAAGACAGAATTCCAAAACTTTGAATTCGACATGGCTTACGATACATAATTTTGGTACTTATATTCTCTTTAGACCCTTTGTTCTTGATAATGAGATGAAATTGAAAACCATATTTTTTAATTTTTTGGATCAGGCCTTCATTCAGAGCTTTTTTCTATCAAAATTTACCATCGTAGAGAATTTTTCATCCACAACTACCACAAAGTTTAAGAAAGGGGCAAGGTCAATTATGCGAATTTGCTGGACATAGAAAGGTTCTGTATTTTTTACTTCAATGACATAATAAAAAAGTTTTGTTATCTAATGAAAAGAATCGTGAATGTAACGAAAGTCATTGGTAAGTGTCATGTACACTAACTTTTTTAATATGCCATTGAAGTAAAAAAATATACAGACCTTTCTACGTCCAACAAATCCACATAATTGACCTTGCCCCTATCATAAACTTTGTGGTAGTTGCTGATGGAAAATTCTCCACTATGATGAATTTTGATAGGAAAAGCTCTGGACGAAGGCTTGAACCAAAAAATGAAAAAATACGGTTTTCAATTTCATCTCATTATCGAGAACAGAGGGTCTAAAGAGCATATCATTACCAAAATTACGTACCGTAAGCCATGTCGAATTTAAAGTTTTGAAACTCTGTCTTACTTACCTACGTTCCCATTGTTCTTCGCTTTCCCCTAATCGTGTCAATGTGTCTTCTCTGTATTAAAAACATGGAGTGAAGAAGAAGTAGTTGTTACGTTAGTATGGGTTAAAGGTGTAATGATAAGATTACCATTAGTTTTTTTCACATGACTCTCATTCTGCTAAGTTTTTAATGGATGTTAGACTTAGTACCCAACTTTGTTACAAAATTTAAAGTTGAATACCTAAACAAATGACTTTTAAATGTTAATACCCAATGTTGTTACTTTAATAAAACGTTAGGCACCAATTGTGTAGTCAAGTCATACAATAACGTACGCGACATCTATACCTGTGGATTTCAAAAACACGCAAACCATAAATCAAGCATTCTTCCATCACCATCGATCTCCTCTCACGTCAATCCATCTCCACAACCACTGTCCACCACTTGCCGGCATCAACAATCCTCCGTCACCATTACAAGCGTCGACGATGAGTGTCCAGCAACTCGTCGGAAAAACACAGCTCTACCCCCCCCCCCCCCCCCGCCTTGTTCACAAGTTTCTTTTTAAGTAGTTGTTTTAGCAATTTATCAATTAAACTTTGAAATGATCAAATAAATCAACAATTTATCCAAACAAACACATCTGGATCTTCAATTCAATCAATTTTTGACCTGCAGCATAACTTGGTTTTTCTTGAGCATATTAGGGTGTTTGGAATTCGACTAAGCGCTTTTTGTGTTTTTGACATTGAGCGTTTTTGTTTTCGCTTTGAGCGTTTTGTTGTTTTGGCTTGAGCGTGATTCACATACATATTTGTACATTAAGGATTATTGTGCGATAACTTAACTCTCTCTCTCTCCCTATATATATATATATATATATATATATATATATATATATATATTATTAATTTTCATGAAACTTTGAAAAACATAATCCAAAACATACATCATAATCCAAAAATCCAAAACATATATTACAATCTTAGTCTTAAAAAATAAATATCTTAAAGTCTTGAATGAACATCCAAGTCAAACACAAAACATAACCGAAAGCTCCATCTAATGTGTTAGAAAGCATGAAAATCGCCATTATCATCGTCCTCATCATCATCGTCATCCAATTCAATCACTTCATCATTGAAAGCTTCGTCTACAATTTAAAGATTTGACAAAAGAAACCAAAATTAGTTATGTTTACATCAATGAAGATTTTCATCTTAAAAGTTAAAATACTAACCTTCATCATCATGTGTTTGTGAAGTAGACGTTTCATTGTTACTTGGTAGCTCTTCTTTTAACATATTTTCCAACTCATCATAATCAAGTTCACCTTCTTCCTCTTCATCAATTATCCAAAAGGTCTATCAACGCTTTCATAAGTAACGGGGTCGTAGGCCCTTTTTTTCTCATTTACCTAATGAATTGAAATGTTAAGTAACAACTTAATGCATGCAAAAAAATAAATATAACAATATTTGGTTTATATTAAAAATTAGCATAATACTAAAATTGATAATATTAAAATGATTGCTCTAAGTTAAAAAAAACTTACCAGATGGAATTTCTTCACGCTGAGCAAAGCCGATGGTCAACCTAATTGGCCCTGTCGATCACGAAATTCACGTAACTGTGAAGCAAGCTTCACGGAATCTAAATGCGTATTTTGCTCAATCATATCAAGCACACTTGAAAATGCATAATTCTTTTCAGTAGCAATTTCGGAATCATATTGAAATATTGGATTTAACCAATATGAAGATACCTATACAACCTCCTATCTCAACGAGAATCAAGTATACTGGTATATTTTTTTTCTTGCGAACAACTCTTCAATCCCTTTCCTTTCATGGGTCATACCTTCAAACACATAACCTAATGAAGGTAGTTCATCAGAGTCACAAATGCGCAAAAGCTTCAAGATGGGTGCCATCACCTTCACCGTTATCAAATAATTATTCCAAAATTGTTCACTTAAGATTGTTTGCTTCACATCCTCAGCTTTTGATAATTTCAATAATTTCTTGAAATAATTAGATTTAACCATAGCTTGAAAATCAAGGTATGGTCGTATAAGATTTTTAACGCGTGAATGTTGTACCGAACTGTGGGGGCATCGTGGCAAATGATTTATGTCCAACCTGGTCTTTTCCTCAACCAGTTCAAAGGCCACTTATGATTTTATATATATATATAGAGAGAGAGGGTATGTATAAATTAAAAACTCTTATAAGTTGTGAAAACTTTGAAAACCTTATATGTGATCCTCCTTCCTCCACATCATTCTTATGTACTTAATTATGTTATTTTCTTTAAGGGCATTTTAGCCCAATGAATATGAAATTTAACTTTTACTGTCCAACACACTTTTTAGATGTACCTTGTCTATTTTCTTTTTCACCACAACATTGATTGAGATTGACTATAAAAAACCAATCAGAACTTATTTAGTTGGCTTTTAACAACCTCCGTAACACACTCCATTCTAAATTTAAATAAAACTCATTAATTTACCAAACTTTGCCCATGTTTTCTCTCTCTAAAAATAAATATCTAAGTTTCATTTTCGTATTTTAGTTCAGATCTAGTTTTTGTATTTAAGTTCATCTTTGTACTTGGGTTCATATCTCAAATTTTGGTGATTGAAATGTATGGATATGGGAAACTTAGTGTTTGGAGGTAGCATGATGGTTTGATTTTAAAAAAAAAAACAAAAAAGTTGTAAGAGGAACACTAGTACAGTGACATTAATTCTTCTCTTATATCTTCTTCCATTTTTATTTTAACTATTTCATCAATTATTTATAAATCTAGAAATATTCTATATAATAAAAAAAGAATTGAACAAGCATTTATCTGATAAAATGATGGTTACAAAAGTTGATATTTTTGTAAATTTTTTTATTAAAGATATTAAATTATTATATGTAATTTTGTTATTATAATTATTATATTTTTGTAACAATCTTTTAAATAAGTTTACGTGTTTTTTAAATGTATACATATTTTTAAATAAGTTTACATCTTTTCATATATGTAAAAATATTTTTAACTTTAAAAAAATGTTTACAAATAAGCTTACATATTTTAAAATATGTAACAAATATATTAAATAAGTTTACATATTTTTATGGTTATTATTAAATTATGATATGTAATTTTGTTATTATAATAATATTTTTGTAACAAAATATGTAACAATCTTTTAAATAGGTTTACTTGTTTTTTAAATGTATTTACATAATAATAATATTATTATTATTATTATTATTATTATTATTAGCAACGATTAACTAAAAGTAAAAGAAACAATACGTGAAATAAAACTCTTGATTCAAAAAATGATTATATAAGAAATTAAATCAATTATATAATATAAAAATTAATAAAATAGAAGAAAAAAGTTAAAAGTAATATAATGTTTGTAACAACGTATTAAAAATTATTTATTTATTACTTTAATTAAAAAGTAATATGATGAAATAAATCAAAAAAAGTACACATGTGAATTTCAAAGTTAAGTAAGATAAAGAAAGAGTTTTGTGTTCTTGTACCTAAACTACCTTTTTATGTACTTTCTTAGATTATTATATTAATTTATCCATTAAATAACCAACTTCAAATATCAACCATAGATTAACTTTGATCAATGGTCACAATGGAGTATTCATAGTTTCTTTAACTAAGATGAGTTTTTAATAAAACCATGCCCCATATATATATATATATATATATATATATATATATATATATATATATAAAGTAATCCTATATGTAATTTGAACCAACTGAGCCACATAAGGTATCTTTGATATATCCTTCAAAATTAAATTGATACAATGGGCTGCACATCGTGATCTAGTGAGCAAAGGATATTTCTCACACAACAATCCTTTTACAGCCTTGCAATTAGCACCATTATCGATGACAAGTTGAACGATATTCTATAACCAACCATTTCAACAATCTCCCCAAACAAATTGCATAATTTTTAGTGTTGGTCTCAAAATTTGACGCATCAATAGTTCTTAAAATGAAATCCCTTTTGGATAATAAACCAATAAATTTATAAGAAGTCTTTGTGACTTTGTCTACTATCACACTGATGTGTGGGTGAAATAATCTGTGTTAAGTGAGCTATATAGTGTGTTTTGTGTGTTCTTCGACATGATTTCTTCTAGTGGTTTTACGTTTACAGGTGAGTGGAGTTTAAAGAAGCTAAATTGGAGTATTTGAGATGGAGTGTAAATGAAATTTTATTATGTGGAGTGATAGAGAATTTGAAGACGAAGACGTGGCCGAAAACAGGATGTAAAACGGAGCTATAACAAAGAAGTGGGCAGTCACCGTAAAGAGTGACCACTGGCCGTAGGCTACAGTCACCACCGTAGCTTACGGTGGGGAAACCGTAGCTTACGGTCTCCTTGGCGGAAAAATGTGAATTTTTGGTTTTTTCTTCCATATTTAAGCCCGGTAAAGCCCTAGAACGATTATGCTTCATACCCTAGCCACCAAGGACGATTTTAGGGCCATTCTTCACGATCTTAACACCTCTCAAGCACCAAATCATCCATGGTTTCATCCTTCCAATCGATAATCGAGCTAATTATGATGAAGAGGCAAGGCTAAACCACTCGTGACCACTTCAGGTGTAGAGTTTGCATACCAACTGATTATTTTTATGAATATTACATGTATTAGGATTTAGTTTTGATTAATCTTTCGGTTGACTGAATCTATATGTTTATTGGAGCTGATTAAACAATTTTGTTTCTGGGACTTTCGTTTATCATTAATTATTTGGTTTGGGTTCATCAACATTTAGGATTAAGTTCTTATTGTCATTGAACCGTTTACCATTAATCATTGATAGATGCTAAGTTTTATATTAATGAGCTGGCAATTAGATAGACCATGTTCAGTTGTGTCAATTCTTTGGATTAAGTTCTGTAAATCATCATAACCAAACTATTGTATCTAGTAATCATTTATCTATTCTAATAAACAAATCATGTTTATGTGATTTCCTAACTAACTATAAATTATCGTTAATCAGTTTATTGCATATCCCGAACCTGAAGTGTAGTCACTGTTTTCTTAAATTGTTTTACAACCAAATTAATTTTCAAACCGCTTGCCATTGTTTGTCCGCCTAGTTTAATTAATTAGTGAATAATGAACTATAGTAGCACTTTCTACTGATTCCCGGTGGATTCGACACCTTACATGCCCTAGCTAGTAAAGGTAATTTCTAAATGTTTGTGATTGACCTTTCGACATCGATCACATGCCATCCATCACTCATAACAATGCAACCTTTTTCTGACCAAATCTTCCTTTGGCCTTCAATTATAGGTATCACACTTGCTTTAGGATCTTTCAATAAACTCACACGCAATGCATAATAAGAGGGCCCGGTATATCCAAGCCCCCCCCCCTATTAAAGCTAATTTGCTCATTGAAATTAGGAAGAAAGGAGAATTAACTGCTTTCATTAGTATATGAGCATGATAAAACCATATAGCAACAGCTAAATCTGTATCATGCAATCTCTCTTTACTTTACCATGTTGATTTGATTGAAGGTTGAGAAGTACTGAGGTTACTTTCCCATGGCGGCTAGTTAATGTGGAAGACACTTTCCTTTTCACCCAAGCTAGTTGTGGGGGTACTTTTTTTGCCCTTCGTTTATTTCTACACCTTTTCCTTTCGGGCCTTGCAAACTTTCATCATAAGCATTTTTCATAACAAACTGGACATCAGCAGGAACCTTTGAACATGCAACAATTTGTCCCTGTACTCCAGCCAGGTGTTGCTTCAATCTATTAATATCCCCACCAAGAAATCCTTTACCAAAAAACATACACGCTTTAAGCTTTCTCCCTAATTCATTTTCCATTTCAGTAAAATATTTCCAAGTGACGTATATTTTCAAACAATTACTTGATTGAACACTAGCCTGAGATTGTGGTGCTTCTTCGGATGATTGTACAGAATTTTAGTCCATTTTCACATTATACGAAGATAACCAATACATAATTGCACATAATAAATTCAATACAGCATAAAAATCTAGATTCATAACCGATTCATAACAGATTCACTACATAATTCACTATATATGAGATTTATAATAGATTCATAATAGATTCTAAATTAACAACCAAATTGAGCATAATGATAAAAGATTACTTACCATCTGATGATGAATTGATATTTGTTAATCGATTTGGGATGAATCTTGAAGTCAAGTTGTTCTAATTTGGGAGCGGCGATAGGAGTGAAGTTGAAGTTTAAGGAGTGGCTGGTAGGAGTGAATAAGAATTAGGGTTTAATTTATGTTTATTTTAGATGGATCTGATTAAAAAAACTTGTTGGTTTACCCAGCGAGTCACCGAGCCCGGTCTAACCGCCGCCTGCAAAATCCAGCCGGTCCAATAGAAAACGGGTTATATAGCATGACTTGGACCAGTATCAGCACCAGGTCCTAGTTTGACGGGTCAGGTTTCAAAACATTGTTAATAATCTCAATTAAATGTTATTGGTCAATAATAATTTCAACTGAGTTGATTCTCGTTGGTGCTCCCAAATTTAAAAATTTCGCCCTCATTGGTCCCTCGTTAAAAGGAATTTAACGACGTTATTTTTTTTCCCAAATTTAAAACTAATGTTTTAGGTTTTTCATCGGAACGATGATACGAGTCACTTGATGTAAAACTTAGCTCGAAATGGTGATCCAATGTAACATCCGGCCCCTCGTACCACCAATATTGTCTTCTTTGCCAACGAAGAATTAACAGATTTGTGAAGACTTCCAAGGAGGTCACTCATCCTAGTATTACTTCCACCTGAGCATACTTAACTGTGAAGCTCTCCTCTCGTCCCCTAGCATTAAACCCAAAACGCGTTGGTGATTTAAGAGGCAGAGAATTTACTCATGAAACAAGAATCTCTCCTATCCACAAACGATGTGGAATTTTTGTAGGAAGTTACAAACACTTTGCACTTATATTCCTCAATGAGGTTTGCCCCAGCATCCAATCTAGGATGTGGGATTCGCCTAAGGTGTACCTCTCGACAACCCCGGGGACACACCATCCTTGATGAGGCTTGCCCCACCATCCCAAATGGATCAGGAGTAGCTATAACACCACTTGTAACATCCGCCCTTTTGTATCACCAATATTGTTCGCTTTGCCTGTCACAGCGCCCGGCCCCTTACCCCGGGTAGGGACCACGAATGCGAGTAGTGGTACGGTTATTTATTAAATCGTTTGACAGCGAAAAAATTCATCAGGACAATAGTTAGAAAAATTTATCAGAGTTCAAAACACCGTGATACTTATTTCATAAACTGGTAACAAAACCCTCATCAGGACAATAGTTAGAAAAATTTATCAGAGTTCAAAACGCCGTGATCCTTATTTCATAAACTGGTAACAGAACCCAAATTTATACAACCAAAAGTTTTATAGGGATAAACCCTAATTTAAAAAAAAAAAAAAAGAACATATTTCTTTATTCTGGTCGCAAACCACTTATGTAAGCTAGAATACCCTCAAGCATTATTTATATTTCTTTACAAAAAGTCACCTGAAACATGTTTAAAAATATTTGATCAGCAGGAAATACGATTACGTACATTCTTTTGTAAATGACACATTTTACAGTAAAACATTAAGATGTTTTTACATTTGCTTGCTTACAAATTATCAAAAGGTATTTGCCACTCAATCGTATCCGTGACTGTGATCATATTACTTATTGGCTAACCCTTTGTCCAATAAGTAACGATATATAAGTATTGTGTACAAAACCCTACATAACGACAGTAACCATCTCGTAAGTCTACAAATACTTAATCACTTTAATGTAATGAAAACTGTTTTGAAAACATTTGAAAAACATTTGGACCGTAATACCTTGTCACGAGTTATACAGGTTTAAAAGTATCAATGATAGTGTCGGAAAACTGGGTGTCTCACAATAATGTGAGTTGTACAAATACTCGAATATCTCACTTTGCGAATTTACAAATTACGAGCTTCTTAGTGTTAAGAACCTAAATTAATACAATCTAGCATGTATTAGTATAAACTGAAAGCTCAAGATGATTGCGAGATTGAAAACTTTACACGATGGCACAAAGTCTCACGTTGTTCAAGAAGAGATTTAGATTCATGCATCAAAGTCTTGATTGATCGGATAAGGTATCGTTGTAGCGATTAGTGGTATTATACCAACATCATACTGTATGAGAGAGAGAAAGAGAGAGAGAGAGAGAGAGAGAGAATGATTTCAAATGAGCGAAGACTACAGTCTTGATCTCCCCGTTTTATAGTTGATTCTTGGGTCGATCGCTTATCGCAACGACCTTTAGGTTGATGCTTCGCGTCGTGTGCTGACCTTAGCCTTGCCGAGTCAGCTCTAGCTATGCCATGTGGCATGCAATGTGTCACAGCTACTTAACCTGCACTTCGTGTAGATCGATGGGTTAAATAAATACATGTAACGTAACGCGACAGCTGCCAAAGTTTATGGATCATTATTAGTCTTCGTGCGTCACGACAAGACTTGTAAACTACCCGTCGCATAGCGTGAAGATAATAAAAATAGAAATTTTTATTTCGATTTTATCATACACGTGTGATATTTTGAACTCTTGGTTAGAACTATTTTCGAGGGTCGTTATATTGCTTATGAAGAGCTCACGGATTTGTTTTTGGTTGCCCGAATAAAGAGGTCGCATGATGTCACCCACCCTAGTACTACTTCCACCTGAACACCGTTAATTGTGGAGCTCTTCTCTCGTCCACTAGCATTAAGCCCAAAACGCATTGCACTACAATATTTCTTGCCTATCCAAACAACGTTTTTTAAAGTTTTCCCGATGGCATGTCGTCGGTATAACTTAAAAAATCTTGTTCAGACGATAAGTTGTCGGGATAAGTGTTGTCGGCATTTCTTCGTCACGATAAAAAAGAAAAAATCTTTCCCGACGACACGCCGTTAGGAAAAATATTACAAAAAACATTTCAAAAAAAATCATTTATTTAATTATAAAATGAAAAAGATTTAATAAAGAAATTAAAAATTCTATCCCGACGACATGTTGTCCGTAAAGAAATTACCAAAAAGTTTATAAAAAATCATTTATTCGTTTAAAAAAGGAAAAAAGGATTTAATAAACAAAAAATTAAAAACCTATCCCGACAACATGTCGTCGGGAAAAAAAATAAATAAAATATTTAAAGAAAAATCATTTATTCGTGTATAAAACGAAAAGGATTAATAATAACAAAATTAAAAACCTATACCGACGACATGTCATCGATATAGGTAAAGAACATCATTAAAGTTTTGCTGCTAATGCCTCGCCGAATATTTTGCCGGAAACTTTCCGGGGACGAGTTTCAAGACTTAAAACGTAACAAATGCGAGATACAACGCAATGTCAAACATAATATCCAAGCAACAAAGTTATAAACAACAAAACAATTTATTTCTCATTAAATCGGTGTTAATTGGTATTACAAATTACATACAAACACAAGATACGACCAACTTCAAAAATAAAATATAAAAACTAAGGAGATCTTGATGGTGGTAGTTTGAAGGAGTTCTTAATGGCGGCAAGACGGAGGCGGAAATGTTGACGGTGGCGTTTGACGGAGGTGGGGGAGTTTGATGGTGGTCGTTGAAGGTGACGGTGGTGGTTGAAGGCTGTCTAGATTTAATTGTTGCAGGTTGAAGGTGGTGGTTGATGGAGGCTTTGGTGTTAATGAAGTAGATGGATGGATGATGGAGATTTATTATTGAAATGGAGAAGATGATGAAAGAAGGAGTGTTGTTAGCCATTGGATCAAAATTAATCAAGGGCCATAAAACATTTTCAATTGATCACACGAATCGTGACTTTTCCCGACGACATGTCTTCATGATAACACTCCACAAAAATAATAGCGGGTGAATTTCACTTAAGCGCGTAAGTTAAATTATCTTCAAAATATTTCAAGAAACTTATCCCGACGACATGTCATCGGGATTAGTTAGCATTTTTTTAATTTTTATTTGCTTTTTATTTATATGTATAATGCTTTTAAAAAAATTAAAAAATAAATTTTAATTTTCTATCCCGACAACATGTTGTGGGGATTAGTTTGTATTTATTTAATTTTTATATGTTTTATTATTTATTGTGTATTATGTTTTAAAAAAAAGTAAAAGAAAAAAAATTTGTTTTTCTATCCCGACGACATGTCGTCGGGATAGGACATTTATAATTTTTTTTCTATTTTAATTTGTATCTCAAATAATTATTTTTATATTTCTCAACTAATTATTTTTGTATTTGTATATTTTTTATAATTTTTAATTATTTTTTATTTATTGTGTATTATGTTTTAAAAAAATGTAAAAAATATATATATTTTTCTATCCTGACGACATGTTGTCGGGATTTGTTTGTATATTTTTCATTTTTTATTTTATTTTTACTTTTTATGTATAAGCTTTTTAAAGAAAGTAAAAATAAATTTGTTTTTCTATCGGTTTTTTTTAATTTTTATATGTTTTCTTATCTATTATGTATTATGTTTTTAAGAAAAGTAAAAATAAAATTTGATTTTCTATCCCGACGGCATGTCGTCGGGATTAGTTTGTATATTTTTAAAAATTATTTTTTATTTATATATTATGCATTATGTTTTTTAAAAAACTGTAAAATTAAAATGTATATTTTCTATCCTAACGACATGTCGTCGGGAAAAATATAAAGTCAAAGTTTCATTTATTCAAATTTATTTTGGCGTATTAACGGTAGACACGTGGAATGTGCAGTCAACGTTTTAGGAGTTTATCTATACCGACGACATGTCGTCGGGATAGGGTTACATGATGTTGTTGGGATAGGTGTCGTCGGGATAGGCTCAGATTCTTGTAGTGTTGGTGATTTAAGGTGCGGGACGTTTACTTATGAACCAAGAATCTTTCCTATCTACGATCGATGTGGGATTTGCCAAGGATGTTACATCCAAACAGCTTGATTTTTATTAATTGGAAGTTCAAACACCCAAATTGAACCATTGCCAAATCAGCTTTAACGCGTTAGGGATTAAGATACACCCCATGGCATCTTATCTTACTTCTTACTATACTATTAAAGCACTACAAGGTTTTCACATGGCATTGAACTAGCATGTTCACATAGACTTCCAACTCATCAATTTTCCATTTATATAACTTTCACATGTTAATTTGAAAATTAATTTTACGCATTAACTCCTAAGTTGAAAAAAGTTTCAAAATAAATTATTATAATCATCATTTATTGAGTTATAAAGACAATTAATTGTTTTATTGTTATTTTTAAAATTTTGAGACTTTGTTATTATTTTTTTCTTTTTTGGATTTTGGAAAATTATTTATGAACGTTTGGATGGGATGTATAAATGTTTGGATTGAAATGGTGGTTTAAGTCACGAGGTTTGGATTATATTGTTGCTTTATTAAACGCGCGGTTTAATAAATTTATAATTATATCTCATTGTTATATTTATATTTTTAGCATTTTTTATGTTATGTACTTAAATATTTTATACTTTTAATAAAAATAGTTTTTATAACACACAACTTATTTTATAACATCTACATGTTTACACTTCATAGTTACAACATATGACTTCAGTAGATGATGAAGTTTTAATTAATACTAGGATAAAGCCCGTGTGATACACATGTGGTTAAAAAATAAAACAAAAAAGTTAACTTTAATAATCTACGATACTATTAAAATAATAACTATTTCAAAAAATAACATTTATTCTCATAATTTCTTACTAATAAAATAATTCAAAATTAAATTAAATTACACTCAACTTAATCACATTCAATATATAATTCAATATAAATTAAAAACTATCATGTTTTTCTTTTCAAAGTTTCATGGTAGTTATTCTTATTTTGGTTTCATTTTGGGTTTTGGTTTTCGTTCGGTTTCAGTTTTTATAAATTTGATTCGTTTCAGTTTCGTTTTAGACGAGTTTAACTTTATTCATTTTTTGTTTCGGTTTTTACAACTTTTGTTTCTAGTTCGGTTTCAGATTTATCGGTTTTAGTTTTTCAGTTTCGTTTCGGTTTTTGTTTTAGTTTTATTGGTATTTGGTTTTATTTAGGTTTTCGGTTTTTGTTTTCTTTTAGTTTTTTTTTTCAATTTAGTTTCGTTTGAATTTTTATTTAGTTTGTTCAGTGTTTGGTTTTAGTATCTATTGAAAAATGAAATAATATGAAGGGTTTACAAAATAAGTGAAATACAATGGTTTTTTTAGTATAACCCTACCACACATATGTGTATATATTGTGTATAGTGTGTGTAAAGATTATGAAACCCAAGTTTTTTTTACTAATTTGCTCAAATATTTTATGGATGAATAATAATCATCCTGCAAGTAAATAATATATGAACAACTAGATGGAAGTATGTAATATGTATGTGTGTGATGTATTAACATATTTTTAATTATTATAGTGCATGTTTCGTAACCACTAGATTATGCTACTTAAAAGAGCATAGACCGTTTAGAAAATCAAACAAATCTCACTCAAATCAAACCGGAATCACCCTTGTTTATAAGCACCAATTGGACAATATCTTAAAGCAGATTCATGATCATTAAAGTGAATGGGAACTTATGTTATCAAATTCAACGCATGGTACAAGTAGCCCTTTAGAATACTTTCCACCATCACCTGATTTGCCTCTTTAAACCACTTGATTAAATAAAGATACATATATATTATTATATATGTTATTTTTGCCTTAAAAAGATATTGTTAGGATTATCTATATATGGTCAAACCGGCCAACTAATTACAAAGCAATCTTACTCATCTTCCAAAGTGGAAATAAGAATATTTATCACAAATTACAATAAACAGAATCCAATGCTCTAATTAATACTAAACACACTTGCATATATACCTATTACAATTACAGTATTATGTTTTCAAAAGTACTGGAGTAGTGGTTTTTAAGGATTTCATACACAAAGTATAAACGTTA
This sequence comes from Bidens hawaiensis, assembly GCF_021521415.1. NCBI lineage: Eukaryota > Viridiplantae > Streptophyta > Magnoliopsida > Asterales > Asteraceae > Bidens > Bidens hawaiensis. The sequence goes on from NW_027491168.1 coordinate 1,711,145, forward strand.
AAGAATGTAACTTAGGTTAGTATAATATTTTGGCATTAAGAATTCAGTACTTGAATATCTAATACTTAGTTTAAGTGAGTTTGGTAGTTTTATATTTATGGTAAAAGAACTAATTTTGCTTTATATTTGTTAAATTTCAAAACCTAATTATTTTCGTGTTAAATAATTATTAAATGTAAACATAGATAAAAATAAAAATACATTAAAAAGAAGAGGCAAAAACTTGCAAAAATATTGAAATAACATGTCAAAAATGAAGTGAATCAATCTGTCTAGGTTAGTTTTTGAATTCAATGAATCTTGGAATCAAATTCCTATCCAAGGACAAACCTAGCTGGTTAAACGTAGATAAAAAATAAAAATAAAAAAAGAAGAGGAAAAAACTTGCAAAAAGATTGAGATAACATGTCAAAAATGTAGTGAATCAATCTGTCTAGATTAGTTTTTGAATTCAATGAATCTTGGAATCAAATTCCTATCCAAGGACAAACTTAGTTAGGTTAAAGCATATATACTACGAATCTGGAAGTAAAATCACATCAAACCACCACCATCGACCAACATTTGCCCACAAAATGCCCAAAACTACCTTAATAAATGCATATATTGTTTAACATTTGGGGTAAACAAGTAAACAACTTCTTAAGCGTTCTTCTGTAGCGTCATTTATTTCTACATATGGCAGATAACATCATATTTGGTCCAAGGGAATCCAGCACCTGCACTTGCAGCCGCTACCTCAAGTGGTGACGAATCTACTTGATACGATTCTTTGTCGATCGAGCATCTTCACGTAATGTCGTAATGTTATATTAGTTTTAAATTATAAATAAGACTATGTTTTATGGAGGGGATTTACCGTCCCTCCATGTAGAAAACGGGGCTTTCAAGCCTTCAACCATGAAGTTTCGTTGTGGTTTAAAGCCTCCTTACCGTCCCATTATATATATATATATATATATATATATATATATATATATATATATATATATATATATATATATATATATATATATACGAGAAATATAGTTTGAAAACCCATTTGAGTTGAGAAAACCCGTGAAAACTCTATGTAACATCGGTTTTTTTTACATATGTAATAAATGTTGTTACATTTAATACAAAACATCGAAAAATAAAAAAAAAAGTTGTTACTTATTTCTTTTACATTTTTTAAAACTTTTAAACATATTTTTTAGAAAAGAGAAAGTTTAAATTTATATTTTTTTATTAACTTTAATTGTGGACCATAAGTTTCAAACTTTAATTAAAAACATATGGTTGAGAATGAATTTTTAGAGTTTTCACAACTCAATTATGTTTTATTATTAACCTAATCATGTATATATATATATATAGGGGAAGTATAAAATGAAAACCCACTTGAGTTGTGAAAACCCTATGTAACATCATTTTTTTACACACATAATATATTTTGTAACATTTAACACAAAACATCGAAAACTAAAAGAAAATTGTTTTGCTATTTTTTTACTAATTTTTATATATGTTTTCAGTAGAGAGACAAAGTTATATTTATATTTATATTTTTTATTAATTTAATTGTGAACCACAAGTATCAAACTTCAATTAAAAATATGTGGTTGAGAATAGGTTTCTAGAGTTTCACAACTCAAGTGAGTTTTTATTTTTACCTTACCATATATATATATATATATATATATATATATATATATATATATATATGGAGAGGATCAAGAGAGAACTTCTTCTTAAAGAGAGAACTAGAGAACTAATAAAGAAATATTTTTAATTTAATTAAAAAAAATATTTTTAAATTTCCGTTTTTGCCATTATCCTTATATTATGTTCCCATTTACTCGAAAAATATAAAAAAAATTAAAAAAAACAAAAAAAAAACTCGTTGTAGTGCACATATGCAATACATCGACTTTTTTTATTGCATATGTGCACTAGTGTGGATTTTGATATGTGTAATAATGTTGAATAGCATATATGCAATTTTTTGTATTGTATTAGTGCAATAGTGTTATATTATATACAAAACTACCAAAAAAACAATATAGTGCATACGTGCATTAGTGTTGTATTACGTATATGCGATAATTTGTTTCGAGTACAATTATTAGTGTTTGTATTTGCATATATTCAATAGTGTGTATTGTATAATGCAATTGTGTTGTATCATGCAATTGTGTTGTATTATATGCAATAAAACACTATCGTATATATGCAATACACATTAGTGCACATATGCACTAAATCGCCGGGTTTTTTTAGAAACAATGTCATCTTATTAGAAGGAGGAAAGAAAAAAAAATCGCAAATTATTTTTTAAAAAAAAGTTAAAAATAGTTTTTATTAGTATTTATTAGTTCTCTAGTTCTCTTTTTAAAAGAAGTTCTATCTAGATCTCACCCCTATATATATGTGTGTGTGAGAGAGAGAGAGAGAAAGCGTGTGAAAATCTTACTATAGCCCCACCACACCTCCCCCATAACACCCTTCGTATAGATACAGCCCCAACCCCTTACTAGCCCCTATACCACCACGGCACAATGTTCCACCCCAATACAGCCCCTTTAAAGCCCACGCTATGTGTTCTAACAAATTCATGCAATCATCTGTGTCCATACAATTTAGAAATGAGTGTATATGTGAAAAATATTGGAAGTGTTAACCCATTGTATATATTCGAAGTAGGCCGCATGTCCACGAATAGTTTTGTTGGATAGGTTGGTTTGTAAAAAAGAAAAGAAAAAGGAAGTGGCTTACGTGGCTGACTCTTTTAAGGGATTTTAGGTTAGTTGTTATCTCGGAAAGAGGATTAAAGTTGCATCTCAACAAGCTTTCCAAGTGACGGTCCATATCATCCAAGTATTCGTTCATGTCATCAAAGATGTGAGGTGACAGGACATGTAGAAACCTCTGTCTTAAATAAAGGATTATGAATAAGTTAGGTGAAGAATTTGTAAAATAGACATGTTAGTATAAAATTATACTAAATAATAATAAAAATAAATATTATATGTAACAATAATAAAACTAAACCTTGATAACAATCTCAATCTATTTAGTTAAATATGTAAATCATTTAATAATTTATGATTGTATAAATTACAAGACAATAAAACTATAATACAATGCAATGCAATGCAGTCCAATACAATACAAGACAAATAGACAACACAAGACACAATACAGTACGATACAATATTATCAAGTGGCAAACATATAGCCTTAAAAACCACTTGAATTGTTTTGACTTAAAGGTAAGGGTGACATTGTAATATATCATGTGCCATGAGAGACCGTGCCAAAGTTTTCAAGATAACTCATTTGGTTTTTGAGGCTAGTTCTTGGTCACAACTAATATTGTATTTTGATGTATAATTTGTATTGTAATATATTTTAATTTGTAAAAGTGAATCATAAATTATTAAATGATTTTAGCATATATAACACACTAGCTTTTGAACCAATGTATTGTACGAGATTTGTTAAATAATGAAAATAAATAAGGTACGTCTTTTTTTAAAGAAATGAACAAAATTAAATGTAAAAAGAAAATAAAATATATACTACAAATAATAAGAAGACTATAATATCAAACTTAGAAATTAGAATGAGATGAACCATTACAAGTTTACAACAATATACAACATTTGTTAAAATTGTTTTGATTCTTTACCCATGGATAATTATAATGAATGAGATGAGAGATTAGAAAATTATAAGAGAAATTATATCCCATTTATCAAAATTGTTTCGACTCATAACCTATAGATATGTAGGATAAATAAGATGAGAAATTAGAGAATTATAAAGGAAATTATAATCATTTTGCCAAAATTATTTTGACCTATGGATAAATAGGATGAATGAGATGAGAGATTAGAATGCAAATCATAACCCATTTAACAAAATGGTTTTGCCCATAACCAATAACCAATAGATAGGTAAAATGAATGAGAAGAGATATTAGACCAAGAATGAATGTGGAATTGACACATCATACTTATTCTTTTCTTTTATTAGTAAAGTTAGATTAGATTAGATATTTAACTAAATAGAGTGTGATTCTTACTAAGGTTTCATATTGTTATTACTTGGAATAATTATTATTTTTATAGTTAACTTACTAACTATATTATAATTATTAAGATTATTATCATTAATTTATGTTAATAATTACTATTATTATTATTGTTGTTGTTATTATTTCGTAAGTTTTTTACACTAATTTGACTGTTTTATAAATTTTTCACGCTATTCATAACCCTCTATCTGAGATAGAGACTTTCATATGTCCTGCCATCATTCACCTTCGATGATGACATAGACGACCACTTGAAAAGTTTGCTGATGTGCACCCTAATCTGCTATCTAAGATAACAACTTATCTAAAATCAATTAAATAAAGATAACCACCTAAAACCACTTCTTATTCTTCTTTCTTTCTTTTTTTTTTCCAAACCCACCTATTCCAACAACAATAATTGCATATCCACTTGTTAAATAACCTTTTTAGGCAATTAGAAACTCAAAATGAATGACTTTCATTACAATTTCGGATTAAACCCAAACCACAATAATTTTTAAGTTTTGACCAATAGGGTTAAATATTAGCGTCACAAACTGATGTTGCATAGGTATGTCAGCCATTAGCCACCACTGAGGGCCCATTGTGGGTGTGTATCTATCAAATGTAATATAGTGTCGGTAATGTAAAACCCCAACTTTTAGTGAAATACGCCTAGGTACGACGTACAGATCACTAATAAGCTCGTAACACTATTAATGGTATCAATATATTTATTTCATTTCATAAATTTGCAAGTACACAAGATAGTTCGAAATAAAACAATAACATTGCATCGAATCAAGACAGCTATTATTCATTTAAATAAAACCTAAAGCCAATCTAACTCTCTTGATCCTTGCATGCCATCGTTTCGACTTGTAGCACGTTTAAAATAATAACATTTATCAACATAAAGTTGGTGAGATTTCATAAGTTTGATGTATATATGTATATTGTAAATCGTGCGATCCACTAATAATCATGTAAAATATAACGACAAAAGGTAAATGAAAACAAAGAATTAGTCCTCCGTTCCTTAGGCCGAAGCCGTAGCACTAGGGGAAATGAGAACCACATAACAACCAAGGTTAAAGCAATACGTAGCATGGGTACGTCCCGTCTAACCCTCCCACTATGAGTATGCGTATATGTCACACCCCGACCATGACGGAAACGTCGGGGCGCAACCGATTGTTCATCGCACACGACACTATTAAGTGACAATATTTAATCAACTCATTTAAATTCATAAAAACACAAAGAGTCACATAACTTGTTCATACAATAACCGAATTCAAATCATAGTAAATAATATATTGTTTGTTTTGCTAATATCCTAATAGTCTCGATAACGTTTTTTCTTCAAGTCCTCGAGTCAACCTAAGGTCAAACCTGTAACATTGCATAAATAGATTTTGTCAACACAAAGGTTGGTGAGCAATTTCATAGTTTTTTGAACAATAAATATATAATATGAAATTCCACAACTTGTATACAAAACAATAAATAATAGCAACAATTTAGATAAATGAAAATCGTTAATAAGAATACATTAACGACACCTTTCTATAAGGGGATGCCAAATATACTCGGATTTTGTACGAAATCGTTAATAAGAATACATTAACGACACCTTTCTATAAAGGGATGCCAGATATACTCGGATTTATGAATCAACCATCCAAAAGCTGTAAACACATTAGCACTTAAGCATATAAGCATATAACACCAAATCGAGCATTTATTTAAGTAAAGTATACAATAAAGTTTGTGGTTTAAGACTCAAGTATAAATCATTTGGATTTGAATAAGTTTGCAATGTCACCCCCAAAATATAAAAGAGTGAAAACGGGGGATGAAAGTACTCACGTTCAAGTAATAAACTTGAAAGATTTGATGATTTGGAGATTAACCGGAACGATGAGTTTAACGAACGAAGCCTAAAGGAGAAGAAGTCTTGTATTAGAAAAGTTGTCTTGGAAGTCTTTAAACGAAAATAAATGATAAGAAATGTAAACAATTTAAAGTTTAAGGTTTAAAATGTAAATATTTAAGAAATTATAATAATAGTCCTTTAAAAATGTATGTTTGCTCGAAACAGGGTTAAAGTATCTAGCCATTAATTTTACTCAACCTATGTTTAGTAATAAGGTGGGTAAAAATGCAATAAAGCAAGTCCCTTTATAATATAGATACTAAAACGGGTTTTAACGAGTGTTCGGGTGGTCGGTTCGGGTCTTGGTGACTTGACCAAACCCAAAGTCAACTTTCCCAAAATAATAAATGTATGAGATAACTCAATAAATCTTAAAGAGACTTAACCAAGTATTTAGTTCTATTGTTTTAGAACTAACAACGTCCGTTAAGCGAGTGTTCGGTTTAGTCGGTCCAAACTTTGTTATAGGATCAAGTTGGATTCAACATTCCGAGTACTTTGTGAAAATAATTAAAATCAGTTTATAAAGTATTTTTAAAGAAATATATAAGCAAACACACTTATGTGTCTTAAGCGAGTACACTTGGTTTAGTTCGGTTTGGTTCGGTTTTTATCTTGGAATAAGGCCAAGAATGGTTACCACATGTCCAAACATCATAGAACTTGTAAAATAATTTATAAATAATAATACCAAAGTCTTACATACAAAAAGTCAACAACAAAGTCTTTAAACGAAAGTTCGGTTTCCGGTTCGGATCTTGTTTCGGGATAAGTCCGAGGTTAGATTCTACAAACCCATAATCATGGAACTAATTAAAATGGTTTTTAGAAACTCAAATCTTACATAAAACATGTTTATACAACTATTTAAACAAACTAGTAAACAAGAGTTCGGCTTCCGGTTTGGAGCTATTTACGGAATAATCGAGGCTAGTCTCTACAAACCCATAACCATGGAACTCAAAATGTAAAATAGAACTAAGATAAGCAGAAGTTAAACAAGTATAACAAGTTTGATGGTTAGATGCGGAAAATATACATAATCAAGGACTACTACGAGTCCTCCATGTAGCTTTGTCTTATGGGCCGGACACTTAACCGACCGAGACCGGAGAAATGCCCACCGAAGGTACAAAGGGTGCTATTATATATATATTGTATAACAATCTTCAAGTATAAATAAGTGTTAACAAGTTTATTAAAATGTAAGACTATGGTCAGTTTGACTTTGGAAAGTTAAACTGCCAAAAAAAATATGAAGAACACCTTTGAATGCTTGAGAATTGGAAGAGAAAGAGACGAATGGGCAACGATTAATGAAGGGGATAGGGGTGTATGCATTGGGTGTGATATCAAGGTTTGCATGCAAGAGGGGTCAAGACAAGTCACAAAACAACAAAAAAAAAAAAAGATGGGGCTGGTCTGCACATCGGTTCGCGTCCGGAAGTTCGTTTTTGATGTATCTTGAGCGTTTTAAGTCCGTTTTCGAATCCATAAAAGGGGTTTTTCAAATTAGACAAGCGGGAATTTTTTAGTAACATAAAATCCAATATTTTATATATTTGAAATGTTTGGGATATAAATCGGGTCGGTTTACAACATAAAAACAAATACAAAATAAATACAATTTGATCTGAAATCGAGGGATGTCACAGTATCCCCTACTTTAGGAAATTTCGTCCCAAAATTATGATGATGATGATGATGGATGTGGATACTTCTCTTTCCTTGCGTCTTCTCGTTCCCATGTAAACTCTGCGCCACACTGTGATTCCCATCGAACTTTAACTAACCGGATGCGACTACGTTTGGTTTTCTTTTCGTTTCAGTCCACAATTTCGACAGGTCTGTCAACCATGATCATCGTTTCATTGACATGTACTTCGTCGAGAGGTATATGGAGATTACCTTCGGCTAAGCACTTTTTGAGATTCGAAACATGAAAAGTTGGATGAACACCGGTAAGCTCTTCCGATAATTCGAGTCGATAAGCCACCTTTCCAACCCGTTCAAGAATTTTAAAAGGACCAACGAATCGAGGAGCTAGTTTTCTCTTCTTTCCAAAACGAACTACCCCCTTCCAAGGAGATACTTTGAGAAGGACAAGGTCGTTAACATTAAACTCAATAGGTTTCTGTCGTTTGTCGGCGTAACTCTTTAGACGACTTCTAGCGGCCAGAAGATTTTTACGGATTTGATCGATACGGTCAGTGGTTTCTTGAACCAGTTCGGGATCAGTGATTTGAGCTTTATCGATCTCGTTCCAACAAATCGGGGAACGACTTTTTCGACCGTAGAGGGCTTCGAAGGGAGCCATGCCAATGCTAGAGTGGAAACTATTATTGTAAGAAAACTCAATGAAAGGGATGTGGGAATCCCAATTCCCACTGAAATCAAGAACACACGCTCGTAGCATATCCTCGAGTGTTTGAATCGTACGTTCGGATTATCCGTCCGTTTGAGGATGATAAGCGGTGCTAAGATCGAGACGAGTTCCCAAGGTTTCTTGAAGAGATCGCCAAAAATGAGAGGTAAAACGAGCATCGCGATCGGAAATGATAGTCAATGGTAAACCGTGTTGGTACACAATTTCCCGAACATAGATTTGAGCAAGCTGCTCGACAGAATGCTTCTCGCGGATCGGAATGAAATGAGCAGATTTGGTTAAACGATCGATAATCACCCAAATGCTATCGTTTCCTTTTTGGGTGTTGGGTAGTTTGGTGATAAAGTCCATAGCAATGTCTTCCCATTTCCAAATGGGAATCGGTGGTTGCTTGAGTAAACCAAAAGGTCTTTGATGTTTGGCTTTGACTTTTGAGCAAGTAAGACATTTAGATATATACAAGGCTACATCCTTTTTCATACCCGGCCACCAAAATGTAGCACGAAGATCGAAGTACATCTTATCCGCACCGGGATGAACAGAATACCGCGACTTGTGAGCTTCGTCGAGTATACAAGTACGAAGTTCATCGCGATCGGGAACCCACAAACGATTGAGAAAGTACAAAAGATCATCGGGTTTGGTTTCAAGTTGCAGTTCGGCTCCACACGACATTTCATCATACATGTTGCCTTCTTCAACGGAGGTACGCTGAGCTTGAAAGATACGAATTTGAAGATCGGTTTGAATAATGAGGCTAAGGAGCAAAACGGATTTGACATTAACCTTTCGACTAAGGGCATCGACGACAACATTTGCTTTACCGGGATGGTAGCGGATTTCGCAATTGTAGTCACTAAGTAATTCAGCCCAACGTCGTTGTCTAATGTTGAGATCTTTTTGGTCAAAAATATGTTGAAGGCTTTTATGATCGGTAAACACAACACATTTCATACCGTAAAGGTAGTGTCTCCAGATTTTGAGAGCGAAAACAACAGCACCCAGTTCGAGATCATGAGTCGTGTAGTTCTTCTCATTGAACTTTAGTTGCCTTGATGCGTAAGCGATGACTTGACCTCGTTGCATGAGAACACAACCGAGACCTTGATGAGAAGCATCGCAAAATACAACAAAATCGTCGTTTCCGTTGGGAAGAGTTAGAACGGGAGCATTGCAAAGCATGTCCTTGAGAGTGTGAAAGGCTTCTTCTTGTTTGGATCCCCAATCGAATGGTTTTCCTTTATGAGTTAGGGAGGTGAGGGGTAAAGAGATCTTGGAAAAATTCCGAATGAAACGCCGATAATATCCGGCCAAACCGAGGAAGGATCGAATTTCCGTGGTAGTTGATGGAGTCTTCCAATCCTTAACGGCCTCAATTTTAGCAGGATCAACATGAATACCTTTGTCGTTTACGATATGTCCCAAAAATTGAACTTCTTCCAACCAAAATTCGCATTTAGAGAATTTGGCATAAAGTTGTTCTTGCCTTAAGAGTTCAAGAATGGAACGCAAGTGATGCTCATGCTCGGCTTTGGATTTAGAGAAGATGAGAATGTCATCAATAAAGACAATAACGAATTTATCTAGAAACGGTTTGCAAACGCGGTTCATGAAATCCATAAATACCGCGGGTGCATTGGTTAACCCGAAGGGCATGACCAAAAATTCGAAATGTCCATATCGAGTACGGAATGCGGTTTTTAGAATGTCTTCTTCGCGAACACGCAACTGATGATATCCCGATCGAAGATCGATTTTGGAGAAACACGTTGCGCCTTGGAGTTGATCGAAGAGGTCGTCGATTCGTGGCAAAGGATAACGATTTTTGATAGTAAGTTTATTGAGTTCACGATAATCGATGCACATGCAAAACGAGCCATCTTTCTTTTTCACGAAGAGGACGGGAGCGCCCCAAGGAGAGGAGCTTGGACGAATAAAGCCTTTGTCGGAGAGTTCTTCGAGTTGGTTTGATAACTCTTGCATTTCCGACGGGGCTAAACGGTAAGGAGCCTTGGCCACAAGCATTGCACCGGGCACAAGATCGATTCGAAATTCAATTGAACGAATGGGTGGAAGACCGGTAACATCATCTGGAAAGTCATCGAGGAAATCACAAACAATGGAGATATCTTGGATTTTTCTTTCCTTGTGGTCTTTTACCACTGCTTGTGCTAGGAATGGAACATACTTTTGGCGTAAATATTTTTGCGATTGAGAAAACGACATGAGATTGAGCCTTTTAGGAAACATTTTGCCGTAGACCTTGAGAGTTTTACCGTTGACAAGCAGAATCCAAATGAATTTATCATAACAAACGACTTCGGCACAGTGCAAAGATAACCAATCCATGCCTAGTATGACATCGAAACTTCCCATTTGCATCGGAATGAGATCGATGGAGAATTTACGCTTGCAAAGAGTGAGAGAACAATCACGAAGGACCGAGTTTATGGTGATAGAATTTCCATTGGCGACTTCGACAGAAAAGGGTCGAGAAAGCTTAGTGCGAGGTACGGCAACAGTAGATTCAAACTTTAATGAAATAAAACTTCTATCAGCACCCGTATCAAATAATATAGAAGCCAAATGCTCGTTCACTAGAAACATAGTAGGCATGGATGTTCGGTTTATGATGCAAATAGTTTGTAAAGAAAATGCATTTCGTACATATTAAAAGGGTTTTGCCATTCATTTTTACGCTAATTTATTTTAGTCTTTGAAAAAGAAATGGATTATAATAATTAATAGTTAATTTAGACGAGTTTGGTTTATTTCCGAACCAAGCATTATTTAAGTAAACGAGTTTAAATGAGTAGTTTGTTTTTTTATCAGACATGAACTCGTATTGATTCGGGTTTGTGTCCGACATGTTTTGGATGATAAAATTGAAATGATATGGTAGAAATGTTTATTCTTAATTATTGCTTTTGCAAAAATAAAAGGTAATTTTTAAACATCAAGTCAAGTTTGAATATACTTCTCAAAGCACACAATTTCGGCATGGTGTTGGGCTAGCCAATCCATGCCTACTATGATATCGAAGCTATCCAGTTGCATAGGTATGAGATCGATAGAAAAATTATAATCATTAAGATTTAGGGTACAACCACGAATCACCGAATAAGTTGAGATAGATTTACCATTTGCAACTTAAACCAAAAAAGCAATTCAAGTTTAGAACGAGATGAAGAAAGCATAGGCTCAAAATAAAGGGGCATAAAACTCATATCTGCACCAGTATCGAATAACATGGATGCATAAACAATATAAACGAGGAGCGTACCGTTCACCATATCGTTGTTTGATATAATGGTTAATATATATAAACCCCTTGTATATTTTATATAATATTTTATTAGTTTTTGTTCGGTTTTTATTAGAATTTAGATATTAATAACATATTTAAATAATGTAGGTTCCGGAGGTTTATCGTGGTTAAAAAGGGCGAAAAACGAGCTAAAACAAGACAAACTGGTGAACCGGAGCATCAGAATTGAACCAGACCGCATCAGAATTGAACCGGACAGGTCAGCCATCCCTAGCCCGTGGCGCCGTGCGACCGGGAGGGCAAAAAGCCGCCGCACGGCGCTCCGGGCACCCAGATTCTAGAATTTTCTTTGTTTTTTATCAGTTTTGGGCCCAGGAAACCTATATAAACACCCCTAAACTTAATCCTAAGCACACCCTGCGAACCAGAGCCGAATTTGGAGTTTCTCGGAGCTTAGGATTGCAATATTTGGCGGGTTTGAAGGCAAGGAATCAGCCGGCGAAGTGCTTATCATCCAAGGACGAAGACCACGGGTTTTATCACCTTTGATCTTTCGTTCTTATTTATTTTCGCCATGATTTCGTTTATCATTGTTTTGTTTTACTTTAAGATGCAAGGCTAAACATTATAGACTGCCTAGGCTTATAATGAACCTACTTTGACGTTGTGTTTTGATTTGGGATTTATTTATCGTTATGGTTTTATGCTTTAGTAAAAGGTTTAATCATATTGAATTGATGCATATGGATACTTAGGATTGTTTGATTAATTGTTATTATTCCATAGTTGCCTTGATTACTGTTTGTCATTATGATAGGTTGCTATTAGGTCAATTACTTTGTGTTCTTGATTATTTTATGATTTATTTGCAATAAGATAATAGGAATAATAATTATTAATTAAATAAACCTAAGTGTACTGCTAACCTAAATCTATAAAGTGCTAGGTTATTGATAGATCTTTATTATTTAATCTTGCTAGATTTAGTTCTTCGTAAGGAGTCCGTCTATGTTTGATTATTTAATTATTGTTTATTGAATCAATTAAATATATTAAACTGCCTTTGATTTCCACGCTGTAAGGTAGGATTTCGTATAAATGAACTAAGTCATAAATAATTAGGTGACCGTAAGGAAACTTGATTTTTAATACTGGTGTGCGTTAAAACTTATTAGAAACCTATAGGTGTCTCTTGAGAAGGGTCAGGGGTCCTGTTCAGGTTTTCTCTTAGGTGTCTATTTTACAATCCCAGTTCATACCTAAATATTTTCCCGGTTAATTAAACAACTGAAATTTAGGGGATTCTAGCCTAGGTAGTTTTCTCATCATCATCTTATTTAGTCAAACTTGTGTTTTCGTTTAATTTACTTGTTTTCTTAAATTAGATTTTAATAATAATTTTAAATTAGCATTTTAATTAAGACCCCCCCCCCCCAAATAAATATAAATTAATAAAGTCATGTCTTTAGTTGAGTCTAATTAGCTAATAACGTAGTTTAAAGAGTCTTGTGGGTTCGATATCCGGACTTACTTAGCTTTACTAGATTCGATCTGTTCACTTGCCGATTAGTAGTTTAGTCGAGTTTTAGAGAGTCTAGAGTATTACTTAGTGTTTAGATGAGCGTAATTTTAGTTAATAATTATTAGATTACTGTTATGCTGGGCTTGAATTGCATTCATCACAAATGCCCTCCCACAAACATTAGGAACAGCTGGAGCAACTTGAGAAGTTGAAGCTTGGGAGGCTTGAACTGGTTGAGCAACTTGGTTCGCCGGAAGCTACGGAACTGAAGGTTGGAAAGCCTAAATTGATAGGCTTGAGCAGAGTACACAAGCGGGGAAAGGGTTTGGACTTGATATGCTAGTCGAATACACGTATTACGGTAATGGCCAGGATCACCATAGGTGAAACATGCTCGAATGGTGGGGTAAGCTTGGGTGACGGGTTGAGATTGGGTTAACACACGGTTTCGGTTAAAGGTGTGGGGAGTACGGGGTGGCTTGGTGAGGTTTGGTTGGGTACACATGAGTTCGAAGCATACGCTAAGTAGGTGACCAAATCGGCCACAATGGGTGAATTATTGGCAAGGGAACCGAATTGGTGGTGTCGTTGGCAGTTTTCGCAAAAAGGGTGAGGACAATTGTAAGGTTTCTTTATGAGTGGAGTTTGTGGGGTTCGAGTTTGGGTTTGTATCAGGGTTGAGATTGGTTTTACGGGTGGGTTTGAGTTTGCTCTCGCGTCTTGAAATTGTTGTTTTTGCGGTTTGGTTTGGGTGCAGCTTCGGCCTTAACGTCTTTGGAAGGTTCGGTCTCGGTTTTCTCAGCAAATTTCTTGGCCTTACGTGTGTGAGTTCCTGCCTTGACATGGTTATCTGACAGGGACGTAACAAGGAAAATGGCGTCACGAAGAGCTTTGGGAGCACCACTCTGAACTGAATCTTGGATTTTCCTCGGTAAACCTGAATATGCTTGTCAATCGCACGGGAACAAAGGGTGAAAAGATGTGGCACCAAGTCACTAAGCTCATTGAAGCGAGTTATGTAAGCAATGATATCACCATTTCTTGCTTAAGGTTCCAGAATTCCACCTTAAGATTCATGAATTCATTATGCGGACAAAACTCTTTGGTCATGATTTCTTTATGTTCTTCCCATGGCATTGCCATGGCTACCTCAGCGCAACGGGTGGATTTTTCTTGCACCCACCAGGTTAGGGCTCTTTTGTCGAAGACACTGGAAGCAAAGCGTGTCTTCTTTTCCTTAGGACATTCGATATGGAGAAAGGTACTCTCCATACTTTCCTACCATTGAGTAGAGCAGTGGCACCTTCAGAGCCTTTGAACCTAAGAGGCTTTAAATCGGTGAAAAGCGTTATAACGACATGAGTTGGAGCTCAAACATAACACCCGTTAATTTTTCGGTTCAAAGGGTTTAAGCTTGTAGAGTATGTATATTCCTCGGGATTTAACCGACATTTCTCGGAAACCTTTTCGTCATACCGGTACGTTAAGTTATTTAAACTTTCCCTTCATGTTGCCATATCTTTCCTTTCATAGCCTCCTCCCTTCCCTATTCCTGATCGGACAAGAGAGCAGCCAAGGAGCTGCGATTTTTTTTTTGCAGCCAATGTGTGATCATAACCTTCAATTGAAGGTTCGTACTATGTCCCTACAAGTCTTTTACACCTTAATTGATCATATTAATACTCTTATTGGTCGTTAGGGTTGAGTTTTGGTTATAACGATTTCTAATAGATTCGTACTCGATTATTGTTCGGTCTGTAACTCGATGAAAATATATTGTTTTTGATCGATTCTTGTTTCTATGATGTTCTACTTTGAGTCTAGTTTCCAAGAAAGATATAATATGTAATTTTTGGACGAGATTTGAATGCTTTTTATGATTTTATAAGATCGAGTGTCAAAGCTGATGCGGGATGACAGATTCTGGTCTGTATTCCCAACGTCACAACCCTTTTTCGACAAGTCCAAATATGTTGGTTCCACATTTGGAAGTTAGTATTTTGAGTTAGGAACCAAACCCAATTAGAATCATTTAATTTGGCTGGGTAATGATATTTATAAAAATAAAACCATTTTGTTGCGCACTGAAATAGCTGCACATACCTTTTTGTGTTGGAGGAATTTTTATGATTTTTGTCTCCACTAGAAAAATATAATAAAAATATTTTTATAAACCTAAGACATTTATTAAAGTCTGGTAAAAATTTAATAATTTATTTCAAAGGTTATCCTGTGTAATTAAATGCATCTTCGCATGCTAAAATCTGCACGCTTTACTTGTTATTGATCGATAAGTTCGTTTTAGGCTTAACCGGTGGATGTTCTATTGTGTTCTTGTCGGGGCTGTTTGAAGTGATTTTTGCACCGCAATCTTCCTAGGTATGTGTGACATCCGTGGCAAAACCGAGTACACCTTAGTCGTTACAAACTCGAATAAGCGTTTAACCGCTTATTGCGTAACGAACAAACGAATAACCAAACGGGTCTGGTTATGGTCCGGATATCCCGGGGTGCCATCTATAAGTGATATACGATCTATGCAAGCTAAAATATTAGTAATATGGTCTTAGTTCGATAGCAAACAAGTTAAACAAAAACATGCTCGTTTAACTACCCGCTATAGACTTAAACGCGAAAGATAGTTACAAACCAAGCATTGTATCATCCGTTAAGCCAAAAAAAAGACTTACCAAACACTTACTTGAAACGTTTTAAGCGATCCGTGAAAATATTTTTGATTCTTACAAACATATAGTATTTTTTTTATAATTTTACACAAAACTAGCCGAAAAACACTCGTTTTCGCTCCGTTTGTCGCACCCGATATATTTTTGTCGCCAGAAACCGAACCCGAAATAAATTTGGACTCGGATTTCACGTTCGGGCACGTAAATCGAGAAAAGTGGGCCAAATGGGCCCAAAAGGGGACCCAACGAGCCCAGCCCGCCAAAGAAGACTTTTCCCCCCTTAAACCCTTTTCATATTTAAATAAGTTCTAAGATATCTTCAAACCCTAAGGTAAGGAGCTTAAATAAGTAGCTTTTGTACTTGTTTAAACTCGTTTAATACCATAAAAACATGTCTTGGTTACTAAAAATCATTCCTAACCGTGTAAAAATCCTAAAAATGGTCCATAAACATGTTTTGATCATAAACACGGTAAGGAACCTTTTTTGATAGTTTTTTTGGCCATAAACACGGATGAAAGGGTTGAAACGACGTTTTTACGGTTCAAAGTTCGTTTTTGTGCACTAGCCGAAACCCTAAGTTAAGGGCTGTTATGTTGATGAAAAATTGCTTGGTTTGTGATATAGGACTTGTACCTAGCTTTCTTAGAAGCACAAGAACCTGAAAACTTGATTAAAAAGTCGGAAACGAGCCAAACCCGCTAAGGTAATACCGAAACACTCGCTTACGGGGCTATTTAGGTTAAGGTTGTGATGTGCATATTTTTAGGACTTGAAATATTGCAGGGACATCAGGGACCATGTCCATAAGTCCCTGTTCAAATTTGGTAATTTTTCGACCATCCGAGAATATTTGGCGAATTTATTACCGAATTGGGACGTTTATTTGGGTAAAATAGCTAAAATGCTTCAAAAATTATGAAATTTTTCTGGGAACTCAGATTTGATGTATTTTGATCACATATGAATTTTGAGATCATTTGGAGAAGTCTAAAGGTGTTTTGTACATATGCGTTCATGCAAATTTTTATAGCCGAATTTGGGCCGAAAAGAATATTGAACAAGCTTTTTACATTCTGGAATTGATATAGATTGTTTTGGAACATGATTTGAGTATTCAGGAATTTTGGTGGAATTTTTGGAAATTGTTGGGATAAACGGACGATTTTCAGGCGAAATATAGCTGATAAAATGGAATATAGCGTAATATAGACGATTTTCAGGTTGAACAACATCACAACCTAAGCCTATTGTCACTTTATGGGTGTTCCAGTTATACCCAAATTAGTTATACTGCCCAGTTTAGTACTGAGATTATAATAATATTAAAATATTAATATTATTATAATATGGACTATAGGGACTAAGTGATAGCAAGGGAAACGAACACCGTGCTGATCTCGCACTGAGTGCCTACAAAACCGTGAGTTTCATGACCCCTCTTTTCAAACTGCTTACAAACTTTTGGGGTGAAAAGCATGTTCATATGCATTATCTATCTGAAAACGGTTCAGAACGAAAAATACCTGAACCTTCATATATGAAAAATTTCTACAAACATAATGTTAAACTACGTGCTGAGGAAAGGTGATTATTATCGTGATTGATATATTAAATGGAAACACTACGAATGCCAAAACATAATGATCATACGTGACAACATGTTTATGGCCTATGAGCCAAGTTCTGCTGCAACTTACTAAACTAAAGTTGAGTATGGCCTATGAGCCAAGTTCTGCTGCAACTTATAAACTAAAGTTGAGTATGGCCTATGAGCCAAGTTCTGCTGCAACTTATTAAACTAAAGTTGAGTATGGCCTATGAGCCAAGTTCTGCTGCAACTTATAAACTAAAGTTGAGTATGGCCTATTAGCCAAGTTGCCTATGAGCCAAGTTCTTCTGCAACTTATTAAACGAACTAACTTGATTATGACATGAATGTTAAGAAAATAATGTGATTATGCGTATTGTGGGCGGATGGGGAGCCACAATATTTGGTGATACGTGATAAATACTATATGTGTATATGTGTCTATATATACATGCTATGTGATTAGCCGTAGGAAATACTATGTGTAGAATATACTAATTATTTGCGTGTACACTATATAATGTTTGAGTTTACGTGGAATCATTGTGGGTGGAAGGGGGACCACAGTGGTTGCTGTTAAGACGGTACCGTTGTGGGCGGAAGGGGGGCCACAGTGGTTGAGTTTATGTGGAACCGTTGTGGGAGGAAGGGGGTCCACAGTGGTTGGTTAAACACGGAAATTGGAAACAGGTAGTACTAACAAATAATCACGATTTTACCAAAATTTCGAATACATATTATAAACTTACATGTTTGCATATGCACACAAAAAGATATGGCTGTACATATTTATACAAACGTAAATACATATTTTTACATACGCGCGTACATACAAACTATGACTGTGTGGTACGCATAACTGATTTCGTCAAACTTATGAAACTCACCAACTTTTCGTAGTTGACCTGTTTTAACATGCTTTTCAGGTAATCAGATATGAGAAGTAATTTCCTGTGCGTTACGTGTCTGACTGATGATTGATGTCGTGGGCATTTGAGTTAGAAGTAAAGTAATTGAGGAACCGGTTTGATTGTATCACCTAGTTTGTAAAAGAGATTAGAACGATGTAATATATTGTAAATTAGTTAGTAATGTTACTTTATGAACAATGTATTTGATACCAGTTGTATCTGTTGCATTTCCGTTTTACGCTTCTGCAAATCGCTTAACGGGGTGTGACAGAAGTTGGTATCAGAGCCATTTGTTATAAAGAATTAGGTTATCCCATAGGATACCTATAATATAACCGTAGGCTTGATTATCACTGGGAAAGTTAATAATGAGTAACGATAGATACTGATGGATGTCGGGATGAACTCGAAGGGCAAGTGAGTTATTATGGTCCGAAACGTAATAACAGACTTGCTTGTACGAGGGAATTCGGGAAGAAATCGCGGAACATACTGATAGGTAAAAATGGCAACATACGTGTATAAAGGTGATGATGAGTATATATGTAAGGTGCATACGTGCTTATCCGAAACGAGGTATAGGAATACGTGTACATACGGTACTATCGATATTATGGAATCTTATCGAAACGAACATTATAATCGGTTATGATCAATACTAATCCCTATATTAATTAAAATTATATTTACTAAAATTCATATTATATTTTATTACAATTAATATTATACATGTTCGTAACAAATAAAATATTTAATTTCAGTACTAATTAATAATATCCTTTACGTTGATCTAAACTATCAAGTAACGTTTTCTTCTTATTAACGATTACACCGAAAGATGTTGAGATCGGGTAGCTTTACGACAGATGAAGAACCGGTGTTGCTTGTGAGTGGGAATATGAGAATGCTTCAACAAGTTTAACTAAGTCTGGTGATGTGACGGAACCACTAAGGGGCTTAATATGCAAGGCCCGGGAAAGAACCGTTGGAGGCATGTTCTATAGACAATGATTTCAAGAATATATATATATATATATATATATATACACATATAATACCTCTCAGCATGGGTCTAACCTTTATTTTATGTACTCGTTTCTTTGATACTAAACTAAACTATTTTCTGGTCATCCTTCGATTTTTGTTGTTTGAAAAACAAACACCATCCTGGGAGAAATACTTAGTGATGAATCCAACTTATTGAATTATAAATATAATAACTACTTTATTGAATCCCTAATTCTATAAACAGACCGTGACTACCAGTACATATAATGTATTGACTATATTTCAAAAAGAAATATTAATAATAATAATTTCCTTTACATATCACCAGTACAACTAATTCTGATGAACTTCCTTAACTAGCAAACTCTTCGAATCATCTATGTTCGACAACCTTCAACCTCTCCTATATTACGCGATTTCAATCTATTATTATAAAATGAAAACCCCATAACCACGAAATGATGACGTGCCCCGACTGGAATGGAACCTACTTACCTCCAACCAGTAAATTACTACTTTTATTAAGTCCGACATGCCTACGAAAACTGAATGACCTAGCGAAAGAATATATTTTACGATTATAGTTAACAAACATTCAGAAGTCAGGTGGAATGTACACGTGCATTCCCATTATAACGTACTGATTAAACTCGTAATGAGCAAATATATAACTACAGGAGAGACCGAACAAAAACAGCTTCCCAATAACGGGATCGTATAGGAACAATTGTCGTATAAGTTGTGAACTATTTATAATTGTTATAACGCGTGCTTTGATAGATAAGGATAGTATGGTATTGTCGTGTATAGCTTCTGATACTCTATACAAGCATATGGTGGTGCGCTACGCTAATATGGAGGACGATTTGGGCATTTTTAATACAAACATTGACCCATATTGGATTAAAATTTCTTGTCATGAGATGACAACTTTTAATATATATGCAAACTTTGGCGTTTGCTAGGCTAATTTTACATACTATCCTTAGTATTCAGACTCGAGAACATACCAGTGTGATATATACGTGTTAATTGAAATACCTGATTACTTGTTATTGTAATTCCTTTTGTGATCATTAGTGTATGTGAATTTTGTTAATTGTTGGATAACTGGTTACTGTTATAGAATGGCCCCGAAGAAAGTAAACATGTTGTATGAGGCAGATATAGCCGAGATGATCGCTCGACAACTACAAACAGTACTTCCGACAATAGCAGCACAATTCGCTGCTGGTATCCATATAACTATGAATACCAATCAAGTGCCGAACGCTAACGCGGCCGTAAATACTAATCCCCCGACAAATACTAATACAACCGCAAATGCTCCCCCGATAAATACTGATACTATCACAACTAATACTTCCCCGTTGAATACCAATATTACTTTAAATAATGCACCGAACTTGAACAATAGTTGTAACAATCAAAATCCCCCGCAACACGGATGTCAACTTAAGAACTTCATGCTATGTAAACATATGGAATTTAGCGGTACTGAAGGACCAAATGGACTGGTAAAGTGGATCGAAAAGACTGAATCCATCATTAATATCACTAACTGTCCACCAGATTGTATTGTCAAATTTGCTACTTCTACATTTGTAGACCACGCGCTAATGTGGTGGAATACTGTTGTGCAAATTCGAGGACAAGAGGCAACCAATCGTATGTCTTGGACAGAACTTAAAAATCTTACGATAAAACACTTTTGTCCGATAAACGAAATTCAGAAATTAGAGCAAGAACTTTGGAATCTAGAAATGAAGGGTGCAGATCACTTGGAGTATACCCATCGCTTTAACGAACTGGCTCGTCTAGTCCCATGGTTAGTTACTCCAGAATCTAAACGTACTGAACGCTACATTTGGGGTTTAGCGCCCGAAGTCAGGAGTTTGGTTAATTCAACTGGCTCTGTAACTTTCGAAAATGCCGTGTTACAAGCAGGCATTGTAACTTCTGATTTGATTAGAAGTGGTACGTTAAGAATGCCCGGGGAATCATCTGGTACAAAACGAACCAATTATGGAGAAGGAATACAAGAAAGACAACAGAATAAATGTGCGCGCCTTGCAATACAAAATTACGCTATGATCAATTCCGATGTGAAGCAAGATAAGTATAACGGACCTTTGCCTAGATGTGGAAAATGTGGTTATCATCATGTTGGTGAATGTCGGACCAATGTGTGTCACAAATGTGGGAAGGTGGGACACTATGCCCGAAATTGTAGAACCGTTATGAATACTATAAATCCATCAACCCAACTCCAGGACTCACAACTACCCCAACCGCAACCAACACGACAAC
Organism: Bidens hawaiensis; assembly: GCF_021521415.1. Lineage (NCBI taxonomy): Eukaryota > Viridiplantae > Streptophyta > Magnoliopsida > Asterales > Asteraceae > Bidens > Bidens hawaiensis. The sequence continues at coordinate 1,732,830 of NW_027491168.1, forward strand.
AACCAGTCTACCAAAACCAAACCATAATAAACCGTAATGCCTGTTATAAGTGTGGTAGTGTGAAGCACATCAAGAAAGACTGCCCTAGATTGAACCCAATTGCAATGGGAAGACAAAGGCAAGGACCAACATCGACGTCCAACTCGACTAGGGGTCAAGTATTGTGAATAAACTGGATAGAACAAATGTAGTAACAGGTACGTTCCTAGTAATGCCTAATATACTTTAGTTTATTTATTACGGACACTGATAGACGTTTCGTTCCTACAAGTTATTACCTTGGAAAATATACCGTCTAGTAAAATAACAATTCTGTATACTATAGAAACCACCAAAAAGAGGACTATAAATACTAACCATATTACTCGAAAAACTACCCTCTTAACCTAAATAACTAGCTATTCCCTATCGATGCACTCCCGGTGGAAGTGAGGAGTCATTGTGTAATAGTCAGTATGGAATAGTTAATTGAGTTCAAATGAAGGTTATATATAGAAATGGAACTGTTATACTGCCTCTTCTAGATAAAGAAGTGATCCCGTACACGGAACACAACCTAGTACCCCAATGACGAAACACGGATGAGGAAAACTATACTATCCGTAACCGAAACTTGAACTTTAAACTTTTATAGCCTTAATAACCGAGTGATGAACAAGGAAAAGTCAGGCCAGATGTTTGGATAAACTGAGTACTAGTATAAAGATGCAAGCGAAATCTATGAAGGAATCATAGGCTCATGTGTTGTAAAGTGTGCACTATTATAAGTTCTGGGGGAATACTAAAGATCCTCGGAGATACTACAACAATTCAAGATACCCCATTAGAAGTGGGAAACAAACTACAATGGAACCCTTAACATGTGTTCCTTAAACATCCCGAGAAAGCAATTCAAGCTGAATGATAGTTCCCTGACTAATCCACTAAAAATACCTTCTTCTGATTTGTAACAACTACCCAAAAAAAAACGCGCCTTAACAAAATCTTATCCTTAGTATATAGCGTATGAAACCTTATGTCCCAAATCAACCTGAGCACGGGCTGTAGTCCTCTAACAAACAATCAATACATATAAACTATTCAAACAATAAAGGAAAGTGAGACCAGTAATTTCAATCCTCGTACATTAACAGTTATCATAATATTATACAAGTGGTAATATACTATATTACACGAGTAAGAATATAACTCGCCACCTTATTCAATTGAAAATTGGTGACCCCCAAAATACAAAATCCGATTCGATTTCGATAACCATAAATAAAGCTCGTAATATTAATAACAAACCGAAGGCCGCCTAAGGCAGTGATGTACATATTTTTAGGACTTGAAATTTTTCAGGGACATCAGGGACCATGTCAATAAGTCCCTGTTCAAATTTGGTAATTTTTCGACCATCCGAGAATATTTGGCGAATTTATTACCGAATTGGGACGTTTATTTGGGAAAAATAGCTAAAATACTTCAAAAGTTATGAAATTTTTCTGGAAACTCAGATTTGATGTATTTTGATCACATATGAATTTTGAGATCATTTGGAGAAGTCTAAAGGTGTTTTGTACATATGTGTTCGTGCGAATTTTTATAGCCGAATTTGGGCCGAAAAGAATATTGAACAAGCTTTTGACATTCTGTAATTGATATATATTGTTTTGGGACATGATTTCAATATTCAGGAATTTTGGTGGAATTTTTGGAAATTGTTTGGGATAAACGGACGATTTTCAGGCGAAATATAGCTGATAAAATGAATTTTTATAAATTAATAAATCAATAAATAATTCCAGAAATTTTTTTATAAAAATCTACATATTTTAATTGATAAGTGGCTAAATTTTCATAATTTAATGATTAACGGTTAATTAATTATACTAATTTGAAGATTAAGTAAATTCAGTTTTTATAAAAACCGGTAAGTTCGCGACTAACGAACCTGCGGGAATATCAAAACACCAAGAGTGATCAAAAATCATATTTTTGGATTAATTAAGTAAAAACAAACTTTTCTATGAGAAACCTGGACAATCCGGATAGATTGTGCGCGTTTCTTCTTAAATCAAACTGAATAAACGTAAACGGGCCCCGAGGCTAATCCGGTACCCTAGTATGTGATCCTTCTTTATAACTTAACCATTTTATTAACCAATACATTTACCCAAGCTTATTTCCCCATAACTGTTTTCTGAACGCGTAAACAAAAAACTTGGCCCGGCTGGGAAAACGGGAATCTGAGCCAAGTTCGGTTTTAAGTATTAGACATTGAACAACATCACAACTTAAGCCTATTGTCACTTTCTGGGTGTTCCAGCTATACCCAAATTAGTTATACAGCCCAGTTTAGTACTGAGATTATAATAATATTAAAATATTAATATTATTATAATATGGACTATAGGGACTAAGTGATAGCAAGGGAAACGAACCCCGTGCTGATCTCGCACTGAGTGCCTATATAACCCGTGAGTTTCATGACCCCTCTTTTCAAACTGTTTACAAACTTTTGGGGTGAAAAGCATGTTCATATGCATTATCTATCTGAAAACGGTTCAGAACGAAAAATACCTGAACCTTCATATATGAAAAATTCCTACAAACATAATGATAAACTACGTGCTGAGGAAAGGTGATTATTATCGTGATTGATATATTAAATGGAAACACTACGAATGCCAAAACATAATAAAATCATACGTGACAACATGTTTATACAAATACACTATATAATGCTAAACACAACAGGTTGAGGAAATAACGTGGTCTGTAATGACCATGGGGCTATTGTGGGCGGAAGGGGGGGACACAATAGTACTAAACTAAAGTTGAGTATGGCCTATGAGCCAAGTTTTGCTGCAACTTAGAAACTAAAGTTGAGTATGGCCTATGAGCCAAGTTCTGCTGCAACTTACTAACTAAAGTTGAGTATGGCCTATGAGCCAAGTTCTTCTGCAACTTATAAACTAAAGTTGAGTATGGCCTATGAGCCAAGTTCTGCTGCAACTTACTAAACTAAAGTTGAGTATGGCCTATGATCAAAAATCATATTTTTGGATTAATTAAGTAAAAACAAACTTTTCTATGAGAAACCTGGACAATCCGGATAGATTGTGCGCGTTTCTTCTTAAATCAAACTGAATAAACGGAAACGGGCCCCGAGGCTAATCCGGTACCCTAGTATGTGATCCTTCTTTATAACTTAATCATTTTATTAACCAATACATTTACCCAAGCTTATTTCCCCATAACTGTTTTCTGAACGCGTAAACAAAAAACTTGGCCCAGCTGGGAAAACGGGAATCTGAGCCAAGTTCGGTTTTAAGTATTAGACATTGAACAACATCACAACCTAAGCCTATTGTCACTTTCTGGGTGTTCCAGTTATACCCAAATTAGTTATACAGCCCAGTTTAGTACTGAGATTATAATAATATTAAAATATTAATATTATTATAATATGGACTATAGGGACTAAGTGATAGCAAGGGAAACGAACCCCGTGCTGATCTCGCACTGAGTGCCTACATAACCCGTGAGTTTCATGACCCCTCTTTTCAAACTGTTTACAAACTTTTGGGGTGAAAAGCATGTTCATATGCATTATCTATCTGAAAACGGTTCAGAACGAAAAATACCTGAACCTTCATATATGAAAATTTCCTACAAACATAATGATAAACTACGTGCTGAGAAAAGGTGATTATTATCGTGATTGATATATTAAATGGAAACACTACGAATGCCAAAACATAATAAAATCATACGTGACAACATGTTTATACAAATACACTATATAATGCTAAACACAACAGGTTGAGGAAATAACGTGGTCTGTAATGACCATGGGGCTATTGTGGGCGGAAGGGGGGGACACAATAGTACTAAACTAAAGTTGAGTATGGCCTATGAGCCAAGTTCTGCTGCAACTTAGAAACTAAAGTTGAGTATGGCCTATGAGCCAAGTTCGGCAGCAACTTATTAACTAAAGTTGAGTATGGCCTATGAGCCAAGTTTTTCTGCAACTTATAAACTAAAGTTGAGTATGGCCTATGAGCCAAGTTCTGCTGCAACTTACTAAACTAAAGTTGAGTATGGCCTATGAGCCAAGTTCTGCTGCAACTTATAAACTAAAGTTGAGTATGGCCTATGAGCCAAGTTCTCCTGCAACTTACTAAACTAAAGTTGAGTATGGCCTATGAGCTAAGTTCTGCTGCAACTTATAAACTAAAGTTGAGTATGGCCTATGAGCCAAGTTCTGCTGCAACTTATAAACTAAAGTTGAGTATGGCCTTTGAGCCAAGTTCTTCTGCAACTTATTAAACGAACTAACTTGATTATGACATGAATGTTAAGAAAATAATGTGATTATGCGTATTGTGGGCGGATGGGGAGCCACAGTATATGGTGATACGTGATAAATAGTATATGTGTATATGTGTCTATATATACATGCTATGTGATTAGCCGTAGGAAATACTATGTGTAGAACATACTAATTATTTGCGTGTACACTATATAATGTTTGAGTTTACGTGGAATCATTGTGGGTGGAAGGGGGGCCACAGTGGTTGATGTTAACGCGGAACCGTTGTGGGCGGAAGGGGGGCCACAGTGGTTGAGTTTATGTGGAACCGTTGTGGGAGGAAGGGGGTCCACAGTGGTTGGTTAAACACGGAAATTGGAAACAGGTAGTACTAACAAACAATCACGATTTTACCAAAATTTCGAATACATATTATATACTTACATGTATGCATATGCACACAAAAAGATATGGCTGCACATATTTATACAAACGTAAATACATATTTTTACATACGCGCGTACATACAAACTATGACTGTGTGGTACGCATAACTGATTTCGTCAAACTTATGAAACTCACCAACTATTCGTAGTTGACCTGTTTTAACATGCTTTTCAGGTAATCAGATATGAGAAGTAATTTCCTGTGCGTTACGTGTCTGACTGATGATTGATGTCGTGGGCATTTGAGTTAGAAGTAAAGTAATTGAAGAACCGGTTTGATTGTATCACCTAGTTTGTAAAAGAGATTAGAACGATGTAATATATTGTAAATTAGTTAGTAATGTTACTTTATGAACAATGTATTTGATACCAGTTGTATCTGTTGCATTTCCATTTTACGCTTCCGCAAATCGCTTAACGGGGTGTGACAGTATGTCCCATATATCATACTTTAAAATCATGTTCATTGGTGTTCGTTAGATTGGTCAACTAGTTGTAGTTTGATTGTTAGTGTTCGGTTGATTAGAATTGTAGTTTTATGCGTTTAACGCGAGGGTCGATGTGATTAACGACCAATTCAACTCGGGGAAACTTGGTTTGATGTACGAGCTGTTGGAAAATCATTTTTATAAGTTATGGGACTGAATTGGTTGTCGGTTGCTCAAACGGGTCGGTACAACGCGCAATTGCGTTTATTGAATAGTTGGTGCGTTGTACTTGCGAGTTACCGACCCATTTGACTCATATAGCGTCGTGTGGACTTTTTGGCTGTGATTTTATCATGTTGGGTCCACACGGGGCTGAGTTGGATGTTAATGGCCTAAACGACTCTTAGACGCGCGTGTTAGTGTCACCTAGTGCTTCCGATGGTAAATTGGGAATTCTTTATTCCCGGAAGTATCTAAGGGTCGTGTTGGTGAATGTAAGGCCCCGGGGGCTGTTATGATTGAGTTTGATGAGGTCGAGGTTTTAGGTAATTCGAACCATGTTAGAACATCTCGCAGGATAAACGAGTCCATTCGATGTCGTTGTAATGTTTGTATGTAAACCGACAGGTGTTTGAGTTTTGGGATTACTTAGGGATTATCTAGCTCGTGGTGAATACGTGTCTTGTGTCAGGTGAGTTCATGATGCCCCCGTTTTACTCTTTTAAGATTTTGGGCTAGCATGCACACCTAAGCGATTTTGTTTGATGAATTGTTTAAAATTATTTTGGATGGGCTTACTTGTATAGGGTAGGACTTGAGATGATATTATCATATGTATGTATGTATTATTGTATGTCCAATATTTGGCGATGTTAGTAGTCGTTATCGACTATGGATGTTACGCATGCATACTTCGTGTTTGCATATGTTGGATGAGATGTTACGTGTTTGGGTTGTAAATGTGCTCGACCCTGATGTTATTACTTAGATGAGATGTTACGTGTTTGGGTTGTACGTGTGCTTGACCCTGATGTTATTACTTGGATGAAGTATATGTAGGTATATAATTATAAGGATGTTTATATATAATTATAAGTATGTTCATATATACTTACAAGGATGTTTATATATAATTATAAGGATGTTTATATATAATTATAAGTATTTTCATATATACTTACAAGGATGCTTATATATAATTATAAGGATGTTCATATATGATTATAAGGATGTTTATATACATATACAAGGATGATTACTTGTTATTGATGATGGCCTAACTGCTGTAACCCGTTTTATTTTTAAAACTCTTGGAATGATTATGACTATTATTATTTTAGATGTCAATTATTAAAACTTGAACTCACTCAGCTCAAGCTGACTTTGTGTGCATGTTAGTGTGAGTTTCAGGTTAGGAGGAGTATGCTTTTCCGCTTGGACGTGCACGAGGCTACTTGGACGGTGGAGAGCATACTTAGTCGGAAGTTTTAATGATGAACACTTTTCTTTTAAAGTTTTATTAAATACATTGAAGTTTGGTTTTGGGCATAATTCCCGGGTTTTGGGAACTTGTTTTAATAATTATGATTTTCCGCTGAATTATACTCTGAAATGGTTTTAGAAATAAAATGAATTGTTTTGGGTTTAAGAATTTTGTAAGTTTCGTGTATGATCACCAACTGTAGGATTCCCGGGATTCGTGGTCTTACATCAAACTCGAAGAGGCCGAGTTCGAATTGGCAACAATGGTTTGGTGCATTTGAGCCACCATTCCCGGGAGCACAATAGTTAGTTACTTAGTAAACTGAGCTGTTAACTTGCAGTTGGAGTTTCTTGCAAGGCGACGAGGAAAACAAGCAGACATATTGAAAAGACATAAGAATAAGACGAATATGAGTTAACAAGTGGAGATTTATAAGAGATATAAAATACTTAACCCATTACATAAATATTTTAAAGAAAATCACATGAAAACTATATTAATTGAAATTAGAATATTCATGAATCACCATGATATTTCTAATACAACTTAATATTCATAACGAAATCGAATTGAAAAATTCAAGTGTTCAAGTATCACCATGACTTGTCGAATTTTTCAATTAAAATCCCGATATAAACAATTGAATCTTTTGGAACCATACGTTACATGAATTACCATGAATTGTATGAAATTTAAGAGTAGGAGTGTAACCAATTTCTGTTCACAAAGGAAAATAGTCATGTTGACGACTTAAAGTGCTAGTTCATATGACTTTGATGTAGTATGCTTTGGCCTAATAGGTACCAACACCCTTTTTGAACCCCCCCAGGTAAGCAACCAGGTCCCATGGCTGATTGGGATTTATGCGCATTTCTTATCCTTAGGTTAAAACCTTGGTGACAATGGTTCGAAAAACAAGTGTGTCCCCCTTCCAATTACTACATATCCGTCACATAAAACTTAATATTCATAACGAAATCGAATTGAAAAATTCAAGTGTTCAAGTATCACCATGACTTGTCGAATTTTTCAATTAAAATCCTAATATAAACAATTGAATCTTTTGGAACCATACGTTACATGAATTACCATGAATTGTATGAAATTTAAGAGTAGAAGTGTAACCAATTTCTGTTCACAAAGGAAAATAGTCATGTTGACGACTTAAAGTGCTAGTTCGTATGACATTTGGTGTAGAATGCTTTGGCCTAATAGGTACCAACACCCTTTTTGAACCCCCCCCCCCCCCAGGTAAGCAACTAGGTCCCATGGCTGATTGGGATTTATGCGCATTTCTTATCCTTAGGTTAAAACCTTGGTGACAATGGTTCGAAAAACAAGTGTGTCCCCTTTCCAGTTACTACATATCCGTCACATAAAACCATCTTTAAGGTGAACGAAATATAGATATATCGATACATGAATTACTTAAATGAACATCAGAAATTTGTTGAAACCCAAAAGATAAAAACAAAATTAGGCATAAGTATTAGAGTTTGTGTATGAGTATGTGTACATGCGACGTTAGAAAATATTCTAAATATTGTTTTGAGCGTACGAATGAAATCTAAATAAAATTGCGGGCACATAGCATAAAGTGTATACATACAATTTGGGGCCTAAAATAAACTATAACTATACTAGGTCGTTACGTCTGACGACTTATCTTATAGTTACGTCTCTAGTACCAATCTGTAACACCCTGACTTTAAGTAGAATACGCCCGTGTGTAACGAACAGATCACTCATAAGCTCATAACACTATTAACGGTGTCAATATATTTATTTCATTTCATAAATTCGCAAGTACACAAGATAGTTCAAAAAGAAAACAAATAATATTACATTGAATCAAGACAACTACTATTCATTTAAATAAAACCTAGAGCCAATCTTATTTTCTTGATCCTTGCACGCCATCGTTTCAACCTATAGCATGTTTAAAATAATAACATTTGTCAACATAAAGTTGACGAGATTTCATAAGTTTGATATATATGTATATTGTAAATCGTGAAATCCACTATCGTCATGTAAAATATATCACGACATAAAGTAAATGAAAACAAATAAATATTCCTCCCGTTTCTTAGGCCGAAGTCGTAGTACTAGGGGAAATGAGATCTACCATGGATACTACCAAGGTTGAAGCAATAAGCGGCGAGGGTACGTCCCGTCGGACCCTCCCACTATAAGTATGTGTATGTGTATGTGTCTCTTCCATCATAAACAATAAACATGTTGCACATAGTTCACATACGATCATAAACAATATGAAAGAATAAAATTCAACACGAATGACATATTGTGAATAGATTTGTAAACAAGTGCCTAACTAACGACATAAAAATTGTAATGTTCTACAGTCAAGACATTGTAAACCTTTAAAAAGGGGTTATGAAAACTCACTTGTTAAGTAAGCGAAAATGAGTAAATAAGTGAAGATGTCTTTAAGTGAGCGAGCCTACAAAGTTCGTTTCAACGAGCGGCCCCTATATAAAAAGATAACTAGGATCATAATGAGATTGAGTAAAAGAAAATAATTTAGCGAGAACGTTCGGTTTATGATGAAAATAGTTTGTAAAGAAAAAACATTTCGTATATATTAAAAAGGTTTTGTCATTATGTTTTTAAGTTAATTTATTTTAGTCTTAGAGAAAGATAATGGATTTTAATAATTATAGTTAAAATTTAGACGAGTTCCATTTGTTTCTGAACCGAGCATTATTTAAGAAAACAAGTTTAGACGAGTGGTTCATTTTTGACCGGAAATGAAATCAGTTTTGAGTCGGGTTTGTGTCTAACATGTTTTGGATGATCAAAGTGAAATGATAAATGTTTGTTCTTGATTATTAGTTTTGCAAAAATAGAAGGTGATTTTTAAACAAAAAGATCATAAACCGAATATTAGCGAATTTTGTTGGCAAGCTTGGACAGATTTGAGTGAAATTTTGTAAGACCCCGAATCCCGAGAATCCTACAGTTGGTAATCACATCCACAATTTCACCAAAAATTTAAAACCAAACAATTCGTTTTATTTAAAACAAGTTCAGAGTGAATAAACAGCGGAAATTCATGAGTATCAAAAATTCCCAAAACCGGGAAGAAGTACCAAACAATAAACAGTGGAAAAGTTAAGTATTTAAAATCCCAAAACCAAATATAAAGTAAAGCGTTTGTTTTATTTTAAAGTTCTCGTCTAGAAATGCCTTCGACTCTCCGAGTAGCATCCAGCACGTCCAAGCAGTAACATCCACTTCTTAACCTGAAAGTCAAACTAACATACACACAAAGTCAGCTAGAGCTGAGTGAGTTCAAGTTTAATAAACAACATTCATAATTCATTTCAAAAGTTATAGATATAAAACAAAATAGGAAATAATAAGCAATTAAATAAACAAATACCAAATAATTTATCATCGGTCGAACACGTGTACACGGACCTCTCCACCACGAGTCAAGACTCGAGTAATATATTTGACCCGGACGTGGTAAGACATAAGAACGTGACACGAGCCTCTCCACCACGAGTCAAACTCGAGTAATATATTTGACTCGGTCACGGCTTACAAACCTAAACACGTGATACGGGCCTCTCCACCACGAGTAAAACCCGAGTAATATATTTGACCCGATCACGGTTTAGCAAACGAAGGGGCTCTCCACCACGAATCACGAGACACGAAGTCAAGGATCTGAGTAATATATTTGACCCGCCTTAATGATGATTACGTCACACGGGCCTCTCCACCACGGGATTAAAAACCCGAGTAATATATTTGACCCGGCCATAATCACCATGCACACACACATCAATTGGCCTATTCACATAAATCTTAGTCACAAAGAACAAAATAATATCCACAATCGTAAGCTATAAGATAATATGTATAAGTCATTTCAAAATGTGGACCAATACAAACAGGTCTACACGTATCCAATTACTACCAAGACTAATGACATCCTCGAGCCTAGACCATAAGCAACACATATATAACCTTAAGGAAGTTATGACCAAAACAAGTCTAAAATATCCTAGGGCATGTAATATAACCCACACCTGGTTTCATAAATGCACAAATAATAACAAGGCTATACAATGTCCTTCAAGTTGTTTTAAACGAGTAAAATCGGGTAAAATTGTAATTGAGTGTGTATGCCAACCCAAAACGTAAAAAGAGTTAAAAAGGGCATCATGAACTCACCTGACACGAGGCACACAATCAACAACGAGCTCTAAGCAAATCCACAATCAAAAGCCTATCTGATTGCACACAAAGATTACTAACTGAACCGCACCGACTCGTTTAACCTACGAGGCGTTCTAACACGATTTGATTGACCCACGGCCACAACCATACAAGTTCTAATTACATCAGCCCCCGAGGCCTCATATTTACCAAAGCCACCCTTAGTTAATTCCGGGGACAAAGGATTCCCAAACTACACCTGAAAGTTGTTAATTGTATCGAATACGCATGCTAACCAGTTGCTTATGCACTTAGCAACCAACTCAGCCCCGTGTGGACCAAATTAAGTATAATTATAACTCGTTAGTGCGTGTATTCGATACACGGCAATTCGCTTGTATAACGTATAAACTACCAATTAAATACAAATTTGCGTTGTACCGACCCGTTTGAGCAACCGACAACCAATTCAGCCCCATTAACATAAAAATATAGTTTTTCACAACCCGTAAATCATACCAAGGCTACACAATCTGAATTGGTTGTTAATCCCCTCAAACAACGCGCTACACGCAACAATCAACAAACTAGACAACCGAAATCCTAGTTTTCAATCTAACGACAATTGACTAATCAAACGAGCTTCATAGCCCACGACACTAAAGTATAATACATAAGACATACCTAGGAATATGAAGGAGCAAAACCTCACTTTAAACAGCCCCGAAAAGTACACAACTGGACAGCCACCGGTTAAGCCTAAATCGAATGAATTGATCAGTAACAAGTATAACATGCAGATTTTAGCATGCAAAGATGTATTTTATTACATAGGAAAACCATAGAAATAAATTATGAAATTTTTACCAGAGTTTAATAAATGTCTTAGGTTTGTAAAGATATTTTTATTATATTTTTCTAATGCACATAAAAATCATAAAAATTTCTCCAACACAGAAAGGTACGTGCAGCTATTTCAGTGCGCAGCAAAATGGTTTTATTTGTTTAAAAAATTATTACCAAACAAAATTAAACGATTACAATTGGGTTGTAATCCTAACTCAAAAGATGAAGTTCCAGAAGTGTAACCAACCAATTTGAACTTTTCAAAAAAGAGTTATGATGTCGGGAAGACAGACCAGAATCCGTCACCTCGCATCAACTTTGACACACAATTTAATAAAATCATAAAAACCATTCAAATCTCATCCAGAAATTACAAATTATACCTTTCTGGAAACTATACTCAAAGTAGAACATCATGGAAACAAGAATCGATCAAAAACAATAAATTTTCATCGAGTTACAGACCGAACAATAAACAAGTACGAATCCGTCAGAAACTGTTATAATCAAAACTCAACCCTAACGTGTTCAACAAAGGTTTTAATGGTGGAAAAGAGTTATATTAATATTATACTAACCTTGAATTAGAGTTTTGGCTATTAGGAATGACTGGAAAAAAAGTTTATGGTGGTGAGGGGGGCTGCATCTAAACACCAATCGAACCAAGGAGAACGGAGACAAAGTTAGGGTTTTATTAAAATAATGTCACACTTAGGCCCCTTTTACTTGTAAAACTTGATAACTTGGATGAAAGGTTAAATAATTTTAACTTACGAGAATGACAAGGAGGCCCCCGAAGAATGCCGGATCAAACTCGATAAATATACAAACTATACAACGTGCATGCCGTTAAATGAAAATGTCGGGTGCTACATACTAATCTAACACTTTAAGTTATAAGAGGCTATGTTTTGAGATAAAGGATGGATAAAAGGACTTTTAAAACGTATTACAAGGCTCTAAATTAGAAAGATGAAACCCCGACTTTTAACGAACCTTTATAAACGATCGAGCCGATGAACGAAATTTACGGGCGTTACAAATTTGATTGTGGAAAGGGAATTGCAGAGGATGAGTGAGCTTTGTATAGGCTCAATTTCATTAAAAACAATGTTAAAACGAGTTAATTGATGGTTGCCAAGTTAATTGATGGCTAGTCATGATGGCAAGGAATCATGTACACAAGTTAGGATTGGGTCTAGGTACATGCTGTAATGTCCAGATCGAGTCGATAAGCCAGAAATCGTTAAGACATTATGTTTTGCTATAAATAAAGCCCGCTTTGACTGATCTGAGCCTCTATCGCATATCGCAATGGGTAAATGAGCAAGGTGTCGGACCGGTGCGGGACACGGTTTCCCAACGATTCACGGGGCAACGTGTTAGAGTGCGGAATCCTCTAACACGGCGATTCGGTGGTGATCAACAACGCGCGGTAACGATTCCTAAGACGGTTTGACACCTAGGGACGGAGGAAAGGACCGACACGTGAAGAACGGGCAGAGAGTATTTCAGCAGAGTGGTGGTTCGTGACTGTGTGTAGAATGTGTGCTCGAAAATTGATTCAGGATCGGGGGTGGGACATTGTTGTATCCCACTCCTTTTTCCTTTTTGCCTCGGAACTCGGGAATAATGTGTTCTAATAAATAAGATGAATTTGAATAACTTTTTAATTTGAAATTTAATGATTCAAAATCAGCTTTCAAGTTTTCCAATTCTTTTTTCAAAACATTATTCTTATTTATGTGAAAATTGATAGAATCTTGTTGATTAAGAACACATATTTCAAGTTCCTTGTTCTGACGCTTAAGGCCATCAATCTTTTCTTTAAAAACAGACTCTTTCTGCTTCCAAGCCTTATTCTGTGCAAGCGCGTCAGTCAGTTCCATTAAAGATCTTGAGGCTGCTTGTTTGTAAGCCTCGAGATCTTCAATTCTCTCTTTTAGAGATTGAATTTCTTGTTCATACAACTCACATTTTAAACATTTAACATTTTCTGGTTTGGGAGTTGATGGGTTAGAACTTACCTTGGCATTTGATGTCTCTGCCATGAATGCAAAGCAAAGATTCCCAGCTTTTTCCAGAAACGATGCAGAAGTTGCTTTAGACTCTACTTCGTTGACTTCTTCAACTTTAGCAGCCTCTGCGGGAATTGTCGAACATGGAGATGTTTGAGGAACATTTGACTCTTTTTCGTGATCCTCCTTAATCTCCAAAGATACCACTTCAACCTCAGGTTCTCCTTCATGGACTTCAGCAGCTGGTTCATCGACAGTATATTCTTCATTGGTCGAGGAAACAACAGACTTTGTTTCAGAGTTTTCATCTACTACTGTGACATCAGCCATGTTGATGCTCAAGTTCCATGTCTCGCCTTCATCCCCTTGAACTGCAAGAGCAGTTTCGTTGTTGATGTCGACGTTGTTTGCTGCGGTTTGATTTTGAGGGACCAGTTGTCTCTCAAGGTTGACAGTTGCAGCTGCTGCAGCAGGAGTGGATGATGATGAAGTGGTTCGGAAGGGATATTGGTGACCTTCCCTTCTTGGCTTCGAGCACTCCTTGGCAAAGTGACCAAGTTCGCCACAGTTGTAGCATTTTACTTTGCTTTTATCAAAGCCGAACTTGGATTTGTTGTTTATTGAGAGGGCCTGACCTGTTTTCTTCGTCCACTTTCTGGCCCTTCGGAACGCACTGCCAAGAGCCCACATAATGTCTATGCGTTCCATATCATCTTCGTCAAGCTGTTCATAGTCATCGCTGTCCAGATGACTATTTCCTAGCTTACCCGCCACCATTAAACTGTAGGACTCAATTATCGTGCCTAGAGTTGCCATGTGTTCTTTGGCAACCTCCACTGTTACTGTTCCCAAGCCTTCAGTATTCAACGTTGCTTTCTCCGTTGACTTGGGTCCGGAGTTAGTACTTGAGTTTCCAGAAGTTGATAGTGGGACGGAAGATCTCGTTTCAGTCCCCTTTGATTGATTTGACGTTGAGGAGACAAAAGCAGTCTTCATCGGAGCATGATCAGTTGAATCTGACAAAGGAGGTTTTGACATGTAAAGTGATTTGTCAGAAGTTGATCTCGGTTTTCTGGAAGAGGCTCTTAGTTCAGCCTCTTCGTGTCTGATTTCTTTAATAAAATCAGACAGGAGAATCGTCTCCAGCTGATGACTTCTTCTCATTACTGTCAGGAAGGTGCTCCAGCTAGGTGGAAGTCCTTGTGCAAGACATCTAACTTTCTCAGTCCCTGTAGTTTTGACGTTATAGGACTTGAGTTCTGACATTAGATGGTAAAATCTCGACAGTAACGACTCAATATCTTCTCCCGACTCTGGACTAAACAGATCAAATTCACGCTTGAGCTCCCGTGCGTGAATTTCTCTAAGGGAATCAGATCCTTCACATCGGTCAACCAGTGCGTTCCAAAGAGTTGACGCTGTAGTAAACTGGTTAAACTGATGAAAAAGATCAGTGGAGAGTGCTTGTGATAGTAAGGAGAAGGCTTTCTTCTCAGCATCGAAGGCTATCTTTTGTTCTTCAGATAGCCTAAAGTAGCTCAACGACTCACCATCATCATTCGTTGGATGCACCCAACTTGTCTGGACAGCTTCCCAAAGTCCAGGATTTACACCTGTTATATGAATTTGAAATCTTGTCTTCCAGGTTGTAAAGTCGTTTAATGTCATCAGCTTTGGTGGCTTGTTGTAGCTTCCCGATTCAGAATCGCTTTCGAGAATCGATTGGATCCTCTTGTTGGTACTCGAACTTGAAGCCATTTTTGATCCTTTGGTTAACTTTGAACTGTTGATCGAATGAGACTGGTTCGATCGGACGAGTGCCTTATTCGATCGAATATGTTCTGATTCGATCGAATGTCTCTCTGGAAAACCGAACTGATCTTCTGAAAGTTATTCGATCGATTGTGTAACTGGTTCGATCGAATGGGTTAACAGATTCGATCGATTGAGTGTATGGTTTGATCGAACGGGTTCTGACAGTCGAATAAGACAGTGATCGAATGGACGGATCGAATGTGTGACTTATTCGATCAACTGGAGACTGGTTCGATCGAATGAACGAATCTGGTTCGATCGAATGAACTTGGAGTATTTCTAGGCGGGAAAAACTGATTCGGTCCAAGTTCAAACTGGTTCGATCGAATAGGAGGGCTATTCGATCGAATGAGTTCCAAAAATAGACTGGTTCGATCGGAAAATCTGGAAATTCCAAAATTAGGAGATTTTGACGGATTTTCGAATTTTGAACCACAAACACGAATCTTAGAAGATCAAGGAGCAAAGTAAGATCAAAATGAGACTTTTAACACAAAAACAGATGAACACCAACCAAAAAACGGATCAAACACACCAAAAACACGAAGAACACGAAGAACGCGAAGAACGTTCTTGACGAAACTCGAACTTTTAACACACTTTTCCAAGATCAAAACACCAAAATATGACAATTTTAACAGTTTTTGACAAGAACACGACGAACACTAAGATCAAAAACACCAAAAATTCGGAATTTTCCGGCAAAAATAACGATTTTCGCGAGAAAAACACGAATTTCACCACGAATCTAACGTGAATCAAGAACCAAAGGCTCTGATGCCACTTTGTTAGGACCGATCGGGAGACGGTTTCCCAACGATTCTCGGGGGCAACGTGTTAGAGTGCGGAATCCTACTAACACGGCGACTCGGTGGTAATCAACGACACAAACGGTAGCAATTCCTAGGATGATATGACGACCAGGTGCGGAGGAAAGGACCGAAGGGGTTGACGGGCAGAGAGGATTTCCGGGGAACAGGTCGGCTGTGTATGTGTGTTATGTGTGCTCTTCTTCTGAAAATCCCTAAGTAACGTTTATATATCGAAGACTCATTCGATCGGATGAGTCTCTCATTCGATCGAGTGAAGCTTTGTTCGATCGAATGAGCCTGGTTCGATCGAATCAACCTTTTGTTCGATCGAACCAGTTTTCGTTTGACATTTACAATACGTTAACTAGGTTTCACTATCTTTAGTCTCACGCCGACCTACCCTGATAGAACTGGGGACATATATATGACATTTCATGTCCTAACACAAGGGGTCACGCTAATCTATCTTGGAAGAACCCTAGAGTTGTGGTGCTATGCAAAGGGCACAGTTTGTGGCTGTCGCGATGTGCGAAGCGTCTAAAGTTTCATATTTTTAATATTTGGCATATTTGGTCCTTGTACGTTATTTTAAATGCAATAATGATTCGGAAAACATAAAATTCAACTAGTAAATAATTACATATATAACATTCGTTACTTTTCAAACCCGAAAACCCGACCCGTTTCGAACTTTTGGTTTCATTTAAATATATATATATATATGAATACATATATGTATTATTTAACATCACAAGTTTGTTTCGTGTATTTTACGTGACATTCGTTATTTCTATCTGGGTTTGTATTCGTACTCGTTGAACTGATCTATATCGCCGTTTCCTTAGATTCATGGCTAACGTTCGTCGTTAATATAATGTGCACGTGGATTTACGTTTATCGTTTGCACGTTTCTTGTTTATTTTTGTTCAAATAACGA
This sequence comes from Bidens hawaiensis, assembly GCF_021521415.1. Classification (NCBI taxonomy): domain Eukaryota; kingdom Viridiplantae; phylum Streptophyta; class Magnoliopsida; order Asterales; family Asteraceae; genus Bidens; species Bidens hawaiensis. Next base: position 1,750,103 of record NW_027491168.1, read on the forward strand.
AACTACGGGATCTAAAGTTTCTATTTATACGAGCCGCAATAATACGTTAAATACCCAAGTTATAATTTTTCTATTACGTTTACAACATATTTCAAAGTTCAGATTCAATTTGTAAATTACCTTTTAATCTAAAACAATTTCAAAGTTAAAGGATACCTTTGTAATTAAAATTTAATCTCATTTTTAAAGCAATTAGTAACTAGGAGGGGTGTTAGTGAAAAATTTGGATTTAAATTAATATTGTTGAACCATCACCCAGTCGCCCCCTGAAGCATTCAAGTATTCCCAGTCACTGATTTTCCGGCCATGGAGTCCAGCGAGCAACAACAACTCCGGCAGCCCATAAATCTCCTCAAAACGCGTTTTGGATTCAATTAAAATATATAAAAATCAATAACCTTCGATATTAAATCATAACCGACTAATTAATGACGATATAACAACCTGAACGCCGCGAATTAAACCGGTGATACCCGCCGGAAATTCCGGAAATCAAATTGATGTTATTAACGCGTAGACGCACCTTCAACTAGTATAAATAGGACGCTCACATCAATCTGAACTCGCTCACATCTCTCAATCTCTCTCTTTTTCTTTATTTTGGCCGTAATCGGACTTGAAGCTTCGCCTCGGGCGAGGTCGCTTTCTCCGTCAAAACAACACCACTCCAGGTAATTGTTATGTGTTTATAATATATTTTGATCAACAAATAAAACCCCTAACACTAATTAATCAATCATGTACCAGAAACCTTGAATTGAAACTAGGGTTATAGAGAAGAAGATGACATCTGGATATACTTTATATTTATATTTACCAGAAACCAATTGGTTAGAACTTTCGTCCTCTATATTAGAGACCCGGGTCAACCCCTTTTAAACTGTTTTTATTAATAGTTATTAATAAACAATATTCCTTTAAACTAATATCATATTTAATAAATAAAAATCATGTTTAAATGAATGTCCTACCCAGACCAGTTGGTTAATACCGTTAACTTGCAACAGGCAGACCCGGGTTCAGATCCTATTTTTTACTATAAATTTTGTTTAATAAATCATTCTGTATTAATTAATTAATCAATTAAAAATCATAATAAATCATAAAAAATCATTTTTAAATTAAATAAAAATCATCTAAATTAACTCTAAAATACATCTCACCTTTCCACACTTAAAAACCAAATCGTTGTTTTCGTAAATCATAATTTAAAAATCATTCGTTGATACAAAAAGTAAACTTTAATTCGTAAAGAAATCTTTTATTAAGCCATTGACTATAACTTCAACTTATAAGCTATATTTCAAGTATTTCGAACGTGCAAGCCTCGTATCTTTGTCATTATACTAGTTATACCATAAAATTAGCCAAGTTGCCGTTAAAACATAAATAATAATATTATAATCAAAAGTCATAAATTATTAACTAACTCTCAATATAAGTTTATACAATAAATGACCCCATAAGATTTTCGATTAAGTCTCGTATTCCTTTATCATAGTTTGTGCGGATCGTTTATTTTGGCTTTCGTGACGCATTCGTTTCTTTTGCCATTTCCAATCTTTTCGACGCTTTCGGATTTCCGTTTTACCTCTATTTTTAAGTTGAGTTTTCACAACCTCTTTTTAAATGTTTTCATATTTTGGGGTAGCATATGTATCCATTATTAAATTTCAAGATTTAAAACTTTGCTTACAAACTACAATTCATATCATGGACTTGTATGCTTACTTGCTTATTTGTAATATACGTGGATTTCAAGTGGTTGCCTCAATAAGTATGATCATACGCCCCCCCTTGCACTCAGGTCCATTTGTATCGAGTGGAAAATGCACCTTATATCCAAGTACGTTGGTAGCCCCAACTGGAAAGGACCTTCGTTTGTTCTTTACTCTCAGTTACATTGCATCGAGTGTAAAGAACCCTTACTTGCGCATTTTACAAGTTCATGGAATTGTATGGTTTTTACGTAGTAAATCAAACTGTGAAAATCTCACCAGCTATATTTATAGCTGACCGTATTTTATACATATGTTACAGGTACCGTGATTAGAGGATGAAGTATTGGAAGACACATAGCTTGCTTATAGGATATTCAAAGAACAATTTATCGTTTTGTTTATTTATTTGTTTACAACTTTTATTATTTGATAAACTTGTATTACATGATGATTTAAATGAAATAATGTTATTATGGTCACCTAATAGTTTCACGTGTGTTTGAGCAATCTGTACGTCACATTCAGGTGTTTCCGCTATAGCCTGGATGTTACAGATTGGTATCAGATCCGTGGCTATAAGATAGGACATTACACGTAGTGCCATAGTTAGTTATAACTTATTTGTTAGGGTTGCATGATAGAATTATGTGAGCCTCTACTTGATTGTTTAAACACACTTACTATTACTGTGTTACTGTACTGCCGATTTCATTAACGCCTCATGAACACAAGTACACATACACAAGTCCATGGTTTAGGCCTAAAACAAGTTTACTCAAAAGCAATTTCAAGCAATTTTCAAATTCGGTTTTCCATATTTCATCTTCTTAAAGACCATGTCCCCTTTGTGATAAGGATATGGTTGCATTTCCTAGGATGTCACACAAGTCATGGTGGTTCATGCGACATGTGACTCCGACCCTCAATGTTTATAATGTGTTTTAACTAAAAGTCTGACAAGTTGTGGTGATACACGAATAACCAGCTTTTGATTTGATTTGATTATGCATTTTGATTTATACATTTTAACTGAAAGTCTGTCAAGTCGTGGTGATACACGAATACCCAACTTTCGGTTCGCTTTGATTTTACATATTTATTTATTTATTTTTTATTGGAACATACAAGTTATGATGATTCATACAACATGTGAGTTCAAATACTCGATCGTTTATATTGCGGTTTTGACAAGTCATTGGGATATGTGAATACTCGAGTTTCAATTTGTTTTCTGTATTTATATTAATTGAAATTTCTGAAAGTCATGCTAGTACATAAATTGTTGAATTTCAACCCGTTTCCTTAATTTATAAATTCGATTATTATTATAATTCGAAAGGTCATGGTGATACATGAATAGTCGAGTTCCAATTCATTTTCTTTATTTGTATATATTCATTATTTCTTATACTTTGAATTGAAAATTCGAAAAGTCATGGTGATACATGAATAGTCGAGTGTCAATTCGTTTTCTTTATTTGTTTATATTCATTATTTCTTATACTTTAAATTGAGAAGTCGAAAAGTCATGGTGACGCATGAATTGTCGATTTTCAATTCGTTATCTTTATATAATTCGTTTATTATAGTTTTAATTGAAAATTCGAAAAGTTATAAACACTCAATTTTTAATTCGATTCATTACTCGTATTAGGTTTGTATTAATTCCATGTTTCTATTTCAAATTTGATATATTTTTAATTCAAAAACTATACGGGATTATTATTATTATTGAAATGCGAAAACTCATGCTTACTAATGAGCATTTCAATTCGATTTCAAATTTTGTTTCATATGAATGTACTTCTTTTCATATTTATAGATTGGTTCCGATCTCTCATGTATTTTTTCTTTTGATTTTATTACAAATTTCATAGTTACGACTCATGCCATATGAATCCCTCACGCTTCGTGACATGCTTTCTCGTTCTCTGCGGCGTTTCCCTCAAAACTCAACCCACAAAATGACAACCCAGATCATCAAACAATTGACCATCGCAATCCCGACCATGATAATCCAAAAATCCGTCACTAACCACAGCAATACATTTAAACCTCAAAGATGTGCCTAAGTTAATCCAAAACCCAACATAACTCTTGGATACTCAAACCTAACAAAGATTTTCACACGAGAACCCACCCTTTTGTGTAACACGTACCATTCCACCACTCCGCTACCACAATGTCAAAATGCTCCACATTATGATAATTTCGGCCACCTCATCAACTCTTTCCACGAAACTACACATATTCAACATCACCCATCTGTCCCCGCGACCTGTTACCTAACCACATACCTTACCATATGCTCGTACTTCAAGCATGCTACAATTGTAACGACACGAACACACCCGCCATACTCAAAAAAGGCCTAACTTGTTTTCGCCATGAAATACTTTACCCCGCCTCCTTGGCCACCAAAAGTCTATTCGTTTTTCGACATCAATACTTAATCTTTTCAAACTCATTAACCATGCATAAATTTTTTTTTAATTACTTAAATTTTTCATGCATAATGTTCCCACAATTGTCTCTTTCATAAACGCCACTTACTTAAAACTTCAAATCTTGATTATTTTTTAAAAATGGTCACTTAATAAATATAAATATTCATAAATTCACAAAAATATTTTGCTATACGAAGTATATTCGCGATGATTTTCTTCAAAAAAAACTTTACTACAATTTAAATGGTTCATTTTATTACTATTATTATTATCATTACCGCTACTATTATTATTACTATCCATACCTGTTTTATTATTATTATTATTATTATTATTATTATTATTAGTCGTAGTCGTAGTCGTAGTCGTAGTCGTAGTCGTAGTGGTAGTGGTAGTGATAGTGGTAGTGGTAGTGGTAGTGGTGGTAGTGGTAGTAGTGGTAGTAGTGGTAGTAGTAGTAGTAGTAGTAGTAGTAGTAGTATTCAATTAATCAATAATTAATACTACTATCATTATTATAATACTTTTCCAAGTTAAATGAAATCTTTAAAATAAAATACTTTGCTCCTTAAGCCCGTGAGGCTATTATATGATCACCCAAAGAGTTTCATTAACCAACGAGGCATTTTCGGCGACTCCCCATTTTCTAAGGCGCCGGCTAACAGAAAATTTCATACTAAAATTTTTATAAAATTTCAAAACCTTAGCGTTAGTTAAAGTTATTATCTTATTTATCATGCAAATTATTTCCTTGAGTTATAAAAACACCATGCGTTTGCAATCGATTTTCGTAAACTTAAACAGCTATCGACAATCATTTCTTTTCCCTCCTCTGTCAACGTCAAAGAGTTTCGATTAATAAACTATACCACCGCCCCCATAACAACTTTCATACCACCAACCATCCTCGAGAAGACAAACATCACAACTACCCTTTCGTTTTACTTTTCTTACTTCTTCGCGTATTGTAGGTTCCTGGACGGATCGTACACGGGATATCGCTAACAACGCAGGTGCGGAATCCCTGCGCAGTTAGTTACGAGTGTAGAGATAGAATCACACGAGCAATAAATCAAACACGTTATATTGATAACCGAACACGTGACTCACGGTCACTATTACAGAAGATGACACGTAACAATACGAAACACACTGAAACAAACCCTAAAACGACCACACAAACTGTTTCGTCTGAAACAGTTTATATACACGACAACTTCGCCATAGGCGAAGTTGTCAATAACTTCGCTGATTCAACAAGTTCGCCATAGCGAACTTGTTGACAACTTCGCGCATTACAAAACAAACATAAGCAAAACATAATTACATTACAGACTCGATTACAAATGCTAGACTATGAACTACTGACATACATGTACCAACAGACTCCCCCTTGGCAGTAGCTTCATATCTTGATCTTCAAATCTTGAGTCTTGTAATCTTCACCTCTACGCGTGCGCCCCTTCTCTCACACATACCGACACTACCCTTTGATATTTCCTAGCTTGATCCTTCCAAGCAGGAATGTAGAAGATCTTCTTCTCGTTGAGCACTTTCAAATCAGCCTTCGATAGATTAACAAGATGCATCGGGTCGTACACCCGAAGTACTTCTTGTTCATCCTCATCTTCCATTACCGCCTCAGCTGTCTCACAATCCACGTACCACCATTTTAAATCTTTTAGGACGTTCTTGGGCATAACTTTCATCGGTACTTCTTTCAAATGACGGACTGGTTTATACTTCATTACCATCCAAGGTTTGCCGTCAGCCCTCATTCCACGATCTTTGTCTTCTATCAACTTTCCTTTTTGAGGCTTTAGCAGTTCAAACTTTTTGTCTTTAATGGCTTCTTTCCAGACGATCTTCCCAATGATTCTTGCCATATCATCATTACTTCTATTGATCAGCCCCAATCTCGCTAAATCTCTCACCTCACATTCTGGTAAGGAATTCAGAGATCTCAACAATCTCTTAAAGTACTGAATGCCGTCGTACCGTTTGATCACAAATAGTTTCAGCTCTTTGTCGTACAACCAGCATATGATTCCTTTCTTTGACTCTGCATAGCACTTTATATTATAAGTCTTTCTGAACATCGTTGGCACTGCAGGCTTCTTGGTTTTAACAAACCACTGAGCACAGCCTTCTTTCCAGTTCGGCTGCTCCTCCCATACTGTATCTTCTATCACGCTCTCATCCCCCAATTCTGATCTCTCAACAGCTGGAATCTCATGTTCCACTGAATCATCTACAATCTCACCTTCTTCTAATACATCTTCCACATTAATCTGTTCTCCAATCCTCTCAATCTCATCCATAGGCAACACGTCATCATCATCCATCAACTCATCGTCCTCCTCCTCATCCAACTCCTTCAACGCATCAATAACGTCTTCAACATCAGCGTCGTCATCCACAACTACAACATCATCACCAGCTGCATTTGTAGACTCCCCCTCAGTTGTGGAGGCTCCAAGAGCCTGAGAGGTTCTTGGCAGCTCATCACCTGCACCTGAAGGTGCATTGGGATCATCGTCATGATCTTCTCGTCTTTTCGTTCTCAACTCATCGCCCCTACACGTCTTCTCCCCCTGAGATGCCAAGTAATCCTTGAAGGCATCTATTATTCGTCCATGTTCAACCAGGAGGGCAGCTTGTAGTCGATTGGATTCCACTAGGCGGTCAATAGTCTTTGACTGTTCAGCAACAATCCGCTCTAGCGAAAGAATCCTCTCGGTATCTGAAGTAGGCAATGGAGTTGGTGGAACATCAGCAGAAGTGACCGCAGGTGGTACACTTGGTAACCCTGCAGTAGAAGTTATTGTCGACTCCACAAACCGTGCAACTACCACCGGTGGATTAAGCGGTTGAGGTGGTAGGGACACAATTGTTGGTGCCGACGTCTCGATCGCCGTAACCTGTGCAGTAGTAGGAATAAGAGACATACCAGATAAGGCAGGTGGAGCAAAACGTACTAGTCTTGAAGATTCTCCAGCTCCCGAACCTATCCCTCTCTGTTCTCTTCTTGAGCGTCTTAGCACAATCTGTACTGCCTCCTCTTCATCCACTTCATCCTCATCCTCCTCCACAGTTCTCGGCCTCTTTCCCGTAGTCCGTTCACGAGACACCATAAGTCTTCTTGCCTCAGCAAACGTCTCGTCTAGATCAGAGTCAGCTACCGAAGTAGCTGCTCTGGTAACATCCATAAACTGAGGACCCGAGACATCCATATCAAACAAACCATGTCCACTAAAAGCAGCATCTAGATCAACGTTTTCAGCAGTGGACACAGCCTGAGATATAGTAGCTGGCACAGCAGCAGAAGATACAACAGGCGCAGCCGATACAGCATGAGGTGCTGCCGCCTGATGTGGTTGCGGATCCCTGAACTCGTCCCCTCCTGCAGGAACATACTCCGGGTTAATGAGATACCCGAAAAGTGGAGTATGCCTGGGACGCCGCTCAGGGTTGCTACGAGTGCTCGACGTTCTGCACTGAGCAAAGATACGTTTTGTTACGCACTCAACGTATCTGATAGGGCGTCTTTGCGGTATAGACGGAGCGACATGATTAATAATCATTTGTAGAAACCGAGGATACATAATAAAACGCTCGCGCGCCGTCGCCCGTCTCTGACGATCAATCTCGTAAAAGATTAGCTGACTAAAAGAATATCTGCGGTTGTAAGTCAGCGCAATCATAGCCGATTGCATCGTCGCACCCATCCCGTCTGTTCCTGCCTTTCTGCCGGACATGCATACTATCAACACATGCATCAAAAAGCGCCATTGATCCAGCAGAAAGCCTTTCCTCCTCTGCGAGTCCCCCAGCGGACCCGAATAACCCATCCTTAAGTAAGCTCCGTCACGGAAAGGAGCTACGAATTCCGTTGGGTCGTCTCTCGTTTCATCACCGAACTGCAGAGCCAACCGTATGTCTTCCGAGGAAAACTGTATGTCTTGACCATTGACAGTTGCTCGCATCACTGGAGGCTCAGGTCTGCAATCATAATACACCGTCTGCCAGAAATCTTGAATGTTGGGCAGAGATATGGGTAGTGTATTAGTGATCGCGTGAAAAACTCGTGATCGTTGGAGAAATGTGATAATCTCCCTATAGTCTTCAACGCCTCGTGCGTCTGGATCCAAAGTGATGTATTGGTTATGGGCTGGGAAGAATTGTCGTTGCTCATCACCATCATCACCTCCAGTACCTCCAACAGCAGCCATATCTGCACAAAACAAATCAAGTTAGAGACCATATAATCATCTCACAAGTTCGCTGTGTACCATATGCGAAGTTGTGATGTACAGGCGAATTTAAAGGTGAGGCGAAGTTGGGAACAACTTCGCTTCATCTGTAAGTTCGTCTAAAAACTTATAAAAAATTTGAAATAGGCGAAGTTGTGTTCAAGGCGAAGTTATGGATAACTTCGCCATAGGCGAAATTAAGCTTCAAGCGAAGTTGTGGATAACTTCGCTGAAGGCGAACTTAAGCCACTGGCGAAGTTGAGAATAACTTCGCGTAAACCTTAACTTCGCCTGAATCTGAAACGGCGACTGTTCAGATTCAAACAAGGTTTATCCGATGTTTCGGACCGATTTAACGATCTAACAATGAAGTCCAACATATTTCAATGGTGTTAGGATGAAAAGGTCGTCCATGAACACGTAACGTGAGGTCGGAAAACTTGGTTTCTAAGGTTCGACGACCCGAGGTCTCGAACCGGGTAAAACGATAACGAGAAAGATAGGATGATATTGACTACACATACCACGAGTATAGTAGAAACTAGGAACACAAGATCGAAATCGAAAGCGAAGAATAAGATCCGGATGTATTGGTTATTCGAACAAGTTCGCCGGTAATTCGAAAAAAGTGATATAGTTACTGTTTACAATCCCTTATATAGGGCAGAGTTGGTTCAGGCGAAGTTACTCTTAACTTCGCCAAGGCGAAGTTAAGCACAACTTCGCCGAATTCAACAACTTCGCCCGTAATTTTCAAAATCAGCCCTTTAAGTTTGAATAATCCTGAATTTAACCTTATCAATTACCAAAAAGAGTTAAACAAATATGATCAAGACCTAGTAACCAACAATAAAATAATATAACTACAAAAACAAAACAAAAAAAAACTTAGAAAAATTTTAACGAAATAAGGGATCAAATTTCAGTCTAGTCAGGGACCACTACGTTTTAGAAAAGATCCTAACAGGAATCATACTAACGATGTGACTGTCACTTAGATCCGTGTTTGGCTGTATTATGACATAGAGACACAGGTTGTAAGCATGTAAATAACGTAAATGGTTTTCATCGTTTCTGTGATACGGATTAAGGTTCAGTTAAGCTCAAAAATTTAAGTTGGCAACATCTCAGAGATAATGATGTCTTCTATCTATTCTCAAAGCGTATTTGGCTATACCCAAGTCACCCCGATTTGACTTCGACCCATAATGTCTGATTATCTTGTAGATACACTATGTCTGCCTCCCGTTTTCTTCTAACTCCAGACTTGAGAAATTTTGATTGTTACTATGTCTCATAAGTATTTAAAAATATACACGTATATATATATATATATATATATATATATATATATATATTTTTTTTTTTTTAAATTAAACATTTTTATCGACTTCGGAGTACTAAATCACTGCAAGTCCCGAATCTGGATCACTGCAGTATCTTGAAATGCTTTCTTCACGGGAATCAGAACACTCACGGGCTCGTGTATGACTGGGTAGTCGCTTTTCTGCCTATCCTTCGAAAAGATATGTATGAAGACATACAAAACTCTTAAGGAGTTTCCACGTAAATTCGAGTAAATTTAAGTTAGTATCACATACACTTTTACGCACCATAAAAATTACCATGACATACAATGACTGTTCTAAAGCCTTTTAAGCCTAATATCTTCACTAGTTAAGCACACACAATCAGTATATATATCATTTTCCAAGGTTGGATCAATTTTCTGTTAAACACAGCATAGAACTTCATACGAAGTAACAGACTTGAACATTAATTTCATTTCCCACAAAAAAAACTTTAAATTCAATCGCCCCAATCACGTCAAAGTCGTCAGGTAAACGGCTATCCTGAAGATCCAATGGATCAACTGGACCGACCACATACAAGTATGTGTCCTTCTTACTAAGTATGACCGACTAATTTTCAGCAACTGAAAGAACACACGTCATAGCTGCCCCGGTCACTTTCAGTCTTCCAGTTAATGGCTATCCTCATTCTCTACGTTGAAACGAGGACCAAAACATATCCTAGGATATGTCCATCAAACTGAGGTAACCGACTAATTTTAAGCAAAAATGACCCATGTTTTTTTTTTTTTTTTTTTTTTAAATCAAAGACATGGTTACTCGGGATTGATCATCCCGTTTAGCTCAATTAGGTTTTGAAATCTGGATTTATCAAACGCTTTTGTAAACAAGTCAGCAAAATTTTCAAGTGTATCAACTTTTTCGATCTTTATCAGTTTCTTCTCAGCACAATCCCGTATGAAGTGATGACGAATGTCAATATGCTTAGTTTTACTGTGCTTCACGGGATTGTTAATTACTGAGATGGCGGCAGTGTTATCAATTAAAATAGGAGTAAGTAAGAAATTCAGACCATAGTCGCGCAATTGTTGCTGAATCCACAAAACCTGAGAGCAGCAGTTGGATGCTGCCATGTATTCAGCTTCGCATGTTGAAATTGCAACTGATGTCTGTTTCTTGCACTGCCAGGAAACTAATCTTCCTCCAAGAAACTGACAGCCTCCTGTTGTTGACTTCCGACTCTGATTACAGCCACTATAATCAGAATCTGTATACGCCACCAGTTCAACGTCTCCTCCCTTTGGGTACCACAACCCTAGTTTCGGCTTGCCCTTAAGATACCGCAAAATCCTCTTCACACCTTTCATGTGAGATTCCTTTGGGTTTGCCTGAAAACGAGCACAAAGACAAACAGAAAACATTATATCGGGCCTAGAAGCAGTTAAATACATTAATGAACCTATTATCGCCCGATACAGAGTAGGGTCCACATCTGCGTCACCATCTGATTCAGCGCCCAATTTGTGATTGACGCAGATTGGGGTGTCATATGGAGAACTGTCCTCCATCTTGAATCTCTTCAGCACATCATGAACATACTTTGTTTGATGAATGAACATCCCATCCTTCTTCTGATCAACCTGCAATCCTAGAAAGAAGGTTAGTTCACCCATAGCACTCATCTCGAATCGTTTCTTCATGACAGCCTCAAAATCCTGACACATGGATACTCTTGATGCAGCAAAAATGATATCATCCACGTAGACTTGAACCAGTAAAAAGTCACATCCTTCTCTCTTCACAAACAGCGTACTGTCAATCAATCCTCTTTCAAAACCATTTTCCAGCAAGTAGTCCGATAACGTTGAATACCAGGCACGAGGTGCCTGATGTAACCCATATAACGCCTTGCTCAACCTGTATACGTGATCCGGAAAGTCTGGGTCAGGAAAACCCGGAGGTTGCTCAACAAACACAACCTCATCAACTTTCCCGTTAAGAAACGCGCTCTTCACATCCAACTGAAATACCTTCATCTTTTTAAATGTAGCAAACGCCAAAAACAATCGAATCGCTTCTAACCGGGCAACAGGAGCGAAAACCTCATTGTAGTCCATACCCTCTTGTTGATTAAAACCTTTAACAACCAGCCTCGCCTTATTTCTCACGATAATCCCCTTTTCATCTCTCTTGCACTTGAACACCCATTTCGTGCCTATAGCATGCACATTCTTTGGTTTTTCAACCAAAGTCCAAACTTCCATTTTTTCGAACTGAGCCAACTCTTCTTGCATGGCTTCGACCCACGAGCTGTCCTTTAAAGCCATTTGATAATTCTTCGGTTCGACTTGGCTTATGAAGCAAGAGTACAAACATTCGTTCATGATACCTGTATCTTTAATGCTTGTATAAACACAGGTGTGCTCATTCAAGCTACTTCTGGTTTGTACACTAGAGGACACATCACCTATAACATTCTCCAATGGGTGATCTTTGTGAATTCTCGTGGTCGGAACAGCACCGACATGCAAATTGTCTTCCAAGTTTGAAGAGATCTCATCTATGGTAGTTTCAGGCAGAGAGTGAAAAGGATTAATAAACTCTTCTTCAGTTGAGGCCGCAGGGGTATCGATAGGGTTTGATGTGGAAGGCTGAGATTTTTCTGTCATCTGATGTTGCACTACCTCCTCTTCCTCATCAAAAATCATCTTCGTCACTGCTCTTTCGTCTTCTTCAGAAATTTCCAAAGTAGGTACGTTAAACGACTTAAAAAGTTTAACATAGTCAAACAGCTCAGCAGGTCCATTGCTTGGTTTTGGCGGTTGGTAACTAGTAATGTCGGTGTTACAAACCACCTCCACCTTGCAAGTTGTCGTATTGAAGACCCGTCTGTTGGGAGTCCCAACAACATAACCGACTAGGATTCCCTCATCAGCTACTTCACCAAATTTCGAATTAGTCTTCAAAATCGAACAAGGAGACCCAAAAGGTTCAAGACCGCACAAGTTGGGCTTCCTTCCGTGCATAAGCTCGTAACAGGTTTTTCCAAGTCTCTTAACGGTTAACACCCGATTCAGAACATAGCAGGCTGTAGCAACTGCTTCAGCCCAGAACATCACAGGAAGCTTTGAGTCTGCCAGCATAGTTCTGGCTCCTTCAATCAACGTTCGGTTCTTCCTTTCAGCTACTCCGTTCTGTTGTGGAGTATACGGAGCGCTGTATTGATGCTCAATACCCTTCTGAAGACAAAAGATTTCCATCTCAAAGTTCTTGAACTCTGTCCCATTGTCGCTTCTGATGAATTTAACTGATTTACTCATGACGTTCTCGACTTTTGTAATTAGATTCTTCACCATCTGAGTCGTCTCGTCTTTCGTTTTCAGAAAATATACCCACGAGTATCGCGAGTAATCATCAGTTATCACCAAGCAGTAAGAAGTACCACCTAGACTTTGTACATTCACCGGACCGAAGAGATCCATATGAAGTAGTTCTAGAGTACCAGCAATTGAGTTGATCGTCTTGGTGAGATGGCTTTTCTTGTGTTGTTTTCCCTTCTTGCACGCTATGCATTTATCTTCAAAGTTAAAACTCTTTAAGGGAACGCCCATCACAAGCCCATTTTTGACAATGAAGTTCATCTTACGAAGATGAATATGTCCCATTCTCCTGTGCCACAATTCTGATTCTGATTCGCTTGCTTTTGTCATTAAACAAGATTCTCCGGTGGCCATTTCAGTAGACCTCATGTCCATCACATATGTATTCGTTTCACGTGGAGCTTTCATTACTATCCATTCTTCTGGTATATGAAAACCAGGCTTCAATACAATCGCTTCATTTTTAGTGAAATGGACAGTGTATTCTTTATCACAGATCTGCGACACACTCAGCAGATTGTGCTTTAATTCCTCCACAAAGTTTACATTTTCAAGTGTCATTCTCCCATTCGACACAGTTCCTCTACCGGTAATCCTTCCTCCGCTTTCACCAGCAAAACTAACTCTAGCTCCCTGAACAGGTTTTAAGTCTTGCAACAAGTGTTTGTTGCCTGTCATGTGCCTGGAACAGCCGCTATCTACAATCCAAAGATTGTTTGCAGCCCTGTTCAACTGTTCCTGCACAATAAAACAAAGAGTTAGAATCTTGGGACCCAAGACCAATTGGTCTTGGATCGATACGTCCCGTACCCTGGCTTACTCAAGTTAGAGACTCGATAATTTCTGTAAGTCCTGTTAGGGTATCTCCTTGCAGATTGGGTGTAATGCCTTCCAAACCTTTGAGAATTGAAAGTGTTATATCTTGAGGTTTGGTTGTAAAAATGAGGTTGGTTTTTATGAAAACTTGAATTCGTTATATTTTGGCATTTTTTAAAGTTTTCATTTTTAGCAGGAACAAAATGACGCTTATTCTCATTTTTATTTGTCTTTACATCTCTAAATCTCGATTTCAAAGGGCAATCTGCAACTAGATGTCCTAACTTGTTACATCTAAAGCAACATCGACTCTCCATTTTCTTGTCAAATGTTGGTTTGGATGTAGAGGCAGTGTTACCAGCCGTTCGTCTCACATAAGGTGGGACGTACGGATTGAGTGGAGAACTCTTTTTAGAAACTTCATTTTTATCTCCATCGGTGGGTAAACCTACCTTCTCTTTTGTCTGACCAGATTCGGACAACTTATCCGAATCTGATGAGACTGGACTTGAAACAGAAATATTCACACTAGAAACAGGCGAACTTGTTTCGCCACAGTTAACACTTGGTTCAACACTTGTAATCTTGATAGGAGTTGTCTGAGAAACCTCGAAATCAACAGATTTCTGAACACTTGGATTATAAGTATAGTTGTGGTTAAAGGGTGGTGGAACTTCGTGATATCCGATTCCTCCCCTCTTTGCAGAGGTACCTGGATCACTCACGAGGTGATCAAGGATGGCCGAGGAATTCCTGAACTGCTCAAGTTTGCGGTTCAGTTCCACCACCTTTACCTGGTGGTCAGCAATCTGTTTATCCCGATCAGCAATCACTTTAGTTTTTTCCTCCAAAACTTCATAACTAAGATCAATTATTTCAATTTTCTCAGCAAGTTTAATTTTTAAGCTTTGAACGTCTTTTTCACATGCTTTTATTTTAATTTTATAACTCGTTTCTCTTGCTTTCGTAAAATGGTGATCTTCTTTAATAGTTTTAAAGTCAGCATCTAAATGGACATACTGATCAGTTATTGTTTTAAGTTGCTCAGACAAATTCTCACAACTAGTACAAATAGTTTTAGGACTTACCTCGGAGCGATTATCTTTGTCATTTGCCATGAAAGCGGTTTCTTCTTCATTTGCTTTCTCAATTTCTTCAACCTTCTCACATTCTTCAGCTTCAGACTCAGCCATGTTTGCTTGCTCACCAGAACCACTTGAGCGTTGATTCCAGTTGTACTCTCCTGCCTCTCTGGTCAACATGGCATTTATCTCTCTGTTAACTCCTGAGTGTTGTGTAGGTCGACCTTGTCCTCGTTCAACCCTCTCATTTCTGCATTCCTTGGCAAAGTGCCCGTACTGTTGACAATTATAGCACCTTACTTTGGACTTGTCGAACCCGGGCCGACCACCAACAAACTTTCTCCCCGTCTTATTCATGAAACGCTTGACTCGCCTCACTATCATGGCCATTTGCCATTGCAAATCCATCTCCTCCAGATCATCAGCATCGATCTGGTCATAATCCTCATCCAGAACAGCAGGGTCCACAATCTTCCCCTGGATGTAGTTTTCATAGGAAGCAATAAATGATGCATAGACTGCAAACTGCTCTTCAGCAGATTTTACACTCATAGGCATCTTGGAATAACTATTGCTTGATGCATTTGCAGAAAAACTACTTGTGGATGCTTGAGGCTTTGAAGTACTAGATCCTCCAGCAACGAAACATACATCACCATTCGTGTTTACAGAAACGTTTCCTTCATGAGACGAGTCAGAGCCTGACTCCCCTTTAGAGTAATAAGCAGCAGATTCAGGCCTTGAACTTGAGCCTGAGTTAACCTTTGCACCATACATACCAGGGTCTTGTATCTGATCTGTAGGTGTTTCTTTTCGAACCATATTAAGCTCATAAGTTCTGAGCTTGTTCACTGCCGTTTCAAGATCATAATTAGGAAAGTCTCTGTCTTCCCTCATAAGAACGGTGTACATTTCCCACTTCGGTGGGAGAGCATCGAGAAGTTTTTCAACGATCTCTTCTTCTCGGTAAGCAATCGAATAATTGCTAAGCTCTGTCATTAGATGATAGTATCTGGTGATAATATCATCCAGCGATTCGTTCTTCAAAAATTTGAAGACGGAGAACTGGGTCTTCAAAAGTTTTACCTTCGATGCACGGATACCCACATTCCCCTCGAATCTATTTTCAAGAGCATCCCAAAGCTCTCTTGCAGAAGTGTACTTTCGGAACGTATGGAGAACTTCTTGAGGAAGTGCCATTGTTATCGCAGCATGGGCCTTGCTTTCGGCCTCGTACATTTTCTTTTCTTCGTCCTCCATTTTGCTGTACTTCTTAACTACGTCACGGCCTTCGTATTGCATAGTAGGAGGGATATATCCATCCTGGATGCACACCCACATTTTGGCATCCTGGTATTTGATGTATTGGATGAATCTATCCTTCCATGCCACGAAGTCAGTTCCTTTCATAAGCCTCGGGGCCTTAGTGGCAGACCCCGCTTCTACCTCCATCTTGACCAAATCGGAGATATTGATCGACGACATCCTTGCAAAAACCTGAAAAAACCTGGAAAAACAAAAAAAATATTAAAACAGCTCAGTTGGCGAAGTTAAGAATAACTTCGCTTGAAGGTTAACTTCGCTGAAAGAGAACTTCGCTGAGATCTTAAATTCGCTTGATTTGGGCGAAGTTAAGAATAACTTCGCTTAGCTCTGGCGAACTTATGAGTTGAGCGAACTTGGGTTTGAAGCGAAGTTGCGGATAACTTCGCTAAGGCGAACTTATGAAGTGAGCGAAGTTGTAGTTAACTTTGCTAATCCTTATATCTTCGCCAAAAACCCTAATTCCAGCAACGGCAACTTCGCCTGAAGAATGGTAACTTCGCCCGATGAACGGTAACTTCGCCCGATGAACAGGGAAGTTTGTTCAGATCTGTTTTCGTCAATCCAGCAGCTCCCGATCAATGCAAAGGCTTGAAAATGACTGTCAAGCACTAGCAAAACTCAATCCCAACAAAAACACGTCCCGCGAATAGGTCAAACGAGACGTTTTCTACACCCGCGTGAAATCCCGAACCTCACAATCGAGCCGATTGGCTCTGATACCAATTGTAGGTTCCTGGACGGATCGTACACGGGATATCGCTAACAACGCAGGTGCGGAATCCCTGCGCAGTTAGTTACGAGTGTAGAGATAGAATCACACGAGCAATAAATCAAACACGTTATATTGATAACCGAACACGTGACTCACGGTCACTATTACAGAAGATGACACGTAACAATACGAAACACACTGAAACAAACCCTAAAACGACCACACAAACTGTTTCGTCTGAAACAGTTTATATACACGACAACTTCGCCATAGGCGAAGTTGTCAATAACTTCGCTGATTCAACAAGTTCGCCATAGCGAACTTGTTGACAACTTCGCGCATTACAAAACAAACATAAACAAAACATAATTACATTACAGACTTGATTACAAATGCTAGACTATGAACTACTGACATACATGTACCAACACGTATATATACTATCCTGTTTGGACTTTGTCAAAATAGCTTTATGTGCAAAGTCCTTTCAAAGGTTGTTTATGAAGTTTCTACTAAGTTTGGTTATTCGTTGATTTGTGAGCTAATTTCATACATCATTCGTTGTTGCATTATTGAATCGATTTATTTTTGTCATCTCAATCTCGTGGTCTATAACTGATTTTCACGTAATCGTTTAGTGGAAATTAGGGACCATGAACATGTTAAGCTTATAATTATTTTCAAACGAATTATTTGGTTATTTTGCGTGGTTGTATTTCCGTTCAATGTTTTTATTCAAATCATTTTGTTATTCTTGATTTCAATATTTCATCAATTAGACCAATGTCTTATTTCAAGCTCGAAGTCGCAATTATTTAATCTGTTATTATTAACCTCAATGTTGCCCTTATCCTCATTGATATTTTCATTATTAAAAATTTTCAAGAACTTAATCTACTTTGATATTTTATTCAAGTTTCGTTTATCTTATTCTCAAACCCAATGCTTTACCGACTTACACCTTTATATTTTGTTGGCTCAATGCCACATTTATTTACTCTGTTATTTACGAGTCTAATGTTTCGTTTAATTATGTTGATGTTGACTTTAACATTTCCATTCGTTATTATTATTATTATACTAGGTCCCGTGGAATCTTGCTTATTTCATTAGAACTTCAATAACATTGTTATTTCGTTTAAACTTCAACGACTTCAATTATTTGGACTTAATGTTTTCGCTTATCCTTGACCTCAAGGAATTGGTTATATATTCTCGTTATTTTCAATCCTTATAGTTTATTCTTGATTTAAAAGCTTGCATATAAGAATCTATTTTATCTTAAAACCCACACAATGGGATGGATTATGTGGACCATCCGACGATAAAGGTAATTATGGGTCGACACGTAATTATCCAAGTCCTCGCATGGAATACATAATAAGTACGTTGTGTGCAATAACTTGAAACCTGGAATGATTTTGAAAGACGAGTAATGCAGTATGATAAAGGCATGGTGGATACGCCGCTGGTACATCCTATATGTAACGCCCGTTAATTTCAGTTCCAAGAGTTAAAGCTTGTAAAGTATGTTTAATTCTCGGGATGTAACCGACGTTTCTTGAAGCCTTTACGTCATCTCGGTACGTTGAACCATTTAACTTTTCCTCCATAATGCCTTATACTTCTATTTGGAGGGACTTGGATGTAACTTCTTATATTATATAAAAAAAAACTAACCTAACCCTAACTCTAGCAGCAGCCGATCGGCCAAGAGAACCCCCCCCCCCTGCTCGTTTTTCTTCTGCCCAGCCAAATTTCATCCGTGAAAACTTCAATTCAAGGGTCTGTAACGTGATGTTAATCCATTGTTTATGATCGATTCTTGATTCCATGAGGTTCTACTTTGAGTCTAGTTTCTAGAAAGGCTTAACCGTGGGATGTTCAATTGTGTTCTTGTCGGGGCTGTTTGAAGTGAGTTTTTGCACCACAATCTTCCTAGGCCCTTGCTTGTGATTGTGCCCTTAGGAACTTCCTAGCTCGTTGCAAGTATTCTATCGATCTCAGGTGAGTTCTTGATGCCCCGTTTAACTCTTTTTAAGTTTTGGGCTAGCATGCACACCTAAGTGTTTTTCTTACTTGATGAAATGTTTTGAATGGTTTTACATAGGGTTGCTAGTATCGGTAGGCCTTGGAATGTTATGGAATGTGTATGTATATATATATATATATATTTAGAATGGCCATTATTTGAATGTTGTAGTCGTCTCGACTACTGAATGTTGCGTATGCCTACCTTGTATTTGCACGCGCCGAATGTTACGTGTTTGGGTTGTACGTTTGCTCGACCCTGAATGTTTGTAGTCGTCTCGACTACTGAATGTTGCGTATGCCTACTTTGTGTTTGCATGCGTTGAATGTTACGTGTTTGGTATGTACGTTTTCTCGGCCCTGAATGTTATTATTGAATGTTATATATATGTATAATGATATATATAGGAATGCACGTATAGAGATGCTCATACGTAAGAATGATTATATATTTGAATATGGTGACCTAACCGATGTACTTCTGTTTACCGTTTTAAAACCGTTGGAATGATTATTAAAACCGTTGCTACTTATTTAAAACTTGAACTCACTCAGCTTAAGCTGACTTTGTGTGCATGTTAGTGTGAGTTTCAGGTTAGGAAGAGGATGCCTTATCGCTTGGACGTGCACAGAGCTACTTGGACGATGAAGGGCATATTGGAATGAAGAATTACTTATAAACCTTTTATTTCAAAAGACTTTTAAAAGTTATAATTAATTTTGATTTTGGGAACTTATTCATCTATTTACGTTTTCCGCCAAATTATACTCTGTAATGCTATTTTAATGCAAAGAATTGTTTTTAAGTTTATTTAATTTCTCAAGTGTTTTGTATGATTACCAACTGTCGGGTTTCCCGGGGTTCGGGGCCTTACAAGTTGGTATCAGAGCCTTGGTTCGAGAGATCCGAGCATCCCCGAATGCTTGGACTCGAACTGTAAGAAAAAGAGACCATTATGCCTACCGCGAGTAGCTGCACGCCAAGAGGTAACTTTAAATTATTTAGTCGTTACTTTAAATTTTAGACTTCCAGTTTGTGATTAATTGTTAAGTGTTAGATAGAATGCTAATGTGGTTAGGGGCAGGGGGTGCTTAGAACGATCCGGTGAAGTAAACGACTAATAACACTTTATCAACGTTATTAGCAGTTTACCCTTACCTTCCATGTTTTAAATACCACTTGTGTCTGACTATGTTAGGGTTCCGTCTTTGTAGAGATAGGATTTGGCTAACTCTCGAGTTGTTAGCGTTAAAGTTTATCTTATTCCCTAAATTCTCTTGTTCGTTTCCCATCCTCTCGAACGCTTTGCGTAATTGTTTAGCTGAGGCGTAGCATACTGTCACTCTGGGTTCCTTGGTACTTGACCGCTTAAATTCCTCGCTCCGTCAAGAATGTATGAGCAACTGTTTAGCTAAGTAGGAGCGTGATGTTATCCCAGATACCTTTCTACTTGATGAATTACCGGCGTCGGTCTTATTTGATTTGGGCACCAGTAGAAGTTTTGTGTCTACCGCTTTCTATTCCTCGTTGAATAAATCACCTAGGCGCGTAGTCGATGTGTTTGAGGTTGAGGTCGCCGTAGGAAAATCCGTGTCCGTGTCTAGGGCTATTCAGGTTTGTTCCATCGAGTTTTCTATGTAAAGATTTCCGGTGCGATTGTATTTGATGCCGCTTGCTTGTTTCGATGTGGTGCTCGGGATGGATTGGCTCGCGAATGTTGATGGTCAGATCATATGTGGTCAGAAACTCGTTTGTCTAAGGGCCCCGGATGGGACTCAAATTACGGTCTTCGGTGATCGGAATGTTGCGACGCCACATATTATATCCATGCTTAAGGCTGGAAAGTTGATGCAGCGGGTGTGCGGGGCGTATCTGGCGTATGCTATGAATGTGAATACCGAGGTGGCTACCGTCGGTGATGTTCCTATTGTTCGGGATTTCCCGGATGTATTTCCAGATGATTCGTCAGATGTGCCGCCGGATCGCAGGGTCGAGTTCCAAATAGACCTTGTACCGGGCGCCAAACCCGTTGCCGAGCTCCCTAGCGCTGAACGAAATGAAGGAACTTATGGCTCAGTTGGAAGACTTGCTCGATAAGGGCTTTATTTGACCGAGCATCTCGCCTTGGGGTGCCCCGGTCTTGTTCGTTAAGAAGAAGGACGGTAGCATGCGGATGTGCATTGACTACCGTGAGTTGAATAAGCTCACCGTTAAAAATCGGTACCCGCTCCCGAGGATCGACGACTTATTTGAAAAGCTCCAAGGAGCTAGTTGGTTCTCGAAGATCGACCTTAGGTCCGTGTATCATCAGTTAAAGATTCGGGAGGAAGATATTCCTAAGACTGCCTTCCGCACTCGTTATGGGCATTATGAATTTCTTGTGATGTCTTTCGGTTTGACCAACGCATCGGCCGCGTTCATGGATCTTATGAACCGGGTGTGTAGACCGATGCTCGATCGTTCGGTTATTGTGTTCATCGATGACATTCTGGTGTATTCCAAAAATGAATCCGATCACGCCGGTCATCTCATAGAAGTTTCTGAAGCTCTCGACAGAACAAGTTGTATGCGAAGTTTTCTAAGTGTTTTTTTGGTTGCACGAGGTTCAGTTCTTGGGCCACGTTATTAACCCGAGTGGTATTTTGGTTGATCCTGCAAAGGTAGAAGCCGTCAATGAATGGGAGTCTCCAAAGTCTCCATCTGAAATTCGTAGCTTTCTGGGTTTGGCGGGGTATTACCGCCAATTTATTCCCGACTTTTCGAAAATTGCTTCTTCCCTAACCAGGTTGACTAAGAAGAGTGTTAAGTTCGTTTGGGGTACTGAGTAGGAGGAGGCTTTTCTCGAGTTGAAGAACTGGTTGACGCATGCCCCGATTTTAGCTCTACCTGATGGCACCGACGATCTGTTGGTTTATTCTGATGCCTCTTACCAGGGGCTTGGGTGTGTTCTGATGCAGCGAGGTCGAGTCATCACGTATGCCTCGCGGCAATTGAAGCCTCATGAGGCGAATTATCCTACACACGATTTAGAGCTAGCGGCGGCTGTGTTTGCGCTTAAGTTGTGGAGGCATGTAAAGTATGTTAATTTCAGTTCCAAGAGTTAAAGCTTGTAAAGTATGTTTAATTCTCGGGATGTAACCGACGTTTCTTGGAAGCCTTTACGGCATCTCGGTACGTTGAACCATTTAACTTTTCCTCCATAATGCCTTATACTTCTATTTGGAGGGACTTGGATGTAACATCTTATATTATATCAAAAAAAAACTAACCTAACCCTAACTCTAGCAGCAGCCGATTGGCTAAGAGAACCCCCCCCCCCCTGCTCGTTTTTCTTCTGCCCAGCCAAATTTCATCCGTGAAAACTTCAATTCAAGGGTCTGTAACGCGATGTTAATCCATTGTTTATGATCGATTCTTGATTCCATGAGGTTCTACTTTGAGTCTAGTTTCTAGAAAGGCTTAACCGTGGGATGTTCAATTGTGTTCTTGTCGGGGCTGTTTGAAGTGAGTTTTTGCACCAAAATCTTCCTAGGCCCTTTCTTGTGATTGTGCCCTTAGGAACTTCCTAGCTCGTTGCAAGTATTCTATCGATCTCAGGTGAGTTCTTGATGCCCCGTTTAACTCTTTTTAAGTTTTGGGCTAGCTGCACACCTAAGTGTTTTTCTTACTTGATGAAATGTTTTGAATGGTTTTACATAGGGTTGCTAGTATCGGTAGGCCTTGGAATGTTATGGAATGTGTATGTATATATATATATATTTATATATATTTAGAATGGCCATTATTTGGCGAATGTTGTAGTCGTCTCGACTACTGAATGTTGCGTATGCCTACCTTGTGTTTGCACGCGCCGAATGTTACGTGTTTGGGTTGTACGTTTGCTCGACCCTGAATGTTTGACTACTGAATGTTGCGTATGCCTACTTTGTGTTTGCATGCGTTGAATGTTACGTGTTTGGGTTGTACGTTTTCTCGGCCCTGAATGTTATTATTGAATGTTATATATATGTATAATGATATATATAAGAATGCACGTATAGAGATGCTCATACGTAAGGATGATTATATATTTGAATGTGGTGACCTAACCGATGTACTTCCGTTTACCGTTTTAAAACCATTGGAATGATTATTAAAACCGTTGCTACTTATTTAAAACTTGAACTCATTCAGCTTAAGCTGACTTTGTGTGCATGTTAGTGTGAGTTTCATGTTAGGAAGAGGATGCCTTATCGCTTGGACGTGCACAGAGCTACTTGGACGGTGAAAGGCATACTGGAATGAAGAATTACTTATAAACCTTTTATTTCAAAAGACTTTTAAAAGTTATAATTAATTTTGATTTTGGGAACTTATTCATCTATTTACGTTTTCCGCCAAATTATACTCTGTAATGTTATTTTAATGCAAAGAATTGTTTTTAAGTTTATTTAATTTCTCAAGTGTTTTGTATGATTACCAACTGTGGGGTTTCCCGGGGTTCGGGGTCTTACACTATATATAAGTTCCTTGCCATATTCTCATTTGTGGCGTCTTTCGGACATTCAAAAATCGACGTTATTGTTTTTATTTAATTATATATGCGTAAAATTGTTAAAATATTTAACAACTCATTGTATTAGTTGTTTTCTTTAAAACAATTTTTTTATTTTAATTTTGGGATGAAATTTTCAAAAGTTGTGAATCCTGTAACATTCGTTACTTTTCAAACCCAAAAACCCGACCCATTTTGAATTTTTTGTTTCATTTAAATATATATATATATACACACACATATATATATATATATATATATATATATATGAATACATATATGTATTATTTAATATCACAAATTTGTTTCGTGTATTTTACATGACATTCATTATTTCTATATAGGTTTGTATTCGTACTCGTTGAACCGACCTATATCGTCGTTTCGTTATATTCATGGCTAACATTCGTCGTTAATATAATGTGCACGTGGATTTACGTTTATCGTTTGCACGTTTCTTGTTTATTTTTTTTAAATAACGAAACTACGGGATATAAAGTTTCTATTTAAACGAGCCGCAATAATACGTTAATTACCCAAGTTATAATTTTTTATTACGTTTACAACATATTTCAAAGTTCATATTCAATTTGTAAATTACCTTTTAATCAAAAACAATTTCAAAGTTAAAGGTTACCTTTGTAATTAAAATTTAATCTCGTTTTTAAAGCAATTAGAAACTAGGAGGGGTGTTGGTGAAAAATTTGGATTTAAATTAATATTGTTGCACCATCACCCAGCCGCCCCCTGATGCATTCACGTATTCCCGGTCACCAATTTTCCGGCCATGGAGTCCGGCGAGCAGCAACAACTCTGGCAGCCCATAAATCTCGTCAAAACGCATTTTGGATTCAATTAAAATATATAAAAATCAACAACCTTCAATATTAAATCATAACCGACTAATTAATGACGATATAACAACCTAAACGCCGCGAATTAAAACCCGTGATACCCGCCGGAAATTCCGGAAATCAAATTGATGTTATTAACGCGTAGACGCACCTTCAACTAGTATAAATAGGACGCTGACATCAATCTGAACTCGCTCACATCTCTCAATCTCTCTCTTTTTCTTTATTTTGGCCGTAATCGGACTTGAAGCTTCAGCTCGGGCGAGGTCGCTTTCTCCGTCAAAACAACACCGCTACGGGTAATTTTTATGTGCTTTATAATATATTTTGATCAACAAACTAAACCCCTAACACTAATTAATCAATCATGTACCAGAAACCTTGAATTGAAACTAGGGTTATAGGGAAGAAGATGATGTCTGAATATACTTCATATTTATGCAGTTTCATCCTTTATCATGGTTAGCCCAACTGGTTAGAACTTTCGTCCTTTATCTTAGAGACCCGGGTTTTGAACCCGGGTCACCCCTTTTAAACTGTTTTTATTAATAGTTATTAATAAATAATATTCCTTTAAACTAATATCATATTTAATAAATAAAAATCAAGTTTAAATGAATGTCCTACCCAGACCAGTTGGTTAATACCGTTAACTTGCAACAGGAAGACCCGGGTTCAGATCCTATTTTTTGCTATAAATTTTGTTTAATAAATCATTCTTTATTAATTAATTAATCAATTAAAAATCATAATAAATCATAAAAAATCATTTTTAAATTAAATAAAAATCATCTAAGTTAACCATAAAATATATCTCACCTTTCCACTCTTGAAAACCAAATCGTTGTTTTCGTAAATCATAATTTAAAAATCATTCGTTGATACTAAAAGTAAACTCTAATTCGTAAAGAAATCTTTTATTAAGCCATTGACTATAACTTCGACTTATAAGCCATATTTCAAGTATTTCGAACGTGCAAGCCTCGTATCTTTGTCATTAAACTAGTTATACCATAAAATTAGCCAAGTTGCCGTTAAAACATAAATAATAATATTATAATCAAAAGTCATAAATTATTAACTAACTCTCAATATAAGTTTATACAATAAATGACCCCATAAGATTTTCGATTAAGTCTCGTATTCCTTTATCATAGTTTGTGCGGATCGCTTATTTCGGCTTTCGTGACGCATTCGTTTCTTTTGCCATTTCCAATCTTTTCGACGCTTTCGGATTTCTGTTTTACCTCTATTTTTAAGGTGAGTTTTCACAACCTCTTTTTAAATGTTTTCATATTTTGGGGTAGCATATGTATCCATTATTAAATTTCAAGATTTACAACTTTGCTTACAAACTACAATTCATATCATGGACTTGTATGCTTACTTGCTTATTTGTTATATACGTGGATTTCAAGTGGTTGCCTCAATAAGTATGATCATACGCCCCCCTTTGCACTCAGGTCCATTTGTATCGAGTGGAAAAGGGACCTCATATCCATGTACGTTGGTAGCCCCAACTGGAAAGGACCTGCGTTTGTTCTTTACACTCAGGTCCATTGCATCGAGTGTAAAGAACCCTTACTTGCGCATTTTACAAGTTCATGGAATTGTATGGTTTTTACGTAGTATATCAAACTGTGGAAATCTCACCAGCTATATTTATAGCTTACCGTATTTTATACATATGTTACAAGGATCGTGATTAGAGGATGAAGTATTGGAAGACACACAGCATGCTTATAGGATATTCAAAGAACAATTTATCGTTTCGTTTATTTATTTGTTTACAACTTATATTATTTGATAAACTTGTGTTACATGATGATTTAAATGAAATAATGTTATTATGGTCACCTAATAGTGTCACGTGTATTTGAGCAATCTATACGTCACACTCGTGCGTTTCCGCTTTAGCCAGGGTGTTACAACGTAACACCCCAATAACATAACATTCATACATAATCAATAAATACTCCACTTTATTAATAACAAATATCCGAAATACTAGAACGAATCGGGTAAACTAATTTGAATACAAATAAAAATTTCGACTAATGTCAAAGTAAAGAACCAGGATATAAATCCGTGGATACTGTTGTTGATCTTGGTACTAAATCTCCATTGCTAATAAAGAAAACTAGCAAATCAAATTAAAACAAAGGAAATGAAGACCTTGGCGAGGTCACCTAGGTGCTGAATCCACTTAGACTAACACTAGTAATCTATACAAACCTTGGCGAGGTCATTGCCTATAAACAAAACATGGATATGTAGACTAAACTCTATCAAGGACACCTAACCGAACATCTCATTAGAAAGTTAGAACGATAAACACACTATCATGAACTATATATAATTACTCAACGAAACACTAATAAAAACTTACATTGGAGTGCTACAAATGGAGTAAACTCTTATATGTGAAAGCACACCTATACAACAATCTAAAGTCTTAACTCATTAGTGAGCATTCTTATTTGATTGCCCTAAATTTGTAAACCAAAACTATTAAGCTAAGAAAGAAACTAGTGACACATAGGGGTTCCCAACATGCTATGTTTAATAAACCTACAAGAATCAATACTCTAAATAACAAAAATATGGGCATACAACCGTTGAAATATAAAAACTAGTTAATAAGATAAAACCAACATAAACATCACCATAGAAAAATCTAAATCATCAAAGTAGTTCTAAGTTCATTTAAACCTAATTGATTACAGAAGATTACCTAATAAAGAAAAAGAAAACATAAAAAATCATTTGACAAACAAGGGAGTATTCATGATGAAGACAAGTGAATCAAATTGAAAGTCAATGATAAGCGTGTATGCTAACTTCCAATTAATTGTTAGTTCTTGATCGAAAAGCATAAGCCCTGATGAGAAGCTTTGAATTTGGCTGCTGGTTTATAAAATTAAGTTTTTAGGTCTTGAAGTCGGCTATGATGGGCGTGTATAATAATTGTATTTAACTATTGAAAAAATTACAAATTTTGTCCTTTTGAATTACATAAATTATGGAATGGGTCCTTTTTCAAAATGAGTTTCACTCTTCGTTCTTTATTTGCATGTTTGCCATGGTTTTGGTCCTTTAAGCTAACACCTGTTAACTCATCTCGTTAAGTATCCCCATGTGCATAAAACGTGATGGGCATAATGGTCTTTTTCCTTCCCCTTCTCTTTCAACCTCCTGAACTTTGAATAGAAACGTGGAACACGATAAATAATTCAACCAAACTCATATTATTCATAAAATCAAAATCATAATCACCCACCTTTGAAGATAAGCTTCCCAAACTTCTGATCTTTAATCCGATCAACAACCACCACCTTGCTGGCGGAGATTAACCCACCACGGCGGTGACAGGCGGAGAAATTTGTCTTTATTCCTGCAATCAGCTAACCGAGCCCACCAGACATCTACCATTTTCGATTCTTATCCAATCTTTCTGTCATCATTATTTATCTTCTTATCTTCCATTCTCACCAACATTCATAAACCCTAATTCTTTACGAGTAAATTGGGATTAGGGTTTTACCCTAGATGCAATTGGGGCTCTATATGTATGGAATGTGTTTCCGAAACTTGTGAATTTGGTTTTGCCTCTTTGGATTGGGGTTGTGTTTGGGGTTTTGGTTGGGTGAATTGGCTATCAAAAACTTAACTTTACCTTTAAAGAGTTATTCGTCTATTGATTTTGTTCCGTTAATTCCAAGTTTTGATTTCAGTTCGTTGAAATCTGAAATACCCAATTGTCTCTTTCAGTTTTCTGGTACTGGGTCGCCGGAGTTTGCTTCGACGGCTGGCGTCAACGTTTTCTGATATCAGGATGAAGAATCAAGGAGGTGGTTACTTCGTCGGTAGCGGGTCGCCGGAGTTTACTTCGTCGGAGCTGGTGTCGCCTCTTCTTGTGAAAGTCATTCTCTGATGAAGAATCGAGGAGGTGGTTCATCGTAGTCATCCATGGCTTTGATCGACGTTTTGTTTGGAAGAATTTGGGGATTAGGGTTTAATAATTGTTTAATTGATGTTATAAAATGTGTTTCATATGGATGTTTTAATGAGACAATAGCAGGAGGAGGAAAGCGAAAGGGAAGGGGAAAAGACCATTATGCCCATAACATTTTATGCACACGGGGATACTTAACGGGATGAATTAATGGGCGTTAGCTTAAAGGACGAAAACCATGGAAAACATGCAAATAAAGGACGAAGAGTGAAACTCATTTTGAAAAAGGACCCATTCCATAATTTATGTAATTCAAAAGGACAAAATTTGTAATTTTTTCAATAGTTATATTTTTTTAGATAGAATGTTGGTACTTTTGACGAGTGGGTAAAAGAATCGGTTTTTGGTGTTTAATATCGCGTATTTTAGTTGCATGTTATCGAACACGATTACATTGATTGGTTTTATGTGTGTAGATGTTTGGTGCTTAAACGGGCTAATTCAGAGCATTCAAGATGTTGAATAATCAAGTTATTTATGATGGGAAGCAACCGAAGGATCGAAAAGAATCATGAGCATCAAGAAAATAAGAAGCGGGATGCTTGACTATTGGGCAGGTCGTAAGCTACTGCCTGGCCGTAGCTTACGGCCCTAACATGACATAAGGGAAGGTCGTAAGGCTGACTGTGATGGCCGTAAGCCACTCTAACAATTGTAAGCTACAGCCTTGCGTAGCTTATAGCTCTCTGAACGCGCATAATCGGATTTTTATGATTTTCAAGAGTATTAAGGCCCGATTTCACATTAGATCGTATCTTCTTCATACCCTAGCCGCCGGGGACTATTTTGGAGCTATTATTCACCATCTTAACACCTCTCGAACATCAAATCTTCCATGACTTCAAGATTCTAACCAACAATTGATGCAATTATGTAGAGGCAAGGATAAGCTACTCGTGACCACTTTAGGTGTATGGTTTACATATGAACTATATATTTTATGAACTCTACCTATATTGGGATTTAGTTTTGATTAATTTATAGTTGATTGAATCTATATGTTTGTTGGAACCAATTAAACAATTTTTTTCTAGGACTTTCGCTTATCATAAATTATTTGGTTTGAGTTCATCAACATTTAGGACTAAGTTCTTATTGTCATTGAACCGTTTATCATAAATCATTTATAAGTGTTATGTTTATATTAACGAACTCGTAATTAGGTAGACCATGTCCAGTTGTATCAATTTATCAAATGAGTTTCTGATAGTCAACTCAACCAAATTACAGTGTCTAGCTAGTAATTATTTATTTACGCTAATAAACAAATCATGTCCATGTGATTTCCTGATTGGTATAAATTATTGTATATCAGTTTATTGCATTACTCGAACCTGAAGTGTATTCACCTTTTTTCTTATCATTTTAAAAACAAATCAGTATTTAAATTGCTTGACATTGTTTGTCCATCCTAGTATAATTAATAAAAAAACACTAAACTTGATTAGTACTTTCCACTAATTCTCTGTAGATTCGACACCTTACTTGTCCTATCTAATAAAGGTAATTTTTAAAAATGTTTTTGATTGACCTTTCAATATTAATCAATTTTAAGAATCCTTTTGTTTTCAGGTTAAAGATACATATTGGAAGCTTTACGTTGTATCGCCCCAAGTACACACACACGCTCAGTGTGCGTATTAAAGTGGTTAAACGAAATTATTAATGGAACTTATTTGGGGTGCTTCTTGTAAATAATGGAAAGCACTTTGAGAACTAAATAAATGTAGAAACATATGGAGGAGTTATTGTGAAAATATGAAATTAATTTACATTTTTCCAAAGTCCTATTATACTATATATTAAAGGAAAACTAAGTGCCACAGTGATTGTTCAATCGGCGGCTGCCATGAGTTCTTTTTTTTTTAATATTTCGAAATCTACTTCACTATTTATTCTTTTGAAAGTAGTAAAGGTAACAAAAAAGTAAGTTGGTGTGGTGGTGTTGCTAAATGGGTAGTAACATGGACGTCCCAAGATCGAACCTTACCTAAGCTTTTTTTTTTTTGTATTTTTGTTTTTTGTGTTCTTTTTTTTTATTTTTTTTAAATAGATTTCATACAAAATCAAGCAATGAAAAAGTAAGGTGGTGTAATGTTTCGTTTTAAATTTGTTTTAAATACGTTATTTTTAGGAACTATTTTTTAGGTTTAGTTTTGGTATCATAAAGAACGTAGCCGAGACCAACCGAATTTGCGCCAACTTACGGAAATAACGCCTGACCAACAGAACAGCCCGGCGCAACGCGTCGGGTAACAACCTAGTTGACATATGAAACCAAGAAAGAAAAAAAGAAATACAATTTCGGATGGAGCTTGGACCGGAACAATATAGAGCGAATATGGGCTCAGAATAAATAATATTGGTACATGAAATTAAACACAAAAAGGATTTGAGTTTTTTCCCAAATTAGTGTTGGAGGAAAGACTATTTACCATTTTAGTATTCATGAAAAACTATTTACCAAACTAGTGTTTTCTACATATTTTTCATATTTTACTTTTAAATCAACATATTAAAGTATTTTTATTTCTTCTATTAGTTAATCCATTATCTATTTTTATTTCATACTTATATATTTTCATCTTAGTAATCCGATAGCTTCTTTTTTATATATTTTTTTTCATTCAACATTTTCTTATTTTTTCTAAATATTTTTTTTTTATTTCTTCTTTTATTTGATTTTTTTTAGCTAATATATTTTTTTTAACTTTTTCTTTTTCTAAAAAATATATAGTCATTTTATGATACTTTTTTTTTGGGTTTAGTTCAGGTACTGCAACGAACCTAATTATTAAAACTTTATTCACGTCAAATAGTCATTGCAACACATAGTTTTACCGATATCTAGTGTCATTTTTTCAAATATGTTAATTTTATGAATTTATTTTTCAGGTTTAGTTCTGGTACCATAGAACCTAACCGATACTAACGCGAATTCAATTCCATCAGTAACGGCTAGGTTTACTACATTACAGGAATAAACCAAAAAAAATCGAAAATATCATATTTAAAGAGGAAAAATAAGAAAAATACACCACGGGCGTTGGTAAAACCCAGGAATTGCGGTGACTATTCGATGCGAATTAGGCCAGTATCGGTTAGGTTATACGGTACCGGAACTAAACATGAAAACTAAATTTGTAAAATGAACATATTTAATACAAAAAATAACAACATAAATTGGTAAAACTCAGGCGTTGGTAAAACTCATATGGCGTGGCTACTATTCGACACAAATTCGATCGGAATTGTTCATGTTCGCTAGATACTAAAAGTAAACCCAAAAATAAAATTTATAAACTGATCAATATATTCTAAAACAAAAAGAAAAAAAATTATATATTAAAAAAAATCAAATGAGAGAAGTAATAAAAAACAAATATTTAAAACGAGTAACTAAAGAAAAATAAGAGAAGGTTGAATAACAAAAAAAAATGTATGTATCGATCAAAACAAAATATATAAGAAAAATAAAATAAAAATATCTTCTAATAAAAATACATTAATATGTTGATTTAAAAGTAAAAAGTAAAAAATGGATGGAAATCACTAGTTTGGTAAATAGTTTTTAATGAACACCAAAATGATAAATAGTTTTTCTACTAACACTAGTTTTGATAAAAATTCAAAGGACTTGGGCTCTTTCCTTGAGGTTCAACCGACCCAACAAACAAAAGAAAACAAGGGCTCGTTTTGGGAGGAGGTTTTTGCGAGAAGAAAAGAGAGGATTATTATTATTATTGTGAGCATGCGAGGCTAAACATCCTGCAATCTTCTTTGGATGAAAGCTTCTTGTACTTTGATCAATTAATTATGTTTTGTACTAGATATTGGAATTGGATATGTATACCTGTTAAGTTATTTTAAATTCAATTGGTTTTTCATGTAAAAGACTTGGTTTTGTTGATTGTTCATATTATCAAATCAGTGTTTGAATAAAACTGTTAAGCTACTTCTGCGAATACCACATGATTAATCATATGTATAGCAACTGTTAATGGTTCCCCAGTACTTCATAGGGTTGATGGTGATTAACGAACCTTAAACCTGGAGAGGATTGCCTTTTATTAAAATCGTTTACAACACTAAGTTAATGTTTTTTTGGTTTCACAGTTAATTTATTAAAAATTGTTTAAACTAAAACCAACCACAAATTCCCTGTGAGGACGACTCAACTTCCACTTACTACTTATTTACATTGTTTTTTTATTTTATTAGACCACGACATCTCGATCAGGCTCCCTTTGAAGAAGCTCAAAACTTTCAACTTATAGATTATCATCTCGTGTTAAAGCACGATCGTGCGCGATCTTATCTTGTGCTTGGGTTTGGAAATCCCACTCGTCTCTTCGTGCTTCCTAGTCTCGCACGTTTGTGTCACCGAGCACATTATTGTGTGCCAAGTCTATTTTTTAAGCTAAAAGCCAAACCAACCCTAGCCAATTTTGAAGTTGTGGCAATCATGATTTTGCACGTCTAGATACGATTACATCACACTAATCTAGAGACTGCAAACATTATGGTACGGTGTAAAGTAAATGTGTAGGTTTTAGATTTTTGATTAAACTCAATTGGGCCATATATTGACTCATCTTGAGCCATTAGGGTATAGAGTGAACCTTTGAGTGGGCCTAGAAAACTTTGAGTGCGCCTAGCTCTGAAGTTAGATATCCTTTTGATTTGGATTTTCATTAGGGAATATACCTCCATGAGAACGTTAAGCTCCATATTTTCTCCTTCCATTCATTTATAAAAAATAGTATTGTATCTGTGTGCATTGCAGCACGCTAAACCGCTTGTGTTTAATTGGCGGCGGTGTAAACCAAATAGCTCCGCGGCTTGGAACACATAAACAACCGTTTATTTGGAAATCACAAAAAAAGTCACGATTTTTATAACTGAATGTTAATAAATAGGAAAACAAACTCACAAAAAATGTTCGACAAAAAGATAAAACCCTTGTTTGAAGCGGCCTCCAACCCAGAAATAACATTTTAGAAACCTTGTTTGCTTTTATAATTAATGATTATGATGGCTAGGCTTGATGCATACTATCTTTAGGTTATAAAAGTGCACTTATAATTCGAGTGTTGACTCCTTTATTGATAATAGACAAATCGGTAACATGCTAGTTTTGGTGTACCCCTTGGAAATTTTAGGTGCATGTCAACCAAAACTTTTGTAGCCTTTATTCTATACCTACACATGCTAAATGGTGTTTCCATATTGTTACCCAAAAGATGTTTGTTTCATAGTTGCAACTGCATGACAAATAGTCAAATACTCCAATTATCCTGTGATCAAGCATGACCTGTAAGATGCAACACCAACAGTATCGTAAATGAAGGTTTACAGTAAATTTTATATGAAGCATAGCAAGAAATAATAAAACTTAAACTAAAGTCTATAAACTTAAACTAAAGTCAATACTCGTTGGTGATAGTGAGTTGCAATAATTCGAGCCTGCAAATCAATGCTCATATATGTGGAAGATGTATCTATTTGGGTAGTAAAAATAATAAGCAAGCAAAATGGGTATGGGCCAAAAAGGCTTTTGAACATAAAAAGGTTGTGGTCAAAACATACGTTTTAAAAAAGTGTAAATCTGTGTTGTCTATTCTGTTTGTTGGTTTGTATTAGTAACATGCATATAGGTATTTCAACTTGAGAACACTTCATATAAACGAACGTGATTAAGAAGTTGTTTACCTCTGTGAGCTACTCCAAATACACCTGAATCTCCAATTTAAACAACCTTTGGTCTATAAGTTCTTCAATTTTTACAAAAGAGATTAAACAGAACAAAGTTCATTTCTGCACTTGATTTATACAAAGAGTTTTTAAGCACTTCAATTATATACACATATCCATACTTATGCTCCAATTTAAAGGTGGTATAACCCCTCCTTTGAGTAAAGGGCTGTGTCAAGTTAACTAACCGACTGGTCGAAAAAAGAATAAGAAAACCATGAAATCAAACCGATGATCGGTTTGGGTGGTTTCACGCTTTTAACCGAACTGTGAGCACCCCTGGTGGTTAACGCTTATCTTTGTTATTATTACTTAACAAAATCTTATCTTACTATACTAATAAAAGAAAATGTTAAAGCTTAGGTATCAAACATACATTTCTCCTAATTTCTAATCTCTTATCTCATTCATTCTAGCTATCCATGGGTCATGTTTCAAAACTATTTTGTCAAGTGGGTTATAACATATTGTGAATTTTATATATTATTAAATTAAGTGTCAATTTCGTACATGAGGTTTGACCAACTACGCAACTTCAGTACATTTTTTAAATTTTTGCACATCAACACTTGATGTTTACATTAAAATCATGCTATTTTAATACTTTTCGTTAACCACATTTGTTTTTTTCCATTAAATATACATTAATTAATTTATAAGTATTTTAAGAATCACAACTGAAATAACAAACCTTATTTATTTGTATCATTTGACAAATCCCGTGTACTATACGGGTTCAAAAGCTAGTATAAAATAAAATTGAGATCTTTACATACATATATAATATTCTAATTACACATTGAAATTAGGCTTTATGAATCCAGTTTCATACCAAAATTAAAGATATCTATAACATGCAAACTGAAGTTTTATTACTCTAATAATAATTCTTCGCGTTCACAACATCAATCAACCCTAATAGCTTAATTTCACTCATACATGGTTCCGAATCTACAAAATACTCTCCAAATTCTAAAGGTGTTATATAGCAAGTTAAATTCAAAATATAATTGTTTTTAATCCATAAAATGGTTGAAATGAGCTTGCAAACAAAATCACCGGAAAATCCACCCAACGTCAACCGTCACCACATGGTGGAAGGAAGTCAGCGAGGGTTTGAAATGTGTTGCGTGGGAAGCCAAAATTTGTAATATGTAACTCTTGTGTTGAAAAAAAAAACCGGTTAATTAAATTGACCTTAAAATTGAAAATCGAAACCAAGCCAGGTTTGAAACCGATAATGTAAAAAACCAGTTTGGAACCGAGCGTAACCGTAGGTACGGAACATGTTTATAATTCTTTCTACTAAAATCGGTTTCAAACCAAAATCGATCAAGAACTTGCCATAACCAGTAAAAACTGGTCAAGACCTAGTCAAAAATAAATCTTAAGTTGGTCAAGAAACTGGCTTAAACCGAAAACTAAACCAATCACAAACCGATTTTGATTTTTGTTAACTGATCGAACTTATTTCAACCTATACCGGTTTAGGGTTCAACCTATACCGGTTTAGGGTTGATGCCGGTTTGCACACCTCTACAAGTAACAACTCAATGCACATCTTCAAGTTTATATTAGTATATTTGTGCTAAAAAATTACAAATTTAAATAAAAACAATAAAATTTTAGTAATAAAATCTTATTTCAATTTCCTTATTTAAATTTTGGCAAATTATACTCAACCAATTTAATTTATTAAATAAAACAAAATTTAATAAATAAATAAATAAATTTGTTAAACATTTCAGTTGTAAAACCATGGGTTTATTCGAACATGAAAGGTTTAGTTAACATAGTTCACACATTCAACATAAAATTGGCCCAAGCCTATTTATAACAAAACCAAAACCTAAGAAATTCGTGTTTAGGTTTGTGTTATTTTAATAATTCTCACCCTTGTATCTTTTAATAATTGAATTGTTTCTTGGTCAATTATAAAATTATGGTCAATATTGACTCGATGATGATTAATCTGTATCAGTTAGGGATGCTACTACTGGTTATTGATTGTCAATTAAAGTTTATATTGATAAAACATGGTCAATGATAGCCAATGACGGTAAGTGATGCTAGTTGAGTTGATTCACACTAGTATTGGCTAACTATGTCAGCTAAGGCGTTTGAAAAAAAAAATAAATACATTAATATTATTTGGGCAAAATAAATTTTACTTATGGCTATATGTTTGAACAAGGTCAACGATAGCCAATTGTAGTTATTGATGTTCATAGAGGTGTTCAAAAAAACCGGTTACGGAACCGGTTTGGGCGGTTAACCGGAAAACCGGTTTTTTAAAAACCGGTTTTTTTAAAAACCGGTTTGACCGGTTTACGTAACCGGTTTACGTATCGGTTATACTTTTTGGAGCCAAAACCGGTTTTATAACCGGTTATAAAAAAAACCGGTTTTTTTTAATAACCGGTTATTAAAAAACCGGTTAACCGGTTTTTAAAATAACCGGTTTATAGCCGTTATAAAAAAACCGGTTAACCGGTTTTTTAATAACCGGTTAACCGGTTAAACCGGTTTTCGAACGTTACCAAACGGCTTTATAGCCGTTTTTTTTTTTTTGCCCGTTTTTTTAGCCGTTTTTTTTGGTTTTTTTACCCCCACAAACATCTATATATAGTTTAGGTTGGGTATTGGTTAGATCACACTTGATTATACAACTCCAAAAGCTCTAAACGTTTATTTCATACGCGATTATAACTCCAAACGCTCTTCTTTCGTAGTCGTTTATTTCATACTCGAGTATACCACTCTTAATTCGTAGTCGATTATCATGGCCTCCCAAAGTGCTGCTTCATCGGTCAACATGGGTGCCTCGAACACGGGAGAAACCGTCGTTCGGGTCATCCCCACGAAACGAAACCAAGATATTTGGCAACATTTCGACCTATGCGAAATGTCTAACGGAACCCAAAAAGCTAGATGCAAACATTGTTTGAAGTTTTATAACAAAGAAGCAAACTCCAGTTTAAGAGCTCATGTAGAAAGGCCCTCTTGCAAGGTCTTGAAGGACGAATCCGGAAGTAGTTCGCAGCCGGAGATGACGAATCAAGGAACGGTGTTTACGTACGACCTTGAAGCGGTACGTCAACAGTTTGGCAACTTTGTGATTCAACAATCACTTCCTTTCAACCACTTCGACAACCCTCAATTCACGGAGATGATGCAAAAGTATGTTCAACCACGCTACCAACACGTAAGTCGTTCGACCCTTAGAAGAGATATGCTTAAAGCATGGAAAAACGCTAAATCCGAACTAATTTCATACTTTTCAAACTTACAAACTGGTGTGAACTTAACAACGGATGTGTGGTCGGTACCTAATGGTTCGCCCGACTCATACATTTGTGTGACGGCTCATTGGGTTGACCCCCGGTCGTGGCAAATGATGAAACGAACCGTTGCGTTTCAATTGTTTGATTACCCGCACACGGGTAGAAATATTTTTAAACTCTTGGATAAAGTCATTCGACAATACAAGATTGAAGATAAAATCTTTTCAATATCGTTTGATAACGCGTCCAACAATACGGCCGCGGTTGGCCATTTAAAATTAAAGTATAAACCTATTTGTGATGGAGCGTTTTTTCATAGCCGATGCATTGCACATATTATCAACTTGGCCGTGCAAGATGGGTTAAACGTGATCGAAACGCAAAGAAACAATTTTAAAAGAATGTTACGAGATGTTTTTAGCAACAATAAAACATTTTCAAGATACAAAAAATTTTGTGATGAAGCTAATTGTCAATGGTTGGGGCCCAATTGGGATTGTCCAACAAGATGGAACTCGACTTGTGATATGT
Source organism: Bidens hawaiensis (assembly GCF_021521415.1). Classification (NCBI taxonomy): domain Eukaryota; kingdom Viridiplantae; phylum Streptophyta; class Magnoliopsida; order Asterales; family Asteraceae; genus Bidens; species Bidens hawaiensis. Next base: position 1,788,157 of record NW_027491168.1, read on the forward strand.
TTGAGAAAGCCATCCAACAAAAAGAATCACTAGTTGCGTTTCATCAAATAATGTCAAGTAGGGGTAAATGTGCACCGTACGATCCTAGAAACTGGTTATTGATTGAGATCGTTACGGAGGTTCTTCAAATTTTTAAATCTTGCACAACTAGTTTATCCGGGGTTTACTATCCAACAAGCCCCATTGCTTTACCAAAAATTGCTGTCATGTGCACAAAGTTGACTGAAATTCATTGTAGGGGTGCACCTTATTTTGATATGGGTGCAAAAATGAAAGAAAAATTTATAAAATATTTTCAACAACTACCCGCTGTTTTGACCTGTGCGGCTGCGTTAAACCCTTGCATCAATGTTGGTGGTGTTGAAGCTTTAATAGAAAAAATTTGTGATGAGCTAGGGTTAAACGACGATCAAAACCCCTATTATAGCCAAACTTTAAAGAATGATTTCAACACCACATTGGCAAACATGTATGATGTTTACCTTACAAAACACGGGTCGTCTTCCCAAATTCATGACTCGTTAAGAGCTGTTGCCCAATCCCAATCCCAAACCGACCTTGAAATGGGGATGTACTACATGATTTGGGAAGACGCCGGTAAACGTCAAAGGGTAAACACCCCAAGCAGTGAACTTGGAAGGTATGGTGGTACCAACTTTGTGAAACACATGACTCCGGATGAATTTAGAAGTCTTGATTTGCTGGCTTGGTGGAGAGGTAAGGAGGATGAGTTTCCGATCCTCGCCGCCATGGCCAAAGATTTACTAACGGTCCAAGCTTCCACGGTAGCTTCGGAGTCTGCTTTTTCTGTTTCTGGCAGGGTTATATCGATTAGGAGGACTCGACTCACTCCAGCAGCTGTAGAGATGTCGATTTGCTACAAGGATTACTTGGACTCTTTAGACAGGGCACAACATCAACGCTCACTCGAGGGGGAAATGGACTATGAGGCGGCCTTGTATGAAGACGAGGTCAATCAAGGACACATTCAACCAATGACCGATGAAGAAGCCGCGTACGACGATTACCTAAGGAATAGCTCGGGATCGGGTAGCGAAGAAAATGAGTAACAAACATCAACTTGTTAATGTAATCGTGTCTAAGCATTCTTTAATGTTTGTATTTTTGAGTTACGAATATGCGATAACGATTTAATGTTTGTATTTTTAATGTAAAAGCTATAAATGAAAGTTATGTGTTTTTAATCTTCCAAGCAAAGAATGCTAACAACGAAACCCTAAACCCTAAACCCTAAAGAAAAGAAAAAAAAAAAAAAAAAAAAAAAAAAAAAAAAAAAAAAAAAACCGGTTAACCGGTTAGACCGGTTATTAAAAACCGGTTATAAAAAACCGGTTTAATAACCGGTTCTAACCGGTTTTTAAACCGGTCCAAACCGGTTTGGCCGGTTTGAGTTTTCAGCAATAAAAACCGGTTAATAACCGGTCCGGTTATTAACCGAACCGGTTTTTTCAAAAAAACGGATTTGTGCACCTCTAGATGTTCACACATGATCACTGATGTCAATTATGGTAATTTCGGCTCAAACAGTGTCATTGATGGTAGATTAGGATCCCTAATGGTCGATTAATATTGCGATTGACCAATTATGGTCATTAATAGTCAATAAGAATCCAATGATGGTTTTTACAAAGACAATACACATCACATAATGATCAATCGTAGTTATCATGTCAAATATAGTAATAATTTATAATATTACAATTTTGGATGAACTTAGGTATTGAGAGTTGTACATCCTGCACTAAAAAATGTATCCCACTCACCGGTTCTTCATCCAATTGTTTTCTTCCAGGCCTCCACTTTCCTTCGATATCATAAATGCGTCCGTCTCCGTCTCTCTCTCTCTCTCTCTCTTAAGTCTTAAGGTATTGTAGCCACCGTTCCTCTCTCTCTCTCTCTCTCTCAGAGGCGGTGGCCATGATGTTCTTTAGTTTCTCGCTCGCACTCTGATTAATCGCTCACTGTTGTCGGGTTCGGTCTCCGAACCCTTGGTGGCGGTGGTGTGGTGTTTTTCATCGTTTACTGTTGCCGGGTTCGATTTCGAAACCCTAGGTGGCTGTGGCGGTGGTCACGCTTCTTCCTACCATCCAATTACATTCATACGCGCTTGAAAAACAACAATTGCCTCCGATTTCTTCGTCTGTGCCAGCTACCTAAATCCGAAAATTTGGCACCAGTGTCACTGGTATGTATGCTCAATAACATTTTGTTCACGATCATACCGTGTTTTTCAAGCACACGGTTTACATTCTTTACTCTTAGATTGCAAAATTGATTTGATTTGATTTTTATTTAAATCTTATACCAATACAAACACGTATTTGCTTTTGATTTCAGAGTAATACCTATACACATGTACATGGTAAACGAGTCGTCAATCAGGTTTCACTTTTCTAACTGATGAATTTCGATCTTGGGGGTTATTGTTGTTGTTGCATTTGACCAAACGGTGTCGTTCAGTGGGATGAAGAGTTTTATTCAGTTTGTACTCTTTCTGGTATTAGTAAAGACAATGTTTTTAATCCTTGGGAGATTGGGTTTACTGTCTTGAGTGTAAGTTTCTTGGTTTCCCATCTTTTTTTTTTTTTTTTGACAAAACATCAAAACTACTCCTTTATGTTTGCACGGTTTTTCAATGGTTGTCCTTTCTCAAACTTAATGGCAAAAAGGACATTCTATGTTTCAAATATATATCACGTTACGTCATTTGGCGCTAACCTTGTTAAATTATCTCGTTAAATCAGATCACGTGACCCCCACGTGAGGGTAAATGAGTAATTTCCCAACCCAGCTCATCCCCCCCCCCCTTTTAACCCTCCCCCGTCGTTTCATTTGTTAGAACACCTCCTTTTTCAAGTCCGATCATCTTCTCCCCCACTCCTCTTCCACGATCGTCGATCACAATGAACTGGTCCATACGAGAAAGCCTCGATGATGAGGATGTCGCTCTATTATACGGTAATGACAGGCATATTTTCGATATTTTTTAGTTATTTAGGGTTGTATTTTGGGGGGTTTAACTTACAAAATTATGTTATTTAGTAGAGGGTTATCCGAATATTTTCAGCTTCAAGATTCATCACGGTGGTAGGTTTACTAGTCCTCCGAATCATAAATATGTAGGAGGTCGGTTTAATTTCGTGGATGTGATTGACATAGACAGGCTCTCAATTCACGAAGTTAGTGAAATGATGGGTGAGTTAGGCTATTATAGTACTGATATGATCTATTACCAGTTTTTACATCCTCAAAAGGACTTAGATGATGGTCTTGAAGACCTGTTAGCGACCAAGACATTAAGGATAAGCTCATTGATGTCTATACTCAACATGGGACATTAAGGAGTTTTGGTCCTCACCTAATCCAAAAACAGGATTATCATTGACTATTGAAGAAATTGATGATCCTGGACCTTATGCTATTGTCCCTAGTATGCCAAATGTAGCCAGAAGGTTGAATGAGTTTTTTCAATCAAGTTCAAGTGGTGTTGGGCAGTCAAGTGGTGTTTGTCACTCAAGTGATATTGGACAGTCAAGTGGGCTAGAGGGTGATTGTAGAGTAGAGGTTGATGTTGAGCTAGAGGGTGATTGTAGACTAGAGGTTGATGTTGGGCTAGAGGGTGATGGTAAGGTAGAATTTGATGGTGGGCTAGATGTTGATGTTGATTGTAGGGTAGAAGCTGATAGTGGGCTAGATGTAGATGTTAGGCCAGAGGATGTTGGGCCAGAGGATGAGCATGTTGTGATAGAGGGTGAGGATGTTGGGCTAGAGGGTGTTGGGCCAGAGGATGAGGATGTTGTGCTAGAGGGTGAGGATAATAGTGAGGGTGAAGATAGTAGTGAGGGTGAGGATGACAGTAATGATAGTGATTTTAAAGCGAATTCATGTGAGGATGATAGTGATTGTGATAGTGATTTTAATGTGAAGTCAACAAAGGTTAGGCATGATGGTTAGAATGATAGTGATAGTGATTTTATACCTGCTGAGGACCAACTTACTGAGGATCTTGAAGCTGATATGGGGGAGTTCACTAATAATGTTGACTTAGAAGTGGAAGACAATAATCCTGACCCTGAAGTTGATATACAAGATGAAGTTTTAGACAATGATAATATACTTAGTGGGTCAGAATCTGATGATAATGAGACTAGTATTAGAAAACACCACTTGCATGCTATTAGAAGGTCAAATGAGAATAGGGTAAACGAATCTAGAGTTAACATTTTTATAGGTCAAGAGTTTGGGACCAAGCAAGAAGTCAAGATGTTGGTTAAAAAACATTCAGTTGAAACTAGGAGAAAACTTGTAGTTGTAAAGGATGATAAAGTCAGGTTAAGGGTACAATGTGATGGGTCCTTACCTGATTTTGATGTGGATGATCATGGAGTCCATATTGCCAATCAACCAAAAGAAAAAGGGCATGTTGGGAAAGAAAAGAGAAGTAAAGGGGTTTGTTTAGAAAAGGGGAAACAAAAGTTGGTGGTAGGTAAAGGTAAGGGCCACATTAATGTCGGTGGTAGGGGAAAAAAGACAAACCCGGACAAATTTCAATGCCCTTGGGTGTTGTTAGTTTCAAAACCCAGAGGTGTTGAATCTTGGGTGTTGAGCAGATTACATAGTGAGCATAAATGCCTTCAAACCAGGAAAGTTAATGCTTGCACATCCACCTTCTTATCACATCAACTGCTAGATCAAGTTCATTCAAATCCAGAAATACCTGTCAAGTCTGATCAAAAATAGTTTCAAAGAAAATATGAATTAGGGATTTCAAGATTAAAATCATACAGGGCTAGGGATAAAGCTAAGAAAATGGTGCAAGGAGATTACACATCACAGTATGATATTCTTAGGGATTATGTTCTTGAAATAAAAAAACAAAATCCAGGTACAACTGTTAAGATTCAGGTTGAACAGAACACAGACACAACTTTAACTAGTAAAAGGTTTAAATGGATTTATGTTTGTTTTGGTGCTTTAAAGCAAGGGTTTAATGCAATAGGGAGGGATCTACTGGGTCTAGATGGTGCATTCATGAAAGGGCCATTCCCAGGTCAAATATTATCTGCAGTTGGTGTTGACCCAAATAATGGAATCTACCCAGTTTGGTTTGGAATTGTGAAGACAGAAAATCTCAACTCTTGGACTTGGTTCCTAGAAAACTTAGGTGATGATCTGGATTTGGGTCCAAACTCATGTGTTCACCTTCATCAGTGATAGGCAAAAGGTATGATCTTTAGTTTGTGTTTGTTTTAAAGTTTTAACATTTTTCAAATTGACTAATTATTTATGTTGAACAGGGCCTTGTTCCTGCTATTGAAAAGTTGTTTCCATGTGCTGAGCACAGATTTTGTGTTAGGCATATTCATGAGAATATGAGGGGAAGTTTCAGAGGGAAGTGATACAAAGATATGCTATATAAATGTGCTCATGCAACAACCATTCCTGAATTTGAGACTGTAATGGCTGAGTTAAAGGCATTCAACCAGGATGCCCACTTGTGGCTGTCCAACATTCATCCTAAGCACTGGTCTAAGTAACACTTCTCTGGTATGTATTTTATCTCTTTGATGTGTCAATTGTCAACATAAAGGATTTTGTGTTGATTAACAACTTCCTTGATATGTTCATAGGTAGAGCAGTGTCTAATATGTTTATTAACAACATGTGTGAGGTTTTCAATCGTAAGATAGTGGAAGGCAGAGACAAACCAATCATATCAGCACTTGAATACATAAGGGAATATTTAATGAGAAGGATAGTGAATGTGTTAAAGGTTATAAACAAGAGTGAAGGCTTGCTTACACCCACTGTCACCAAAGACTTGCACAAAATCAGGACAAATGCATCACATTATAATGTTTAGTGGAATGGGGGAGATCTATATCAGGTTAGTGGTAGACCAGGTAAGCAAAGAGTTGTTGATTTGGTTAAAAGGACGTGTACTTGTAGAATGTGGGAATTGACAGGTATGCAACTATTTATTGTATCAATTCCAAAGTATTTATGTCATTATGTAGTTAGTCAGGTAGTGTCTAAACTATGTTATATATGCAATCTAGGTATTCCATGTGAACATGTGGTTGCAGCAATTTGGTACAAGGCTGTTAATGGTGGAAATGTTGGTGCAATAGAAAGTTGGGTTCATCCAGTGCATATAATGGATAGGTGGAGACAGATTTATTCTTTTAAGATAAGCCCAATCAATGGCAGGCCCTTATGGCCAAAATCAGAAGTTCCTACAGTTCTTACTCCACCAAAGCATAATAAACAAGCTGGAAGACCAAAGAAAGTAAGAAAGAGATCAGCAGTTGAGTTAGAGGAAATGACTCAAGGTGGTAAGTTGTCAAGGAAAGAAATCAAAGGAGCCTGTTCAAAGTGTGGCAGCACAGGACACAACATAAGGACATGCACCAAAGCAGGGTGATTAGTCTTTTGGAACATGCTGCATGATGTTAGTTTGAGTTGTCTTTTGGGTTATATTATCTAGTATTTGTGTTAATGTATGTTTGGTTGTTAATTTGGTGTTTTGAAAAACTTGATGTATGTAATGAATCGTTTATGTAATGACTTTGGTGGATGCTTATGGTTTTCTTGTCAATGATTTGGTTAATGCAGTGAACAATTTGGCAATTGCAGTCAACATTTAGCTATTAATTGCAGTGAACAATTTGGCAATTACAGTGAACAATTTGGCAATTGCAGCAACAATTTGGTTAATGCAATCAACATTTGGCAATTGCAGTCATCATTTAGCTATTAATTGCAGTCAACATTTTGCTATTACGGTCAACATTTGGTTTGTGCAGTGAACAATTGAGTGAACATTTGGTTAGTGAAACAACTTGGTTTAGTGCAGCAATAAAACTTGGTTTAGGTTTAGTGAACAATGTGCATTTCAACAACTGGTTGTTTGATTAGTGTTAGTGCAGCAACAATTTGGTTAGTGCAACATTAGTGAACACTTACAATCAACATTGTCAACTGCACATTTTGTGCAGTCATGAGCCACTACCATAAGTGAAGTCAAATATATATTAACATTTGAGTGAACATTTGGTTATTGCAACAACTTGGTCACTTGCAGTCAACATTGTCAAATGCACATTTAGTGCAGACAAAATACATTAGCATAAACCTAATCAACACAACCTGCATTCATCAACCTTGAAAACTTACATTAGAAAGTGTCATAAGTCAACAGCACAAAAGACTACAAAACAACATAAGCACATCATTAACCTACACAACAGCTGCATTCATCTTAATAAAAAGTACATAGATCAAGAAACCTATCCAACTAGCAATCAACATCTTTTTCATTTTGCTTGCTTTGTATCCAAGGTTCATGTTTGATTCCTCAAGCTTATTCTTAGCTTCTTCAAGATTGTTATTAGCTTCCACAAGAATGTTGTTAGCTTCTTCAAGACTGTTCTTAGCTCTTAGCAGACCAGGTATGATGTCCACGCACCTTTGACATTTTTTATGATCAAACCATGCAATGAATTTGCATTTTGAACCCTAATTTCAAGCAAAAACTATAAATTACTTGTGTTAAGCAAAATTTAGGAGAACTATGTACCTGGACAGGGCACGCATAGAATCAACGACCTGGGTTTTTATCCGTCCAAGAGGTTTTTATTACGGCTTCTTTACCACATTCACAGAGCACCATCCTTCCAAATTTTGATTACGGCTTCGAGGTATAAAACTGAAACCCTAATTTCTCTAATGGTGGGAGGGAAACGACGGGGGAGGGTTAAAAGGGGGGGGGGATGAGCTGGGTTGGGAAATTACTCATTTACCCTCACGTGTTAGCGAGATAATTTAACAGGGTTAGCGCCAAAGGACGTAACGTGATATATATTTGAAACATAGAATGTCCTTTCTGCCATTAAGTTTGCGAAAGGACAACCATTGAAAAACCGTGCAAACATAAAGGACTAGTTTTGATGTTTTGTCTTTTTTTTTTTTGATAAAACTTGAATTTTGTCTTTTATGCGCTTTTTGACTTTCTTGGTGGGATGTTTTCAATATCTATATCTATATTACTTTATAATACTTATAGGCAACTCTTTGTCTCTCTGCACTCTTCACTCCTTAAGATGCCTTAATATTCAATGCCCGTTATATTCTTCAGCGTATTATCAATATTTTCCGGCGAATTCAATTAAACGGAAAACTGTTACCCTATCGCATTAACTACCCGTTAATGTCATCAATTGAAACACTAAGTCAATTGAAGATGTTGTATCTTCAATCATCGCCCCCCCCCCCCCCCCCCCTCCCCTTACAAAGCGACCTTATAACCACAACTCCTTCCCTCCTTCAATAACCAAGGTTCCTTCTATGCCCACAACCGATGAATGATTATAGTTAATCTTACGTTTGTTTGGGTTATTTTAAATTAGTAATCTTTGCTTATTTTCTCATGTTTCAAAAGAATGTTACAAATCATGTTTGCCCACCTTCAATTGCAATCAACGCTATGGTGAAATCCTTTTAATTCATGTAAGTTTCTTTGTAATATTTGAAAGATAGAATCCTTTTAATTGTTACTTTCTATGTTCTTTAAACACATGAACACGAAATCCCAGTTGTTCATCAAGAGGCTGCTGCAAGAGGTATGTATATTCTTTGTAATATTTGAAAAACGACTCCTTTTAATTGTTAGTTTCTATCTTCTTTCAATTGATGTCAAAATATAAACCTGAGGTGCTATCAGAAGGTGAACATAAACTTGCTTTATTGTTTGTGTCTTGTGAGGCATATTGCAAGGAGCGGTGTGCTTGGTTATGTTTTGTACTAACCGAATCCGGTTTTGGGTTTGGTGTGGTTCTGATATTTGTTTTTGTTTTTCATCTTGGCTTAAAAATTTCAATTGAAAAGCATGGCCGAAAATAGTAAATTTGAAGCTGGAACTTTGGGGCTAATCTTTTTTTTAATAATAGTTAATGTAATCTATTGCTACATATTTGGACCTAAATATTCGGTTCAGTTGTCTTTTCTGTTTTATTTTTGGTCATAGCAAACCCAAAACTGAGCCGAATATCAGTTTTTGAAAAAAATAAAATAAAACCAAATTGACTGTTTTTTTGTTGGTTCGCTTATATACTATATAAGTTTGATCACGTCGATTATTCTGGTTATTTCAGTTTCCTGCACACCCCCTACGCGTAGGTATATAGGAATATTATTAACAGGTATTATGATCTTAAAAACATCTATATGTGTTCTGATTAAGATCTATGTATTTTAGAACACTTTTTGGACATTTTCTTTTAAATTTTAGTAACTCTTTAGTCTGTCAAATATGATAACAAAACTTTTATTATACAGTTGCAGTAACTTTGATCACTTATTGCAGGTCCTTTAGTGCAAAAAACTACTTGTGTTGAAGATTTCTCATCTTTGGAGTTAAACATGTAAGTCACATTGATTAATATAGTATTACATGGCTCATTTGTGTGGTGGTTATTTATATGTTTATAATTTATTTGTTTTACAATTACAGAGAGAGAGAGATTACTGAAGCATTGAGTAACAGGTCTGATCCAAGTTAATGTTGAAAACTTCTAATGGCTGTGTCTGGTAAATATTTTTGTTTGTTTTTTGTATCTCTGACTTAAATCTGAATTCTCATTATCTGCAAGTGAAATGGCCTGTTTGTCTTAGTTAGGTGAGGCTAACAGATTAACAAGACAGAACATGTGATTATTATATTACTAGCTGAATGACTTTATGCTCATTAAAAATTGGGTTTTTTAAATCGGGCTACAGTATTGAGAGACACTAGGCAGTGCCTTTGTTGGCTCAACTATACGCAAGGCTTTAATATCTAGCGTTATTGAAGTCTTAAGCCTAACCAGGTGCACTATTATAATAATAAATGTTCACATAATCAAACTTCAAAGCCAACAATCTAACATAAAGTTTTCTTTTTAAAGAATATTGTGTGTTTTGTTTGTCCAAGTGCCCCGAGTTGACTTATGATAGTAAAGCAAACTGTTTTAACTTTCATATTGAATACATTATTGTTACTCGAAATGGTGTTGGTGATTGATTAATATTTTGAACAATTTAAAATAGCAAGCACCTTTAGGGATTTCATAACAAATGTCATGTCTCTATAGGATTATTATGCCTTTGGATAGCCTTAGTACGTAAAGATACAAAGCGGATTTTTATAGTATATGCTTTTGGATAACAAATGCTTTTGTTTGGGTTTAAGAACAAAAGATAACAGAAGATGCTAGCAGATATGCTGGGCAAGACATTGCAACACAAAGATATGCCAGTGAGGTGTTTCAGGTTAGTTTTTTATTTGTTTATTTATTAACCATTAAATACAACTGAATATTTATCAATTAACTTTTGTATTGTATGAGAGAAGTCTGAAGGCAGCAAGTGCTTCCATTGCTGAAATGGAGTAGAGAGTGGTTATTAACATGTCCTTTTTATTCTTGTAACAAGAAATTTTTGTTTTGATACACTGAATTATAGTACTCTAATTGCTGTTTCTGCAGGGCATTTAGTACACGAATCATCAACAAAGCTGTAGAATGGGCTAGCGGGGAGGCCTGTGAGCAGTGAGATAGCATATGTGTAGGTCTGTTTAAAGTTTGAACGAACTGCAGTTCAAAAAAGGTCCAAACTGAACCAGCTCATGAGAGGGTTGCAGTTGAGGCAAAGGAGAGATTAGAACAATTTGATGACGTGGCTAGAAAGAGAGGCGTTGCTTCTAAGTTTTAACCATGTAATTTTTAATTTATGTAGGACTAATGAAATTATTCTGTAATAGTTGACAGTTGTCACCGAGGATAAAGAAGTTTTTTGGTGAATAAAGTTTAAATTTTATAAAGTATGTCCATCTAATGTGTCTCGGGGTGTTCAAGAATCCAACACGGATAAATGTATGAAGATTAATAATCGTAGGAACTGTACTTGTACATTTATTGGACGCATCTATGAAAAAAGTACTATACAATAAATCATGAGTGGATTGACAAAGTAATGGAAACGAGAACTGCATTACAAATTGTCGTCACCGCAGCATCGTGCGGGTATCCTGCTAGTAGATAGATATACATGTTCTGTATCTATGTGTTTCCACATACAAACATTTGGAGGGGCTCGATTAGGGTTTCATTTGGGTATTTTTGTGTATGTTATGTATTACATGAAATTTTGGTATGCAATGTGGAAAACAAAGAGCTATACATTGACTTTGAATGTCAATTAGGTTAACTTTTCACATATTTGGTTTTGGTTTTTTAAGTTGTGGTTTGCCTAGTCCTACTGGTTAGCAGGGTATTCGCGGGGCCGGTGAGTTTTCTTAACGGGCTCTCATGACCAAAAGAAACTTTTTTAAGAAATGGAGTATTTAATAGAACATAGGAATGCAGATTATAGTTTTCAGTTTGGTGTGTTGTTATAGATCAAAAACACTTCAAAACGACACGTATTTTTTTAAATTTTTGTGAGGCAACTTTACTGCAGTGTTCGATCAAATTTATGTTAGCGGGTCAGCTTACGGGCAAAAAACATGTCAAAATGAGGAGGTTCAAGTGGTTTATTGCTTAAAATCTATCAAGTCTCGAGCTACATTGCAGAGATTTTGATGAACATCTATATTCCTTTTCCTCTCAAGGTACCAAACTTTTGCTAATTCTGATTATTAATTGGTTTTCCAATTTTATTAGAAAAAAATGAACTTGGATTTGTTTATTATGTACTCACAATAAACAAACGATCTACAATGATTTAGTCTTTTAAAATGAGTTAAGTTTTCTTCAATGAGTTAGTTTTATTCCGTTTTTTTGTTAGTTTTTTTCTTTATGGTTGATATTATTTTGTGGGTCCTCTCTCAATAACATATGTTTCGTTGGCTAACATGCGCCGCTCACCTCTTCCACCGCGTCTCGCCAGCACCGTGATATTGCTTTTCCACCGTCTTCACAGCATGCTCCGTCTTCCTCTCCGTTGTCACTGTTACCGGGTTTGGTTTCCCAACTCTGGGTGGCGGTGGTGTGGTGTGGTGTGGTGTTGGAGGACGGTAGCGATGGTGAAGAAACACTAACCGGACCCCGGACAGATTACTGGTAACCTGGGGGTTGGAGAGATGTTTCCCACGAGGGGTTAGACCCTTGGAAGATGGTTCTTCTGATAACCTGCAAAACAGACACCGTGAGCTCGTCACTGAGAAGGGGGGGGGGTTCCTCCTTGTGACCACCCTCCGGCGTGAGAATCAGACTAGATTGCTCTTTAAATATAAAAGTATATTAAGAGATTGCTAGAGCAGATATCAGGTATATTATGATGATAATGTAGTAAGATAGGATAAGATGAGATGGTCATACCATTTGTGGTATTTATAGCCGAAGGTAGGTTTCCAAAGAGGTATGGCCGGCTGCAACAGTGTTCCTGTTCTACCAACAGTAGCCTACGCACGTGCCCTGCTGGTAGTTGGTGGGTAGGTAGCGGCTGACAGCGATCAGGCCTGCTGTATACTATTCCTTTTCCACCAACTGACGGCTACGCACGTGGTATGGCAGTAGTTGGTGAGTAGGCAGCGGCTAATAGTGACATACAGTGCAGGAGCATGCTGCTCGCCATACTGTTGTCAATAAGCTGTCGTATCTTTAGTCAGATCTTTTTCCCATACCTCGTCAGGTACAGTACAGAAGATCTTCCTGTATCGTACGGACTGGCTTATTTGGGCGGGAGTATTCCCCCTCCCGCCCTTGTGCGGGATTGTTCCCGGCTTCGCTCATTCCTTCAGGTGACACTGAGTGATTGAGAGCTAAGTGCCTTGTGCGTGTAGCCTTGCTGCGCGGGTGGCCTTCCCTGATGGCTTGTATCCGAGGCTGCGGGAACAGGCGGAGTCCTTCACCATCGGGAGGCATTTCCTGCGGGACCAGCTTGCGTACTGCGCGTAAGGACGTCACATCTCTGAGCATGGTTGGTCCTGCGGATCCAGTTGGTTTCTGCGCAGACGTCCCTCTTTTAGGTGAGTCTTGCGGGTCCAACTGGGCTTTGCTGGGACCTACCTCTTCAAGTCCCCCCAGTCCAATGTTCTTCTCATGAGTGTTTAATAAAGTGAGGTGAACTTTTGGACTTAAGCAGAGGGTTTTGAAAAGGGTTTTTCTAAGGTTTTCCATGGGGATTCTTCCCGCGGAAGTCCTTGTCACTTGCAGAAATGCCCGAGTTTCCTGCTTGGTCTTTGGGTATGATGCGGGTAGGCTGTAATCTCCTCGCACGTCAGGAGCGTTGAGTCCCACTTGTGTGGATTCTCCTTGAGGTTTTGGTGGTTTTGAACATAGTGATCAATTATGTTAAGACCACCAATTCCATCCTGGAGCTTCGAACAACGTAGTTCTCGACGTTCCCGCTATGCGGGGATGTTATTTCCGTTTCCGCAAGCATTGCCCAGAAGATCCTTCTTGGTTTCAATTCCCAGCGGAGTGCTAGGTATGTGAAGGGTTTTGCCTTAACACTGTACCAGCGCTCGTCTTACGGTTACTTTACTTCCAAGGTATTCCTGGCGTCAATTCCCTGCGGGTGCTAGGTATGTGAAGGGTTTTGCCTTTACACTGTACCCGCACCCGTCTTATAGTTACTTGGTTGCCGAGGAATATTTGGCTTCAATTCCCTGCGGGTGCTAGGTATGTGAAGGGTTTTGCCTTAACACTGTACCCGCATCCGTCTTACGGTTCCTTGTTCGCCAAGGTTTACTTGGCTTCAATTCCCTGCGGGTGCTAGGTATGTGAAGGGTTTTGCCTTTACACTGTACCGGCATCCGTCTTACGGTTACTTGTTTGCCAAGGTAAGGGGTATTTTCCCGCTTACTTTTTAATATTTTTAAATTTTGAATTTTGAAATTTGAAAGGTTGGTGGAAAGATAGGAACAGTCCAAACCTCTGAAACGTCGTGCGACAGTTTCTTCTGACTGTGTCAGGACGTGCAGGAAGTTATGGTGACGTGACGTTATATGGTCATTCCAGACGCTTTTTACGGCGCGTGGGCGCGATTTTTCGGGCGCGTGGCCGCGAAATTACTGGCACACGTCCTGTCAACAGCTGTTGCCAGCCTGCTTTTTGCCACGTGTCATAGTTTCATTGCACCTTCGATTTCTCTCTCCTCCGCATTAAATTCACCGCATTAATTGCGATTAGTATATAAAGGGGGAGAGGCCTCTTTGTAATCCACACTTTCACCTTTCTTCTTCTTCTTAGTGATTTCCGGCAAATACTCCCCTTTTCAGGCAAGCATTTTCCCGAAATCACTTTCTTCTTTCTGCAAAATGTCTTCTCATGATGCTGAAGCTGTAGCCGACGATAGGAGTACTGCTGGCGAGTGCCAGTGTGCTTTACCTGTCGATCAGTACCAGTACATCGTCAGGAAGTTCATGCTTGAGTCTCTTGAGCCTGAGTTTCCTGAATCCCACCAGACTGTGTACGATGCCCCCAGTGGCAAGATCGGGGTATATGCTGCATTCTTTGTCTATGGGAACCTTAGGTTTCCATTGACAAAGTTTATGTACCGTGTCCTGGAGAGGCACGGTGTGCACCTGACCGAGGTGCATCCGATGGCGATTGCCAAGGTCCGGCACTTCGAGTGGGTGTGCCGGATTCTGGGTATTGAGCCCTATGTGGACCGCCTGATGACCTTCTATACTTGGAGGTGCGTCCAGGGGTGGTACACCCTGACAACCCGTATTAAGGGTTTGAAGATCTGCGTGACCGAGCGCAGTCTCCGATCGTGGAAGCGGGAGTTCTTCTACATCTCTGCCCGTGCCATCCCCATTGCCATGAAGTTTAAGAAGGGTCAAGCGCTTCCGAGCCTTCACGCTTCCAGCTACCAGGAAGCGGAATGGTTCGCGAAGATATCCCGGGTCCAATCTCCGGTTTACCGGTTTGCGGAGTCCGGGATGGTGATGCTGGGGATGAGCCGGGTATGGAAGGATGCGTCCCGGTTTCCCATCCTTCTTGAATACGGTTTGAACTCTATTCATTATGGTATGTCTTGTCTTTCTTGCTTATATTAGTTTGTCTTCTAACTGTTTCTTTTCTTTCAGAGGGGAATGACTTGGAGTCGCTCCTGTTCCCGCGGGAAGCTGACGGTCCCGTGCGGGTGGGCACTCGTGCTCTGGACGACAATGAGTTGCCCATCCTGGAGCAAACGGCGGATCGGTTTGTGGAGGTCTATCCGTCGGGCCAAGAGATCCTGAGCCACCGGCGGCCAGGTAAGGCGATATTCTATCCTCAACCCCTCAATGCTGTACCCGCTGCTGGAAATCCTTACATCCTGTCTTCTTCTGAGGAATCCGCAGATGGTCCTCCCCTTGTGCGGGAGAAGAAGGCTGCCGGAGGGAAGGGAAAGGAGAAGGCCTCCACGGCTGATCCGGTGCTTCTATCTGATACCGAGTCAGATAGTGAAGAGGTGGCGGGGAACCCCGGTGGTGGGAAGACCACTGCTCCGGAGGCTACGACTGTTACCTCCGGAGAACCAATGACGACGACGGTGACCGGCGTCAAGAGACCGGCCCCATCGGGCTTGTCCCCGCCCCTCCGTACGTTCAGGCTCAAGAAAACCCGTAAGTACAAACATTCTTTTTTGTAGATTTATCATACTTCATAAATTTATTAACACTTATCTTCTTGTGCAGGCGTGGATGTTGACGCATTCCAGGGTGAAGTACCGAGTAGTACCTCTCCGCCGATGACGGTAGGCTTGGTCAGCCTACCTGAGGCGTCGACCCAGGCGCCTGCGCCTGGTCCCGCTGGTTCAGTTGCTCACTCTGAGCCGACTGTTCCAGCCGAGTTTACGCCACCGCCGGCCGTGAGTGCGATTTTTACGGCGTCCTTCACCGAGCCGGCGGTTACGATTGCTGCGGATTCTGCGGCAGCGACTGCGGCGGCTGCCACCATGCCCCCGCCACCGGCACCGATGGCCGGCCCATCAGGTACGCATGGGAGTACTCGCCAGTCCTTGCCACCTTCCCATCTGCCTGACCTTTTGGATGGGTTTCCTTTGGGTTCAGGTGATGGGTTCGGCGGTTATCGGCCTGTTATAGACCCTACAGGTGCGTAGGGTTCCTTTGGCCTTTTTTCACTTTTATTTTTATCATCTTTTCCTAACCGCTTTTTTGTTTTTTTGTAGTGTCGGATTCCAATGAAGTGTATGTTCCTCGATGGAACATACGCCGAGGAACAACCCTTCGTACCCCTGTGGAGTGCGTGGAATGGGCTCGCCACGCTGCTCCTCATGGTGCGTTGGGGGAAGCCATGGCTAGCTACCAGGAGGGTAGGCTAACCAATGAGCTTCGGGTTCTCCAAGCCCGGATGCAGCCGCGCGTCGAGCTGCTTTGTCGTGAAAACGACAAGTTGAAAACAGCTCGCGCCAAGGACGTATCTCAGGCGCGTGCTCTTCGGGAGGAGAACCAACGATTGACCGCAGCTGCTGCGGAGAAGGAGAAGGCTTTCAAGGCCCTCGAGGTTGAAGTTCAAGCGCGACTCGAGGCCCGCTCCAAGGCTGCCCAAGCTGTTAACGAACAGCTTCGGCTGGCTAAGGAGACTGCGAGGAACGCGACTGAGAGGGCTACCAAGGCTGAAGCCGTTGCTGAGCCTTTACGCATGGAGAACGAGGAGCTCAAGGCCCAACTAGAGGCTCTCCAACGTGCTCATGATGCCTTGGCCATGGAAGATGCCAAGAAGCTCCAAGAGATCCTGGACCAGAGGGGCGTGCTTGACCACACCGAGCGGAAGCTTAAGGGCGTTGAAGAGGCTGCTGCAAAGGAAGTGCAACTTGCCAACCTTAATAAAAGCGAAGCCGAACGCGCCTGCACCCAAGCCCTGGTTGCCAAGGAATGGCTTCTTCGAGAAGCGTTGCCTCAGGTATTTTATCTTTACGTCTTCACGCTTTCCTTTGTACATAGAAAAGGTGTTTGACACTTGTATTTTCTCTGTAGGTTGTGCATCGGGTCTTCTCAGAGACATCCTACGACGATGCTATGAGCGCAGCCCTCAACGCTTCTCACGAGGATGGGGAACGGGCTGGCTTCCTGCTTGGTCTAGGGTTCGTTGAGAAAGGCTTCCCGCCTTCCAACTTCCCTTTGTACAATGTTGACACTGAAGCCATATATGACCAAGCAGTAAACCAATATGCTGCCTTCCCGCATCCAGTGGTGGAGAAGGTGAACCAAGTAGCTGCTGCTGATGATGGGTTAGCTATCCTTAAAGCTTTCCTCGAACCGGCCCGTTCTTCTGATGGAGCGGGTCCAAGTGGAGGCGGCCCTGAGGCTTGATCCCGAAGATCCCTTCCCATTGCTAGGATAGTCTTGTACGGATGTATTTATTTTTCTTTTCGTAGGCGGGTAGTTACCCGGCCATTCTTGTAATAATTCATTTGTGAAATATAAATCTTTTTGCGTATAAGATTGTTATTTCCTTCTTTGGGTTCCTTGCTTTATAAACTTATGACTTGCATACTTAGTTTAAATTAGCAATTTTCCAAGTGTTTAGAATAAGTTAACCTGTTGAACGTGGTTGATAATGGGTTAAAGTTTTGCATCCTCTTTCGTGATTGTGCGGGTAGAACCGTCACTTGCACTTAGTAGGATGGCTAAACTTTAACCTTCATCTGACCTGCGTGTAGGTTTTCCTCATCTTTTGAGGATAAGTTAACCTGTTGAACGTGGTTGATAATGGGTTAAAGTTTTGCTTCCTCTTTCGTGATTGTGCGGGTAGAACCGTCACTTGCACTTAGTAGGATGGCTAAACTTTAACCTTCATCTGACCTGCGTGTAGGTTTTCCTCATCTTTTGAGGATAAGTTAACCTTTGAACGTGGTTGATAATAGGTGTGAAGTTTTGCTTCCTCTTTCGTGATTGTGCGGGTAGAACCGTCACTTGCACTTAGTAGGATGGCAAAACTTTACCCTTATCTGACCTGCGTGTAGGTTTTCCTCATCCTTTGAGGATAAGTTAACCTTTGAACGTGGTTGATAATAGGTGTGAAGTTTTGCTTCCTCTTTCATGATTGTGCGGGTAGAACCGTCACTTGCACTTAGTAGGATGGCAAAACTTTACCCTTATCTGACCTGCGTGTAGGTTTTCCTCATCCTTTGAGGATAAGTTAACCTTTGAACGTGGTTGATAATAGGTGTGAAGTTTTGCTTCCTCTTTCGTGATTGTGCGGGTAGAACCGTCACTTGCACTTAGTAGGATGGCAAAACTTTACCCTTATCTGACCTGCGTGTAGGTTTTCCTCATCCTTTGAGGATAAGTTAACCTTTGAACGTGGTTGATAATAGGTGTGAAGTTTTGCTTCCTCTTTCGTGATTGTGCGGGTAGAACCGTCACTTGCACTTAGTAGGATGGCAAAACTTTACCCTTATCTGACCTGCGTGTAGGTTTTCCTCACCTTTTTAAGAATTTTGTTTTGAACCGTTCGACGCGCGGTTGTCAATAGGTTAGTGTTCAGTTTCCTTTAATGATTCATGCGGATAGACCGGCACTTTCATTTAATGGGATAATTGAACTCTTCCCCTTCAACTGACCTGCGTGAAGGTTTGCCACGTTATTGGGTTCGTGCGGGTAGGACCGCCTTCCCACGCAACAACTTCACGTAATGTGAATGCCGTTACCAGTGTTGCATAGTTTAACCGTTCGACGCGCGGTTGTTGATAGGTTATTATTCAGTTTCCTAGTTATGATTGGTGCAGATAGACCGGCACTTTCATTTTTGGGTGCTGAACTTTTTTCCCCTTCAACTGACCTGCGTGAAGGTTTTTTCACATTATTGGGTTTGTGCGGGTAGGACCGCCTTCCCACGCAACGACTTCACGTAATTATGCGGTGAAAGCCGGCATACTAGTGTTCAGAAAAGTAAAATCATCAGCTTCGATGTTCTTAAAGAGAATCATTTCCATTAGAAGTGGCTCTTGGCCTTTTCTTTACAAATTGGAATTGATTTACATGCAAACTGTGTAAATGAGCTCCCTTCCATCATGTTGGGATGGGAGTGCCATCGAGCCGATACGCACCTGGTTCGGGATCTCGTTCTTTACGCAGCATGTAGTCTCGATATTGAAGCTGGAATTTTGATTCGTGTTTTCCCCAGCTGGGGTTCTACACGCACCCGCCTGCTCAGCTTTTATTGCGCCACGAGGTGCGCGAGCGTCCCATCTCTGACAAATGCTTCAACCATGTCTTTTACGTCTATGCATTCTTCAGTGTTGTGGCCTTTTGTCTTGTGAAAGTCACAGTATTTGCTCCGATCAGCATGTTGACGATGTCGGATTATTGGAGGCTTTGGCCACGGGAGCTCTTCAGTGGCGAATATCTCAGTGACGCTTTTGCTGAGTGGCATCCATCTGGAGTTCCGGTGCGGCTGTGCATTATCCCTTCCGCCCAATCGATGTTGCAAGCCGGATGAGGTGTCAAAGTTTACCCTTGACTGCCAAATGCCTTGCTTCCGCTTTTTATTTAGTCGGGCGGTGAGGACGTTGTCTTCTCTCGTCTTCTGAGTGTAGAGGTTTGTGTTCTGTGGGAGATCTCTACCCAGTTGCTTCTCCGTTTCCGCATAGCGTTTTGCTGCTGTCATGATGGCATCCCATGTGGATGGCATGCCATCTTTACCCGTTAGGGTGCGGATGAGCTCTGGGTCATGCGCGCCCTGGATGAAGGCAGCGCGAACAAGATCTTCGCTGATATTGCCCAAACTTAGCTTCTTTGAGTTGAAGCGAGTGATGAAGTTTGGCAGAGATTCATCTTCTTCTCGTATGCATTTGAGGATTGTCCATTGCTCCTCGGTATACTTTCGTTGCTGGCTGAAGTGTTGGCTAAACTTCTGCTGGAAGTCTGCCCAGTCGTAGATGTGGTTGACCGGTAGACGATCAAACCAAGCTCTAGCAGCCCCAACAAGCGTCATTTGGAACATGTAGCACCACGTGGGTTCCGTCCAATTGCTGACGGTTGCCCCCGCTATGAACCTGTTCAAATGATCGTCTGGATCGGATATACCGTCATATGTGCCTATGTTAGGCATTTGTTTGGCACTCTTTGGGGCGATTGCTTCCGCAATGTCCCTTGCAAACTTGGACGTTCCTGCATTTGCAATGTTTGGTCTGAACGTTTTGGAGAAGTCTCGTGGACTTCCACCTGTGCTTTTTGGTTTGAAGGCTTGTCCAAAATGCCTTTTCGGTTGGGATTCCATTTCCTTACGCTTCCCTTTTGCCCTATGGCGAGGGTTCGCGTCGGAGTCGGATTCCTCCGAGTCATCCAAGTAATCTTCGAATTCGTCAGCCTGTTGGACGGAACGCAGGCGTTCGTCCAACTCAGCCTGGAATTCCTTTTGTCGTGCCTCCGCCCATGCCTTGACTTCATCGAGAGTTTGGCGGGGGAGTCTTCGTTTCTCAACCTGGGTATCAGTGGATCCCAGTAGGCGATCATTTACTGCACTTGCCCCAGCCTGAGTAACTGGGTTAGTGTTCGTAAAATTTACTTCACTTGCCCCGGCTTGGGTAACCGGGGTAGTGTTTGTTAAAACTGTGTTACCGGTGTTCATCCCAGTAGCTGGGGTTGTGGTTACCGGAATTTCTCTAACCATCTTTGTAGAAGTTTGAAAAAACTGGAGAAAAATAAAGTTCTAGCTTTATGCACGGATGGCGCCAATGAAGAAACACTAACCGGACCCCGGACAGATTACTGGTAACCTGGGGGTTGGAGAGATGTTTCCCACGAGGGGTTAGACCCTTGGAAGATGGTTCTTCTGATAACCTGCAAAACAGACACCGTGAGCTCGTCACTGAGAAGGGGGGGGGGGGTTCCTCCTTGTGACCACCCTCCGGCGTGAGAATCAGACTAGATTGCTCTTTAAATATAAAAGTATATTAAGAGATTGCTAGAGCAGATATCAGGTATATTATGATGATAATGTAGTAAGATAGGATAAGATGAGATGGTCATACCATTTGTGGTATTTATAGCCGAAGGTAGGTTTCCAAAGAGGTATGGCCGGCTGCAACAGTGTTCCTGTTCTACCAACAGTAGCCTACGCACGTGCCCTGCTGGTAGTTGGTGGGTAGGTAGCGGCTGACAGCGATCAGGCCTGCTGTATACTATTCCTTTTCCACCAACTGACGGCTACGCACGTGGTATGGCAGTAGTTGGTGAGTAGGCAGCGGCTAATAGTGACATACAGTGCAGGAGCATGCTGCTCGCCATACTGTTGTCAATAAGCTGTCGTATCTTTAGTCAGATCTTTTTCCCATACCTCGTCAGGTACAGTACAGAAGATCTTCCTGTATCGTACGGACTGGCTTATTTGGGCGGGAGTATTCCCCCTCCCGCCCTTGTGCGGGATTGTTCCCGGCTTCGCTCATTCCTTCAGGTGACACTGAGTGATTGAGAGCTAAGTGCCTTGTGCGTGTAGCCTTGCTGCGCGGGTGGCCTTCCCTGATGGCTTGTATCCGAGGCTGCGGGAACAGGCGGAGTCCTTCACCATCGGGAGGCATTTCCTGCGGGACCAGCTTGCGTACTGCGCGTAAGGACGTCACATCTCTGAGCATGGTTGGTCCTGCGGATCCAGTTGGTTTCTGCGCAGACGTCCCTCTTTTAGGTGAGTCTTGCGGGTCCAACTGGGCTTTGCTGGGACCTACCTCTTCAGATGGCTAAGGTGATGTTATGGCGGACAGTGGCGATGGTAGTTGTTCATGGTGGTGGCCTATTTTTGCATGTTCTTATGGTAGTGGTCTGGTTGGGGGCGTGTTTTTAACCCTAATTCATCTGATCTTTATTTTGTTTGTGCAGTTGTCTTGGAAGCTTCTATTGGACAGAGCCATGGTATCAATTTCATCGATCTTCAACACATGGTACACTTCAAAATCCCAATACATAATTTATTTCCATGTTATGTTAGGATTTTTTTTTTTTTCTTTGGGGGTTATAAAAATGTTTAACCTAATTTGTAATATGGGTTTCTTTAGTTTAAGTGTTTCATAGGACACCCAAGTATTCATTTTACAAAAAACATTTGTTCTCTTTTGTTTTTGGATGATATTAGTTTAGTGTCAATTTTGCTTTTGCATTCATAATTAAGCAAACATTGTTGTTTTTAAGCTTTTGTAGTTAGCGGTGTCATTCGATCCATTTCAAATGTGTTTTGGTTATAAAGACCAATTTAAAGTGTGTGCAGTCATTTGATCCATTTTAAGTGTGTTTTGGTTATAATGACCAATTTAAAGTGTTTTCGGGTCCTTTGCATTATCTCAAGTGTGTTTTGGTCAGTTAGACCAGCCATGGGTCCTTTTGACTCATTTCAAGTGTTTTGGTTTTCATTCTATTATCCACAATTCACCACTTAATGGTCAAACTCTTTATTTTTTGGCTGCTGTCAAAAGAGGGCAGAATGCCAAGCTTTATGCAGTTTCTGCTGCATGCTGCTATCGTTAAAACGCACATTCAATCTTTTAGATCTCGACTTCAATTCGATGGTTGTGCCACGCACGATGTCCCTACAGTATATGCGATGAATAGACTCTGTACATACTTGAACAAAGTCTTTACTGCATATAACCGTTGTAAAAAAATGCAGTTTCACTGCAAATTTTGTGTTGTCCAGAAGTGCAGTTTTATTAGAATTTATAGTACTGCCAAAGTGCAAATTTATGCACTTATTTGCTGTAAAAGGGTATGGTTTGTAGTCTATTTTTGCTGTCAAACAAAACAATTTTTACGGCGTATAATTGCTTAAAATACAGTTTCGTTGGGGGTGTCTAAAGTGAAGTAATTTGTTAGAAATCCTGTTTTTTTATTTTTATTTTTTATGGTATAATAGATTAAGCGGGTGATTGGGTGAACACATTGAAATAAATTAAAACATGGTTTGACCATAACCTAACCTTGAATATTGCAAAATGATGCGTGACTTACCTGTAGTGAATTGGTGATTGCCACTCGAAGTAGCTTTTGCAGAATGTAGTTGTTATACTATATAAGGTTATGAACAACTTTGCATGCTTATTTATCGGGGCATTTACATATTTCCCCTTCCTAAACTTTGAAATTACATATTTCCCCAAACCATGCTTAAAGAGCATTGTACATTTTGCATTAAAAACTTGTATTTTGGGGAAATATGTAATTTCCCTTGTTTAGGAAGGGGAAATATGGAAAAATCCCTTATTCATATACAAAATTATTAAGACATGTGCGTTGAATGAAACAAAAAGTAAAAGTCAAAGCACTGAAAATTAAATAGAATTGCTATCATAAGGGAAATATTACGCATATATGTATGCTCATGTTATAGTGTTATTTAGTCTGTTGACTGTAAATATATACTTCACGTTATGACAGGTCAAATGAGTTGTGACAAGACATGACAGAAACTAATTTTTATGAATGCTCATAAAGCATGACAGAATGCATGTAGTCAACAACTATAAAAACGAAAGACTCTGTTCCCGAACACCCCTGATCCAAAAGCAGCTGCAAAAACAAACAAATACGCCTTTTAACAGGTACAAACGCAAAGCCTGCTTCTTTGATCAACATTAGCATAGTTACCAGATTTTTTTTGTCAACGCCAAAATAAAACACACCATATAAACTGTTTTTGACTACAAAGTCAACTGTGGTATAAATAAAAGGTCAAAAACATCAGCTTGCTTTTGAATTGGTTGAAGAGGCAGCTTGGTGATGAAGATATTTTTATTGCATCTTGATGTTAACTGTGTTTGCTAATTGAGATCTATTTGGCAGATTAAAATGGGTCAAGTTTGAAGATTCCAAAGCCATTTTCAATTCTATCAATTCTTCTGACGCCCAAAAGAAGTCCATAAGGCAGGTTTGACTTTTGTTATCAACCGTAATGGTTGACCTATATAAACTTAAAAGTCGAACGAGCTTCGAGATTAATTTGTAAAAGATTAAAGCTGTCGAAGTAGACTTTAGCAGCTAATGTCAAAGATTTATGAGTAAAGAAACTATTATTAGAAACACATGATTGCTTTCATGATTAAAGTAGGGAAACATTATGGTTAATTTAGTTGAAAGGATAGGGAAACATTATGGTTAATTTAGTTGAAAGGACAACCATTATCTTCGCTTTAGACAGTTTATATGATTACATTGTGCAACATCAACAATAAAAGGCATTAGGTGTTGTGAATCTTAATACACGGGAATATAAAAAAAAGTACACCAGACTCCGCCGTATCGCGGCGGGTCAAACAACTAGTTTATAGTAAATTTGGGTGTATATGACTAATTTAGACTCCAAGTGGACTATTAACACTCATAGCAATTCGGCCCTATTAAGGTTCCTCCTCCTCCTCCTCCTCTTTCTTCTTCTTCGTCTTCTTTGTCTTCTTCGTCGTCGAAGAATTCGTCTTCTTCTTCTTCTTCGTCTTCGTCGTCTTCTTCGTTCTTCTTGAACATAAGTATAGTTTGAATTTGTCGGATTCGAATTGAGACATTGCGAACCCACCCTAAATCTTCACTTTCCTACCAATGCTAGCAGAGATAAAACTCGTGGGGGGGGGGGGGGGGGTTATAGTCTATCATGGTAGAATCAGTCGGGGGTATATTATAAACAATAGTTAGATTTGATAAATCGTAACGTATAAATAAAAATAAATAATTCTATATCAATTTCCCATCTAAAATTAATTATTTTTTCACAGAGTTTTTTTACCAAAATGGATGGAGGGGAAAAAATAGTTACCAATATAAGTTATTTTAAAAGTATTTATCAAAATGGAGATTTTTTTCTCTCTCTTCTTGTTATTTAATTCCTTTTAATTATAGGGTTAGGAAAAAGGAAAAAGAAACCTTCACATACGAAGGAACTGAACAGACGATCAAGTTTTTCAATAGATAATTGATTTTCATTGCTCTCAATCTCGGTTCTTCAATCCCAATCCCAATCCCAATCCCAGGTTCGATATTTATACATATTTGTTTAGTTCTTGTATTTTATGAAAAGGTAAATCTCAATATGATAGAAATCATTGTCGTATGAAGATAATTAAGTTTATCAAAAAGAAACCATCTTCTAGTTTTTCATCATCTTCAACTTGTACGACACATTCTCCTAGTTCT
This sequence comes from Bidens hawaiensis, assembly GCF_021521415.1. Classification (NCBI taxonomy): domain Eukaryota; kingdom Viridiplantae; phylum Streptophyta; class Magnoliopsida; order Asterales; family Asteraceae; genus Bidens; species Bidens hawaiensis. Next base: position 1,813,280 of record NW_027491168.1, read on the forward strand.
GAATTCCAATTGTTATTATTTTACATATAACCAAAAGATAGTAAGGCCAAAATAGTTCCGGGAAAAAGACAAACTATTTTACATATAACCAAAACCACAATCTATACATAAGTACAAGAAGCTTGTTCTAAGGTTATGGAAAACAATTTAGCACAACCTGGAATATTTGAAAGGTCATGACTATGTTTCTACTCTTGAGATTTGTATTGGATTTCTTTAATATTTTGTTTGATTATAGTTATAAACTAATAATTGTATTATTTGATGCTTACCATGTCATTTTCTTTTTTATCAGAATGGATCAAATAACTGCAATATCAGAACTGATTTAGAATGAAGATTTTAACACAATGTCTCAATTCGCGATTGTGAATAATGATGATGTGGATGATGTTTTAGAAGAAGACGGAATTGAAGATGATGATGATATCGATATAGAAGATAATGGAACTAGGGATGAGGCTCACAAATATACAGATGAAACATCACATGGTAATGTTCAAGTACCTTCAACTTATACCAATTTAGAGGAAACTAACTTAAATGTTGATGGCAATTGGATGATATCACATACTGAGAGTAAAAATGATTTCACTAGTGAGTTGGGAAAAGACTCTTTCAATGATAAGGAAGAATTTATTAGAGCTGTCAAACTTTATCATATCAAGTCACATAAACATTCTAAGGTTATAGAATCGAAACCAACCACTTGGTGTATAATATGTAAGTTACATGAACAAGGTTGCAAATGGCACGTTCGTGCAAGTAGACGTAAACGTAGTGGATCATCCAAACCTAGATGCAACTTTAACTGCTCATGAAATCCAACACCTTATAAAAGACCCTCTATTAGTAACACCGCTTTGAGAGCCGAAATTATTGATAAGTTAGGCTATACTCCTCCATATAAAAAGGTTTGGGTTAGAAAGCAAAAGGCAATTGAACATGTTTTTGGGAATTGGGAAGAATCTTATATTATGTTACCTAAGTTTTAAATGCACTACGGAAGTTTAATCTGGGGACTATCGTTGAATGGTGCGTTATGAGACACACGGATGATCAGGTGGAATTCGGACGTGTGTTTTGGGCATTTGATCCTTAATGTCAAAAGCAGGTGCACATTCTTTGAAATCTTTTAATCGACAGAAGGGAATTGTTGAGGTCGTAACACAAAAGGGAAAAAATGTCCAAGTAGTTAGTTTGGAACAAAGAACTTGCTCGTGTGGTAAATGGGAGATATTTAAGTATCCTTGTTCTCATGTTTTGAGTGTATGCGCCAAACTTTCTTTGAACAATTGGCAATACATTAACAAGTGTTACTCAATTGTGGATTATTGTGCTACTTGGTCATTCGAGTTTTTCCCGATTCCTCATGAAGCTTATTGGCCACAATCACCATCTATTAGATTACTTCCAAATTTCGATCTAAAGCGAGACAAAAAGGGTCGCCCTCGCTTAGCAAGGCTACGAAATGGAATGGACATCAAAGAAGGAAAAAGTGGTAACCGTTGTGGAATTTGTGGAGAGCGTGATCATAATCGGTCAACATGTCCCTGCAAGCCTAGAAGAATTGATGTCTAAGTCGGTAAAGTTGTTTTGATATTTTTATTTTAATTTGTACTTAATATCATCAAGTTGACTTTATTTGACGTTCTTATTTGTGTTTGTCTTTGATATTGAGACCGTTTAATTTGAAATGCTTGTTTAGTATGTTTTTTATGTTTGTTATCTCATTTTAAGGTTTATTTAGATGATTTTCTAGCATGGCTTGATTGAAGGAAAAAAAATAGTCATAATAACTTAATTAAAAGAACAAAAATCAAAACTCCAGTTTATTCCTCGAAAACATACTGTAGTTGCTAAATTCATTTTCTTGTGTTTTTCTTTTTTTGTTTTTTTAACCTTTGATTTAAAAGGAATTAAATAATAAGAAGAGAGAAGAAAAAAATCCTCATTTTGATAAATACTTTTAAAATAACCTATATTTTTTTCCCTTTTGATAAAAAACTCTTTTCTCATATATACTAAAACTAGCCGTTTCCCTCCACAGTTTTGGATGTTCCCCCTCACAAAAATTCCCTCCCAACCAGTTGATTCCCGCCAACTCCCTCACCCCTAAATCAATCTCACTTCTCCAATCCTAATCCTAACACGCTAGCCACTACGACCGGCCTTGACTGTGGTATCATTATATTTTACATAATGAAGCAACTTGAACGATGGCAAGAAATCATCTACGTTCCCTTTAGTTTTATTATTATTATTATTATTATTATTTTCTGATTGGTTATATCCATGGTTTAGTTATTTAGACTAAGATTACTTATTGAACATATTCTGATGTTGGTGGTATTTGGAGGATCACTTGGTATAATGAAACGAAAATTATATTTACGGAATCGAGAATTTGGGGAAATGTTGCGTTAGGTGAATAGGATTCAATTGATCTACGGTTAACTTTTACCATAATATGAAAAGTTTAGAAGATAAGATAAAGGATCGAATTGATGAATTCTCTGTGTTCTCAGTCACATAAAAGAACGACTGCAAACAAAATTAAAGAATAAACAAAATCAAGTGTTTACAACAAAGTTTTGTTTAAAAAAAAAATCCGACCTGCCAGATTTGAAATAGCAACCTAAAGTTAAGCTGTGAGCTATTGCCTACTACAGTCCTAGGTTAAGCTGTGAGCTATTGCCTATTATAGTCCTCCACTCTACCAGGTACCACCTTGATTTGGAATATGAAATTCATTAATGGAACATGGATTTTTCCTTGGGCCCTAAATCCTAATATATGACATAGTTTATCAAACATCTTTGCTCTTGTGTTTATTTTTGATAGAATGTGGAATTGGGTGAGTATGGTTCGGTTCGGTGCGGTTTTCGGCTAAAACCAAACCGAAAACCAAAACTTCGGTTTTTGGAGTTTTTGAAACCTTTTGGTTCGGCTTTTGTTTTTTCAGTTTTTGTCATTTAAGCTTGAAAATTTTAGGCCAAAAAAAAGTTAGCAAAAAATAATGAATTTTAAGTATAAATAATTTTGTTAATTGTAAAATAACATACTATTATACATTTGACCATAAATATTTGAGTTACATGTTTATTAATTTTTTAATAAATTACTTATTATAAAATGTAAAAAAAAAGAAGAAGAATTTAGGAATTCGGTTCGGTTTTTATTACATAGAAACCAAAACCGAACAGTTAGTTTGGCTTTTACAAAATTATAAAATAAAATCGTCGGTTTTTGTTTTGATTTGGTTTTTTCAGTGTGGATGTTTCAAGTTTTTCATTACTTGCACATCCATGGACTACTGCCAGTTGATGCAGAATACTATATAACAAAATTTTGATATTTGTACTATATTAAATTCTATCTTTGGCATTGGCTGTTCTCTTGTTTTCCTAAAAATTGAAGCAAGACTAGCTGAGATGTTTGTTTGCCTCTTTTTCGTCCAATATAGTATTTTTGTTTAATCTGTCAGTACAATGGAGTTGCAACTAATGTCAGGGTTTATGAAAGCAACAAGCAATGAGGTTTTTGGGGAAGAAAACCAGAGACCAATGCCATGGATTAGTTGGGATCATGTTAGTTTGGAGAGAGAATACTTGATTTCCTCTTCCACTAGCCTGTCAAGCTTTCAAGGTATGAGTTTTTTCATTTGGTTTATTTTGGTTTCTTTCTTTCTTTTTTTACCCCATTTTGTTTAGTCTATTTGTGTGAATGTGTTGAATCATTGTTTGAAATGTTAGCTAATAGCCCAGTTGATAGTAGAACACTAGAACTACACTCTATTGCATGTATTGTAAGTTGATTGTTAGTTATCTTATCTAGTTCACTTTGGATTATTTGTGAAAAGGCCTATGAATTTTTATTTATTAGTATATAAACTAAACTTATTAATATTTATATTAAGTATAGGGATTTTATTATAATTATTGTAATTAGTAGGGTTAATATGTAATTATTTAGTCTATAAATAGGGAATGATAATACATATTTAGTAATCAACAATCGTGTATTCAGTATTTTAATTCAAGAATTTCTTTGTGTATCATCTTGTTCTTTTTTCAATTGAATTGGTCAATTGTGTGTATTTGATCTTTGATTTCCAAAAGTGGCATCAAAGCCAAGGTTTTTAATTGATTTGGTAATCTGTTGTGAACGTCCCAGGTTTAGAAATCGATCAAGGGATAGAAAGATCTTAAGATCAGAAGAGGTGATCACGTTTGTGGTCAAAGATCTTTGAATTAAGAACGAATTGGTTTGCAGAAATCAATTTCGTAAAAGAGGTTACGATCAATTGGAAGGATCAATTCAAAAAGGTGATCAAATTGAGTGAAGAAACCCCTAACCAATTAAACAATTGATTTTTGGGAAAGGTTCTGTAACCTACCAATAAAAGATCAATCAGAACAATTGCAACTTTTGAAATTGTTGATAGTAACTTACGGTTACAGTAGCCTATCCATCGAAATCAAAAAGTGAATGTTCAAGATGGATCAATTGTGATATCAAATATTAAAGGTTGTTTATCTTCCAGAATTTAAATTGAATTGATTGAAGTTGTGGCCAATTGAATTCAAGAAGTATTCTGTAATTTCAATTTGAAATTCGTAGAGTTCTTGAAATTTGAACAAGAACATTGGCTTTTGTTTCAAAAGAAAACAAACAAGTAAGAAAAGTTAAGAATCTGATTTGTTCAGAAGTTTTGAAGTGAAAAATATTGAGGGTTCTTGAATTTTTGTTTTCAAGAAAGGTTTAAAGAATAGTTGGTTTGATTTGTTTGGCAACCGAAAAACCTGTGTATTGTTGTCGGTGGAGACGAACAATTGGTTTTGATTTGCCTTGCAATCGAAAACCCGGATACTATTCTTAGTCGAAACGGTTGGTTTTGATTCACTTGGTGACCGATAAACCCGAACACCGTTGTGTTTTAGAGTAGTTGGTTTGAGTTATTTTGGCAACCGAAAAACCCGTGTATTGTTGTCGGTTGAGACGAACAATTGGTTTTGATTTGCCTGGGGAAATCCGTATACTACTCTCGGTATTAAATGGTTGGTTTTGATTCATTTTGTGACCGAAAAACCCGTAAACCGTTGTTGAAACAGTTGGTTTTATAAACCGGATATTGTTTGTAGAATTAACATTTGGTTTTGATTTGTCTTAAGTTGTAAGGCAACCGAAAAACCGGTGAACTGTTATTGTTAAAGGTTGATATCGATTTGATCCTTTACTAGTAAAGTTGAAATCAAAGTCGATCCGAAACCGGTGATAGTCAATTTGTCAAGATTGGGAAAAAGAAAACTCAGAAAATGGTTGGGTCCAAGGATAAAGAAGTTGTAACTTCAAAGAAAGGAGGGACATCCATGAGTTTTCAATGCCCTGTGTTAAACTCCACTAATTATACCATTTGGGCTATAAAAATTAGATCGATCTTTAATGTCCATGGAATTTGGGAAGCCGTCGAACCAAAAGAGGGCACCGAAGTTGATGAGAAAAAGAATAATACCTCAATTGCATTACTATACCAAGCGATTCCAGAAAATATACAAATTGCAAATTTTACTTCGGCCAAAGAAATTTGGAACGCATTAAAGGTTCGACATGTTGGAGTTGACAGAGTTAAAGAAGCGCGTTTAGAAACACTCGAGTCAGATTTTAAGTCTCTAAAAATGGGTGTTGACGAGTCGCTTAATGTTTATGCCGAAAAAATTAGTGAGATTACATCACAAGCAAGCAATCTTTGGCATACTATGAATGACAAGAAACTGGTCCGAAAACTACTTAGTTTGGTGCCAGAAAAGTTTATTCTGATTGTTGCTGCGATCGAGCAGTTTGTTGATCTTGGTGCAATTCCATTCCAAGAAGCCGTTGGAAGATTGAAGGCTTTCGAGGAACGCACCAAGAAGAAAATCAAGGAGGAAGACAATATGCATGACAAGCTCTTATTCTCCAAAGAAGACGGAAAGAAGAAACCTAATGACCATAAAGGTGAACGTTGCGGTCACGAAAGTTCAAAGCATTCAAACAGAGAACGTGGCCAAGGCAAAAATTGGAAGTCATGGAAAAATATAGGTGGGAAGCACGGTCATCAAAATAAAGATCACATAAGATGCTTCAATTGTAATGAACTTGGACATTTCAAATATGAATGCCCAAAAAGGGAGAAAAGAGTGGAAGCAAACTTGATCTGGGAGGAAGATGACGAACCAACGCTACTGTGATGGCAACCGGATCTTGAAGAAACGAAGTCCTCATTTAAATTAAGTTTAGTTTAAGGGGGAGTATTAGTATATAAACTAAACTTATTAATATTTATATTAAGTATAGGGGTCTTATTGTAATTATTGTAATTAGTAGGGTTAATATGTAATTATTTAGAGCATTCCCAGCCCGTTCCCTACCTTATATCCATATGTATCATATAATTACACTAAAAAACATTGTATTTTCTCTCTCTTGTTTAATTAAATAATATTTTTTATACCTTTATCATCATATTTTCTCTTTCATTCACTCACAACTACATTATGAAAATCTCATTCACTCACAACTACATTATGAAAATATTAAAAAATTATACAGTATCTACAGTAAAACCTTAAATTTAACTTTTCCATATAAATTTTCTCTCTCCTCTACTCACAACCACTCATAACCATACCATATAATTTACAAATCCCCCTCACATAATTTTAGAGAACGGATTGAGAATGCTCTCGGTCTATAAATAAATAGGGAATGATAATACATATTTAGTAATCAACAATCGTATATTCAGTATTTTAATTCAAGAATTTCTTTGTGTATCTTGTTCTTTGTTCTTTGTATTTATTCAAGAATTACTTTGAATTATAATATATATATATATATATATATATATATATATATATATATATATATATATATATATGAAAAGGCCCATGAATTTTTATTGTGCTTTAGACCTATAAAATGGTTGAGCTGTTATGAGCTCAATGTTTAGATGGTTTAAATATTGTTTAGTTAAAATGTCATCAATTGTTGAGTATGTCATTATTTAGCTCAAATTAACATAAGTTGATCCAGGGTCATCTTCAAAGTTATTATCTTCTCTACAAGATGACCAGATTAAGTGTTTATATACTAAAATTTATCTACTGTTTGTGCTAAAATAACAAAATATCATTTATTATTCTAACAAGCATCGCCTAGGGTGAAGGGTTTAACAAATAACAGACAATAAGCATCTATGTATGTTGTTCGCATGGTTCACCAATTGGAAAAAGGAAGCTCACAAATTAAACATGATGATTTGGAGAAGTTTGCGAAAGCAAAAGGACATTGGCTATTTGAAGATCGTTGTTCTTTGTACGGTGAAGCAAATGATCGAAGAGGATCATTAAATGATTGACACTGTTGTTCAGGATTTGAGTATAAACCGCAATGACCTCGCATTTGAGGAATTATTTATTTATTTATTTATTTATTTATTTTGCAGTTATATTAATCTGACTCAAATTTCTTCATCTCTACTAATATTGATAATTTTTTGCAATCATGATTAAATAATATAAACTCTTTGTTTATGACTTATTTATTATCATTGTCATTAATATTATTTTTATACCACAAAAATAATAATAAAATAAAAGTTAAGTTACTATAGGTATTTCAATATAAATATCAAATGCTAAATGCTAAATGCTAAATGTCATTATAACTGTTGTAAAAAAAAATACGGCATATGCAAAGTGTCATTAGATACCTAAATTTTAGTGACACAAACACTAAATGCCACTAAATATATGTGCGAAACAATTATGACATAAACAAGACAGAATTACAAATTTTGTCCTTTAAAATAAGACGAATTACGGTTCGTGTCCTTTTCTAAGTTTCCTTGCAGGCGGTGTACTTTAAACTTTTTTTTCCTACAAGTTTTGTCCTTTACGCTAACTGGGTTAGAAAAAGTCAGTTAAGTATGACATGTGCCAGACATGTGATGGGCATAATTGTAATTTTAATAGGGGAATGTATTATATATATTTTCTTATCTTTCTCTCTTCTTTCTCTCTAAGCCACCACCATCACCATAAATTCCGGCCACCACCGCTACTCTCACCGATTCCGGCAACCTCGTCCTCCGAAACGACACCGTTTCAATCTGGACTACCTTCGATAACCCCACCGATACTATACTCCCCCGGTCAAATTATTGTCATTTACCATATCCCATGGATCTTTTCGAACAGCCTAGTCTCCAGCTTGCATAATCCCACCGGCGACGGTTTTAGGGTTCAGGCGAATGTCGAGCCGCTGCAAGTTCTGGCTGCCGAAGAAGAAGAGATTCTGTGCAATTCCTCCTATCGCTAATTCCGAGTAATCTAAACATAAACAATTATTAGTAATTATTAATTAACCATTAACTAACACAACTTTACCCCCTTAATCATCTCTGTTATCTAATCTAGGTTTTGCGGTAACCACTCCAAACGGTCCGATGACATCTGGATTCTATGCTCAATTGATCCCTCACAGTAACTCTCACTTCTTATTAATTATTATCCATAACCTAATTCCCTATTTTTATTATTATTATTATTATTATTATTATTATTAATTGATGAATCATGGATCAGCTCTGTACTGGAATCTAACCTTGAGTCTCACCTTAAACGTTGCCCGTTGCTTAAGCACAAGAACTTGGTTGACAGGGGTTGTTTACGCTTCGGTTCAGATGGTACAACTAACAAAGCCAAAGGTGAGGTTGAGATTATATAGGGAGAATATACGCGTGAACGGGTTTCCAGCTCGAAGACAGAGGGAATCGGAGAATCTAATTAAAGATCTGCAAATTGGGATGGTGGGATCCATTGGTGAAACCCTAGATTGTTAATTGATGAATCTAATTAAGATCTGCAAATTGGGATGGTGGATTATCCAGTGTTTGGATTTGAATGGCTGGAGGTGGTTATGTATGGCGGTGGTCGGAGGTCACCTGAGAAAGAAGAACAGAGGGGGAGGGGAGAGAAGAGAGAGAAAGGGTTTTATATTTTTTTATTATGTAAGACGAAAAGACCAATATGCCCTCACATGCGCCTCACGTGAGGGCATTTAACTGAGTTTTTCTAACCCAGTTAGCGTAAAGGACATAACGTGTAGAAAAAAAAATTTTAAAGTACACCGCCTGCAAGGAAACTTAGAAAAGGACACGAACCGTAATTCGTCTTATTTTAAAGGACAAAATTTGTAATTCTGTCCATAAACAAAGTGTCATTAAAATTAAATCTTAGTAGCAGAAATGTTAAATGCCACTAAAAGTATGTGACAAGCAATATGGCATACACAAAGTGCCATTAAAAACTAAATTTTAGGGGCAAAAACACCAAATGTCACAGAAAGCGTGTTCCAAACAAATGTGGTGCATGTAAAGTGCCATTAAAACTTAAAATAGTGGCACAAAAGCTAAGTGTCATTAAAAACATGTGTACTAAAAAGCATTTTTTTTGTAGATATATCATGTGATTCAAAATAAGTGAGGAGTTCCTAAATCGTTTAATTTTTCTATTCAATTCCACAATTTTAACCTGATAATCAGCTATTTCCTTATCCTTTTCAGACAAAGCTTTAGTTTTCTATTCTACAACCTCATAAGTTAAGTCGATGACCTGAACATTCTCACCAATGGTGGCCTTTAAATCCCTAATATCTTTCTCATACATTTTACTTGTTTTACGATAAGCACTCTCTTTTTCTTTTACATGATGATTGTTTTATTTTAGTTCATATTTTGTTCAGTCAACAGTTTAATCTGATTTGACAACCCTTCACAACTAGAGCATGAAGTTTCTAAACTTACCTTTGAAACCAGATCATTTACCTCTACAATTTAGACTTTATGTTCTACTTCCTTTGCCATATTAGCTTCATCCCCTGCTAATTCATCTTCATTTAGTATAGCTTTCTCAGTTTCCTCCATCTGAGTTGTATGAACTTGATTTTCTATCTTTTCAACTTGGATATTCCACTCATACGTGCCATTCCTCTAACACCAATGCCTTATTAACTTCACTGCTCCCAGCAGTTCTATACTTGTGCCTTGTCCCGAAGACTTTAATGAAGACCTTACATTAAACCGCTTCTCGACTTCCGCCCACTTATCCGGTAAAGCCATCATAGTTACATCCATGGCTTTCTCCTCTGCATCAGACATTCGTTTGTCGGCATCGGACATGTTTACATACTTTGTTACTATTTGTCTTCCTTCTGGTTCAGTGAATGGACAAATGTATCCATTTGTCATGCAATTCCACATTCTGACATCTTGATTATCAATGAACTCTTTAAATCTTGCTCTCCAAACTGCAAAATATGCATTTTTCACTAGTTTTGGTGGCTTATTTAGTGTTCCGGTTTTATCGCTCATTTTGAATAAGTCATTAACGCATGCCATTAAAGTCAATTTATATGCAACTAGAAGGCTTCATGTGGATTTTGGTGTACCTGAAACAAAATCCAAGTCTATAGTCTCTTTGAATGTTCAAAACTGGATAACCCCTCGTAAACGTAAACGCTCGTTATCGTTAATCAATACTGAACCAAACTTTGCCTAGACGGCTGCAACTTTCCAAAATCAGAATTTTTAGGGTTTGTGATGGCTGCCGGTGATGGCTATGGACCGGTAGGATCGATTTTTGGTGAGGATAGGTTTCCGTGATGGTTCTGAATGTGAAATCTTGATTAAAAAACTCGTAAACGCTCGTTATCGTTAATCAATACTGAACTAAACAATTTCGGGCAAATACTCTGATACCATTTGTAGGCCCCTAGAATGGATCGATACAGGATGGATACGTAATATCAGAGGTGCGGAATCCCTTTGATTAACACTAACAAGATGTAAACAAGTATAACAAGAACAAGATCACTTTAAACAATTCTTCTATTGATTGTAAACTGATTACAAACAATACTAGAACTGAAACTCACGAACACATAGTTTGTCTATCCCTATGGACAGCTAAATGGATGGAAGTCTTTGGAATGTCTTGCAGAAACCTATACTGAACATGTCTTTATATACTAGACAAGTTCGTCTGGCCCATTAGAGACAAATTTAACAAATTCGCTGCCATTCAAAGCCTGTTTATATAACATTCAGACACAAACATATTATAGACTCGATAACAATCATGTCCTATCTATTAAGCTGTTGTCACACAAAAAATGCACCAACAAAATAAAGTCTTCTTTTTTAATTGATTTGGAAGATTTTATGTGTTAGAAATAAAACTTGCATGTAATGCACTAACTAGTATACTGCCTTACTAATAGACTATGGGACATGGTCAAATGCACATTTCCAATGCATTTTTGTCCAAACAATAACTTGATCAAACCCTGGTGATAATTCTTTATAGAAAAAACTACACAAAAATGTATAAAATTTTCAATTCATACAAAAATGTTCATAAGTGAATGAAACTTTAAAAGTTACAAGAATAAAAAAGTGTTATGATTTTTCTTGTGTGTGTGCGTACGTACGTATGTATGAATGGAAGATAAACATGTTATGTATGTAACGTGTATCTTCGGATACGTATGTGTAAGTATGTGAATGCATATGTGTTGCCTGTTAAACTAGGACTCAGTCAGCGTAGTTAACTTTTAATATACACGCAGGCAAATAAGATGAAGCAGCTGGCTTGAAGGAGGCACATGGCATAGATTGAAGAAGGTGGCATCTATAGGAAATGCTATGATGTATTATTGTATGATGTTTTAGACAAGATGAATGCTGGTTAAGACAAGATGTATATGCTTGTGTAATACATGAATGAAGTTTAAGTCTCTTGCGAAAAGTTTAATTAACTTTGATAATTAGAACTGTGCTTATGAGTAAATCAAACGTCAAAGGAGGGCCGTCGGGTTCGGGGCCTAATTCAAAACAAGTAATTTCAGTGATATTTAAAAAAGTAAGAAAAAGAAATAAATTTCGGGAAAAATTAAAGCAAACCAACAACAATAACATGGATTACAGAGAAATACGAACCTCGTATTTGACATACATAATCATTAGTGTTACGTGAAAGATGAACTCGATTGTGGTCTTGATGTCATCATCGTCAGATCCGATGGGTGATCGGAGAAGAAATCATAGCCATCGTAGGCTAGTTAGAGTTGAAGTGAATGATATTTGTATATGAAATAACGTTAGGCTTACAGCAGGTAGGAGAACTATGTAAAACCTCCTTGATCTAGGGTTTTTTTAGATCTGAAAGAAAAAGAAGAAAGAATAGGCACCGTTTGCATACCAAGAATCTGCCATTTTGAATTTTGAATGATATGTGAAATGGGATTTCTGAATTAAATGGGAACAAAACTAGGTGGGATATTGAAATGGAATGTGGGTTCACATGCTTCAATAGTTGTACATCATGCACATCTACTTATAAAACTCTTAAAATAAAGAGTGTTTAAGTAAATGACTTTCTTGCCCCTCCTGTATGTATAATAATATAGTATAGATTGAACTAATAAAACTAAAACAACACAGTTGATGACTAAAATGGTGGTCTGGTTCAAAATAAAATAAAAATAGCTGCCTTGTCAAAATAAAGAACCAACAGGTCTGTCTTCTCTATTGGAAATCCTATAATTGTCCTTCATTTCAAGTTCAATATTGGATTTTTTATTATTACTGTTTACACTCAAAACGACGTTTTTTTGCTAAGGAATAAAAAACAAGCGGATCGATTTTACACTTGCCTTGAATTCCTAACGATTAGAGTGCCGACGAAGCTTGGTTGAGCAGACGAGCGTTAGCGGAAAAATCTGTTAAAACATTTAACGATTGGGTGAATAGGAAGGTTTGCTATTCGAGTGTGTTTCTTAATCAAGAGGAATCATATGTAATTATAGGATTTTAAACAACGTATAAACAGTTTTGATAAGTCCGTAATGTTCACCAAATTAAATGGGTGGTTTTTAAAACACGGATTTAATTTCATAATGTCGGCGAAATGCTCGATGTGGAGTTGCGAGTTGAATGGTATAGTTAATTGGTTGATTTGGTCATTTATTTTGTATTTAAAGCATGCAGGAAAACTCGTAATGTTTTCGTAAACTTATCCAGACAGAAAGAACAAGAAACGTTACAGAGCAAAAAGAAGAAGATGCAAACTAAATTCAATGTTTCATTTTGGTTGCATGACTTTGAACATTTCACGTTTTAAACTTAAACTTTTAATTTTAATCTCTTTATATTAAAACTCAAGCTAATTTACACGCGCGCGCGCGCACACACAAATATATATATATATATAGAGAGAGAGGGAGCAATGTTAGAATAAGAAGTGTAAGAAAAGATATGAACCATTAAATTGATTATAGCACATAGGAGTATGATCTTCTATAATTATTTTATTATTTTTGAAATGAATTCTTTTATTATTTTTTGGAATGATAATGAAAGAAGAAAAAACAGTTACGGCTAGCCATTTTAAACAACCGTCACCCACCCCTATCACGTTTCCGGCGCCCCACCTTTTTCGGCGACTCCATGGTTTCCGGCGACCCCACCTCCGTTCACCCCATATTAGTATCACCATCATCGTCTATCACCACCTCCATGCCGGGCCAACCATTTTAAACAGCTGTCACCTAGCCCCTATCACGTTTCCGATGCCCCCACCGTTTTTGGCGATTCCATGGTTCCCGGCGACCTCACCTCCGTTCACCCCATATTAGCATCACCATCAACGTCTATCACCACCTCCATCCCGCGATAATCCTTTATTCCAACGAGCGATTGTGGCTTGAAAGAAGAAAAAACAAACTAATAAACCTCCAGATCTGGTTACAAACAAGGCACCGTAAACCAAATCCATGGTCAGATCTGAGCGTTTGTTATGGGTTTACGGCGTAAAACAATTGAGGAGCCATGGAGAATAACACTTCAGGTGAGAGTAACCGCTATTCCTTCTGGTCACTCACGTTTTTATACACCACCGCCGAGCACCACTTTCTTGACTCCAAACCACAACCACCGCCGAGTAAGTCGGGATTTTAGGTACTACACGTTAATTTATGTGATTTTAGGCATAATACATGTTAATTTAGGTACAATATATGTTAATTCTAGGGATTTTAGGTATAATAGATGTTAATTTTGGGGATTTTAGGTATAATACATGTTAATTTTGGGGATTTTAGGTATAATACGTGTTAATTTAGTTATAATTCATGTTAATTTTGTATTTGTGTTTGTGTGTATGTGTATGTGTATTTTCTGGCAACCAGGTTCGACACTGATGCTGCTGACCCGTGGATTCGACATGGCTGCTGCTGAACCATGGATTCGACATCGCTTCACCCATGGTATGCTGGTTCGTTCTAATTTATCTATTTTTTTAATGAATTCAGATTTATGGTTTATAATGATTCATGATATATGTAAACAAACCATTGCTGCCTTTCATGGTTAGAGTTTAAAAAATCACAAAACAACCAAAGCGCTGCCTTTGAAGTCATTATATACCGGGAAATCAATATCAACCAACCTAGATACCACTGCATTTTGTAAGGCCTTTTGAATATAAAGAGGTAAGTTAATATAATCCATTAATTATTTTATTCATAAAATTATCTTCGATTTCTTAATGTTGTGATGCAGGTAGTATTGAAGGATGAATCTGGGATTTATGCAAACGATCAAAAGAAAATTATCACCCCTTTGAAAGGTCTAGTAAGTAATTCTTGTTCATGAAGATTCTGCAGATTGTGGTGCTATTTTCTGTTGTTTAGATATTTTCAATTCAAGCAGTTCATGATTATAACTTATAAGTGAACCATGAACCTTTTTTTTGACATTATCTTTCTAGAATTATCTAGTTTTTGGTAGAGTAATAATTTCTTATTGAACTTTATTTGTAGCTTGAAGTCTAATCATATTCCAGAGCATATGCTTACTTTAAGGGACCAGATGATATCATTAAGTTTGCAGAGTTCTTCAAAAGGCAAGTTTTTGTTTATGAGAAGGGTAAATATGCTTTCTAATTGGTTTTTGTGGTTGTGAATGAACTGAGCCCGGGCTCACTAGGCTCGAGCTTGCTTTGTTTTGAGTTATGAGGGTTTGAGCTCTTTTTCTAAAGCTCGGCTCGTCAGTTATTTCTTTCAACCTCGGGCTCAGCTTGTTATTACTTAATAAGTAATTTAGGACTTAATATACATGTAGTACCTTAAATGAGCCAAAGCTCGGCTCGAGCTCGTGTAGTACCTTAAACGAACCAAAGCTCGGCTTGAGCTTGTGTAGTACCTTAAACGAGCCAAAGCTCGGCTCAAGCTTGAGTGGGTAATGTAAAACTAATACATAGAATTCTGAAAGTGGTGAAACTTAAATCACGCAAGGCTCAATCTGGTTTGTATCAAATACAATATCAAATACATTAGACCCAAACTCTAAAAAAAATAAAAATTGTATGGCCTATTTGCAACAATCTGGTTTGTATCAAATGGTTTGGCTAGTTTTGGCGCATTTGGTAAATGTTGTAGATTGGCAAATGTTTTAGACAAGTTTAAATTGTTTGTATTGGCAATATGTATTTTTTTTATTTACTTATAATGTGTATCTTATTTTGTAGGCTCAACTTGAATATTTGTTGCAAGACTCCTCGAAGAAATGGATCAAAGAAAGGCAACGAAGATGATACAGATGAGTGGACGAATGATGATATGGACTAGCTACTTTATGGTTTTAAATGGTAGTTTTTTGTTTGATTTAATTAAACAAGTTATTTGTACTAGTTGACATTTATGTACATTTATACGTGTATATATGTATATATATATATTAATGTTTGTGATGTGTGTATGGAAAAGTATGCATATATTTGCAGTATTTTTTATGAATTTTAGAAAAATTGGAAATGCTAGAATACGTAAAAAAAATGCAAAACAGGGCAGATACTTTTAGTGGCGACAGTACTCATTAGCGACGACAAGTACTTTTAGCGGCGACAACAATACCGGCGACATTAGACATTATTAGCGGCGACAAGTAATCATTAGCGACAAATAATTAGCGGCGACTTAGCGGCGACATTTGGTACCTTTAGCGACGACTTTTGTCGCCGCTAATTTGGTGTTGTGTTTTGAATTTGGATAATTTGGTGTTGTTTTTAAATTTTGATTATTATTTGATTTAAAATACATTGAAATATATCTTGTGATGTTCTTGGTGTTGTGTTTTAAGTTTAGATTAAAAAATGATAAATATAGATTGATAATGTTTACATATATAATATAACACACTAGACGATTATGTCCTTTGAGTGTTATAAAACAAGTATTAAAATAAAACACAGCCTACAAAACATACTTTCCATCTAGACCATCAGATCACCAAGTCTAACACATCAGATTACTTCTTACAATTTTTACACATTCCACTTCTTAGATTTGCCGTATTTTATCCATATGAACTTGCTTGGCGAAGAAGAGGCGGGCGACAACAAAGGTTAGGTGCTTGAGATCAGAACTGGTTACAGCAGCGCTCTTGCCGCGAGACTCTTTCGCAACATCTCTACTGACGAACCATTTCAATAGTACGGGTGCTGCCGTGCCAACTGGGTCGTAGCCCCAGTTTTTTGTTCGTAACTAGGGGCGTCTTTGGCTTTACGAGAGAAAGCTCGCCGTAGAAAAAAGTCTTTCTCTTCCCGTCCCGTTATTATAACTCCACCCTCTCTCTCTTTCTCTCTCTCTCTCTCTCTCTCTATATATATATATATATATATATGGGAAGTATAAAATGAAAGCCCACTTAAGTTGTGAAAACCCGTGAAAACCCTATGTAACATCGTTTTTTTTTTGTTTTTTTACACATGTAATATAAGTTGTAACATTTAATACAAAACATCGAAAACTAAAAAAAAATGTTTTGCAATTTTTTAACATTTTTTTTACTAATTTTTATATATGTTTTCAGGTGAGAGAAAAAGTTATATTTATATTTACATTTTTATTAACTTTAATTGTGGACCATAAGTTTCAAACTTTAATTAAAACATGTGGTTGAGAATGGATTTCTAGAGTTTACACAACTCAAGTGAGTTTTTATTTTAACCTTAACTTATATAAATATATATAGGGAGAGGATCAAGAGAAAACTCATCTTTAGGGAGAAAACTTAAAAACTCCCAAAGAATCATTTTTAATTGAATATAAAAAAATATTTTCAAAGTTTCGTTTTTGCTATTATTCTTATATTTTGGTCCCCTTCACTCGAAAAAAATAAAAAAATAAAAAAATAAAAAAAATTAAAAAAAAACCCCGCTGTAATGCACATACGTATTACTGTGCGAAACCGTTGTATTACACATGTGTATTACTATGTATTTTTAAGTTCAATAGTGTTTAGTTGTATATTTTCAATATTTGTGTATTGTATATGTGTAGTGTTGTATTATATGAAAAAAAATAATAATAAAATAAAAGTTGATGTAATGCACATGTGCGTTAATGTTGTATTACACATACGTACTAATGTGTAATCGATGTGCGTATTAGTCTTATATTGCATATATACAATAGTGTGTATCAAATATGTGCAATAGTGTTGTATACTATGCAATACAAACACTTTTGCATACATGCATTGCAAACCGTTACACATGTGCACTACACCGACGAGGTTACCGACAAGGTTGTTTTTTTTTTTTTTTTGTTTTTTTCTGAAACCAATAACAAAATATAAGAATAATGGAAAAACAGAAACTTCAAAAAAAATGAAAAAAAAAAGTTAAAAATATTTTTTATGTGTTTTTAAAAGTTTTTAAGTTTTCTGTTTAAGAACAGTCACTGGATCCCACCCATATATATATATATATAAATATAACTAAAATTAACACCTAATACACCAGATTACTTCTAAAACATTTGTCACAAGCATGCTTTAGAGATGCATGGTGACGATTTTTCATGATATGATCGAGGAATCCATGGAGGTTTTCATGGATGATTTTTCTGTTTTCAGAAGTTCTTTTAATCATTGTTTGAGAAATTTGGTGAGAATGTTGGCTAGGTGTGAAGAAGCCAGCCTTGTTCTTAGTTGGGATAAGTGTTATTTGTTGGTGAAGGAGGGCACTATTTTAGGGAATAAGATTTTACATGCGGGGCTTGAGATTGATTGAGCCAAAATTGATACCATTTCTAAGCTCATGTCATCAAATTCGGTGAAGTCTATTAGGAGTTTTATCGGCCACGTGGGTTTTTCTTGGCGATTCATAAAGGACTTTTCCCAAATCTCCCGCCCGATGACTAAGCTCCTCGAGAAGGATGTCCTTTTTGATTTCTCCTCCAAATGCCTTATTGCATTTGAGTTGTTAAAGGAAAAATTGGTGAATTCCCCTACCATGTAGCCCCCGACTGAACTCTACCTTTAGAGTTGATGCGTGATGCTAACGATTTTATAGCGGGGCAGTTTTATGTCAAAGGTGGGATAAGCACTTCACCCAATTTACTATGCGAGCAAGACATTGAATGATGCATCGGAGCATTACACGACTACCGAGAAAGAACTCATTGTGTTTGTCTTCGCGTTCGATAAATTTCGGTCTTATCTTGTCCTTTCTAAAACCGTTGTGTTCACGGACCATGCAGCACTTCATTATCTTTTCAGTAAATAAGATGCAAAGCCGAGACTTTTACGTTGGATCTTATTGCTGTAGAAGTTTGACATCGAGATATGTGACAAAAAGGGTGTTGAAAATGTCGCAGTCGATCACCTATCTTGTCTTGAGTGCTCACCTTCATCGGAACAAGTGGGGGTCTACATAAATGACAATCCCCCCCCCCCCCCTCCCCACATGAGTTCCTCATGCACATCGAGGTGCATGATAAGGACCATCGATCCTTGGTTTGCTGACATCACGAATTATCTCGCGAGTGGGATCGTTTTGAAGGACCTTACTCATCAGTAAAGGAAAAAAATTCTTTTTTTGATGTTAAGTATTATTTTTTGGCGGATCCCTATCACAGAATATGACTTAACATATATTTTTCCCGCAATAACAGCATATAAAACATTGCATGATAAAAAAAAATATTAAAGAAGTCAATAGCATATGCGGAAAACTGAACCAAAATGAACAAAATTATAGCGATGATTTCGGTGTTCAAACGTGTATTTCTATGGTGAAACAAGAAAAACTTTTCTTGTCTGGAATCTGCCAGCTTTGCAATTTAGAAAACAAACTACATTATGTATTCATATATAACACCACGTACGCTTCCGTTTGTAAACGGGACAAATCAAAGTAGTTGAAGAAATTATCTTGAGTGACCAATCGAGGTACATTTAAAGATATTACGTACAATGATCTTGATTGTTGCTTTGGAGGGGCGGAAGGTTTTGACGGAGGAAGGCAGTGTGGAACCACTGCGTTACGCAGTCCAGCAGGTGGTGAGGCCGGAAGATCAGGTGGTTGTTCTTGTCATCTTTAACTCCGGCGACATACTGCCACAGTCACCCGTTATGTCCCGTTGTTGTATTGTAACTGATGGCAAGAGATATCAGCCAAGTGAAACAGAAAGATACAATCTTCGAGAGGAAATAAGTCAAGGAACTGAAAGTTATATGAAGGTCTTCAAACCTTTTTATAAGGATTGCAAAAATATTCGAGTAAGTTAATTTCATGTTTTTTCGTCATCTTTTCTTCCATATTTGCTTTTTTTTTTTTCTTAAATGTTCATTGATCTCCCAGAGGAGTAACTACTAGTGCTACTTATACTCGACACAATTAGAGCATCCAAGTGAAATAATAATAATAATAATAATAATAATAATAATAATAATAATAATAATAATAATAATAATAATAATAATAATAATAATGTGTCGGTCCACTGTCAAAACTATAGAGGAAAATATATTAGTTAGGTTTGACGTAATAACTGTGTATCATAGTTAGAAAATATGATTTGTTTTAAGGTACTTTATAATTATTCTCATCTTACTCTTATAAAGAGTTGATAGATAATACACATTATAAACGTATTATATTTATAAACGTATGGGATTTTCATTATTAGCCGGGTATTAGAGCCTCAATAACATTATTCTTTTGTCTCTCTCATGTTCCTCTTCACGTCACCAAATAGAGGTTGGTAGCCTGGCCAGTTCTTCCGCTATCATACCCTGGGTGTAACAACTTTTCTTCGATTATTCTCCTTCTCATCCTTGATCAGGAAGTCGCATTGAACTTGTATATAAACTATGTGATATTAAATTTTCCTGTTGCCAGTCATCATTCCATCACAATCGTAGCTCATGCCGCTTCTGTTATATGTTTTGTCACTATAACCAGATGTGAGAGTGACGGTTTTTTGTTGTCGAAATTTCATATTGTTTAGGTTTTTATAGTTTTTTTCAAGATTGTGGTTTCTTATTATACCAAATATCCATTGTTTTTGGCTCCTCCATGAGCGTCTGATTTTCTCTTTCTCCGAGCTGGAATATTAGAGAGGTTAGGGTTTAATTTATCGTAAGATCTTTACTATAGTTAAGAGGATATGCTTTTGTTACGCAATTATTTTCGTTCTTACAAAAAGTTGATTAACAACACGATTACACGAGGATTTTATTCTTCTGGGCACATCAATTTCAATTGTGTATTACTAATTAACTTTTATATTTACTTATTCTTTTCTCCAAATCAGGTGAAGTTTATGGTAAAGGTTATCTTTGGGCCGATGATAGAAGACATCATTTTAGAAGAGAAAAACAACATAGGCGCAACTTCGGTTGTTATTGGAAGGTCTCTTTCTCTCTCTATTTGTTTATAATTAAATATTTGAAATCATTAATCGAAAATAATACATATAAGTTATGATGTCTTTAAGTTAGTTAACTAATAATTAGTTGGTTACTTTGTTAGTAACTAAGTATTGTATTCTATGCATGTTGTCTAGGAGTTTTGCAATACAGCATGCACCATGGGCAAGTCAAAGAAACAGCAGATTATCGTCATCGATTTTCCGAAGTAATGGTGAAGATATAGTTGTGTGCAACTGCAATCCTCCACTTGATGTTCCGGAATCATCATCAAGAGCTCAAAATGCGGCTTGTTCAACTCAAAAAGTGCCAAGATTCAAGAAAAAACCATTGTCCCATAATGACCAAAAACCAATATATTGCACCCTCCCACATTTTGAAGGAATTTATGGACCTTCTTCGAGTTCTTCAAGCGTCGAAAGCACAGTGGAATCATTACAGGAATCCGAAGGTGTAGAGCATAGTGAAGACCAAATAATATTACCCTCAGCCCATGATGATGGTTTCTTGGTTGAGCTAACTTGGGAACTTATCTCAGAGATAACAGACTGGTTTACGAATGTAATTCAATTTGATTCAAGTGAGGGCTTTGAAATGTACCGCGGGTATCTTAAAGATAGCCGTTCTGATGTTTTCGTGAAGAGATATATTGGTACCAAGTGTAGCTACGTTCTTGAAGCCGAAAAGAAGGCAGCTTTAACTATGTACCACAAGAACATTCTTGGGTTATATGGTTTCCACAAGAATGAGAATGCCATGGCCTTGGTTTTTCCATTTACTTCTAGATCTGGAGGTGCACTATTGAATAGATTTTTAAATGGTTAGTACTAATTTCATCCACTTTCGTATGAAAATAGAGGCTACATTTTTGTAGTAAATATAGATTCATGCATGGCTGTTCTTTGGTATTGATACAGGAGCCTGGACAAAAGAGTTGGAAGTCACATTTCAAAATAAGATGAACATAGCGATTGGAATAGCTCAAGGATTACGTTATATGCATGAACAGTGTACGCGCGGGATTATTGTTCATTGTGATTTAAGACCATGCAACGTTCTTTTAGGAAACAACTTCGTACCTCAGGTAGATTCGAGATCCAACATTTTTCATGCGTAATAGGAAGAAAAAAAATGTAAAAGGTATAAGAGGACTCCCAACGTGAGGTTTGTGAGGTTCGTCCGGATAATGAGGTGGATAAAAGATGTTATTTTAGTTTTAAATTTTTATAATTTTATAGTGTTCCCTCCATAGAAATATTGTGGATGCATTTAGATATTATTTTAGTTTTAAACATTGTTTGAGAATAAATAAAACAAAGAAATAATTTATAAAACAAATCATAACGGGGAAATGTTGGACGACATCATGCTTTTTGAAAAAAAGCTGGGAAGAAACTAAAAAAAACTGGAAAAATCTTATGTGTTGCTTATCTAGTATGAGATAAATTGGGGAAAATGGAGAATAGTGGGTCGACTCCCTATGCTCTAAGTTGGATCTTTTTTTAGATTAACTGGTTGTCATGTTCCTACAAAATACGATTTTGCATCAATAAATTAAACAAATTAGCTAAATTGCATCTTGTTGTTGCAGATCACGGGCTTTGGCCATGCAAAATGGTTGCCAACCGATCGATTATCGCTTACCAGGAACAGGTTAGTTTTATGTTTTAAATGATAACTAAATTGAGATCCATCATGAGGTTAATCGGCCGGCTCGATCGGGTTTCTTGTCATGGACATGAAAAGTTGCGGGCATATGCATCCTTCGGATCCGAGCTCGTTGACGTTGATTAAGTATGACGTTCTAGCATTTGGGATATTGCTATTGAGGTTATTTTGCAAAAGATCGGCTCCAAGGGATGATAAGACTTTCCTTCCATGGGTAATTTA
The DNA here is from genome assembly GCF_021521415.1 of Bidens hawaiensis. Classification (NCBI taxonomy): domain Eukaryota; kingdom Viridiplantae; phylum Streptophyta; class Magnoliopsida; order Asterales; family Asteraceae; genus Bidens; species Bidens hawaiensis. The sequence continues at coordinate 1,835,988 of NW_027491168.1, forward strand.
AATCACTTTCATGAGACTAGCCATTCTAACTGTTTACTTTATTACAATAGTCGTTAACTAATAACTTTTTATGTTAATTATTTTTTATTTTATAAGCATGCTTGAACTTTTAAAGTTGTTATTTGAATCTATTTTATTTTTTACCTCATGGCCCTCCGTCGCGCTATAATCTAGGACGCCAGAACATATTGAAATTTGTTACGTTAAATCACACATTTTAAGCTCTTACGTACTTCATCACTACTTTTCAAAAGTTAAGGCTATTTTGTTGGCATCGGCATTTTCATGATTTGGCGCCCAACGTTAATTATACACGCTATTGATTTTTTTACCTTGGTGATTTGTAACTTGTAAGGTTAAAAAGTTGGTCAATCGATAAAAGACAAAGTTCTTGATTTAACAGTTGTAGTTTTGAATTGAATTTCAGGCAAGATCCTTACTAGCCCAAAGAGCTTATCATATATTATATGACGAATCTGAGTATGATGTTCATGGATTACTTGTCGTGACTTCAGTAGCTGAGAGATGCATTAGCACCAGAACAACTTCAAGGCCATGCATGAGCAAGGTGATTGATTTTGCTGTACGTGAAATTATCATTCCAACACTAATTAATACTCGTCTCGGCCTCATTTTTTACGACGTTTCAATTCAGGTACTTTCATTTCTAAAAGGAGAGGTTAGTTGCGCTGAGCAAACATTTCCATCAACCGAAAGCAGCCCAAACCTGGCATCTACTCCAGACTTTGATATGTGGGAAATATAACAAGCTACAACTAAAGAATGAGGTGATTTGATTCGATATACTAGTTCAACGACACACTGTTAGACTCAAACATGCACATGAACTGGATATAACTTAACACTTCTGCAGTTCCTCCTTATTTCATCCACGAAATATGTTTTACGCTTTTAACTACGGATTGAAAAAAATGATTATGGAGTGATTATTATGCATGTTCTGAAGTTGTTGACATTTTAGGGTTGTAAATAGTGGTTAGAGTAAATAAAGATGAAACTCGAAACTACAACCTATTTTCGATACGAAGTTTTCTCAATTCTTAAAACAACTTCGTCTGGAATAGTGTTCTTTGCGTTTGTAGCGAATTTCTTCTCATGATACATGAAATAACCATTAATATACTTTGCAACACTACAGGAGTAGTGATCAGTCTATTTAACTCATTGGTTTTCCATGAATTTCAAGTAACAAAAAATGTATTGAATCGTTGGACGATTTCATAGAATACAAAGGATATATAATACATATTCAATGAGAGATTCTAACTTAATATCTATCAATATATATAATTACATACGAATGGAGGCCTCATGTCACCCCCCCCCCCCTCTCGTGCCACCAGATTGCTCCATTTCAAAATGGTGGCCTCTCATTGATTTGGGTTTTTTAAAAGGATTTCGCGGGCCCGGGGGTCTCATTCGGATCCTTCAAACCCGGGTATGAAATAACCCGTTTATTTCACAATTCTTTCCATCGAAAACCCTAATATCTTCAACCAGCCTCTTAACTCCTCCACTATTAACTGTTTGTTCATAATAATTGACTTTTGAAGCCTCTTTCAGCGATATATATTATGCATCTTCATTTCTGCGATATTTCCATTGATGAATTCTTCAAGGTCTTGATTCGTTTTTAGGGTTTTATTTATATAGAATAAACTATATTTATTAAACATAAGTGTTGTTTCATTGTGTGTTTAGGGATGCATCTTCATTGGCATCGGTACGATTTTTTTCATTGATGAATTCTCCAATGTTCTGTTATCAAACGAAGGTAATTTTGTAGGGTTTTATTTACATTGAATAAACTATATTTGTTTTGTTTTGTTGTTTTTATGGCTAATTACGAGCTCATGTTTTGTTTGAATGATTATATGATATTTTACATTGAATTATTTGTTACTGTGAATTTTGGGGTTAAGATCAATCGGTTCATGTTTTATTTGATTGATTATATTATATTTTACATTGAATTTTTTATTAGTATGTTACATCACAACATTGATAATAATAATAGGTTTATTGGATTTTAATAATCCCTATTTAATGGTATTGGCCGATAATAATCTCTATTCATTTTATCGCCACCAGCGGTCCCAAATTTTAAAAAGTTGGCCCCCAATGGTCCCTCGTTAAAAAGGACTTACTGTCGTTATACTTTTTCCGAATTTCAAGCTAATGTTTTAGGGCTTTTGATCCGAACAAGAATGTAAAAACTTAGTTCGAAATGACGCTAAAAAACGACGACACAATGCTTCAATTCGGGTCTTTGATCTTACAATTAACAAAAATCAAGCCGTTTGGATCAACGTTTCGAGCTCAGTTTTACACCAATCGACTCGTATCCTCCTTCCGATCAAAACCCCAAAACATTAGTTTGAAATTCGGAAAAAGTATAACGCCGTTAAGTCCTTTTTAACGGGTGACCATTGGAGGCCAACTTTTTTAAAATTGGGACCGCTAGTGGCTATAAAATGAATAGGGATTATTATCGGCCAATATCATTTAATAGGGACTATTAAAATCCAATAAACCATAATAATATCCAGGCATGTTTATGGTTCTATATTCTGTAAATGTTTTTTAATTTTCATTAACAACTAACCTATATTACATTTGACCTTATAGAATGGTTTGCAATTGATGATGTTTACAATTTAACATTCAGGTTATTTAGGTCATTTAATTATGACTGTAGTAGAAAATTATACTCAATACTGTAGAAAAACGAAGTTGTAATTTTCCGTCATGTCATTTATACCGCATTAAACTTTCATCAACTCGGTTATAGTTCAATTAGTTTTTGTTTATGTTTTGCAGCACAATGTTACTAAGACAATTCTGAAATGATAGTTTAATATGCAATTAGTTTATATTTATCAATGCAGCAGAAAATTACTAATAACAACATATAATCCTAATGAGGTAATTTATGTTAGTTGTTTATGATTTCATCAAAAACTATAATTATTAGTTCAAAAATATTAAAATATTATTAAAATCAATTGCTATTCATGATAATAGTTCATCTATTAAAACATAATCATTGCAGCAAAATATTATTAATAACAAAACAATTAATAAGAATTAAAAAAACTATAAAGCTTGAATTTATTTATTAACAACTAACTTTTATCCCCCGTATTATGGGGTTGTTTTACATTATTTGTTTATAATATTTATATATTTTTTAGAAATTTAATTTTATTTATTGTAAGAAAGTTAATAATATACTTAGAATTTGATGATGAAAGGGTTTCATAAATAAATGAGATTTTATAACCCGATTTAAAAATTAGATAGGTTTGGTGATACTCATGACCCGCTTATTTTTTACTATAAAATTGTTTCAAAAATAATATAATTTTCTTACTAAAAAGATCGGATATTAATTTTTAGTAAATCCCTATTTTATAAGATTTTCATATCATATATTTGGTGAGATTAATTTTTAATTTAATGAGAGGTTATAGCCTATTTGAGGGCTATGTGGGTTTAGTGACACCTATACCCTTGAATTTGGGTTAAATACATGAAAAAACCTTCATTTACAAATAAATCAATCCGGTGACTTGAGAGAATGCATAGAGCAATCAGAGTACTTTTAAAGGTTTTGTTTACATATATACTATCTTTTATCCCCGTATTACGGGAATGTTTTATATTATTTGTTTTTAATATTTATATATTTTTTAGGATTTTAATTTTATTTATTATAAGGAAGCTAATAATATACTTGGAATTTGATGACGAAAAGGTTTCACAAATAAATGAGAAGCTATAACCTGGTTTAAAAGCTAACTGGGTTTGGTGAGACCAATGACCTGTTTTTTTTTACTATAAAATTGTTTCTGAATTATAAAAATTATAAATAATATCTTTTAAAAAACGGATATTAATTTTTAATATATCTCTATTTTATAAGATTTTCATATCAAATATTTGAAGAAATCTTAAATACATATAAATGAAGCCTCCCTAAATTCTCTCAAGCAGCCAGATTGCTTTACTTTTAAATGAAGGCTTCTCATGCGTTTGACTCTAATTCACGGATAAGGGTCTCACCAAACCCAATAGCTCTTAAATGGGTTATAACATCTCATTAGCTGATATTAATTTTTAATATATCCCTATTTTATAAGATTTTCATATCAAATATTTGAAGAAACTAATATTTAATATAATTAGATGTTATAACCCGTTTAAGGGCTATCTGGGTTTGGTGAGACCCTTATCCGTGAATTAGGGTCAAATGCATGAGAAGCCTCTATTTAAAAATAAAGCAATCTAGTTGCTTGAGAGAATTTAGGGAGGTTTCATTTATATATATATATATATATATGGAAGGTATATTTTGAGAACCTTGTTGAGTTTTAAGAAGTTAAAAACTTCATTCTTGACCACACATTTAATTAAATAGATTAGATTATGTGGTTGAGATTAAATATAATTAAAAAATTAAAGTAGGAGAGAGAATAAAGATGTACAGTGATTACACAAGTTTAAACGTTCGTTACACATATGTAATAAATTGACTCGGTGCGTAAAAAATTCTGTAATTTTTTTACGTATATACAACCTACATATACATATGCGCAAAAATAATTCAAAAAAAGAAATTGTTACACTGAGTTTTTTCGAGTTCTTAAAACTCAAAGTGGTTCTCATTTGAAATCTCCCACACACACACACACACACACACACACTAGTTTTTATCCCCCGTATTACGGCGTTGTTTTAGATTATTTGTTTCTAATATATATATATATATATATATATATTTGGATTTAATTTTATTTATTATAAGGACGTTAATAATATTCTTAGGATTTGATGATGAAAGAGTTTCATAAATAAATGAGATGTTATGCCTCGGTTTAAAAGCTTTTTGGGTTTGGTGAGCTCATGACCCACTTAGTTTTTTACTATAAAATTGTTTCTTAATTATAAATAATATTTTTTTAAAAAATCGCATACTAATTTTTAGTATATCCTTATTTTATAGGATTTTCACATCAAATATTTGGTGAGATGAATTTTAATTTAATGAGATGTTATAACCCGTTTAAGGGCCATCTGGGTTTGGTGAGACCCATACCCGTGAATTCGGGTTAAATGCATGAGAAACCTGTATTTATAAATAAAACAATCTGGTAGTTTGAGAGAATTTAGGGAGGTTTTGCTTATATATATTTAATATGAATTTAAATATTTTATATATAGAATGTAAGGCTCCGGCCCCGGGAGCCCTACTTTAGCGTTGGATTTACTCATAAACACAGTTCTAAATATCAGAGTTAATTAAAACTTTCGTAGAATAATTAAAACTTCAAGCATTATATTACAAAACATTAATTTTTGTCTTAAACATACAAATTGTCTTATCAAAACATTGACATAAAATAACAATAACACTTCTTCATAGATGTCAGCCTCTTCGGTTCATGCCATGTGTCTTCCCTCAAGCCAACTGCTTAATCTATTTGCCTACGTGCATACTAAAGTCAGCTACGCTGAGTGGGTTCTAGTTAATCAGGCAAGAAATATTACATGCTTACACATACGCATCCGAAGAAACATATTACGTACCTAACCTGTTTATATATTAGTTCACACATATTTCTTTCCTTTATACTTGCGTTCTTTCGTACCTTCTCGTTTTTTAACTTTCATAATACGTATATAACTATCCTTACGTATTTAAGAGCCTTTCGCCCTATACCTCATAGATATTATAAGGATCTGGTCCCTACCATCACAGATATTGTGAGATTCTGGTCCCTATCATCACAAATATTGTAAGGGCCTGGTCCCTACTCTCCGTACCATCATTAAGCCATACATCTATACATACTTCGCTGACCTGTTATATATTTATGTATAATCATACACGTCCGCATACATATTCTTAACTCTTTCTGTATCATTCGAATATCATTCATAGACATTCATATAGCATACATTTACCACTAAAGGTTAGTGTATTCACTAGACTCATAGGAGTACGCACACAGCCCCGAAAACATAACAGAGAAAGGGCTAGAAACTCACTTGAAGCCGGTTTCCCTTTGAGTTAATGGTGACACCCTTCCTTAGCTGTGCACGGCTAACTGTGTAACAAGTTACGAGTATCAATTATCTATTATTACTACTTCATGCATCTAAGTTAATGAAACCCTCAACTAACGGGGGTCCGGGGGTAGCAACCCTGGTAGCAGGGTCTATGGGCGGCAGCCTTGGCTGGGGTCGAACTGCTAGGTCAGCTTGAAAAAAATTTATTTTCATTAACAAGCCTTTATTAAATGAGTCGAATTATGTTTTACAACAATTCGGATTGCATGTAAAGCCAATCGTATCGCCTGGCTTAAGTAATCGCATCGCATGGATGCAACTAGTCGCATCGCATGGCCAAACAAATCGCATCGCATGGATGAAACAAATCGCATCGCATGGGTCAATGAATCGCATCGTATGAATGCAACCAATCATGCAATCAGAATTTCGTTTTCTTCATTTTACCATATTTTCATCTAATAACCTCCAGAACACGTCTTTGCGACCCGTTTTACCGTTCTGGTAAGTTTTGGGTCGTAACAACTTTGTCTACTTGCTTTTTACATAGCCCGAACGTCACTTGTTTGCCCTATATCGCACTCGTTAAGTCGCGGCTCACCAAGTTTATGTTTTTCTTACATCTTACAGCCCGATATACTATTATACCAAGTTGCATGTCGAAACCGACTCCAAAAACTTAACCTTTTTAACAAAACATACTTCACAGTTTCGGGTTTGGTTCGAACTGTATCAAACCACGGATCTTAGAAGTGTTTTTTGTTGTTTAGTGATGCTAGCTCATGAAATCTCCTTGTTTCTCTTGGATAATAGAAGAATATGAGAGGAAGAGAGTTTTTATGTGTGTTCTTGAGGTTGAGAGTGTTTGGGTGAAAATGAGGTTGATGGAAATGAGGAAGAGTGTGGTTTTGGAGTTTATATACTCCTAGTCTATGGGACGTAAGGCCCATACCCATTCCCTAGCCCATTCTTATATCTATACCTAACATAATCAAACACTAACACACCGCTAAACTAACGAAATTTCCTTGATTACTTATAAAATAAACTAACGACACACATGTAATAATAAAATTTTCTTTTATTTATTAATCTCAAAAATACGGATATTACATAGAAACATAATATATTATAAATTATATATTATATATTCTTTGTTATAGAAAGTATCTATTATATAGAAAATCTATATCTAAACAGGGTTTTAAACTAATTAAAAAACCATAAATCCGAATTTATTTATTAGTAACTAAATTTAAATTTTTTATATAAACATAATAATATATTATAAAGTATATATTCTTAATTATAGATAATATCGTTCTATTTGAATTAGATATCCAAATTCTATTTTATAGGAATTCTATATCAAAATACAATCTATTGTAACATTCGTGTTTTTAAGAAATTTATAATAATAATAGAGGTTCTTAATTATTTATTGTGTGTCGTGATTTATTTCGGATAAATAATCATGAGACGGAGTGTTAAGTTTATATTCGATATATGGACCATAATAGCTCACCTGCCTTACGAGTTCATCTCGGCATCCATCAGTATATATCGTTACTTATTATTAAGTTTACCAGATATAATCTAGCATATGGTTATATTATAGGTATCCCAAGGGATAACCTAATCCTTTATAACCAATGGCTCTGATACCAAATTCTGTTATATCCCGTTAAGTGATTTGCGGAAGCGTAAAACGATAATGTGACAGACACAACTGGTATCAAACACATTGTTCATAAAGAAACATTACTAACTAATTTACAATATATTACATTGTTCTTATATCTTTTACAACTAGGTGATAGATCTTTTACAACTAGGTGATACAATCATAACTATTCTGTTAACTACTTCACTTCATACTTGCATTAGTTTACACGGCCTCGATCACAATCCAAACATGTAGCACATAAACAATTTACTCCATTTTTCCGAATACCTGAAAAGCATGTTAAAAACAGGTCAACTACGAATAGTTGGTGAGTTTCATAAGTTTTAACGAAATCAGTTCTGCGTACTACACAGTCATAGTTTGTATGTACGCGTGTATGCAAAAGTGTATTTATGTTTGTATATATGTACATTTATGTCTTCGAATGTACATATGTATGTATATAAGTTTATGATATAAATTTGAAATTACGATAAAATCGTTACTGTTTGTTCGTACTACGTGCCTCCACTTTCCACGTTAAATCAACCACCCCCTTCCGCCCGCAATGGTTCCACGCAAATTCAACCACTATGACCCCCCTTCCGCCCACAACGGTTTCACATAAATTCAGTCATTAGACAGTGTGTGTGTGTGTGTATATATATATATATAAAGCAAGGTGAAAATAAGAAGTAGAATTATCCTAGGAAGTGTAAGAAGTGTTTTGAACCATTAGATCAAAATATCCAGTCAAGGGCAAGATTGTAATCAACCAAATGTTTTTAATTATGTTAATTTCCTTTATATTAATCACAGTCAATTACAATTTCTTAATTATAGTAATCATAATATTTTATAAAAGACAAAACCCGCAACTAGTACGTACCTCCTCGGTTTGTGTCGGGATGTACAACGGATCTTTAAAATTTGCAACAGGCTATTCAATTTCTAAAGGCTCCACGACACCATCCACATATGCCACGTCATCATCCTTGTTCTTTTCAACCTCACACGCTTTCCTTTTCACGCCCGATTCTTTTTTCCTTATCACCATTTTCTTTAGATCCTTTTTCGTAAACTTTTTCACCACATTACCACCAACAACATCCACCTTCTGTCTCTTTTCACTGTTTTCAACTTATCCTAACGAGGCTCAATCACCCACTCGTTTGCTTTTCAATATATCTTGTAGTTTAAAAAAGTCATCGTCTGTAAAGATGTTCACTGGCAACAAAATTTTTCCCTTTTCCACCACACTTCCAAAGTGTTTGTTTGCGTAAGCAAGCTGCGTTACAACAGTTACATTACTAAAATTAACTAATGAAAACTAATTTCAATATAAAAGATATAACGTACCGCAAGCACTATCATTGATCCGTTGTACTCCTTGTTTTCCTTCCATTTTCTATGGGTTCTTCTCAATGACGTCACCACGTATTCACACCAATTCATCTCCCTAACTGCATCAATATCTTTAATTGATGGTATGAATCGTTGGTTCACCGTGTTATTACCCGTAATATCCCCCATATATGTCCCAAACACAACGAGAAAGTTCATTTTGAAATGCCATCCACTATCAATTTGGTTTTTCGCATGCTCCATAAACTTTAGCGGACACACTTTTGCTTTTGGGTCAGGGAACTGATTCCTCCACCTATTTACAACCTCATCTTCTATCCTTGGCTTATTTGTCTCTACTATCTCGACCTTTCCCCTAGGTATTCCTAACAACCGTTCCACCAGCTGAGGAGTTAGCTTAACTTCTTTATCCCCCAAATTTAGTACACTACTGTCGGGGTTGTAGTTATTAACTAACTAGTAACCCAACCCCGTTGGTATGTTTGCTACATTTATATCTAGGATGCTACCAAAACCCATTTGCATTACCTTTTTCCTTTGTTCATTTGACAACTTGTTAATGTATTCATGGAACAAACTTGCCCTAACCCTTGGTCTCATCTTTTCCCCGTCATACTTGTGAAACACACTATTTCTGTCCACCTTTCCTTTACCTCTTTGAAACAATTTAACTAGCGGATTTACGAAATCATCATCCGAATCACTTCTTGAACCTGCTTATTTTATATTACAAACACACTCAATCAACTTTGCATTTCTAACATCGTAATACAATTAACTTAATAACAACACTTACTTTTATAAAAAGGAACGACGACAGGTACGTGCGGTTTTAAACCAATTCTTTATCTAAAACAACAACTCAACACAGTCAATACACATATACCATGTTAACTTCCAAAGTGTTACCTTCTTTATTTGTCCCCAAAATTCCCGCACTTGTGTTTTTTTCTAATCTCGGGTTCTCCGAACTGATAGTATAACCACAAACACACACATTAATAAACTAAACAGAACAGTAACACATCACATTAATAAACTTTGCATTTATTACCTTTGTTACCTTCTTCATTTGTCTCCAAAATTCCTGCACTTGTGTTTTTTTCTAATCTCGAGCTTCTCCGAACTGATAATATAACCACAAACACATCAGTCTTTTACTAACCCAAAAAATCATTCGTATCCAAACTACACTAAACGGTTCTTTAACAACTAACTACCAAACAGAGCACTCACACAAACATATAATATCTAAACTTAAATAAACAGAGCGTTAACTATAATAAACTAAACATAATAGTAACACATCACATTAAACATGAATCAAAACAACTTCACATCGTCCCATATATCAACCAAACAGAGTATCAAACTACAAAAACACACTTAATATCTTATTAACTATAACCCAACTTAATCACCCAACATAATAAACATTCATCATCTTTCTTTACATTCGCGACCCATAATAACACACTGAGTAACACAAAACCTAGCTAAATCTAAAAAAATTGTACTCATGGGAAACCCTACAACACAATCAGAACAGAGTAATCACACATCGATACAAATCGTTAACACACTAACCACGCCGTGACACACTACAAAACACAACTCAAAATCATAACAGAGTAACCATCACACACCAATACAAAACACATCGAAACACACATCACATGTTCAAAACACAGCTTCTCTGACCTTCAATTAAAAAAATCAAACCCTAGAAATTGGGGATAATCGTCCGACGGAAAACACATTGAATAATCACAACTATAGACACACCTTGAAGATGCAAAATCGAGAAACAATTGACTATGTGATTCCCATTAGAATATAATTCAACTTTTAGAAGATATTAGAGAGAAAACAACTATAATCAAATCATAGGCATAAAAGTAGGAGTTTCTAAACAAAAATACTTGTCGGTTTAAATGCCCAGCAATTATAAAAAGACTATACTACCCCTACCACACTTAAATTATCAAATAACAAAAAAACACACCGAGTAAATAACACACCTCAATTCCCAGCCACTATATTACTCCATCCAACGCACTAGATCCCTTCCTACACTTCTTAGACACATCTCACTTCTTATTATAACTCCACCAAATATATATATATATATATATGTGTGTGTGTGTGTGTGTCTAGTATTTCCTATGTCTATCTATATAGTATGCATTTAGATATATATATATATATATATATATATATATATATATATATATATATGTATTGTCACACCCCGACCAATGAAGACGGAAACGTCGAGGCGCGACATGATTGCTCATTGCAAAATGACACTATAAAGTTACAATATTTAAACAACTCATTTAAATCCATATCATCATAAATAACACAACAATTGTTCATACAAAATGCCAAATAGATAGATAAACAAATAATTTGTTCTTTTATTTTCTAATATCCTAAAGCTAAGATAATAAGTTTCTTCAAGTAATCCAATCAAGCTAACATCAAACCTATAACATTGCATAAAATATAGTTTGTCAACACGAAGGTTGGTGAGCAATTTTCATAGTTTTGGACAATAAGTATATAGTATGAAATCCACAACTGGTATATGAAAACAATAAATAATAGCAACAATTTAGATAATAAACCGTTAATAAGAATACATTGACGAACCGTCAATAAGAATACATTGACGACAATAATGAAATCGTCAATAAGAATACATTGACGATACCTTTCTATATGGGGATACCATATATACTCGGAATTAACGTATGATCATACTTTGATGAGGCTACCCGCCTTGGCATTCAAGAGGCTACCCATCTTAGCATTCAAGAATTTGCACATAATCATGTAAAGCATATAACACCAAATCGAGCATTTATTTAAGTAAACATATACAATACATGTTGTGGTTTAAGACTCAAGTATAAATCATTTGAATTTGAATAAGTATGCAATGCCACCCCCAAAACGAAAGATGGAAAACGGGGGATGAAAAAGTACTCACATTAACAAGTAACTTGAAAGATAGTGTCGTGAATAATCGGAAAGATCGGTTTAACGAGCAAGACCTATATTAAACGGGTCTCGTGTTAGTAGGTAGTCTTGGAAGGGTTTAAAATAAAATACATGACAAATAAAGTAAATAAATAAAGTTTAGGATTTAAAATGTAAATATTTGAGAAATTAAAGAAACGAGTTTTGTAAAATAAGTTTACTCGAAACCGGGTCCCGGTATTCTATTCATTAGTTTTTTTCTTTTTTTTCTCAACCTATGTTAAGTAATAATGTGGGTTAAAATGCGATATTGCAAAACCCTTGGTTATAAGAATACCAAAACGAGGTGTAAACGAGTGTTCGGGTTTGTCGGTTCGAGACTTGATAATTGACTAAGCTCACAGTTAACTTCCCAAAATAATAAATGTTATGAGATAACTCAATAAAATCAAAATAGACTTAATCAAGTATGTAGTTCTATTGTGAAGAACCTTAACGTTCGTTAAGCGAGTATACGACCTTATCGGTTCGAACTTGTTATAAGATCAAGTTGGTTACCGACATGCCAAGTATGTTTAGAAATTAACTAAAATTGATTTAAAATATAATCTTGAAGAAAAATATGAGTTTTGGTGGCTAAAAACACACTTGTGTGTCTTAAGCGAGTGAACTCGGTTTAGTTCGGTTTTTGGTTCGGTCCTTGACTCGGAATAAGACCGAGGATGGTTACCACATACCCAATTACCATGGAACTTGTAAAATAACTTATAAATAATAATACTCAAGTTTTACATTCAAAAAGTTAACAATAAAGCTTTTAAACAAAAGTTCGGTTTTTGGTTCGGTCCTTGACTCGGAATAAGACCGAGGATGGTTACCACATACCCAATTACCATGGAACTTGTAAAATAACTTATAAATAATAATACTCAAGTTTTACATTCAAAAAGTTAACAATAATGCTTTTAAACAAAAGTTCGGTTTTTGGTTCGGTTCTCAACTCGGGATGAAACCGAGGCTAGTCACCACATACCCAATACCATGGAACTTGACAAATATGAACAATAAACTAAAAAATGTAGAAGTTAAGCAAGTATAACAAGTTATATGGTTAGATTTGTTAAATATATAAACAAAGACTACAAAGTCCTCCATGTAACATTGCCTTACTAGCCCGACATTTCAACCGGCCGAGACCGGAGAAATGAAAGACCGAAGGTAAACAAGGAGTGTATATTATATATATGTTGTAACATCAAGCTTTAAGTATTGAGAAGTTAGTTAAAATGAAAGATTAGCTTATGAAGAACAACATTAGAATTCAAGAATTTGAGAGAGAAATGAAGAAATGAGCAAGCACAAATGAAGAAGAGGGGTGTGTATATATAGGGTAAGTTGAATGGGTCTTTCATAAAGGGTGTTTCATGAAAATGGGTTGGTTATAGACCCAAGAAAGCACAAACTACAAATGGGTCCTTCAAGTCTCCATTCTGGTAGTTTTAGTCCCTGGATTTCGTTTTGAGCGTTTTCGGGGAATTTTAAGAACCGAAAAGGGTGTTTTTTTTATCCAACAACTATAAAACAAATATTTAACATACAATTCATCATTTTGATAATATAGAAAGGTTCGGGATACAAAACAGGTCGGGTTTACATTAAGAATACAAGTATAAAATAACCCGAAATTGACAAATGTCACATGTATCGTATTTCTCACGTACCATCAATCACCGTGGCCCTTATTCCGTCACATTATTTTCTTGGCATTCATGCCATAATCAAGTTAGTTTGTTTAGTTGCTATAGAACTTGGCTCATAGGCCATACTCAACTTTAGTTTATTAAGTTGCAGTAGAACTTGGCTCATAGGCCATACTCAACTTTAGTTTGTTACTATTGTGGCCCCCCTTCCTCCCACAATAGCCTCATGGCCTTCACATACGATGTTATACCCCCAATTTGTTAGGTTTAACATTTCATAGTGTGTTTGTACTGTCTTCATCTAATTTATCAATCAACAATGCTATTCATCTTTCATCAGCACGTAGTCAATCATTATGTTTGTAAGGACTTTTCGTATAAGAACGTTCAGATAATTTATATCCTGAACCGTTTCCAGATAGATAACGTATGTAAACATGCTTTTCACCCCAAAAGTTCGTAAAAAATTTGAAAAGAGGGGGTCGTGAAACTCATGGTTTAGTAGGTACTCAGGGCAATGTCAGCTCGGGGTTCGTTTCCCTTGCTATCTCTTAGTCCCTATAGTCAATATTATAATAATAATAATATTAATATTTTAATATTATTATAATCTTCATACTAGACTGGGCTATATAGTATGGGTATAGCTGTCATGCCCAGAAAGTGTCAGTAGACTTAGATTGTGATGTTGTTTAATGTCTAATACTAAAAATCGAACTTGGCTCAGTTTCCCCGTTTCATAAGCTGGGCCAAGTTGATGGTTTACACGTTTAGAAAACAGGTATGAGTATGTAAACTTGGGTAAACGTGTTGGTTGATAAAATGATTAAGTTATAAAGAAAGATCACAATTTAGGGGTCTGGATTCGCTACGGAGCACATTTCCGTTTATTCAGTTTGGTTTGGAGAAAGACACGCACAATCTATCCAAATTGTCCTGATTTTTCACAAAAAGTTTGTTTTTACTTCATTAATCTGAAAATATGCTTTTTGATCACTCTTAATGTTCTGATATTCTAACAGGTTCGTTAATCACAAACCCGTCAGTTTTTATCAGAATTGAATTTACTTAATAATCAAATTAGCACAACTAATGATCAGTTTATCATTAAATTATGAAAATTTAAACACTTATCAATTAAACTATGTAGATTTTTATAAAAATATTTCTGGAAATTTTTACTGATTTATTAATTCATAAAAATTTATTTTATATGCTATATTTAGCCCAAAAATCGTCCGTTTGTAACAAACAATTTCTGAAAAATCAGGAAAAATTCCTGAATAATAAAAATACTTTCCAAAACAACCTGTAAAATTCTCAAAAGCTAACAACCTTGCCAAATATACATTTCGAGCCAAAAATGACTATGCAAATCCAAATAAACGCGAATCCACAAAGCATAGTTAGGTTTTTCCAAATGACCCAAAATTTCACATGTATTCATATTATACCAAATATGAGTTCCCCACAAAATTTCCTAATTTTTCAAGTATTTTAAGTAATTTTCCTAAATAAACGTCCCTATTGGGTAATAAATTCGCCAAATATTCTCGGATGGTCGAAATATTACCAAATTTGGACAGAGACTCATTCATATGGTACCTGATGTCCCTGAGAAAGTTTACAGGCTAAACATATGTACATCACAATCTAACCCTAAATAGCCCGTAATCGAGCAATTCGGCATTACCTTTGCGTTTTTCATCCATTTTCGCTATATTAATCCTTTTTCCGGGTCTGTGTGATTCTAAGTAAGATAGGTGCAATTTCTATATCACAAACCAAGCGTGTATCATCAACCAAACAGCCTCAAAACTTAGGGTTTAGGTTAGTCCTTTAAACCGAACTTTTGAACCGTAAAAACGTCGTTTATACCCTCTAATCCGTGTTTATGGCCAAAAAAGAGTATGATTCTCATTCCTAACCATGTGTAGGTTCAAAACATGTTTATGAACAGTTTTTAGGGTTTTTTCATGGCTAGGAGTGATTTTTGATAATCAAACTACGTTTATATGTAATTAAACATGGTTAAATAAGTAAAAGAATAATTAAAATGATGGATTTACCTTGTGTTCTTGAGAATATGGTAAAGACCTGAGATTTTTCCAGAATTTATGATGTTTTTCTGATGTCAAAAATATCTAAGAGGTATTATATAATAAAAGAAACTTAGGGGTGGGGGTTTCCCGTTAGTTGGGGCTGGGAGTCAAAGCCCCCAGGGTCTTTTTGGCCCATATGCCTCGTTTTGCATGTTAGAACGTGAAAGGCCAAGTCCAAATTTATTTCAGTTTCGGTTTTTGGTGCGCATCGGATACGACAAACAACGCAAAAAAACGAGCGTTTTTTTTTTGCCATTTTTCTGTAATTTATAAAAACATATCATTTGTTTGTAAAAATCGAAAATATTTTCATGGATCGCTTAAAACTTTCCCAGTAAGTGTTTTGTAAGTCTTTTGCGGCTTAACGGATGATACAATGCTTGTTTAATAACTACATTTCGCGTTTAAGTTCATATCGGGTAGTTAAACGAGTATGCTTTCGTTTAACTGGTTTGATATCATACTAAGGCCCTAATACCAATATGTTGGCCTATAATAAACATATATCACTTATAGATGGCCCCTGGGGATATCTGGGTCATAACTAGACCCGTTCGGTTGTTTGATTGCTCGTTACGCAATAAGCGGTTAATCACTTATCAATAAACAAATACTAAGGCATACTCGATTTTGTCATGAATGTCACAAGAAAGGAGTGTCATCCATTTTGGTTAGATTGTTCTAGTTTAATCATGTGTTTGTTATCTTCATTCTCTTTGATCTACACCATAATACTCATTTGAACTAAACCTCCATTTAACATCTAAAATCTATAAAGAAGCTTTGTTCTAATTGATGATTATAATGAATATGTGAATTAGTTTTTGTGAAGTATATGGTTATTTTGCAATTATACTTTGATGAGACATGTTTTTTTATCTTAAATTACTTAATCAAGATTGATGGTTAGCACTCATTCATGATTCATTCATGTTCTTGGAAACAAGAAATGCTAAAAAGAATATCTTGATATTTATCCAAAACATGTATCCTTGTATTGTACTTAAAAATGATGAGATACAAGCTATGATCAATTTCTCTAGTTTTGGTAATTCTGAAATAAAATTGTTAGCATGATTGATTAGGTTATTATGCTAGTTAAAGAAATTATATGTTAATGGAATGTGTAATTATAATATACTTAAATCAACCAAGGGGAGGTTGTGTGAATAAACTATAACCACCCGAAGTTGTTAGAATTGGTATTTGAGAAATTGAAGTCAATCCTAATCTTAATACTTCACTAAAACTACTTGCTTACTTAAATTGACATTTTCGTGTTAGACATGAAGATATGCATTCTACTTTCTTCTTTGTCATAGGATAATTCACTTAGAAATAAGGGGTTATTCTATCTTATATTATTAAAGAAAGTTCATTACATATTCATAATATTAATCATCAAGAAAAAATGGAGTGGATTCTTGATTTATGATGGTAACCTTTAATTATTGATTTTCTCGTTTAAAAACTAAAAGGTAAACTAAATCCAAAAGCTAAACCCTAAAAGGTAAACTAAACCCAAAAGCTAAACCCGAAGGCTAAACTAAATCTTTTTTGGAGGTGTTTTTGGAGTAGTTCAAAATTAGAGAAGTTAAGAAAGGACAATTTTGTCAATATAAAATTTTCATTAAAGGATGGGTCAATATGCAATTGAATGTTTTGGTTGGGTAAATATGTAATTAAACATGGTGTAGAGGGGGAAATATGCAACTGATCATTTTTAATAATACATTGACACACATAAATGTTAGTCATAAATGCAATGTCGTAAATGTGAGTCATAAACGCGTGTCATAAATGTGTGTCATTAAATATAACACGGGAAATCGTGTCATAATCAATATATAACTGGGACTTCATCGCCACGCATTTGCGTGTCATAAGTGCCCTTTAATGACACGCAATGCATGTCATTGAAAGCCTTTTTTCTAGTAGTGTAATTGCAACAAAATGAGATACTTGAAAATCCATTAATGCACATTTTGAGGTCAGAATTTTCACCACAAGGACATTTTCGTTCAGTTAACTTGATAAAAGTATGCATTTTTCATTTATAATATTTTCCAACAAAAAAACCATGAAACCCTATCACTACAACCATCATCGTTCAGGCTATGTGATTCTCAGCAATCTTGTACTAGGTCATAGATTTGAATCCTCCGATGAATCTGCAAATTCTTCCTTGTACATTTCCTCAATCATCGGTTTCCATAGTCGAACACGAGCATTTATGAACCAATTTGACCATTAGAAATCCGAACCTCACACATGAATGGATGAGTTTTTAAGTTAAAGTTAATTACGTGGTTCTTTGACAATCCTGTTTGTGATGCCAACAGAAGTTTTTCATTGTCATTTGGGTACCTGTGACAGATAACAAGAACTATTCAAATTCAGTAAAATTTAGAGTGATGAAAGGTATGACTAGAGGTGGCAATTTCAACCAATTTTTGTATGAATGTGTCAAATCAAGTCATGTTTATCTTTAAAGGATCAAGCCAGTAAAATTAAAGGAAAACATTGGCCAAATGATTTATTGTTAATGAATAAAGCTGACTAAAATAGTATCAATAAGTGATAGCTTTGGAACCGAGGTCTAAGTGGAAGGAGCATTTCTATCCTAGATGAAGGGTTTGCCGTCATCCAATCCTTAACAATAGTAAATTTGGTATGAGTGGAATCGGGTATGTTTATTTGCTTGTTTACTAGAATAATATAATTTTGTAGTCAAAGTTCAAAAATTAGTTATTTATAAAATAGTATGTTTTGACAAAACTAAGGTGAGGTCTCACTAGAAGGAGTACTCTATCTCATGAGTTAGTGGAAATGTTTTCCCTCATCGCACCATCTCCATACCCTAATCTATGAGTGTGAATGTGTACATTTGCTTATTATGAATTTTAATAAAACATGTTATTTGAGTTAACCCAACGGACTAGTGCATTGTACTTACGGATAGAGGAAGTGCTCGAAGAGCCAGGACTGTAGAATCATGACAGAAGTCTCTGGTAAACCACGAATAGGTCTCCAAGTTTGTGTTGGGCCAGACATCATTCCAAGCTGTTGAAGGGCGATCCGGTTATGTCTATTGGTTTCTTTATCAAGCAAGCTTAGCTGCGAAAAACCCGTCTTTACTTTGGGAAAATCTTGCATGATTTTCTTTCGGGTAGCGAAAATTTGACACAAAATTGCATCTTTTAAGCTTGAAAAATGTCCTGACATTGCATTAAGAGCTAATACAGTGTATGATTTCCCAGATCCTAAACCTGCATTTGATTCAAATGAAGAAACCACCTCTTCTAGCTTCTGAAAATATTGTTCGTACTTTCTCTCAACCTAAAAATAAACCAGAAAAAACAGTTTCTCAAATCATTAGATGATCATTAAGATATTAACATATTGTTTTAATAATAGTACCTCTTCTAATAAAGAAATGAGCTTTCCTAAAGTTGCTTGATGTTCTTGTTTTTCTATTGACAACCCATTGCTGCATAATTCCGCTTTCAGTTGGGAACATAATTGTAACGAGCCTTGTTGACCCGAACCCGATAAATTACTTGCATATGACTTGTTGATAGACTCGAGATCGATCACGTTAATACTAACAAGCTCTTCAAGTAAAGACTGAGTTGGTTTTAAGTATCTTGAACCAGCGGGTGAGTGTGTTCCATAGCATGTGTAAGAAGCTTGATTAAGTGAAGATAAAGAAGAATAACATCTTTCTTCTGAAAGATTTAAGTTTTTTCTTATCTTTTCTTCATCAGAAACCAAAAAACGTCTTTCTCCACTGCATTGAGTTGAAGATGGAAATAGCAAACCACACCCTAAAGAGAGTGAAAGTTTTTTATTTTGGTGATAGTGGTTAAGGTGTGGTTCGTATGACATTGCAGGAGCTTGAATGAGGTCAAATGATCTTGAAATTCTGTCACCAATGGTTGGACCAGCATCATGAGATTGAGGTGCATATGATCCAAGATTTCTAAAGTCAACTATGTAAGGTTCAAAAGGCTGACTTTCATAGTGGGTTGAGTTTGAAATTAGAAATTGATGAATGATATTAGGGTTTGAAGGGGAATCTGGTTGCACCATGATCAACAACCGGAACTCAAGATTGATGAACAAGAAAAATTAACACCACCCAAGTGCCAAAGTTTTGATCATTTAGCTGAAATAAGTAAAAGAAAATGAATAACTATAAGAAAAACTTGATAAAATGAAGAAGAGAGGAGAAAAAGATGTTTACTTTAATAATTTGATGAAAAGCAAGCAACTTTGGGATTCAAAAGTTTGCAGAATGTGGAAAACCAAGACAAACAGCTTTAGATTGAGCAAACGTGCTTCAACTTTGCTTAATATGTTGCAACATTTATCCAGGAAAAGTAAAATGATTCTCTCTCTCTCTCTCTCTATATATATATATGTGTGTGTGTGTATTTTTCGATCTCTCTCTAGTTGCAACCAATAGACCTTGTAAGATCTATGCAAACAAATAAAACCTATATAATCAGCTAGACTTCAAATGCAAAACTTGCAAATGAACATGAATTGAACAAAATAGATGGTCCCCTACTCCTTTCTCTGACTACAAAACAACAACAACAAAAGCATCTCTCGCCAGCTTTCTTTTTAGTTTGCCTGCTGCCTTGCTACAAATTTCGTTGGGGGACTCAAAAAGTCCAAGAATTAAATCAACATTTTTAGTGTAATTATGATTTATACCCCTTTTTTTCTAAGTTTCGTAATCATGTTATTTGGGGGCTGCAATTTATGACATTATGTAATTAATACGACATGATTTGATACAAAGTTAAACAGGTTAGTGCTTGGGGTAAATAGGTCGACATACGAATTACACAACTAAAACTGTGGCTAAACGTTTTCAACCCACCTAACTTGTTTATGACACACACAACAAATTTAACTTATCTTGTTAAAATGGTTAATAGGTCGTTATGAGAAGTTTATAACCCCCTTTTTTTTTTAATCACGAGAGCATAGTTTTACAAATGATAAATATGGATTGTAATTTTTGGTGACTTTTTATTTTATCATGTTAATTGTGTCCTATTACTTTTTAGTGAATTTGGTAACCGTACTGTTAAGTGAGTTATGCTATTAGAGTTATTGAGTTGTTTTGTATTTAATCGTGTTAACGATGTCGTGCCATCAAAATCATGTATCGACTTAAATTTAATCATGTCAAGCTTGTCATGTTGGCTAATCCATCTATTAAGCATGCCTACTATTCAACAAAATGAAATTATTTAAATATGGTGTATCCGGGTTCACTAATCGTGTTAAAAGTATTATGTCAAGTTCGACCGTTTTAATTAAACAACTCATTTTGCCTGCCTATCATTGCTATACTCATCTAGAGTATTTAGCCCTCTTTCAATGAAAAAATAAAGGTTCTATTTTGTCTTAATTAATAATGCATTTGGCCTGTTTATAGATAAATGAATCACATACATGTTCTGTTATATGATTTGTTTTAAATGTATTATATATAACACTAATATATTTGCATAGTAAATCTCCCGGCTGGTGCCGGCTTTTCCCCGGGTGTTCACGGGCACACCTTCGTGCACTCTACTAACGCTTAAATAACTGACTTTGAAACAAACAACGAGAAAAGTTATCGGTGTGCTGATGAGATTGATTTATGTGGTAAGATGGATGTTGAAATTTTTTGTTCTTTTTGGCTTCTTCCATTTGTTTAATGTTAATATTAATTAATATATTATGAATGATAACATCTCTTTGGGCCACTGGTCGATTAAAGGGTCTGCACTATCTTAATATTTCCAGTTTAATTCCAACAGGAAAGCATACTTTATTCCTACCCTAACCCCCACCCACCTCTGAAGAACTCTGCCTTTCATGGAGTGTGAATCTTTGGTCCGACACACTTGTGAATAGTACATACATACATGCGGCATGCTAAAATCAAAATTTTGACCGACTTCGTTTCGAAATTATTGTACCAAAAGAACATTAGAAAGCCTATAAAAACAATTTTTTAAGGTTATATGAAAAATTTATGTAGCAAACTTACTTTTGGCGGTTTATAATAAATCTTATCTATTTATAATGTATCTGTTAAAAGATTCAATTCAAATGGTAATCTATTATGCTTCTTTTTTATTTTGTTAAAACATTTTCTAATAAATGTTAATTTTGTTAATTTTTGCATGTTGAACTGTCACTTAACCGGAGGGGGTGATTTGCTATTTCTTGGAAAGTATATGGCTGATTTTGAGGACTTTTGCTCCTATTATTCAAGCATAAATAGGTCTCATTCATCATTTGGAGAATATACAGCAGCAACATTCATCGTACACAGTCCTCCGGCTTCTTTCATTCAATCCTTTGGTGATGATACATCCGCTGCATACACTCTTCGCAACCAGTAGGCTGCTGATCAAACATCATCTTTACACTATGAAGCTTGAATAATCTATGATGACCAGTATAATACTTTTTCATGTTAATCACTGTTAAATTTTGATTCTTGCTTGTATCTGTAAGGATTTCGTGTTCAATAAAACTTTTTTTTAAATTTTCAAACTAAAGAACTCTTACTATTAGTTGATAATCTTTTTTTTGCTTGTATTGCAGTGACCTTGTTTTTGGTTGTTTTTATTCTCAGATTTGTGTGGTACTCTTGTGAACTTCACGGTTCTTTGGTGAGATTGCTATTGTTCATGAATTGAGTGTGACTTTTCTACTTGAGAAAAAAAAAAAAAAAAGAAGCAGAAAAGGAATTCGCAAGAATCAATCTTGGGATTTAATCACCCAAGTCTGATTAACCTTTACTTCAAATCATAAAATTTTTCCTGTTAAATGACATACCTGTGAGATCCTTCCATCCCTTCTATTTTAAATTTTTTGTTTTTGCATTAGGCATTTGTGGCTGGGTTAGAAGGACCAGCAATTGTCTTGATAAACAGGGAGAGCCATCCCCTGTATTGTGTGCATCTAGGCATCCTAAGGACTTTGTTTGGTTAAATTGTCTGGTTGGTTCTTTATATCATTTGGTGTTGCGCGCTCTCTATCTTTATAGTTTTTTAAATGGCCGATAGAATGAGCAACCTTGATTTCGCTGACCCCTTATATCTTTACTCATCTGATACAAACAATCTATCTATAATAACTTTGAAGTTAATCGGGGCTGAAAATTATGCTATATGGGCAAGTTCAATGGAGCTTGCCCTTCTTGTCAAAAATAAAACTAGGTTTATAGATGGATCTTGTGTCAAATCCACTACCAATCCCATTCTTGCAATGCAATAGGAAAGGTGCAACTCTGTTGTATTATCATGAATTCTTAATTCGATAAGTGAAGAGCTTTATGTTGGGCAAATATTTTCAAAGTTGCTTTTGAAGTCTGGACTGAACTAAAAGAAACATATAATAAGATAGATGGGTCCATAATATATAATTTACATAGACCAATTAACTCCACATGTCAGAATGGTTCATCCATCTCTGATTACTATCACAAGTTAAACAGTATGTGGAGGCAATATGACATGTTAATTAATCTCCCTAAGTTCACTTGTGCTGCTGCTACTACTGAACTCTCAAACTTTAATCAAAGAATTAAGCTTATGCAGTTCTTAATGGGTCTTGATGATTCCTATCAACCTCTTAGAACTCAGATTCTTTCGAAAGAACCTCTTCCTACGGTTAAGAATGCTTTTGCCTTAATTTCCAATGAAGAATCCCATAGGGCCCTCAATCCATCAGGTAAAACTCAGGCCACCGCTTTTGCTAGTAGAGATCCTAACCTGAGAAGAAAATCCAACAAACATGAACCCCTTAAATGCTTACATTGCAATCTCACTGGTCACACCACTGATAAATGCTTTGAACTTGTTGGGTATCCCCCTAATTATAAGAAGAAGTCTAATATTCAAAGGGCCTAACAAATCTCAAACAATGATCAAGATAAACCAAAATTGGCCAATGCTGCTTAAACAAGTCCGTTTCCTTTCACACCTGATCAAGTTAACAAGATCATGTCCTTGATCTGTCAAACTTCTGGAAGTGAGTGTCCCACCTCTAATATGTCAGGTAAGTTTTTCTGCTCTATTGGTTGGAACACCTTTTTTTTGTCTAAACAGTTATAAAAACATGAATTTTTCTAATCATTGGGTTATTGACTCCGGGGCTAACCAACACATGGTAACCTCTGAAACGGGTCTTGTTAATTGTACCGATGTTTCTGATCTTAACCTCACTATTTCACACCCTAACGGAACGAAGGCTCACATAACTAAAATTGGCTGATCATGTTACCCTTAATAATGTGTTGGTAATTCCCGAATATAGTGTCAATCTATTATCTGTGAATAAAATGGTAAAAGAAAACAAAGTTTACAGCCTATTTACTGAAAATAACTGCTATATTTAGGACTTTCAGCGCCAGAAACATATAGGGGGTTTGTACTTTGTCAACATCTTTAATAAGAGTCAGTCAGTTGGTGATTCTTTCTTTGCTAAATCTGTCGCTCTCTCTGTTAAACTATGGCATAACAGGTTGGGTCACCTCGCAGAAAATGTTCTACATGTTCTTAAAAATGTTCTATCTATGAATAATACTAAATCTATTGACCCATGTGATGTTTGTCATCAAGCTAAACAAACCAGATTTGCTTTTACTCCAAGTGACCACAAATCTAATGAACTGGGAGACCTGGTTCATATGGACCTATGGGGACCATTTAGAGTAACAAGCAGAGAAGGTTATAAATATTTTCTAATAATTGTTGACGATCATTCTCATGCTGTATGGGTATACCTTTTAAAATCAAAAGATGAAGTGTTTCAAAAAATCATAGTCTTCTTCAAATTAATTGAAACTCAGTTTAACAAAAAAATAAAAATTTGTCGGTCCGATAATGGGACTGAGTTTGTCAACAAACATGTAGAACATTTCTTTGAAAAAAATGGGGTTATACACCAAACCTCGTGTGCTTACACACCTCAACAAAATGGCATAGTTGAGCGAAAGTATAGACATTTACTTAATGCTGCTAGATCTCTCATGTTTCAGGGTAACCTTCCCCTCAATATGTGAAATGAATGTGTGTTGACTGCTACGTACATCATAAATAGGATCCCGTCTTCTATCATTTCTGGTAAATCTCCTTATGAACTGTTGTTTAAAAGAAAACCTTCTCTTTTACATCTTAGAAGTTTCGGATGTCATGCCTTTTGCACTAACTTAAACCCTTCAAATAAATTTGACTCTAGATCAATTAAATATGTTTTTATTGGGTATTCTATTAAAAAAGAGGATATAAAATGTGGGATTTAGAAAAAAGAACTTCATTTTTCTCTAGAGATGTAAAATTTTACGAAGATATCTTTCCTTTCAACCAAAAAACCACTAATGATTTGTTGGTTTAAAACTTTTTGATGATTTACTTGAAAAAATGTAAAAGACAAGACACCCACACCCGATGATGAGATAAAGGTATCAAAAAATCATAAGGGGCATGACGGTGAGGTTCAGCAACCGGACACTCTAACTAAGACTGCTAGCACTGAAGAAGGTGGATTCGAGAGGCATAGCGGTGAAACCGCAGCCGAACAAATTGACAGAAGTCAAACCGTTGACACTGTTAATTTCTCGGAACCCCTATCTCTAAGTCATGAAAACTCTGATAGAGGTACTAGGATGGCAGAACCCGCTGAAACTCCTAGGACTGAGTCTACTGATTCTGAGGGTGTACCTGGACCAAATCAACAAACCACAACAACTCTAAGGAGATCTCTAGAAAATCAACCATGCCTAAAAAATTCGATCAATATGTTATTGAAGGCAAGGTAAAATACGGGATTGAAAAGGTGGTCAACTATTCTAATCTTTCACATGAAAACTTCTGTTTTGTGTCAAATCTTAACAAAAGTCTTGAACCTAACACTTATTCTATGGCTTCCAAAGATCCAAATTTGGTCAATGCCATGAATATGGAAATGGAGGCCCTTCATAAAAATAATACATGGGTTCTAACTGACCTTCCTAAAGACAAAACCCATTGGATGTAAATGGAAATATAAGATTAAATATAAATCCAACGGGGAAATAGAACGCTATAAAGCTAGACTCGTTGCTAAAGGTTACAGTAAAAAAGAAGGACTGGACTTTGATGAAATGTTCTCACCCGTTGTGAAAATGGCCACAATAAGGTGTGTCATCAGCATTGCTGTCCAAAAAAATTGGTCTCTACATCAGTTAGACGTCAATAATGCTTTCTTATATGGGTCTCTCAATGAGGAGGTTTACATGACATTGCTAGAAAGGTTCTACAATAAGAATGAAACAAAAGTGTGTAAACTAACAAAATCCCTATACCGTTTAAAACAAGCACCCAGGCAATGGAATGAAAAACTTACCTCAATTCTTACTAATATTGGTTTTAAACAAAGTAAAAATGACTATTCTCTGTTTGTTAAAACTGAAAAAGACTCAATATGTGCTTTACTTGTCTATGTTGATGACATAACTCTAACTGGGAACAATGACTCTTGTCGCACCCCGCCTTCGGGCCTAGGCGTGTGACTCACAGTTGGTACCGATTCTGTCAGTTTATCAAAGTTTGTAGCGGAAAATGATATTTTAAAATATTTACTTTCATAATATAGGGAATTAAATACTCTTCTTTGTTTTACAAAATTTCTTGTTTAAAACAAGTTTAATATATATGCTTCATTACAAAATTAACCGAGCCATCAGCTGCATTCTATGCCTAGTGATCTTCTATCTCCACTGGCACATCCATCTCTATACCTTACTCTTGGTTACCTGAAAACATTTTGAAAATACGTCAGCCATATGCTGGTGAATACGCTGACTCAATAAAACATTTTCACAATTCGTAATGACACAACACCAATAGTGTTCAACGACTCAGTGGGTCTCAATCCCATCTCATCGAAACTAAACATACGCACAAACCACATAATCGGACTTCACTCGCCCTAGAGACTGTCACTTGCCTCATGGTTAGTATGTTTGTAGTGTGCCCACTACTATACATATATGTAAGGATCCAGACACATGTGTATTTTAGTCTGAGTGTTTAGTACTACCTTGTATCAAAACGTTTTAAAGGATTTGAACCAACCATCATGCAATTATTTCCATAACTCTTTTACATATGGATAATAGTCCATAGTTTTAAAGAGTAAATATCTTTTTAAAATATACAGTACATAGACGTATTCACGTCATAAAACATTTCACACTGTAAAAAGGTTTGGACGTATTCACCTTTTGTTGATTTCAAGATTTCTCACCAACAAATGTCTGATATTTATCTCGGACCTATAGTACGAGAATAACGTTCTATAAATAACTAGATCTATGATCTAGCTTTAGACCTTAAGTCTATTTGCATAACTTTTACCTTGACATTCATTTCATTTTATAAAACATTTATATACTACGTTTCTTTATCATGAAGAAACGTATATATATTTCATTTATTAATCCAGAAGATATATCTTTATAATAAAGAATAATATTTTATTCATAATCTTATCCTATGAAAGCTAAATTTCACTTATTATTTGATCAAGGTATAGAGTATACTCCTGACTAGGGTCTTAGCCATATATAATAAAATAATCGGGCAGAACCCCTACCTTGTATGGCTTTCTTATATGAAACACTAAAACTTTACGTGGGCAGCACTCCTACTTTCGATTGCTTTCTTATCGCATAAGATACGGGCTTGATTATCGGATAACCAGTTCATACCTAAGACGATATCAAAGTTTTCCAATGTCATGGGTAGCAACTGGACATGTATGACATGTCCTGCTAGTAAAAGTTGACTCTTTTTCAAGACTTCAGATATTCTAACCTGATTACCATCGGCCGTTTCTACCACAAGAGATTTGTTTAACTTAACTAAGGGTTCATTTAATAGGCTGCAAAATTTCTTATCTATAAAAATTTTCAAATTTGTTCATTTTTAGTCCCAGATCTTTTGGTAACTTGCCACATTTCGAGTTCGTCTCATCATTCAAAAATATAAAGGCGGCTCTTGGCGATGCGAGTGTGCGCCATCAAAGCGCCACATTGCGCCCATCGCCCTTCACCCGAGCCCGTGCCCGTGCGCGTCGGGTGCTTCGCACCCTCTGCTAGGACTAATGAGAGTGGTTAGCCATACAAGAACATTATCATGGAAAACTCCTTCCTTATAAAATGATTTCATTTCTTTCCCACTTTCCATATGGGATGGAATTTTCCTTACTTATTCCCTTAGCATAAAAATGCTTTCTTTTCTTTACCATACATTTCCCATTACTTATCTCATGCATATTTTAGTCCTTTAACTTTATAAACTTGTCAAATTTGTACCAAAATTTTGTGGATGTTACAACTCTGTTCTTGAAAATGTTAAGTCCAGCCTAATGTCTAAATTCATGATAAAAGACCTACGTGAACTTAAGTACTTCTTGGGTATAGAAGTCTTAAAGACCTAAAAAGGATTGGTTTTATCACAAAGGAAATATTGTCTTGACCTTCTAATGGAATTTGGGATGCTTGCATCCAAACCTGTTGGCAACCCAATCGAGCAAATGTAGTAGTAACTGACAAACAAAGCTCCTTCAAAGAAGATTTTGAATTGTCAAATATTACTGGCTACCAAAAACTGATTGGGAAATTAATCCACCTCACTTTGACCAAACCCGACATTTCATATACTGTTGGTTGTCTAAGTCAATTTATGCATAAGCCTCTTGACTCTCACCTTAAAATTGCTATGAGACTACTAATGTATCTAAAGGGATCTCCTGGGAAAGGCTGCCTATTTAGCAAAAGCAATAACTTCAATATATCAGCTTATGCTGATTCTGATTTGGGAAAATGCTTGGCTACCCGAAGGAGCATCTCTGGTATCTCGGTAACTCTCTAATTTCATGGAGAAGCAAGAAACAACCCACAGTTTCTCGCTCTTCTGCAGAAGCTGAATATAGAGCCATGGGAGTGGCTGGTTGCGAGGTAACATGGTTAATTAAACTCTTGGCTGATTTAAATATTAACTGCAAGTGACCTGTGTCCTTATTTTGTGATAATAAAGCTGCTATCCTCATGTCTGCTAATACGGTTTTCCATGATCGGACAAAACATTTTGAGATTGACCTTCACACTATTGGGAAAAGGTTATGGCTGGAGTCTTTAAGGTGGAAAAAATTCATACAACTGATCAACCAGCCGATATATTTACAAACGGCCTTAGCATTTCACAACACAATCTTCTGTGTGAAAAACTATATCTATTTGACCCTTTCGCACCATTGAATTGAGGGGGCATGTTAAAAGATTCAATTCAAATGGTAATCTATTATGTTCCTTTTTTATTTCTTTATGGTTTTTTGGTAAACATTTTCTAATAAATGTTAATTTTATTAATTTTGGCATGTTGAACTGTCACTTAACCGGAGGGAGTGATTTGCTATTTCTTGGAAAGTATATGGCTGATTTTGAGGACTTTTGCTCCTATTATTCAAGCATAAATAGGTCTCATTCATCCTTTGGAGAATATACAGTAGCAACATTCATTGTACACAGTCCTCTGTCTTTCATTCAATCCTTTGGTGCTGATACATCCGCTGCATACACTCTTCGCAACCAGTAGGCTGCTGATCAAACATCATCTTTACACCATGAAGCTTAAATAATCTATGATGACCAGTGTAATACTTTTTCATGTTAATCACTGTTAAATTTTGATTCTTGCTTGTATCTTTTAGGATTTCGTGTTCAATAAAATTGTGTTTCTTGTTACAATTGCTCAAAGGAAACCATATTCTTAACAGTATCATAACCACTTCCTCTCGCATTGCTGTTGGAATTTTGTATGCATAAAACATAGAATAAAAAAATTACAAACGTGAAGTTGGATGCTACAAGGTTACAAAAATTACAAACATGAAGTTGGATGTTACAAGGTTACATTGCCGTACGGTACCGTTATGATACGGGTAGTGAAAAATACCGAAACCTAATGGCATCAAAACCAAAAAACTTAAAACTAGATATTAATTGGTACGATACGATGTTGTTCGAGCAAGATAGCTTGGGTTCGGTTAGATTTAGTTAAAAATGATGTTGTGTTACAAAATTAAAATGTCTATATACAAAAAGTTCTCTCGTGCGATGTTGTACGATTCGGTTCTTCACGTCTCATGGTACTACTGTTATACCATGTTTACACTCGAATTAAGTGTACAACAATAAAAATCTGTTTTTAATCGAATACAACTTTGTTTTTTCTTATATATAAAAAAATTATAATGGAATGTTAAGATAAGAATATAAAGGGGAAGTTTAGAATGAAAACCCACTTGAGTTGTGAAAATCCGTGAAAACTCTATGTAACATTTTTTTTGTTTTTGTTTTAAACACGTAATATATGTTGTAACATTTAATACAAAACATCGAAAACTAAAAAAAAATTGTTTTGCTATTTTTAACATTTTTTTACTAATTTTTATATATGTTTTCAAGAGAGAGAAAAATTTATATTTATATTTACATTTTTTATTCACTTTAATTGTAGGCCACAAGATTTAAACTTTAATTAAAAGCATGTGGTTAAGATTGAGTTTCTAGAGTTTTCACAACTCAAGTGAGTTTTTATTTTAACCTTACCCAAGATAAAAATTAATAATTGTAAAAAAAGCTAAAGAAGAACATTCATAAATTGGGTAAAAAATGTATATTATTAATAGTATAATAGTATAACTTAAAAATTAAAAAAAAAATAATAAATTTGCATGCCTCAAAGCAAGATGTGATATAAGGAATATGTTATTATTCACCGTTCTCATAGAACAAAACAGAGCATTTTACTTTTAGTATGTACTAGCAATAAACTCTAGAAATTATTTATTAACATACTATTTATTACCACCTTGGGGTTTATTTGTACTTTTGTGTTTGACGTTTGGCGTGTGCTGCACTTTTGGTGCCTTATTGCTTGGGGTTGTGTGATTACCAGCAATTATAGACTATAGAAGCTATGATTATTACTTGAGATCATGTCCGGAAAGGAGGGGTGTAGGTAAGGGAAAAGGTAGGGGACATTCACTCCGTTTGGCTTCCTGGAATGTAGGAACTCTAAGTCGTAAGTTGTTGGAGATAGTAGATGTGCTTAAAAGGCGTAGGGTTCAAATTGCATGCCTTCAGGAGTCTAGATGGAAATGGCATAAAGGGGCCGAGTGTAATGGGTATAAATTGTGGTACTCGGGGTCTGACGGAACTAAGAATGGGGTAGGTTTCCTAGTGGCTAAGGAACTTCACACTAGTGTGGTGGAGGTGATAAGGCATAATGATAGGATTATGGTGTTAAGACTTGTACTAGGAGAGGAAGTAGTGACTGTAGTTTGTGCTTACGCACCTCATGCCGGACTGGGAGATCAGGAAAATAAAGATTTTTGTGATTGTTTAGACGCGGTGGTAAAAGCCATACCTAGGGATGAGAGGATGTGCATAGGAGGTGATTTTAATGGTCATATTAGTAAGGATAGTGATCGTTTCCAAGCCATTCACGAGGGTTTTGGGTTTGGTGTTAGGAATGAATCCGGCACAGATCTTCTGGACTTTGTAGTGGCCCATGACTTAGGTATTTTAAATTCGTTCTTTAAGAAAAGAGAATCTCATTTGATTACCTTTAACAGCGGGGGGGGGGGGGGGGGGGGATACAACACACAGATCGACTACATATTGACGAGGCAAGGAGACCGACGGTGGTGGAGGGATTGAAAGGTAATACCGAGGGAGACGGTTGTGGCTCAACATCGATTGCTGGTAGCAGATATAGGCTTCAGGAATAAGTTTACAGAGAAGGAAGGAAAAGGTACACTTAAGATTCGATGGGAAATCTAAAGGATGACAAGATTACACTATTTAAGGATAAGCTTACCTCGACGACCTTTGTTCGAGTAGACGAGGACTCAAGCCATATGTGGGAAGCAATGGCGACAAAAATTGATCAAGTAGTGAAAGAGACTCTCGGGTTTACGACTGGAAAGACATGGGGCCATAAGGAGTCGTGGTGGTGGAATGAGGACGTACAAGACCAGATAAGGCACAACGAGGAAGTTTTTAAGGAGCTTATAAGGTGCATGAAAGAGGAAGAAAGAGTGGGATTGAGGGAGTACTAAAAAAAAGGCTAAAAGGGAGGCAAGAAGGCAGTGTCGGTGTCACACCCCGTTAAGCGAATGTTTCGGCGTTACCTTAGCGGGTTTGGCTCGTTTCCGACTTTCTAACCAAGTTTTCAGGTTCCTGTGCTTCTATGCAAGCTAGATACAAGTCCTATATCACAAACCAAGCAATTTTTCATCAACATAACAGCCCTTAACTTAGGGTTTCGGCTAGTGCACAAAAAACGAACTTTTGAACCGTAAAAACGCCGTTTCAAACCTTTAATCCGTGTTTATGGCCAAAAAACTATTATACCAGGTTCCTCACCATGTGTATGATCAAAACATGTTTATGGACCATTTTTAGGGTTTTTACATGGTTAGGAATGATTTTTGGCAATCAAGCTATGTTTATATGATATTAATCAAGTTTAAACGAGCCGAAAATCGATTATTTATGACATTTTTACCTAGTTTCTTGCTGGTTTTTGATGGAGAGCTGCTTGTGTCCAGAATTCTCATGAAAATGATTTCACAAAATATCTTAAACTTGTTTAATATTTAAAGGAAAACCAAGGGTAAAAAAGTCTTTTTTGGCGGGCTGGGCTTGTTGGGCCCCCTTTTGGGCCCATTTGGCCCACTTTTCTCGATTTACATGCCCGAACGTGAAATGCCGAGTCCAAATTTATTTCTGGTTCGGTTTTTGACGACAAAAATATATCGGGTGCGACAAACGGAGCGAAAACGAGTGTTTTCCGGCTAGTTTTGTGTAAAATTATAAAAACATACTGTACGTTTGTAAAAATCGAAAATATTTTCACGGATAGCTTAAAACATTTCAAACAAGTGTTTGGTAAGTCTTTTTCGGCTTAACGGATGATACAATGCTTGGTTTGTAACTATCTTTCGCGTTTAAATCTATAGCGGGTAGTTAAACGAGCATGTTTTCGTTTAACTTGTTTGCTATCAAACTAAGATCATATTACTAATATTTTAGCTTATATTAAACGTATAACACTTATAGATGCCCCCCCGGGATTTCTGGGTCATAACCCGACTCATTCGGTTAATCGTTCGTTTGTTACGCAAAAGGCGTTTATTTGCTTAATCGATAAATACGTACTGAGGTGTACCTTGTTTTAGCTCAAATGTCACATTCTCCCCCAGTTAGGAAATTTCGTTCCCGAAATTCAATATGCCAATTACGCCCTTTTAGGGAAAAGTTTATGAATAATGTTATCGATTTCATTCTTCTGTTTCCGTACACAATTGATTCCTCGTTGTGGATACTCCCCAAACTTATTCAATGAGATTTTATTGAGTCATACGTGTTTGACTTTCCCCTTTCAACATTTTCACGGGTTCTTTTATAGAGTTTAGTTGTATACAAGATTTCAGGTGGTACTAATTTCGTCATGTTGGTAAGGCACTCGTTCCGATTCGATATATATAAAATATCGGGAATGAGGTAATTTTGTTTAATACGTTATGGGATTAACCTTCTAGGCAATTTTGTACAGTTCCATGTATTTTCAAGTTAACTCATCGGTTTCATTAACTTAACTAACACCTTTCAAGAATCGTCACCTTCTCACATTCATCGGTATAGTACTCTGGTTAGCCTCAAGCGACTTTCAGTTTGTTTTCGATATTACGAGCTTTATCTTTGGTTTCCGGAATTGATTCAGGTTTTGTAATTTGGGAGTTGCCAATTTTCAATTAAATAAGGTAGCGAGTTACATTCTTGCCCGTTTAATATCTATATCTGTGTATCGGGGATTGAAATTACTGGTCTCACTTTCCTCTAATGTTTGAATATTGACTGTTTGTTAGAAGATTAAACACTGTATTCGTGTCGATTAGGGATCTAAGTTTCATACATAACTTACTAAGGATAAGATTTTGTTAAGGCGCGTTTTTTTTTTCAGTTGGGTAGTTGTTACAAATCAGAAGAAGGTATTTGGAGTGGATTAGTCAGGGAACTATTATTCAGCTTGAATTTCTTTCTCGGGATGTTTAAGGAACACGTGTTAAGGGTTCCATTTTAGTTTGTTTCCCACTTCCAATAGGGTATCTCGAATTGTTGTAGCATCTCCGAGGATCTTTAGTATTCCCCCAGAACTTATAATAGTGCACACTTTACAACACATGAGCCTATGATTCCTTCATAGATTTCGCTTGCATCTTTATACTAGTACTCAGTTTATCCAAACATCTGGCCTGACTTTTCCTTGTTCATCACTTGGTTATTAAGGCTATAAAAGTTTAAAGTTCAAGTTTCGGTTACGGATAGTATAGTTTTCCTCATCCGTGTTTCGTCATTGGGGTACTAGGTTTTGTTCCATGTACGAGATCACTTCTTTATCTAGAAGAGGCAGTATAACAGTTCTATTTCTATATATAACCTTCATTTGAACTCAATTAACTAGTCCATACTGACTATTACACAATGACTCCTCACTTCCACCGGGAGTGCATCGATAGGGAATAGCTAGTTATTTAGGTTAAGAAGGTAGTTTTTCGAGTAATATGGTTAGTATTTATAGTCTTACTTTTGGTGATTTCTATAGTATACAGAATTGTTATTTTACTAGACGGTATATTTTCTAATGTAATAACTTGTAGGAACGAAACGTCTATCAGTGTCCGTAATAAATAAACTAAAGTATATTAGGCATTACTAAGAACGTACCTGTCACTACATTTGTTCTATCCGGTTTATTCACAATACGTGACCCCCTAGTCGAGTTGAACGTCGATGCCAGTCCTTGCCTTTGTCTTTCCATCGCAATTGGGTTCAATCTAGGGCAGTCTTTCTTGATGTGCTCTATACTACCACACTCATAACATACATTACGGTTTATTATGGGTTGGTTTTGGTAGACTGGTTGTTGTCGTGTTGGTTGCGGTTGGGGTAGTTGTGAGTCCTGGAGTTGGGTTGGTGGATTTATAGTATTCATAACGGTTCTACAATTTCGGGCATAGTGTCCCACCTTCCCACATTTTTGACACACATTGGTCCGACATTCACCAACATGATGATAACCACATTTTCCACATCTAGGCAAAGGCCCGTTATACTTATCTTTCTTCACATCGGAACTGACCATAGTGTAATTTTGTATTGCAGGGCATGCACATTTATTATGTTGTCTTTCTTGTATTCCCGCTCCATAATTGGTTCGTTTTGTACCAGATGATTCCCCGGGCATTCTTAACGCACCACTTCTAATCAAATCAGAAGTTACAATGCCGGCTTGTAACACGGCATTTTCGAAAGTTACAGGGCCAGTTGAATTAACCAAACTCCTGACTTTGGGGGCTAAACCCCAAATGTAGCGTTCAGTACGTTTAGATTCTGGAGTAACTAACCATGGGACTAGACGAGCCAGTTCGTTAAAGCGATGGGTATACTCCAAGTGATCTGCACCCTTCATTTCTAGATTCCAAAACCTGCTAACAGATTGGCTGTTAGCAGGATTTTTACTGGGTATGGTTGTTGTTGTTGTATGTGCTAGTAATAAGAACCCCGCGCGTTACGGGGTGTAACTGTATATGTAATTAAGGTAAGCGTCGGGGTGTAACTGTATTTGTAATTTAGGTAAACCACATGAACAATTAGTCCTAGAAAATTAGTTAAAAGACAGTTCTGATGTCAAAGACCATCACAGCTAAATATCATCTAGTCTTTCTCCGACACTTTCGTCGTTTTCTCATCGCCGTTGGCATAGATCAGAACCAACAACAGTGATGGTGATCTAGTGATGTTGGTTGCGGAGGTATTGCGAATACGGTCGATAACTTCCATTTGGGTTGTCGCTTTGAGTCTGCCGCTTAGAGTCCGCTTGGCTAAACAAGAACAAAACGAAGCACAAACAAACCACACAATAGGTCACGGTTAACAAAACAACAACTAAAATTTGAAGATGATCGAACCAACTAAGGCAAGCGAATAACAAATGATTACCAAAAAGAACTCACTTGTAAGCGAATAACAAATGCTTACCAAAAAGAACTCACATGTAAGGCCGATTTCAACAAAACAAAGAAAGTAATGGGGAGGATAAAAGAGTGCACCTAGAAAGTAAAGGGGAAAAGGAAACATGACACGCATCAAACATACATTATATATAAGGAAAGTACGTAGTAAGGACTTGTACTTAAGGCAAAAAAAAAAAAAAAAAAAGAAAAAATTAAAAAATAACTTATACAGAAAATGAATAGTAATAATGTGAGGGGAAGGAAAGTTACAACTTAACATATAGTTAATATGAGGTGTGTACCTGAAAAAAAATCACACATCATACGAAACAAATTGGGATTTTTATAAATTTACTC
Organism: Bidens hawaiensis; assembly: GCF_021521415.1. NCBI lineage: Eukaryota > Viridiplantae > Streptophyta > Magnoliopsida > Asterales > Asteraceae > Bidens > Bidens hawaiensis. The sequence continues at coordinate 1,872,407 of NW_027491168.1, forward strand.
TTGCTAACACCTAGTAATTACATATTTCCCCAAGTATGAAATACTAGTTATATATTTCCCCTTTTGATTCAAAATTACCTATTTACCCCTATTTAAATGTTTAAAGTATCCCTTACAAAGTTATATTATTAATTACATCAAAACATCATCATCTTCTCTAAGTCTCCAACCATTGTGTTTGTGATCTCGGTAACTTGATGTTAAAAATATCACATATCCTAATCTCCCTCGAACCACCACACTTTCCCTCTTTCTCCTCTGAATTCCACCGTCTCCCTCCACTTATGCCCACTAGCGAGGCCAATTCCCCTACCCTGTAGCTCTCGAAACGCGTGTGGTCGCCGGAGATGAGACCGAGCAAACTAATAAAACGAGATGGTTGTGGACTTTGTGTGGTGGTGGTGGTTCGGCGGAAGTTGTAGCTCTTGATGGTGAAGATGACAAAGGTGAAGATGCCTTAGTGCAATGTATGAAGAAGAAGAAGAAGAAGAAGAAGAAGAAGAAGAAAGGTTAAAAAAAGGAAGAAGAAACATAGCATTGGTGTTGGACTCGGTCCTACAACACCAACTAAATTTAATATGTGGTTTTTATATTTTTATTATTTTTCTTTAAATAAAGGGTAAAACAGTTAATTCATAAGTAAATTTTAGTAAAATGGGTATATGTGTAATATGTATGTTGTATAAATGGGAGATATGTAATTGATTTTTTTAGGTTGGGGAAACATGTAATAAAGGATCTTAAGAAGGGGAATTATGTAAATGCGCCAAACAAATTAAACAATAACAATCATTTTTTTAACAAATTTAGTGCAACTAGTTGTCTAGGACTCCGAAAGACTTACTATCCGCATACAACTCACCTTAGGTGTTATCCCTATTAATGGCATACACTTGTTGGAATTGAACTCAGTCCCCTAGGAGATTCCCATAAAATTCTTGTCATGTCCATGGTTCAAACCCTAGTGCATCACCTTAAACTAAAATTCCCTTCTTTATTTGCAATTGCTAGATTTAACCTAGAGATTGTAAAGTAGGGACTCCGTGTTTGGAATTGGGCGTGGATGTGGCTTCCTAAAACAGAAGGTGAAACACAACAGTTGATCGAATGCCAAAATTTTCTGGTTAATATGTTAATTAAACAAGAAAGTGGCATGTGGGTATGATTGGGTTCTCAAAGTGGAATTTTTTTGGTTAGTTCAATCAGTGGACTGTTAGATGGTGAGCATGGAAACAATAATCAAAACTCGTATGGTTGGAGAATTGGATGCCAAAAAGGTAAATGTGTTTGGATGGAGAACTCGATTGGAAAAAAATAGCAACCCACATCGCTTTGTCAATAACTTTGATGCCGCAATTGTATGGAAGTTCCTGAAATGATTGGCCATCTATTCATTTCATGTTGCTTGACGGACTCAGTTTGGCTTGGTGCAAGTGACTACCTTTCTTCGCTTTTTCGATCATACATGTCCTCGATTATCACATGTATACAAAACCGAACCAAAGACCAAAAGAAGGTGACTCAAAACAATTTTTGGTATCACAATCTGAAGCATGTGGAGAACAAGAAACAACATGGTTTGTTTTAATATCTATACTCATACAAGCAAAATTGTGGAAGATGCCAAAAGACTAAGCTTTCTATGGATGACTACTAGATCAAAGAAACCTGATGCTCACCGGGAGCAACGTAGTAAACATGCTAATTTGAATATATTAAAATCTTTAAATAATCATTCATATACGTATAATAAAGTATGATAAATATTACGCATATTAAAGTTTTCAAAAATATAATCTAATTAAAATAATGTTAAATATTATATAACATAATAAAGTTAATAGGGTGAGTTCATTTTAGAACTTCAAAAAAGTGAAGGAAAGAGAAACTTAATAATAAAATATCCATCTAATCTTATTTGATCGGTTAGACTTTTTGTTGTGTTTTATGTTTATTTACTTCATATTTCTTATAAAACTAATGGAACAAATCCCCTTCTTTAACATCATGTGACTAAGGTGTCTAATCATCTGTTTGCACATATTAGTGTTACAAGGCTATTTTGGTCAAATTTGAAATTTTTACTCGTTTAAAGTTTCTAGCTCGTAAAAGTTTCTGACCTTTTATAATTTCATACATTTTATTATGCTATGGACATGTTGGAGTTAAACTTGGTCTCATACCAAGTCTCGGACCAAACAAACCGCATTAAATCGAATCTTTGCTTAAACACATAAGTTGATGTCTAAGAAACCGATTCTCGTATTTTCTTTTAGGTTTCTGTCTTGTTTTTAGTTTATATTAGTTCTTATGTTTTGGATATGTGGGAATCAACCTCGGTCTCATAGCAAGTCACAAACCGAACCAAAACCGAACTTTTGCTTAAACACATAAGTTAATGTTTAAGCAAGCAAGTCATGCCTTTTATCCTTGGATATTGTTTTATTTGATATATATAATATTCCTCATACTTTTGGCATGTCGGAACCGAGCTTAGCCTCATATCAAGTTTGGGTCAGCTAAACGAACACTTGCTTAAACTAGAGTTTTGGATTTTTAATTAATAAAACCCCCAAACTTGTTTAATTTCTGACTTTTATGAGTTATCTCATATATTCTATCATCAACAAAATTCGTGTTCGAATTTGATATTTTATCAAGCACCGAACTGGCTACACCAAACACTAAGTTAAGCTCGTTTGACGTTTACACTAAATTGTATTGGATAAAAACATAGGTTTCACTTAGAAACTGAATTATTTAAGTTATATTTCCATTTTCACATTTTGGTCAAGTCGGAACCGAACCCGAGCTAATATCGGGTGTAGGATCGGTAATAAACGAACACTTGTTAGCTATGAAATTTGGTGGTTTCATTATCAGATTCGTGCACCATGCACCGAACCGAACCGAAACCAATACTCTATTAGAGTTATGATATCAAAGGAAACAATCTAGACTAAATAGTTAAGCACCATATTTTTCCCGATTTTCATTTTTAAGAACTTATATATTTAATAGTTTCTTTACACTTATGAATAAAAACCCCAAATTTGAATTCAAGTTGAGTTTATTTTACTTTTATTTATTAACTAGTTGTAGTACCCGCGCGTTGTTGCGGAGGGAAAAAATAGACATAAAAAAGTTGAACCACACACAATTGTAAAAGATTAAAAGTATAAAAGTTGAAAGTGGAAAAATATTGGTGTTAAAACTAAAAATTGTTTTGTGACACGCTTATAAATTTTGAAAAGTGCAAGGGCCAAAAGTTAAAAAAAGAAAGAAAATGTGACAAAGTAAGAATAAAAGTATTAAAATAGGGAACTCAAAGAGGGTTAGAAAGTGGGTTAGAAAGTGGTACGGCATGTAAAGTAGATGAGAAATTATTAAGTCAAAGTTCTCCCAAAATTGTATATCTATAAAATCTTTTATTTCTCAGACTCGCTTGTTAAAAACCGAACCTTCTTGTTCACCCTCTTAAGGACCGACTCGTCTATTTTATCACTCGCTTCATTTTCATGTGAGTATTTACACTCCCTTTTTATGCTTTTATACTTTTGGGTGTAGCATGCATACCATATTCAAAATTACACGTTTTAAGACGTCAATGCTAGATCCACAATTCCACAATATGTGTTTATACGAACGATTGCTCGATTACTTGTTATTTGCCTCATTTTTATTACATGCTTAGGTGTTTATTGTTTTATGGTTTGGCCACATCCTCAATAAGTATGATCATACGCCCATAACTATTGCGGCTTCGTGCTAAATAGAATAGTCCCTCAGTTACATCTTCCTTGTAATATAGTTGTTATCTATTTGAAAGAGCCTCAGATATTTACATTACATAGAATAGTCCCTCAGATATTTACACATATGAATTGTGACCTTTTCCTCATTATATATATATAAAAAACTAATGTATTGTGTTGGGTTTGTAGGCCTTGTTGGGGCGTTTTATTATTTGAAGTTAAAAAAAAAGAAGAAGACGGGTATGGGCAGCGAGGCCCAAGCCCAGCCTAGTTTAAATTTCTTGCTCAACAAGTTATAAATCCTAGATTACTCTCTATTAATACCACGACATGTACTTGTAACTAGTTATCACTAGATAAAGAATACCTAGTTGCCACCTATGAACGTAGGTCAGTTTAGACCATATCACGTTAAATCCTCATGTTTGTTTATTGCTTTCGTGTTCCTGTTCAGTTCGTGTGTGCGTTAATCCTAACAGGTAGTAACAAGATATTAGGCTTCTTACACACGATGGACACAAGAACCAACCGAGTTGTCATTAGGGTTTACCCCGCCGTCGTTGTCTCAGCCCACCGTCACCATCCGACTCTCTCCGCCACAGCAGCGGGATGTTGCGCTCGTTGTAGTTGTTGGGTTCTGTTCAACGTCGTTGAGCACCGCATCGCCACCATCACGGCCTCTCTTGTTTGTTCGGTCAGGTACAGAAATCAAAGATCGTAACCGAGGACTCTAAGGCAGGTGTCTAGTGTTACTGGGTTCTTGATTGCCTGTCCGACCATAGCTTAGAATTGGTGAGAAGTTTAGTTTTGGTAGAGAATATATGCGTTTTCGGATATAATAAGTTCGTCATCGTTTTGAGCAACGACAATTTATCTTTCTTGGGATTGAGAAAAGTGAAAAGGAAGTTAAATTATTATTTTGTTCTTGGAGTACGTTACTTTCAAGAAAAAGTAAAGGAAGATTTTCTCCTTTGTAGCCATTGGTAATAGTTAACATCAAAAGAAGAAAAAAAAAGCCATTTTTAGTTTTTCTTTTGTTGGAGTAATTAACCAAGAGATTATTTGGGTCATGATTATATTTTTGCAAAGTACGATCCAGGAACGCGCTAATGAAGATCCTAGTTTAGTTTAAGAGTAGTTGTCACATTAATTGTTTAAACGAAACGGGTAACCAGTGCCAACCGCGTTTGTCAGGTTTTATCATTTCAGTTTAAAGTTTCTGATTTACAGATTGGATTTCCATTGCATTTAAATAGGTTGTTTTTTTAACATAGTTCAGTAGAACAGCCGTTAAGTTCAGGCGCGTTTCATTGTTGTGTGTGTCTTTGTTTTTATCCAGGTTTATGTATTAATCATTGTCATGACAGAATACAAAAAGGTTTCGATGCAGAAGTTTGATGGACAAAAGTTTGGTTGGTGGAAGATGCAGAGTGAAGTGTTACTTTGTCAGAAAGACTTAGATGTAGTGCTTGAGGATGAACAACCAGAAAAGTTTTCAGATGAAGATTGGAACAAGCTAGACAAGAAGGCTAGGGCTTGTATTACTTTTTCGTTGTTGGAAGATGTCATGTTTAACATCATGAAAGAAACCACAGCCCGTGGTATGATGGCGACACTATCTAACATGCACAAGAAGCCTTCGGCAGCGAACAAGGCTTGTCTTATCCAAGAGCTAGTGACAACTAGAATGAAAGAGGGTGAGTTAGTTACAATGCATATTAATAATCCTAATTCAAACCTCTCCCGATAGTTGGTCTCAAACATTGACCGTTGTTTGTAGTTCATCTATAAATATTACTTTTGATGGGATTCGATTCATGCTTCTGGGAGAAGATTCAAGACGCAGAAGTTCAGGCGAATTATCGGGAAATAGTTTAGTCATATAAGGCAGAGGTAGGGGAAAACAACGAGGTAGCAGGAGTAGGAAGTGGAGTCATTCTGAGACTCGTAAAGATATAAAATGTTGGAGTTGTAAACAGACGGGACACTTCAGGAATCAGTGTTCGAATGGTAAAAAGGAAGTGAACGTTACAGAATACGACATAGATGACGGGACGACTAGTGATGAGGCTTTGGTTTGTAGTGTTAAGAGTAGCATTGATGATTGGGTGACGGATTATGATGCATCATTTCATGGCATTCACTGTAGTGAAACAACGAAAAATCTAAAGTTTGGGGATTTGGGAAACGTTTGGCTAGCAAACGATGATATTCTAAGAGGTTACGGGTATGGGAGATGTTGATTTGATAACTTTAGCTGGTACTTCTTGGACTTTGAAATACGTGAGTGTTATTCCAAGTTTCAAGAAAAGTTTGATTTTAGTGAGGCAGATGGATAACCAGGGGCACGATGTTATGTTCGGGAATGGGCAATAGAATGTAGTCAAAAGGAAACTCGTGTTAGCTCGTGGCAAGAAAATAGGTTCATTGTTGGGTCAGAAAATTGACAAAGAAGATTGAAATCTTCTCAACCTCCTCTGAAATGGCTAAGTATGGAACTCAAGCAAGCTTAAATCTTCGAGCACGATATCTTACTCGTGTAAGGTTATCTTTAGGAAATTCTTCTAAGTGTTTAAAGCTTCGAGCAAGCTACACTTCGTCAAGCAAGGATGTTCTTCATCAAGCACAGTTTGTATTTATGCAAACATTTGGTCTATCCAAGCATAAATCAAGTCAACAAGTGTCTTTGATGGGTCGAGCAAGGATGTAATAAAGAATGATCTCAAGCATGCTCTAAGTAAAACTACGAGCATGGTTCAATCTTGAGAAAGCTACAGTACTCGAACATACTGGACTTCTTCATAATAATCCTTAATGAAGGTTGAAGAGATCAAGGAAGAATATGTTTGCTCGTGGGATTGGTTAAAGCAAAGTCGGGATTAATCAGAATGAATGAAGTTTGCTGGAGTAGAATATATTCTAAGGAATATATTCTAAGTCTACTTGAATAAATTTTTCAAGAACACTCAAGGTTAGAAGATCTACTCGACAAGGATAAATCATACTCGAAGACCTAAGTCTACACTTATGTTTATCTTATTATATTTTGTAATCATTATGGTTTCTAGAAGGAACGTCTGTGGGCCTATATAAAGAACGATATATTACATCATTGGGGAAGTGCATGATACATGAGAGACTAAGATCTCAACCCATGCAAACCTAGTACACAAAAAATACGCCTACTGTTTTTACGAAAACAGTGAATGAGATAAGAGAATATTTTAGTTTTCTAAAGATCTGTGCCAGACGTTGCATGCATGAAACCCTAAAAGCTTCCATTGTACTTGATTGAATATATATATATATATATATATATACTGGAAATATTTTTAGTGAATCGTGTGCATGTACTACTTATAATCGTACTACATCACCAACATCCTGACTATATTTGATTTCACCAGATATTCTCAGTGGGTCTTTGCAAACTGATAATTATTCTTGTCGACTATTTTGTTTGCTTGGAATCACGGTCCTGACATTTGTTGTATATGGTCTACGTATCACCAGAAGGAGTTGATACAGTTCCGATGAAAGACAAAGTCCAGTTCATAGAATCTCGTGGGCAGAAGAGGGTACATTTTGCAAGTAACAAACCTAGAGTCAAAGTGAAAATTAAGGTTGAATAAGCTTGGAATGTTAAATTAGTCAGAGGACATTGTGATAGTGGGAGCACAGGTCGTGTTTCCACTACACTTCTAGGTCGACTATGGATTAAGAAAACTAGTATTCCAGCTGTAGATGTCTCTCCAGTGGATTACTTGCTGAATATGAAGAGTGATTGTTCTCAGGTTATCTCAGGATCCGGTGATTTGTTTCAGTGGGAGCCAGTAGGAATAGAGAACGAGTCAAGAGCAATTTTAGCCTTGACTAATGTTTTGGAGCTCCAGGGAGCTTCAGCGGGCCTTTAGGTTAGTTGATGAAAAGGTGGTGGCAACTAGAAGAAGTTTAATGTTCATATTACAAAAGTATGATCAGGAGTGTAGACGAAAGTGCTCAAGGCAACCAAGTGGGAGATTGTTGGGTCCGTAGGCCATGTTCGAGCCGATTTATTATTTGAAGTCAAAAGAAGAGACGAGTGCGGGTGACCGGGCCCAAGCCCAGCCCGGTTTAGATTTCTTCCTTAATAAGTTATAAACCCTAGATTATTCTATTTATACCATGACATGTACTTGTAATTAGTTGTAACAACTCGGGTTTTCCACATACCACTTAATCTAAAACCCGACTCGTTTTATGATTCGGGAAGTTTTAACCTTGAAAAGTATCACGTTTATTGAAGAATTTTTATAAAAATTATATTTATATAATATATTTATTTAATATATAAATAACCTTGAAAAATATACATATTTATCCCAAAATACAAAGTTTAATCTATATTGCTTCCACCTCAAAGCTCAAGGGACCAAAGTGCAATTTATGCATATTAGGTTCATAACCCATTTACCCAAATCCGTAACCCATGACCCGTATACCCAAATCCGACCCATTTTTAGATTCCTTAAAGCACAATTATCGATCTAAATAAAGAATTGAATCATGTTTTTGATCCTTCTTGCCATTCTCATCTTAACCGTCAAAGTTAATTAGGAAATCAAGATCAATTGTGATACGAATTAAGTTATAAAACCCAAACCGTTTGACCTAAAATTTGATATATAACCTAGACGTAATCATAACACAATTCATCTCACCTGCACCTCCTTCATGATCCAGCAACCAAGACCCCTAACCTTAATTATGTTAATTATAGCCGAAACCCCGTGTTTGATCTCGTTCTTGCCGTCAGCAACTATGGTGGCCGTTCTCTGCGAATTCCTCATCATACGAGGTAATCAAAATATGCATTTCGTTCGTCTCACGCCACTAAACAGTAACCCTAACCTTAATTGAATACACGATTAACGGATTGAGGGATTGCAGAATTAGGGTTTTGTAATCAAAGTTTGGGTGTTCTGTTTGTATATAAAGAACTGTTTTCACCTTGTTAGCAACTGACACACCAGCGTAGCGCTGGTGTGTGTGTGTTCTTCCACTGGTCCATCACAGATCACGGGTTCGAGTCCCAGATGGCCTGTTTTTGTTATTTTTTTGGGTTTCACTTGTTTTTAAGGGTATTTAAATGAATTATAAAATATTATAATTAATATTAAATATTAAATAAATAATATTTTACTAACCGACATCCTAAAGTTAAAATTTTCATGTCAAATGATCTCAGTACAAGTTTTGTATATATATATATATATATATATATATATATATATGTATCTTATTATTATTAATAATAAATCATTATTTTGTTATATTAATAACCGACAGTAATATTGATATCTCGTTGTAAGAACGTCTTTATAAATTCGCTCGTGTTTATTTAAATATATCTATATATATATATGTATGTATGTATTTATATATGTACGTATTATTTTTAATAAACATGTTAAAACGTATTAAAGGTGTTAATTCTATTTTTACCTTCGAGATTCGTGAAGGATTCTAAAATATAAACTTTATAATAATTATATATCTAAACGTTTATTATTATAATAGGTCTTAACTCGTATTTATTCCAACTAATTATTTGAAAGTTTGCTTATACGCTAAACAAAGATTTTATAATTAAAATCATAACAATAATTCATAGTGATCAATCGTTCAGTCCGTAACATACCAAATTATAACTGTAACTCAAATCACATCGAAATCCCAAATCCATTATATTCTTTTCCGCTTGGCTTAATCGATCAGGTGAGTTTGATCATTCCCCTTTTTATACATTGTTTTCTAACGTTTTGGGGACATATGCGTACTTATTCATATTTTCTATCTATATATATACACAAAATCGCAAATATAATCATTGTGTGAATATCAGTTGAATGTTATTTGCTAGTTGCTACATGTTTAATTGTTTACTTGATAACGTTTAGGAGAGGTCCAACATATCTCCTTGTAGAGGGTTCTGATTAGTATGATCATACGACCGTCTTAGTAACCGGAGCCCGATTCGCTTGGCGAAGGTAAAACGACAACCTTAGTCATTGTAATCAATGCCTGATTTGCTTGGCAACGATTCATTGGTACACGAATATACTTGATTTTGATTTTTTAAGGCTTGATTGATTATTACCACATAGATTGGTTTACGTATTTATCATTTATCAACTATATATATATATATATGCTATTATTTATTGTTTCGGTGATCATCTCACTCAACATGTGTTGTTGACAAACTCCCTTTTCCACGGATATGCAGGTTGCTTAGATTGAAGTATGGATATTTAGTCAAGACCATAGGTTATAATGAAGACGATCGTTAAACCATCATTTATTTGAATTGTTTTGTTGTATTTGATTATTGTGTGTAAATTTGAATTAAAATAATTAATTAGATATTGTCATTTATATTTATGATAGTATCTTCGAGCTGTGAGCAATCGGATCACGCCCCGACATTTCTGCCTTAGGTTGGGGTGTGACATTAGTTGCTAGTCAATAAATAATACCTAGTTTGAAGGTCCTTGAATGGATCGTTACAGGAGATATCAGAAACTCAAAGGGTGCAAAATCTCCTAAGTGTTTGATTATAAGTATTAGTATAAACAATGACAATATATGACGAATAAACCAAATGTTTGCTTGTATCGAAATATAACGCGGTATCTTTCAATACACCATAATCACTTCACAAGTTCAACATTAGATGGAATGAACAACTACTAAACCCTAGGTCGAAGATATGTTTATATACTACATACATTCCCCTACTACATAACAAGCGAAGTGTTGGGTCTAAGGAAATAACAAAGAAAGATTGGAATCTACTCATCCTCCTAAGAGAAAGCTAAGTATGGAACTCGAGCAAACTTTGGGTCTTCGAGCAAGGTATTTTCTATCTCGGGCAAGATATCTTATGCGAGTAAGGTTATCTTTAGGAATTCTTCTAAGTGTTAAGCTTCGAGCAAGATACACCTGTTTAAGCAACGTTGTTCTTCTATCAAGCACAGTTCGTATACGAGCAAACACTTGATACATCTGAGCATAAACTAAACTTACATAGTTAATGAAATTATTCTATATACTACTCCAAGCATAGTTCAATCTCGAGCAAAGCTATAGTATCCAAGTATACTATGTTTGCTATTAATATCCCTTAGTGAAGATTGAAGAGATCAATGAAGAACTAGTTTGCTCGTGGGAGTTATCCGAGAAAAGTTTGGATCAATCATGAAGTTTGAAGTCTACTTGAGAAGAATATTTTCTAAGGAAAATATTCTTAAGTAAAGTCTGCTTGAGGTAATGCTCCGAGCACACTCAAGGATTACAAGGTCTGCTCGTAAAGGAATAAGTTTACACGAATACCTGATTTTACACTTGTGTTTATTTTTAGAATGTTATTTAATGATTAGGGTTTCTAGAAGGAATGTCAGATGCCTATAAAATGAATATTATGTCTCATTAATGAGGACGGCTGATTATGCATCTTTTAGTTCATACTGAATATTCCCTGACCTAGCAGCTGCACCTGACATTCCTCACCTAAAAACCCTAAGACCTCCATTATACGTCATTGACATTTCAATAATATGGAAATCTATTGAGTGACTTTGTGTGTGTTTGTCAATAGTATTTCTTACTATTTCTAGCAACTTACTGATTATAGTTGATTCCGCCGACTATAGTTAGAGGTCTTCAACATTCCTATTTGTGGTGCTTTTCCAATTATATTGAATCGATCCATGAACTACAGTCGTGACAAGTGATGAAATCATTGATGCAGTGCCATTAAGACAGGTGGCTCATGATCAATATACTGTGGATGAACATGCTGATGAAAAAGAAACCCCATATGTTAAAAGACAAAAATCTGAAGATTGAAATAGAAATGGAGGAAAAGGATCTTATGATAAAACTCATGAAATGGACAAAGATAAATAAAATGAATCTGGTGATGAACCACTAAATCCAACACCATTGAGTATCATAGACCTGGTGATGATTATGGAAGTGAAGTTGATGAAAATTTTGAACTAAAAGAAAATGTAGATCAAAATGAACCACATATTGGTGCTCTAGATGATCTATCAGAAATTGATGAAGATGTTGTTGAAGCTGAGCAAGAAAAGGAGCTGAGCAAGTTTCACCTCAAATATATATGACGCATTAGCGCTTTGAAAACATAAGGGCCAGGATGGAAGATATTAAAAGGGAAGATCTAACGATTGTATCCTTGTTGAAATATGAAGTGATTAAAGATCAAAATGATAAAGATCTTGAGTATCTGCTAGACAAGAAAAGTCAAGAACATAAAGAGAAAAGAGTTGAAGCTAGAAAATTACCTGATCCACAGATTGAATTATTGAAAATTTTTAATTATGATCCAGAAAAGGTAAAGAAAATGAGCTCAAAATATAGAACAAAGCTTGTGTTGGCCTTGTAAGAAAAGGAAAGAGAAGAGACTGTTAGAAGAGAGCAAGAGAAAAAGTATGAAGAGAAGAAAAGATTGGAGAAAAGGGAGAATGCTTTGAAGAAATAAGATGGAAAATTTGGTTATCTGGATGAACATGGATACACATTTGAGTATGTGCACTCAATGAAAAGACAAGAAATTGAAGCAAAGTTTCAGTCGGTAAAGAGAAAAATTGATTATGAAGAAAAAGTGGTTGCTCAACAACACAAAGAAAGACAAAAGAAAGAAAGACTTGAGGCTGAAAATATTGTGCTTTTGTCTGCTCAAGAAAACTGGCTGTGAATATTATTATTTGCAAGAGAGTAAATGAAGAAGACTTCAACAAACTCACAAACACTCAAAAGAAAGAAATATATGAGGTTGAATTGAAGAAATACAGGGAAGAGATGATGAGAAAAAAAGGAAAATGCTCCAGAAAAGTCAAAACCTTCATCTTCCAATTCAAACCCTGAAAAGAAAAGAAAAAGAGTAGATGTGAAGGAAACTGTTCAAAACAAACCAGAAATGAAAGCAAGTGAAAATAAAGAGCAAGACTTTGATATTGAAACAATGAAAATTATTAAATATTTAGCTGAGAGAAAGGAAACTTGATTTATTTGATTATGAGAACAAAAGAAGAGATCAAAAGAATGTATGATGATGATGTAGAATATCATAGGCACATGAAATTCTTACCTATGATGTGTATCGTACTCATGAGGAACTGAGAAAGCTCATAATATTACAAGACAAAGGTCAGGTTATGTACCAAGAAAACCTGCATCTTCTTTCAGAAAAGGTGCACATTCAAGGGCATCTTCATCCAGACCCTCTGCTTCAAGAGCACCTATTCCTACCATTAGATCTATGCATGAAAGAGAACAACGTCCAGAAAGTAATGTGGACCTTCCTAAAGATCTCTATTCTAACTCAAGGACAAAGACTTTGAAGGTGGTTATGAAAAATGATGATAAAAAGACAATCATTTTCTAAGATGATTTTAGAGATTTTAATGTTGAACAATTGACTGAAATGGCTGGTCTGAGATTATTTGACTATCATCAGAGAAACAGATTTTCCAGACAACAACAAAATGAACTATCAAAGTTTAAGATATCAACTCAGAGCTGGATTCCCTATGTTCAATAAGAAAAAGAAAATTTGAGTTCACTGAAGCTGAAAATAAGAGAAGAGAAAAGAGAATACAAGAAATCAGACTTTTAGAATACTCATTCAACCAAACTAAGGAACCAAGAAAACCCAAAGCGACAATGAAAGAGTGTATAAGCATGAAAAGAGTTATGTAGAATCCAAGCTCACAGGTGTAGAGAAATGGAAAAATTGCCAAAATTTTGTATGAAAAGAAACCCGACAAGATTTTGCTAAGGAACTCTAATGGATTGTTGCTGGGAATGATAGAACAAGACTCTGAATTGGAATATCTACATGTGTGTGATCTAACTGATACTATGGAATGAGATTTAACAGCTGATCACCCATTTCATGTAGAAAATGATATGTTTCAACAGAGAGCTGCTACAATAAGAAATTGGAAGATCAAAAAAGAAAGAAAGAAAAATCAAGAATGAAGTGTAGGTAATCAAGCTTTAAAGACTATCTTTGATTTGCTTGTAATTTCATTTTATTGTGAAATGTTTTCTGTATTGTGATTTGATGTGTAATGCCCATGTGGCAGAATTATGATATGTAATCTTTTCATTTTAAGTAATGTAATTTTAATGCTTTTAAGGATTTGATGTGTATTTTTGAACCAAGTGTATGTAATCCAGATGTGTTTGTGGTGTATCTGAGTTTGTTCCTATCTAGGGGGGGAATTTTGGGTCTAAGGAAATGACAAGGAAAGATTGGAATCTTCTCATTCTCCTCAGAAACAACTAAGTATGGAACTCAAGCAAACTCAGGGTCTCCGAGCAAGGTATTTACTGTCTCGTGCAAGATATCTTATGCAAGTAAGGTTATCTTTAGGAATTCTTCTAAGTGTTAAGCTTCGAGAAAGATAAACTTAGGGGGTGTTTCTTTTTTCTTCAAACATCTTCAAGGGAGCTAATGTCTGCACGCGCGCAGACATTACCCTTGAAGACTGTTTGTTTTTTTTCTTAAAACAGATCTTAAGTTATCTTCTTTCATCTTAAAAGAAAAGCAAAGAAATCTTGCTTAAAACATCTTCGCAAAAAATTCATACTCTTATCCCTTTGAAGCCACCCTCTCATCCACTCCTCCCACCACCGTCCGCCACCACCACCCACCGTACGCCACCACCACCATCCCCCACTGCCACCGTCCACCACCATCCACCGCCACTACCCACCGTCCGCCGCCACTACCAGCATCCACCACCACTACCCATCGTCCGCCACCACCACCACCACCACCATCCATCACAGCCACCACCAATCACCACCGTCCACCACCCACCACAACCGTTCATCACCACCACCACCCACTGTCGGACGCCATCACCGTCAACTACCACCGTCCACCACCCACCAAAACCGTCCATTACCACCACCCACTGTCCACCACCACCATCCATCGCCACTACCCACCGTCCGCCGCCAAAATTTTATTATTATATTTTCTATGTAACTTGAATAAATGACTTCTATCTTGTGAGATAAGTTTGACAGTTATGCAGACAGTATCAGCTTATAAAAACAAACAGTCTTATATTTTCAGCTTGCAGATCTTCAGACCACATCTTCAGTTGTAGACATGAAAACAGATGAAATCAGCTTGCAGACAGTTTATGTCTGCAAAAACAAACAGCACCTTAGTCAAGCAAAGTTGTTCTTCTATCAAGCACAGTTTGTACACGAGCAAACACTTTATACATCTGAGCATAAACCAAACTTACAAGTAATTTGGTGGGTCGAGCAAGGATATAATGAAGAAAGATCTTAGTATGCTTGTAGGTAGTTAATGAAATTATTCTAGGTATTACTCCAAGCATAGTTCAATCTTGAGCAAAGCTTCAGTATCCAAGTATACTATGTTTGCTATTAATAACCCTTAGTGAAGATTGAAAAGATCAATGAAGAACTAGTTTGCTCAAGGGATTTATCCGAGCAAAGTTTGGATCAATCATCAAGTTTGAAGTCTACTTGAGAAGAATATTTTCCTCTTAAGTAAAGTCTGCTTGAAGTAATGCTCCGAGCCCACTTGAGGATTACAAGGTTTGCTCGTAAAGGAATAAGTTTACTCGAATACCTGATTTTACACTTGTGTTTATTTTTATAATGTTATGTAATTATTAGGGTTTCTAGAAGGAATGTTAGGTGCCTATAAAAGGAATAATATTTCTCATTAATGAGGACGACAGATTGCTACTATCTTTTAGTGCATACATAATATTCCCTGACCTAGCAGCTGCACCTGACATTCCTCACCTAAAAGCCATAAGACCTCCATTATACGTCATTGACATTTCAACATAATGGAAATCTTTCAAGTGATTTTGTGTGTGTTTGTCATTATTATTTCCTACTATTTCTAGCTACTTTCTGATTATAGTTGATTCCGCCGACTATAGTTAGAGGTCTTCAACGTACCTGTTTGTGGTGCTTGTCCGATTATTTTGAATAGATCCATGAACTACGGTCCTGACACGAAGTTATCACAACTTCGCATAATCCGTAAGTTCGTCTGCAGCCAACTTGTCAGACATAAACATAAACCAAAAGATATTGTTTATTACAGAAAAGACTAACCAATAAACTTATGAACTACTGACACACCAAAATGCACCAACAGACTCCACCTTGGCAGTAGCTTCATTTGTTTCTTGTTCCCCTTCAGTCTGCAATCAAAAATCACACCATCTTCACTCATCCAAACCATCCCACATGCACTCTATGCTTCACACAAACTGAAACAACTCTTTGGTACTTCTTCCCCTTTGACTTCCATGTGGGAATGTAAAAGATCTTGCTGTTATGGAGTACCTGTAAATTAGACTTAGAAAGATTTACCAAGTGCATAAGATCATATACTCTCAACAACTCTTGCTCATCCTCATCTTCCATCACCGACTCGGTCTTCTCACTATCAATACCCCGTAACTTCATATTCTTCAACACATTTTAAGGCATCGGCTTCATCGGTACCTTCTTCAAACATCTAATGGATTTGTATTTTACCATCATCCATGGCCACCCTTTAGATTAGCACCTCTTTCAACAACCTCAACAAACTTACCTTTTTTTTCATCCTGGTAGGCTTCGGTTCGCCTAGACCCAGCTTGCGATACACGAAATACGGCATGAGATTAATACTGGCACCGAGATCGGCCATCGCATGAATAACCGTATCATCACTCAAGATGCAGGGAATCGTGAAACTCCCTAGATCGGCCATCTTTTCTGGTAATTTCCTCTGTAAGACAGTAGAACAGCTAGCACTCAATGGGATGGAAGCGACCTCTGCAAGCTTCTCCTTATTCAAAAGGAAATCCTTGAGGAATTTCGCGTGTTTAGGCATCTGAGTCAGTGCCTCAAGGAATGGAATGTTAAGGTGAAGCTGCTTCAAAAGATCAAGAAATTTGGAATTTTTCTCCTCATCTCTGTCTCTACGGAGTCTCCCGGGGTATGGTACTCTGGGTTTGTAGACTCTCGGTGGCTCGCTCGGTAGCTGCTATCCCTCAGCCTGTGCTGAACTCCCTGGGCTGCTCCTCTAATGCACCTGGGCCGGTGGAGACTCCATCTGAATCTCCTCATCCACCTGCTCCTCTACAACTACTGCAGGCTCCTCGACTTCTCCTCCTCTAGACCTCTGCTGAATCCCGGGCTCATCTCGTGCCCCTGCACCGCTCCTCGTTGTCACAGCTTTCGCGAATCCCTTGGGGTTTTGCTCGTGTTACTCGGTAGCGTACCCTGCGGCCTCTCGTTCAACCTACTCGCTATCTCTCCCATCTGCCGCTCGAGACTCTGAATCGATGCTCCCTGATTCCTCATGAACTGCTCGTTCTCGCGAAGCTTCTCCTGGGTCTCTTTGTGTCGGGAATCCTCTTGTGACATAAGCTGTGACAGCATATGCGTCTGCTGCGCCATCATCTCCTCTAAAGTGGGCTTCTTCTCCCCACTGCTCGCTCCCTCACCGGCATCCTGAAATAAACTCTAATGCTGCTGAAAACCAGACTGGTTGCCGCTCCTCCAGTTGGAGTTCTGATTGCCTTTCCATCCCGAATTATAAGAATTGAAAGAATTTGGATTTCGGTTTGGATTTCCTATGAAGTCTACGGCCTCCTCCTGCGAACTGACTGGGCACTGAATGGTATCATGCCCACCTCTACAGATCTCACATAACTTGCTCTTCGTCTGCATGTCCTTCACCATATTCGCTAACGCCTTTACCTGTGCCGTGAGTGCGGTGGTGGTATCCACCGAATGCATGCCGCGTGATATGGAGTCGACGGTCTTACCTCCTCTGGCGGGTGGTCTCTGGTATCCACTCACAGCTAGACCATTGAACAACGCGATACAGTCATCGGGATCCTTCATCGTCAGCAAATTTCCCCCCGCAGCCGTGTTGAGCATACTCTGTGTCGCGTACGTCACTCCATTATAAACTTCTCGACAACCGCCCAATTTTGCAAGCCGTGGTTCGGGCACAACGCTAGTAGATTCTTAAATCGCTCCCAGGTCTCGTAGAAACTCTCATTGTCCTCCATCTGAAAAGAATGTATCTGATTATGTAAACGAGTGGCCTTAGCCGGAGGATCATACTTCTCAAGAAATTGGGTCTGCATGGCAGCCCAAGTAGCTATAGAGCCCTGTGGGAGGGACTCAAGCCATAGACTCGCTTGATCAGCGAGTGAAAACGGAAAGACGCGGAGCTTAACGGCGTCTTCGAAAACGCCCGCAAGATAGAAGTGTCGCAGATACGCACGATGCGAGTGAGATGAGAGTGTGGGTTCTCGTGAAGCAACCAGTGAAACTGAGCGGAATGAGCAATGGTATTTAGAATGTTCGACGGGATTTGCCAGTTCGTAGCAACTCCAATGGCGGGTGGTGCGATGCTGGATCTCGCGCTAGCATTGGGCGGTCGGGCTTGGTCCGCAACTGTCCTCCTCGGTGGTGGAATGTCGCCCATGGTCCTATTCCTATCATCGGAGTCAACGGATGAAGAAGTGGATGAGGGTGAAACGGGACGACGTCCCTCATGAAACTCTCTTTCTGGCTCGGGAAATGCTTCCGTGTCGTGTGGTCCTAGAGATCGAGTCTGTCGCATAAAACTATAATTAGAAAGAAATTTAACTAAACTATTCTAACAAATAAGCGAAACAAACAAAAATAATTACAAGTAGCACACAACGTAAGTCCTAACTCGGATTGCTCTCAAAACTCCTAAAACCGTGTCCCCGACAACGGGGCCAAAAATTTGATGTGTGTCTAATAACCATATAATAATGACCCTCACAACTAAGCTTTAAATATAAAACGAAAATCCTAAAACCACACACAACCGGCAAGTGTACCGATTGCAAGTAGTATAGACCTAGGAAGTCCGAGTATCGAACACGTGGACACGTAAGACGCTAACGATTACTAACCCTAGACAAGACCTACCTAAGAATAATATTTAATTGATTTTTGAATTCTTTTAACTTAACTGAACTAACTTGACTGACTGACAAAAGTTGCCTAAAATAGAAAACTTAATGGGGAACTAACTGTGTTAACTTAGGATGGAGAAAAACGTCTGCCTAGGTTTGAATCAAACTGTAGGCCTGACAAGCTAATGGATTGGATGACTTCAAGACACAGGTCCCTAAGGATGACACGACTAAGGATCGCTCGGGCTCACAGGATTACCTCTCGGTCTCACTCAACAAGCCTAAACTACTCAAAATCGATTAAAACGACCAAACCGGGAAACAATTGCTAACGTGTTCTAATGCTAGATCACCTCTCGGTCTCACCAACACTCGAACCTAATGGCAATGAGTACTACACAATCAAGGATAGAGGAACAATTCAACTTAAACCAAAATAGATCAACTAGTCACTTAAAACACCTAAACCTGACAAGAAACGAACTCGCTCTCGCGCAATCCTTATTCTAGCATATAAAGGCAATGAGATGACCCTACTTCTTATCACCTCTCGGTCTCAAATAAAGTGTTTAACCGCTGTAATTTAACCAAATAATCATGCAACAAAACCCTACGGTTGTTCCTACCGCAAACAAACCCTAAACACCAAGTCTAGAATCAAACAATGCACCAATCAATCAATACAAAACTAATCAATCAACACACGGGGTTTATGCAATAAGTTAACCAATATTTCCAGCCCTTAAACACAACCTATTTCATGTCTAAATCAAACTTTACAATAGCAATTAAGGTCTATCAATCAAACAATCCATAAAACCTATCAAAACCTAACAATTAACATCATACCTAGGTAGAACTAACTAGTTTAGCCGAGAATCATAATTGGACAGCCATGAACATTTAATAAAACCAATAATAAACTCATCTTAAACATCAATTCAAACATTCAATAATCAATACTAATCAATAACAAGTCAATATCTCAAGTAATTGCAAAACTACTAATCAATTGAACAAGTAAATCAAAGTATATGAACAATGAAAAAGATGTAAGGATATGGATGTTTATGGGCTGCTCCCGGCTGATGTAAACTGATGGAGAATGATCCCGAGCCTTAATTCTTGTGTCTTCTTCCTTCCCTAGCCGCCAAGAACACCAAACCCTAGCCGACAAAACTTTTTCTTCTTTTTCCTCCTTGCTGCCTGGTCCGATCGCAGGTTAACTGCCTAAGTTAGGGTTTTTTAATTTTTTTATGTTATAATATAATAGGGTCTTGGTCTTTTCCAATATACAACCGGGCCGGGCCTTGAGCTTTGTCTTGAAATTGTATGCGTAAAAGTCCATTAAGCTCTCCGAAAAGCTCGGTTTTTTCTTCCTTTCCACCCATAACCTACAATATGAATAAAATTATGTAAAACCTATCTAAAACCAGTTAAAATACATAAAATATAATATAATAACGTGGATAAAAGGTGCGGAAAATGCGTGTGTTTTTCAACACATCAACAATAAAAACCGTTCTCATCCCATAGCTCTCCTCTGATTATCCATCTCATAAAAATCGTCCAGCTAAAGCTATACGGCATGTTAAATACCAACGAAGCCATAGCTGATTGTATAGCCGCCCCCATACCATCCGAACCTGCTTTCCTTCTGGACATGCAGACAATCAACACATGCATTAAAAACCTCTATTGTCTCAAAACCCTTTTGTTTTGGTGAATCACCAATAGGATCCGAATACCCTATACACTGAAAAGCCCCATTTATGAACAAGTAAGAGTGCTCCATAGGACTAGTATCCTCAATCACAGCGCCCAATGTAATGCAGCACGTATGTCATTCACAGGAAATGCAATCTCTTGTTTGTTAACCATAGCACGAAACACCGGTGGTTCAACATGACAATCATATCCCACCGTGTCCCAAGAATCTTCAATATATGGTTTCAATATAGGTAGGGTAGTAGAGATAAAGATTCTTGAGCGAAGCAAAAAGTTAATCATCTCACGAAAATCATCCAAACTACGTTGATTCGGTTCCAAAGTCACGAACATGTAATGCGTCGTAACGAACTTCCTGTGATCATACCACCACCTCCATCTCCTCCCGCACCTCCAGCACCAGCAACAGCAGCCATATATGCACAAAACTAAGCAAGTTATTAAATATTAAAACATCAACTGTTAACTTCGCTGGAAACCAGATGTAGCGATGATAGTATGTAGGCAAAGTTGGATAACTTCGCATGATGAACAAGTTCGCCAATAACGGCGACTGTTCACCGGAAAAAATCAACCACCTGACATTAACAGTGCTGAAACCAAATTGATAATCAACTCATGTAGTGTAAGCAATGATAAGCATGTGGCTAACATAATAAAAATTTAACATAAATGATGATTTTAAGTCCGGTTAGGTTTAAAATCAATTCTCGTCTATAACACTCAAACGAACCAACGTTGGAGAATAAAAGTTATATATTCACGATCATGGAACAATTTTGCACCTGATTAAATAAACAAAAAACTCATTCTCGCACTTCGAAAATTTCATAAATTCGTCCAGGAACTTCGCCTTTAGGGTTTGATAATTGTTGATCATTATTTGACCTAACCCCCTATTTATACTTTCTGAAAAAACCTAGGCGAAGATAAGGTAACTTCGCCAGTGAAAGCTGAAAAGTCAAATTTATTTTTCTGAGGCTCAACACCGATCCTCGAACAACGTGTAAAACACAAATTGTCTCATAAAATGAACAGATCCGACAATCAATCTGTTTCATGTTACACAATTTAACCAATACCTCTTGAGTTAAAGAGAACACATCACACGTTTACCGGAGTTACATCAAAGCCCACATAGATTGAACAACAAAAAGGCAAAACACAGATACCAAATTGTCAAAAACACAATCAACACCCGATCTAACCACACCAACCCGAACATACCCAGGAAATGTATAAAAGTGATACTGGCTCACGTTAGGATTTTGTTGGAATGAAGACTGGTCCGGTTTCATCATGGAGCATGCAAGCATGCATATGAACCAACGTGAATGCATTGAGTCAGACGACATTCCTACCAAGTCACGCGTGGAACATTTGGAAGACCAAGTGAAAAGAAAAGGTGAGCTTTGAATTTATATTTATATCAAATCAAATGCGTAGGCGAAGTTAAGGACAACTTTGCCCATTTGTTTATGGCAAAGTTAACATCAGCTAAAAATATTTTCAACTTTTTATATAGGAAAACGTGTAATGAAATGTTCAATCCCGAGAGAAACAAGAAAAATAAAAATAAAAAGATTTAAATACATATTTTCAATATCTCATGTTGGGATCAAACGTTCTAAGGTCGATCAAATAACACTTTTTGACACACACATACTTTGTAAGATCTGGTCTATTATCGGTATTGTTTGTGACACCCGGTAAAATAAAAAGTATTTTTATATTCCATAATTGGAATTAAGACATGTTTAGGCCAGGTTAAGTGAGAAATTAAGACCGTAAGTTAAAATATTATTTTATTCTAATAAAGAAGGTCATATACAAAGGAAAGAACGTGAGAAGTCAGCCAAAATAAAGAAATTTTGGTGATAAGTTAGAAGAAACGAACGTTTTCGGTTAAACGTGCGACTATTCAACCAGACACTCAAAAAAATATCCATGGGTGGATCCAATTGAGTAGTGTAGAGGATTGAAAACCAAGATTGAAGGCGAAAACGTGACTCAATTCTGAGTTATATCGAAGCGGGAACATGCAAATTAGTGTTTTCGAACACGATCATTAAAACACCTGTACCGATAAGTTTGCAAAAGTTATTAATGTCGTCATATTTTGAGGTCTATTTTGTGGATAAAATAAATCGAATAGACACCATAAGTTTGGATGGTTGTTTTTGGGAAAACAACTAAACTAGTTTTATTAACTTTGGAATAACACGGAACTGACACCAACACCGGGAAACGATCGATAACAACCTATTAGTGGAAAGAACAAGTTAACGAGACAAATTTAAGTCATGAATGGAATAAATATTTTAACAAAATGTATTTGTAAAATACGACGCCACTTGAAGTAGCTGGATCGATGAAGGGAGCGATCAAAACACGATCGTAAAACTCGTTTAAAATCGCACCTATATAAGTGGTCTACACCCACTTTTCATTCATTTACCAAAATAATATCTGCATTTTAGAAAGAGGGAGAAAGATAGAGAGAGAGAGAGAGGGGGTGGAGAGAGGTTAAAGGATTCCGGCAAGGTGACCGGCGGCCGGCGGCGATCAGGTGGTGGTGCGCGGTGGCCGGTGGTGGTCCAGCGTGGTGGTCCAGCGCGGTGGTTCGGTGGCAGCTGAAGCCCGACTTCTACCCGGAACGAATTTTCGATGTCCCGAACACGATGGTAGGCTCCGATTGTCCTAAATTTGAGCTTAAATTCATTAAAAACACGTTTTAAAATCTGGACAGATTGTATAAGTTTTGCATGTCTGTAAAGATCGTTCGATAACCGGAGATCTAACGGTGCAATCATCTTTATTTTTTTACCGAGGGTTCATAACCCATGGATAATCATTTTGAATGGTGAAGATGAGGATCGGAGAAATTTAAGTTGGGTTTCTCGGCTCGTTTTCGGACTCAGTTCGCTGGACGGATTTTGAAAACACAGCTATAAAGAAATACAGATTTCTTGAGATCCGACCGTCGGATAGAGCT
This sequence comes from Bidens hawaiensis, assembly GCF_021521415.1. NCBI lineage: Eukaryota > Viridiplantae > Streptophyta > Magnoliopsida > Asterales > Asteraceae > Bidens > Bidens hawaiensis. The sequence continues at coordinate 1,895,917 of NW_027491168.1, forward strand.
GAAATTTTTTGTGAGCCTTCCTAACACAAAGTTCTTTAATTGCACCATTGTAATCCATAATTAGATCCCTTTATGGTGAGTTATAAGCTTCATAAATTACTAACTAGATTTCAGAACGAAGATAGTTTCTTAAAACGAGTTGCGTGTGGGTTTTGAGGTGTCGTACGGACGATCCGAGAACGAAGAAACGTTCGTGACGCAAAAAAGAACACGTTGGTATATCCGGATCACATTGCATGCGGGTTTTGAGCAGATTTCTAGACTCTAACCGTACGCGAGGTACATATATTTTATATCTTTAAGTGTTGAAAAAGCTATATAGCGAGAGATTAGTATAAATATTGTTATTGAAAATAACTTGGACAATGAAAAGGTTGTTAATAATTAATTAGAAAAAAGTTAGTTAACATCGAGTGTTAAAAAAGGCACAATCGAGACTTGGACAATTTCATGTAAACTTATGACACACATATATATATATATAGACACACACACACACATGATATTTGGACAAAATAATTTATTAAGATAATTGGTTAATTTAATAAAAGGTTTTTATAATTTTACAATAACTATATATATTTTTTATTAAATAACGTCCATATTTAGTTTCGAGAAATGTATTAATTATACAACGATTGTTTGAAACTAAGTTTATAAATATACGATATTTTGAAACATCTGATTCGGTTACGATTTTCTAAAACTATAGAACTTCGTAATTTAATCATTACAATTATGATAAGTAAGACACGTGATGATAAACGAGTTAAGTTAGGATACGTTCCTCCGTGTATATGTGTTATGTGTTAATATATTTTGTATTAAACACAGGAATCTAGTTGTCATTGGATGACTGTTGTTAAGATCTTGCATCACCTTGTTGTGTATCATCTCGTATGTGTTAATTGTGCTGACATAAAGGTGAGTTTCTCAGAAATCCCCACCAATTTAATGTAATTAAATGTTGGATAAATGTTTTTGGGGAAAACACATTTGGGTCAAAACGCATTTTAATTTGCCAACTGTGGTATTTGAATGACTTTAAATTTGACCAATGTGGTCGGGCTATAGAGGTAAAAATCGGAAACAATTCCACAGCCTTATAATCATTAACTGTTGAGCAGACATAGAAATATTGATAGATCTATCGGGGTGACGTCCTATCATCACCGGTCGCGCTGGTGGGATAAATGATAAATATTTCGATTGTTGTATGCTTTGATTATAGATTTAAGGGAGTCATACATTTGTTATATTCCTAGATAGTTATAACTATCACAATAAAATTTTGAATTTTCGCCACTTTCGTTACTATAGCGAAAGGGGGTCAAATGGTCTGGTGTGGTAAAACGAGGACCGGTGTGAAATTTAAATAACTTTCGTGTATAAAAACGAAAGTAGACCTTGGTCTGGTAAAGACAAAGTATCATGTTAAATTTTGGTCCAGTGTGGACAAAGTGGTGTGAAATAATCAAAGTGAGAACTTGTGTAAATTGAATTTGTTTTGACAAAGAAAAGTTGTGTTAAAACGACATTTTTGTAAAGTGAAAGGGGTCTAATGAATTTTGTAGAACGAAGACTGGTTTCGATGTGACTTTTGGTTTCGTGCCGATAAGGACGCATCAAAATTTTAAATAAAGGAAAATATTTTTTTTTGAAATATAAGATTTAAAATTGAGAACTCACCAACCATTGTGTTGACGCATTTTAAACATGTTTTTCAGGTAAAGGAAAAGTGGGTGCTTCGTGAAGATGATGTGGGAAAACAGGTGTAATACCTGAATGTTGGACCTGTATTTTATATAAACCATGTACTCTGACACGTTTGATTTATGACATTTTATAATGAATAAAATTCCAACTTGTATGTGAATATGTTGTGCTTGAATACTAATTGCTAAACGGTGTCTGTCACCGCCCAAATTAGTTGATTAAGTCTTCCGCTGTTATATTAAGGTTTTTGGGGTGTGACAATTTAGGCTGTATAATCTAGTAGGGCCCACACTTAAACCTTTTGTCATATAATCAAAATTAGTTTTGACTAAATATACAAGCTACCAACTCTAGTTGGTCCTTGCAAGCAAGATAGACCGTCAGTAGTTTCCTTCATGGTGGTTTAAAACTAGACACTTTTTCTTCACTTTTGCTTGTGCTCATAGCTTTTTGGCCTTTTAGTTTTTATTTCATTGAGTATTTTGCTTTAAAATTTTTAGGCTGGTGCCTTTTTGATAATTTGACTCTTTCAAAATCCACCATGTTGCACAATTTACAGACTGCTTCAAGGCTCAAGTCTTCGTCACCGCGCAACAAAGTTCCTAGCAAAACTGTCTTTCACTAGCATCAACATTCAGTTATGCGCCACCGCGCAACCTATTCTGGAGCTTTGCGGGAATAATTACGTATACATAAGATATATATATATATATATATATATATATATATATATATATATATATAATTGTGTATACAAACAGTAGGTTTTAAGTTGAGATCATATGACACGAGGCTTGAGTATGACCAGACCATTTATCTCGGTCCTTACGCAAGACTTAGTTAAATTTACAAGACCCTAAGATGTGTCGCAGATAGAACAAGTTCATTAATTTCCAATAAGTCAACGATCAAACCGACTTTTTATTCTCTTGGACTGAGCCTACCAACACATAGATTACAGAGTCTATATGTTTCTGCTACAGTACCTTACATGTATTGATCTTACTGTTCACACGAAGATTCATATCATTTACCTTGAGATTTTTTAAAGAAAAAAAATTAAGAAACATAATTTTTTTTAAAGGAGAAAACCTACTCAAGATTTACCATACTATTTAGCTTAATTAATTTGAAAAACGAGTTCTGTCAAAGGCTTTAGTACAAATATCAGACAAATTATCCAACGTGTCAACCTTCTCCAACAATATTAACTTATTTTCAAAACAATCCCGTATAAAATGATGTCTAATTTCAATATCTTAGTTTTACTGTGCTGAACAGGATTATTAGTGACTGAAATTGCAACGGTATTATCAATTAAAATAGGAGTGTAAGTAAAATTCAGACCATAGTCTCGCATTTGTTGTTATATCCATAAAACTTGTGAGTAGCACTAGAGGCTGAAATTGCACTGCCCTGACACAAATATTCCTCCAAGAAATTGACATCCTCCCGTTGTTGACTTCTTGTTCTGATTACAACCTCCATAATCAAATCCGTGTATGCCACCAGATCCAGAAAGCCTACCTTAGGATACAAGAGACCCAGCTTCGGTTTCCCTTTTAGATACCGCAAAATCCTCTTTACTGCTTTCAAGTGTGACTCCTTTGGATTAATCTGAAAACGAGCACACAAACAAATTGCAAACATAATGTCAGGTCTAGAAGCAACTAAATACATTTAAGAACCTATCATTGAGCGGTATAAGGTTGGATCCACATCTTCAGTTCTGTCTACATCAGGTCCTAGCTTGTGATTAACACAAACAGGAGTGTCAAATGGTGAACTGTCCTCTATGTTAAACTTCTCGAGTATGTCATAGGCATACTTAGTTTGATGAATAAACATGACATTCTCCTTTTGATCAACTTGTAACCCCAAGAAAAAATGTCAACTCCCCCATTGCGCTCCTATCAAATTTCTTCTTCATGACATTCTCAAAATCTTTACACATCTCCACCTTAGATGCCCAAAGTTAATGTCATCCACATACACCTGAACTAACAAGAAACCTCTTTTGTGCCATTTGACAAACAGAGCGCTATCTATTTTCCCTCTCACTAACCCATTCTCTTGAAGATATTTAGACAGATTCTCATACCATGCCCGATGTGCCCGACATAAACCAAATAACGCTTTACTTAGTCGATAGACACATTCTGGATAATCCGGATCAGTGGACCCTAATTGTTGTTCAACATATACCAATTTGTCAACCTCTCCATTTAGAAAAGCACTCTTGACATCCAGCTGAAAAAACTTTAAATTCCTTACACGCTGCAAAGGCAAGAACAGCCTGATTGCCTCCAATCTTGCCACTGGTGCAAATGCCTCATTGTAGTCTATACCTTCTTGTTGATTAAAATCTTTGACTAATAGACGTGTCTTATTCCTGATAACCACTCCTTTCTCATCTTTCTTGCATTTGAAAACCCACTTGGTTCCTATGAAATGTACATCACTTGGTTTTTCTATCAACGTCCGCACATCCATCTTCTTAAATTGTGCCAGCTCCACTTGCATTTCTGCAACCCACGAGCTATCCTTTAGTGCCATTTGATAATTTTTGGGTTCGACTTGACTGATGAAGCATGAGTAGAGACATTCATCAATGATACCAGTTTCTTGCATTTATAGATAGACGCATACATTTTCTGCAATACTTCTCTTAGTTTGTACCCCGTCAATCATATTTCCAATGATGTTCTCAACTAGATGTTCTTTGTGGACTCTTAGTTTTGAGAACCAATCAGCCAGAAAATTGTCACCCAAATTAGTGTCAATCTCCCCAGAACACTCTTGAGTGTGAAACGGATTATAAAAGTCATCATCATTCCTTGTTTCCTCAGTCTATGTACCCACCTTATCAATGTTGATACTTAAGGTACTCTTGATGAAATAGGTATTGTCGCTGCTTCTTCATCATACATTATATGAGTTGCTATCTTTTCTTCTGAATCTGCATCAAAGAAATGAGAAATGTTAAAGGATCTAAATAAATTATCATCATTAAAAACCCCTTCAGATCCTGAACAAGGTAGAGGAGCTGAATAGCTAGTGATATCAGTATTTCACAAGACTTCTATCTTGTTAGTTGTAATGTTAAAAACACGTTTATTTGGTGAACCAATAACGCATCCAACTAAGAAACCTTCATCGGCCACTTCACCAAACTTAGAATTTTTCTTTAAAATCATGCATGGGGATCCAAAAGGCTCAAATCCTTTCTGATTTGGCTTTCGCTTATGCATTAACTCATAACATGTTTTATTAATTAAAAGTCTATTAATGATATAGCAGATTGTGGCAACAGCCTCAGCCCAGAACACGACAGGTAGTCTGGCCAACATAGTTCTTGCAGCTTCAATTAGAATCTTAGTCTTCCTTTATGCAACTCCATTCTGTTGTGGTGTATATGGTGCTCTGAATTGATGCTCGATTCCTTTCTACAAACAGAAGATCTCCATTTGATAGTTCTTGAATTCAATCCCATGTCACTTCTACTGTAGTTGACTTTCCCACCAGCAGTATCCTCAACTTTAGTGATCAGGTTGATCACTATTTGTAATGCGTTATCTTTGGTTACAAGAAAATATACCCATGAGTAACGTGAATAATTGTCAGTAATCGCCAAACAATAATATCTCCCCCCTAGACTTTTAACATTTATAGGACCAAAGATATCCATGTGGAGTAAATCTAGTGGAGTGACGATTGAATTAACCAACTTTGACAGATGAGATTTCTTATGCTTTTTCCCTTTCTTACAAGGAATGCATTTATCTTCAACCCCAAAACTCTTCATAAGTACACCCAATACCAGTTCATTCTTAACAATATAGTTCGTCTTTCTTATATGAATGTGTCCCATGCGTCTATGCTATAATTCGGATTCTGACTTTGATGCTTTTTAGAGTAAGCAAGATTCTTCAGTTGCTGTTGAATCTGCTTTCATATCCATCACATAGGTGTTACATTCTCTTGGAGCCCTCATTAGTATCCACTTCTCAGGTATTTTAAACCCAGGACGTAAGACTAAGGCTTCTTCATTTGTGAAGTGCATGGAATAGCCTTTGTCACAAACATGAGAGGCACTCATGAGATTATGCTTCAACTCTTCAACAAAATTGACTTTTTCCAACTTGATTTTCCCATTTGCCACAAAACGAATCCCATTGATTTTGCCACCATTTTCACCAGCAAAACTAACACGTCCTCCTTGTATAATTTTCCATTCTTGCAACAAGTCTTTTTTGCCTCTCATGTGCCTAGAATTGCCACTGTCCACAACCCATTTGTTGTTCACAGCTCTTGCTGGCTGTTTCAACACAAGAAAAGAAACTTAATTAGTAGGGGGGCAAGCCATAGAAGTCTTGGGTTGTCTAGGTCCTACAAACCATGTCAAATTTTTGTTAGACATTCCCTATGGCTTGATATTTCTAAGCAAAGGACTACTGACAGTAGGGAAGCGCCTTTGAGGCTGATTATAATTTACTTCATTTCTAAACTGATTAAACATTGAATTTTGAAAATTTGTAAAAAATCTTGGTTGGTTCCTTTGGAATAGGTGACCAAACCATGATTGTTGGTTAATATTATAAGTGTAATGTTAGTTAGAATTCACATTTTTCTTTGACGTCTATGGCCTCAGTAAAATCTTTACTTTCCCTTCAATCTGTTTTCCTTTCTTTGAGGGAAAAATGCTCGCAGCATGACCCTTAAGATGACACGTAAAACATGACCTGTATTCCAACGGGTCAACTCTAGTTGACTTACTTACTTCAACTGAGATAACTTTTGAAGATGATGTTGCCGGAATCGATTTGATGATTTAATGTATGGAATCACAAACCGATTTAAACCATTTTTCCTTTTTATAAAATCAATGTTTGACTCTTTAAACAAGGTACCTGCCTCTTCATCCATCATGTTTCCTTTCATAAACTTAATTGGTTTAAGCGTGTTATATTTTCTTTGATTACTAGGTTGTCCAGCGGGTGAGGCGCTGATCAGTTTCAGAAAAGTTATTTAACTTCGTCTTAACTAAGTTCGCCTAATCAAAGATGGCGAACTTGGGCAAGTTCGTTGTACCTGGTTCATTTCTCTACTATTAAAAAGCTGCTGGATCAGAATAAGGATAAAGTTGATCAATGCTGAGCCCCTCCAAAGGTTTTTTAATGTAATTATTATTAAAAGGAGGAGGAACTTTGTGTAACCAAGTCCCTCCTTCTTTGATGATGACCTCAAGGAGCTCAAAGCATGATCCAAGATGATAGAGGAGTTTCAAAATTGCTCAAGTTTTCTATTTAACTATACTACTTTTACTTCGATATTAGCTATTTCCTTATCTTTCGAAGAGATAATCTTAGTCTTTTCTTCCACCACTTCATAAGAGAGATATATAATTGGATCTTTTCACCAACGGTAGTTTTTAGTCCTCTTATATCTTTCTCATAAGTTTTAGTTAGTTTAACATATTTATTTTCTTTCTCTTTTATGTGGTGATTATTTTCTTTTAATTGATTTATCTCTTTTCTTAACTTGGTGTTTTGTGTAGTTAGTTGATTTACTTTTTGGTTAAATTTTGAGACTTTAAACAAGATTCCTCACTACTTAACACAAACAGTAGATCACTCAGTTCTGCCATGTAGGCTTGAGCATTTCCACTTAAAAAGCGTTCATCTTCCTTGTCAAAATCCAACTTCACCACATGAGCTTGCTCTTTCACTTCTTAACTTTCAAATTCCAATTTTACCCTCCATTCTGTTGAGATACCGTAACATTTATCTCAGCTCTGCCACCAAACTGATTATACAATTGATTTGAACTTCTCTCAACTCTTTCATTTGTGTATTCACGAGCAAATTGCCCGTTTCTCTAACATTTATAGCAGTGCACCTTATATTTGTCAAAACCTAGGCTTTGACCCATAAACTTTATTTTATTCTTGTTCACAAACCTCTTCATTATCCTTACTATCATAGCCATTTGCCATTTTAGATCCATTTCTTCTAGATCATCTACGTCAATTTGATCATAATCTTCATCCAAAGTTGTTGAATCAACTATCTTTCCGTTAATATAATTTTCATATAACGCAATGAAAGAAGCATATAGGGCAAATTGTTGTTCTGCCGATTTAACGCTCATGGGCATTGACGAGCAGTTTATACTTTAAGGGCTACCCATTGAACCACTTGAGCTTGCTTGACCTTTTTTTGGAGTAACCCCTCCAGCTATAAAGCAAATATCACCATCAGTATTCATAAAAACCTACGGACTTCCATTTTCATTAACGAAACTTCCCATGTAGTACGTTACATACTTATAGTTTGAACTTGAAGACACTTTGGCCCCATACATAGAAGGATCCTGAACCTGGTCGGACACTATTCCCATTCTCTTCATGTTCATTTCATATCCTCTAAGTCTATTGACTACATCTTCCAAGTCATACTTATCAAAATCTGTATCATCTCTGATCATTACCACGTGTATTTCCCACGTTAGTGGAAGTGAATCCAGAAGCTTTTCAATTATCTTAGTCTTGTCCACCTTGATATCAAAATTTTTGAGTTCAGTCATAAGATGGTAGTAACGAGTAATGATGTCATCCAACGTTTAATTATTCAAGTAATTGAATACTGAAAACTGAGTTTTAGCAATTTGGTCTTAGAGTTTCTGATGCAAACATTTCCTTCATATCTACTCTCCAGTGCATCCCACATATCTCTTGTAGTCTTGTATTTCTTAAAAATATGGAGGATTTCTTAAGGCAATGCCATTGTAATTGCAGATAAGGCTTTACTTTCAGCTTCATGCTTCTTCTTCTTCTTCTTCTTCTTCTTCTTCTTCTTCTTCTTCTTCTTCTTCTTCTTCTTCTTCTTCCATCATAGTATATTTCTTAAGTTGTTCCCTTCCTTCAAAAGTGGTTGTGGGTGTTGTGTAAACATCTTCAATGTATACCCACATTTTGGCATCATGCCACTTAATATATTGTTTAAACCTTTCTTTCCATTAAACAAAATTAGTACCTCTCAATAACTTAGGTGCTTTAGTAGTAGAACCTGACTCAACTTCCATTTTAACTAGAACAAATATATTTATAAAAGTCATTTCATATTATTTCTTTTTATTATTTTTTTATTCTTTTAAAGATGTTGGTAATTTTTAAGTCCAAACAGTACGTAAGTTCGCCTTCATCTTAGTGTAAGCGAAGTAACTTCACTTGTTCAACCAAGCTGGTCAATTTTGCCTGATTAGAAGTTTTGATCAGCTCCGCTAAGTCAACTTCGCTGAGATTCCAAGTTCTCCTAACTTGTAACTTCGCCTTATCTGAGAGAAACCCTAGCGAAAACTTCGCTGTAACGACTGGAAAAATTGGTTTTTCGATTTCTGGCTGAGTTTTTGAGTGTAGGGTTTTGTGGTGATGGTTGTTTGGTGAATATAGGTTATGGACTAGATGTTTGGGTATTTTTGAACGTAAAAACTTGTGAAAAATCTGTCAGGACCTTCTTTCGGGTGCAACCTTAGTAAAGGTTTGACAAGAACACACCGACTTAATTACTCAAAGACCGATTGAGTATCCTGGCGGAATCAGGATATTCAATGATTGAGAATGAAAGCTTGTGGAGAATTATCAAACACAAAACAATAAATGATCATCGGTAAAGACTATTAAATGATACGTCAATGATACAGTGAATGGAATGTCTAGGGTTTTGTGTGACGGCGGCTTTTGATATTCGTCTGCAAAGATTGTCAGTATGCGTGCCAAAAAAAAACCGTCTCCTTGTCGTACCCTAGGATGTCTATATATAGACCCTAACATTCCATGTATACGTCATAGACATTACATAATGAAAAATAAATCTAATACAAGTGTTTCAGACCTCGAGCAAGGTATATACCTTGCTCAAGCAAGCTTGCTATACAAGGTGTGCTCGGAGAGTGTCCTCGAGCATACTTTACTTAGAATATATTCTCTTTCGGAGAATACATATTCTCTTCGAGTAAGCTTCATTCCTCTTGACTTGTTCAAACCTTGCTCGAATAAGTCCATCGAGCAAGCTCATTCTTCTTGATGTCTTCAGCTTTTCTTATTCAGCAATCTTTATCATGCTCGGATGTAAATCTTGCTCGGTAACTGAACTGTGCTTGAAGTCTTTGCTTTGATTCACGTGACATCCTCTTATTGCATCCATGCTCGTCCCCATGTGCTCGATCATCCTGTGCTCGTAACACTTGGCTGGAATTTGTATGATCAAGCTGTTTGCTCGATTGGCAATCCATGCTCGATAGAAGAAGACCCTTGCTCGTTGAAGTGTAGCTTGCTTGAAGCCTTCAACACTTAGAAGAATCAACCATTTAAGATTCAGAACCTTGCTCGAAGTAGTAAAAACCATGCTCGATCGTCTGGGCTTGCTCGTATTCCATACTTAGCCGTTTCTGAGGAGGTTGAGAAGATTCCAATCTTCCTTATTAAGAAATCCGACCCAACAAAATCCTTTGTTCAAGTTATGATACTCATGTGATACTCCTGAACCACATAATTAAGAGCTTAATGCTTTGATACCAATTGTAGATCCCTGGGATGGATCGCTACAGGAGATATCACAAACTCAAAGGGTGCGGAATCCCATAAGTGTTTGATTACGAGTATTAGGATAAACTAGAGCAATAGCTGACGAATAAACCAAAGGTTTGCTTGTATTGAATTATAACACGGTATCTTTCAATACACCACGAGCACTTCACAAGTTCAATAGCAAATAGCAGACAGAATGAACAACTACTGAACTCTATGTCAATGATATGTTAATATACTGCATATCTTTGCCTATAACATGTGAAGTTATCACAACTTCGCGTAATCCATAAGTTCGCCTACAACCAACTCGTCAACATAAACATAAACATAAACATAAACCAAAACGTATTGTTTATTGCAGACAAGACTAAACAATAAGCATTTGAACTACTAACACACCAAAATGCACCAACATAGTTGCCACCCGTGGACATAGGTCAGTTTAGACAGAACCACATTAAATCCTCGTGTTCGTTTCTTGCTTTCGTGTTCGTGTTTAGTTCGTATGTGCGTTAATTCGAACATATTGCTCACCAAAATTCGTGTTAATCAAAGTTATTCTTATGCATGCTACAGGGTTGGTTTTAGGTTGATTATGAAGATTGAATGCGTATCACTTAGAATTGACCGTTAGGGTTTTATATCAATCGAAATGAATTGTTGTATTGTTAATATTATATTTACATTATTATATTGTTGTTATTGAACAACTTGTATTTGAGTTTTGAATCAACGAAAGAGTTGATTAATTATTGTCACTTAATAATGTCATGTGTTCATGTCCAATCAAACGTTGCGCCTGACATGTTCCGTTGCTTTTGGTCAGGGTGTGACAGATTGGTATCAAGGCCATGGCTATATGATATATGGTTAGACATAACTAACTAGTATAGTTTATGCCTTAGGGTCCCGATACGTGACGTGTTACTTGTCCTACTTAATTATTTGATTGTTCATTCATTATTAATTGATTTATTCTTTATTTATTCTCATGTACACATACACAATAATGTAAGGTATCCTTACCTTATCTCTAGTGAATTATATTTTATATGTTCGATTCGAACCTTAATTTTCGATGTTTCTCGTCTCTTTAAGGATATGATCATACGACAGGTTTCGTAGTAACTAGAAGAGGGAAAAATTGGGATTCGACCTTTGGCAAAAAGAATCATCGGAATCGAAGACGATATGACTCCTCTCGGAGGTTTGAATCAGAGTGTTTAAATCTTATAGGCCAAAGCGAACCTACGTCATATGAATCATATACCTTAATTCGTCAGAGTAAGCATTTCGACTACCCTACATGTTTTAATTGGGACAACCACGGTTATTCATGGATATTTCAATTCCCCATGCCACTTTTATTAACTTATGAACTTATTGATACATATATTACGTGGTGATTCATGAAATCGTTCCAATGTTTCGTAGGTGTTCTATGTCAACATTTATTGATTGGAACGCGATGATTCACGGTTATTCGTGAATGTTCTACCTCTCATGTCAATTTTGATTATGACATGTTATTCTTTTTTATTCCACGTGTTAAATTTCATTGTGTAACTTCATTTTTGTTTTCGCATTGTCAAATTTTCATTGCATAACTAATTCATTTTGATTCTCAAAACAATTTTTATCATGCAATTTTATTCATCTTTGGTTTCTCATTGTCAAAAATTTCATTACGCAATCTTGTTTATTTTGAATTCACATTTCATAATATTGTTTATTTTGATTTCTCATGACGATTTTCATTACACGATATTGTTTATCTTAATTCCTCATGGTAGATTTTTATTATGCGATGCTATTCATTTTGATTCCTCATTGCAATTTTCATTATATAATTTTATTTGATTTTGCATAATAATTCCATTTATTTTGGATCTTAATGATAATTTCCTTTTTATATTTGATTTCTCATAGTAATTTTCATTATGCCAATTTTCTCATCTTGATGTTTCATAACAATATCCCTTATGTGATCTTATTTACTTTGATTTCCTCATGACAATTCCATATGTTCATTTAATCATCATGGCAACTTTAGTTATGCGATTTTGCTCATTTAATGTCTCATAACAATAATCACCATGCAATTTTGATCATTTTAATTCTCATAGTAATTTTACTTTGATTTATAATGGTATTTTTCATTGTATAATTTTAGTTACTCCGACTTTTATTATGATAATTTCCATTCTGCAATTTTGTTATTTTGGCTCTATATGATCAGTTTTATCATGTAACCTTGTTCATTTTTGAATTCCTCATGATAATATTCATTATGCAACGTTGTTTATTTGGATTCCTAATGGTAATCTTCATTATGCAACCGTGCTAGTTCAAAAATATTTCAGTTTCACACTCTAATTTCAAATCGTGATTTTTCTTTTATGTGAACCATGTAAATTTATGAGTGTTTTAACCTTTCAATTTCAAATTTGATTCAATTTCAAAGTATGATTTCTAAATTTAATGTTGATAAATTTTTTTCTTTTTATATGTAACCTCAAGTTTTCATTTCACCTCATACTATGTACTTACAACATGTCTTCCATCCACCGTGCCTTCATCGACTCCAACCATAGGATGTCATCCCAAGTCATCGTGGAAATGGCCTCCATAATCCCGCATACCCTCTCCCAAAATTAAACTATCATCAAACTCAACCCATTTAAACAATCCAAACTCAATAATCCAACCCATTGAAATTCAACTCATCCAAACAATAACCCCAGCTTATCCAATTCATTTAAAATCAGCCTAGTCAAACAATTCAACCCACACAAACAATCCAACCTCAACTTATCCAATCCATTCAAACTCAAACCACACAAACAATCCAGCCCATTAAAACTCAACTCATCTAAACATCCAACCTCAGCTTACCCAATCCATCCAAACGATCTACACCCAAACAATTCAAGTTGTCAAAGCTCAATCACGCCCGACCAACCCAACCCAAAAAAAAATCGATGCTACACGAGACACACGAGAAATTGCTTATTACCTCAAGGAATTTCAAAAATTTCATTCTTAAATCCCAATTCACGTTCCTTTTATGATTCCTCCTCATTTAAAGCCATATTGCCATAACAATTTTTTGTACTCGAAATTTCCTTGTGGATTTTGGTTATGTATGTAAAAGTTTAAGTAATTCAATAACAATTTATGTGTTTCATTTTTCCACATTACCTCAAGTCACATTCCCTATTTATGACTCTATTTTATTTAAGTGTCATTTTCATATAACTTTTATGAGCTCGATTTTCCATTATGTAATTTGGTTTCCTAATCCAAGTGTTTCATTTTTTTTGTGTTACCACAATCCTCATTTCTATTAAGAATTTTTTATCATTAAAATTTTTTTATGACTTTATTCATCATGGAATTATAGATTTTGGTTATTCGTATTCGAATAACTATACTTTTCGCAAATCACGATTTACTCAATTTTTGTCGCACTATCTCATTTACTTAATTAGCTGCCTACGAGTGGTTGTTCACAAACATTGGCGCTATTACGGACCATTACTATAATCATGATTTTGTAAATAGTTGCACAATAGAAGTCGTATGCGCATTTTATCACATTTGTTAAATGTTTTATTGATTTAACCGCATTGTTCTTTCGTGTTTGATACATGTTTTGTTAAAATTTCCTTGTCATATTTCCCATTTGTGGCATTTTTTTGGTCATTCGAGGATTGGTGTTATTCATTTTACTTATAAAATTATTTGTACTCTTGTCTTAAAGGAGTGAAATCCTATGGTAGGTGTTTCTTTTTCTTAAGTTTATTTTAATTTTGAGACGAAATTGCTAAAGTTATGGATACTATGACATTCGTCATTTTTGAACCCGAAAATACGACCTGTTTTAAACTTTTCTTGCGTTTCGGGTCTATTTAAAATATACTTTCCATGTTATATGTATGCTTTATTGTCACACCCCAACCGACGGCGGAATACGTCGAGGTGAGACGGTGATTGTTCATAGCACATGATGCTACATGTTACAATAGTCGTTAAATTTAATTTAATATCATGCAATACAGAGATACAATGAATTGTTTTATAGTCATCTAGGTCCAATCATGCAATCCTATATCTTGCATCAAGTAATCTTCAACAAACAAATTTTCAATACCTGAAAAACATGCGAGAGTGTCAACTAAAAATAGTTGGTGAGAACATAGGTTTTAATAAAATAAGTTTTAAGTTGAAAGCAATCCATATGTGTTAAGTTACTTTGTATACTTTGTGATTACAGCCAAACCCTTACACGTTTAGCGAGTCGTCTAATCCACGATTAGACTATTATGTTTAATGTTTAACGATCGTCGGATTCTGAACACACAAGCCTCTACCTAAGGCCTGCGTGGGCGGGTCGGGCCAATAGATCTATCATCATACTACCACGGGCTTTAACAAGTTAATGGTCGTACATGCGATTAAGTATACACTTGTAATAATCACACAATGAATATCATGAATAAAGCTTGAATCAAATAACATGTAAAACAAATTGATTATGCATGTTTCCACCCCGAAGTATAAAACATTTAAAAGCATGTAAAAGGGGCTATGAACTCACCTTCGTTGATGAATTGAGACTTGTAACGCTTTTGTTTAGAGCCCTAATGATCAAGAAAGTTGTTAGAATGTGACCCTATTTCGGTGGAATAGAATCTCCGACCTCAGGTTCCCAGGAAAAGGTAAGTGGGTCCATTCACACCCGGAAACGCCACTTGGTTTTTCCTTAGGCCGTAGCCTTGGTGACAGAACCCTTGGTTGAATATCTATAGACTTGGTGTTTGTTTGGAAGTACAATTGGATTTTAGGGTTTCAAGTGATACTTTATGGTTTAGGGCTTTAGATTATCTTTTCCAGAAAAGAATAGGTTGTTTACTATTCAAGACACGAATTTTTTAAAAATAGTAAACCTTTGAGTTAGATTACGAAAATTTTATATCTTGTAACCGTATGAGTTTTTTAACATATATATTTTTTTATAAGATTTAAGTGTTTATAAAAAAAATATATATAATTCATAGACTACCGAGGGGTCTGATTCCGAGTCAGTTTAGTAGAAAAATCACTAAAAATCAATACTTTAACAAATTGAGGAGATTCCAGTTGGATAATTTTTATAATTAGAAGGTCTACAATATATCCAAAAATTGGGTCATAATTCGTAAACATGAGTGAGTTATGACATTCGTTTTGAGGCTAAAGTTATCTGTTAGGATTTTCAGCAAGACCCTTTGTTAAAGAAAAATAATAAAAACGTTTTTAAAGTTTATAAAATTTTACACCAAAAATTACAGAGATACTAGACACATAAAGAACCAATTTAGGCTTTTGAAATTCGTGATTTGGATATATTATGACCGAGATCTAAGCGTTGAAATAAAAGGTTTTTCTACAGAATGAAAGAACAAAACATTAAACGGAAAATAGAACTTACTAGGAAGGAAACGAGTTATGAATCTTTGAGAGGATGATGATCACGAATTTTCAACCTTGGGGCTTTGGAATATGCAGGTTTGGAATGAATTTTAGGGGTGCTAGGGAGTTCTATTTATAGGGGTGTTTAGAGAAGAGATTATGATGAATTAAAGATAAAATTTGACTAGGACTTGAATTCAAATTTGGATAAGGCTAATCTTGGAGATCAAGAATAGAATATTCTAGAAGGTTATTCTTAATTTGAATTTAAGGATATAAATAAAATTACTTTAAGATAAAATTGACAATGACAAATATTAAATCTAGGCATTCCCGGTTAAACGTGTCACGTTAACGATTAACCATGTATAACTAAATGTACATAGAAACATGTAATTGTGCATATGAAAATAATGTTAATAACTAGAAATAAATAATATATGATTCCATAAGAATATAGATTGTGAACTAATACACGGACCTTATTAAATACGAGTATAAAAGACTAGTGATTTCATGCATGAAAATGCATAGGTGTTACATTTATCTTGTCATGTGCTTATAAACTCCTAATCAAATCCCAAACTCTCTTATTTGCACCTTAAAACCATCCAACCAGAGTCTAGGGACCAAATATGCCAAAAACCGAAAGTTTTTCGATCTGGAGGTTGGTAGTGCTACGCGACAGACCACCTTAGTGGCTATCACGATGCGCGATGGGTCGTCAGACCAGTGAATTTTGTTCGTTTTTCGTTTTCAATCGTTTACGTACTCAAGCTCGGGTCTTGTCCATCCAAATCAATCAAAGACTTGATCCATAAACATTTTACCAACCTCAAAATATATTATCTCCATATTTAATTATTTAATTACTTTTAATTTAATTTAAACAACCTACCACATTGAACGCAAAAGTGGTTGTGAGTTGGTTTAATGTCCAACCATTCATGCAAACTTGTTCTATCCTTTTTACCTATAAACACCAACAGTTCTCAACATTTTCTAGCTGCTCGTCTCTTCCTTTTCTCTCTAATTTTCGGATTTGCAAAGCTAATTAAAGTGTTCTTGCCTAAGTCGACTTTAAAAGTCAAATAGAACCTTTGCTTGCTTTTCAATCCGATTCC
This sequence comes from Bidens hawaiensis, assembly GCF_021521415.1. Classification (NCBI taxonomy): domain Eukaryota; kingdom Viridiplantae; phylum Streptophyta; class Magnoliopsida; order Asterales; family Asteraceae; genus Bidens; species Bidens hawaiensis. The sequence continues at coordinate 1,912,801 of NW_027491168.1, forward strand.
GGTATATTTTATGTTTGTTTACTGCTTATAATGCTAATGGAACAAATCCCTTTCTTTAACATCATGTGAAAGGTGTTTTGTCAACTATCTGCACATATTAGTGTTACAAGGCTATTTTAGTCAAATTTGGGATTTTTACTCGTTCAAAGTTTTTAGTTCGTAAACTCTCACATCCCAACCTACGGCGGAACATGCCGGGGCGCGACAATATTTGTATCATAGCTTAAAGACACTAACAATGTAAAGTGCCAATATCTAAATATTACAACAATTGTTCTATCTTTTTTAATTTTCCTAAAGTCCAATCTAAATTCTCCACTTCAAATCATCTAAAATAACAATATGCAATATGCGTAAAAATAATTTGACAACAACACATGTTGAGCGAGTAACCACAGTTTAGTATACATATAATAATAGTAATGAGAAATAATAGAATTCCTTGAATTAGTGAATACCATCAATGAACATAAATAAATAGATGTATCTTTTCAACATGCCACTAGATTTCGGGCATGTTTACTTTGATATATTTGCAACCAATAAGTGTGTCTTTTTGAACATGTCACAAGATTCGGACATGTCTACTCGGACGCCGTATGATCATACTATGAGGATGAGGATGAGTATAAGGAAGAGAAAAAACAGTAAACACATAAATCATATAGCAATCAACAATTAATTGAGCAGCATCACAACCACGAAAATAAGAGAATTGTGTTTCAGTGAAATAATATAATAATAGTAGTTTCTAGTATACATAATTCCCCTAATCAAAATAGAGAACAAAAAAGAATGTGATTGCTCACCTTAAATAAGGTGGATGACAACGAGAAGACGGGTAAAGTGAACTAGCTGGTTCCATAAGAAGTCTTGACGATAAGTCCTAGTTTTAAGGGTAAAACGAAAATGAATATCTAAATGAAATAAATGAACAAGGCATGATAAGATGGTTTATAATGTTTGAAGAATATTCATAGCTTGTTCGATTAAGGTATAATGAAAATGTTTTATAAAACTTTAATAAAAATATATAATATCATATTAGTGATTAAAATACATGCATATATTTCGATTCAGTAGAAATAAATACATAAATAAATCTTTAGCATGTTAATACTTAAGTTTAATATAATAATAATAGTAATAATAATAAAGTTTGAAACAAAAGTTGGGCGAGTCTCCTGGCCCCATAATGAAACAAAAAATGATGTTCATCTACTTCATTCTAAAACCGTTCTGATTTCTCCTCAAAATTCGGTTTTATTGTTTAAAGTTTGAATTCAATAGCATTGGGGTTTTGATCAGGAATTGATGTTCGTAAGATGACCATGGAGCCTCGCCGGAGTACAGCCGGTAGCAACTGATATATGAACGTTCGCGTGTTGTCTGCTTGACGGTGGCAGAGTGTCTAAGGAGTTAGAAGTTTGATTGCAAGGAGGTGCCGGAATCCATCGACGATGGATCAATATATATAGCACAACATAGTGCAATGGTCATAAAGGCCAATAAATTTGGAACACAATTAAAGGCGTTGATCCAGCCAAAGAGTAACTTTAACAATGTATTTTCTTTTGGTCAACTAATTCTTATTAGCTTCATAACAAGGAAATGCAAATAATTTAATATACACTTTATATTTCTTTAAATAACTATTTATAATATACAGCTATTCACAAAATTTTAACATAATTCAGCATTTTAAAAAATCCATACGTTTAAATCACTTGACACTATGATCAAATTTCATATATATAATTACATGGAATATATGTTTAGTTAAATGGAATGGGGGCTATGTATATATGTAATAATAATCTTGTCATAAATGAATTAAAGATGTCGTCGCATTATTAATAAAAGTCGTTATACAAGCAAAGTAATTTGAACTAGATGAATGTTACAATTAAAATAAATGGGGAGATACATAGTTGAAAAGTCAGATGTTACATCTAAAGTTTAAATGGGCCGAGTTTCAAAAAGAAAATTTAACAAATGCTATAGTATTCATAACTTCTTAAAAATTTTATCATGAAATTAGAATACAAGAAAAATTAGAATAAAAATAAACCAAAATACAAAATCATTTTCGTAATAAAACGAAACAACATAGATGTTCGAGTGACCCAAAAAACGCTACAAATGTGTAATATGACAAGTCCACTTGTATATAGGATGTACCGGTGGTATATCCACCATGATCTTGTCATATTATATTTCATTTGTACTGTTATCTTATAGTCCCTCGGTTCTAAGTTCGCACACCAACGTACCACCATAACTTCCACGAAGGATTTTGATGATTACGCGTGCAATCATAATTACATGTTTCGTCGAATGGTCCGCATGGCTTGTCCCGTTGTGTGGGTTAAAATCATAAATACATCATCATCATCATCATCATCATCGTACTCAGTATATCCCACCAATAGCAATGCTATAGTGAGGAGGGTAAGATGTAGACAGCCTTACCTCTATCCCATAGGGATATAGAGACTGTTTCCGGTGAGACCCTCGGCTCGATAGTAGTTTTGCATCAAGCCTTGGACATAAGGCACATAGCACTCAATCATCGGGACACCAGCTGATTGGTGCATGTGCCCTTGTCTTTCGGCTATCAACGCCACCACATGATGCCTGATTAACCTTCCGCCACTTTTAACGTTATTTTCATGAGATTAGTAAAATAATGTCAAAATTAGTGCAATTTTACTTTTGCCCACCTGAGGGTTCACGCATATATACATTATATGCGCGCACCGCAAGCATGGCGTGTTAAAATCATAAATACATGTTTAAGAAAGTCTTTTTGAAAATCATGATAAAATTTTGAAATAAAGGCGAAACAAAATTTAACGACCATTAAAAAAATAAAGAAATCCCTTGAAGTCAACTATCAATGTAACACCAAAGTTAACAATAACCCTTGAAATAATTGAACAACAAAATTCTAAAATCAAAGACTTTCACGGCAGAACATTGAAAGATGAAATAAATTGACGGATATTATCATCAAAAGAAAACCCTTGCTATAAAGAGTAACATGGTAACAAATGTATTTATCACAATAGTTAAGTTAAATACATTAAACATTGTGGTCACGGAAGGCTAAAATCCATGTAAACACATGATAACCATAAGAAACTGTAATTAGGAGAATTGAAATAATGATGCAAAGACATTAACAATGCTATTCTCATGGAAGTTTAACCGCTACAGGGAGGGTTTAAGTTTAAGACATTCGCATTGGGATATTGGTAAATCATCACAAATCATTGAAATAAAATAAGTACATTGGGATCCTATTAGATAGCTATGTCTTAGCTAAGTATACAACACCGATTTAAAAGTAACTGATCATAGGTAGCCAAAAATATGCTTACGGTTTTGTTGGGATATATTTATGGTTTATGCTTTTATTAGTATGGTTTACGGCTTTCTTATGATAACTGAAATACCTTGTGGGATTTCGGTGGACTTTTGGTAGTTGTACGTAGTATGGGCTTGGCCTTGTATGGCTTGTAAACACCCTATATAACTAATGTTTATTATGGTGTAGGATTAGACATCACAAGTATTATCATTGTAACCGGTTTTATACAAAGGTACTTAAGTACATGACGTAATACACATGTGCTTTGAAGTCATACTACCTTGTAAACACCCTATATAACTAATGTTTATTATGGTGTAGGATTAGACATCACAAGTCTTTGTCTTTGTTCTTAAATCATCACGTAGTTAGTTACCGCCTAACAATGTGTTAACTTGATATCATATTGAAATATTCGTACTCGGGACTTACAATTGGTATCAAAGTTTATACATATTCTAGGCTCGGTTCGTGATATCAAGAGATTCAAGATTGTGTTGGATTTTTAGTTTTTGGACATCTGTTGCTGCTAGGGGTGTTCAAAGTCGGATATCCGGAGTTTTAGATATCCAAACACTTCGGATAGTGGATTTTAGTATTCGAATCCATATCCAAAATTTCGGATATCTGAAGTTCGGATATCTAAAAATTTGGATATTCGTTCGGATAGGAAACAGATATTCAAAATTAAAAAAAAATAAATCGCTTCAACTTTAAAGTGAGAACATCTCCATTAACAATCTAACATTCCGTAGAAAATCAACAAACTTAAAAAGAATCTCTAATCTTGAAGACTAATATATCTGCAAATAGGAGTAATGAAATATAAATCTGAAGACGTTAACAGCTAGCAACCACCGTAGAAGTCGGAATTCCACAACGTTATTCGACGGTGAAGAACTGAAGGCGAGATGCGACAACACTGAAGGTGCGATGTGACCACCGTAGGCTTGGGGTCCATTCGTCCACCGGTGAAGGCGAGATGTGACGGCGTGAGCCTGCCGTGGGGTCACGACAGTGGCCAATGGGTCGACCATCTGAAGAATCTTGGGTTTGGTAGGGGCTAAGAGTGAGACCGGCTCTCAATTTTGAATATTGAAGGATTTAGGTTTTTCAAATATTATACATGTTTCTATATAAACAATTATTTAAAAAACTATAATTAAAGTTTTTGGATATCCGAAATATCCGAAAATTGCCATAATCACTATCCGAATCCGAAAATTCGGGCATCCGAGATTCGGATATCCAAATATTCGGATAATTTGGATTCAGATTTTAGGATATTTCAGATCTAGATTCGGATATTTTTAACACCCCTAGTTGCTGCTGGTGTAGTGGAAGAATTCGAAAAACATCTCCTTCGTGTTCATCAGATCTCTAGTTTGGAAAGGATTTGTAAATATTTATTCAAATTTCATAAGATCTCAAAATCCCGCGAACCTAGGGATTTTTGAGTTATCTCTAAGAAACTAGTACTCGGCCAAAAGGAGTTTTCAGCCACTTGGGTTCTCGGCCAAAAGGAGTTTCGGCCACTTGGGTTCTCGGCTAAAAGAAGATTTCGGCCACTTGGGTTCTCGGTTACAAAGGGTTCTCGACTGCTAGGTTCTAAGCTACTAGTTCTCGGTGTATTTGTTTTTGGCTATCCTTGATCCTCAGTTCGGTTTGTGTAACACCCTGGCTAAAGCGGAAACGCTTGAGTGTGACGTACAGATTGCTCAAACACACGTGACACTATTAGGTGACCATAATAACATTATTTCATTTAAATCTTCATGTAACACAAGTTTATCAAATAATACAAGTTATAACAAATAAATAAACAAAATAATAAGGTTTCTTTGAATATCCTATAAGCATGCTATGTGTCTTCTAACTTTCATCCCCGTACCTCTACACCTGTAACATATGTATAAAATAAAGGTCAGCTATAAATATAGCTGGCGAGTTTCCACAGTTTAAATACGTACATAAAAACCATACAACTCATAGACATGTGATAAACGAGCAAGTAAGCCCTTTTCCAGTTGGTAACAACCAACGTACTTGGGTAATCATGCAAGTAAGGTCCTTTCGAATTGGTAACAACCAACGTACTTGGATAATGAGGCCATTTTCCACTCGATGCAAATGGACCGAAGTGCAAAGGAGGGGGGGATATGATTATACTTAATGAGGCTTCCCAATCGTGCAAGTAATAGTCGTGCAAGTAATACAAGTAGCACACAAGTCCATATACGAAATGTAGTTTTGTAATAGAAGAAACAATGCTTGAATTTTCATAAGGATACATATGCTACCCCAAAACATTAAAACATTAAAAAGGGGTGGTGAAAAACTCACCTCGAAATCGAAGATAACCATTGCAATGAAAACCAAAACCACAATAACGAAACCAAAGCAAGCGAGTGAGCGTTAAAGAAATCCAACACGATTGAACTTCTCGAACTATAATTCAAACAAAAGCAAAGTTTAACTCTCGGGATTGAAAATGTTATAAATATTTGGTTAACGGAGTTAAGCATTATTAAATGTATCTTTTATTATTTTATGGCATTGTTATATTATAATAATATTTTTAGGCTTTAACGGGGTTTAACGATTTATATTATTTTAACTATTTTTAATTAATAAATTAACACAAATATATGCAATATAATGTTTACGAATATTGGATTTTAGTGAAGTTTTAACTCAAAACTTTGATTATGTTAATGAATTATAATGGTTAACGAATCAAATTATAAAGTTACTTTTAATGGTTTAACGAATTATTTTTATTTTTATTATTAATATAAGAATTTTATCCTATTTACGAATCCCGAATTTTAACGATACGATTTTATAATTTTAGCGTTTTATACCGTTTAATAAATAAATAAAAACAAAAATTAATATTATAATATTAAAGGGCTTCGAGAACTTGACGGAAAAGGAAAAATTGGTTTTTAGGTAAGGATCGATAAAATTTAGTTTATAATGATTTTATTTGATTAATAAACTAAATAAAATTGGTTTAAAAAAAAGTACCAAAAGAATGCATTGACCCGGGTCTGATGGTTACCAGACATAGACTTAACCAGCTGAACTAAGTTGCAAGTTGTTAATAAAATAGAACCAGTTATATTTAAAGTATAAGTCAAGTTTATCCATATTCTACAAAACCCTAGGTTTATAATCAGAGAAATTGATTCCAAGTGTGAAGAAATTATGTTAGGGGTTTTGTTATGCAGGTGAAATTGATCATGAACCATATATAATTTACCTGTTAAAGTGACGAGAAGACGACACGTCCTTGTACAATGCTTAAGGCTCTCGGCTGGGTAGCAGGAGCAACTTTTAATTTTTCCTTACTCTTACTAAAGCAGGCACACGCAAAACTCTCTATTTGGCTTTTCACTAAAACCAATACGTCTAAACATAAGGTAGGTGCTTTCACGACTCACTAAACGGGGGATCAAAATCTTTGCGCAGTAGAGGAGTCAAAAGCGGAGGACGAAGCGAATGTAGAGGACACAGCAGATCCCCACATGGAAGGAAGATGGACTGGACTCACTCTCATTCATGGCATGGGCAAAAGCAGCCCTAATGACTTTCAGTGAAGATATGCTTATACGGCGAAGTCACTCACAAAGTCTATGTTCGTATGCTTTCACTCTAAGCCGACCATCCAAAAAGGATGTGCACAATTGATCATTGACCGCAGTCTTCTTTACTCATTCCATATTGGGAAGAATTGCAGGCGATAACACTTCTTCCTTTTTTTTATTTTAACAAAGATATCCGACGATCAAGACAATTCCCGTGAAAGTCTTTCATAGAAGTGAATACTTATTCTTACGAAGCAAAAAGTTGGCCGGAAGCGAGTTTGGACGGATCGTATAGGTGATAAAGAGAGTATATTAAGTTACATCGAGGCTGTGAGCGAGTTTAGAGGGTGGTTTAGGTGTTATTTATAGGTTCAATTGAGGCGTTTATTGTTTAATGCTCTTTAATGCTATTTCACGTAATTTCCGGCGGGTTTTGTAACACCCCGACCAAAGGCGGATTATACATCGGGGCGCCACATATTGTTTCATTACTCGTGACACTATTGGGTGTCAATATTTAATAAATACATTCATTCGCGCACGCGCAGGGTAAACAAGAGATATAAATAAACCAACATAAATCAATATATTATAAATCATAATATTCGAACAGCAATAACTTGTCTTGATACATTTTAATCTAGGTCCAAAAGTAGAAACGTCCTATGTGTCCACAAGCTCCAAAACAGCTACTGCAAACCTGAACATGTGTTAAAATAAACGTCAAACACTTGCGTGTTGGTGAGAAATCAAGTTTAATACAATACATAGATAACAATAAATCTGCGCGCAACATGTGTATGTCTGGTTTTCAACAAGGGTGTAATCTGATCGGGACCAACTCTAAGATTCATAAGACTGCCAGTGCTCACAATTGAGCTCACAAACAAGACAAACTGTGCATGTGTAAACAAAAGAGAAAATCATAAACGATAGTTCTCCCGTGTTCATCTAATGGTACCATGAGAACTGCGGAATAGACCGACAAGACGGTTAATGATCCACACATACAAATAAACAGCCAAGTCTACGTCCTCAACACATGGGATACTGCGCGACTAAAGTTCATAAACAGTTTAAGACTCTAAGTTTGTATGAACACATGAACATCCCAAAACATTAAAAGCAAAAAGGGATTAGGTACGAGATTACTCACTTGATAAACGATGCGGTGTAAGATAAAGCAAGAACCAACTTTAAACAAGCACAAGTTAACCTATAAATAAGATTATTGTTTTAATGATTTGTTTTAAGTATTGATTATAAGTTAGCATAATTAATAAGTAAATTATATATAATATATATATATTACCGGAAAAGCAGGGCAGAACAGGGAGGAAGACGGAGGCAGAGAGGAAGACGGCAGAGAGAGCAAGGAGCAAGAGAACAGGAGAGATTAAGTGTTTTGTGTGTGTAGTGTTAAAACATTATTATTATTTATAGGAAAACCCTAGGAGACATAATCCCTAGAAAAGGGGAAAAGATCTTTAACAGGATCAAGCAAAAGATATCAAAAAGCATAAGAATCCAAAAGCAAAAGATATCAAAAGATATGGCAGCTGCAGGGGGCAAGATAAAGCTGTCAGGGAACAGTAAAAAAAAGCATGGGCGGTTCAGATAAAGGTACAGGTCAAGCATGGAAAAAGCAGATCTCCAAAGATAATGTCATTCACTTTTTCTGCCAACCAATGGGGTTGGTGCGCATGCTGCGCCAAAAGTGGCTTTTCAGACATAAAGCAGATTAGGTCAACAGCACAAAAGATAAGACAACACAAAAGCAAACGGCTAGATTAAACAGAAGAAAACTCAAAGGGTTTAGCGCGAGAAGGCTGACACAAAAGGTCAAGAGAGCGCGAGCGCGAAGGCAGACAGAACTAACCTTAACGCGTCGCGGAAAGAACTACATTTCTAAGCGCGCCGCGGGAAGAATCACATTTCTTAGCGCGCCGCGGGAGGAACTAAAATTCCTAGCGCGCCGCGGGAAGAACTATAATTCTTCGCGCGTCGAGGGATGAACTACGATTCTTAGCGCGCTGCGAGAAGAACTACAAATCCTTAGCGCGTCGCGGGAAGAACTACCGTCCTTCGCGCGCTGCGAGAAGAATTACAATTCTTAGCGCGCTGCGAGAAGAGTTCGTCTCGCGTATCGCTGTAACAGGTGGTCTTCACGCAGGATTCCTTGTAAGGGATCTGGCGCGTGGAGCTGCGCAGACAACCCTAGGCGGGAAGGAACAAAGGACAAGCAAAGAGTTAGAAGAAAAAGAGGGAAACAAGGCGTAAGGGCGGGACGGCGACAAGAGGGAAAAGAAGGCGGAAAGAGAGGAGAAGAGGGACGGGACGGCGGAAAGAAAGAGAGAGAAAGAGGCGGGAAGGAAAACATTATTATTATTATTAAAAGTAAAATATAAGTATAAATAAATACTAAATCATAAAAGAAAGAGATCGGGTAAGGGAAACGGGTACCTGGGTCGGGTCGGATCAGGGCAGATGTTACAGTCTCCCCTACTTTAAGAAATTTCGTTCCGAAATTTATCTCGAAGTAGGTTGCGCAGAGAACAGGTGCGGGTACTTGATCTTCATTTGATCTTCCCTTTCCCATGTAAACTCGGCTCCGCGCTTGGACTCCCAGCGAACTTTCACGATAGGGATACGACTGCGCTTGGTTTGCTTAACCTCGCGATCCATAATCTCAACAGGCTTCTCAACGAAATGCATAGTTTCATCAACTTGAACTTCATCAAGTGGAATGTGAAGGTTCTCGTCAGCTAAACACTTCTTGAGATTGGATACATGGAACGTTGGATGCACATTACTGAGCGCGGGCGGCAGGTCAAGTCTGTAGGCAACTTTTCCCACACGCGCGAGAATCTTGAATGGACCAACATAACGAGGAGCAAGCTTACCCTTCTTCCCAAAGCGGACAACACCTTTCCAAGGCGACATTTTGAGGAGAACAAGATCACCAACTTGAAATTCGAGAGGCTTCCGCCTACGATCTGCGTAACTCTTCTGTCGGCTTCTGGCAGTCAGTAGATGATCACGGATCTTGGCAATTTTATCGGTTGTCTCTTGAACAAGTTCGGGTCCTGTGATTTGAGTTTCACCCACTTCGCTCCAACAGATCGGGGAGCGGCACTTACGACCGTAAAGTGCTTCAAATGGGGCCATACCAATACTGGAATGATAGCTGTTATTATAAGAGAACTCAATCAAAGGCAGGTGTGAATCCCAATTACCTCCAAAATCAAGAACACTCGATCGGAGCATATCCTCAAGAGTTTGAATAGTTCGCTCAGACTGACCGTCAGTCTGAGGATGATATGCCGTACTCATGTCCAAGCGAGTTCCTAACGCAGATTGGAGAGATTTCCAAAAGCGAGATATAAAACGGCCATCGCGATCGGATATGATGCCCAAAGGAGTACCATGGCGGCAGACAATCTCCTTGACATAAAGCTGCGCGAGTTGCTCAACACGGTAGTTTTCACGAATGGGCAGAAAGTGAGCAGACTTAGTCAAACGATCCACTATTACCCAAATGCTATCATGTTTGCTTGCTGTCAAAGGTAACTTGGTAATAAAGTCCATCGCTACACATTCCCATTTCCACGTAGGAATTTCTGGTTGTTCGAGCAAACCAGATGGGCGTTGGTGTTCAGCTTTCACTTTAGAACAAGTCAGACATTTAGCTACGAACACAGCAATATCCTTCTTCATACCGGGCCACCAATAAGTAATGCGCAAATCCTTGTACATCTTATCAGCGCCAGGATGAATAGAATATCGAGATTTGTGTGCTTCACTCAGGATATCAGCGCGAAGATTCTCATCACAGGGAATCCAGATGCGATTGAGATAACAGAGAATTCCACCCAGATTAGGGACAAAATGCGCTTCCGCGCCACACGCTAACTCGGCGCGAAGGTTACCATTACTGATGGATGCGCGCTGCGCGTCACGAATGCGCGATTCAAGGTTGCTTTGGATCGGCGCAAAGTGAAGATGCGTGCGCGGCAAGATACAGTTAAGTTGGCAGGGTTTTCGGCTGAGCGCATCGGCTACCACATTAGCCTTACCAGGATGATACCGGATCTCACAATCGTAATCGCTGATGAGTTCGTTCCATCGGCGTTGCCTCATGTTAAGTTCCTTTTGATCAAAGATATGCTGAAGGCTTTTATGGTCAGTGTAGAGGATACACTTAGTACCATAAAGGTAGTGTCTCCAGATCTTCAAGGCAAAAACAACTGCACCAAGTTCGAGGTCGTGAGTTGTATAATTCTTTTCATGAACCTTAAGTTGCCTTGATGCGTAAGCGATAACCTTGCCTCGTTGCATAAGAACACAACCGAGACCTTGGTTGGATGCATCGCAATACACGACAAAATCTTTATTACCCTCAGGTAGCGCAAGAACAGGAGCTTCACACAACAGACGCTTGAGCGTTAGAAAGGCTTCTTCTTGCTTCGAGCCCCAAATATACGGTTTACCTTTGTGCGTTAGAGCTGTTAAGGGCAAAGCGATCTTTGAGAAGTTCGAAATAAATCGCCGGTAGTAACCAGCTAAGCCCAGAAAGGAACGGATCTCGGTAGGAGTGGATGGCGTAATCCAGTTCTTGATTGCTTCAATCTTGGATGGGTCGACATGAATACCCATCTTGTTTACAACATGACCAAGAAACTGTACTTCATCCGACCAAAATTCACACTTGGAAAGCTTAGCATAAAGCTGCTCGGCTCTAAGCTTTTGCAATACCAATCGGAGATGTTGCTCATGCTCGGCCTTGGTCTTAGAATACACCAGAACATCATCGATAAACACAATCACGAATTTATCCAAGAAAGGCCTACACACCCGATTCATTAGATCCATGAAAACGGCGGGTGCGTTGGTTAAACCGAAGGACATGACCAAGAATTCAAAATGGCCATAGCGAGTTCGAAAAGCAGTCTTCGGAACATCTTCATCGCGGATGCGCAACTGGTGATAACCAGAGCGGAGATCAATCTTCGAGAAACAAGAGGCACCTTGGAGTTGATCAAAGAGGTCGTCAATACGCGGTAAAGGATACCGGTTTTTAATGGTGAGTTTGTTCAACTCGCGGTAATCGATACACATGCGAAACGATCCATCTTTCTTTTTAACGAACAACACCGGAGCACCCCAGGGCGAAGAGCTAGGGCGAATGAATCCTTTAGCAGTCAACTCTTGAAGTTGACTGGCCAATTCTTGCATCTCAGCGGGTGCAAGACGGTAAGGAGATTTAGCTACGGGGGAAGCACCAGGGACAAGATCAACACGGAACTCGACTTCACGAGCGGGAGGGATACCAGGAAGATCATCAGGAAAAACTTCAGGGAAATCACGCACAACAGGGATATCGCGAAGCTTCTTCTCTTCAGCAGGTTTGACCACATGGGCTAAGAATGCAATACACTTCTTCCGCATGAGTCTTTGGGCTTCGGCGCAGGACATAAGTTTAAGACCACTGGAGGGTTTTTCGCCGTAGATATGAAGATCACCATTTTCTCGAGGTATGCGAATCAACTTCTTGGCGCAAATAACTTCGGCGCGATTATGCGTAAGCCAGTCCATACCAATAATAACATCAAAGCTTCCAAGAGGCATGGGGATGAGGTCGATCAGAAAATCGTTTTCGTTAAGGTTAAGTGTGCAATCTTTAATCACGGAGTTTATTAAAATAGTTTCACCATTAGCCAATTCAACTGAAAAATCTTCTTTTAAGTCGTTGCGCGGTCGCGCAAGCTTCTGCTCGAAGGCGCGAGAGATAAAACTTCGATCGGCGCCAGTATAAAAAAGTATAGAAGCATAATTTCCGTTAAGTAAAAATGTACCATTAACTACGTCATTATTCGCTTGCGCTTGGTGCGCGGTTATATTAAAAGCTCGTCCACGCGTTACTTGGTTTGAAATCTGGTTCACCGGATTCGCTTGCGTAATCTGAACTTGTAGCCTTGGGCACGCGTTCCGGAAATGACTGGGATCGCCGCAGTTAAAGCACGATCTGGGTCGTGGGTTTTGGTAGGTTGATTGTGGGTTCTGCGGGTAGACTGGTGGTGTTGGCGCAATTGGATTGGCGGGAAGGACTCTACAGTTTTCAGCAGTGTGACCAGTACGGCCACATCGGTTACAAAGTCGACACGGGGTTTGGGTTGGGTGGTGAAATCTACAGGTTGGGCAAAAGGGATGGTTTCCTGTGTAAGGTTTCTTAGTTGGCGAGGCAGGGAGTGCTGGATTGGTTAAGGCATAGTTGTGGACTACAGGAGGTGTTGGGTAGGCTGACAGAGGGTTAGGCGCGTAAACTGGAGGTTGATAAATGGGTTGCTGGACAATGGGCGGGTTGGTAAGCGCATAGGCCTTGCGCCTGCGCTTGAGGTTGTTACGGTTTGAGGGTTCGGGTTTGGTTTCTGTTGGTTCAGGGGCAGTCTTGGTGGGTTTGGTCTTCTCAGCTCCCCGCAGGAACAGGGTTCCTGCTCTGACATGGTTGTCGCTGAGCACAGCGGCCAACTCGATGGCGTCAGAGAGGGTTACTGGGTTTCTGGCCCATACAGAATCTTGAATTTCCATGGGGAGACCCCCAAGGAATTTCTCTATGGCTCGGCGTGAAGGGGTAACAAGGTGAGGGACCAGTAAGCTTAGCTCGTGGAAGCGCGTCGCGTACTCGCGCGCTTCGCCACTGTATTGCTTAAGATTCCAAAATTCCTCCTCCAGGCGCTTAACTTCGTTGGGAGGGCAGAATTCTCGCGTAAGAATTTCCTTGAATTCCTCCCATGTCATGCTAGAAGCAGCCTCTGCGCCACGCGCATGAGCTACTCCATTCCACCATGTAAGCGCTCTGGATTCCAGGACACTGGAAGCATATAGGGTTCGTCTGTCTGAGGGGCATTGGGTGTGGAGGAAAGCGTTTTCTATTTTCTCAAGCCACTGGAGCATCACGGTGGCTCCTTCAAGACCTGTGAACTTTGCAGGGTTACCCGCGTTAAAGGACTTAATGTTGTAACCAGAGGTGTTGGTATTGTTTTGGCTCAAAGCTTGGGCTATTGCGGCGGCCATTTCCTGGGAACGTTGCTGTCTACGCATGCGCGAGGCTTCTCTTCTCTGAAATCGGCGAGATAGCGGAGGCATTCTATAAAAGTTTTAATTTTAGTTAATATCTTGGTTTTATCGCAAAGTATAACTTTATAAAGCTTGGTTTCGCAGAGTTAGATACTATCAAAAGTTAAAGTAGATTAAATGACTTTAAATGCAGACTTAATAAAGGTAACAAATTCGAATCGGGAATCGACAATTCATGCATCACCATGACTTTCCGAATTCCCAATTTAAAATATACGGGCAAACGAGTATTGGAGATTGACGATTCATGTATCACCATGACTTTTCAATCTAAAATATAAAATATACAAGAAAATGAGTATTGGAGGTTGACAATTCATGTATCACCATGACTTTTCAAGTCTCCAACCTCAGAACATAATCGTAAATGGAAATTGAAAATCAACTATTCATGTATCACCATGACTTTTCGGGTTTTCAATCCCAACAAACGAATATGTAAGTAAAATCAATAAAAATGGAAATATCGCGGAATAAAACATAAAATCATATACTGCGCAAGCGCGAGCATATTCATAAATAACGAGTAATTAACAATAAGCGCGCAAACATGAGATTTCTCTCATGCGCGAGAAGGGACTCTTAGGTATTCTAGGCCGTTACGTCTAACCACCTATCCTAAAGTCAACGAGCTCTGATACCAATCTGTAACACCCCGACCAAAGGCGGATTATACATCGGGGCGCCACATATTGTTTCATTACTCGTGACACTATTGGGTGTCAATATTTAATAAATACATTCATTCGCGCACGCGCAGGGTAAACAAGAGATATAAATAAACCAACATAAATCAATATATTATAAATCATAATATTCGAACAGCAATAACTTGTCTTGATACATTTTAATCTAGGTCCAAAAGTAGAAACGTCCTATGTGTCCACAAGCTCCAAAACAGCTACTGCAAACCTGAACATGTGTTAAAATAAACGTCAAACACTTGCGTGTTGGTGAGAAATCAAGTTTAATACAATACATAGATAACAATAAATCTGCGCGCAACATGTGTATGTCTGGTTTTCAACAAGGGTGTAATCTGATCGGGACCAACTCTAAGATTCATAAGACTGCCAGTGCTCACAATTGAGCTCACAAACAAGACAAACTGTGCATGTGTAAACAAAAGAGAAAATCATAAACGATAGTTCTCCCGTGTTCATCTAATGGTACCATGAGAACTGCGGAATAGACCGACAAGACGGTTAATGATCCACACATACAAATAAACAGCCAAGTCTACGTCCTCAACACATGGGATACTGCGCGACTAAAGTTCATAAACAGTTTAAGACTCTAAGTTTGTATGAACACATGAACATCCCAAAACATTAAAAGCAAAAAGGGATTAGGTACGAGATTACTCACTTGATAAACGATGCGGTGTAAGATAAAGCAAGAACCAACTTTAAACAAGCACAAGTTAACCTATAAATAAGATTATTGTTTTAATGATTTGTTTTAAGTCTTGATTATAAGTTAGCATAATTAATAAGTAAATTATATATAATATATATATATTACCGGAAAAGCAGGGCAGAACAGGGAGGAAGACGGAGGCAGAGAGGAAGACGGCAGAGAGAGCAAGGAGCAAGAGAACAGGAGAGATTAAGTGTTTTGTGTGTGTAGTGTTAAAACATTATTATTATTTATAGGAAACCCTAGGAGACATAATCCCTAGAAAAGGGGAAAAGATCTTTAACAGGATCAAGCAAAAGATATCAAAAAGCATAAGAATCCAAAAGCAAAAGATATCAAAAGATATGGCAGCTGCAGGGGGCAAGATAAAGCTGTCAGGGAACAGTAAAAAAAAGCATGGGCGGTTCAGATAAAGGTACAGGTCAAGCATGGAAAAAGCAGATCTCCAAAGATAATGTCATTCACTTTTTCTGCCAACCAATGGGGTTGGTGCGCATGCTGCGCCAAAAGTGGCTTTTCAGACATAAAGCAGATTAGGTCAACAGCACAAAAGATAAGACAACACAAAAGCAAACGGCTAGATTAAACAGAAGAAAACTCAAAGGGTTTAGCGCGAGAAGGCTGACACAAAAGGTCAAGAGAGCGCGAGCGCGAAGGCAGACAGAACTAACCTTAACGCGTCGCGGAAAGAACTACATTTCTAAGCGCGCCGCGGGAAGAATCACATTTCTTAGCGCGCCGCGGGAGGAACTAAAATTCCTAGCGCGCCGCGGGAAGAACTATAATTCTTCGCGCGTCGAGGGATGAACTACGATTCTTAGCGCGCTGCGAGAAGAACTACAAATCCTTAGCGCGTCGCGGGAAGAACTACCGTCCTTCGCGCGCTGCGAGAAGAATTACAATTCTTAGCGCGCTGCGAGAAGAGTTCGTCTCGCGTATCGCTGTAACAGGTGGTCTTCACGCAGGATTCCTTGTAAGGGATCTGGCGCGTGGAGCTGCGCAGACAACCCTAGGCGGGAAGGAACAAAGGACAAGCAAAGAGTTAGAAGAAAAAGAGGGAAACAAGGCGTAAGGGCGGGACGGCGACAAGAGGGAAAAGAAGGCGGAAAGAGAGGAGGAGAGGGACGGGACGGCGGAAAGAAAGAGAGAGAAAGAGGCGGGAAGGAAAACATTATTATTATTATTAAAAGTAAAATATAAGTATAAATAAATACTAAATCATAAAAGAAAGAGATCGGGTAAGGGAAACGGGTACCTGGGTCGGGTCGGATCAGGGCAGATGTTACAGGTTTCACGGCCGATTTAAAATCAGTTGTTCATTAATAGGCTGTTATAACGCGTTGCGATTGATGAGTACACGGCACAATTATAGTCTACGGATGTCACGAGGTTTAATTGGGTCAACTTGCTTGTTATATGGTAGTTTAAGGCTTCGCCGGAAATTCCGACGGTGCCGGCCGGAAAACGTGATTTGAGGGAAAGGGGACAGCTGGGTGGTTATAATATAATAATATATTAATTTAAATAATTTTCACTTTTAACCCTTGATCTTTCATGATATATTTAAAATAAAACTTAAAGTATAAATAACAATTTTGCCCTTATAGTTTTCATATTGTTTAAGATCAAGAATTAAAAGGTAAAATACGAATTGAATTCGAACTTTGAAATGTAGTGAGAAATTAATATACTTAGATGGCGATCGTATTATACCCGGATAGTTTGCAATTTGTTTAATCTTAAATAAACGTTAAACCTCATAGTTTCAATAATCGATCAAAATGAAAAGAAAGCGAACAAACAATAACTTGAATCCTCGTAAATATTATCTTAACAACGAATGTCAAACACGAATGGGATGAAACGACAAATCGTGTCGTTTAACGATTACAGATCCAAATACAAATAAAAAATGACGAAAGACACATAAATACATACAACAAAACTTGATATACACATATATATATATAATTATATATATATAATATTTATAAGCAAAAGCCGAAAATTCAAAATGGGTCGGGGTTTTTTTTTTTATTTTGAAAAGTAACGAATGTTACAGTTTGAGTTTAAGGTTACAATGGATTCAAAGGATAACACTGTTTCCACTAATATCCATCAGGGGCTTGACTATGTGATGGGAACCACAACTCGCATTCCATGTTTGTTAAATGCTGAGGGTTATGATGAATGGAAGTTTAGATTTGAGAATTACATGAGAATGAAGGACTCCAAGGCATAGAGAAGTATTCTTAGGGGGTCCAACCATTATCACTTATGAGCTGGAAGACGAAGATAAGACTATGGCTCCTAAACAAGTTGGATTGTTCACAAATGCTGACTTTGATAAGGTTGATGATGATGAGAGGGCCTTATATGCACTTACTCCGACCTTGGCTCCCAACATTGCTCTAGGTTTTAAAGAAATCGAGTCAGCCAAGGTTCTGTGGGAGGCTCTCGTTGATGTGTTCAAGGGAAATGAAGACATGCAGCAAAGTAAGAAAGATCTGCTGCGTTAGGAGTTCAACATATTTAATCACATCCTTGGTGAATCACTTAATGCTTAACTCCAAAGATTCACCAAGCTTGTAACTCGAATGAGATATGTAAAAATTGAGTTAACTCTTTTGGAAGTCAACAAGAAACTTCTGAACTCACTCCTTTAAAGCTGGGATATCAATGTTACTGTGATTAAGAAGACTAATGATCTGGATAGGTTGAAAATAAATGAGATGAAGATTTTGATCACTCTTATGAAATGGATGACAAGCAGCATGCTATCAATCATGCCAGCTCCTATAACACTGCTGGTTTGAACTCATCCACCAACAATGCTTTCTCAGCTCAACATGGGTTTGCTATGTTCAGATCCACATTGAATCAGTCCACTGCTCCAGTCTACCACTCAAGCACTCCGGCCAATACCCCACCAAAGAATGCATGCACACCTTCATCAAACTCAAATGTAAAGCTAGCTCATCAGATTCCCACTATCTCTAAGGAAACTGAGGAGAACATTGCCCTGATAGCAGGTTTCATGAATTGCTATAATGCCTTTCTTGCTGGTGATGTAGTACCACCAGTCATGTTTGCTGAGCTGGATCAGATTCATCTTGAAGATGTTGAAGAGATGGACATCTCATTGCAAATTGCTATGGCGGTGTTCAGGGCAAAGAACTTTGTTAAGAAGACCGGTGGTAACAACTGCTCTTCCACAAAACAGGAAAGTGGGTTTTAACAACGAAAAATTCAGGTGCTATAACTGTCATAAATCAGGTCACTTTGCTCGTGAATGCACCAACCATCAACCCTGCTAAAGAACCTAACAAGGAGAGGGCACTAATTCCATTTGGGCAAACACAAGTAGCCTGTCCAACAATGAGAAAGCTATGGTAGCTCAGCAATTTGGATAGGAGGAGCAGATGAAGGCATTGAACTTGAGAGAAGAGTTGGCTAACTTGGCTCAAGCTGATGCAGTTGAAAAGGAGAATCAAATTGAAGAGAAGGTGAAAGAGCTTCAATTCGCATTTATGGTATCTTCCGCCCCTAGCTCCAAGAAGGTAAATTCTAAACGGTGTTCTCAAGCATGCATTGATAAAGTTGGCACATAATTCACTATGATAATCTCCTTAGGGAGATGGAAGATGTTAAACGTGCTAACAACACCTTTAAGGCATATGAAAATTTGTATAAAGAAAAAATAGATGCCCGTTTAAAAGATGTTTCTAATTTTAAAAAAGATATAAGTAAGCAAGGTTATATTTATCTTGATGCCAAAAATAAGATAGCTAAATTAACTACTGAGCTAGATGCGTCAAAATTAGATATAGTCAAATTAAACGCTAAATTTAAGAAAACGGAATTCAATTTTAAAAATTTGATGTATCTAGTGCAGTAGTTGAAAACATGATTGAGCATTAATATAAATACAAAGATAAAATGGGTATGGGCATTGGGTATAATCAGGTCCCCCCCCCCCTCCATTCAACGATAATTATTCATCTCTTCCTATTACAAAAGAGGAAGAGGAGGGGGAACAGTATTCTCTGTATGGTAAAAACGCAGAAAATGAAACTGTGGGTAAAGGCTCACTCAAATCTATCGAGCTTGTGCTTAGTAAAAAGGATGATACTAATGCCTTTAATTCACGTGCAAATGAAGTAATAATCGAATTGGTCAGAGGATGAGGAAGATTTAGGTGTTTTAAATGATTCTAAACTTAAAACTGATTTATTTTCAGGAACTGATGTATGCGTGGGCTCTGTTTTTTAGAGCAAAAAATGTGTGCTTAAACCTTCTATTTCTGTTATTAATAATGATGTGGTAAATGTTAATACTGTTAAACAAGGTATAAATGGTAAATATAGGGCACCAAACCCTATGAGATAAGGTACTAGTTGTGCTTGTTCTTACGGTAATTCTATTAAAACTGAACAGGTTAACTGGAAATCTGTAAGTCCTCATAAATCATCAAGACTAAGAGTTGACCATAACGGCTTCTAGTTGAAGAAGCAAACTTGTTATAATTGTAGAACTCCAGGTCACATAACCAGAAATTTTCCCTATCGTCATATATGCCCTATTATGAAAGAGGATAAAGGAGTATGCCTATACACGGGTTCCAAAATCTATTTAATAGAAAACCCACCAAGGAAAACTCCTCATAGAGTGGCTGGAACGCCCCTAAATCCGCAGGTCAAGCATTTAAACAAAATAAGCCAGTGATAACAAATAAGCCTGAGAAGAGGCTAGGTTAGGCTCCAAAACCGAACACGTGTTTGAAATCGACTGAGGGATGTAAATCCAAATCTATATCAGTTCCAAAGCCGAAATCAAACACCCATCGATGTTAGTCACAAAGTTCTTAAACCCGACTACAGATGGTTGCCCAAGTTTGTGACGGACTAGTCACCGAAAATACCTTGTGTAACTTTTTGTAAAATATTTGATAATAAGGAAGATATGAAATGGCAAAAGTGCCATATGTAGACAAATCAGGTTTACCTTGTGTTACAATGGACTGGGTACCTAAATCTAACTAATCCTGTACTTTATGCAGGAACAACTATGGAGGAATATCATCAGACTCTGGTATGCTGTTATTGGCTGTTTCAGTACATGACAGGACACATCTCCCAATTGCATGACATTCAATCTATTAATGGAGGGTATGTGTCCTTTTCCGGAGGAGAAAAGGGATAACTCAGAAGGGCATTGTAAGTAATGGTGTTTTACAATTTGACAATGTGAATTATGTTCATGGGTTGAAACACAGTTTGTAGAGTGTTTCTCAAACTTGTGATAAAGGCTTTTCAACTCATTTTACAACTAAAGAATGCCTTATTTTAAAACCAGGCATTGTCATACCAGATGTCTGGGTTCTTGTTCGATCACAAAGAAAAGATAATGCATACGTGATCGACATGAAACAAAATGTTCCTGAGGAAATTACATGCTTGTTACCAAAAGTATCGGAGCATAATGTCATGCCTTGGCATCGTCGTCTGGGTCATGCCAATGTTTAAAACCTAAACCGTTTTGCTAGAAACAACATTGTTAATGGCTTTCCAATCAAGGATTTTATAACGGTTGAGAAATGTGTTGCTTGTGCTCAATAAAAACATCACCCTAAACCTCACAAGCCAAAACTCTTTAACAATATTGATTCTTTGTTTCAACTACTTCACGTGAACTTATTTGGTCATGTTAATGTGCTTTGCATTTCTCGTAACTCTTATTATTTGGTTATTACTGATGATTACTCATGTTACACTTGAATTTTCTTTTTGTCGAATAAGAGTGAGATTTCAGAGCTAATCAAAAGATTTATAGTGTTGATGGAATATCAGATGAATGTGAGGGTGAAGGGCATATGGTGTGACATGGTACTGTTTCATATCTCAAATAAAGCCGAGAAATATTGACATGGCATTTCAAGAACCAAGTTGGTTTGATGCAATGTATGAAGAGTTGAATCATTTTAGAAAGTTAAAAGTCTGGAAATTGGTTAAGTTACTAGAAGGCAAGAACTCACTTGATACAAGATTGGTTTTTCGTAATAAGCAAGATGATAGTGGGATGATTGTGAGAAATAAAGCAAGGCTAGTGGTTCATGTTTTTCGTTAGGTTGAGGGTTTTGATTATACTAAAGTTATGCTCCAGTGGCTCGTCTTGAGGCTATAAGAATTTACTTAGTTTATGCCTCATTCATAGGATTTGCAGTATATCAGATGGATGTCAAGACAACATTTTTGTATGGTGGGGTCAAGGTAGAAATTTATGTGGACCAACCACTTGGGTTCAAAAATCCAAAGCATCCAACTCACGTCTACAAGTTGAATAAAACTCTTTATGGTTTACATCAAGCTCCACGAGCTTGGTATGCTACGCAGACGGATCATCTTCTAGAACATGGGTACACACGAGGTACTGTTGATCAGACTTTGTTCATCAAGAGGGTAAAGAATGATATTATTATGGTCCAAATCTATGTGGATGATATCATTTTCGTATCCACAAGCCATGAGTTGTGTGTGGAGTTTGAGACAGGTATGAAACAGAGATTTGAGATGATTTCACGTGGAGAAATGACCTGGGTCTATAAGTTCATCATTTTTAAGATGTTGTACTACTTCATCAAGGAAAATATGTTGAAGATATGTTGGTCAAGTTTGAGATACAAGATTCCAAGACTACAACATCACCAATGGCTATGAGACCGATGATTAATTTAGATCCGGAAGGAAAACCCATCGATCAGACACTATATCGATCAATGATCGGGTCCGAGATGTATCTGATCACTAGTGGTCCTGCCATCATGTTTGCAATTCATTTAATTGATATTAAAAGGATTTTTATATATCTGAAAGGGATAACGAAGTTAGGTCTTTGGTATCATAAGAATTCATATTTTATTTATATGCTTATGCTAACAGCAATAACGGAGGCTGTGATATTGGCAGGAAATCTACATCCGTTGGATGCCAGTTTTTGGGGAGACAGGCTTATCTCATGACAATGCAAAAAGCAACATACTGTGTCTACGTCCACTATTGTAGAAGAATATGTAGTTGCATCCTCCTGCTGTTCACAAGTTATATGGATGCAACATCAATTGTTGGACCATGGTTTGAAATTTCTTGACACTCCTATCTTTTTTGATAATAATGCTGCTATTGCTATTGTAAAAAATGCGGTCCAACATTCTAAAACCAAGCACATTGACATTAAAATTCATTTTATATGAGACTATTTCAAACGTAAATTGATTCATTTGGAACATAACCACACTAATAATAATGTGGTGGACCTGTTGACCAAACCTTTTGGTACAGCTCATTTCAATGTGCTTGTAGGGTTCCTTCAAATGCTACGTTTCAATGAATGAGTCTATTTTTTGTGTAAATTTGTGCATAAAAGTTTTTTTCTTTTCTTTCTTTTTAGTTTTATTTTTTGCACAAATTTAGGGGGAGAAAAGTTCAAAAATACAAAAACAGGGTGTGTGTCTTATTATAAAATTCAAAAGCAGTATGTGTGTCTTATTATAAGAATATAAAAAATTATATAAAATTAAAAATTACAAAAATAGTGCTGTGTTTTTTGCATTTGTGTGGGAAGTGATATGAATCTTCGTGTTACCGGTAAGATCAACACATTTAAGGTACTTTAGTTGAAACACATAGACTTTGTAATCCATGTGTCAGTAGATTCAGCCCTTAACAATCAAAAGTCAGTATGACCGTTGACTTGTTTGATATTAATATTCATATTCTAAGTGGGAAAAATCTTAGGGTTTCATCAATATTTTAAAATATACATGTGTAAAGACTGGAATGAAATGTGTCACAGCCCAACCTAAGGCGGAAATGCTGGGGCGTGAGCATGATTGTTCACAGCTCGAAGATACTATCATAAATAAAATGTGACAATATCTATTTAATTATTTTATTTCAAATCGTACACATAGTGTTACAAATATGTCAAAACAATTCAAATAAGTAAATATAAACATAAGTAATGATTGTCTTAATTAAAACCTAAAGTCTTGTCTAAGTTTCCTTTTCACGTCAAACTTCAAGTCAAAGCAACCTACATATAAGTAGAAAATAAAGAGTTTGTCAACAACACATGTTGAGTGAGATGATCACCAATTTTGTCACAACAATAAATATATGATAAATAAATAATAAATGATAAATATTAAATGTTAAATACACAAACAAACACATGTGGTAATAATCAATCAAACCATAACAAACAATATACAACCCATAGACTTGCTAGTGTGCCATTAAACCGTTGCCAAGTGAATCGGGCATTTATTACAATGACTGAGATTGTCGGTTTACCTTCGCCAAGTGAATCGGGCTTCGGTTCCTAAGACGGTCGTCTGATCATACTACAATGAGAATATGTTGGACCTCTCCAAATGCGATAAAGTAAACAATTAAACAAGTAGCAATTAGCAAATAGCATTTAATTGATATACACAAAAGGAATATGTTTGTTAGTTTGTGTATATATATCTGATAGAAAATTTAATAAGTATGCATATTATCCCAAAATATTTTAATATAGTAAAATAGAGGGGAATGATCAAACTCACCTTAGACTAAAGGCAAGTGAATATAATTACACGTTTAAGCAAGTCATCCACTAATGCGTCAAACGAGATAAACAATCAAAACCTAAAACTTTCAGATATGATAATATAAGTAAAAACAAACTCGTTGCCGCTGGAGTCAATCCAAACGGATAATTAGAACTCAAGTTATGTTAAATTTAAGACTTAAGCGAGCTGGTACTGACCAGAATCCAAACAGCGAGTCAGAAGTCGGGTTTTAGTCAATAGCCTTAAAATTTTGTTACGAGAATAAAAGTCTTCTAGACCAAACATTGAATCTGACCAGAAGTATGATAAAACGTAAAGTCAAACTTGTTGACTAATTTGCCCTTTAACGGGTTTTAAACGAATTGACCAGTAAAAAACCTTCAACCACCGAAATTGATTGACGATTATTGACTAGATAATATGTATGAACGATTTCACAGAACACAACTTATCTGGATAATGCTTGAATCGATGAGAAACGAAAGTCAAAGGTTGATGTCTAAGCAAAGTCAACCGTTTAAACTTGTATCTTCAAACAATAATACAAAAACCGTAGGATTTGGTGATGAATAGAAGGTGTAATAGTTAAGGATGCTCTCTTAGGTTTAGGTACTGTTTATGGCAGGTTATAATGAGTTGTTTATATAAAGAATACTAAAACGAACCAATTATGGTTAATTCACTCGTTTAAGCAACCGAATATGCATTTAATGACTAAATCAATATAATAACCAGAAGATTTCATTCTTAATCAAGGGGTTAGGAATATGAACATGTATTTTAGCTAAAATCCTTTTCTTGGACATTAATTTACTCAATTTATGCCAAAAATAAGCGATTTGGATGTTAAAAACGAACTAGAAAAGAATATCAAGCATGCAATCTAATCAGAGTTGCCATGGCGGAGTGCAACGACAAGAAGGGGGTCTAGTCATGTGGCGCTCCGGGGGTAGGGAGGGTAAGTTTCATCTTTTGACAATAATGGCCCTTGAAGTTCCTAAAAAGGCTAAATATTGAACATTTTATGATTAAAATAAGAAATGAACAACATGGAAAGTATAAGGGATATAAAATGAACATGAGAAACTTTAATACTTATAAATATTTGATTTTTATTAATAAAAAAGATCTAAAAATGTTCCCGGGTCGGGTTAAATGTAGACGAATACGAGTTTGAAAAATCCGAGATGTTACAGTCTCCCCTACTTTAGGGAATTTCGTCCCGAAATTAAGGAAAACTAAAACTGCATAGTTTTGAAAGCAATTAAACTTTTAAGGAAAATTACATAACATAGAACTGCTAATAACCGTAGCAATGCTTCAAATGGCAATCCGATAAGGGCACTTATATATAGGATGTACCAGCAGCATATCCACCATCTCCTTATCATCTCATCTTTCTTACCATTACCCAAGCTAGCTTAGGTTCTAAATCATGACACACAATTGTACGGTTATGATTTCCATGTGAGGACTTGGATAATTATGTTCCGAACAATAACTACTCTTATCGTCGGATGGTCCGCATAACCCGCTTCATTATGTGGGTTAACAAAACATTGAAAACCATCATTTTAAAAGAAGCAAACGTTTTGAAAATTTTAATATAAATTAAAAAGTTTATTAATAAATGTTCGAGTTGGATTAGTAAACGTGTGATTTCTAAAACATCTTTTGCTTATAAAAGTAGAATTTTGGAGATTGAAAGAAAATGGATTTCTTGAAACAGACGCCATAATGAATCGTGATGAATACGAATAAGATAATAAGATAAGAGTACAAAATCCTAACAAATTATTCTTAATAAAAGGAAACTTCATTCATAGGATGAAACATGCAAAATAGTTCAACTTAAAATCATCAAATGTCATAAATAACCAAGAGTCGATACGATTCATAAACGGAAAGATAAGATAACTTAAAATGGAAATGACGAAAGCAACAAAAATCTTCAAAGTCTTCAAGGATCTTTAGTTACGGTTAACTTGATTCACTTGACTTGGAGCACTTGAGGTATTTGGATCCATGGTAACTTGAGCAGTAGCGGTAGATAGATTTGGGATAGCTTGAATAGGTTGAACTTGAACAGCTTGCAAGAGTGAGGTTTGGTTGAAGTGGGTTTGGTAAACTTGAGTTTGCGGGTATGGGGTATGATAGGGTTGAGTTAAGTATGGGGGATCTTGGTTGACGAGGGGAGCTTGAAGGACATATGGTTAATGGGTTGGGACTTGATGAGCATCAGTAGTATAGTAGGGTGCAGGCATATCTTGAGCTTGATGCGCATGGATAAGTCGAGGGCACGCATTGCGAAGAATACTAGGATCTCCACAACTTTAGCAAGCACGGTTAGTAGGGGTTTAGGAGTAGAAGGTGTACGAAAAACATTAGCAAGGTGACCATAACGATTGCATTGGGTGTAAAAACGACACGGGGATTGGGTCGGATAATGATAGTTGCAAGTGGAGCATAACGAGTAAGGTCTGGTATAGGTTTTCTTGTTAGGAGTATTTTGATTAGAGGGTTGAGAGTTGGCTTGGTTAACAGCATAGTTTTGGTGGTTGGATTTATGTTTATGGTGGGAAGGGTTACTATTGTGCAGAGTGGGTTTGGGTTCGTCCTTAGCATCGTTGAGGAATCGGTTTTGGAATTTTCAAGAGTAGGTTTTGGAATTAGGATTGCGCGAGAGCGAGTTCGTTTCTTGTCCGGTTTAGGTGTTTTGAGCGACTAGTTGATCTATTTTGGTTTAAATTAAATTGTTCCTCTATCCTTGGTTGTGTAGTATTCATTACCATTAGGGTCGAGTGTTGGTGAGACCGAGAGGTGAGTCAACATTAGAAAACGTTAACAATTGTTTCCCGGTTTGGTTGTTTTAGTCGATTAAGAGTTGTTAAGGTTTGTTGAGTGAGACAGAGAGGTAATCCAGTGAGCCTGAGCGATCCTTAGTCATGTCATTTTTAGGAACCGGTGTCTTGATATCATTCAATACATTTGCTTGTTAGACCTGCAGTTTGATTCACGCCTAGGTAGACGTTTTTCTCCTTCCAAAGTCATCACAGTTAATTTTTCGTTAAGTTTTCTATTTTTGGTAACTTTTGTCAGTTAGTCCACTTAGTCTAGTTAAATTCTTTTAAAAAGAAAAACTAAAATTAAAAATCAATTAAATATTATTCTTTGGTAGGTCTTGTCTAGGGTTAGTGTTCAGTAGCGTTTATACGTGTCCTTGTGTTCGATACTCGGATTTCCTTGGTCTATACTACTTACGACCGGTACACTTGCATGTTGTGTGTGGAGTTGTTAGGATTTTCTTTTTAAATTTAAAGCTTAGTTGTGAGGGTCATCCATTTTTATAGACATATCATCCAACGCACATCAAGTTTTTGGCGTCGTTGCCGGGGACACGGTTTTTAGGCGTTTTGAGAGCGATTCGAGTTAGGACTTACCTTGTTTGCTACTTGTAATTATTTTTGTTTTGCTTTGCTTATTTGGTAGAATAAATTGGCTACTTTTATTTCTTTTTATAGTTGTATGCCACAAACTCGATCTCGTGGACCACCTGACGCTGAAGGATTTCCCGAGCGAGAGAGAGTTTCGTGAGAGTTGTTACACCGTTTCATCATCGTCCACTTCTTCATACGTTGGCAGTTTATCCTGTTCTCCTACATTTTCTGACTTCGACAATAGGGATAGGATTATGGACGAAAATCCACCACCGATGAGGACAGTTGCAGACCAGGCCCGTCCAGCCAATGCTGGCGCGAGGTCCAGCATCACACCACCCGCCATTGCGATTAATACTAGTTGGCAGATTCTGTCAAACATTCTGAATACCATTTCATATTCTGCTCAGTTTCACTAGTTACTTCACGAAAACCCGCATTCTCATCTTACTCGCATCGCACGTATCTGCAACACTTTCCATCTTGCCAGTGTATCCGAAGACGCCGTTAAACTCAACGTCTTTCCATTTTCACTCATTGATCATGCGATTCTGTGGCTCGAGTCCCTCCCATAGGGCTTTATAGCTACTTGGGCTGGCATGCAGACCCAATTTCTTGAGAAATACGTTCATCCGGCTAAAGCTGCTCGTTTGCTTAACCAGATTCATTATTTTCAAATGGAGGACACCGAGAGTTTCTACAAGGCATGGGAGAGATTGAAAAATCTGTTAGCGTTATGCCCGAACCACGGCTTGCAAAATTGGGCGGTTGTCGAGAAGTTATATAATGGAGTGAAGTATGCGACGCAGAGTATGCTTGACACGGCGGCGGGAGGAAATCTGCTGACGATGAAAGATCCGGATGAGTGTATCGCTTTGTTTAATGGGTTAGCTATGAGTGGATACCAGCAACCACCCACAAAGGGTGGTAAGACCGTCGATTCCATATCACGCGGCAAGCATTCGGTGGACACGAACACCATACATACGGCACAGGTATAGGCGTTGGCGAAGATTGTGAAGGACTTGCAGACGAAGAGCAAGTTGTGTGAGATATGCATAGGAGGGCATGATACCGTTAAGTGCCCAGTCAGTTCTTAGGAGGAGGCCGTAGACTTTATAGGAAATCCAAACTGAAATCAAAATTCTTTAAATTCTTATAATTCGGGATGGAGAGGTAATCAGAATTCCAACTGGAGAAGCGGGAATCAGTCCGGTTTCCAGCAGCGTCAGAGTCAATTCCAGGATGCAAGTGAAGGAGCGAGCAGTGGGGAGAAAATCCCACTTTAGAGGAGATGATGGCACAGCAGACGCAGATGTTGTCCAAGCTTATGACACGAGAGGATACCCTTCATAAAGAGACCCAGAAGAAGTTTTATAAGCACGATCAATTCATGAGGAATTAGGGAGCATCGATTCAGAGTCTTGAGCGGCAAATGGGAGAGATAGCTAGTCGTTTGAACGAGAGGCCGCAAGGTACGCTACCGAGTAATACCGAGCAAAACCCGAAATGATTCGCGAAAGCTGTGACGACGAGGAGCGGTGTAGGGGCACGGGATGAGCCCGTGATTCAGGAGAGGTCTAGAGGAGAAGTTGTTGAGGAGCCTACAGTTGTTGATGGAGAAGAGCAGGTGGATGAGGAGATTCAGATGGAGTCTCTGCCGGCCCAGGTGCATCAGAGGCGCAGCCCAGGAAGTACAGCACAGGCCGAGAAACAGCAGTTACCGAGCACACCGCCGAGAGTCTACAAACCTAGAGTGCCATACCCCGGGAGACTCCGCAGGGATAGAGATGAGGAGCAGAACTCCAAATTTCTTGATTTTTTGAAGCAGCTTCACATTAATATTCCATTCCATGAGGCAATTACTCAGATGCCAAAACATGCGAAGTTCCTTAAGGATATTCTCTTGAATAAGGAGAAGTTAGCTGAGGTCGCTTCCATCCCTTTGAGTGCTAGTTGTTCTACTGTCTTGCAAAGGAAGTTACCAGAAAAGATGTCCAATCCAAGGAGTTTAACGATTCCCTGCATCTTGAGTGATGATACGGTGATTCATGCGCTGGCTGATCTTGGTGCCAATATTAATCATATGCCGTATTCCGTGTACAGCAAGTTGGGTTTAGGCGAACCGAGGCCTACTAGGATGAGTATCCATCTTGCT
Organism: Bidens hawaiensis; assembly: GCF_021521415.1. Taxonomy (NCBI): domain Eukaryota; kingdom Viridiplantae; phylum Streptophyta; class Magnoliopsida; order Asterales; family Asteraceae; genus Bidens; species Bidens hawaiensis. The sequence continues at coordinate 1,942,529 of NW_027491168.1, forward strand.
GATCGTTCTGTGAAATACCCTCGAGGGGTGGTCGAGAACATGCTTGTTTGTGTCGACAAGTTCATCTTCCCGGTGGACTTTGTCATTCTGGACATGAACGATGATGATAGTGTACCGCTTAATTTAGGCCAACCATTCCTTGCCACTACACAGGCGTTAACCGACGTCTGGAAAGGGTAAGTTGATCTTTAGAGTTGGGGATGAGAACGTCACCTTTGACGTTCGACAGTCACTTAAACAACTCAAGTCTGCTGATGACTCCTTGTACTTTATCGATAGCATCATGGTGCATGTTGGGAAGTTTTTCAGTGAGATCTGTGGAGGATCTGCCTCCGACACTCAGATTTTCGATAGGGAGATTCCGGAGATTGAGATGGTCGCCATGACCAATCACTCAACGGATGATGACACCGAATCACACGCCCCTGAGTCTGAAGTGTCTGTTGGGATCGTACGAGACGATCCGATGGACCGACCTTCCGTCGAGAGTCCCCCTCCTTCCTTAGAGCTTAAGGATTTGCCCGCCCATTTGGTGTACACGTTTTAGGACGAGGATAGGAAGTTGCTGGTTATTATTGCATCTGCGTTAACGGAGGTCAAGAAAGAGAAGTTGTTAAGGGTGCTGAGAGAGCACAAGGAGGCTATTGCATGGAAGATTATCGACATTAAGGGTATCAATCCTTCGTTGTGCACTCATAAAATCCTCATGGAGGATAATTTCAGAATTGTCGTTCAGCCAATCCGAAGATGCAGGAGGTAGTGAAGAAGGAGATTGTCAAACTCCTTGATGCAGGGATCATTTTCGTCATTTCTGGTAGTTTATGGGTTAGTCCAGTCCAAGTGGTTCCTAAAAAGGGTGGCATGACTGTCATCACCCATGAGAGGAACGAGCTCATTCCCACTAGGACTGTGACCGGTTGGAGAGTCTGTATTGATTACCGCAGACTGAATGATGCCACAAGGAAACATCACTTTCCTTTACCTTTCATTAATCAGATGTTGGAGCGTTTGGCAGGTCAGCAGTATTACTGCTTCTTGGATGGTTTCTCCGAGTACTTTCAGATTCCGATTGCTCCCCATGACCAGGAGAAAACCACGTTTACCTGCCCATACGGAACGTTTGCCTATAGACGTATGCCATTCGAACTGTGTAACGCTCCAGCCACATTTCAGAGGTGCATGGTGGCTATTTTTCATGACATGATTGAGGACTCCATGGAGGTATTCATGGATGATTTTTCTGTGTTTGGGAGCTCCTTTGATCATTATCTCTCAAACCTTGAGAGGATGATGGCCCGATGCGTTGACACCAACCTAGTCCTAAACTGGGAGAAGTGTCACTTCATGGTACGTAAGGGCATCGTTCTGGAGCATCGGATTTCGAGTGCGGGGATAGAGGTCGACTGAGCGAAGGTCGAGACCATTTCTAATCTTCCCCCACCCACTTTTGTGAGATCCATCTGGAGTTTCTTGGGTCACGCCGGATTCTACTGTCGGTTCATTAAAGATTCTTCTAAAATTGCGAGACCCATGACCAAACTTCTAGAGAAGGATGCCCTGTTTGTGTTTTCCGAGTAGTGTATCAAGGCGTTTTATCTTTTAAAAGATAAACTCGTTAACGCCCCGATCATGATTGCTCCCGACTGGTCGCTTCCTTTTAAGTTAATGTGTGATACAAGCGACTTTGCAGTCGCAGCGGTTCTTGGACAGCGGAAAGAAAAACACTTCCATCCGATTTACTATGCTAGTCGGACCTTGAATGGTGCACAGGAGAGTTACACCACCAACGAGAAAGAGCTTTTAGCTGTGGTGGTTGCATTCGATAAATTTAGGTCCTATCTAGTTCTATCCAAGACGATTGTGTACACGGATCATGCTGCTATTTGTTATCTCTTCAGCAAATAGGATGCTAAGCCTCGTCATATCCGATGGATTCTGTTGCTTCAAGAGTTTGATATTGAAATCCGTGATAAATAGGGGGCCGAGAATCTGGCGGCCAATCATCTTTCATGTCTTGATGAAGCTGAGTTAGGAGAGCCGGGGGTCAGGATTAATAACCGCTTCCCGACAGAGAGTCTCATGTTTGTTACAGCTCAGGATGATGGTTTTCCATGGTTCGCCGACTTCGCGAACTATCTTGCGGACGGGTACCTACTGAAGATGCCTTACTAGCAAAAGAAGAAATTCTTTGCTGATGTCAAGTTTTACCTTTGGGACGACCCGTATCTCATTCGTATAGGTGCTGACCAGTTGATTAGGAGGTGCGTTGATGTTAAGGAGGGATGGCAGATTCTGAACCATTGCCATGTAGGACCGACAGGAGGTCACCACGGTGCGAGCTTGACAGCGAAAAAGGTCTTTGATTGTGGTTTTTATTAGCCTTTGATTTTTAAGGACACGCACGCGTTCGTTAGGAGTTGTGATCGTTGCCAGCGTGTCGACAATATCTCGTCCCGAAATAAAATGCCCTAAAATGCTATATAGGTTTGTGAGGTTTTCGATGTGTGGGGCATTGACTTCATGGGACCGTTTCCATCTTCGCATGGGAACCAGTACATACTCGTGGCTGTTGATTATGTTTTGAAATGGGTTGAGGCCAAGGCCTTACCCACGAATGATGCCCTAGTTGTAGTCTGTTTTATCAAGAGCCTTTTTGCTCGTTTTGGTGTCCCGAAGGCGTTGATTAGTTACAGAGGTACTCACTTCTGCAATGTGCAGATGGAGAAGGCGTTGCGACGCTATGGGGTCACCCATCGGCTTGCGACCACCTACCACCCACAGACTAGTGGGCAGGTGGAAGTGAGTAATCGGGGGATCAAACGTATTCTCGAGAAAACACTTGGTTCGAATCGTCGGGATTGGTCTAACAAGTTGCATGATGCGTTGTGGGCCTTTCGTACAGCCTGCAAAACTCCGACCGGTTCCACACCGTTTCGGATGATTTATGGGAAGGCCTGTCACCTGCCTGTTGAGATGGAGTACCGTGCTTCATGGGCCCTACAGAGGGTCAATCTTGATATGTCCGCCGCGGAAGGCACTCGTTTCCACTAGTTGCATGAGTTAGAGAAGCTGAGAGATCACGCTTACGCGCAGTCGTTTAGGTATAAGGAGCAAACGAACGAACTGCACGATAGAAAGTTAAAGGGGAACAAGCAGTTCAAGTGTGGGGATTTGGTCTTACTGTATAATTCCCGGTTGAGGTTATTCCCGGGAAAGTTGAGATCCTGATGGTCGGGACCGTTCACGGTCACTGAGGTTTTCCCGTATGGCACTGTTGAGATAGAGGATAAAAGTGGGAAATTTAAGGTGAACGGTCATAGACTGAAGCACTACATTAGCGAGCCGATGGCTGATCAGACTGTCGAGGTATTCTACCTTGACTCGCTCACTGAGACGTAGACGTGCTGGATGCATCACTCAGGAGACTGCCCGAGTTGTAGAGTTTATATTTCTGTTATTTGTTTGTGCTATATGTTTTATATATTTTTGTGTATTTCAGGATGTTCCAAAATGGAACTGCTCATACTCAATCTCCATTCAAGTCGGTCGATTTTAGGGGTGTGCTATTATTAATGAAAAATATACATAATAAACAAAAAAAAAATCATAAAAACCAAAAACACAAAAATACATTTATTTTTTTATGTTTTTGTTTTCTGTTTTGTACGCCGCTACATCCGAGCGAGTATGAGTTTTTGCAGGTTATATTATGCGAATGGTAGCTACGATGGCGTTTTGGAACAGTTTCTCCCGAGGTTGCGGCCGCGAATGAAATGCTATACGGTCGCTTGGTTGCTACTCAGCTATTGAAGACTCTGCACACAAACCAGGGGAGGGGGAGTAACTCATTCTTCGTTTTATTCTTGTATATTATATTTTTATTTTTGCTTTATTTTTATTTTATTTTATTTTATTTATTTTCCTTGTTCTCATCGAGGACGATTTCGTTCTAAGTGTGGGGATGGGATTTATTTTACTTAGTTGTAGAAAAATTTTGAAAAAAAAATATGTAGAAAAATTTGAAAAAATTGTCCCTTGAAACTTGTTTTCTCTACATTAAACAGGAAATGATATTATTACCGATTTGTGTTTGTTTTATAACTTCTTGGTGTTTTCAAAAATATATATATATATATAATAAATAAGAACAGCGCCCATTAGACCCGCACGTAATGTTTTATAACCGAACGGCTTAGACCCAGTATTCGATGTGTCGGTAGTATCAGCCTTTGAGAATTAAAGGGCGGTTTGGTTGTTGACCTAATTGAACCTTTTAAATTGCCTGACTTTAGTGGGAAACATCTTAGAGTTTTGTTTGTTTAACTAAGCCCGTAACAGGGTTGGGATGAAGGTCGGGTCATACTCAAGCCTCGTATCACATGATCACCAATTATATAAAAACCTAATTTTTGTATACGTACTTATATGTATAATCTTATGTATACGTATCTTTTCCTGCAAAGCTCCATACTCTGATGTGCGGTGGCGCAGGCCTAAATGTTGATGCTAGCAGAAGACAGTTTTGCTCGGCCCTCTGTTGCGCAGTGGCGCAGACCTGAGCCTATATGCATTTCTGTAACATCGTCCAACATGGTGGATTTTCCTTTAAAAAATGCAAAAAGCCAAAAGGCAGAAAAAAAAATTTCAAATCAAAACCACCATGAAGGAAACTACTGTCAGCCGATCTTGACCAAGCTAGAGTTTATAGGTTGTATATGAGTCGAAAATGTTTTGATCATGTGGCAATAGGTTTAAGTCAAATCGGGGTGATTCGGTCCGGTAGAACCATAATGGAACGTGGTGAAGTAGCAGTAGGGCTTTTAAGTGTGGGCCCCACTTAGTCATACAAACTAATAAAATTGTCACGCCTTATTTACCTTGGTAAGTATTAGGGGCATTGGTTTAAGCGGACCGCAATACCGGCAATCGACCTGATCTAGCTTATTAGGTGAAAGTTGAAAAGTGGACAGAAATATTTGGGTAAAGGGTCACTTGTTCTAATACTTTAAACAAAATAAAAATAAAAATAAAAACCAAGAGTTGTCGGTTAAACTCAGTTATGATCCTGTGTAGAATTCTTTTTTAGAGACGAAAAAGTCTTAAGTGCTGGGATGTTTGATGTGTTGTAAAGCACACTTATTTTCCGCACCTTTTATCTAAGTTTTTATATTATAGTTAACGTATTTTAACTGATTTTATCTTGGTTTTACATAGTTATATTCATCTTGTAGGTTACGGGTTGAAGAAAGAAAAACTGGACTTCGTGAGGAGCTTAAAGGCCTTGGATGCATACGATTTCAAGTAAAAACACAAAGCCCGGCCCATTTGCATATTGGACAAGCCCAAGACTTACTTTTATAATATAATAACAAAAAAAATAAAACCCTAGCCCCCTATCCAATTCCGATCGGCAGGTCCAAGAGGAGAAAGAAAAAGTTTTTTTTCGGCCAGGGTTTTGGTCTTGTGGCAGCTAAGGAAGAAGAAGGAGGTCAATTAAAAAGTCTCTGGAACGTTTTTACGTCAATTATATCAGGCAAGAGCAGTCCTATATCCTTTCTTTTAAAACTTTGTTCATCAATTCATTTTTTCTTGATCAATTGTTAAGTAGTTTTGCAATTACTTTAAGGATTGAAGGGTTTATGATTATTGTTGATTGTTGAGTGACTTTAATGATGATTGGGATGAGTTATTTGACGTGTTTATTGAATAATAGCTGCTGTCAAAAAATTATGTTATGCTAATCTTGTCGGTTCTACCTAGGAATGATGATAATTGTTAGAGTTTGATGAGTTTTACGGATTGTTTGATTGATAGAATTGAATTGTTATTGTAAAGTCTGGTTTAGACATGAAATAGGTTGTGTTTGATGGCTGGAAATTTTATTAATTTGTTGCTTAAACACCTTGTGTTGTTTGATTAGTTTTGTATTGATTGAGTGCTTGTTTGATTCTAGACTTTGTGTTTAAGGTTTATTTGCGGTGAGTACAACCGTAGTGTTTTGTTGCATGAATTATTGGTTAAAGTACAGCGGTTAAACACCTTCTTAAAGACCGAGAGGTGATAAGAAATTAGGGTCATCTCATTACCTTTGCATGCTAGAATTAGGATTGCGCGAGAGCGAGTTCGTTTCTTGTCTGGTTTAGGTGTTTTGAGCGACTAGTTGATCTATTTTGGTTTAAATTAAATTTTTCCTCTATCCTTGGTTGTGTAGTATTCATTACCATTAGGGTCGAGTGTTGGTGAGACCGAGAGGTGAGTCAACATTAGAACACGTTAACAATTGTTTCCCGGTTTGGTTGTTTTAGTCGATTAAGAGTTGTTAAGGTTTGTTGAGTGAGACCGAGAGGTAATCCAGTGAGCCTGAGGGATCCTTAGTCGTGTCATTTTTAGGAACCGGTGTCTTGATATCATTCAATCCATTTGCTTGTTAGACCTGCAGTTTAATTCACGCCTAGGTAGACGTTTTTCTCCTTCCAAAGTCATCACATTTAATTTTTCATTAAGTTTTTTATTTTTGGTAACTTTGTTCAGTTAGTCCACTTAGTCCAGTTAAATAATTTTAAAAAGAAAAACTAAAATTAAAAATCAAGTAAATATTATTCTTTGGTAGGTCTTGTCTAGGGTTAGTGATCAGTAGCGTTCATACGTGTCCTTGTGTTTAATACTCGGATTTCCTAGGTCTATACTACTTACGACCGGTACACTTGCCGGTTGTGTGTGAAGTTGTTAGGATTTTCGTTTTAAATTTAAAGCTTAGTTGTGAGGGTCATCCATTTTTATAGACATATCATCCGACGCACATCACTCAACTAGCCACGGTATCATGAAAAATTGTTGGCAATCCACGAATATACTTTCGAATACCGCAGGACATAGGGGTCACCACGTGAGGTACAATCAGACTTAGTTCCTTAAAACGGTTTGAGTAGGTTGAGTTGTCGCCACCAATTTGTTTAAGTACCAAAACTCCGTCTCGAGCCTTTGTAGTTCATGCTCGGGACAAAATTCTCTCTTCATTGCATCCTTGAGTTCCTCCCAAGGCATAGCCAAAACTTCTTCAACACCATGGGGGGCCTTATAAGAGTTCCACCAAGTGAGAGCTCGATCCTAGAAAACACTCGTGGAAAACCGAGTCAGTTTGTCGTCCGGGCATTCATAGTGGATGTAGATGTTCTCCATTCTTTCAAACCAATGGAGGAGCCTAGTAGCATTTTCTTCACCAAGATAAGGAGGTGGTTTAGCACTAGTAAAGTTCTTGTTGTGGTAGTTGTTCGGTGTAGCCGAAGTAGTAGATCCATTGATGCTTTATAGTTGGGACACAACCTCGGGTAAAGCAGCAGTAAACTCCTTAGTGATTTTAGCAGCCAAACGGTGATCATGAGCAGCCAATGGACGACGTTGATTACGACGATGAAGTAGAGAAGACATTCTACAAAGACCAACAATGAAATTGTATTAGATGTCGGGTAAGTTATGAGAATGAGTTGATAATAGAGATAATAGAGATGCTTATTTGAATGCAATTGTGCTAGTGATGACTCGAGGACAAGTCGGAATTTAAAATAATGTGAATAAATTTTGAGATATTTAAGTAACTAAACATTGTTTATAAAATTTTCCAAAAGTAAAATGTTATTGGGTTGGGCTTTCCATGGGCTTCCCATGGTAGATTGAGATCCCAAATAAAGTAACAAAACATATCCAACAAGTTGACCTCCCATGAGCTTTCCATGGCAATTTGAATTTCCCAACTAAATAAAGCAACATAAAGTTTGTGAATTGGGCCTCCCATAAGCGTTCCATGGCAATTTAGTGGCCCAATTATAATAACGAGTAACAAGCAATTGAGTTGGTCAGCCCATAAGCGTGTACATGGCATTTAGCTGGCCCAACTAATTAAGGAATTACCAAATTAATGGAGTTGGTCGGACCATGAGCATTACATGGCATTTAACCGACCCAACTAAATATCGAATCAACGAATCAAATATGAGTAGTTGAAGTATCTCGGGAACCACCGAGGACGATACATTCCAACCAAAAATCAAATTGAAAATGTGTTGAGAAATAGATAGTTGGAGTACCCATGGATTTACATGGATTTCTCACCCAACTAAACAATTTAAAAAAAATTAAAACAAAATATTGGAAGTTTCCCGAATTTAGCCACTAACCACCGTGAATTCGGTTTTTATAAAAGGAGTGCAACCGTTTAGCCGGCTACGATTAACGACTTAGGGGTTCGGTCGTATGACATCTTGTTCTTCTTTGGCCTAGAGGCTCGAGTACTATGGTCAGGTTATCCTCCAAGTAAGGAATAGCGTCTTACCTTGGGTTGTTGGAACAGTTTTGCGAAAGGCTCAACTCACAGTCCTCTTGCCCCCTACGGCTACTAACCAAACATGCCATACTCCCATGCACTAAGGAGAAAGAGTAAAAACAAAACTCAATAATTCTTAAGAAATTTTCCAAAATAAAAAGATAATCTACTAAAATAAAAGATATAGAAAATATTTTGAATGTGAGGCATAGCCTCGGAATTTGTGTGTGTATGCAATAAATATAATAAGATAAAATAAAATAATTAATCTAATTAAGCTGTAAACAATTAAATAACACATAAGGCAGTTCAGATAAGCACGTATGGGGTCCTAAGCATATGACTAGGACAATTTCTAATGACCTATCTTAAAACCTTCAGCTCTGATACCAATCTGTCACACCCCAACCTAAGGCGGAAATGCCGGGACGTGAGAATGATTGTTTACAGCTCGAAGATACTATCATAAATAAAATGTGACAATATCTATTTAATTATTTTATTTCAAACAATACACACAGTGTTACAAATATGTCAAAACAATTCAAATAAGTAAATATAAGCGTAAGTAACATTTGTCTTCATTAAAACCTAAAGTTTTGTCTAAGTGTCCTTTTTCACGTCAAACTTCAAGTCAAAGCAACCTACATATGCGTAGAAAATAAAGAGTTTGTCAACAACACATGTTGAGTGAGATGATCACCAATTTTGACACAACAATAATATATGATAAATAAATAATGAATGATAAATTTTAAATACGCAAACAAACATATGCGGTAATAATAAATCAAACCATAACAAACCATATACAACCAATTAACTTGCTAGTGTGCCATTAAATCGTTGTCAAGCGAATCGGGCATTGATTACAATGACTGAGATTGTCGGTTTACCTTCGCCAAGCGAATCGGGCTCTGGTTACTAAGACGGTCGTATGATCATACTATAATGAGAATATGTTGGACCTCTTCGAATGCGATATAGTAAACAATTAAACAGGTAGCATTTAGCAAATAGCATTTAATTGATATACACACAATGATTATGTTTGCGAGTTTGTGTATATACATATATATGATAGAATGTCACACCCCAATCCAGGGCCTAGGAGTGTGACCATCAGTTGGTACCTGTTTTGTAAATATATCAGAGTAGCAGGTTTATTTTAGCGGAAATCTTTAAATATTAAAATATTAATTTACATTATCAAAATTACTCAGGAATTAAACAACCGAGTTTCAGTTTTACAAAACCGTGATATTAATAATACAAGGGTTTGTAATATTCAAAAACGAGCCATCTCGAGCGATATTCTATGACTCCAATCCTTGTATATCATCTATTATCATCCAGTTACCTGCAAGGGTGGAAAAACACGTCAGCTATATGCTGGTGAAACGTTGACTCGATAAAACATTTATAACAGTCGTTAAATACAAACATAGTTTTCTGTTTCACAAACTTAGCAGGAATGCCTGTCCATTCCCGGGATTTATACCACCGCCCTACACACATACAATTCAAAGGTTCCCCGAGTATATAGCCCCTGTTCGGAGACAACTTTCCCCTAGGCTATATAACCTTGTTGGAGAACCGGTTATGACTGACTTGGTTTTGTATGCCAATTATCAGTTATGTTTGGATCCAGACACATGTGTATTCAGTCTGAGTTGCTTTTTATTATATATTTTGTATTATAACGATTTTAGAGATTATATCTCATGCAAACATTTATCAGACTCTTTGTAATAAACAACCTGTCTATTACAAGAGTAAAATCAGTTCAGACAGTAAAAGGTTAACGTGTTCACCTCGTATATCAGTGGATAATATCAAACTCCGCTTCTCAGTATGCTTAACAACCTATATTCATAATAGGCATGCATAAGTATCTAGTGATACTATTCAGCAGACTTTAAGTCTATTTCAATTCAGCAGACTCAAGGTCTGATCAGCAGACTTAATGTCTGATTCAGTTCAGCAGACTCGAGATCTGATCAGCAGACTTATTGTCTGATTCAGTTCAGCAGACTCGAGGTCTGGTCAGCAGACTCTTAAGTCTGACCTAACCTTAGTATAGTTATAGTCGTTTTATGAAAATACTTTGAATTTACATATGACGTTTGGAATAGCACGCTTTGGCCTAATAAAGGATATCACGTTGGAAAACTTCTCCAGGTAAGCAAACGGGTCCAGCGGTTGATTGGGTTTTGTACGAATTGCTTTCCTTAGGCAAGAAGAGTCTACTAATGATACCCCCCTTCCAGTTACTACATGCCCGTCAAAATAATAGTTTTGATAACATTACTTCACGTGGAAGCAACGTCTTTGTTTTATAAAACATTACTTGGAAAATAATTATAGTTTAACGACTATACCCTTAACTAAGCTATATTTAAAGTAACTAGTAAAGTAACTTAACCTTAATCCTACCTTAATCGGCTTGACGAGTCTTAAGAACTAAGAAATCAGCAGCAATTCAGCTTGTACTTTGTTACAAGATTAGCAGCTCGTTTAAACAGCGTGACGACACCTCGTCTCTTCGCAAAAACAGCCCACGGCACCTCAGAACTCTCTTGCACACTTACCAAGGTTAACTATGTGAAATCTAATGTGAAAATGGGATGAAATGGCTTGAACCCGTAGCTGGCCTTTTATAGGTGAGTTTTGCAGACCATCGCGTAGCGCGATGGCCTTTTCCCTAAGGCCGTCGCGTAGCGTGACGCCGCAATTTACTAGAGGCTGCCACGTGTTGACATGTGGTTGGCCACGTGTCCCGGGTTACTTAACCTAGTCATCACGTAGCGATGAGACCGGTGAGTTTCTTCATCGCGTAGCGCGACGCCTACCTTTTTCTTGAATTGTGTGATTCTCTATCGCGTAGCGCGATGAAGTTAGTCAGAGGACCATCGCGTAGCGCGATGGGTCTAAGAACCAAAATTTTTCATTTTCAGTCCTTAAACTTTTAGAATTTACACTTTTAGTACTTTAACTTATAATTTTGACATTTTTAGCCCAAAACTAGATGGGGTGTTTTCAAGGTGTTACATAGAAAATATAATAAGTACGCATATTTTCCTAAAACGTTTAAAAATAGTAAAATAGAGGGGAATGATCAAACTCACCTTAGACTAAAGGCAAGTGAATATAATTACGAATAAACGAGTAACGTTTAAGCAAGTCGTCCACTAATGCGTCAATCGAGATAAACAGTCAGAACCTGAAACTTTCAGATATGATAATATAAGTAAAAACGAACTCGTTGCCGTTGGAATCAATCCATATGGATAATTAGAACTCAAGTTATGTTAGATTTAAGATTTAAGCGAGCTGGTTTGAGTTTGAAAAAGATCTAAAAATGTTCATGGGTAAACGCAAACAAATACGGGTTTGAAAAATCCGAGATGTTACAAAAGGTCAAGCCATACTCAAGGCTTGAGTCAGTTAGATCACCAAGAAACCAGCTTTCATAGAAATATGAATTGGTTATCATATGATGTTTGGGTAGGCCTAACGTTTATGTATGCTAGAAGGCCTGTGATACAAACTAAATTCTTATTCTTTATACGGTTTGCCATCTGGGTATTCACCTCTTTGGAGTGGATATTAAATGAGCTCAAAGAGCAAACCTGCAGTTTATCTACCAAATAAGTCAATAAACTGATCACTTCGTACTTCAAAGTACAAATACACTATTGAATTGATAAACCACGTTGTTAGTCATACATGGTCCCCTTGATCGCATCCTAATACCATTAAAAAATGGACTACAAGGGACACGATGTATGTAAGCCCTACAGATGAAATCGTGCATACTCATCCATGGGAATGGACCTCAGGGTGTTGCTTGATAATGGGAGTATGTCCTGTGGTGGGGACAATTTGCTGGTTAGCTACTTTGATATACTTTAATCATATATAATGGCTTTCTGGTAGACTTGCATGCTTAGGTTTACGCGAGCAGCAATATCCTTCATCATCTTAGCTAATTCATTATCATTAAACTTGTACTTGATTGTGCAATCATTTTGATCAACTAGTTTTGAGGTTTAAATCAAATTGGGGTGGTTTGATATGGTAAAACTATAATAAAGCATGGTAAAACATTTTGTTGACTTTTAAGTGTGGGTTCCACTAGCTCATACGAACCTAAATTGCATTCTGTCTTATCCCTAAAAGTAAGTATTTCGGGCATGGATTTATGTGGACAACAATATTGTCAACGGACCAGAGCTAGTAAAGTATGTGTGTGCTAAAAAATGTTCCCTGATCAGTCGTAGAACGATTTATCCCAACTTTGTCTAAAGTGTAAATAATAGGGTTATTTAGAAGTATAGTTCTATTTTTGTTTTTTTATATCTATTACTTTTAAGACTTTATTATTGAAACGAATGTCATGCGGGAACTGTTTTATTTTTTCAAAATATTTCAAAGTGATCAGATTGTTTTTCAATTGGTCCATCAATATTGACAAACTCGTTGTAGTCCATAATGCTATCATGATTTCACTTACTGGATCAGGCCCACTTAAATTTTTGTTTGAAATATGGCTCAAAACCAACCAAAATCCCAAGAGTTAAATACTATTGGGATATGTGTTTTCGGTAATCACTTTTCAAACTCTCTCTAGCCGAGCATATTGTTCCTCTCACTAAAACTAAATCTTTCTTTTCTGCAAATCAACTATATATTGAGGTAAAAGATTGATAATTATCTTGTGATTATGTCTGGCATAGGTTTCGGAATTTAGGGTTTCTAAAGTTTTTAATCGGTTTGAATGAATGTTTGTTTAAGGCATAGCTATGATCGATTACGTGTCATGTGTGATTATTAATATCTAATTTTATGATTGGAGGAGTTTTTAGTGATCAATTAGCAGGTTGTAGGTTTGTTAATGGCATTTTTTATTTTCTAGAGAAGAAAGGCACAAAAATCAAAGTGTCAGAATGTTAAAACTTTTGGATACTTGGATTTCATTTGAGTGAAAACATGGCTTAACCAAAATCATATGTTTGACCAAATCTTGTGTTCAAACCGAAATCATAGGGTTAAACCGAAATCCAATAGTTGTTAACCGAAATCTTTATCTTGTGTTGACAAGAGAAAGGGGATATTGACCATGACTTTTATGCTATATTATTATATCATTATTTCAGTCAATGTGTCTAATTTGGCTCGTTTGGTGTAGATTATGGCTGATCAGGTGCAATTGAAGTTTATAGATTCTCATAATATAGTTAGATATCTGTCTGATCCTCCTCTAGTCACAAATAGTTCAAGTCTATGATTGTTGGATTCAATACATGCAGAATCTCTCACGCTATCAGAGAAAATCCACTTGTTTGCAAAGAGCTTGTATCAGGAATCTGGAGCAAAGAAAAGTTTAATCCACAAGGTGTAGGGAGAGTGGGATCTATTGAATCTGTTATTCAAACTAAACAGATTGTGATAACTGAGAATGCCATTCGGGAAGCTTTATTGTTATGTGATAGCCCTGATCATCAAACTGAATATTCAAAGAATGTGGTTCCTGAGGTGTTTCAACGAATGAGTTATGAAAGTCAGTATCCTCCAGCAGAGAAAAGGATGCTTCCTCCATACTACACATTTGTTCAATGTTTTGTCGGAAGCAAGGGAGGTTCAGATGAAAGAAGTCAAGTTCAATCGTCTGCCATTTTTGCCTTGGCCATGGATTGGGACTACAACTTTTCTAAGTTTGTGTTTGATGAAATGATTGAAAACTTAAAGGGAATGAAAACAGACATGTTTTTTATGTATCCTAGATTTTTATAGATGATCTTTGATTTCAATTATCCTCAGCTGCAAAGATCTGTAAACTCCTTGGATGTGAAAGGCATAGGTCTAGCATCTTTTGGACTGATGATATAGAAGAGGAAAGCTGCTAAGGTTGTGTATCAACGGCTTCGTCCTCTGAAAAATTAGGAAATTTTGCTAAAAAAGAGGCTAATCCAATCGTTCTTATGCCTGTTGTTGTTGCTGAGGAACATGTTGTGCCTGCTTATCAAGAACCTGCTCCTACTTATGAGGTTCTTTCTGATGATGAGGCGGAAAATTCTTCACCGCCCGCTCGTGTGGAGGAACACACCATGTAGAGGTGCAACGTCCTATTCCTACACCTGAATAGATGGCTGCGGTGAAAGAAATGTTACAGAAAACTGTTTTGAAACCTCCTTAAACAGTTCTTGTGGTACATGATCAGCCATCTGAGAATGATGAAGAAGATGACACTGGTCTAATTCCAAGAAAAAGAAGGAGGGATCCTGGACCTGGTGTTTTGATTAGAGAACCGACTACCATACAAGCCATAGATGAGTCCATGATTGTGGCTCAGTCTACTGAAAGCTTGGAAGTAGAAATGGAAATACCTCAAACTGCTGCTGAAACACATGTTGAGCCTTCAAGTTCGTCTACTCAATGTGGTGCTGGAAGCTGAAGTGCATCTGAAAGTTAGCACCTATTCTATCATTACAAGGTCAGTTTCTTTAGGACAAGGGTAAAGGAATTGATATTCATTCTACACCTGTTGATATTCAAGCTTTACAACGAAGAGAGTTTGAATTGGAGCAAGATTCAGTGGTTAAAGATGTGCGTATTAATCAGGTAAAAGAAAGTAATGCAGAGAAAGATGGCAAGATCATAGAATTACAAGCTAATATGGGTTACTTTAAAGCTCACTATTATGATATGAATCAGAAGCTGGTTAAACATGATTTAGTGATTATTTCAAGAATGTTCAAGAATCTGGTGCTGCACAAGTAAATACTGTTGTTAATGTTCTAGATACACCTAGTTTTTCTGAATATCTTGCTAAAGAACAAAGGTCTGTTGAACAACGAATTGAATTGCAAAAGAAGTTACTAATTATGAAGAACTTAAATCAAAATGTCACATCTTCTGATCATCCAGAACATTTTGTAATTTAGGTTAGAGAGAATTATTATGATAAGTATGGTGATAGATCGGGGATTGTGTCCTTGGAATATGACGGTGACAAGGAGATACGGTGGGTAAAAAGGAAAAGTAAGAACATGGAGTACTACAAGAAACAATGGGATTTTAGATCATGGCCTAAAGTTTATCTAACTGAGTTATCTAGATCTCCATTTTATAATCCATGTGGTGAGCCTAAGGCCTGGAAATTCTTTAACTTCTTGGATATACAAGCTTCAAATGGATTTCTTGATATGCCTATTGTAGAATCATATGCCAAGAAATCTAAAGGTGCTATTGATCCGCTAACAAACAAAACGATGAAAACAGTAATGTGGCCACCTATCGACAATGTGAAATCTAATCCCATTACTAAAAGGTTTCCTGACGGTGCTTTGAATAACATGCAATTTTGGGCGTATTAGAGTGAAAGGGCTTTTGTTATGATCAGACTCGACAAAGGACAATAAAGAACCGTGGATACTAAAGATTTACTAAATTTTGTAGGAAAAGATATCAAGAAGCTTTCCACCTTTCAAATACAAGCTAATCCATTGTATGAGCCTACTGCCAAAGAATTCATAGGAATGGTTGCCTCTAAGATGCGTACTAAACTTTGGGCAGGAGCATTGAGGGAAGAAGATGTGCATCTTATTGGCAAGCCGTAATTGATGAAAGCAAAAACCAAGGGGAGATTGTTGGGATATATTTATGGTTTATGCTTTTATTATTATGGTGTACGGTTTTGTTATGATAACCGAAATCCCAGCTTTTGGTAGTTAAACAAGTATGGGCTTGGCCTAGTATGGCTTGTAAACTCCCTATACATACTTATGTTTATTATGGTTTAGGGTTAGACATCACACGTATTATAATTGTAATTGGTTTTTTACAAAGGGACTTAAGTACCGACGAAATATATGTGTGCGTTGAAGTCATACTACCATGTTCATTGTCTTTATTTTGTCTTTGTTCTTGAATCACCATGTAGTTACTTTCCGCCCACAACATGGTAACTTGATATCATATTGAAAGATCCATACTCGGGACTTACAAGTTTTCATTATATAATCACGAACATAAACATGTGTATGGCCCCGGTTTCCACTAACAATTATGTTTGTAGTTAACTGATCATAGACGTTAAATTGGGTTGATTCAAAGTTAAACAAATCATATTCTAAAATTAGTATACGCAATTGAGTGTCATGCTAGTGAGAATAGTCAATTAGATCAATCAATTGTAAACACAAATTCATCAATATAGCTATAAATTTAGAGAACATGAAGACATTGCTAAAACAGAAGAACAAAGACAAAACTAATAAATGCGAAAAGGAAACTGTTGCCCACAACGCTTGTCTTCTCAGAGCAAGCTTGGGCATAAGGACTAGTGTGAAGTGGTTCCATGATTTTTAAGCTAAAATTCGTTGGCGTTGATGTAGTACACACGTCCTTGCGTACCTTGGTTAGCTTGATTTACTTGAGTTTGCTCGGCTTGGTTTGGTTGAGTTTGAGTAGCTTGGATGGGTTAGGCTTGCATTGGCTTTCCCTTGCAGTTAGAAGGTTTGGGCTTGATATATCTAGAGTTGGTAGGTTTGGTTTGGATAGGTTTGGATTTGATAAACGAGTTTTGGGCATGTGATGCGAAGGTGATTTGGGCTACCACAATGATAGCAGGCTCGCATGGTTGGAAGTGCGGGAGCATAAGGTAGGGCATATGCTTGGTGAAATGGTTGAATAACGGGTTGTGGGATGGGTGAGTTGTGTTGACTTTGCATGGGTTATCAGCAAGAGTTGATGAAGTGACTGAAGCGACTATAGTTGAAGCATTTTCGGAACTCTGTGGTAGATGGTGGTGAAATTTACTCATGTCAGACAAAGGATATATTCCCGTGTAGGGATTTTTATTGGGTTGACATTGGATATCTTGGGTGGACGATGGGTTCGAGTTGGTTAGGGCGTAGTTTCAGTATTTGCATTTGTTGTTGTTGCTAGTGTAGTAGGTGTTGGCATTGGTGTTAATGGGTTTTGGTGAGGTTTCGACCTTGACCTCATTGGAAGGTTCGTTCCTGGCTTTTTGGGTAGGCTTTTTGGTACTTTTACGCATTAAAGTCCCAGTCTTAACATGGTTTTCGGTGAAGGTACCGGCGAGAGTTATAGCATCGTAGAGGATCTTTGGGTCACGACTCAAGACAGGGGCTTGAATTTGGATGGGTAGTCCGGAGATATATTTTTCGATGGCTTGATCAAGAGGGGTTACAATATGCGGGATGAGGAGGCTTAGTTCGTGGAAATGGTCATTATAAGTCGAATTGTCACCACCTTCTTGTTTCAAATTCGAAAACTCTTCTTCCAACTTCTGGAGCTCATATATCATGCAAAACTTCTTGAGCATGAGCTTCTTAAGATCGTCCCATGGTAATCCCATGGTGACCTCCGCCCCCAAAGAGTGTTTTTCACTATTCCACCATGTGTGGGCTCCCAAGTCAATGACACTTAAGGCATAGGTGGTTTTCTTATCTTTCGGGCATCCACAATGAAGGAAGATATCTCCATACATTCAAACCACTGGAGGAGAATGGTAGAACCCTCGGCTGCAACGTATGTGGGTGGATTTTCTTTGTGAATTGCTTGAAGGAACAATTAATAGAGTTGCCAATTGCGGGTTCGGGGGTGGCATTCACGGTTTGAAGTTGGGAAATGATGGGTGGAAGAGTTTCCACAATTTGCTTGGCGATGTGGGATGGCATACTATGGCTTGAGTTACCGGTGCGACGACGACGGTTGATAAGGCGAGAAGACATGTTGCGGGGACAAAATGTGTAAAATTCCATGAGCTTCGGGTTATTGATTTAAATGTATGAGGTTTTTTTTGTGTAAAAGAAATTTTGACACATGAAAAAAAAAATCTTAAATGAATTTGAGGTTGAGTATTTTAATCGTTTGATATATTAACTTTAAATGAAAAGGGAATTTAATAATATGGTACAAAATCGATTTAGGAGTTCATGAATTATCATGGTTCCTTGTTAAATGAGAAAATAATATTGATATCCATAAATAAAACAATACTAAAAACATTGTTGTTGAATTATCCATGTATCACCATGGATTTAATTCAACAAAATAATCAAAAATCGATTAAAAAAATCGAGATAAGGGGCGTTGAAGCAAACGGTTGGGGTATCCATGAACCACCATGGATTTTCCCACCCATTCATTCAACTAAAACAACACATGGAAAAACCGAGTTTAGCCACAAATCACCGTGAATTCAGTTATAATTAAGGAGTGTGATCATCACATGATCACGTTTGATACAATGAGGACCGGCTTGTATATTTCATCACTTGCTAAAGGACCGGCTCGTCTATTTCATCACTCGCTTCATGTCCAAGTGAGTACTTACACTCCCTTTTACGCATTTATACTTTGGGGGTAGCATGTGTATCGTATTCAAACTTACATGTTTTAAGACCTCAACGCTAGATCCACAGTTCCACAATATGTGTTTATACGAACGATTGCTCGATCACTTGTTATATGCCTCATTTTTATTACATGCTTAGGTGTTTATGCTTTATGGTTGAGCCACATCCTCAATAAGTATGATCATACACCCCCCCCCCCCCCAACTATTGCGGCTTTGAGCCAAATAGAATAGGACCTTAGTTACATCCACCTTGTAATATGGTTGTTACCTATTAGAAAGAAGCCTCAGATACTTACATTACATAGCAATGATTGTTGCAATATTCTATTTACACATGCGAATGTGAGTTTTGCCTCATTATATATATAATAAAACTAGTGTATTGCTCACCAACATTCCTTTTGATCAAAGGTATTTTTAAGCATGCTATAGGTTTGATTCAAGATTGATTATGAAGATTGAAGAATTATCACTTAGAATGGACCATTAGGGTTTTATATCAATCGAAACATATTTTTGTCTTCTTAATATTATATATGAATTATTGTATTGTTGTTGTTGAACAAGTCGATATGAATTATTGTATTGTTGTTGTTGGACAAGTCGTATGTGAGTTTTGAATAAATAAAAGAGTTGATTAATCATTGTCACTTAATAGTGTCATTTGTTCATGTCCAATCAAACACTGCGCCATGCCATCTGCTTTTGATCAGGATGTGACACCCCCACCTCACATACTATCTTTTGAACCCTACATTTGTCAAGTGATAAAAATAAATAAAGTCCTTTATTTGAAATAAAAGAACAACATTAAAGGTAAAAAAAATAAAATGAAGTATATAATACAAAAAATAATACGAAGTCTAGAATCTCAAAATTTTGAGAATCTCTCTATATATAACATTATTCCCATCGGCATACAATATTAACAATTTTAGACCACATCTACTAGTTACCCTGGATAATGCAACATATAGTGTCCACGGGAAAACAAAAATTGGGCATCGAAGAAACAAAGCAACCCTAGAAAAAGATTGTGTTTGGCAATTTTCTACTTGTTTAGCGTTCATATTTCTACTTTTTTTATCATCAATCAATATTTTACTTTTAATACCCTGATTGTTTTATAACCCAATTAATAAAATGATTTTGGCTTATGACCCATGGATATATATGATAAATAAGATGAGAGATTACAACATTATGATGAAAAATTGACTATTTTATGATCTAAATTTTCAAAATGGTTTTGACTCATGAATAATTTGAATGAATGAGATAAGAGATTAAAATATTAGAAAGTAAGTTAGGCTAGAATTGAATGTGAAGCTTGATACCAAAGTTTTATACTTTATTAAAAGAAAGAGTAAGATAAAGATAGGGTCCTGCTGGGGACACCTCCTAATACGTCGCGTATAGGGCTATGCACTGCGTATTAGGGGATTTGGCATCCTAGCCTGCATAAAGCAGGACTAGGTTGTCAAATCGTACTCAAATACTCCGCGTATAGACCTATACGTATTGATGGTTTTGAATTATTGGAGCCGGGCTCCCCTCCCTCTCCCTCTTACTTTTTATTATTATATATGCATATGCAACGATGTGTCATGAAACAAGCATACACACAACACAATTCGTGATCGGATAATATATACACACAATGTCGTGGTTCAACCATTTATTTCCAGAGTAGAACAAGGAGCCGGGTTACGCCACTAACGATCAGCCTAGCACGTCGTGGTTACCGGACTTGAACCAGGTTTCGTTTTATATTTATTTAGTAAAAAGTCGTTAGTTGTTTTTTAAACTAAGACACGTTTTGTTAAGAGTATGTCGGCTATGATATTCAACATGAACAACCTTACGGTCAGGCTAGCTCGTCGGGCTTACCAAATTTGAACCAGGTTTCATTATGTATATTTATTTAGTATGAAGTTGTTAGTTGCCTTATTAACTGAAGCATGCTGCATTACGTTTTGTTATGAGCAAATCGGTTATTATATTCAGCCTTAACAGTTTTACGGTAACCCTAGCTCGACGGGCCTACAACATTTGAACCAGGTTTCCCGTACTATTACCGTTATTGTTAATTTTTTTATTATAATATTATTAATATTATAAAGCAGATGATGTAACACACCGTGTGTTTTGTTTAAGTTAATATTATTTTTTTGTACATTATTTAATAAATAGCGTAAAATTATTTCAGAATTTTGAGACCTGTGAGGAGTTGGAGCAATGGGTCAAAAATAGAGGACGGGAGCATGGGTGTGTTGTTGTGGTTCAGCGGTCAAGGAAAAACGGTGTGGACCTTGCCTGCAATCGTGGAGGAGAACCGAAAATAAAGGCCACAATGAGACGTACCGGTAACATTAAAAAATGTTGTTTGTATAAGATCCTAGGTAGGTACAACTCGAGGAATGCATGTTGAAGGGTTGAAGTGGTAAACGATACTCACAACCACGATCTCGTTGAATTCAAGGAGGGGTGCGCGAAGCTGAGAAAAATGACCAGCGAACATCTGGATCTAGTTGCTACTTTACACCGGAATGGCGTAAAGGCCCTTCAAATCCAAGCAGCCGTGGCCGGACAGTTTCCCAGTTGCCAACCCAAACTCAAGGACATATACAACTACACAAGTAAGCTTAGAAGTCAGGAGTTATTTGGCGATACCCCTAAGAAGGTAGTTGAAAACCTTCCTAGTTTTACTGTACGGAGGCGGTGCTTGTAATATTTATTAAAGTTTTATTTCATCCAATGCGGATGCTGAAAAACTTTCTCCATGCCAACGGTTTTTCGTACTATACCCGGGAGAATGCAACCAACAACAGGATGAAGAATATTTTCTTCTGTCATAATAAGTTGCATAAGATGTGGCGTGCATTCCCCGAGGTATTATTGATTGACACGACGTACAACACCAACATGTAAGACTGGCTGTTGGTCCAATTTATCGGTGTGACGTCGACATCACAGTCGTTTGTATCGCCCACGCGTTTTTTATTAGGGAACGGGAGAGGAACTTCACCTGGGCTCTTGAGAAACTTAAAGAAATGCTCGATGATTGTATGGAGCCACACGTTATACTGACTGACATGGACCAAGCCCTCATGAACTCATGCGACGCAGTCTTCCCTAATGCCACCAAAAATTTATGTAGGTGGCACATATCCGAGAATATAAAGAAAAAATTTAAGAGTCTTTATAGTACGGATATGGAGACGGACTTCGCGTACTGATGGAAGGTCCTGTATCAGTCTACGATGATACAACTGTTTGACAATCGTTCCATGGAGATGGAACGTCATTTAGTACAGTACGATAGAGAAGGTGAGTCTTTCATATCAGTTGACAGCTTTTAATAGTCTAGACATACGTCTTATTAACATTTCCCTTTATTTTTTCAGAGGTCTAGAAATACTTTCTTAACAACTGTTTGGATCCATACGAACACAAGTTTATAGCTTGCTGGATCGACGAACGGCGAAACTACGGCAAGCACACAACAAACCGAGTTGAGAGCCAGCACGCCAATCTGAAAAGGTACCTCAACGGAACCAACAACTCGCTCGACACAAACCAAGTTAAGAGCCAGCACGACAATCTAATATAATTAATATTTACCCATTATGCCTTTTGATTTAATTAAAAGGATAAAAGAAAAGGAAATTTGTGATTGGTTAGAATGACTTCTCACATTTTTCATAATAAAATGATTTCTCTCTTGAACTTAAGCCTATATATATATATATGTGTGTGTGTGTGTGTGTGTGTGTGTGTGTGTGTGATAAGTATCATTACAGAACTCTTAAATTAATTAAGAGCTCGAAGGAACTCATAATAACTAACTTTTTTTATAAAAATTTTTGTATGTTAATATTATTTGAGTGTAGTGTTATCACTTTTTGTATTTATATATATGATTACAATTATACAAATTAGTTTTTACACATACTTAATTTTCTTTTACACATATGGAAGTTTGATATTACATAAATTACATATATGTAAACTTGTGATTTATAAATGTAAATCAAAAATTTATATATCAAATATGATAAAACTACTCTCAAATAATGTTATTATATAAAAAAAATTGAAAAATATTTGGTTTTTAAGAGTTCTTAAAAGTTTTTAACTTTTTTTTTGAGTTATTAAATGAAACTAACCCTATATATATATATATATATATATATATATATATATATATATATATATATATATATATATATAGGGGAAGTATAGAATGAAGAAAATGGTTCAAATAAGAATAAAGAGTTTTCTAGGAATAGTAAGAACCAATAGATTTTTGACATTTGGCATTAAAACCTATGGTAAAAGAATAATTCTAGTATGTCAGTTATAATGGTGAGTAATTCTAGGAAACTATGTCGGTTTTTGGTAATTTTAAATCTCAACCATTGATTAACATGATCCAATGGCTATGATTTATTCTTTGTCTTCCTAGGAAATTATTTTTTTTTACAATAACCCTCCCCTAAAATGAAAACTCACTTGAGCTTTGAAAACCCTATTTAACATCGTTTTTTTTACACACGTAATATGTGTTGTAACATTTGCTACAAAACATCGAAACATAAAAAAAATTGTTTTGCTATTTTTTAACATTTTTAACTAATTTTTTTATATGTTTTCAGGAGAGAGAAAAAGTTATATTTATGTTTAAATTTTTTATTAACTTTAATTGTGGACCACATGATTCAAACTTTAATTAAAAACATGTGGTTGATAATGGATTTTTAGAGTTTTTATAACCCAAGTGGGTTTTATTTTAACCTATATATATATATATATATATATATATATATATATATAAACGAAACACTTAAAATCCTACATGTCACGATGTGGTTGCTTCACCTTTTTATGGAAATCACCAGATTGCTTGATTTTTAAATGGAGGCCTCTCATTGATTTAACCTAAATTCATAGGTATGGGTCTTACCAAAACCAGATAGCTCTTAAACGGGTTATAACATCTCATTAAATTAAAAATTAATCTTACCAATTATTTGATATGAAAATCCTATAAAACAGGGACATACTGAAATTTAATATCCAATTTAAAAAGAAAAAGATATTATTTATAATTAATAAACAATTTTACAATAAAAAACATAAGCGGGTCATGGGTCACCAAATTCAGATAGCTTTTAAACGGGTTATAACATATCATTTATTTATGAAACCCTTTCATCATCAAACCCTAAGTATATTATTAACTTTCATACAATAAAAAAAATTAAAATCCAAAAAGTAAATATTAAAAAACGAAAAATATAAAACAACCATTCTCTCAAGCCATCAAATTGCTTTACTTGTAAATAAAGGCTTCTCACGAATTTGACCCAAATTCACGGGTAAAGGTCTCACCAAACTCAGATAGCTCTTAAACGGGTTATAACATCTCATTATATTAAAAATTAATCTCATCAAATATTTGATATGAAAATCCTATAAAATAGCGATATACTAAAAATTAATATCCTATTTTATTTAAAAAAAAGTATTATTTATAATTAAGAAACAATTTTATAATAAAGAAAATAAACGGGTAATGGGTATCACCAAACCCAGATAGCTTTTAAACTGGATTATAACATATCATTTATTTGTGAAACCATATTATCATCAAATCTCAAGTATATTAATTATTAACTTTCTTACATTAAATAAAATTAAAATCCAAATATATATATATATATATATCTGTGTGTGTGTGTGTGGTGGAGTTGTAATAAGAAGTGGAGTGTGTCTAAAAAGTATAAGAAGTAATCTGGTGCGTTAGATTTAATGATCTGATGGTCTGGATAGAAAGTGTGTTTTTTAGACGGTGTTCTTTTTTTAATTCTTGTTTTATAACACTCTAAGGGCATATTCGTCCAGTGTGTTATATTATATATGGTAACAAAATTAAATTACAACACCAAAAACACATCGTAATATATATTACAGTGTGTTTTAAAACACAACACCAAATATTAATCCATATTTATACACAACATCAAGAACACCAAGAACAAAAACACACTTATATATATACCCATAAAAGATTAAAAAAAACACGCACACACACACACACACTCTCTCTCTCTCTCTCTCCCCCATCAAACCCACCACCATTGCCACCACCTACCTCCACATCACCAGCCGCCACCGACCTCCGGCAACCATCATCACCAGGCTATTCACCGCCTATCACCACCCCTCACGCCTATCACCAGCTCCACCACGTAAATAACACACTGAAACCCATCGATTAACATATTATAACACATCACGTCCGGCGTCGCTCCTCTCTCGGACATTTCATCGAACACCTGGCATGCACGACCCGTCTCACCATTCTTCACCAACCCATTAATCAAAGTCCCATAACTAAACTTATCCAGTAGCATCCCTTTCCGAAACATCCAATCCACCGTGTTCTTCGCCCGCACAAACTCCTTCCATTTACACTTAATCATAACATTATACGTTTTCAAATTCGGAACACCACCCATTTTTCTAAAGCTTCTAAACAACAATTCGACACGATTAAACTGATCGGATTCAACAAAAGCATTGTATAAAGTATTGTAAGATCTTATACCTGGGCCACAGCCAAAAATTTGTTTCATTTGTTGAATTAAGGTTAGGGTTTGATCGATCATGGAGTGTTGGGTATATGTTTTGAGGATGATTAATGGGATGTGTGGTTAGTGGATTGGATTAAGGTTATTATTTGTGGGCTAAGTTTGGGGGTTTTGGAGATACAGCGGAGGATGTGGTTGATAACAGTAGTGGTGGGGTGGTAGTTACGGGTGGCGGACAGCGGTGGTGAAGAGGTTGACGGCGGTGAGTGAACAAAAACGGCGGCGGCAGCTGAGCAAATTGATATCTGGATCTGGTCTGCCGGTGAATATGCCAAAAATCTTTTTCAATAAATATATTAATTAAAATTTTAACAATATAATAACTTCTAAAATTAATTCAAAAAATAACAAAATAACTATAGACCATCCTTCCCTTGTTTATTATATTTCATCCAACGGTCCATATAACTTCTTACACTTTTTAGAAAAAAACCGCTTCTTATTCTAACCTTGCTATATATATATATATATAATGGTATTTTTTTAAAAATAATTTACATGAAAAGAATAATATGTAAAAAAAAAGTTAATCTGAAAAACCGAAAACATTGACACGTTTGAGAACAATCATTTTGACAATCGAAAGATTTTTCGGAGGCTGTGTTGTGATTAATAATTTCCCCAATTGGCCTGTTGTTGTTGTTGAATATTCTTCTTCAGCAATTAGCATTTGATTCATCAATGGATGTCGATCCCAGGCAGTACGAGCAAATCGTAAGTTCCATTCATTCCTTCAATTTCTTAGTCAACGTCAACGATGCATCTTTCAACTATTTTTTACCCAACCAACCAATGATATTATTCAAAATTGAAAACCTAATACGTATGCATACAAAATTAGATTGGAAATTTGGTGATGGGTTCAACTTTGAACTTCAATTTGCATATTTTGAGCCCTAAAATTTGGTGATAGGTTAAGAATGCATGCAGTTATGAGAGGCATTCTTGAGAATACTAAAATTGTAATGATACTGACTGACCAAGGCAAATCCCACATAAACGAGAGATTCTTGGTTTATAAGAAATGCCCCGTCTCTTAAATCATCAATGAGTTTTGGGCTTACTTGGCTGTGGGTGGAACATATGAAAACGTGCTATGGGTACCAAAATCACATACTGAATGAAAGACAAATTAGAAAGTTGACATAGTGTTTCATTTCTTATGTAAAACGAAAATGTTTGATTTTACGTTTGAACAATTCTTCTCAAATGAAATGATGCTCTATTGCTGTTAACTAAGAGAAATTTATGAAGGCGATCTGTTTATTACAGAGAAATCCAATATTAACATCGTCGTCCTGATGTCACACATATAATGCTCTTTTGAACTTTTTGAAAGAACTAGTTTGGAGCTTGTACATATGATGTCCTTTCTTTCAAATCTTGTTATTGTGCTTTTCTGTTTATTCATAGTTAGGGCTATAATATTCGCACTTTTCTTTTTTATAACTCTAATCTTTCTAATATAAACATGCCAGAAAATCAATGGCAAAGACAGTCACAATATCATCTTATCATATCTCATGCACGGTTGCTTTAAAGATACCGTGGAATCACTTGTTGCTTCCACTGGATTAAAAGTATCCGCTGCTCAGTTGGAAGACATGGATTAAAGAAAACGTGAGATTAAATCTTTATAATATTTTTTAAATACAGCTACATTGTGTTTCTTGCAGTTTTATATTATAACCCTTTCAGGAATTTTACACTTTGCATTGAACGGGAATGCGTTAGGGGCTATTCTGTTAATAGAACAGATGGCGCCCGACCTACTTGAAAATGACAAAAGCTTGCTTTTTGATCTTCTAAGCCTTCGTTTTGTTGAACTTATTTCCTCAAAGAAATGGTAAGCACCAATAATCATATTAACAGCTTGTTTGTTTGAAGCGATATGCACTTTTTAAATTAGAACAAATTACTCTTTTCGTCCTTAAACTAAGGAAATAACAGTAATTATTATTTATATTCATATTTTGTCGCAGTGTCCCTTTTTTCCACCAACGGACTTTAGATTTTTTTTTTTTTTTTTTTTTTTGTTAAGTCCAGTCAAATGCTTTGCACATGAAGGAAATTTAGGCAATTAACCCTTTTTAATGAAAAAAAAACAAATATATTTTAATATTTTATTAAAAAGGTAAAAGGACCAAACTACCCTTATGTGCAAGGCACGCAACTAGGTTTAACAGAAAATTCTAACGACCGTTAATGGAAAGGATGCAAAATGTGAAAAAATATGAACATAAATGACGATTTCTGTTATTCCCTTAGTTTATGGACAAAAAGTGAATTTTGCTATGTAGCTGAAGGACGAAAAATGCTACTTGTTCATTAAGTTATGTAATTTTAATGTACATATTACTTGGCAGCACAGAAGCTCTTGAATTTGCTCAAGCCAAGTTGACCCCTTTTGGTAAAATGCAAAACTATGTTGAAAGGCTAGAAGTATGTTTCTTTTTATTAATCATATTAACCGCCTTTTTTGTTTGGTAAATAAATGACTTGCTTTCGTGCAGGATATTATGGCTTTACTAGCTTATGAAGAACCAGAAAAATCACCTGTGTTTCATCTACTTTGCTTGGAATACAAGCAACAAATCGCAGACAACTTGAACAGAGCAATTTTGGGTCTGTATGTTTTATGATTTCTTGTTTTTGTAATTGTTTATATGGTTTTGGTGTTATATTGTTTAACTCTCATTTGCTTCATGGTACTGTCAGCACATGCAAGTAAGCCAAGTTATTCAGAACTAGAAAGGATAATACAGCAGGCAACTGTAGTTAGACAATGCTTAAATGGAGAACCTGGAAAGGTAAACTAAAACCTTTTTGCTTTCTTCGGGTTCGTATGTAAATCGCTTGATCACTTTGTTGATTGGAAAAAATAGAGTGTAGATATGTAAGAGTTTCTTCTTTATCGGTTGTTGATGTAAAAGTCATAATGCATGCGATTTATGGGTGACAAAATTGGCAGATTGGTTAACAGGTTAAATCTGGTATTTCCAATATTTTCAGTGTCTCTATACTTAATAAATGATTAATATATAAAATATGATTATGAAAACTGCATTATCATCACTACTAAACATATTATTTTATTTAAAGCAATTTAAGTGGTCTATTATATACTAAAGCAATTTAGACAATATAATTTTATTTATTCAAATACCTGTACTTGACCCATTTTCTTTATATTTAGGTCTTATGATATAGCCCTTTTGACCCATTAAAATGAAAATAGCCATATCGTTTTTGATATGTAAGAGATTCTGCATTGTCGATATCTTGAAGTAAAAATTGTACAATGGATGTGATTTAAATCTGGTACATTTTTTTCCTTTTTTTTATATTATATCAAACAACTGTATTATCATCACAACTAGACATTTTTTCTATTAAAGCAATTTAGGTGATCTTGTATATTCAAATACGCTTCAGATGACTCTGGATCTGCCAGTTAACCCAGTTAACCCGTGTCCTTTATAGTTAAATCTTTTATATAAACCTGTTTGACTTGTTAAAGATAAAGCATAACCCGTATATTTTTTATGCAGGATGTAGAGTCACCCCCTTTCTCTTTGAAGGATTTTCTGAAAGGCTAGATTTGCGAAAAGAATATCCTTTCGGTTTGATTTTCCTTGCATGCCATGGGTTTGGTTTAACATGGTTTTATGTTTAGTCGAGGTCTCATCCGGGCCCGTTGCTCGTTTTGTAGTATAAAACCGTTGTAATATTCAACTCGTTGGGGTGGGAAGAATACCCTGATCAATACTTGATGTTCTTAGCAGTGTTGTTTCTTGAGGTAAAGATTCATTTGTAAGAAACTGTATTCCCATTCCTTGGGGTAAAAGAAACTTGGATTGTATTGTGGACCATGTTTCATTGTGTTGGTGGTTGTTGTGCATGCTTTCTTTTCTTTGAAGGTTAATATAGCCTCACAAAGGGTGCTCATGCACTTATGTGGCATACTGGCATTGGATTTCTTTCTTAAATAAAATATATAAGTCATCGAAGCATTTCTTTTTAACAACTTACACATTCATTCACCATGAATCTTAACTATTGCCCATATGGGGAAGTTGGGTAGCATTAGACCCATGTGAATACTAACAGTCGCATTTAGATCTCTTAACACAATCCAAACTCTTTGAATCATTACACTTTAATCCTTTTGAATCCATTCTACATCAAGACACTCCTGGTGGTTTCTTCGCGTAATGAGCTTTTTCGAACTCAAAATTTTGGTTGGTGTTCCCGGAGTAACCGTGAATTGAGAGAAAGAGTTGCATAAACAGAATAACAAAAGCCATTTGAATCGATTTATACAACCTTTATATTGTAAAAAATAGGTTTTCTTTTTTTTTTTTTTTTCGAATCGAAGGTCTTACTGGAACAATCTATTTTATGGTCAAATGTTCCATTTATAGTCAAATAATATGAAAATGTGTAAAAAAGAGTTGTACAAGGTAAACACAACCATTAACGGGAAATTTTTGAAATGTCTCATTTTTAAAGAGAGATTCTAAATGTCTCTAAAAAAATTCAATTCCCTCTGTGTCCCTATACGAACTCGTCATCGCCTCTACGTTAGAAATTCGAGACGACAAATTTCTTAACTCGCCACCACCTTGCCATATTAGCTCATAATCCGTCGCCTCCCCACCATGTTAGCTCAAAACCCATCGTCTCTCCTCCATGCTATCTCAAAACTCATCGCCTCCCCGCTGTGTTAGTTAAAAAAAAATTCTACCTTATCTTTACTAAAAACAGTGACCCAAAACTAAATTAAAAAAAAGTTTGAATATTTTAAATTGTATATTGGATTTTGGATAATAATATGATTTAGAAACTCATGCATACCATCTAAATCATTTTATGTGTACCTTGTTTAGATATAATTTTTTAAATAACAAGATTTATTAGCTTTAATTTTTAAGCTAACACATCGGGGAAGCGATGAGTCTTGGGCTAACATGACGGGGAGGCGATGGGTTTTGAGCTTACATGGCGGGAAAGCGACGGGTTTTGAGCTAATATGTCGAGGAGGCGACGGGTTAAGAAACATGCCGTCTCGAACTTCTAACGTAGAGACGATGATGAGTTAGTAAAGGAACAAATAGGGAATTTGAATTTTGAAGTTACATCTTTAGAATCTCTCTAAAAATAAGACATTTTAGGAATTTTCCCAACCTTAAATTCCTATGGAATATTACGACAAATGGAACCAAATAACAAAGCCAAACAAATAAACAAATATTCTGTTTTGTTTCAAAAACATTCTACTTATTCTACTTTTTGTAAACACTTTCATTGATTTTGTGCAAGTTGTTTTTTAGTTGAATATATCGTCATTGATTTTGTACAAGTTGTTTTGTAGTAGAACATATCGTCTGAAATTGTCGATATTGTAATTACACTTGTCAATATTGTATTGACTTTGTTGACCTTTTTTGGCTATGACGATATTAGATTACGTGTAGTGATGAATATTGAGGCGCTAAAAAGATGATATGACCACCAAACATCTCGCTAAACCCATTTGATCCCATTACACGTTTTGGAATATAAGCGTTGTAGTGTTTGTACGCCAAGCCCTTGACGGGCGCTTGTGAAACGCATATTAAATATATAAAGACTGGAGGTGCATTCTAATTATCATAGTCCATATAAATTATTTTTGTGTATAATGGCCGGATGATTGTCTAGTTAGGCTTTGTTTTTGTTTTCTTTAAATAACCATACTGCATCAGAAAAGTTATAAAAAAGAAAAAAACAAACAAACGAATAGTCTTTATATATAAACCCTCTATATTTTTACCACTCAAAGATGGTGCTATACTTTAACAAGGGAGAAAAGAAAATTGTGCGGGACTTTAGTGTGAAAATATAAATTGTCACACTTTGGGTTAAAAATGGTATATCTTTAAGCTTTCAAAATTAAAATGAAAGTTGACTTTGGGCCTACTAGGGCGAAGAAAAGATTGTTTAAAGTTTACCATCGTAGTGAAAAGACGAAAAGGTTGATTTTATATAAAATCTCGTTGAAAAGACGAGGATGATTTTACATAAATGTTTTATTGAATCTTTCATAGAAAATAATTTAAAAAAAAATCTCAAAGGAACTTCGTGAAAAGTCGAAGGAAACTATTTATGTTACTGTTCTATCAAAGGAAACACTTTGATTTAAAATAATTGATTTATAAATTGAGAACTCACAAACCTTTGGTTGACATATTTTTAAATGTTTTCTTTCAGATAACTAAGACGAGAGCTTCGTGAAGGAATTGGGAAAACTAGGCGTTGTGTCGAACCCAAAAAGCTGGACACAAATGTTATTTTAATAAATGTGTACTAAACTTATGCACAATGATTTTATATTATAAATAAATGCCCAACTTGTTAAGTGTTTGTGTTTGAATATTATGGGCTAAATAGCGTCAGTTACCGCGCAAATTAGCCTAATTAAGTCTTTCGCTTTTAAATTTACGATTTTGGGGTGTGACAGCAATGGTTTCAGTCCGTAACAAAGCTACCGTTATCCTGAACCATAACAAGCTCAAACGGCTTTAGTAGTGGCTTCAACTAGTGTCTAGTCAGCATCCAGTCATCACTGCATGTCACAATATTATTGCATGAATTCAGAGCCTAACTTCAATGACAACACATAGTATTATCGTAAGTGGTGCAAAAGCTGAGGCAACCGGTTATAGTGATAAGACTTAAGATTCCTTACCCATGAATCATGGATCGTTGTGCTTAATTTATAATTGGAAAGTTGAGCTCAAAATGTTGGGTTTGGGGCACCGAAAATAACAAGGATGGTGTACACGGGTCATTGTACTTAATATATTAGAAGTTAGATCCGTAGAAAACATTACTATAGAGGGGAGGAGGGGTAGAGGACGACCGACATTGACTTGGGATGAGAGGATTAGGCATGATTTGATAGACCTAAACCTCTCCGAGGACATGGTTGAGGATAGGAATTCGTGGAGAAGTAGAATTAAAGTTAAGGATTTTTAGAGAGAATTGAATACCTTAGGGCTTAGACTTAACTTATTTAGGTCACATACCATAATGGTATTTCCCTTACATATATTATTATTATTATTATAATTAATAAAAAAGCTTTTATATAGCTGTTAAACTGTGATCTTATTATTAATATTATTATAATTAATAGTAGTTTTTATATAACTGTTAAACTTTGATTTCCTTTATTTTGCTTCATACACATGTACTTAGAGCCGAGGGTCTCTCTGGAAGCCACCTCTTTATTCCTTTGGATAGAGGTACGGTGTGCCTACATCCCACCCTCCCCAGACCCTACTTATAGCTTTGCTGTCGGTGGGATTTTACTGGGCATGATTGATTGATTGATTGATATATTAGAAGTTTATAACATAAACTAGAGATTTGAATGGGTATCTATGCCCCATCTAATCCAACAGTGAATCCACCCCTACCTATGATATGAAGGAGTTAGCATGTTATAAATGTAAATTGCGGTGTTGAAGAAAAATAGAACAATAAGAAAGGTAGGTCTAAATCATTGGTAAAAATGATTTTGCAACTTGCGAACACGCGTTATAGCAAGCCATCACATTTTAACTAGCTATATAAACAAGGGAAAATTCTTAAAATAACTTATTTCAGAGAAAGAATCCTTAAGGTAGTGTTTGGTATGAAAGAATAAAGGACGGAATGGAATGAAATATTCCAATGAAATGAATTATAACATGTTTTGTTGTCATGTGGTAATGAAATGGGCTATTCCTTAATGAATAAAACTCCTTCCAATTATAGAATTTTCATTTATTTAAGAAGAGGTGTTTTTTTTTTCATTTCTACAAGAAATGAAATGACCCAATAATAATAATAATAATAATAATAATAATTAAATAAATAATTGTTATTATTATTATTATATTATAATTATTGCCATATTGTCAATATTATTATAGTATATTACTATTACTAATATCATTATTGATTTGTATATTATAATACAACTATTAATATATTTAAATTTGATGAGTTAATATTTCACAATGCGCATGCGTTATTTAACGTTTTTACGATTATTTTTATTCGATTAAATAATCTCGTTGTAACGCGCGGGTTTTAAAAACTAGTTATTATGAATATTCGTATTATATTATTATTATTTTCTACTAATAATAATAATAATAATAATAATAAACATTATCAGTTTATTATTATTAGTAAATAATAATATTACTATTAACAAGAATAATATTTACTACTACTAATAATAAAGTGAAGAATCATTTTATTCCTACATGATAACCAAACATAGCAATGGAATGATGATAACCAAACATGGCAATGGGATGTAATGATCCATTTCATTCCTTTGTCCATTCCATTTCCATGTCCGTTCCATTCCCTTATTCATTCCATTACCCCATACCAAACATACCCTAAAATAGCCCAAAAGTCTTGAGTATTTCTAAAGGATTGAAGAGACACATTAGAAAAAGATTTTTATTATGAGAGAGCATGCCAAACTCTTAAAAATATGGAGGGAGTAGTCTAAACATGGGAATAGTGTTGATGGACAAGTCCAAAATTTTAAAAATATTGAGAGAGCAGACCATATTTCTTTCTTAATTTTTCTTCTCAAAAGACAGTCTCTCTAGACGGTTTTATTATGTTTCCTGCCTGGGCTGTACAAATTTTCAAATTCTTGGAAAATGTGTCTTTTTAATTTCGTCTTGGAAGACGCATTTCAAAGAAATTTGATTTAAGGAGACAAAATTTTTCTTTTCTTCTTATAAGTTGATTTATTCAAATTCCGTCTACACCGAGAAGATTTGATTATTAACTTTCTTTCCTTAATATTTTGATTTAATGCATCTGTTTATTATCCCTTATATTCATTCATGTTCATCTTCTTCTTCAATTTCTTCAACATTACTTGATTAAGATATGATTTGATAAATGTTATGATTTGTTATGATGGTAAATGGCAAAACAATAATGGAGTTTCATCATCTTCTTCTTGTTGAAAATTAGTGTTATTAGTGTTCCGATCTAGTTAGATGTTCATATGTTCTCGTTGGAATTTCATGTAAGAGTGTGAATTGTGATGATTGGTTGAATGGCATGGAACCAATAAACCCGAAACCCATATCAATAACCTTCACATGATCTCCTCTCTTAAACTTCATCATTTTGAATTCAAGAACAATTTATAAGAGGTGAAAGATGATCCGATGATGATAATTCGTATAAATGACGAAGAAGCAAATATATCTTATAAAAGTATATAATCTGGACGGACAATGAAGGAAAAGATAAATCTCGTCTCCTTAGAACAAATTTCTCTGAAATACGTCTTCCAAGACCAAATTAAAAAGACACATTTTCCAAGATTTTGAAAATTTGTACGGCCCATATAGGAAACATAATAAAACCGTCTGGAAAGACTGTCTTTTGAGAAGAAAAGTTAAGAAAGAAATATGGCCTGCTCCCTCAATATTTTCAAATATTTGGCCTTTGTCCATCAACGTTATTCCCATATTTGGTCTGCTCCCTCAATATTTTTAAGAGTTTGGCTTGCTATCTCGTAATAAAGATTTTCTCCCAATGTGTCTCCTTGTAATAAAGATCTTTTAGGTTATTTTGAGGATTCTCTCTCTAAAATGGGTTATTTTGATTTTTTTTTTATTTTCTTTCATTTGTTGGGTATGTTTGGCAAAACTAGCTGGTAGCTGTTAGCTGGAAGCTGCTAGCTGGTAGCTAGAAGCTGGTAGCTGTAGTTGGTAGCTGTTAGCTGTAGCTTTTTAGATATATTTAGGTGTTTAACAGAGTAGCTGGAGCTTTTTAGATGTATTTAGGTATTTGGCAGATTAGCTGGAGCTTTTAATAAAACTAGTTGGGTGCCAGCACGGTGCGGCTGAGTGCGCGCGCAACCTGACATCAACCGCATAATCAGTGTCGATACGTGATTCACTTGATATTAGTGCATGCATAACCCGAATGCAGACGTGTACTTCGTGCAAAGGCAGTAAGTGTTTAATCGGTGGCGAAAATCAAGAAACAAAACTAAAATATACAGTAATTTCAAATAGATAATTTTTTAAACCAACCTCTTTTGATCTGAAACCCTTTCCGACCCGACACCGTTTTAATCTGAAACATGTTTTGAGCTGGCCCCTTTCAACTCAAAACCGTACCGACATGAACCGAAGTAAATTAACCCTTTTTTATCGACTCGTTCCGACCTTAATTTGGTCTTACACATGACCCGAGCTCGTCTGACTCGACTTGTTGCCAATCATAATCGGTAAAGAATAAAATGCTCTTATTTATGATGTAATTTATTTAAAAAAAAATATTAACGTGTGAAAAAGTTATGGACTTTTAAAGAGTCATGGAGGTAGTTAGTTTTGAATAAGTGTAAAATAGTTAACTATTATATAAATTAACAAAAGTTGATGAAAGTCCAATTACCAAAATTGTAAATTAAATTGTAAAACCTTCTAGTTTTTTCTTAAACGCTAGTAGTAGTAGCGTTTAAAAAAGGAGTTTTTTCTCCAAAATTAAAAACTTTAAGCTTCTCCAACCAAACAAAAATTTTAATTAAGTATGAGCTTTTTCTTAAAAGCTTGAAGCTTGAAACCCCTAAAAACTCATTGTCAAATATACCGTTATTTTCTTCTCTTGATAATAATTTAAAATGCGTCAAGCATACTTAGAGAAAAAGAAAATTCTTGTTACTTACGCCGTTAAACTTGACCTTTATTTTGGGAAAAATATCGTCGTGTCAATGGCTCATCTCATCTTCCAAAACCATAATAATAAGCTTAGCAACCATTCACAATCCGACACCACCATGGGCATGAACAAACTCTCCTTAATCATCCTCCTAATAATCTCCATCCTCTCCACCACCATCGCCGCCGATGGCTTGGCCTCCGACCCATTAATCCGGCAAGTCATCCCAGATGAACATGAACTAACCTCCGCCGACCACCACTTCACTCTCTTCAAAACCCGGTTCGGTAAGACGTATGCCACTCCAGAGGAGCACGATTACCGGTTATCTGTCTTCAAGGCTAACCTACGCCGCGCTAAGCGTCACCAGCTGTTGGACCCGACTGCCGAACATGGGGTTACTAAATTCTCCGATTTGACGCCGTCGGAGTTCCGGAAAACTTACCTCGGCTTGAAGAATCCTCTCAAATTTCCCGCCGATGCTAATAAAGCCCCAATTCTACCGACAAACGATCTTCCTGAAGACTTCGATTGGCGGGAACATGGCGCTGTTACTGCCGTTAAAGATCAGGTCCGTATGTGCCTAATTGTCTATTTAAGTTAAAACAGAAACTGCGTATTTGACTTTTTAGATCGTTGACTTTTTAGAAACATGTTTAATTGATCAATATTTAATAACAGAGAACTATGAAATCATATAATTTAATCTTATACAATATTGTGATTCCTGAATCTGATTTTGATACAGAATTATCAATACATATAATTGATATCGGTTATCGGTCCCACGCGAAATATCGGTACCGATATATCACCGATATTTCCGATATCAGTGTTTTAAGTCTTAATCAATTCTTACTTGCTACAATTGTTAGTGTTTTGCAAGTTACAAAAGGTTAATTTGTTAATGGTAGGATAGTATATTCAATTGTTAGTGTTAAATTGCTATATGTATAAATTCTGCATCATCATCATCGTACTCAGTATATCCCACCAATAGCAATGCTATGGTAGGGTCTGAGGAGGGTAAGATGTAGACAGTCTTACCTCTATCCCATAGGGATAGAGAGGCTGCTTCCGGTGAGACCCCCGGCTCGATAGTAGTTTTGCATCAAGCCTTGGACATAAGGCACATAGCACTCAATCATCAGGGACACCGGCTGATTGGTGCATGTGCCCTTGTCTTTCGGCTATCAACGCCACCACATGATGCCTGATTAACCTTCCGCCACTTTTAACGTTATTTTCACGAGATTAGTAAAATAACGTCAAAATTAGTGCACTTTTACTTTTGCCCACCCAAGGGTTCACACATATATACATTATATGCGCGCACCGCAAGCAGGGCGTAAGCAGGGTTCACACATATATAAATTCTGCATGATATTAAAATTAAATTGCTATATGTATAAATTCTGCATGATATTAAAATTACCAATATCTCAAATATCGGTCCTTGACTAATATCCGATATTTTAGAGAATTATGAAACTATCTAATTTAATCTGATATGATATTGTGTTCCTGAATCTGATTTTTATACCGAAACCCTTAGCCGAAACTGAAACTGCAGTCAACTTTTTAGATCGTTGTGACCGTTGACTCTCTGTGTTTTCAGGGAATTTGATTGGTCACAAGTTTCATAGAAACATTTTTAATTGATCAAAATAGTATCTCTAGAGAATCATTTAATCTATGTGATATTATAATATTGTGCTTCCTGAACCTGTTGGATATTTTAGGGTTCGTGTGGATCATGTTGGTCATTCAGTACCACCGGAGCTTTAGAAGGATCTCACTTCCTCCAAACCGGCGAATTAGTCAGTCTCAGTGAACAACAACTTGTGGATTGTGATCATGAGGTTTGCATATTCATCTGTTTGAAAAACTCTAGCACGCTTCGCTTTGTTAATCTGCTTGTTTATGAGCCTTTTGCAGTGTGATCCAGCTGAAAAGAATTCATGTGACTCAGGCTGCAATGGTGGGTTGATGAACAATGCATTCGAGTACATGCTCAAGGCTGGTGGAGTTCAGAAAGAATCAGATTACCCGTATACTGGAAAAGATGGCACGTGCCACTTTGATAAGAGCAAAATTGCGGCTTCTGTTGCCAATTTCAGTGTTATTGGCACTGATGAAGACCAGATTGCAGCTAATTTGGTTAAACATGGCCCACTTGCAAGTAAGTATCATACCGCCTTTGTTTAAGGCCGAAAAAACCCATGTGTAACTGAAAAAAACTCGAATAACCGAACCGAAATTACTAAACCCAAACAAAAACTGACGGTTCGGGACTTCGGGTTTATGTTTTGAAGTGAAAGTGGATTTTCGGTCCGGTTTTGTATGTGATTGAAACTGAAACAACCGAACCGAACCGAACCAAAGCAGACAGTTCGGAACTTCGGATTTATGTTTTTCGTAAAAACTGAATTTTCGGTTTGGTTTCAGTTTTGTATGTAGTTAAACTTAAAACCGAAAAAACCAAATTCAAATAACCGAACCCTAACAGAAACTGACGGTTCGGTTTTATGTTTTCGTAGAAAGCATAGTTTTGGTTTGGTTTTGGTTTTGTATGTATTTAAAACTGAAAAAACCGAACCCAAACAAAAATCATTGGGTTTATGTTTCGTATAAACCGATTTTTTGGTTTGGTTTTGATTTTGCATGTAATTTAAACCGAAAAAACCGAACCAAATAGATTTTCATTTTTATTTTGAACGTTAAATAATTTATAATAATTAAATAAATAGTGTAACCAAAATAGTTTTGTCCAAAT
Organism: Bidens hawaiensis; assembly: GCF_021521415.1. Classification (NCBI taxonomy): domain Eukaryota; kingdom Viridiplantae; phylum Streptophyta; class Magnoliopsida; order Asterales; family Asteraceae; genus Bidens; species Bidens hawaiensis. Next base: position 1,981,411 of record NW_027491168.1, read on the forward strand.
GTACAGTAATCAATTAATCATTAATACAGGAGGATTTATGCCCAAAGTTTTTATTAAGCCAATTTTTCTCGGCCCAAAAGTTTCAACCCCAAATGGTAAAACCAAAAAATCAGAAATTAAAAACCACGAAACTGAACAATTATCAGAATCTCAAAAACTAAATTTTCTGTCTTTTGTTCTGTTTGTGCCCAAAACGGGCCTAAACCGACCCATGCACACCCATAGTTTAACCAGAAAACTTTCTTGACAGTTTTAGCTAAAGTATTTGGTCGTTTGTTCTTGCAGTTGGAATCAATGCGGCATGGATGCAAACATATGTCGGTAAAGTTTCATGCCCATATATTTGCTCAAAGAAGCGGTTGGATCATGGCGTTCTTCTTGTTGGATACGGTTCGGCTGGTTATGCACCTAGCCGGTTCAAGGAGAAACCGTATTGGATTATAAAGAATTCATGGGGATCAAATTGGGGAGAGGATGGATATTACAAGATTTGCAGTGGTTACAATCTGTGTGGTATGGATACCATGGTTTCAGCTGTAGTTGCTACAAACACTTGAAGTTATGGTTTGAGTTGGTGAATGAATACACAATTTGTACATATGGATTTCAAATTTCAACAATTTGTATTGATGAATGCTATTGTGCTGTATGCATAGTGGGTTAACTATGAACATTACCTGGCTTGAATGTTTTGTAAAAAATGATGGTTTGATGTGATCTTTGTTTTCTTGTTTTGTATATCCATGTATTAAGTTTTGGACTTGTTACTTAAAATAGTTATAGTTTTTAAGGAAAATTCGTTTTGAATAATCCTAACTATGACTTATTGGTAAATAACAATCCCAACTTTACACTTGGTTGGTAATGGTCCCAACTAAAGGAAATAGTTTGCCAAATCTAGTGATACGACATCTTAATGCATGGTTAGTATCTGCTTTTAAGATTCAAAATGTTCAAAGATTGTTGTGTGTATATGCATTCATTTTGCAAAGAAATTCAAATTATTTTTCTTTTATTTTTCAAAGAAATTCAACTTTATTTTTGCTTAAGTCTTGGATCCTGTCTACGTGTAGTAATACCGACCTGGGGGTTAAGATCTAAGTTAAGTATTCTGTTTTATTTTCTTGGTGTTTTGTACAAGCCTTGAACCTTCTCTGCGTATACTAAAAGCACAAACGTGTGAAAGTGATGTATCAACCTGAAAGTTAAGGCCCTATACAACTTCAGTTTATTCTATCTTTTTATTTTGTTAAAATAGAACCTTATCTGCATTTAGAAATACCGATCTTAAGTAAAATTTTTACCTTCTACTTTATTTATATTTTTCATGGGTCACAGCTAATCATGTTAAAATGTGAAAATAAAAATACATGTGAAATTCACTGTATTAGATAAGAATTGTGACTGATAGGTGGGTCCATATAAGATTTATGCTTAATTGAACCTTAAAAGTATTGTAAAGCCACTGAAAGATTTTTGTAAAGGTTAAAGTGGACAATTATATCTGCAATCATCATTTGATTATGTGCATAATAAGGTCGAAATGGAAATGTAGCCTAGGACGTTACAAGTCAACATGATCCCATGTTGTGATCTTTTTCACAAAATATGTAATCCCTATTGTATTTTGATTCATATTTAAGTTGATATTTGAAAAATATAAAAATATGTTTGGTGTTTTTTGTAGGATTGTTCAAAGGGTAAGACCCTACCCTTTTACCTAATACCCTACCCGGACCCTTTACCCTTTTAGGAAGAAATGTGGACCCGAGACCCTACCCTCTAACAATAAAATGGTCGGGTATAAATAAGGGTTTCAAGGGTCCAACCCTGTACCCTTTAAGCAGTAACCGCAGCTCATCTTCTGCATACTAGTTGTATATATCATATATGACTTTAATATATAAATCCTAGAACCATTATACTTTCATTTAATAACACAGTAAATTCTAACTTCGAAAGTTTATCAACCATTTGAACCGATGCAAATAATATTCACATTCACAAATTTCATGTAGAGAACAATTCAGTGATTTTCATATATACATTATATGTTTCCAATCAGTAGTATGACTTTTTATTTTTCTTAGTAGTTGGAAAATTTATAATGAATCATAAATAAAATACAAACCTCTCAATACATTTCAGATTAATCACGAATCTGATGTATATAGAAACTAGTAAACGGGTAAAGGGTCTGAAAAATGATCGGACCCTTGAAACCCTTTTACCCTTTAAGGAGAAATTTAAATACCCTTTACCCGACCCTTATTATATATTCGGGTCTAATTAAGGGTTTTACGAGTCGGGTAAAAGGGTTTCAAGGTTCTAACTCTTATCTTGCTCACCCCTAGTTTTTTGATAAAATTTTTGAAAAACATAAATAGATTTGAGCGTGTTTTAGCTTAAAATTTGAAAAATCCAAAAAATTTTATTTCTGCTTTATTTTCGACCACCGAGTTGTGCGAATTAAAAGATTATAATCCTGGATTTTACCAATCTTGTTAAAAGTTTTTACCCATGTTTGTGATGATATATGGGGCTTTTACTTCAAAAAAAGAAGGGTTGAGGGGTAAAATTTATAAAACGGTGGGTTTCATTGGGTTAAAATCCATTTGATTCGCAACAATCATTCCCCATTCGCTAAAAATTCCAGCGAATGGAGCACATTCCCTAGATTGTTCAGCAATTGAAACCCATTCGCCAAATTTCCTCATTCGTCGGATACTTATTCTCTAAGCGGGTAGTGAATGGAAGCTTATTCGCTAGTTTGTAGCGAATGGTGGGTAATTCGCTGAGTATTTAGCGAATGAAGCCTTTCGCTTCATTGGGATTCATGCACAAGTGTACGGAGTATAAATACTTGGTATTGGCAAATGGATACTTATTCGTCTTTGCACTCTTCTTGTTATTCCTCTCTCCCTCTAACCAAACTCTTGCAAAATTTTTCGAGAATCTAAATTGATTTTTATCATTACTCATTGTTAATCATCATCATATATAGGTATAATATGATCCATTACAATCATTGATTGTTATATGGTCTTGATTTCTGGACTTAAACTGATAAAACCCTAGTCGAACTATATATGAATAAATTGACATCTAAAACTTGTTACATAATGCAACTGATTAGAATATTAGGCATCTCGATCATGTTTCGATACCTCTTACACAATTTGTGATGCTAATTGTTAAATAATAGGGTTAATTGAATTTTGTTTCTGGGTTTGACTTGTTGATGTTAATCCAGTTTATTTACTCATTCGCTAAATTGAAACAGATTCACTAAAATTTCATTAGCCAAATTTGACCATTCGCTATTTCATAATTCGCTTAAAGTTTAGCGTATGGACTTGGTAGCGACTGAACCTGATTCCCTATAATAGTTAGTGAATGAATTAGCGTATGCGTCTTGGTTAGTGAATGCGTCATTCGCTAATTATTCTTAGCGAATGGATGCCCATTCGCTACAATATGAAGCGAATGGACTCATTCTTTCTTCATTCGCTAAACATTATTTGTTGGTGATAAGGGCAGTTTGGTCATTATCCTTTGATTTCATGTCTAATCTTCTTGTTTCTACAGTCACGGCAGATCAAGGGCAGATGAATATGCCAGAGGGCCAACCTGAGCGTCAAGAGGTGCATTAGGCTCAAGTTATTCCACAACAACAAGTTCATGAGCCTTCACCAGAACCCGTACTTGAACAACAACAAGAAGAAGCTGCTGCTGCTCGATGGGTAGATGGTCCTTAGCATAATCAACTAGCTTTTCTTGGCCAAAATTTTCTGATCGTGCTTTTTTTTTTCCGGGATTATCAGTTTTCTTCGTCGACCAAGAAATTATCGAGCTATTTCTACGAATCTCCCGGCATTCTATAGCATTAACGGACCTTTTTAGGAGAGGACTCGATATGTATCTGCTCAGAATCACATTGTTGAGACAATCAAGGGCCATGAAGTTATAATCACTCCTCAGATTATTAGAGAAACATTATTGTTCGAAGACAATGACAATGATGTTTATACTTTTGACAAGGATTTGATACAAGGATTATTCAGAAGAATCAGATATGATGGGAACTTGAACGACTCTCAATACAACAAAGTAAATCTTTGTGAGCCATAAAAGTATCTTATCCACGCGCTGATTCACTGTATTAGGGGTATTCTAGGTTTGAAACATGCAGAATCATGTTAGAATCAGCCATGGTAGCTTTGGTATTGAACATGCCGTTTAACTTTTCGGAGATGGTGTTTTTTTTTCATTTGAAAGAGAACTGTACAAGTAAAGGAGAGAAGTTTCTGATATATCAGCGGTTCCTTCAAATGATTATCAACAAGCTACTGCCAAATCTGCTTAAAGACCCTTTGAAGTAACAAGATGCGATCTTTATCAAGCCCATGACTGAAGAAACAATGAAGAGAATCATGATTTATAGAAGCAAGACAGAGTTGAATGAGTTTGGGCTGTTATTGGTGAAAACATTGAACCCGTTGTGACTCATGTTGATACTCCTTCTGCCCTAGAAGACAACGAAGGCAAGAACCTATTCTGACAATTGCTCAAGAGACTCCAGTTGTGACACTGGGTACAACTGCATCTGCTGATCCACGGGTTATTGTTATTCCTCAACCAAGTCTCCACCAGATTCCTACTCCTATTCCTTAACAAGTTAATGTATCTGCTCCATGACCCACAGTGTCAGCTGGAACCATTGGGATTCCACTTCTTTATTACATTTTAATAGACCTTGAGGTGCTTTATTGTTGATTCCAGCTAGCTTTCTCAACAGAACGGTTCTTGAACAAATGGTGCTTAATCTGATGCATCTTCAAGTCAATCAAATGAATGTTGGTCGTCTATATCAAGATGAAGTGCGAGAAGATAAAGCCAAAAGGATTCAAGCTATGAAAGCATTACATCGCGAGAATGCTGAATTGAGAGCTTTTGTATCTTCTCAGGGGGAGAGAAGATAATAGAGCAAGGGGATATGATCTTACAGCTTCAATGAAAAGATGACGAACTGAAGAAGTTGAGAGATAAAAGATCAGGACGATGATCTCGAAGCGGGCCAATTTGATAAGTAGTCAGATGTCTCAACGTCTGGTCCTTCACCTACTCGGGGCAGTCTAGTGGGAAGGATGTTGTTATGTTCCAGGATTCAACTGTTGCCTAACCTGTGAGTATGCTGAATGTAATACAATCATGTTTGTTAACGATGATGGGCGGTGCAGATCAAGTCAATGCTGATGAGATTGAAGAACGCAAGTTTGTTGAACATTGTCTTTCAAATGAACAAATTGCTATCTTATTTGACATGAAAAAGGAGGATATCGAGGAATTGAAGATGATGGAGGATAGAGAAGTGCGGATGAGGTGGATGCAGGTGTTGATCAAGTTGGTCCAACTGACAACATTATTTTGATGACGTTGAGATGGAGGAAGTTATGGCCGAGGAATATCCCGATTTGTATACCAAGAATAATTCTGATGAGGGGGTTGCTTTCTTTACAATTGAACACTTTGATATGGCCAAGATGACTTTTAAAGAAAAGTTAAGTAAAGATAAATATTCTGATGTGCCAAAGACTAAGCCGAGAAGAACTTCAGATGATTTATTCAACTACAACGCGAAGAAGCTTAACAAATGGATGGAGACTGTGAGACATTCTCAACAAATCTACAGTCTAAGGCCAAGCTTTTAGAGAATCATATGAAGAAGTTCATTAGTGTGAAGACTGTTAAAGGTGACATTTCCTAGATATATGAACCGAGCTGAAAGTCTGTATAGTTAAGTGGGAGAATGGGATGCAATATTTTCAAAGATTCACTAACATTCTCCCCATGCCTTGGTGGGTTGTTCATACACTAGCCAGCCAACCGTTTATCAACTATGAGAATGTTGAATTGGTTGGTTGGTTTTATCAGCATTTGATTCATGAAGTCAAACACAATTTCAAGTTTTTCAAGCCACAGGTTCCAAAGCGTCAAAGAATAGATGAGATTGAAAAAAGATTATATGAAGGTGAAGCCGCGACGTACTTTGAAGAAGATTCCTTTGAAAGTTATGCCACAAAACTTTCATGAAGACTTTAATCGATGGTGTTATGAAATCATAAAACAGGTGAATCGGTGATTGTGTTGGATACAGGAGATAATGTGAAGTTCAAAGAGTATTTGATCAGATGTGGCTCATAAACCTGTCTAAAGCTGATATTCATGTGTTGTTCAAGAACTAGATAGGATGGGCTTACAACAAAGACAACAAGCTAGCAATGAAGTTTCAACGCGTTGTGAGAACTTGTTTTGCTTTTAGGATCAACTGTAGGGCAGTTAGGAAGACCAAACGTTTTGTGAAGTAATAAAGACAAAGCGCGAGATGAAGGGAGTTTGTTGATGTATATTTAGTCGTCTCGGTCTTTGTTTATCTAAGATTGGTCTTTTGTAATAGTATAGGGCTAGAAGTGTAATTATGGAAAGTCCATTCGCTAGGTCTGTCTAGCGAATGGGACTTTGTTTTGTAGGCCACATGCTAAGGAGTGTTTAGCATATGATTCAGCTTAGCGAATGGGCATAAATTATAAATACCTTTGTAATTATTGTTAAGTTAACGACTCAATGATTATTATTGATATTAAATGTCCACACTTTGTTCAATTTTTCTCTCAAAACGCGCAGTAACACATAACCGTTACCCTAAATCAATCCAGCAGTCACTCACCGTTTTTTGTGAAAATTACTCCAGAAACTCTTTCGGTTTTACTTTGGTGCTTTAAGACTCTTTAACTCTTGTTTCTCATTGTTCGTTTATCTTTCCAGGTAAGTTGTTTCATGAAATACTTTTTTTTCATATAACCAACAAAATCTCAATCAATTTTACAGATTGATGGAGTTTTGTTGGTCAATTGCTCTTCGACCCGTTTAGGGTTTCTTTTAAATGAATTTGGTACTGTTTCAATTACTATATCTTCTAGTCAAAATTAGAATTCAGGCCAGAAGACTTTTATGTTTGTCTAGACATTCTGAGTGTACTGGCCAGGACCGGACTCCAAATTCAAAGTTCGGATTGGGAACAATACCAGCTCACTTAAACATTAAATAGTTCATATCTTGATTTTTATACATCCGTTTGATCTTATTCTAGCAGATATGTTCTCGCTTGTCATTCTAGTTTATTATATCAAAGTTGCATGGTGTTTTGGGTCGGATCAGTCAGCACGTTAAATTCCTCGTTTAATCTTATTTTATCTCGCCTAATTAATAAGGTGAGTAATCACTCTCCATTATTATGTTTTAAACCTTTTGGGGAGCTTATGCTTACCTTATCATATTTTTATTTAGCATATTATATCAATTGCAAATATTAAATATTGTACGGTTGATCAATTAAATATTTATATGATATTTGCTTACTTGCTCAATTTTTTATTTATCGCATTCGGAGAGATCCATAATATATATCATTTAGTATCATATGCCATGTTGCCAACCAACACAATTATATGTATTTATTTCGTCTTAGTGGCCATAGCCCGTGTTCATAAGGTATGGTCAACCGACACCATTATTTGTATTTATTCCATCTTAGTAGCCATAGCCCATGTTCGTGAGGCATGGTCAACCGACATTAATTATTTGCTTATTATTTAATTGTTGATACTCATGATATTGATTTTGCGGTTTTTCTTATATCATATTATTATTACTAAACTGGTGATTACTTGCTCAATTTTATGTTGACAAACATATTCTATTTTTATGCATATTGCAGGATCTTACATAAAGTGAAGTGAAGTATGAAGAATTAGTTAACTTTAGGTTTCATTAAAATAAAGAACCATTTATATGTTTAGTTTGATGTTATAGTTTTGAATGATATTGATTTGTTAAAACTCTTATGTACGATGTTTGGAATAAATAAATTAGATATTGACACTTTATATTTATTTTAGTGTCTTTGAGCCAGGATACAAATTATGTCGTGCCTCGAAATGTTCTGCCATAGGTTGGGGTGTGACGCTAAAGAATTTGATGGTAACTAGTGTAAAAGGAAAGAATCAAACGGGTAAAACATTCCCGATGTGTGAACAATGTGGAGAATTGGAGCATGGCATGACTATATGTGGGGCTGTTAATGATAAAAGGGATAAAAAAGAGGTCAGCTATGTTCAGGGTGAGAGGAATTATAACAATAGTATGAACTCAAACACCTACCACTCGGGCCTTAAAAACCACCCAAATTTCAACTATGGGAATGGGAGCACTAAGCAAAATCCAATTTCCTAAGGTAGTTCTTAAAGAAAAGGGTACTAGTCAGGTCAGACACTGTATAATAATAACCCGGGTATTAATCAGAAGGATTTGGGTGGTTTCAACCAGAAGTATCAAAATAATTATTACCAGAATCAAGGATCAACTTAGGGTCAAAACATGTCTCAAGATCCAAAGGTGTTAACAATGTTGAAGGACCTTAGTCGAAAGATGAAAGTTTAAGAAATGGAAAATCTTGCAAGAGACAAACAGATTAGCCAACTTGCTGAGAAGTTATCAGCTTTGAAAAGAGACCAAAAAATCTACTGAGTGACACTATGAAAAACCCAAATCATCAAAGCCGTAGTTCATCAAACTCTATAAATGCACACATTAGTGCTATCACAATTAAAGATAATGGGATGAATGACACAATTGAAGAATTTGAAAGGGGGCACCACTCATCCCCATTCAGATTAGAGAGTTCAAGACCACCAAGGCATTAGTTGATTATGATGCGAGTATAAGTGTTCTATCGGGAAACGTTCATGACAAATTTGATTTTGGGCCTTTATAAGAAGTTGACACCACCTTGGTGTTAGCTAATTTTTCACGAAGAAGCCCCTGAGAAAAGTTGGTTGGTGTTATAGTCAAGGTTGGAGACTTCTTTTATCCTAAAGAGTTTCTTGTTCTTGATTATGCACCAGCTGAGAAGGAAGAAAAATCCCAGGTTATATTAGAGAGATCGTGTTTGGCGACATCAAATGCTCAGCTTATCTGCCGAGACGAAATAGCTGGTATGACCTTCGGTAACCATAAGTTAATTCTAAATATATTTTCAAATTGATATGATTATTATTTTGAAAAAAAGATTCTAGGTCATGTGCTATTAACAGGTGTCTTCCAAGCGATGATGAAACCAAAGAGGAGGATTCTATGTTAGGCAGGTCAAAGAGAGAGAAAGTGAAAGAGGAGATGAATGCGTTAGAAATTCAGACTGGGGAGTTGATAAGATCAACTAATGATATCAATATGATGAAAACGGTGGTTAATAAGAAGATGGATGGAACAAGCAAGAAGAAACACCAAGAAGGATAATTTAAAGAAGCCACTTGGGTTTGAGAATGAACAACGAAGGTTGGCATGTTTTGGGCCAAGGTGGAATGCACTAGACAAAATGCCACTTTGCCGGAGAAGTTTGGTTGTTGACTTAATTGAACCTTATAATTGCTTGATTTTAGTGAGAAACATCTTAGGGTTTTGTTAGCTTAGATATGCCTATGTAAGGACTGGGATGAAAGGTCGAGTGCCTTTTGTTTGTTTGATCACCAAAGATTAAGATTTTCTAAAATGTGAATAGACTATTGTGCGATGCTTTGATAGGCTTAACGTTAGAGTATGCTAGATGGCTTGTGCGATGCTATATCTTTTGATCATTTGAAAGTGTACATCAACAGTAAGATATCCCCGTACAACATCGGTTTTTTTATTCTAATATAAGTTATTCGTATATATAATTATATTTTAACGATTATACATGTTACAAGTTTTATAATTGAAAACAGTACATTAATTATATATATCCTAAAAGGTAAGCTTGCCTATACTCACATATCGACACTATTAATAACGTAGGGTCATGATCTTGCCATATTTTTATAATTTAGGGTCGGTATATTGACACGCTGGGACACATGTTTCACTTTTTACCGTTCTCTTCTTCATATCGTCTCCTTCCAGTTCCAGTTCCAGTTCCACCTCTGATTTTGGAAATCGGATTTGTGCCGGCTATTCTTCGATTTCGAGCACTCAATAGATACCAACGCTAATAGATATCTTCCCCCATGGATTCCATCGTCATCTGCTGGTCCTCAACCTCCAGTCTCCAAGCTACGATTCCGAATGGAAAGTAAATGCAATCGCTTGGATTCTGCTCACTTGGATGCAAGGTAAATACAATCGCTATAGCAAATTTCAATTTTTGTTCACATATTACCATAAATTTAAGATTAATTTTGCTATTCCGATTTGCAGACATATTTTAAAGAAATAGGAGATGAAGAGAATCAATGAGTATGCATTTCTAGACACAACGTCAAGTACTTTAATGCCGTTTTTTAATGCAAGACCATAGACATGCTGACATGGTTCTAAAATCTGCCATCAAGAATATTACAAAACTATCATTACATATTGGCAGCTAATTACTCATGTTCATGCACTTATATCAACTAAATGGCTACAAGCGATAGGCCGTACTCAACACTTTTCTACCGTTGCCTATATTATCTCTACATTCATTTCCACTGATGCATGATGTGCTAAATATGGTTCAATAGCTCCTGAATCATTTTGAAAGAGAGCCATATGTTCTATTAGTAACGAATGTGTATGATTTGGTTATGCAATTCAATAGAAATACACAGGATTTGTATGTTTGAACTGGCTGACTTTACACTTATTTCATATTACTTATAAAAATTCCTTGAATTGTTTAATTTTTGTTGAAAAAATTTAGAAGTAATTTGGTTTTGCTTTCAATGGCTACTTGAGAGTGTAGAAAGGTTATTCATGAGGATGTAGAGAGAAATTGAATAATCAGGTTGTAGTTTCATCTACTTGAATCCCCTAAAAACCTATTCCGAATTTCTCTGTTCTTTGACCCAACCACCCATGACCCAATCTGACCCTACCCGTTTAGACCGTTAAACAATGCAGTTCGATGTTGAAGAACATTTTTTTTACGCTATCACAACAGAATGGCTTATGCTTCACAATAAGCCTATTGTTTGGAATTACACATAGTATCTTTAGCCCAAACTTGAAGTACTTTTGACTAACAACAGTATTGTGCCAAAAGAGTATTTCTGTTGCAACAATAGTTATACTTAGATGTCACTATAATCCTTGTACACTATTATAATGTTGACATGTTATTTCTACTGCTATTGAAAGTGTTGTCACAATTGCTTTTATTCTCAAGAACATTGGATTTTCCATCGAGTAAAGTAAGACAATTTTTTGGTGCTAATTATTATTATTTAAGTGTGTGGGATGTGTTTAATGTATGCATTATTTTATAATAATGTTGATTCAAAAAATAATTGCGGAGGATTGAAGATGGAGGTTGAAGTGCCTGTCAACCTTATAAGGTATGATCTTTAATGTTATCCCTTTTCGCTCCATTGTTATTTGGGTCATATTGTTCTTCCCGGATTACAAATATGATCTCTTATTCAGGTTTCTGATGGTAAAAGGGGTATCGACATACAAAACAGGAAGAGGGATGCTGAGGATGATGACGATCTATGGTTTACGGTTGCCCTTACATGTTTCATTTAACTCGTACATGAGAGTTACTATGTTAATAAAACTACAATATTGTGAGGCTTATAGTGCCTAAAAGAATTTAGCTGTTTTTTCATTTATGCCGAGTTTGTCTTTAATGAACTTAGATAGCAATTATCTTTCTTCAAAAATACATGTGTTTCTTTTTTTTTAGCTAGGATAAAGTTTAAGTTTAGAATGTACAACATTTGTATGATTATTTCTACAATACTTAAAAAAAAAGTAAAACACAAAACTACCTATGCGTCGAAACGCGACTCTGGTGAAATACTAGTTTAAACTATATAAAAAACACAATTTCTATATGAAATGAACAATTTATGTGTAATCTATTATTAATATATATATACAACTATGCTCCTCACTATTACACTATAAGATGGATTTGAAGTGAAAAGGGTAGAGGCCACACCTCACTAATTTATGTTAATCCTTATCCAAATAATATATATATATATATATATATATATATATATATATATATATATATATATATATATATATATATAATTTATCATATCATAGGTTTATTCAAAGCAATGTTGTAAAACTCGAGTAGGCGCCGAGTACTTCTCGATTACTCCCCGCCTAGATCGAGTACTCCCCGCCTCAGCCAAGTATTCATTAGGTATTTTCCGAGTAATCCCCGACAACTCCCGAGTACTCACAACTCCTCAGTCAACCGCCTAGGACCGCCTAACGACTTTTACAACGTTGATTCAAAGTAATTAATATTTGATGGAACCAAATTTTGTCCCCTGTATCATGTGTTGCCCACCAAGTGGTCACTGCCTGATAACATGAGATTTTGTCCCTTCCATTATACTATTTGTATACATGTGGTTTGTTGCTTTCATTTCATTTGTATACAAATTCGAAACCTTTAACACTTTGAATATATATTAATTCCAATTGTATCAATTTGTATACAAGTTCCAAACGGAGTTAACTAAACCGTTAAAACCTCCCCCACATAAGGGATATTTTCGTCTATTCCAATAAAATCGCTTATGCTTTAAACCGTTCATTTTTTAAAGGACATAAACGAACATGAATATATTATATTTTTTTAAATGAACAAGAAAATGTTCAATTTTAAAACAAACGTACATGTATACAAAATTTTGTTCGATTAAGTGTTCGTTCACTAAAAGTTAAATACACGCCTACGAGCATGCTCGTTTTCGTTCGGTTCGTTTACATGCCAACATATAATGTTGTAATTAGGCTAACTCAAATAAAATAACAGTAGTTATAGTTTGACAATAGTCACGCTATGTTTACAATATTTAAATGGAACATAATTTATTTGTATAAAAAGAAGGCGATTCTGATATAATTTAAACACAATTTGAAAACACATAAATGTGGTATAATCAAGGTTCACATGTTCATGATCAGCAGTTGACCTTTTGGTCAAACTATTGAATTATTGATCTAATCACCCATTCAAGTAACTACCAAAGTGTTAAGTTTAGATTTTTGACTTCAACATAAATGTGACCAATATATTGCAGCAGATTGCGATATATATTATAGCAGATCATATATTGTAGGAATATATTGTCAGATTTCATGCATAATGTCAGTTTTTTTATACACTACCTAGTAGGCTAAACTGAAAAAATGGAGCAAGCTTACACATTGAACTTTCACTAACAATATACCATTAGGTACCTGCAATCACAATGAACTTTCACTAACAGTAGCATAAAGACATTATTATTTTCATAAAATGCATCCTCTTTCCCTAATATCATTAAAAATCAAAATTAGGTCATAAGGTTTAAATGTTGTTGTTTGGGAATAATAATAAAAAAACTAAACAATGCATTCTGTAATTGGCTTAAATTTTTGAATTGGTCTGATTATTTGGATTTATTTTTTATTTGAATAGAGGAAAATGACCCTCATGTGGGGGAGGTTTTAGCGGCATTGGTTAACTCCGTTTGGAACTTGTATACAAATGGATACAATTTGAATTAATATGTGTTCAAAGTGTTAAAGGTTTTGAATTTATATACAAATAGATGGAAATAATAAACCACAGGTATACAAATAGAATTTTTTTCATTTAGTTTTTAGAGAGCGAATTTCAAGTAATTTGTTTATGTTTTTCTTTCGGAACGGCATTTGTTTAGTTATAGTAATACCATTAGGATTTACGAACATTCATATTTTTTTTAGAGTGGCCACTTCACTAACATCATACTCACATGGATGTTACAACAGACCACTCGAGATGACATACATGGGCATCTCCTCTTGTAACATCTTCAACGCCTTCTTTCTCTCTTTGACGTTGACATCTGTTACTTAAAATAGTCGTTTTGATACATATGTTTCTAAATCATGTTTTTAAAGAGATTAATTACAGTTTTAGTAATGTAACATTTATTTTTAACATATTAACTATAAACTATAAAATTAATATTATTGTTTGACAAACAACGTACCAGACCCTACTATTAAAATGGATCACATTTAATCCATTTTCCACCACGTGAAGCCGGTCATTTAACTTCCAAGCATATTCCAGTGCCCTTTAATAATTATAAAATATCAAAAAAATATGTAAGAATATCTTGTTCAGATATTTTTATCCATAAAATTATATATTTAGTAAGGGTTGGATATGAAAGTTTTATTACTAAAGGGGTTCTTAATTTGACTTAAAAGACACGTAACTTTAAGCATGAAAACAAATTCTTTTGACTTAAAAAATTTGGAGTAGTAATACACTAAAAGATTTTAGAAAATTGAAAAACCACGTTAACCTGGCCATGTTCGTATTAACCCGTAATAAAAGAGTCGTGATTAAGTTTGTGCCTTTCCATATTTTAAGATTTGTATACTGTTAGGGTCCAGGTCCGATTCGCATATTAATGATTATGTATTTTATAATTACTCTGATTAAACTATATGTAATGAGGTTGCTTTACATAGTTCTGGTAAAAGTCGCAGGACAAATGCATGATTAAAAATAATTTATTGTTTATGCGCGTCAACACCATTAATTATGAAAAGCTAAAAACAGTTGGTTTTGATTTTATTGTAATATTATATATAGCCACCATTAGAGTATTCTTCTAATATCTAACAATATTTTTCAGTTTGTTTAACAACTAGTGAGTCGTCCCCGTGTTCCAGCGGGTGCCATACCGTAATTAAAGAAGCTAACAATATTCAAACGTTACCATGAAATCATTAACAAAAAAGATTACTTTTGACACCTAAGCACGATACCTCAGGTCATAATCTCCACAGATGTGGGAATTTCGTGTGATCATAAATAGAATCAGTGATTTCTCAATTGATCGGGAATAAAATGCTTTACCGAGATCAGTCTTAAAGAAAGAGCCGAACGCTTAGACCATTTAAGCCACATATAAACAGTGATGGATCTAGAAAATTTTCTTGCAGGGATCGGAAAACTTTTGTGTCAGTATTCAGTTGCTTATCGCTATCTATTTTTCTTCGGTCTGGTTCGATTGTACGGATTGGGTCAAATCGGTACATAATTTCTTTTTCGATCCGCTTTGGTCGTTTAAGTCGGGTTAAATATGGTTGGGTCATATAAAAAAAAATAAATACATAACATATCATATTACCATATAACAAAAAAAAAATACAGGATACGTCATTAGTTATGCATAATTAAAATGCAATATATTTATAGTTGTTTTCTATGAGTTTTTATTTTTTGGTATCTAATCATAACATCATTCGTTCGGTTTTCATATATTAAAAAAAATATAAAAACAAAACAAATGCTTATTAAAAGTTAATTAAACATATAAAAAATAAATGGGCAAGTAATTTTGGTAAAAAAAAAACATGCAGACTTTTATCATATATTAGGTTATAACTTATAAGTAAAATAACTTAGAAATAAATAAATGTTTTGTTGACATTATCTTTATATTCACATGTCCTATTAATTTTTGGTAAAATAATGGGCTGTGAAAGAGTGTTAATAAATTCCTATTACATTTTTAAAATGTTAAATTAGGTCATCTTTTTTCTTTTCTTCTTTAAATGCAACATGAGAATAGTTCTTTGCGTTGTTGCCAGAAAATATAGTTGGTTTACTCTTATCTTTTCATCTCAGGTTCTCTCTGTTGGTGGTCGTTCTCAAATCCATAAGGGTCGGTGTCAAATTTTCATAGGGGTCGAACGAAATTTTAACACATATATACCACTAAAAAAAATTTTCTCACTGGGGTCGGCCGACCCCCTAACATTAATGTAGCTATGCCACTGCATATAAATCTCATTAACCATCAAAGGTCCGGCTAAAGTATTTTTGTTAAGAGTACTAGAAGGCCACTTGGGATTTGGATACGTTTAAGGATAAAACCATTATAAGCCGGTTGCAAAAACTTTTGAAATGGTCTTACTACTATATATTCATGTTTGGTTTCAATGGTGATCAGTCAAACTTTATTATAAAAACCGGTTTCAATAATATTTAGTAAATTAATTAATCCGGTTAATTAATATAAAAATCAGCGTAACAAATACGAGTCATCAACGCCAAAACAAAACCCGACAACATCCGGTTACAAACAATACGAGCACAATAAATATAATACACAGTTTTATCATACTATCTACCGGTGAGAAAAATCATACCACGGTTAATGAATAACCAGTTAAGACACCGTGATAACAAGCTTCGCTATGTGATTATATAAACGAGACCCGTTGGTAGCAGTGCACGGTGGCAATGGCGGTGGTAGAGGGAGAGAGAGAGAGAGAGAGAGAGAGAGAGAGAGAGAGAGCGAGCTTTGATGGCTAGGGTTAATCACTTAATCATCAAGAGTTTCACTAACTAGATAACAATATACTAGTTAGTTTTACCAGGCCCCCAAGTCCATTAAAGCACATCTCATCCTATTAGCCCAGTCCATATTCATTTATCAAATAATAGAACATTATAACATCGTCAATAAATGTCAATACCGATTAACTAGTTTAAGCGGTTTTATGCTCGTTACCCAAGGTGTAACTCTCACGGGTCCTAACTCGGTCTACCGCGTTTGCGTAACTGAAACGATCCATAAATTCCAACAGTCTCCCACTTGGACGGGTCTAATTAAGTTCTTTAACACTGACAACCAGCGGTGCTCTAGCTACATATGGCTGCCCCCCAACAAGCTATGACACTTTAAAGTCATTAACCAAAACATCTTGGAATGTCATATTGCAAGATAATGAGCTTATGGTAATCGTTATCGTCTATTCTTTCTGCATAAGACATCAATTGAACTATGCGACATGGATTAGATTCAATCTCATACGGCGTTCAATTAATATTGTTCCCGATATAACATCAAAGTGGTCCAATCAAACACACAGTAAGTTTGGGTGAGGCCTCACTCTTTACCAATTTGAATCAACGAGGGCGCCACGATGTCTAACTATTAAATATTATGTAAGATTATAGAATCCCATCTTTCTACATACAACTCCCACTGAACTTCAGAACTACTCCCAACCAATGCCTTTTTTACTGGCAGTTGCGCGACAACGGTTGACACTGACCATAAAATAATCTTAGGTAAATGAAAGTTCTAATACGCATTTCAGGTCTAAGGATACTAAATGTTTATACCTATATCAAAGCATCTTATAACTAAGATCCATGAAGATGATTTGATGTGAGTTACATCCTACGCATTCATAATGAGATCTGTGAATTTGGAAGTCAACTCCTTGAGTCCAAATTCAAAATATTCTTAATTCAAAGTCGTTCCCACGAGTCTGACCGACTACGGATAATTTAGAACACAATATTTATGGATTAAACGTATTAAAATTTGAGCATAGTTGTAGTATTCAACATTTGCATTTATCCATTAAATAAGAAATGAACCCAAAAGTAGAACTGTTAAAAGTTCGTACATCCAAATACTAAATCAAAATAAATGACTAGCTAATCTAAGACCGATAGAATCCCTGTGTTGATCATGCTTGTCTTGACTCATGGGCTTAGTGGACGGGTCTGCTAGGTTTTGATTTGCGTGTCCTTTTCTTATTATGGTGTCTTTATGTTCCAGTATTTCCCGCATATATTGAAACCCTTTTAGAATGCGCTTGGCGCTGTGATGAGAACTGAGCTCTTTGGATTGAGCTATGGCTCCTGTGTTATAACAGAATACGCCAATCGGTTTTCAAAAACTTGGAACCGGAGGTAGGTTGGCTATGAATTTCTTCATCCAAGCATATTGTGAGAGAGAAACATCTCGGTCACTCTAGAAGTTAGTGTTAGTGTAACATCTTACAGTGAGCTGCTCTTCCATTCCTCCAAACACTAAGAACATATCATTGGTTCTTTTCAGGTACCTTAGAATGTTCTTTACTATATTCCAATGGGCAACACTAGAACTTTGCTGAAAACGACTGGTTATGCTCAAAGCGTACGAGACGTCAGGTCTAATGCATAACATAGCATGCATGATAGAACCAATCGCTGAAGCATATGGAATTGCTTGCATGTGCTTAGTTTCAATGTCCATTGCCGGAGATTGTGATTTGTTCAACATGGTTCCTTTAGCAATAGGAACACCTCCTTTCTTGGAGTTATCCATTGAGAAGCATGTCATTACTTTGTCTATGTATGTACGTTGACTTAGCCTTAAAAACCGCATAGATCTATCTCGATAGATCTTGATTCCTATAATATAAGCAGCTTCACCAAGATATTTCATTGCGAAACAAGATCCCAACCAGTGCTTAACTTTTTTAAGCATAGGAATGTTGTTTCCATTTATCAGTATAGCATCCACATACAAGATGAGTAATGATATAGTGCTCCCACTAAATTTTCTGTAAACACAAGGCTCTTCTTCATTATTTTATAAAACCAATCAAAATGAAGATTCCAGCTGCGTGATGCTTGTTTGATTCCATAAATGGACTTATTCAGTTTGCACACCCTATTAGGATATTTAGGATCGAAAAAACCTTCAGGCTGAACCATATAGGCAACTTCAGAAAGATGTCTATTAAGAAAAACGGTTTTGAAATCCATTTGCCTTATCTCGTAGACATAATACACGGCTATGGCAAGTAATATCCTTATCAATTTAGTCATAGCAACGGGCGAGAAAGTTTCATCTTAGTCAATCTAAGTTTGAGTAAAACCTTTAGCGACTAGCCGTGCTTTATAGGTCTGTACATTTCCATGCATGCTGGTTTTTCTTTTGAAAATCCACTTGCTCCCTACTGCCCGACCTTCGAGGGGTAGCTCAACCAAGATTGCATCTCGGCATTCATGGCTTATTGTCATTTCTCAGATTCCAGATCTAAGACAGCAGGTTTGCAGTTAGCAGGTTCATCATTAGATTCATCTACTAATTAGGACTTCAGGACCATCTAGATGCCATGGGTATATATTTGGTTCTTTGTGATTCCTACTTCTTCAGCGAACGCTCGTGTTTATTTCTGATTTATTAGCAACAATATCTTGTTGATCTGACATTCCAACTTACTCAACGGTTGTTTGTGGTTCTTGAATTTCTTCAAGATCAACAATAATATTTCCAGCTCCTCGTTCAAGAATTTCCTTCTCGAGTAAGTGACCCTTCCTTTTGATAGAAATAAAGTTTGTATAAGGATGGAAAAAATAATATCCCTTTGGTAATAGTATCCGACGAAAACCACTTTTACGCCGACAGGATCGAGCTTGTCATCAAAATCACTGGTGACATACGCATCACATCCCCATACTCTTAGGTAAGACAAATTGGGTTTACACCCATGCCATATCTCATATGGGGTTTTTCCTACCTTTTAGTTGGAGCCAGATTGACAATACAGGTGGTGGTTATAAGGGCAAAGATCCAAAAGGAGTGAGACAAGTTAGATCTGCACATCATCGATTGGACCATGTTTAGCCAGGTTTGATTTCTCTTCTCACTCAGGCCATTATGCTGGGGGTGTAACGGGTGGAGTGAGTTGTGAAACAATTCCACGCTCTTTCAGATGATTGATGAACTCCGAGCTGAGATACTCTCCGCCTCGATCTGATCGAAATATTTTAATTGTTTTTCCAAGTTGGTTTTCCACTTCATTTTGAAACTCTTTAACTTTTCAAAAGTTTCATGCTTGTGCTTCATAATATACACATAAGCATATCGACTGTAATCGTCAATAAAAGAAATGAAGAATCTTTCATGATTTCTAGACATGATTTTAAAGGGTCGCATGCATCACTGTGTATGCGTCCTAGCAGATCCTTTGCTCGTTCACTTTTATGAGTGAAGGATTCTTTGGCGAGTTTGCCAGCTAAGCATGATTCATAGTCATCAAAGGAGTCCGCTCCTGTGGATTCAAGAATCCCTTCGGATTGGATTCTGTTAACTCGTGCCTTGCTTATATGACCAATTTAGCAATGCCATAGAAATGTATCATTGATGCCAAGTCTGATACATTTTGAAAAATAATATACATTATTGTTTATTTGAACATCAATCTCATAAATACCATTTCGAGGTTTAGCCTCAAAATAAAAGGCATTATTCAAGTAGGCAGGAATAGCAATACTATTAAAACCGTACTTAATCCTTAATCAAAAAGTAAAGACACTGAAATAATGTTTCTGGTCAAACTAGGTGCAGACAAACCGTTATTTAATGTAACTACAAGGCAAGATGGACACACAAAACGATATGTACTAGTTGCAAGGACTAAGACTCTCTTCCCATCACCAACGATGAGCTCCATGTTGCCTTGTTTCAGCTTCTTCCAGTTTTCATGTTCCTGCAAGACATTAATGATGTGGTAACCATAACCGGTATCAAATATCCATGTGTTGCTAGACCGTGAAAAGTTCAACAGCGTAAATAGAAATACTTTTAAAGGAACCTTCTCCATTGATCCTCTATTTCTTCAACTCGGCAAGATAGTCGGGACAGCTACGTTTTTAGCGTCCCGTTTTGTTGCATTTGTAGCATTGGCGTTCCTCAAGAGGCGGTGGTGGTATCTTTGCAACATTCTTGTTAGTGTTGTCTACATGCATGGCAGCAACAATAACCTTCTTCTTGCCTTTAACATTATGACTTCGCTTCTTGGGTTTGGGGCTTCTTAATACCAGCAGATCTGACCATCAGAACTTGATTAGTTTTATTTGGAATGCTCATCTCAGTTATTTTGAGCATTCCATGAAGCTCTGGCACTGTCTTCGCCCGGGAATTCATATTGAAATTTATTATATTGAAATTCATATGGAACAATAAGTTGATTATAAATTAATACCAAATACGCATGTGTATGACAACCAAATATAATAAAAACTTTTAACCAAAGCAAAACCAATCAAAAACAATCAAAATCAAAAAATAAAACGAGTTTAAAAAGTATACATCCAAACCCATGCAGTTTCACAGTCTAGCCGCTCATAATAATTGATGAAGCAAAGATAAAATATAAGTCACGGTTCATCGTAAAACAAATAAATATAGTTGAGCTACCTGCCTGTGAGCTTAAATTAATTCAGCTACCTTCCTGCTTGCTTAATAATTCTTGTGTGTACTTTTAAGCAGCCAACGAGTATGCTTGGTCGTTTTTCTTTTTTTTTGTTGTTGATAGTAACCTTCCACGTTCCCAAGACTTCCTTCAACAATTGACGGCACCTTCTGTCTTCCGACAGAAGGTTTTCCTCCCTTCTCTTTTTTTTTTCAACGGCCTCTTTATATATATATATATATTATTGCCGTCCCCTTGTTTTCTTATTTTTTCACCGACATAAAGATAGGGCAATCTACTCCTCTATTCAGCCTTTTTCGTTTTCCTTTTACCTCAAGCCCAACAATAATCTTTTAGGCCAAGGATATTAAACCCATATCATATCTATAATACTTGAATCCTAAAGCCCATATTTGTTGGTTTCGTGACCTGGAGCATTAATCAAAACAATGGATAAATGCATGTCTAATAACGAAATAACTATAGTTTAATATAACCACTGATCATTCAATATTTATTTCATATATGTGATGCCATTCTTTTCGTTACTTCATTTTTTTTTTCGTTTACTTTATTTTCATAACTAATTAGACTTTGTTGATTAAGTTTCATAAAAACAATAATAATGACATTAGCTTAGACTATGAACCAATTAGGTGAATTATATAACAAAAACAACCCAAAAGTTACTCAAAAGTGTAGGAAATATTTATAATATTTATATATAATTTAGCCAATATCAAATATCCTCACACTTAAACCTTTTTCGTCCCTGAAAAAGTAATTTTCAATGGAATCATAATTCGAAACTAATCTTTAAAACATATAGGTTATCTTTTAAGCTCAGATAAACGTAAAAACCGCGATTGCCGATATTGTTGTCCACTTAAACTCAACCACTAGCCTATCAAACCCCCATCATATTTAACGATTAAGTTCAAGTGATATCAACAAACCTATAGGTCTCACACCTAAAGAGTTACAGATCCACTTACCCTCATCTCAAGCATAATCAAGACACTTAAAACCGGGTTGAAACAGACTAGTTCAACCTATCACCGTAAGCTAATAACTCCTTAATGGAAAGAAGAAAATGCACTTAGGTGGAGTTTACGTGGATGAATGGTCAAATGAGGTCGTACGAGCAATTCCTAATCCTAAATCTATATTATCAGATTTTGGCACAGCATTGTTTCACTCGAGCTGCAACCCAGTATATGACGGTCCCAGGCCTCCACCCTTGGTATTTCCTAAAAATATTTATTGACTAAAAACCTCGAACCCCAATAGTGTATCCTCAGAGTCACCATCCCCTTGGTAACACGTAAGCTCTTCGGCCTCGTCTAGTATGTGCCATTTGGCCTCGTTTACTATTTTTTTTATGAGAATGCTTCTTTGGCGTTTTGCATTGTACATAACTTTCTCATTTTCTTTAAACAATTGCACCTTTTTTGACGTTTTGTGCAAACAATACTTTGTGCTCTTAGGCATCTTTTACCCTAAAATATATAACTATTTTCTAAGCTCGTATAAAAAGTGGACATGACGAGTCGCCACCACTTATTATTTACTTTCATAAAACAGAGTGGTGTGCTAGTTTAAGTGCATTTAATTCTCACCACCTCAAGATAGTCAGATTACGGTAATACTTTTATGCCTTATTGAATTTTCAGCTTCACTATCCCCCCTCAAGATGAGAACCCACAAAGTTTATGATCTATTAGGTATATTAATAATATTTAAGGGAAACTTTCAAAGCTAGTTGGGCCTACCGACACATCCCAAGCTAAGTGCGCTATCTTTTATTTAATCTCTAATATATTAGTAGTTTTAAAAACCAATCTCAAATTTTTCTATCATTTTCCTGTCTCTTATATATTAATAGTTTTAAAAACCAATCTCAAATTGACATTTTTTTTGATAAAAATGCCAATTTCCCATCCCCACACTTAAATGTCACATTGTCCTCAATGAGACAGGAAAAAAGCCAAAAAATTAAAATAATAATAAATAAATAAAGAAAACATTCAAATATAAGTAAAGTGGAACAGACTCCCCTGGTAAATATGACGATAATACCTCGCCAGTCGTATTCCGTGCCCTCAATTTCGAATGCGAACGAAAGCAAAGCTCAATAAAGTCATATCTCGCGAAGGAAAGCAGCGATCCATAAGTAAACGACAACTGCATCCCCACACTTGAATCAAACTATGTATCATCAATCAACCAATAACATCCCTGGAGTAGCAACCTGAAAGCAAACCAAGAAGCAAGCAGCACAAGAAAGCAAGGAACCCCAAAAATAAAAATTAAAATAAAAGTAAAAACAAAAAACATACTACCGGGTTACCTCCCGGGAAGCGCTAAGTTTACAGAAGTGTCTTCAGCCAGACTCGCTCCTGAAATCTCAATCAGGAGGCTTTTCTTTTATCCAACCCCGGTCTAACCCGTTTAGTTTCACCCGTCTGACATTTTTAGGCAAATAACACATAGTGACACTAACAAGTAATTTAAAACAATTAAATAGGTCAGACCACCAATACTTAAACTTACCCGGACCAAACCTAATACGAGGCATATAATGGGTTATTCTTGAAATTCAGTGGTGTCCTATAACTCTTAATGTACCATCTTTGAACCCTCAATACGTGCTGATCCAAGCATGCACGCACCCTCTTCTGTGGCTTTGTCGCTTTCGGTGGCGATCAACTATCTAGTTCCTCCACAGACCTGCTAACCTTCATATGATATGGCGACTCAACTACCTCCAGATTCTGATCATCCTCTGCTTCCACTTCCTCTTCTTTTTCGTTTGGTGCACGCTTGATCTCCATTGCTGGCTTTCCCAAGATTAGTGTTTCTAAGTATATAAGATCGCCAACAGGGTCAAATTCTCTATCTTCTTCATAAACTGGTAAACCCACCAACTCATCACCAAACTCATCCTCCCAAGATGGTGCATACTCCTCCTCTTCATCATCTTTCATCCGGTCAAGTGGCTCCTCAACAGCATCTTCACTTAGATCCGTGTAATCCACTGGTTTCAACTCCATCTCCTCTATCATGCCCTTATCATCATCACTCCAGAAGTCATCAATGGGATACTGATCGGTATATTTAACCTCTTCCTGAACCAGAGGTGGGACTGGCTCGTCCATTATCGTCTTTGGTTCCAAAGTGATATCCTCACATACAACCTCATCCTCTTCATAAACGGCTTGCTACTTGTTGTAAGAAAAACTTTCAATTTGATATCTAGCACTTAACTCCTCTAACCTAGCTTCTATTGCCTCTAATTTTTGGAGTCTGTTTATTTCTATCAGCTTATCGAGCCTGGCTTCAATTTCCTCTAATTTTTGGAGTCTATTTATTTCTATCAACTTATCAAGCCTAACTTCTATTGCCTCTAGTTTTCAAATTCTTTCTCGTTCCTCTTCTTCAGCTCTTTCCAACATCATCTCTTTCCAACACCTTCTACATAAAATACTCCTAAACTGACTCGATCTATTAAGCATATTAACTAGACTCGATAAAATAAAACAGAAACTAAATTATCCTAAAGACGACTAGACACGCTAAATCTATGAAACGGACTCACAAGACACACCACAACTCAAGACACAAAAAGACCAATTAACTAATTAAGTTCAATCAAAGCTAGTTTCGCTATTGCCTAAGTGTCCCCGGCAATGGCGCCAAAAACTTGATGTGCTAAAACGCGGTCTATAAAACCTAACCTAACTTATACACTCTAGTTTTAAATTTATAAATCTAGACTCTTCTAATGCTAGACCACTAGACAGGCAAGTGTACCTATCGACTGTAGTAAAGCCTAATGAAGTCCGGATGTCGAACCCACAGGACATTAGCAACACCTAAACTAGACTCTGACTAAAACTTAAGTAAGTTGATTTAGCTGATTTTTTTGGTTTTTTTATTATTAAATATAAACTAAATATACATAAACTAAGACTGACACGGAAACAAAATTGGAACAAAACTTATATAGGAGAAACAACTACCTAGGCAAGGAATCCTACTAGTAAACTCGTAAACTCTCGGAATTGGATTTATGATTGGTAACCAAATTCTAAAAATATGAAACTTAAGGAATAACTAAAGTATGCTAGATCACCTCCCGGTATCACCAACAATACCTGAGAACCCTAAATATCATGTAAGCTCAACGGTTTAATGGTTCGGATCACCTCCCGGTCTCACCTTACCTAACTATGCAAAGGTACCCAAAGATTAAATCACCTCCCGGTCTCTCTAATCACAAAAAAACCCTAACGCGTAAAGGGGTATTCTTATTAAAATCGGTTATAATTCTGATATGTAAGAATCTAAAGAAGTGTAGGGTAACTCACTCCCGTGCAATCACTACCCAAACCCACAAAAGACCAAAACAAACGACACTTAATTACCATCGGTCTCTAAAGTGGCAGAATACAAGGTATCCCTAAACTCTCAATTACCGTTCCTATGGAATATATTAACTATAAACCATAAACTAGTTGTAAACACACATTAAACAACCTAATACGCATCCATACATGAAAGACGTTCACAAAGACGAATATGGAACAATAAGTTGATTATAAATTAATACCAAATACGCATGTGCATGACAACCAAATATAATAAAAACTTTTAACCAAAGCAAAACCAATCGAAAAACAATCCAAATCAAAAAATAAAACGAGTTTAAAAAGTATTCATCCAAACCCATGCAGTTTGACAGTCTAGCCGCTCATAATAATTGATGAAGCAAAGATAAAATATAAGTCACGGTTCATCGTAAAACAAATAAATATAGTTGAGCTACCTGCCTGTGAGCTTAAATTAATTCAGCTACCTTCCTGCTTCCTTAATAATTCTTGTGTGGACTTTTAAGCAGCCAAGGAGTATGCTTGGTCCTTTTTCTGTTTTTTGTTGACAGTAACCTTCCACGTTCCCAAGACTTCCTTCAACAATTGAGGTTCGTTTTGGACGAATTTGGATTCCTAAGTCTTGTTCAATTAAAACGATCATTCTTGATGAGGCCCATAAATCAAAGTACTCAATTCATCCAGGTGCAACCAAAATGTACAATGATTTGAAGAAAAATTATTGGTGGCCTGGTATGAAAAGATATATTATTAAATATGTGGAAAGGTGTTTAACTTGTTTACAAGTTAAGGCTGAACACCAAAAGCTATATGGGAAGATGCAACCACTAGAGATTCCATTATGGAAGTGGAAACACATTACGATGAACCTAGTAACGAAACTTCCAAAAACTGCTAAAGGGCATGACACGATATGGGTGGTTGTCGACCGTTTGACAAAAAATGCACACTTTATACCCATTCATGAAAAATATTCTTCCGAACGAATGGCAGAAGTATATATTAACGAGGTGGTGTCAATACATGGAGTGCCAGTATGTATCGTATCTGATAGAGATACCCGCTTTACCTCAAGATTTTGGAGAAAATTTCAGGAGGAAATGGGAACAAAATTATTGATCAGTACAACATATCATCCTCAGACCGACGGACAAAGCGAAAGAAAAATTCAAACTCTTGAGGATATGCTTCGTGCTTGTATTATTGATTTTGGTGGAAGTTGGGACAAGTATCTGCCCCTAGCAGAGTTCTCTTATAATAATAGTTACCATTCAATCATTGGGATGCCCCCATTTGAAATGCTATATGGTAGAAAATGTCGCACTCCAGTATGTTGGGGAGAAGTCGGCCAAAGAGAACTTGCAAACAAAGAAGTCGTAAATGCAACGAATGAAAAGATTGATCAAATTAGAGCATATTTAAAAGCGGCTCAGGATCGAAAAAAGTCGTATGCTGATAAACGGAGACGCCCAATTGAATTTCAAGTAGGTGACTATGTCATGTTAAAAGTCTCTCCATGGAAAGGAGTGATTCGTTTTCGTAAACTTGGCAAGCTAAGCCCAAGATTCATTGGTCCATTTAAAATAATTGCTCGAGTGAGGCAAGTGGCTTATCGACTTGACTTACCCAAAGAATTAAATGGCATGCATAACACATTTCATGTGTCATATTTACGAAAACTTTTGGCTGAAGAAACGAAATGTGTATCGTAAATGACATCGAAGTGGATGATAAGCTTAACTATATTGAAAAGCCAGTGGCAATTCTTGATCGTAGAGTTAAGCAACTTCGAAATAAAGATATAAGTCAAGTAAAAGTACAATGGAAACATCAACGAGGTTCAGATACCACGTGGGAAGCCGAAGATGAAATGAGAAAATACTACCGTGAGTTATTTAAGGTATGAACAGGTTTCGAGGACGAAACCTAATTAAGAGGGGGAGAATTGTAACATCCTATTTAGTGGATAAAATAAAATATTTGAAACTTGTATTCAAATATTATTAAATGAGTAAGTCTTTGAATTGGATGTCATGCATATCTGTAATATCTGTATTATAATATTAAAATGGAGAAGGTAAGATTGTAGAAAACCTTAACGAGAAGTCTTTGAATTGGATGTCATGCATATCCATAATATCTGTATTATAATATTAAAATGAAAAAGATAAGATTGTAGAAAACCTTAATGAGTAAATATTTGAATTGGATGTCATGCATATCCATAATATCTGTATTATAATAGAAATCTTATAGGGTAAGAAAATGATGTCAGTTCGTATCTTCTTGACAAAGTTTTCTTAATGGAGAAGATTTCTTAATGGATAAGAATGCCTTATATATATAAATGCTTTCCATGCACAAAGAGTCTGATACATCATCATATGACACTCAAATTTAGTCTATATAAGTGTAAACTTTTAAACAAGAAAACTAAGTAGTGTATTAAAGAGACGTTTCCATGATAGCAAGTTGTCGTCTACACTTGAGTTACTAATATGAAGAGGTAAGTACGTGGAACCATAATCATGTTATTTTATAGCTTGCTATACATGCTTACATATGATTATTTGGAAAATGATTTATGAGATTATGGTTCCAAGTATATGAATTGGTGGCTTAAAAAGGGGCTATAGTTTGAAAATAAGTATGGTGGTAAGCCCTAA
The DNA here is from genome assembly GCF_021521415.1 of Bidens hawaiensis. NCBI lineage: Eukaryota > Viridiplantae > Streptophyta > Magnoliopsida > Asterales > Asteraceae > Bidens > Bidens hawaiensis. The sequence goes on from NW_027491168.1 coordinate 2,009,543, forward strand.
TAAAAATATATAGTTACGAGTCCCGAGAGTTTTAGTAATTAAAACTCCAAAATTTTGATATTATATATAAAAATATTTTGGGAGTTGAAATCTCAAGGAGTTCGGGTGTTGAACTCCAAATAAAAAGGAGGAGTTAATAACCCTCATGGGTTAAAAATGAGCTCATAAGGAATTCGGGTGTTGAATTCCCAAAGAATAATAAGGAGTAAACACAAGAAATTCGGGTGTTGAATTCCCAAAGAATAATGAGGACTAAACATAAGGAATTCGGGTGTTGAATTCCCAAAGAATAATGAGGAGTAAATATAAGGATTTCGGGTGTTGAAATCCCAAGGAATTTGGGTGTTAAATTCCATATGAAAATAAAACATATTTTATATAATGGTGTACTTACTTAGCGAAAGCTAATAAAAATATGTTTTTAAAATATTTTCAGGAAAAGCACCCCTAGATGGTTGAAGCTTCATGGACGTGACTGGACTAACAAGAGAACCACACTCTAATGTTTAAAAGTTTGTATAATAAAGTTTGTTGTTAAACATATATGTTTTCTTGTACAAAATATATTTTCATAAAATAATATGTCACCACGAGTAACATATTTTGGATGTAATCTAGGACCTACTCTAATAAGTATTATTATAAAAAAAAAATAGGATGTTTCAGAAATAACCTGTAATTTAATATAACCACTGATCATTCAATATTTATTTCATATATGTGATGCCATTCTTTTCGTTACTTCATTTTTTTTCGTTTACTTTATTTTCATAACTAAATAGACTTTGTTGATTAAGGTTCATAAAAACAATAATAATGACATAAGCTTAGACTATGAACCAATTAGGTGAATTATATAACAAAGACAACCCAAAAGTCACTCAAAAGTGTCGGAAATATTCCAATATCAGTCCCGACCAAAGCGGACAATATTATGATGCGGCGGTAGCTGGGCTGTTACAGATGATATCAGAGCCACTCTTGTGTCGTTCGGGATGGAGGGGCAAACCTCATCAGAGACGGTGAGTCCCCGGGGTGTCGCGAGGTACACCTTAGGCGAATCCCACATCCTGGATTGGATGGTGGGGCAAACCTTATCGAGGACAATGAGTCCAGAGGGGGGGTGTTTGTAACACCCTAGGCGAATCCCACATCGACCGTGAACAAGAGAGATCTTTGGTTCATAAGTAAATGTCCTGCCTCTTAAATCACCAACGCATTTTGGGCTTAATAGTAGTGGACGAGAGGAGAGCTCCACAGTTAAGTGTGCTCAGGTGGGATTAGTAGCAGGATGGGTGACCTCCTGGGAAGTCTTCACCTGGGCAACCAGCAAATCCGTGAGGCGATGGTGGTACATCCCGGCCAAAGCGGACAATATTATGGTGCGGTGGTAGCTGGGCTGTTACAGATGGTATCAAAGCATAAGTTCGAGAGAATAAGCATCTTACATGCTTAAACTCGAACAGAGAATGAGACGAAAAGAAGAAAGAAAGAAGATGCCAGTCAGAGAATGCCATGTGTCACTCAAGCAATCCTAATACGTGAATTTCCTTACGTATAACGTAGGGATAAGTTAGAGGTTTATATGAATTGTTTAAGATAGAATTGCTTGCTTGTTTGAAATGTTTGACTGTTTAACTGCATTAAGTAGAACCGAGCACAAGTAGACTCACGAAAGGAAGTGTATAGGACACGGAAAGTAGCGTGAGCAACTAATCCCAGCTGGCCACTGTTATTACCTGCAGCTTTTACTATCCTTGTACTAAATAGTTCCTCACGTGACGATGTTTGTGTTTTCCCTTTAGAATTCAAATGGCTGGTACTAAGACTACTGAACAGTGGGGACGCAAGACATGTTAACCAAGTACCCTCTGAGAAACTCATTAATGAGCTCATAATGAAGAACGAAGCATGACTGTGAGTGAAGAAGAGCAACAACTCGATCCTGCTATTCAAGCTATGATTACTCAGGCTGTTGCTGCTGCAGTAAAGAATCTCCAACCAGATAAGTCTACTGGAAGCCGTACTAATACTGTTGAGAAGACCGGTGAGAGTAGTAAGAAGGATGCCGAGACTGATGAGGCATCAAGTGAAGCTCCTCCTGTGCAGGTTAATGGAGGTAAGCGATGCCGAGGTGGTTGCAACTACAGAACCTTCAAAGGTTGTGACCCACCTAAGCTAACTGGTACTGGTGATGCAATCGCTACTCTTCAGTGGATAACCGCCATGGATAAGGTTATCCGCATTAGCGAGTGCCGTCCCAACCAAGCTGTGGGCTTTGCTACCCAATCATTTGCGGATGAAGCTATGTTCTGGTGGGAAGTCTCCACCTGGGCAACAAAAAACTAATCCGTGAGCTCTTCTCTTCGTGGACAAAGCGGACAAATTTACATATTATTAAACAATCATACAACAAATCGGGCAAGATTTTGGTTAAACAAAACAAATAAAATTTTGACCAAAAATAAGGTTGCCCTAAAAAACAATTATATCATAAATTTAAAACCAGTTAAAGTTTGTGTTCTAATTCTGGTTAAAAGACCGGAACCAGCTCGTACGCTGCAACCAAGGTTCTGATACCACTGTTGGGTTTCAGTGGTGATCAGTCAAACTTTATTATTAAAACCGGTTTCGATAATAATTAGTAAATTAATTAATACTGCTAATTAATATAAAAACACAGCGGAACAAATACGAGTAACCAACACCAAAACAAAACCCGACAGGATCCGCTTACAAACAATATGAGCACAGTAAATATAATAAACAATTTTATCGTACTATCTACCAATGAGAAAAATCATACCACGGTTAATGAATAATTGGTTGAGACACCGAGATATAACAAGTTTTGCAATGTGATTAAACGAACGAGACCTACTGGTGGCGGTGCACGGTGGCATTAGACAGCAACGGTGGTTGGACAACGGCGGAGGTGGCGGCATGGAGTAACGGTAGTGGTAAAGGAAGAGAAGAGAGGGAGAGCTTTGGTGGCTAGGTTTAATCACTTAATCATCTAGGGTTTCACTATCTAGATAATAATATACTAGTTAGTTTAATCGGGGCCCAAAGTCCATTAAAGCCCATCTCATCATATTAGCTCAGTCCATGTTCATTTATCAAATAAAAGAACATTATAACCTCATTAATAAATATCAATAACTCATTAATAAAAGAACATAACTCGGTCGGCCATGTTAACTTAACCGAAGCGGTCCACAAATTCCAACAATCCATTCAAGATTATAGGACAAAAATCACCAGAAATGTTTTGGATGTTCAGTCTAAGTGTAAGGATGAAAAAATGGATTAACCACAACCGTTTTTATAACCCACTTATGAAAGAACTTGGACACAATGTCTGAGATATCCAATTTCAACAAGTCCCAACAAATTATCAAACAAAATTGAACCTGTTACGGCCCGGGGGCTATGTCAGTTCCAGATTCCGAAATGGCCAGTTTAATTTCATCTAACAAGAAATGAGAGCAAATCTGAGCCACCTCCAATTAAGAAAATTTACAATTTACCAATGCCCGGACAGGAGAACCAAGGCTGCAACAAAACAGGTTTGGAGAAATTTGATTTGAAGAAATTCCAAGCCTCTTTCTTGAGTTTCATAAAATAATGAGCCCAAGTAAGAAAGGTTCGCTTCATCACGGTATCGATTAGTGGTGGACCTAGTATATAACTAGGGGTAGCCTCAGCTACCCCTCAACTTTTCGCCGATAGTACAAATTTAATATGTATTGGTCGGTTTTTATATTTCGCCACCCCTAAAAAATATAACGTTACCCCTGTTTGTTTTAAGGCCAACCAAATTAAAAGTGGAAACCAATTAAAGCCCAACCAAATCTAAGCACAGACTAAATAAAACCATTTGTTTGTTTTTCTTTTATGCTTAAACGTTTGGTTTAGGTCGGACATCAACAATCAACAAACCAAAGTTTCATTCAGTGGCTTCCACCCAACACTGCCCCAACCCACTGCATGCTACAACCGAGTAGCCAACGGTCGGTGTTCCTCACTCCCTCGTCCACTGTTTGAATTTTACTTGTTCAATTTAGGTATTCTTCTACTTCTACTTAAAATTGTAATTGTTTATTTGTTTGTATAAATTGTTATTAGAATTGTTAATGGGAAATTAAATAATTTTTTTTAACAATGAACTTTTAATTTTTGTTGTCGTTAGGAATTGAACCCAACACCTTCCCTCCAAACCTAGGTGTTTAAAGGCTTTGCCTTTGGCAATGGAGCACCAACCAATTGGTGGCAATTGAATGATTGATTATGGTTTGTTGGATATTCGGATAATATAAATTGGATATTGTAATTGATTAGGGATTTAGCGTTTATGTGTAAATTGAAATTAATTATAGATTTATGGTTTAAATTTTTTCCCTTCTAAAATTAGGGAACTTGGAAGATGAAACAACAAAGTCTTATTAGCAATCTTTTTAAACGAAAATTACCAGAAATTATGATATCGGTCCAAAGGCAAGTTTAAAAAAACAAAAAACAATTGTATGAAATATCGTAAAAAAATTCGGTTATTGTATGAAATACTATAAAAAATTTTGTTTACATTGTAAGAAAAATGGTAAAAAAAAATTTTTTGAACGTTACCCCTGAGATTATGGTCTAGATTCGCCACTAGTATCGATACAGTATTGACTGGTATAACTACTGAAAGAGAAAACAAAAAAATAAAGTTGTGATATGTTTAAAAGGATACCTTCACGTGTTTTACATCGATTAAAAACCATAAGACGAATCTAGACCAATGTTCAGTCGGAGTTAACGTGGTATCGATATTATTGGGGTGGTATCTGTTCGGTTCATCTCGATACATGTACGAACCTGCGATGGGTATAGATTACGTTACAAAAAATAAGTGTGCACACTGGTTTTTTTATTATATAATATTCTTATTTGGGAAAAGTTGAAATTATTATATACTAGTTTGAGACCCGCGTATCACACGGGGAATTAATAAAAATTTATAATATATAAACATTAAGCAAAATACAATCAATAAACACAATTATCATATATTATTAATACAATTACAAATTACATTAAAATTACAGGAATTACAAAATAAACATTATGCAACTATTTTATAAATAAGAAAAAATTTCCTTGTACACTACATTTGTAGTTGTATTGGTCAGATTACCTTGTTTATCAAGAATCAGAATCTTTAGCCCACACCTGCTTGTAACTCTTGACAAGGTGACATATAGTTGTCCATGTTAGAACATGGGTTCTTTCAAGTACAAACCAACCCTAGATAATGACTGACCTTAGCTTTTGTTTATGGTCATCGCAAAACATACTGCAAGGGGAAACTGTCGTTTTTGAAACTTATATGCTATTTTGTTGTCTATTGGAGTCAGTGGTGATCTGTGGATCAAAACTCTATGTCCAATGTTACTTCCAGAAATAATTTTTGCTTCAACTACACGAGTACCTAAAGATATAATTTGTAGCATTCTTTCTAGTTAAGATTTTTAAGGAGCATAATAGGAACACCGATTTGAACCCGATATTACAAAAACCGGGTTGTGGTTATAAACCACCGGGTTAGGACCGGTTTGGAGTTTTTTTTAGCTAAAACCAGTTTGAAGCCGATATTTTGGAACCGGTTAGACAAAAACAGGTTTCATCCGGTTTAAAACCCTGTTTGTAGCTCAAAACTAATATATGGCTCACATATCATATCCATTTATAGCTCATTAACCATTCCACGTAATGCCCCATTGAAAAATCAATTTATTGTAAACGAAAATATGATTGTAATTACAATAATGATATTAACAATTGCTTATGTCACAATAAGAAAGATATTTTGGAACCCGTTAGTCAAAAACAGGTTTAACCCGGTTTAAAACCCGTCTGTCTATATACGTCAGGGGGTCTCACTGGAAGCAGCCTCTCTATCCCTATGGGATAGAGGTAAGGCTGTCTACATCTTACCCTCCTCAGACCCTACCATAGCATTGCTATTGGTGGGATATACTGAGTACGATGATGATGTCTATATACGTCAGCTTCAAAACTAATTTGTATCTCACATATCATATACATTTATAGCTCATTAACCATTCCATGTAATGCCTGGTTGAAATTTGGAAATCAATATATTGTAAATGAAAATAGGAAATATCAATTGGAAATCAATATATGGTAATTAGTTCCAACCGTAATTGCAGTATCAATACATAGATTCCAACGCTGATCGGATAATGTCAATTGACGTAAGTGTTGGTTGACGTACGTGAAGACCCAAATCTATTGGTAGCATATGGTAAGTAAAAGATTCTTGGTAATGCTTTGGTTGACAGTTTCTAAAGGTTATAAAGAAGATGATGATATATACAATCTGTCAAAACTTCTTTATAAAATATAGGCCTTTAAAGTGTAAAGAACCGGACGTTCAATGAACTGCTCGGGTTTAAACATAAAACTGGTTTGCGCACCTATAGTAACAAATGTCTCAACTACTATTTTAAAAAGGAAGCGGTAAATAGCAAATGTTGTTTAATAATTTATTGTTGTTGTATAATAAAGAAAAATAACCTAAAATGAAAAGTGACATACATTTACACTAAATGTGTCAACGGACGCACCAACAGTAATGAAGTCGGATTCTTGATGCTATTGAATGAATTAAACAAACAAATTTAAGTAAGAATAAACAAATCAAAATATCAATTGATTTGAAATTGAAAATAATTCTTCATTAAAAAGTGTTGATTGGCCATGGAAAGTTTAAAATATCAGTTGAAAAAGTGTTTGTTCGCCATTCTTTTAAGCAATTAGCAAACCAAGAATAGGATAACAATAAGCTATTGACAAAAATAAAAAATCATTCCTTTTGAAAATTAAAGTTGAAATCCAAGCATTAGTGAAAAATAATTGAATAGAAAAAATTCCAAAAAATTTAAATCCCCATAGAAAAAATTCTAGGCAGAACAAATCTAGACTTTAATTAAAACAGATAAACTTTATTTTAAAAGATTAACATTTTTAGTCGTCAGTATTGCTTTGACTTTTGAATAGTTATTAAGTCAAATTCGATACTTACAAGTGACAATCTTAAAAGTTAATACAATATAATTGTTAATATATTAAATGCATAATTAAAATAAATTGATTTATCTAGTGGATATGGGTTAGAAAAAGGGGGGGTCATGAAAGCATGACAAGTTGCAAAACATGGTACTTTTTTATTAGACCAGTAAGATTTTAAAATATAACTTTCTTAAAACTCACATTTTTAATGTTGGTTAGAAATTGTGCTTAAAAAGTTGTACATGTTTCTTGGATTGTTGTTCCATATCTATTAGCCTTAGAAAGCTCCACGTGTTATGTATATCATACACCTGTCACTCTCTCACCTATTTTTTGATTTTTCTTTTTCTTCTGTGTGAAACAGTGAAAGTGGAATAAACCATCGTTTATTTTTCCTTTTTCATCGCACTCCACCGACAGCCTCTTTCTACATTCGTCCACCGTTATCTACGGCCACCACCACAACCTCTATCATCTGTGATTCCGTCTTCAGCCATCATGCCACCATCGTCGCTTGCTTATGGCGTTGGTGTGTCGTGGTTGTTGGTAACACGATGGCCGATTTCGACGGTTGTGTATCTAATTCGTCTGTTGCTGGGTTCCATTTTGGAAACCCTTGGCGGCGGCGCTGTGGTTGTTTCCGGGTTTCATTTTGGAACCCTAGGCGACAGGGGTGGCGGAGACCGAAACAGACACCGGCACCATTAAATGTTTATGAGGTAAGTAAAGGTGAAAAATATGGTAAAGAAAAGAAAGCATTATATGCTAAGGGAATAAAGAAGGAAACTCCATCCCACATGGAAAGTGGGAAAGAAATGAAAGCACTTTATAAGGAAGGAGTTTTCCATGGTAATGTTTTTATATGGTTAACCACTCTCACTAGTCCTAGCGGAGGGTGCGAAGCACCCGACGAGCACGGACACAGACTCGGGCGATGAGCGTAATGTGGCTTTTTGATGGCACACTTTGCACTTCGCACGCTCGCATCGCTGCGAGCCGCATAAGGGTCACTTTAGTATTTTTGAACTGTGAAAGAAAAATCGAGACATGACGAGCTACCAAAGACCAAGGGCTGAAAATGAAATTTTAGCACCTTCGCGCGACGCAAAGAAAATAGGTAAGGAAACTTCGCGCTACGCGAAGTTGCTGTGAAGTAACTGTATCCGGTGCTAACACGCGTTACCACGTATCGACACGTGGCAGGTCTAGTGGGTTGACTCAACAACCCTAATGGTCAACTTCACGCGATGCAAAGTATGCTTCGCCCGACGCGAAGAAATATAATATTAATGGCGGCTAAGTTTGTCCTTCGTGCGACGCAAAGATGCAATGTTTCTGCCTATAAATAGGCAGCCATGGGAATGAAGTCTCCATCACATCACTCACACTTTACCTTGATTTTCGTGCCGAAATCCCTTCATTTATGATACACTCCTTGTCTAGAAGTACGTGCAAGTAGAAGTGCTACTCACGTGAAGTTTTAGTGTTTAGTATAGATAAGCCATACAAGGTAAGGGTTCTGCCCGATTATTTTATTATATATGACTTAGACCCTAGTCGGGGATATAATCTATACCTTGATCAAATAATTAGGTGAAATGTAGCTTTCATAAGATAAGATTATAGATAAAATTTTATTCTTTATTATATAAAGATATTTCTTATGAAAGAAGAAATTTAATATATATACGTTTCTTCATGATAAAGAAACGCATTATATATATGTTTTATTAAAGAAATGAATATCAAGGTAAAGGTTATGCAAATAGACTAAAGGTTTAAAGCTAGATCATAGATCTAGTTATATATATAAAATGTTATTCTCGTACTATAGGTCCGAGATAAAGATCAAACATTTATCAGCAAGAAACGTTGATATAACAAAAGGTGAATACGTCCAACCTTTTTATGAATGTGTTTTACGACGTGAAGACGTCTATGTACTGTCTTTTTGAAAAGATATTTATTCTTATAAACTATGGACTGTTATCCATGTGTAAAGAGTTATGAAATTATTTGCATAAAGGTTGGTTCAAATCCTCTAAAACGTTTTGATACAAGGTAGTATTAAACACTCAGGCTAAAATACACATGTGTCTAGATCCTTACATATATGTACTGTAGTGGGCACACTACAGACATACTAACCATGAGACAAGTGATTGTCTTAGGGCGAGTGAGGTCCGATTACGTGGTTTGTGCGTATGTTTAGTTCCGATGAGATGGGATTGAGACCCACTGAGTCGTTGAATGCTATTGGTGTTGTGTCATAACGAATTGTGAAAACTTTTTATTGAGTCAGCGTGTTCACCAGCATATAGCTGACGTATTTTCAAATTGTTTTCAGATAACCAGGAGTAATGTATAGTAGAGGTGAACAAAAAAACCTGTTTCACCCAAATCGGTTCTCAAACCGACCCAAACTGCCAGTTTCTGGACCGGTTCTCCTTAAGATCGACCAAATTGGTTTTAAAACCGAACCAGTTTAAGGAAAACCGATTAAACTGGTTTAAAAACCGAACCAAACCGGCGTGACCAAGCCGACCTATCTTTTGTCAAAACTGTTTTATAAACCAAACCGAATGAGTCAAACCGGTTTTGATCGGCTGTTGACCAAATCGGTTCGGTTTGTGTTTAAAACCGGTTTTGTACACCTCTAATGTATAGTGGTGAATATGCCAGTGGAGAGTGGAGATAGAAGATCACTAGGCATAGAATGCAGCTGGTGGCTCAACTAATTTTGTAATGATGCATATGTAAAACTTGTTTTTAAATAAGTAATTTTGTAAAACAAACAAGGGTATTTAATTCCCTATGTTATAAAGGTAAATATTTTAAATTTACACTTTACGCTACAAACTTTGATAAATTGACACAAATGGTACCAATTGTGAGTCACACGCCTTGGCACGAAGGCGGGGTGTGACATGAGGTAAGAACAGAAATAATTTTTAAGGCTAGAATGGTTTAGCTTTTTAGAGAGTGGCATGTAGATTAACTTTGGTGGCATGGCAGCTGGAGTTTAGCAAGTTTGGAACAATAACATACTTAGATGTTCAAATGTTCTGGGATAGTTTTTATATGAACAGATAAACAATAAATATCATAAATAGAACTAATTAACTTGCTTTATGTAAGAACGCATTTGAATTTAATAGTAGAGGTTTACTGCAAGTAATACATTATTTTCTTTTAACCACTATAATTTCATTGATTTACCCTTTTACGATAAGTTTGCTTTTTTGTTTGTTGCTGTTGAAGCATATGGAAATTGATAAAATTATATGCTTTCGTTAAATTGGGCTGGGTGGTGAAAGTTAGGTTCATTGAAGTATATTTGTTTTTTTAAATTAAATTGCATCATTGATTGGAATTCATAAAAGTGCATTCTTATCCCAACACATGGGGATCATTAATGGGATGACTTATGGTTTTAATGGAATGTTTCTGGATTGATTTCAGTTGTGCGTTTGCCACTCTTATAATGTTATTAATGAAATAAAAGCATTCCTGAGATTTTATTTTATAGTGAACATGCATAATGCTTGTTGTCATGATTTGGGCCCTTTTACTTGCTTTGTATGATGTTGTGTAGTTTACTATATAAGATATGATGATTGGTTTAAACGAAGGGGATGCCGGTTTTCGATTCATGTCGTGTCATGGAAAGATTCAGATGGCATAGTCACGAACAATGCAATTCCTGATTTGTAGCCAAAGTTCTTTCACGTCCTCGCTATTCATTTGAATTATTCCAAGTAAGGTCTACTATGTTTTTATGGATTATATTTCTTTTAATTTACGTTTTTAATTATAGTTGTTGAAAGAATTACTAATGCTATATTATTCCTTTGTGGTTTACTATAGCGACTATGAAGATCGGTATGGGGACAACAATGAATCATATTCATATTGTGGCGTCGCAGGGTTTGGACAATTTGTTTCTCTCTTAGTCGACGATGATGGTGGCCAACTACATGGCATGACAACTTTGGTTGCAGCTGTGACGCCACTGAGCTAAGCTTTGTTGGTGATGGCAGTGATGAATTGTGTATCTAAGCCTCATTTGCAATGAATATGATGATATCGCCAGTTGTGATGAAGCTTTTCCAGTTTCTTTCTCTTTTTGCTGAAGTTTTTAAGCTGGCGGTGATGGGGGCTTGCTACATGACAACTTTGGTTGCAGTCGTGACGGCACTGAGCCGTGCTTCGTTAACAATCGCAATGAGGAATCGCTTGTATTTAAGCATATTTGTTTTGTAATGATTTTGATGATATGTAGATTTGAGTCAATGGGCTTTATTTTCTCTTTGTTTGTTATGTTATTCTTTTTGTCAATATGGGTTTTTTTTTTTCATATTTTTATCTCCTGCTGCAAGAGGTCGAGATTTCTAGACATAAACTCGCGCAACGCACGGGTTATAGAACCTAAGTATATATAAAAGCACAAAAAGAAATAAATAGTAACTTTGTCTCACAAAGTGGTTTGTGTATAATATATGGTAAATGTTTAAGGTATGTGTTAGACTGTTATATAATTAATGGTGAGCACCATCATATAGACACCATATAATCAAGAAAATCGCTCCCTCGCTATACTTAATACCTAGTGAATGGCAAGCGATGTTTTTTTAGGAATATTAAGCAAAGCAAGATCACTTTATTTTATTGGTTGTCTAGTTCTTTACTATATTCGAATAAGTAATAAAGGTATTTTAACACAAAATCCCAGATTTAATATAACAAAGCCACTTATTCTGCAACTTTCTCATTGGGTGGTCCCTTGTTTGATCAATATGTTATGGGTGATCACCTTTATTAATATTTTTTATATATAAAATTTCCATGAGTCATTTATGTAGATATAAAACTCTTTACGATTAACTATTTTCCTCAAATATTTATCAAAAAGGTTCTCTTGAAAACAGCTTATAAGAAAACACAATTTACGTATATGTTTTGCTAGCAGTTATGTAACAAGTGGTCATTTCATTTAACATGATCTAAGTTAAAGTTGTCCGCATATACTTTTTCAAAACACCTAGTTAAGGTATTAGTGGCAAAGTATAGAATGAAAACCCACTTGAGTTGTGAAAACCCGCGAAAACTCTATATAACATCGAGTTTTTTTTTGTTACATGTAATATATGTTATAACATTTAATACAAAACATCGGAAACATTAAAAAAAATTGTTTTGCTATTTGTTAACATTTTTTAACTAATTTTTTTATATGTTTTTAGGAGAGAGAAAAAATTATATTTATGTTAACATTTTTTATTAACTTTAATTGTGGACCACAAGATTTAATCTTTAATTAAAAACATGTGGTTGAGAATGGATTTCTAGAGTTTTCACAACTCAAGTGGACCTTTAATTGTGGACCACAAGATTTAATCTTTAATTAAAAACATGTGGTTGAGAATGGATTTCTAGAGTTTTCACAACTCAAGTGGGTTTTTATTTTAACCTAACCCAGGTATTAGTTATGTAAACGTTCAGAATGTGTTCGCCAGGGTCGACAGTCTTTGCTGAGTATGTATTGTCACACTAAGTGTCATCGATGGAAGGTAGTGTTGGTAAAATCTAATAAGTATTGTACAGATGTAATTACTTAATATTTGTATTTTGATAAGGAGACTATAAAGATCGGCATTTTATATATTTTCTGGCCTCATTTCACCTATCCCACTTTGGGGAGCTCAAACCTACAGTCAAAGACACTCCAAGTAGGTTCATTGTAGATTTCTAAGGCTTTGTGTTGGTACGTGGTCCCTTCTTGTTTGATAATGAAACTGAGTTTGGTTATTAGGTTTGTGTTTGGGATGAATAATATAGAGAGAAAAAGAATGGAGTCTTTTGTTGTAAATGGAAAAACTTATTTTACTCGATAGAAGTACTTGGCTATATATAGCCTACATAACACTTCTTAACGGAAACTAACTACATCCACACAAAATGTGGTAGACTACGAGACTTATTCAAAACAAACTCTAAACACACGCACCCCTCAACATCCATATCCCACCTAATTCGGTCAACACAAAGACCACTTCACCACTAGATAAACAATACTAAAATACTAATTAATAAAAACCATAAGTCAAGATTAGTTCCAACATTCTCCCCCCGTAATCTTGACACCGTCACCCGTTCACTCATTGAAGTAGAGCATGTTCTTCTTCTTCCTCGATCAGATTGGCTTCATTGTCTTTGTCGTCATCCTTCACTTTGTGCATTCATAGCTAAAGTGCCAAATTCTTCACAATCATAGCATTGAAATTCACTCTTGTCACCTCGTCCTGTACCCTTTTCTCAGCCTCGTCCACCTCTTTCATGGTTCCTTCCACGGCCTCTTCTGCGTCCACTATCGTCACCATACTTTTTTGCACTTGCCATCAAAAGTTGGCCTTGCTCATCCTCCTTCTCAACATGGCTTTTCAGTCTTTCTTCATACGCCTTAAGCCTTCCAACAGCCTTATCGAATAACATCGACTCCAAATCGAAACACTACTCAATTGAGGCCACGATTTGCAGAAATGACTTAGGCATCGAATCAAGTAACCTTTTCACCAAATCCACCTATTCTAAATCATATAAAAGACTCCTTGCCTTTGAGACTAAACTGGCCAATTTTGTTGTAAAATCATCAGCCGATTCACCCTCCATGCGCAAACTCTCAAGCTCCCTTTTCAAGGTTGCAAGTTCAGCCGATCTGACCCGATCCACCCCCAATGCGTCCCACACCTGTTTTAGGTTGGTGAAATTTCCCATTTGCATTACTATCTACTCAAGTATAGTTTGAAATAAGAAGGCAATTGCTTGTTTTGACTTCGTTGCATCTGGTACTCCACCCAATGTTCTCAGTTTGATCGTCTCCCATAACATGTATGCATCCATTATCGCCTTAATTTTGATCGCCCACACCTGATAATTCGTTGCGTTCAAGACAGGATACTGATAAGTCATCGAACCACCTTCTTTAAAAGGTTCCAATGTCATTCTTCACTCCTTTTTCTGTTTTCTTTCTTTCTTTCAGTCTTCTGCCGTTAAAGCTTTGATCTATCTTTCTTTCTTAGTCAAACCGTGGTCACCGGTTGTCTTCTTCGGTCTAAACTTTCTTTGTCTAGAGTTTATTTGCCGGTCTCTTTTGTGGCCTTATCGGACTTCTCGGTCTCGATCTCACTCCAGAAATTAATTTTTGGAAACGGTCTTCTTCTCGCCGGTTCTGACACAGAGTCGGTCTATTTCCCACCGGAATTCACTTTCTGGCAGCAATCTTCGGTCTTTACTTCTCTTCAGGCGATTCACATCATTCCCTTCTTGTTGAGCCCTAACCTCATTTCTTATTCGGTCCAACCTTGTATGCCCACACATCCACCTCAGCATCCTCATCTCTACCACCTCCATCTCGCGTGTTTGGTTTTCTTGATGGCCCAACAATCTGTTCCATATAACAAGGCAGGTCTAACAGCAATCCTATACAATTTCCCTTTTAATTTAGTTGGGAACCTCCTATCACACAAAACCCCCGTAGCTGCTCTCCACCTACACTAACCCGCCTGGATGCGGTGTGTTACGTCATTATCTATCTCCCCATTTCTTTGTACATAGGATCCTAGATATTTGAACTTGGTAGCTTGTGGAACCACTTGACCTCCGATGGTGATCTGAGAGTCCCTGACGTCTCCAGCCCCACTGAAATCACAATGTAGATACTCGGTCTTCGAGCGACTAATCCTTAGTCCTTTATCCTCTAGAGCTACACGCCATTCTCCTAACCTTACATTGAGGCTCTTTTTAGTTTCATCAACTAACACAATATCATCTGCAAAAAGCATACACCACGGGACCGTCCCTTGAATCGACTTTGACAACTCATCCATGACGATCGCAAAAAGAAAAGGGCTCAAGGATAACCCTTGGTGGAGTCCTACTTCCACGGGGGAAGAAGACAGTATTCCCTACAGGCGCCCTAACAATAGTCTTTGTCCGATCATACATATCTGTAATTATGTCTATGTACCTCCCAGAAACCCCTCTGCTCTCTAAACTATCCCAGATCAGTCTACGTGGTACACTATCATATGCCTTTTCAAGATCAATGAAGACCATATGTAGATCCCGCTTCTTCTCCCTATACTTTTCCATCAATCTCCTTAAGATGTGAATTGCTTCTGTAGTTGATCTCCCTGGCATGAAACCAAATTGGTTTACAGTAACTTGGGTTTCTCTTCTAATTCTTGTCTTAATTACTCTTTCCTATAATTTCATAGTATGACTTAGTAACTTAATCCCTTTATAATTCCCACAACATTGGGCGTCTCCTTTGTTCTTGTATATTGGCACTATGAAACTACTTCCCCACTGATCTGGCATTTCTCCCGATTTGAAGATAAGGTTAAACAGGGTAGTTAGCCATTTAACTCCATCATCTCCCAGACATTTCCACACCTCAATTGGTACATTGTCTATACCCACCGCCTTGGCCCTTCCCATCTTCCTAAGAGCTGTCTTCACTTCACCCTGTGTGATACTTCGGCAGTAAAAATTATTCTGTTGTCTCCTTTGAGTAGTGTTGTTGATGTTTTGTTGTTGGTAAGTTCTCTCCCCGTTGAACAGATTGTGGAAATATTTTTGCCATCTCAAATTAACGTAAGCATCCTTGAGTAAAATTCGTCCATCCTCTCCTTTTATAAACTTCACTGATCCTAGGTCATGTCTCCTACGCTCCCTGGCTTTGGCAATCTTAAACATAGCATGTTCCCCCTCCTTTGTTTCTAAACTTTCATACATTCGCTTATAGGCCGTGTTCTTTGCTTCCGTCATCGCCTTCTTTGCCTCCCTCTTGGCCTTTTTGTATCCCTCCCTCAACCGTAGTCTCTCTTCCTCGTCCGTGCACTTTAGGAGATCCCTAAAACTCTCTTGCTTATCTCTTATTTTGGTCTGCACCTCCTCACTCCACCACCAGGACTCCTTATGCCCGCTTGACCTACCAGTCGTGACCCCTAGGGTCTCTTTCGCTACTTGAGTAATGGTAGTCACCATAGCTTCCCACATCTTGTTTGTGTCATCCCCTAGTCGAATCGACGTTACTGAAATGATCTTATCTTTGAATTCTTCAATTTTTTCACCCTTTAAATTCCCCATCGGATCATAGGTAAAGATTTCCTCCCCCTACAATCAGTTTTTGTCTGAAAGTTATATCTGCCACCAGTAAATAGTGTTGAGCCGCTGCCGTCTCCCGTGGTATAACCTTGCAGTCCTGCCACCATCTTCGATCTTCTCGTCTTGTCAAGAGGTATTCAGTTTGCGTGTGATGTCCCCCGCTACTGAAAGTTATCAAATGAGAGTCTCTTTTTCTAAAGAACGAGTTTAAAATGCTCAGGTCATCGACCACCGAAAATTCTAGGAGATCCCTACCAGGGTCATTTCTAACCCCAAAGCCAAAACCCCCATGTACCGACTGAAAGCCATCACTCTCCTTACCAATGTGGCCATTGAAATCACCTCCTATAAAAATTTTCTCTTGTCTAGGTATTGCCCTCACTACTATGTCTAGACAATCCCAAAACTCCCTCTTCTCCCAGTCCCCCAATCCAACATGTGGTGCGTACACGCAGACCACTGCCACTACCTTCTCACCTAAAACTAGTCTCAACATCATAACTCTATCGTTGTATCTAATCACCTCCACCACATTCTTATATACTTCCAAAGCCACTAGAAATCCCACCCCATTTTTTGCTTCATCTGACCCCGAATACAATAACTTATACCCATTACGCTCATCCCCTCTTTGCCCCTTCCACCTGGTCTCTTGAAGGCACGTTATCTGTACTCTTCGCCTTTTAAGTGCATCTACCACCTCCAACAATTTACTATTATGAGTACCTACATTCCAAGAGGCTATTGGCAAACTATACCCCCTTTCATTTCCCTTGGCTGTACCTCTCGTCCTTGGACACGATCTCACTGAAAAAAGTTATAACTTCTAAGATCTATGGTTGCAACTAGTCATAGGAAAACTTAAGATCACACAAGTAGCCAATAATTTGATAAGACAGCTAATGTAAAACCCACATTCGACAACACAATATACACAATGAGTAATAATCAATAATTGTTAAATAACGAGATCACACAACAATCATACACTGACAATCCAACTCGTGAAAACACCCAAGTAGACGAAAATATACGTATCATTGTAACAACACCAACATTAATAATATAATAATATATTAGCAATAAGGTAGTTATTATTATTATTGGTATAAATATAATTATTATTAGAGCGGTAATGAAACCAGAGAGAAAGCACCTGGTTGTTCGGGAACAGCGTGCCACCGGAGTTGTCGGCAAAACTGAGGTTGCCAGAAAAGGTTAGGTTTGTTCCCACTTGAAACTACTCCTGCAACATAGCCCCTTGACCATTAATTTACGAGTTCTTTAAGGTTTAACTTAAAAGTCAACTGTTTTGGTTGATCATCATCTTCCTCATGTTTTACGAGTAAGTTGTAAGCATAAAGTTGTGTAGTTTAATCTAATTAACAAAAGCATTCTATTCATTTTACTTATCGGAGGGGTTTTGCTAGTCAATTGTGGTTTAACCCGCTTAGGGTTGTTAAACATTAAAATTGGGATTTCAATCACATTAAGTTTTGATCAAAATTGGCTTTCTCTCCAGTTAAGTTTTTTTTTTTCGTTTTCATATTTTAAAGCTGCTGAACTCAAACCTGGTCTCGAGTTACTGTTCGGACTCAGTACGTATAAAACTCGCTTAAATCTCGTTTTTGTCATAAGTTGAGCACCGTAATGAATATTAATATTATTCCAGTTGGATTCTTCTAGGTTTTAATGATATTTTCACGTATTAAATTTATAGGCTGTTTAATGTTGGATCAGTCAGCTCACTTATTTTATTCTTATTATCGCGTTAGCTCGCTTAATCACAAAGGTGAGTAATCACATCCCCTTTTTCTCTATTTTGTTTTGGGGATTTATGCATACACAAAACTCAGGTTTATTTAATTACTCAAGTACATTATCAACTATATTCCATTATTTGCATATTGTGATATTGCTCGATTAGTTGTTACATGCTATTTGACTATGTGTTTATAGTTTTATGGTTGGTTAGTATCTCATCCTCATCCTCATCCTTATAATATGATCATACGCTGTCAGAGTCGCTCATTATCTATTTGATTCGGGTGAAAAGACAACATTTGTTTAATTGTTATGTTAGTTGAAGTAATGCATATTATCGCAAGGAATTGTTGGTTTTTGTATATGTTTATATTTCAAATTGTGATTACTTTCTCAACATTATATTGTTAAATATATCTATTTTTACACATATCGCAGGTTGTACATGGATGATTGAAGTAAAGTTTGAAGACACTAGTTATACCTTAAGATTTAATAAAACAATGAACAATTTCTTTTGCTTTAAGCTTGACGTAATGCTTTGATTTATTTTGATTTTGTGAACACTTGTATACTTTGATATCAATAAATTAATTAGTTATTGTCACTATAATTTTGAGCTATGATACAAGTATTGTCGCTCCCCGAAATGTTCTACCATTAGGTTGGCGTGTGACAACAGATCAGGATACTGATGATCTAAAAAGGCGGTTAAAGAAAGTGTTTGGAAGCTGGGTGAATTCTGATGATGAAGAGGATGAAGGTAAGAAGAAGAAGAGACAATCTGATAAGGTTGTTCCTAGTAAAGCCGGTGGTAGTAGTGCTGGTGGTTTCGGTGTTGGTGATGCGGTTGTTGTTGGAACTATTACTGGTGGTGAAAGTGTTGAAGGAGAAGATGAAGACAGTGATCATGAGGAAGAGGAGATGGAAAAATGTGAGATTGGAGATAATGATGATGAGTCTGATGATGACTCTGACGATGATAATAATGATGGAAATAATGATGGAGGAAATGGAGGTGATGGTGTTGGTGATAGTAGCAAAATGGGGATCAATCTGCTCCATTTGATGATGTGTCACGTGAGGATACCACTACTGATGATGCTGCAAAGAAAATAATAGATCGGGATGCGGAGCTTGACCAAGACTTTCACTCTATCTTTGATGTTGATTCTTTGACATGTACTAAAGTGAAGGTAAAGGAACCAGGGCTTGACTTTGACTATGAGAATGATTATCTTAATTATTCGTCAAATCCGGATACTCCAGAGCCGGAAGTCAGAGATCCTACTCAAGCTGCTGCTAATGATCAAATCTCATATACTGCTACTGCTGAAACTGATCAAGTGCCAAAGCCAAGAAAGAAGAAGTGGTACTGCGTTAATAAAAGTGGCAGTGTCCCTTGCAGGAACTACCCTTATCATGACGACTCTCTCATCCTATACTTCAAATGGCATGTTGGCAGCGAGTCTTGGGTCACCAGGCGAGCAAATGGCGACATCACATACATGCAATACACTGAAATGCATACGCTGTCTGAACTTGATATGAATTTCTTTAGAAGAGCAGCCGGTGATGGAGTAGGTGAGAAAATATTAGAAGGTTGGTTCAAGCGGCATCTACACAAACAATCAAAGGATGACAACCCCAACTTCAAGCTCAATAAGGGGAAGACTTACAAGCATCCGACTGAGATTGATCCTGTTACTGGGAAGGAAAGAAAAGCTTGGAGGTATAATATTCGTAAAGAGGGGTATGAAATCTATCATGGAGAACTATTTCCGCGTAACACTTTACGTGACTTCATTGTATGGGAGTTTAACAATGAAACGGGGGAAGTAGTGATTTGCTGCAAGTTCATGCACCCTCTCTGTGTGTTTGATGAAGCTGTACAAGTCTCCCATGCATACACTCATAAATCCTGGAAAGGAAAAGACTGATCTTATAGTTGAGACATTCAACAAGTTCGTTCATCATCTTGTTGAAGATCAACTAGGAGATGATGGTTGCCTTGTGTATGAGACTGATTGAAGACGGAAGCTACAACAAATACTAAAAGACTAGAGGGAGATTGTAGAGCCCATTTTGTATATTAAGTCTTTTATATGTGTTAGTTAACTTGAGATTGCATTTAATATGCTTTCATTTGTCTTGCTTGTATATTTAGGCCCGAGGCCTTGTAACACGAAACCATTGGGCTGTAAATAATGAAGAAGGCATGACATGACTTCACCTATAAAGGCGAAGCATGCACATGCAATATTACGTTTTGCAAAATATTTCTCTCTCTCTAACCTTATGCTTTCAACCACTCCATACTTTCCTTATACAGAAAATAACACAAACACACTACAAGATCCGAGATCTAGCTCGGTTGTAGGTGACTTCCACTACCCTACGGCTTAGATTGATCCAAGATCGTGTTGTAAGATCCGGTTTAGAAACCTATAAAGAGCAACACCAAAACCCAAAGTTCAGTAAGATTGTAAGGCATAACTTTCGTACACATAAAACCCACTATACTTACCATTTCTAGGCGTTTAACAGAGGAGGAATGTCAAAGTAGGAGTGAAGGCCGGAGGCATGCATGAAGAAAACCATTACCAGAAAAGTGAGTTGGATGACAAATGTGGTTATGTGAATGACGACCATCGATTGACAAGCATGAGAGATTATATGATGAATGGAGTGTCACACGGATAACAAACGCACCTTAGTTTGACAAAGAAGACAAAAAGAAATTATAGAAACCATTTATTGATTTTTTTTCTTTTTCACTAATTTAAACATGAATAACCTTTTTGTACGCAATCTTTTTTTTTCCTTTAACTAACATTGTAAAATCGAACATTTTATCCATGATTAATTTTCTATTCAATCACTTTTTCTAAAGTGTCATGAGCTGAATGCATATAACGTAGTGTAAGAATATAATTAAAAAGGTGTGTCAATATTTTGCAACAACTTGTTAGAATTTTATAACGTGATGTTAGAAATTTATAAAGTTTACCCAGTTATTTATTAGTTTTGCCCAAAAATTTTTTATGAACGGAAAAACCAAACGCTTTCACATATCTATTTTGACACATGACGACTAGTAATTCCTCTTTAAACTTTAATTTAAAATATAGAAAAATAAAACAAGTGAGCATGATGTTTATAATTAAATGAAAAAAAATGAGTTCATATTTGTTTGTCGAACGAAACCATTTGCTTATGCTCATTCATTTTATTAGATAAGAAAACATAAACGAAGTTTTCACCAAACAATTCAAACCTAATATTTCCATTTATATTTTCACTAAATACATATGATAGCCGTACAACACGTGTGAAGTATGAATTAAAATTCTGTTACACCCTACACTATTTATATAATCACTCATGCTTAATAAAAGATATTAGTTTAATAACATATAAAACTAAAAGTATAGGGTGTCAATACGACATTTAGCTTCCTCCAATCTCTAACCCGTCACATTGGTTTTCATCTGACATCTATTATTATATTATCATCACCCATCACCCTTTCAACCACCCTAATGAAGATCCAATGCGATGTATGCAACCAAAGCGAGGCCTTGGTGTACTGCTCCGCCGACGAGGCTGCCCTGTGCTCCGGCTGCGACCACCGTGTCCACCATGCCAACAAGCTCGCCGGAAAACACCTAAGATTCTCCCTCCTGGTACCTAAAGACACTCCAGTTTGTGATATTTGTCAGGACAAAAAGGCTTTCTTGTTTTGTCAACAGGATAGAGCTATATTATGCAAAGATTGCGATTTGGCGATTCACAAAGTCAACCAGCATACACTAAACCACAGCCGGTTTCTTCTAACCGGTGTTAAGGTGTCTCCCACGAGTTCTGTTTATTCTCCTCCGCTGACAAAAGACGATGGTGCTGCGGACAAACAAAAGAAACCAGTCTGTTCTATGATTATGAACCAGACTAGTGTTAAAACTCCATGCTGCCATGGTTCCACCACTAGTAGCATATCGGAGTATTTGATTGAGACACTTCCTGGTTGGCATGTTGAAGATTTTCTTGATCCTCCTCCAATATTCTCTAAGGTCTATAATTTCTACTTAATCAGTATTATATACACAATCTATCAGTATTTTTGTTTATCGAGTTAAGTTTTGTATAATTTTCATTCAATCAATAGGCCAACTTTTTTTTAAACAAATATAGCGCATTTATTTAATAGTAAATAAAAAAGAAGTTAAGTTCTATCGAAAGTCATGTGTTATAAGTTTTATTATATAAACCGTGTTTTTGTTATTAATTAAAAGAAAACAAACATACACAGTGAAATCTTACACGTACAAATTTGTTCTGTTAGTAACTGGATTAGAGATTACAGGTTGGTGACAAGGATCCAGGGTCAATTTGGGGTGAGGATCTATTAGATGGAAGCTTCAATAATTCCCTCTCACAGGAATCAATGGGTATATGGGTTCCACAAGCACCACCACCACCGGCAGCTGCGCCGTCACCCCACACTCATGTTCTTCCACAGTTTGAACCGAGTTCATATATGGGATTTGGAGATCAAACAATTAACGGATCATCACTTTCATTTGCTCAAAATAACTACAACAATATTAATAATATCACAACCGGCACAAAGTCTAGCAGAAAGTGGGCATCAGATAATGAAAATTGCTTCACGGTGCCTCAGATCAGTCCATCTTCAATGACCTCCAAGAGATCAAGAACACTTTGGCATTAACTCCGTTTAAGATTTTTGTTGCCTTTTTTTATTAATTTTTTTTTTTGTATTTTGTTTTTTTTTGTTATTATGTTGTGTATTGTTCTTTGATTTTCAACTTGTTTTGTTTATTCCTGATGGATCTTGGTTCTCCATCTGGCTTTCTGTTTCTTAATAAAATAAACGAAAATCAAGGTCGTGCATGTGGATCCAGATCGAATGATGTGATAAGTTCATAATTGACTAGTTTGAGGCATGTGTATTACACGGTTAATTGATGAAAATTTTAAATTTTAATCATTTAATGAAATAAAGTCAATAAAATAATCATATATTGTTAATACAATTATAATTTACATTAAATTACAGAAATTACATAATTAAGATTACACAAATATGTTACAAATAAGTAATAATCTGTTAATGTTAATAAATGAATCGGTTAGGATTTATATTTAATAAAAAATATTGAATTAATTTATTGAAATGGCTTAAAAGACAATGATCATATATTAAAATTGGTTGAAAAAAAATATGAGGATAGCTAAGAGATTAACAAGTGATAAAAGTGGTAGTATTTTATTAGAGTAGATAGATTTGATTATTTTGAAGAATATGATTTTTAAGTAGTAGTAATTATTATTATTTTTTTATTATGAGTGCTGCCTGTACTATTAAATATACTTAATATATGACAGCTTTGCCATACAATTTTAAATATATATAGTAATGAATTTTTGGGAAAAAAAAGGAATTAGTGAGCTGTCAAAAACTTAAAATATCAAACAATTTGTTTTGAGTGATATTATTAAATTCGATGCATATAATTGAGTTAATCTAAAATAGCTTTAATTACTTTTTTTTTTTGATATTAAGGAGAAAAGTTAAAAGAGTTGATTGATATCCGGTACCTAATTCTTTAGTATTATCTCTAATCAGTATTAATTAAACGTGTTTAATCTTTTCTTTGGATCATGAACGGGAGCCGTAGAGTACACATCGAGTGAGAAAATTGATAATGGTTTAACTTCGGGGCTGTTTGGTAGTCTCTTAACAGTCATTAAGAGGCTACCTCTTAATGGTTTATAACATCTAAATGGTTAAAAGAAAGCATTAAGTCTGAATGGTTAAGAGGCTACATTTTAATGGTTACCTCTTAACCATTTAGACTCAAGGCTAACTATTAACCATCAAAAGGTTATGAGTCATTAAAAAGTAGCCTCTTAATGACTGTTAAAACTTAAGAGGCTAACAAACAGCCCCTTCCTTAACTTCCGTCTAGTTTGGGCGTTTTTTGTTTTGCACGTAAGCATATCTATCATTTTGTTAGCGGTTTCTTTTTCATGTTCTTTTTTGACTTCTTGTGTCTTGTAAGTTGTCTCATTTTTAGTACTAATATTTTGGTCTTTCAAATAAAAAAAAAGCAACAAGTTGGAGTGGACATTTAGAGGGTGTTTGTTTTTTTCAGAAAAGATCTTCTTGACTTTTGTTACCTGCGCCGTGCAGACCATAAACAGACATTTAAGTCTGCAGAGTGTAGGGCTGTTTCACAAGTCGAGCCAGGGTGTTTTCGAGCTCGGACTCGAAATTAAACGAGGTAACTTAGTTAGGCTATAGCTTGATTTTGAAGTTAAACGAGCTTAAGATCGAGTTAACGAGCCGAGCCAAAGTCGATTTTGACTCGGTTACAAAAATGATCCAAATCAGCTCAGAATGTTTCAAAATCAACTTTTATAGCTAGTTTTAATCGAGCTTTTTTCAAGTGAGCCACGAGCCCGAGCTTCGAGCCTCGAGCTTTTTAAACAGCCCTAGCAGAGTGTTTGTTTTTTTAAAGACTTTTCATTAAAAAAAAAGATTTGCGCACACTCTTCTTGTTACAAACCTGGACCAATTGCTTTTAGCATCTTCTAGTATTTTCCTTATTTCATATCCCGCTTCTATTTCCTCAAACCCTAGCAACTCCAAACACCTCTCTCCTCCACAATCATCCCCCACCCACCCACCTCCGTCGCACCTCCAGGGTTTTATCATATTTTATTGATGTTTTTCTATACTTTCTTCATGTATTGAATCCCATTTATTTTGATTCTAAGTGATCATATATTATTATCGTGTGTTATGCCACTTTAGTTTAGAAGATTTTTTTCAAAGTGAGTTGTTTATTGCAATGTTTTAAAAACCGGTATTTTACACATACCGGATTTGGTTCAAAAATGGTACAGCCGGTTGAACCGGAATGTACCGAGAGGTTAAACCGGGTTAAATATTTACCTTGTAATTTCATATAAATATACTTTCAACTCAAAAAAATAACCCAAAAGTATATTAATAAACATCACGATTGAACCAAATATCACACATGAACAATGGTCGAGTCAGATAGAAATTTATACTTTGTATACGAAATTAGTCAATTACAAAAGATGTAAATAAACCAACATGGATTTGCATGATACAAAATTGGTTGATTAACCAATCGTCATTTATCGTGTTTACTTGTTTCAATTTTATTCGTTATGTTAAAAGTCATTTTTAAAAATATGGGCCACAAAAGAATATCAAAAATCTTTTGGATTTAAAACCGGTTTGCCGGTTTAAACCGTTATTTTTTTTAAAAACCGGCGGTACGATGTTCTAGCAAACCCCCCAAAAATACCGTGCTCTATATACCGTTGGCCTTACGAAAATCCGGTATAACCGGTTCAACCGGCCGGTACGTACCGGTTTTTAAAACACTGGTTTATTGTTTAGATCATATCTACATGAATCCTTTTTATAACTTGAGTATTGTTTGTAGGTATAGGATATACCATTTTGCTGCACTTGTTCAATTATTATTTCTTTTTTGTTGCACTTGTTTAATTATTATTAGTTTTTGTTGAAGAAAGTTTGTAGAAAGTTTAGGTATAATAAAAGTTTGTAGCCTGTAGAAGTTCTTGTAGATACAGTTTTCTTTAAAACCCAGCAAACCATATCAAGCTTGATAAAAGTCAACTCGATTGAGGTGGGCAATTCTCTATCTTGGGTTTGTGTTAATAACTGTATTTTGGACGGTTGGAATTCATGGTACGATCGAAAGTGAACTAAATTAACCATTTATATTTTTTATTGAACGGAAAGTCTAAATGTTCAAAACAAAAATTTAACCTAAAAGTTACAATAATCCTAATGCACTCTCAACACTCTTTTCCGTGTATATTTTTTTTTGCATAAATTAGAACCCTTGATCTTTCACTGAACGTAGCAATTGCCTCTACCTGTGAGCTAACAAGATGAATTATGTGGCTATATGAATGCGACTGCTTTATAACTAAATCATCAATGTCCTTTTTAAAAAAAAAATATCTTATACAGTCTACCTAATAATACGACTACGTCTATTATTAGAAGGTAGTGGAATCATTATCATGTACTTACTCTTTTTTTATTCATGTATGTCTTAATCTCATTACTGTAGGCCAAGCGCATGTCATACGCGACCAACAATTGCGTCCATAAGTTGTAAGCTTATGTATATCATAGAAAAACGTGCATTTGATGGTAATTAGCTCATGAAAGTTAAATATATTTCTTTGACTCGTACATTCTTCGTTTCCCTTGCGTATCTAAGATGAAAATGACAGCGCAATACGTCGGTTGTCTATAAATAGCATGAAATTTTGACAATGAGTATCACTAAAGATTACTCATTCAAACACATATATAAATAGAGTAATAAAGGTTATTTATAAGTAAGAAATAGCTATTCATGCAAGTGGTGTTAGGAAACTTTAGTAATCTGTCATATAACACTAGTGTTGCTATGTAACTTGATGTATACACGAAACCTCACAGAAAATGGTGGGGCCTACACTAAGTTTAGGGCTCATAGAGGATAGGTTGTTCACTTTGATCCACTAGCATTAAATGACTACTGCTACATCATATGCAAATAACTAAAACGGTGGGACAAGTGTTCACACGTTTTTGTCATATCACACACGCACTTCTCGCCACAAAGACGATACTCCAATCAAAACAACTCACATTTCTAAAGGGTTATACATTTAGTGGCGGAGCCATAAATTTCTTTTTGTGGGTTCGGGTTTTTCGGCACTCGATTTTTTTTTCGGCGTAAAGTTTTCGAGCTTAAATGGGTCGGGTCGGATCAGTCCTTCATTCAAACAAATAAAATACAATGTCACCATCATAACAAAAGCACACCGTTAACCCTCAATAATTGGTCGCCACTCTTTTAAAAAAACTATAAATATCCCCTAAATGCATAAAATTCAAAACAAACTAGTAAGCAACATTCAACACATAATTTTATTCAAACATAACTGTAAACAAAAATATAAATATAATTGTAATTATAAATGATAATTAACATATATAATCAAACAAAAAGTAAAAACTAACCTTGTATATGTTCTTACTCATACTTGGTTTGACCATTTAAAATTCAAAATCAAAGAAATAGTCATTGTGAGGTACATATCGAATGATCGATTGAAACCTTAAACGCTTGAAGCAATCAAAGAAAAAGTCAATTGATCGTTGTTGACCCGCTTAAAGAATCTTTTAATTAAATTGAGTGACTAGCACCTTGACAAATAAATACAAATAAATTATAACCCTATATAATAACATTATATGAATATTTTATTTGAATCCAAGAATACACTTAAATACTCCATTTATGCTATATATAATAATATAATATGGTCATATGGATATTTTTCTTTGTTTCTTTTCAACTAAAAAAAACTTTTAAAACTAATCAAGAGGAGTGAGGAGACGAGGAGTAAACAAAAAAAGATACACAACTGGTAAATAATGAAGGAGATTAGATGAAGTTGGGAAGAACAATGAAGTCTGAATGAGGAGAACTAGGCAATCGACAAGGCGGCAATTGGCGGGCGATTGCCCGATTGAAGAAGGTAGAAGGGGCCAGGAGGTGATACCCTGACCTCGATACTTTAGATAAGAAAGAAATTGAATCGTCGTATGTCATTGCTTCTTCTTCTTCTTCTTCTTCTTCTTAATTTCTATTTAGGTATTTTTTTAAGATTGTTAGTTGGGTTGGGCTTATAAACCCATTTTATTATTAACTTTGGGCTTTTTTATGGGTTTGAATATTTTTTTAAAATGATACTGGGTTCGTTCGTCGAAAAAATATGGGTTTGCTCGTAAACACGTATATATGGACTACAAATAAAACCATAAAAATATCGGGTTCGGCCGAACCCGGTCGTATGTCGTGGCTCCGCCACTATGTACATTGTCAACACTAAGGGTCTGTTTGGTATGAGGTAATAAAATGGACGACGAAATGGAATAGACGTGGTAATGGAATGAGTTATTACCATTCCAATACGATGTTTGGTTACTACATTGGAATGCAATGAATGATTACTTTGCGTTGTTTGGTAGGTAGGAAAAAAAGAAAAAGTAAAACTAAAATGGTAGTGAGTGGCGGTGGGAGGTAGGTGGCGGTCGTGGCATTGGTGGGCAGTGATAGTGGTTGGTGGTGGGCGACTGTGACATTTGAGTCAAAACAAGGTACACCTCAACATGTATTTACCGATTAAACAAATAAACGCCTTTTGCATAACAAACGAACGATTAACCGAACGAGTGATATACAATCTATACAAGCTAAAATATTAGAAATATGGTCTTAGTTTGATAGCAAACAAGTTAAAACGAAAATATGCTCGTTTAACTACCCGCTATAGATTTAAACTCAAAAGATAGTTACAAACCAAGCATTGTATCATCCGTTAAGCCGAAAAAGACTTACCAAACACTTATTTGAAATGTTTTAAGTGATCCGTGAAAATATTTTTGATTTTTACAAACATATAGTATGTTTTTATAATTTTACACAAAACTAGCGGAAAAACACTCGTTTTCACGCT
Organism: Bidens hawaiensis; assembly: GCF_021521415.1. Lineage (NCBI taxonomy): Eukaryota > Viridiplantae > Streptophyta > Magnoliopsida > Asterales > Asteraceae > Bidens > Bidens hawaiensis. Next base: position 2,038,166 of record NW_027491168.1, read on the forward strand.
GTTTAACGCACCCGATAAGTTTTTCGCGCCAAAAACCGAACCCGAACTAAATTTGGACCGGGATTTTCGTATTTGGGCTGGAGAAACCAGATCATTGGGCCAAAACAGCCCAAAGGGGGCCCATAAGGAATCCCGGCCGCAGCCGCCACCCCCCCCTTTTTATTCTTTCACATTTAAACTAGATCCAAGACATATCCAACATTATTTCTTGAAAACTCTGGATACAAACTCTGCTCCAGCCAGAAAACCTTCAAACCCTAAGGTAAGGGGCTTAAATAAGTAGCTTTTATACTTGTCTAAACTTGTTTAATACCATAAAAACATGTCTTGGTTACTAAAAATCATTCCTAACCGTGTAAAAATCCTAAAAATAGTCCATAAACATGTTTTGATCATAAACACGGTAAGGAACCTGTTTTAACAGTTTTTTTGGCCATAAACACGGATTAAAGGGTTTTAACGACGTTTTTACGGTTCAAAAGTTCGTTTTTGTGCATTAGCCGAAACCCTAACTTAAGGGCTGTTATGTTGATGAAATATTGCTTGGTTTGTGATATAGGACTTGTACCTAGCTTTCTTAGAAGCACAAGAACCTGAAAACTTGATTAAAAGGTCGGAAACGAGCCAAACCCGCTAAGGTAATGCCGAAACACTCGCTTACGGGCTATTTAGGTTAAGGTTGTGATGTTAATATTTTTAGGACTTGAAATATTTTGCAGAGACATCAGGGACCATGTCAATGAGTCCCTGTTCAAATTTGGGTATTTTTCAACCATCCGAGAATATTTGGCGAATTTATTACCGAATTGGGACGTTTATTTGGGAAAAATAGCTAAAATACTTCAAAAATTATGAAATTTTTCTGGGAACTCATATTTGATGTATTTTGATTACATATGAGTTTTGGGATCATTTGGAGAAGTTTAAAGGTGTTTTGTTTATTTGCGTTCATGTGAATTTTTACAGCCGAATTTGGGCCGAAAAGAATATTGCACGAGCTTTTTACATTCTGGAATTGATACAGGTTGTTTTGGGACATGATTTGAGTATTCAAAAATTTTTGTAGAATTTTTGGAAATTTTTTGGGGTAAACGGACGATTTTCAGACGAAATATAGCTAATAAAATGAATTTTTATAAATTAATAAATCAGTAAATAAATTCCAGAAATATTTTTATAAAAATCTACATATTTTAATTGATTAGTGGTTAAATTTTCATAATTTAATGATTAACGGTTAATTAATTATGCTAATCTGAATATTAAACAAATTCAGTTTTTATAAAAACCGGCAAGTTCGCGAATAGTGAGTCTGCGAGAATATCAAAACACCAAGAGTGATCAAAAATCATATTTTTGGACTAATTAAGTAAAAATGAACTTTTCTATGAGAACCCTGGACAATCCGAGTGGATTGTGCGCGTTTCTTCTCAAATCAAACTGAATAAACGGAAACGGGCCCGTGGCTAATCCGGGACCCTAATAGGTGATCTTCTTTATAACTTAATCATGTTATTAACCAATACATTTACCCAAGCTTATTTTCCCATAACTGCTTTCTAAACGCGTAAACGAGCAACTTGGCCCAGCTGGGAAAACGGGAGTTTGAGCCAAGTTCGGTTTTAAGTATTAGAAATTGAACAACATCACAACCTAAGCCTATTGCCACTTTCGGGGTGTTCCAGCTACACCCAGATTAGTTATACAGCCCAGTTTAGTATTGAGATTATAATAATATTAAAATATTGATTATAGGAACTACTGATAACGGACTGAACAAACCACGAGTTGATACAGTACTGAATATCTACTAAACCGTGAGTCTCATGACCCCACTTTTAAACTGTTTTACGAACTTTTGGGGTGAAAAGCATGTTTGATTACATATACATACCTGAAACATGTACTTATGTGAATTATCTAAGTGCTAACACACGAAAGTCCCCACGATCACAGTGATTAACTTCGAGCCGGTGGCTTGTGAATAGTACTATTGGTTTGACAAACCCAAACGGAATCGGCCTGGTTTCCGTGTCACATAGCGCCGTTTGCACATGACCATATTTATACAAACAGGCTTTGTAGTGTTAGACATAGCTACCGGGGCATGTTGTGGGCGGAAGGGGAGCCACAGTGGTTGATTGAGCGTGGGAAATGGATGCACGCAGCACATACAGTCAAGGCTTCAGTGTAGCTTAGCATAATTACATCATTTATATACATACATACTTATTTCATGATTACAAGTGTTAACTTGTGAATACTCATTACTGTTTTCTTGAAACTCGTGAAACTCACCAACTCTAGTAGTTGACCCGTTTTAAACTGCTTTTCAGGTGTACCTAAATCGGAGTAATTTGGTGATCTGTTACTTGCCTGAAGTGTGTGGTCGATGCTATGTGAATAGAAGCAAGGGTGTTAGTAGTAAGAACATTTAGTTAACGAATTAGTTTCGTTTGTACCACCTAGATTGTAAAACAATGATAGAACAAAGAAATGTAATATATTGTAAATTAGTTTGTAATGTTTCTTTATAAACAATATGTTGATACCAGAGGTGTCTGTTACATTCCCGTTTTACGCTTCCGCATTGTGCTAGTCGGGGTGTGACAGAAGTTGGTATCAGAGCCATTGGTTATAAAGGATTAGGTTATCCTTTAGGGTACCTAAAATATAACCGTAGGCTCGATTAACTCTGGGAAATAATTAAATAATAAATTAATATTATATAATGATGGATGCCGGGATGAACTTGTAGGGCAAGTGAGTTATTGTGGTCCGAAATATAATAACAGACTTGCTTGTACGAGGGAATTCAGGGAGAAATCGCAGAACGTGTGGTTAGGTAAAAGTGGCAACATATGTGTATAAAAGGTAATGGGAAAGTATATATATATGTAACACTCATACGTGTTTATGTGGAACAAGGTGTATGAATACGTGTACGTACGATACTGTTGATGACGGTAAAGTTTACTATGAATATTATATTCATTTATATTCAATATTGATTTAAATAATAATTAAAATTTTAATAAAACTAATATTATATTCTAATATAATTAATATTAAACTTGGTTTAATTAATTAATCTCTTTGACAATAGTTAGCGCTAGTAATAGTTATTATTCTTATAACTAACCTTTGTGCAGAGTCATGTCAAGGAATAACGAGTACGTACCGGAAGAAGAACCGGTAATCTCTGTTGAGGAGGATCCAGAGGAGGAATCTGAGGAGGATCCAGAGGAGGAATCTGAGGAGGATCCAGAAGAGGAGGAACCGAAGGAGGAGGAGGAAGAGGTGGAAGAAGAAGTTATTTGTAGAGAGCTACCTAGGAATGTGCCTGATCTGTCCGGCTACAGATGTGATAGTTATCCACCTAGGTCACCACGCAGAGATCTAGACGAAGTTAACAGTCAGTATCGTTCACCTGCTAGAGTAGCCAGATTACCCACTCCACCCATTCACCTGTCGCCGACGACTTCAGCTACTGCGCGAGTCCGGCAGACTGCTCGTATTCGGGTAACCCCGATTGACCCTACCTCGATTCCATTCAGATCTACCCACGACCGGGGAGGACCTTCACGCCCTAGGACAGACACTTCATCTTCTCGTTCGTTGAGTATACCTACCCCTCGCCCTGACCTCCCAAACGCAGGAAACAACTCTTGGATGGCTGTCCTGACTGACCGTGTGATAGACCACTCGATAGCCATAGCTAACATTAACCAGGAGAGGAGGGACGTGACCCAGTACTTATCGACGTTACATCAGATAGTACTGAACTTGCAGCAGTCAGATGCCTACCACCACTGGTGTTTGGATAGGGTGACAGTTCGGCTGTGGAACTGTTACTGGGTGATTACGGTGCTGTTATTTTTATGTTTGTGGTTAGCCTATCGTCTGTATGGATAGATGCGGAATATTACAATTATGTGTACATGATCTTTTGATACCCCATCTATGTATATAGTAGTATGTTATGTTAATATGGGGCACAACTTTGTACATTATTACAAGCACTGACCCTTTTAAGGTTAAGTCTAACAGTCACTTAGTGACAGATTTTGATATATACATGCAAGCACTGGCCTTTATCAGGCTAAGTCTATGTACCTTTTATTATCAATGTACATAACAATTTGTGAAATGTTAGTATGTTATCTGGTTTACCTATACAACATTTATTGTGATTACTATTACATAGTGCCATAGACTGGAATTAGTACTAATTGGCTTATATTTGTTTATCATTATAGAATGGCCCCAAAGAAAGCAAACCCTATGACTGAGGCAGAAATAGCCGAGATGATTGCTCGGCAAATGCGGGCAGTAATTCCGCTTATTGTAACACAAGTAACTGCCGGCGTAAACGCAAATATGCAAACAAACCAACAACAAAACAATAATGCTCCCCCAACCAACAATGAAACAGTTACAAATAACAATCCCCAACCTAATACAGATACCACTACCAATGCAAATAATCCCCCACCGAACCCAAGCAATGAAAATAACAACCCTAATCCCCCTCGAAGGGAATATTCGATCAAAAACTTTATGGCCTATAAACCTATTGATTTCAAGGGCACTGAAGGGCCAAACGGATTAATCAAGTGGATTGAGAAAACTGAATCTGTTCTCAATATTAGTAATTGTCCACCGGAAAACATAGTCAACTATGTTGCTTCTACTTTCACTGATCACGCATTAATGTGGTGGAACACTACGGTACAGATAAAAGGTCAAGATACGGTGAATCGCATGACATGGGCTGAACTCAAAACACTGATGCTGGAACATTTCTGCCCAAGGAACGAAATTCAAAGGTTAGAACATGAACTTTGGAGTTTAGAGATGAGAGGAGCGGATCATTTGGGATACACGAACCGCTTCAATGAATTGGCTCGCTTAGTACCATGGTTAGTAACTCCTGAAAATAAACGAGTTGAACGTTATATTTGGGGTTTGGCCCCGGAAGTGAGGAGTTTGGTGAACTTTGTGGGTCACACTTCGTTCGAGAATGCCGTGACTCAGGCCGGCATCGTAACTTTCGACTTGGTAAGAAGCGGAGTGTTGAGAATGGCCGGGAATCATCAGGTATGAAACGAACTGACTATGGGACGAGAGCACAATGAGGACAATCAAGCAAACGTGCACGTCCGACAATCAGAAATTATGCTATAACTGGTTCCGATACGAAGCAAGACAAGTATAAGGGACCCTTGCCAAAGTGTGACATATGTAATTACCATCATGTGGGAGAGTGCAGATTGCCGATATGCCATAAATGTGGTTGAACTGCGCATTATGCCCCTAATTGCAGGGCAGGTGCAGAAATTGTGAGCCGACCAATTCAAACAACTCAACCTCGTCGTCCACCGCCACCGAGACCTCAGCCAATCCGCCAACAACCTATCCAACAAACTTCAACCGCAGCAACCTACCGTGCCTGTTATGAATGTGGTAGTACAGATCATATTAGAAGAAACTGCCCCAAGTTGAATCTAAGAGCAGTTACTAGACCAAACCAAGCATCGACTTCAAGTGCGTCTCGGGGACGCGCGTTCATTATCGGGTCTGGAGAAGCACGACAAGACCCGAACGTAGTAACAGGTACATTTGCTGTTTCTGATCAATATGCTTCTGTGTTATTTGATACTGGTGCCGATAGAAGCTTTGTTTCCACTAATTTTGTATCCTTGGGTAACATGCCAGTTAGTGAACTAACAAATCCCTATACTATAGAATTCGCTAACGGTAACTCTATAACTGTCAGCCAAATAGTCAAAAACTGTTCCATCATTCTTAATGAACACCCATTCTTTATTGACCTACTCTCGGTAGAGTTAGGAAGTTTTGATGTTATTGTCGGCATGGACTGGTTAACCAAGTATAAGGCGGAGATTGTGTGTAACGACAAGACAGTTAAAATTTCCTTTTCGAATGGTGAGGTGATTGTAGTACAAGGAGAGAAGTCTTGTTCCATATTACCTCTCGTGTCTCATCTCAAAGTGTTGAAATGTTTACGCCAAGGTTGTATGGCATTTTTGGCAAACGTGACTATAAAGAACCCTGATGAGAAATGCATAGAAGAGATTCCCGTTGTACGTGAAAACCCCGATGTCTTTCCTGACGATTTACCCGGATTACCACCGAACCGACAGGTTGAATTCCGCATAGACTTAATTCCAGGATCAGCCCCTATTGCTAAGGCACCTTATCGATTGGCACCCTCTGAAATGCAAGAACTATCCAACCAGTTACAGGAATTGTTAGATAAGGGTTTCATTCGTCCTAGTTGTTCTCCTTGGGGAGCACCGGTATTATTCATAAAGAAGAAAGATGGAAGTTTTAGAATGTGCATCGATTACCGGGAATTAAACAAAGTTACCATCAAGAACCGATACCCTCTTCCATGAATAAATGATTTGTTTGACCAATTCCAAGGGGCAAACTATTTCTCGAAATTTGACCTTCGATCCGGTTACCATCAAGTTAAGATTCAAGAGGAAGACGTGTCTAAAACGGCGTTCCGAACTCGTTATGGCCACTACGAATTCTTAGTTATGCCGTTCGGACTGACTAATGCTCCCGCAGTTTTCATGGACCTTATGAATCGAGTTTGTAAACCGTACCTCGACAAATTCGTTATCATGTTTATTGATGACATTTTGATATATTCGAAAACCAAGGAGGAACACGAGCAACATTTACGAACTATCTTGGAGCTGTTGAAGCAGGAAAGGTTGTATGCCAAGCTGTTAAAATGTGAATTTTGGCTACAAGAAGTACAATTTCTAGGACACGTTGTTAATCGACACGGTATCCATGTAGACCCGAGTAAGATGGAAGCCATCAAAAATTGGCAGGCCCCAAAGTCACCGAAAGAGATCCGCCAATTTTTGGGTTTAGCTAGGTATTATCGGCGTTTTATTGCTAACTTTTCCAGCATAGCCCAATCTTTAACTCTTTTGACTCAAAAAGATCGTGCTTACGTTTGGGGAGAAGAACAAGAAGCAGCTTTTCAATTGCTGAAACAGAAACTATGCCAAGCCCCGATACTGAGTCTTCCAGAGGGAACTGATGATCTGGTAGTTTATTGTGATGCGTCCCGGAAAGGTTTAGGGTGCGTACTTATGCAAAGAAACAAAGTCATAGCATACGCTTCTCGACAATTAAAGGTGCACGAGAAGAATTATACCACCCATGATTTGGAACTGGGCACGGTTATTTTGGCACTCAAGATATGGAGGCATTATTTGTATGGCACCAAGTGTACAGTATATACCGACCACAAAAGCCTACAGCATATTTTCGACCAGAAAGAACTAAATATGAGGCAGAGGAGATGGGTAGAATTGTTAAATGATTACGACTGTGAAATTCGATACCACCCAGGCAAGGCTAATATAGTGGCAGATGCTTTGAGTAGAAAAGACAGGATCAAACCACTACGGGTCCGAGCACTTGGAATGATCGTCCAAACCAGCATCACCAAGCAAATTCGTATTGCTCAAAACGAAGCTCTGAAAGGAGATCACTTGGAAAATGAAAACTTGCAAGGAACCAAACAAAACTTTGAAGAAAGAACTGACGAAATTCTATACTACAAAAATCGAGTTTGGATTCCCACTTTCAGCAATCTGCGTGACTTGATCATGGACGAAGCCCATAAGTCCAAATACTCCATTCACCTAGGAACAGATAAGATGTACAAGGACTTGAAGGAGTATTATTGGTGGCCCAGTATGAAGAAGGATATAGCCACGTACGTCAGTAAATGTTTAACGTGTGCGAGAGTTAAGGCTGAATATCAAAAACCTTCAGGAATGTTGCACCAACCGGAAATACCACAATGGAAATGGGAACAAATTACCATGGATTTTGTAACACATCTCCCAAAAACCTCCCGAGGAAACGATGCAATATGGGTGATAGTTGACCGATTAACCAAGTCCGCACACTTCCTTCCAATCCGAACCACGTTCACAACCGAAAAACTTACTCACATCTACATCAATGAAATCGTATCCTGACACGGCTTACCCGTTTCAATTATTTCTGATCGTGATAGCCATTTCACCTCTCGTTTCTGGCAAGCCGTAAAAGAAGCTTTGGGAACCCGAATTGACCTAAGTACCGCCTACCATCCCCAAACCGACGGTCAATCTGAGCGAACCATTCAAGCCTTAGAAGATTTGCTTCGCGCTTGTGTACTAGACTTCGGTGGAAACTCGAATCAACATCTTCCACTGGTCGAATTTTCGTACATTAACAGCTATCACAGTAGCATTCAAGCGGCACCGTATGAAGCGCGGTACGGACGGAAATGTAGATCACCCTTGTGCTGGACTGAGGTGGGAGATACCCAAATTACATGATCTGACTTGATTCAAGAAACCACCCACAAAATCCGTAAAATCACAAACAAATTGAAAATTGCCCGAGATCGACAGAAAAGCTATGCTGATGTTCGTAGAAAGCCATTATCCTTTGAAATAGACGACAGAGTTTTTCTGAAAGTATCCCCGTGGAAAAGCGTCATTCGATTCGGAAAAATCGGTAAAATAGCCCCGCGATACATTGGGCCATATGAAGTCATTTCTAAGATAGGTCCGATTGCTTACTGACTGAAACTTCCTGTGGAGTTGAGTTCTATTCACAATGTCTTTCATGTTTCGAACCTGAAAAAGTGTCTTACCGATGAAACCGAAATCGTGCCATTAAAAGACTTAAACATAAACGAAAAACTGAATTTCGTTGAAGAACCGGTGGAAATATTAGAGGGAAAAATACAATTTGACACAACAAAATCTCTGTAGTAAAAGTTCGGTGGAATTCACAAAGGGGACCCGAATTCACGTGGGAGCGGAAATCCGAATTCAAAAAGAAATACCCGCACCTGTTTACAAACAAAGACAAAGTTGAATAATCGAATTTCGGGGACAAAATTTTCTAACGGGGGGAGAATGTGACATTTGAGCCAAAACAAGGTACACCTCAGCATGTATTTACCGATTAAACACATAAACGCCTTTTGCATAACAAACGAACGATTAACCGAACGGGTCGGGTTATGACCCAGATATCTCGGGGGGCCATCTATAAGTGATATACGATCTATACAAGCTAAAATATTAGAAATATGGTCTTAGTTTGATAGCAAACAAGTTAAACGAAAATATGCTCGTTTAACTACCCGCTATAGATTTAAACGCAAAAGATAGTTGTAAACCAAGCATTGTATCATCCGTTAAGCTGAAAAAGACTTACCAAACACTTATTTGAAATGTTTTAAGTGATCCGTGAAAATATTTTTGATTTTTACAAACATATAGTATGTTTTTATAATTTTACACAAAACTAGCCGAAAAACACTCGTTTTCGCGCTGTTTAACGCACCCGATAAGTTTTTCGCGCCAAAAACCAAACCCGAACTAAATTTGGACCGGGCTTTTCGTATTTGGGCTGGAGAAACCAGATCATTGGGCCAAAACAGCCCAAAGGGGGCCCATAAGGAATCCCGGCCGCAGCCACCACCCCCCCTTTTTATTCTTTCACATTTAAACTAGATCCAAGACATATCCAACATTATTTCTTGAAAACTCTGGATACAAACTCTGCTCCAGCCTGAAAACCTTCAAACCCTAAGGTAAGGGGCTTAAATAAGTAGCTTTTATGCTTGTTTAAACTTGTTTAATACCATAAAAACATGTCTTGGTTACTAAAAATCATTCCTAACCGTGTAAAAATCCTAAAAATAGTCCATAAACATGTTTTGATCATAAACACGGTAAGGAACCTGTTTTAATAGTTTTTTTGGCCATAAACACGGATTAAAGGGTTTTAACGACGTTTTTACGGTTCAAAAGTTCGTTTTTGTGCACTAGCCGAAACCCTAACTTAAGGGCTGTTATGTTGATGAAATATTGCTTGGTTTGTGATATAGGACTTGTATCTAGCTTTCTTAGAAGCACAAGAACCTGAAAACTTGATTAAAAGGTCGGAAACGAGCCAAACCCGTTAAGGTAATGCCGAAACACTCGCTTACGGGCTATTTAGGTTAAGGTTGTGATGTGCATATTTTAGGACTTTTAATTTTGCAGAGACATCAGGGACCATGTCAATGAGTCCCTGTTTTACAGTAATTTGGTGATCTGTTACTTGCCTGAAGTGTGTGGTCGATGCTATGTGAATAGAAGCAAGGGTGTTAGTAGTAAGAACGTTTAGTTAACGAATTAGTTTTGTTTGTACCACATAGACTGTAAAACAATGATAGAACAATGTGTTGATACCAGAGGTGTCTGTTACATTCCCGTTTTACGCTTCCGCATTGTGCTAGTCGGGGTGTGACAGCGACGAGAGATAATGGTGGTTGGAGGTGGGTGGTGGTGGTGTTGGGGGTGGGTGGTGGCGGTAACAGTGGAGGTGGCAAGCGATGGTGGCATTGGCGATGGTGGACAGCGGTGACGGTGGGCGGCGGGTGGTGGTGGTGGTGGTGAGGGGCGGGGGCAATGGTTGATGGTGGCGGTGGGTGGATGGCTGGCACTGATGGCAGCGGTTGGTGGCGGTAACAGCAGCAGTGGACGACAATGGTGGTGGTTGGTGGTGGCGGTGGTGGTGGGTGGCTGGCACTGATGGCAGCGGTTGGTGGCATTGGTGGCGGTAATAGCAGCGGTGGACGACAATGGTGGTGGTTGGTGGCGGCGGCGGCGGTGGTTGATGGTGGTGAGTGGTGGAGTGGTGGGAGGGTGGTGGAGGTGATGTAGGGTGAAATGGGGAATGGAATGAAAAAAATGGGGTATGGATGGAATGAAATTAGGTAGCGTTTGGTATGCAGGAATGACAGTAGGAATGGAATGATTATTACGCGGGAATGAAAAAAGTGGTGTTTGGTTGCTTAATGGAATGGTATCATCCATTACACATGGAATCCCATTCTATCAAAACCATTCCTTCCCACCCTCTTCTTTTTTTTCATTCCATTCCTCCTTCACCCTACTTTCTCAACACTACCACCTAACAACCACCACCACTACCATTGGCATCACCACCAACTCCGCCGACACCGCCGCCGCCGCCACCATCGCCACCGCCACCACCATTTTCGTCGCCGGAGCTACCACCGTCGCCATTGTAGGGGTTTTTTTTTTGTTATAAAGTATTTTGAGATATGAGTTTTTTTTTTATTATTTCTATTTCAATCATACAATTTTTTAGAATACCAAACAACATAAAGTAATAATTCATTCCATTCCTATAGGTTAACCAAACAAGACAAATTTCATTCCATTCCTTTTTTCCATTCTATTCCCACTTCATTCCATTACCTCCAACCAAACATACTTAGGGTATTTTAGAGGGAATGAAATGGACTAGGTAATGGGTCATTCCATTCCTTCAATCAACCAAACATACTTTTCTTCATTCCCTCACAATGAGTCATTCCATTCCGCCCTTCATTCTGCATACCAAACGCTACCTAAGTTAAATATGTTGTGCATGCTCGCACATACTTGGCTTTTGATAATTTCTTGGCTTTTGATAAGTTACTAATGTCTACATGTTGTCCTCACATACCTTAATATTTTAGCGACCAATGTTAATAATATAATGCAAATTTGGTAACATACATTACCAATTTTATGATTGTTATATATGTATGGTACCCTTACGTATGAAGTTTGTTATGCTTCTGCTGCAATTTAAATAAATATGTAAGTAAATATAAGCAAGTTTACATGAATTTAAAAATTCTAAGTTATAAGTTTGTTTTTATAAATTCTTATAAAAAGAATATCTATCTATTACGAATATCGATATATTCATAATGCACAATTGAATTCATTATTCCAAATATCTACTTATACTATTAAAGTAATATATTTTTTAGACACATCTCTCATTCCAATTGATTCAAATTACTCATTTCTATAAATACCATTTATTCTTAGAATTTCTTCTAATTAAATAATTGAAAAAAATATAAAAGTCACAAATGGGCGAAGCCGTTTATAGTATTCTTCTAACCCATTAACCCATCATAACCGGGTGACCATTCCTTCAAGCCGACATAAGATAACATGTTCAATATTTCTTCCTCTTTGCTTCTTCTTGGTGTTTCTTACTGCATAAGATCAATCGGGTGTCCAATCTTCGAATCAATTAATCCCATGCCTTAATTGTAAGTATTACTATCCTTTTTCACATTCTGAATTGCTTATTTATGTATACTGAATAACTCGATTAGAAGAAGCAACACCTACAGAGTTTCAATTTCTTATTTGTGTATATCGTGTAAATCGATTAGAAGACTGCCTACAGATTGCTTATATTATGTAAATCAGTTATCATTTTATCGATAGATTATGTAATTCAATTGTAAATCAATTTTATGGATTGAGTTTAAGATAATGCCCACCAAGTGTTTGATGAAATGCTCTTGACCCAATTTTAAAATAAGACTTTGATTAAGGTTATTATGTACTGTTCTTGCTTGCTATGTTCACTACTTGGACACCTTTCTTGCTTATAGAAACCTTTATTATTGACAAAACTAATTCCATTTTGTTGAGCTCCACGAGCACAAACCCCTGTTATGATAGATTATGTAAATCGATTTTAGGGGATCTTATGAATTTATTTTAATTTTAATATCATGCCCAGTAAGTGTTTGATGAAATGTTCTTTACCCATAATAACCCGTTTTAATGTTGTTGCTGAATATAACTCCAAAAGATTTTGTTTTTATGTGATTTCACCATTTTAAAAACTTCACGTAGTAGTACTGGTAGTAGTAACGAAAATTGGATTATAATAACCTATACTATTGACCATTAGCCAATATTAATCTCAACTATCACTTTGACCGGTAGCATTCCCAACTATGACCATTGTTACTAATTGCAATATTTGTCTAAATAATTGTTAACTTCGTTAATTTTGTTCTTTTAAGTCAATGTGAAATGGCCAAACTACCCTCACTACTTGAAAAATACAACAACAACAACCTAACTTCATAAGTTATTTCACCGGAAAATTGGGAACTCCGGTAACCAACGCCGGACCTAACTCCAGCGGAAAATGGGAACTCCAGTAACCACCGTTGAACCTTACTCCACCTTCATAGCCGGCTTCAATGGGCAGAACTCCCCCCGGCGACCACCGCAAACCAACTCCGACAACCATTCTCCACATCCCCGGTCTCTGTCTCCTTCTCCACCCATGTTCCATAAACCACTAATGTGCTAAAAGTAGTTATTAATTTATTAACTAAATAAACGCTAATCTAGACACTAAATAATAATTCTAGACTCTTAACTTAACTTAACTAAGACTACTAACCGGCAAGTGAACCGGTCGACTCTAGTACAGCTAAGTAAGTCTGAATATCGAACCCACGAGACTCTTTAATTACGTTAACAAGCTAATTAGACTCGACTAACTGATACGACTATTTGTATTATTGGGGGGGGGGGGGGGTTACTAAAAACTAAAATTAAACTAATATTAAATTAATCACTAAGAATTAAAGACGACTTAAACCTAGACTTAATTCATATGATGACAAGCAACCACCTAGGCTAGAATCCCTAATGTGTCAATTATCAAATAGTAGGAAAATGCTAACTTATGGAACTGGGATCTTAAATTGTTCACTTAAAGAAATCCTGAACAGGACCCCTGACCCTTCACAAGAAAACACCTATAGATCTCTATTAAGCTCTTAAAAACACCAGTTTAATTAGAATCGCTTACGGTTGCTAATTATTTTATGATAAGTACCTCTATAAGAAATCCTACCTTACAGGAAGGAAATCAAAGGTAGTTAAAAGTATTCACTCGACTAGATAAACACGGCTGAAAAATCAAACCTAGATGGACTCCTTACGAAGAACTAAATCTAGCAATCTTAAACAACCAAGACTTATCATATAATCTATCACCTCTCAGCTATTTAGATTAGCAGCACACTTAGGTCTATTTGATTTATTAATATTGTTCCTATGGCTTTAATGCATATCAACCACAAACTAGTCAAAAACGCACAGTAGATGACCTAACAGAATCCTATTATATGACAGAAAATCACCAAGGAAACTGTGAAACAATAAAATTCACCAAACAATCCTAAGCACACATATGCATCGAATGAATAACAATAAAACTTTTACTTAATCATAAACCATAACAAAACAAAATCTAAACCAAGATCAAACGTCAACAAAAGTTCATCATAACCTAGGCAGTTTGAGGATTTAGCCAACAACCATACTCAAGAATAAAACAAAACAATTAGGTTCAAACATTGAATTCATAAAGATATTACTAAATTCAAACCAGAAAAAAAATGTTTGGTTGAGTAGATGTTGAACCCGGACGCTCGCTATACGTGTTTACTTTTGCGATAAGCTCCTATTCTGTCTTCTTTCTTCTCGTCGAACCAAACAGGGGAAACCCTGTTGACTGCCGTCCCCCAATCAGCCTTACATCCTTTCTTTGCTAGGTCTACTTTAGAAAATATATATATGACGGTTGCTTCAAAAATCCCTGCCAAAGTAGGGTTACCAATCATTCCATATCTTACGGCCCACATTCAAGATGTATACTCAAATTAACTATTGCCTTTTTTTTATTTATTTTTTCTTTTTATTCACCTAACTTATAAATCATCACATGACGATTATTATTATTATTATTATTATTATTATTATTATTTAGATTACGTTTCTTTTTTTTTTCTCTTTTTCTTTTTTTTAATACTACAAATAATAGTTAATTATAATAGTAACAAAAATTAGTAATATATAATATATGCTCGACCCTTCATTCGTCGGTCTCAAGTTTAATAAAAATAACTCATTTTAGCTTGTTGACATTTGAGACCTTTAAAATTTGAATATGATCCAACTAAGGGTAAGATTGAACAAAAACCTAGCTCAAAGTATTTAAAAGTGTAGAAAATATTTATATAATAATATGTATATTTTAGACCACATCAAATATCCCCACACTTAAACCTTTTTCGTCCCTGAAAAATCTATTTGCAATGGAATCATAATCGGGAAATTCGGTCTTAAAAACATATAGGTTATTTTAAAGTTTAGATAAACGCAAAAACCGCGATTACCGGTATTGTTGTCCACTTAAACCCAGCCACCAGCCTATCAAGCCCCACGCACATTAAGCATTTAAGATTATGTGATATCAAAACCTATGGGTCTGGCACCTTTAGAGTTAAGATTCACCTACCCCATATCAAGCATAGTAAAGACAATTAAAAATTGAGTTGAAGCAAACTGGTTCAACATATCACCATAAGATAAAAACCCCTTAATGGTAAGAAGAAAATACACTTAGATGAAATTATGAATGATAGGCCAAGTAAGGTCGTACGAGCATGCCCTAAATATTATTGGACTTTGACCTATATATTCCTAAAAAAATATTTATTGACTAAAAACTTCGAGCCCCAATAGTGTATCCTCAGAGTCACCATCCCCTTGGTAACACGTAAACTCTCAGTCTCGTCTAGTATGTGCACTTTGGCCTCTTTTTCTACTTTTGAGAATGCTTCTTTGGCATTTTTCATTATATATTTTTCTCACTTTTCATTTGATTTTCGGACCAACTTATTGGAATACTTATTATTTTTTTTTCTTTTCTCTTTTTTTTTCTGTATTGAGCACTTAGGCATCTTTTACCCTAAATATATAACTAAATTCTAAGCTCGTATAAAATTTGGACATGGCGGGCGCCACCACTCTTTATTTATTTTTATAAAACAGAGTGGCGTACTAATTTAAAGTGCATTCAATTCTCACCAGCTTAGGGTAATTAGCTTACGGTAATACTCCCTATACCTTATCGAATTTCAGCTTCACTATCCCCCTTAGGATGAGAACCCACAAAATCTAAGATTAATTAGGTTTATTAAGAATATGCAGTGGGAAACATTTCAAGACTAGTTGGGTTTACCGACACATCCCAAGCTTAGTACACTTTCTTTTATATTATCTCATATTATTAGTAGTTTCAAAAACCAATTTCCAATTATACTATCATCTTCCATTATAGTGCAAAAAATATTCCTTAAATTCTTGGGACATTTTTCAAAAAAAAAATTTTTAGGCTTTTTTTTAAAATTTTTTTTTATATTTTTATTTTTGCTGAAAAAAAAATCAATTTCTCATCCCCACACTTAAATTTCACATTACCCTCAATGTGAGAAAAAGGAAATTACAAATAAAATTATGCAAAAAAAATAAAAATAAATTAATGGATTGGAACAAACTCCCCTGGTAAATGGACGATATGCCTTGTGAGTCGTGTCCCGTGCCCTCCAATTCGAACGCGATCATCAAACTATCTTCAAATAACTTCATCTCTCACAAACAAAAGCAACAATCCCGAAGCTAGTGGCATCCCCACACTTGTTTAAAACCATAGCTCATCATTCATCTCATGAACAACCCTGGAACAACCTAAAAGTAAGAGAAGAAACACCCGACAGAGCAAAGAAGTAAAACCAAAATAAAAATAAAAATAGAATGAAAACATAGTACCGGGTTGCCTCCCGGGAAGCGCCAAGTTTACGAAAGAGTGTTCAGCCAGACTCGTTCCCGAAACCTCAATCAAGAGGTTTCTCCTTTATCCTCTTCCTATCAGTGCTCTTCAACACTCTCCGTTTACAACTACTTGAGAAGAAACTAGTTTCCAAACTCATGTGACCACAAAAACATGAATTCAGCTTGATCCCTATTATTGAAATTCTGAGAATGTGACCAATTTAGCACACTTTGGTTTCTGACTCCAGATATCCTCCTTCCTGGGGCTCTTGATTTTCGTGGTGATCCACGAACGAGTATGTCTAAAAACCTGCCAGTTTTACTGCACACACGCGGATAATCTTTCACAATGAGATGCAGTTCTTTATTCTTCACCCCTTCGGATATCTCTTGTGATTCCTCTTTGATAATTAGCTTCTCAACCGGCTCCCCAAATAACAATACTTCAAGTTCTTTAATATCTCTCTCGGGGTAATCTCTCTCATCAATATCAGCTAAACCCACCAAATCTTCACCAAACTCATCTCGAAACTCGTCTTCCAAAGAGGGAATACTCTTTTCCATCTGATTCCACTAAGTTTTATTCGACATTTTAATCCTGACCAAAACTCATCCATAAAATCCCCAAGCGGTGTACTTGGATTCATGCTATGGATGACACGCATGAGATTAATGAATATCTCTTCTAGATGTGGTATTAATCCATCATTGCACCAGATGAGTCTTTACAACCAACAACATTCCCCATCCTATCATAAGTCGGGCAAAATTTGGGCTCATAGTAGCACTCCATGAAGATCACTGCAAAGATAAACTTAAACAGAAAAGGATCACGGGCACCAGATAATAGTGAAATAAACTATATATTACAAAAAAATTAAACTAATTTAAAGAAATTAAACTAAACTATATTATCCTAAAAAAATAAAATAAAAACTACTTAAACTTCTACGACTCAAAAACAGACTCGAAAAATTAAAAAAGAAAAATAGAATAAAATATAAATCTACTTAGACTCCTAAGACTAAAAAAATAAAAATAAAAATAATAATAGAAAAAAATACAAATAGCACGGATGTATCAAGCAAGTCTAATCAAAGCTAATGAACGCAATCGCCAAGAATCCCCGGCAACGGCGCCAAAAACTTGATGTGCTAAAAGTAGTTATTAATTTATTAACTAAATAAACGCTAATCTAGACACTAAGTAATAATTCTAGACTCTTAATTTAACTAAAACTACTAACCGGAAAGTGAACCGGTCGACCCTAGTACAGCTAAGTAAGTCCGGATATCGAACCTACGAGACTCTTTAATTACGTTAACTAGCTAATTAGACTCGACTAACTGATATGACTATTTGTTTATTATTATTGGGGGGTTTTACTAAAAACTAAAATTAAACTAATATTAAATTAATCACTAAGAATTAAAGACGACTTAAACATAGACTTAATTCAAATGATGACAAGCAACAACCTAGGCTAGAATCCCTAATGTATCAATTATCAAATAGTAGGAAAATGCTAAGTTATGGAACCGGGATCTTAAATTATTCACTTAAAGAAAACCCGAACAAGACCCCTGACCCTTCTCAAGAAAACACATATGGATCTCTATTAAGCTCTTAAAAACACCAGTTTAATTAGAATCGCTTATAGTCGCTAATTATTTTATGACAAGTACCTCTATAAGAAATCCTACCTTACAGCGCGGAAATCAAAGGTAGTTAAAAGTATTCACTCGACTAGATAAACAAGGCTGAAAAATCAAACCTAGAGACTCCTTACGAAGAACTAAATCTAGCAACCTTAAACAACCGAGACTTATCATATAATCTATCACCTCTCAGCTATTTAGATTAGCAGCACACTTAGGTCTATTTGATTTATTAATATTGTTCATATGGCTTTAATGCATATCAACTACAAACTTGTCAAAAACACACAGTAGATGACCTAACAGAATCCTATTATATGACAGACAATCACCAAGGAAACTGTGAAACAATAAAATTCACCAAACAATCCTAAGCACACATATGCATCGAATGAATAACAATAAAACTTTTACTTAATCATAAACCATAACAAAACAAAATCTAAACCAAGATCAAACGTCAACAAAAGTTCATCATAACCTAGGCAGTTTGAGGGTTTAGCCAACAACCATACTCAAGAATAAAACAAAACAATTAGGTTCAAACATTGAATTCATAAAGATATTACTAAATTCAAACCAGAAAAAAAATGTTTGGTTGAGTAGATGTTGAACCCGGACGCTCGCTATACGTGTTTACTTTTGCGATAAGCTCCTATTCTGTCTTCTTTCTTCTCGTCGAACCAAACAGGGGAAACCCTGTTGACTTCCGTCCACCAATCAGCCTTACCTCCTTTCTTCGTTAGGTCTCCTTTAGAAAATACATATATGACGGTTGCTTAAAAAATCCCTGCCAAAGTAGGGTTACCAATCATTCCATATCTTGCGGCCCACATTCAAGATGTATACTCAAATTAAGTATTGCCTTTTTTATTTATTTTTTCTTTTTATTCACCTAACTTATAAATCATCACACGATGATTATTATTTTATTATTATTATTTTTTAGATTACGTTTCTTTTTTTTTTCTCTTTTTCTTTTTTTTAATACTACAAATAATAGTTTATTATAATAGTAATAAAAATTAGTAATATATAATATATGCTCGACTTTTCATTCGTCGGTCTCAAGTTTAATAAAAATAACTCATTTTAGCCCGTTGACATTTGAGACCTTTAAAATTTGAATATGATCCAACTAAGGGTAAGATGAACAAAAACCTAGCTCAAAGTATTTAAAAGTGTATAAAATATTTATATAATAATATGTATATTTTAGACCACATCAATCACCATCTCCACCGTAGTCAAACACTCACCCCTTTGTTTTCCTCGCGTTTTTCCAACTAGGAGATGTTCGGTCGGTCCGAAGATGATGGTTGTTTTAGGTGACATTTCAAACAATCTGCACCAGATCTAAGCCAATTTGGAAGTAGGGTTTCATATCAAACTTTGTGATTTTTTATTGATTTTAGATAGGACGTGATTTGCACCAAATGAATGAGGTCTATAACATTGTCTGTGAATTAAGTTTGTGATTATTCGTTGATTTAGTATAGTTGCAAGTTCAGCGGTGATCACTGGAGTCCCCAATTTTCCAATGGAGTTAGATCCTGTGGTGGTTACCAGCGTTTTCAATTTTCGGTAAGTTAGGTCGAAGGAGATGACTTTTGAGGTTGACTCGTTCTTTTTGTTCATTATTATTATTATTACAATATTTGTTACTGGGGGTTGTTCGGTCATTTCGCGTTGACTTAAAAGAACAAAACTAACGGAGTAATAGTTTTTTAAACAAGGATCGTTATTAGTAATAAAGTCATAGCTGGGAATCACCGGTCAAATTGATAGTTGAGATTAATATTGGTCAATGCTTAATATTTTGGATTATTAGTATCCAATTTTCCTAATACTAATAATAATAATAATTAATAATATGTAATTTCAAGTTTAAATGATATTAATGATATTAAGCTTATTATATGTAATAGATAATAGGTCTTTCTTTCTTATATATATATATATGTGTGTGTGTGTGTGTTTATCAGTAAAAGAAATGAAGCTATTACAACCCTGGTAAAAAGTTGCATTAAGCTTAATGCAACCTTTTATCAATGACTGCATTAGGTGAAGTTGCATTATATCTAATGCAACATTTTTATTAGATAACGTAACTTTTTCTTAAAGCGTTGCATAAAATGCAACTTTTTTTAATATGCAACCTTTTTGACACACTAATGCAACTGTTTTTTTACTTTAAATGCAACTTTTCTAACACACAAATGCAACATTTGCAATGTCAAAAGCAACCTTTGCTATACTTTAAATCAGTTTTTTTTTACATAAAATGCAACACTTTTTTATGATTTTTAGTTATAAAAAATGCAACCTTTTTTTTTAAAGCAAATGCAACTTTGTTTAAAATACTAAATTCTATTAATATGTAATGGTATCTCATTTACACCAACATAATAATAACATAAATATAATAATAGAAAATAATTTATCATATATTTAATCTCAAAATAACAACCTAATCAAAATAAAATTGTCAACTAAAATTATAAAAAGTAACTAAAACCTCCTACTCATCTCTACGATCCTGTACTCCATCAGGTACCCTTTTGATAATATTTTGCATCATAGCTTCCAAGTTGCCTCGTTGGCGGTAAAGATCCTCTTCCATTTCTTTTTGCATATCAAGCAATTGTGATTTATCAACTTCAACGTTTGATTTTAATGATTCTATAAGCCCCCTGGAATCGTATTTGGTTCCTCACCAGCATTCATTTTTTTCACCAGTTTTTTAGGAGCGCCTTTGCCATAAAGTCAAAGGTACCATCATGCTCCTTGTTCATTACAATCGTAAACGGATCAACTAAAGCACTTCGTCTTTTGTAGGTGTGTGGTTCTTCGTTTTTTCCTTGGAAAGATAATAAGAATATATTATATATATACACATACAATATATAATGAAGTATAGTAAAAACCAAATAAAAGTGACCACCCATGGAAATAGATGAAACAATTTGTGCAATGAAATGCAAAAGAAACTAGCAACAAGTTATGTGGAACAATAAAATTGAAGGTACATGTCATTAAATTGCATATTACAATTGACAACTAGAGTACCAATTTGAAGTATTAGTTTCTTATGAATTCTGATTAATAAATAAAATGTTCAGCAATGGACACAAGTCATGGTTGCAAAATTCGCTAGGCGGATCCTATGCGGTCGACTGGGGAGTTGGGTGTACTTGGAGTACTCGGGGAGTACTCGGAGAGTACTCGGAATTGGTAAATATAAAGAAAATTAAGTTTTGAATATTATATAAATACCAAATATCATAAGTATACTAATATTTATAACAAAATAAGTGAATATCAATATAAATAAGAGAAATACATTTTCAAATACTAAATTATTTTAAAATTTGCTAATCATTAACTAAAAAAAGTGATATGCTTTTTTTAATATTATAGAAATATGAATTATATTTTATTTTTAAAGTTAAAATCGGTCCAAGTTGACCGATTAGATGTGATTTTGGCTGAGGTTGACCACATTTAATCAATTCTTGGTAACTATGCGGAGTTGGAGAAACTCTCCTCGGCATCATACCTTGTAGCGAGTACTCCGAGAGTACTCGGCCTTAGAAACCTACTTTTACAACATTGACAGAAGTTTAGGTTTATTAAAATTTTGTAGAATTTGGGATTGAAAGTCAAGCTAGTTGGTTAAATTGCTATGCATCACTTGCAGATCAAATTAATCAACTCAAAATTTTGGCAAGAATTTTGTTAATAATGGTATTAACTACATGATATAAAGATTAGCGAAGTTTGGTTCCAATAACAGGGCATTTATTGTTTTGAGGTTAAATAAAATTAATTTCTATGGGTCAACATTAGTTTCGAGTCAAAATTACAAAATTTGTGAAAAAGTTTTAATATGACTACAAAAGTTGTTTTACTATGTATTTTTTTTCTACAAGTACTACAATAGAAAGAACTTATAATTTTCCTTGCAGTGTCATCATATGAATCACGATATACATGCCCTTCGGTCTTTTTACGTGAGCGTTCAAATAATTTAGCTAGATCGGGTAATTCCTTGTCTGGGTCTTCAATTCTCTATATTTATGAAAACATACATCAGTAAAAAAAGAATTAGCGTCTTGAACATTAAAAAACATAAATCACGAGAAATACAAAGACATGTTTACCATCTTATCACGAATTCTAGCAAAGCTTTTTGGGCCAGTTGTGTGCATGTTCTTTTGAATCATGCGTATTTCCTTAGCCCGTAAACGACGTTTCTGTATATACATTTATATAAACACCTCAGCAAACTTAAAACTCTAAATAATAAATACTGGTAATAAATAAATTGTTTAAAAAATTACTGCCTCATCTTTCTTATTCTATAATCTCATAAACTGTGAGAAATCATCTTTATTATTCCATAACCTCATCAACTGCGAGTGTTTTAGTGGGGTGGGTTTTCCCACAAGGTGTTTGACAATATGCCTCAATGAAATAACATGAGTTTTTGTGATTAAAGTGGGGAGAGAAACGGGTGGTTGCTCTATTTTTTCCTCTATGTTCGGGTGTTCATTCCTCAAACTCGGCTCGAGTTTTTTTTATCGGCGTTTTATTGTATGGGGTTATGACCGAGGCCCGGTTTTGGTTATGCCCTTTTAAGGGATTCCATTGTTGCCCGGATGGGTTGGTTGGGTCCAAGGGCATCTCCAGGTTGGTGGAACATATTAATCAGCTTAACATATATCCGGATGAACGGAAATGGGTTATGCGGGATGCAGTATCCGCGGATTGGGAGTTTTTTTGTTGCCGTGGCTGACGCCTTGAAGGCGGCCAATCAATGGTTGTGCGGGGAGTGCATGTCTTTACATGCACTCAGTCGGTTTTTCCACCATGTTGACAAGGTAAGCTAGTTCATGTTATATGCGGGTGGGGTGGAAGACTTCCTTGTGGGGATCCTAGACCGCAACTTGCATTTTATGTAGTTGCTAAGGGTGAGATTATTATGGGCGTGGCCCTCCTTGATCGTATTTTGTCCTTCCATTAAAGAGAGTTAAAAACATCCCTCAAAATTGTCGCATGGCATTTGCCAAGGCCTTCACCATTGTTTTATGTAATGTGGCGTCATGTCGGATTATGTTGAGGCATGGGTTAGACTTTTGTTATTACCACTTTGCACATTACAGGTTTCAGGCCTTCAAAGCGACAAGAATGTAGGTCGGGGAATAGGATTCCTTGCAATGCCTTCCTATTCAGCGGGCCTTGGTAGCTTGGGGAGATGGAACATATCTCGTCGCTCTTTAACCAACCAACGGATATAAGCCCGCGGCCCGATGAGGCCTCCTTAGAGGGTGATTAATCTAGGGATGGCTGCAATGCTAAGTAGTGTATTCAGAAAGTTGCAGATGGTCACTTAACGGATGTGGTTAAAGTTTTGTGCTATTCGGATGTTGATCCTCTTAGTGATGCTACTATGAAAGTATTGCTGGATAAGCATCCCATGTTGCCCTCGCTTGCCGTGCTTGGGGCGTTACTCTCGTAGCCCCCTTTGGTTGTGGACGTCGAAAGTGTTTTTGGATGTATTAAATCTCTCCCCAAAGGGACTTCTTATGGGAGAGATGGGCTGAAGGCCCAACATATTGTACCGTTTGTTAATTTTCAAACTCGAAACCCGACCCGTTTTAAATTTTTGGATTTGTTTTTATTTATAGATATATTTTTTATTATGTTTTGATTATCTTGGTTAAGACTCCATTAACATCTCTTAATCAATTTTCTATGTTACAACTTTTAATGTATGATTTTATTCAAATTTTAAAAACATGTTCAATTCTATTAACTTCTTTGACTATTTTAACCTAGTTGAAACATTCTTGGAATATTTCTCCTATAAATTGAGCTTCGTATTTTTTTTTCTTTCACCAATTTTGGTCAAAGATCATTCAATTGCATTCATTTGTGCTAATCTTATGCCTTTTGACTAGCCATCCAATTAATTCATTTTAATCTTGTTTTCAACGATCTTTGGCATATATAAACACCACTTCACTTCTACAAATCTTGCACCACAATTCACTTCACTCCCAATTATGTTCTAGCTCTCTAATATGTGCAAAGTCCAAACTTAACAAAGGAAATTTAAACCGCCCAAGTTCAAGTTTATTCTTTTTGTCTTGCGTTCATTCCTCGGGTTAGTATGCTGATTTTTCTGTGAGTTTAGTTTCTTTAGGATGCTATTCTATATTAAAAATATTTTTCAAACGGCATTCGTATGACTAAAAACAAACTCATCTCGCGTATGCTTATTTTGGACAAAGTTTGGTTTTCTTATACATATAACTTTTGAAACATAAACTACTAAAGTTCTAACCAGCGGATAATAGTTTTACCATGAAAGAAACGAATCCGACATAAAAACCGGGTTGAGGTCCGACTAAAAACGAAACAGTCTCCTAAACCATTTTCTTACTTTTTAGGTCGTTTAACTTTCTTGAATGGCCAAACTCATAAAAATTGATTAACAAATATCGCAACCCAAATACTTAATAAATTTTACCAACTTGAGTATTTTTATGTCAAAAACATTACTGAATTGATTAACAAATATTATATACATATGCAAAACTTTATGAATTCTTTACAAAATTTTTGTTGATAAAATATATTATTTTAAACGTACTGCATGCTAAATTTTAATTTGAGGATTAAAGATTAGATAGTTAGACCATTAGGTTATTAAAACATATCATAATGAAATTCAAAGTTATTGTACTGTTATTTGAATAATGCCAAATTGTGTGCTTGTGATTTAATGAAATGAAGTAATTATATTTGTCACATTAATAGTATCATGAGCTTGTGAGCAATCTGTATGTACCGCCCCGACATATTCCGCCCCGACATATTCCGCCATGACATATTACGCCCAAGGTCGAGGTGTTACACATATCATAGATGCCCTATGTGGGGAAGGATCAACGATAGTTGATTAAGGCTATTACGGAGGTGGTTAATTTGTCATTGGGGGAAGATGTCCCGGTGCTTTGGCAGAGTTTGTGGCTTATGCCCCTTTTACCCCGTAACTTAAGCCCGACAATGGGGTTAGGCTTATACCATAGGCGTGATTTGGAGAAGGCTTATATCTAAGGTGGCTATGAGGAGTGTTGGGAAAGAAATGGCAAAATACGTTGGTGGTTCTCAAATCGGGGTGGGGATCCCAAGTGTAGCGAAGGAGGTGCTTCATAATGCAAATAGGTTTCTTAATATTTTCCATTTGATGGGTCATTGGCTTTGCTTGGAGTTGATTTTTCTAATGCCTTCAATCAGGTAGATAGGACAGCACTCCTACATGAGGTCCATGCTAGATGTCCATCTATTTCCTTATGGATAATTTTCTATACGAACAGCCGGCTAGGTTATATGTAGGGAAAGATTGTATTTCGTCAGCTACTGGGGTCAACAAGGGGATCCTTTAGGGCCCCTCCCATTTGCATTAGGTTTACTCCCCCTCATTCATCGGGTAGGAGATTGTTGCAAGCTACTTTTCCATGCATGGTACTTAGATGATGTCACGATTATAGGAGATGCCATTGAAGTGGCTAAAGCCTTAGATATTATTATTTGAAGGTCTATGTTTAAGGCTTGAGCTCAATATGAAAAAACTGAAGTCTTTTAGCCGTCTTGGAATAGGGTAAGGAAAAAAGTAGGTTTGTTTCCTAGCAGGATTGGGAAGCCGAAATTAGGTGAGAAACTCCTTAGGGGTGCGATTAACTGGGACGGCGGTTTTACCAGTAGTTTGGCCATTAACAGAGCTTCAAATGCAATGGACCTAATGTCACACCCTCAAAATCCACTAACGGAGTTTTACCGTCAGAGGGTGTGAACTAACAGGATCAGAATCATTAGTTATAATCAAACCATAAAACAAAGTTTCAAAACCATGAAAACGTTTACGAGTAATTAAATGCGGAAGCGTAAAACCATAGAAAACAATGTTACGTCACGCAGGACGACTTAAAACCCAATGATAACAGTGTAAAAATAAGTTTGCATAGTTAAAAATGTTTCAAGCAATGCATGATCCTAAACCGCGCGCCCGCCTCGGCTACCTGAGAATAACATACTAAAAGTGTCAACACAAGGTTGGTGAGTTCACAAGTTTATATAAAAATAAAGCGTTTAGCGTTTGCGTTCAGCGTTTTGCTTTACAGCGTTTTGCGTCACAGCGTTTTGCGTTAAGCGTTTTGCGTTACAGCGTTTTGCGTTACAGATAGTGTTATGTCAATTATATATCTATAGGTAGCTAGCCTATAAAACAAGTATCACTAAGTGTTCGACACCGAAGCTGACTGTTTATCATTTGCCTTGCCACCAGGTCATCCAGACCATGGTATGTGTTTAGCCAAGATTACACCCACTCGACCTCCAGTCTAGTTTAGCGTTGGGTGGGGTTTGTCAAACCCAGTAGTACTACTCAACAATGACTCGCTATTATCCAATATTAAACGGTTCGATGTGAATGAAGGACTTTAGTTAACGCGTTTGCCACTTAGTCTTTACAAGTGATATATAATCTATATTAACAAAATCTTAAATGCGTTTTCGGAGTATGTTATCTCCCCCAAGTGAAAAGCGTTTAAAAAGTTTAAAAAGGGGAAAGTGAAACTCACTGTTTGCGAAGAAATTCCCAAATTAAATCACCAAGATGCGCGTCACAGAAAAACTCTCTCTAGCGTTCTAAAACAACAAAGAGATTTTTCTAAGTGTCGGAATATTATCGAGTCTCTAGACCCGGCACATAATACCTAGGCACATAACATGTTTCGTGTTTCGTTTGTGAATCGTGTGTGACTTTAACAAATGTATTTGTGATACGTTACATGTGTAAGCAATTATATACGTGTCATGTATTCATAAAGTACATCACTAGCAATTACTCCCCGTAAGGGCAATTTGGTCCAATCATGACAATCAATTAGCAATTATTCCCCGCAAGGGCATTTTGGTCAAAACATAACAATTATATAGCAAGTATCATGTTTCATGCTTTTTCACACAATTCAGCAGCTAGTTTCACCGAGACAGAAATTCTACTTGAAAGATTATACTATCTCACCGATCATAGCATCACAATTAATTTACCAAAAATCATCACAAAAGCATATATGTCTTAGGTTTCCAGAACATATTTTATTATATTTTTATTCCACATAGGTTTCTCACAATCATCAAATCATTACAGCAAACTCATAACAGTCAAATTCATGCGCAACAGAATGTTATTTGAAATTCCTGTTAAACGAAAAATCCAATAAATGCAAGACCACTTGGGTTAGGTTCCTAACTCAATGAGTCAACTTCCAGAAGTGGAACCAACCCAATTGGTCTCGTAGCTCATGAGATATAACATTTACAAAACAACCTAACAGCCGGTCTAACAGCTCAGCTTTGCACAACGTTTTTGTAAAATCATAAAAGTTAACCTTTACTTGTCCAAAAATTACAAATTTATATTCTTTAGAAACTAGACTCAACCTAGTTTACTGTAGTATCAATAATCTCAACCAATTTTTACATTTACACTTCGTTACAGTCAATTGAACTTCAATAACACAATCTATCCAGAAACTGTTTGCATCCAAACTCAACGTATTAACTATCTATGGACCATCATGCATTCATATAACACTCTAGACTCCATAAACACTACCCATGCACATCAATTACACATTACATACATGATTAGGGTTTTTGTTTTGAACTCAAATCAAAGACACAACAATTAACGTGTAACAATATCAATTTTAGTTATCATATCATTATCAAATCAACAACAATCATATTAACTTCATACACACAAAATCGGCCATCTAGGCTTTTCAATTAACCCATTAAACATCAAAATCAAGTATAAAGGATGCATAGGATAGTCGATTATACCTTCCTAGCACCTTAATCTACGATCAAAAGTTGAAATTGATGGTTGTATGTGTGTGTATAGGTGACGGCAGCCAAGGAGCCAAAGGGGTGGGTTCCGATCGGGATTGTGGGGGAAAGAAAATAAGTTAGGGTTTAGTTATTATTATTATATATAATAATCTATGTTACACTTTGGCCCCTCCACTTCTAAGTATTACTTAACTAGCTTAAACTAACTTGTTTACATCTTGAGTTAACGTTTATAACCATGTTATAACATAACACATAAGTCTAACACATAATTATCACATAATTACTGTTTTGACGTTTTTCGTTTATTCATCAATCGTTTGCGTCAACTCGTTTGCGTTTCGGTGCAATTTCCGAAAGACTACACATGTAGTAAGTGTTAAGCGTCATTTAAACCCTAGTTTAAATGTAATGAGGTGTGCGTTATTGATCCAGTGATCTTAAGTTTGAATTGACGGAGTTGAGTTAACGGAGTTAACCTGAAATTGACGATTGTCACAACTAATGAGATGTCTTACTTGCCTGCGTGACCCTCAATGTGAGATCCTCTTGTTTCGCTCCTATATGGGGGTTGCTAAATTGTTATTCAGTCTCCGAACATGCCAGCCTATGTTTGTTAAGGATATCGTCTTTGTTTTTGACAACGGGCTCCGAGAGGCAATCGAGGATATTGTGGTATGTGTGGGTCCATTTTTTGGGGATGTTCAATTGAGATTATCTCTCTCCCAATCTGTTTTAGGGGCTTAGGTTTATACTCAACTGAGGATGGTTCCACATATGCTTTTATAGCATCGAGGACACAATCTTCGAAGTTACAGGACCACATTTTGCGGGATTATGGTGTTGATGGGTTGGATTTGGATTATTGGGGTATGCGTTGGATTGTTTGTATAGTTATCTTACCGATCTTGATCTTGGTGGGTTCGCTAATAAGTGCATCGCCCCCTAAAGCCCAACATGCTTTGGCGAGTACCCTTTATAGTAAAATCGTCTAGTGTTGGGAGAGAAGCTTAGCTTATCCACTTGGTAGAGAGCGATATTAAAATGTCTTCAGGCTCCCCATGCTCAAGATTTCTTGACCATCAACCCTATTGAAATCTTAGGGCAGCACATGCTAGCAGTTGAGTATCGGACCATTCTTAAATATCGTTTAATGTCCCACTGTTCCTAGTTGATGAGCCACGCCTAATTTTCCGTAAAGTTTGTTTGGATAATTTTGGTGAGCATGCCATTAATTGCAAGGAGCTTCTGGGGTTTAAATATAGACATGATTAGGTTAGAGATGTCCTTTATGATGTGTTAAAACGAGCGGGGATCTCAGCAAAAAAAGAAGCTCCTTTGAATTTCCTGTCGAATCCACTTGAAGGGAGGTCTACTCTCTGGCAGCAAACATTCTTGTGTTTAGATGGCCAAGGGAAGCATGCTTGTATAGACCTTACTGGAGTATTACCCCTTTTCGGGCTTAGGGATACCGGGTTTGTTGTTAGGTAGGCCGTGTTGAAGGCGGAATTAGGAAAAATTACTAAGCATGGGAAATCATGAACCGAGAATCAACACGTCTTCATTCCTTTTGCTTTTGATACATTTGGGTCTCTTGCCCCCTAAACGATGAAGTTTCTGAAACGAATTCAGCGGGCATAGTAACTTATCGACACAAAAGAAGTATAACTTTGTTTTCAGTATGATGGGTTTTGCCATTCAAAATAGGGTGGAAGCGCAGCTTATTACCCGCTTACCTACCTCTCTATTATAATTGGATTTTTTTTTACAAATACTAATTTTGTAGTTTAAAAAAAATACTAAAAACAATGAATTTTTTTAAACTTAGGTATATACTTAAAAAAATCAATTAATTTGTGAATTGTGTCACTATAGTTGTAGTCGTCGAAAACTATTAACAAAATGAGTGAAAGAACTTTACACATGATAAGTTTGAAGCACGACAATATTATATATAGGATTTTACGACGTGTTTATTCGACACAAATGAGGACATCTGAAAGAGGATGGTGTAGATGATGCAGACTCTACATAGGATCTGAAATGCTATCGCTTATGCCTTGAGTTGCGGAATACAACAAGGTCGGAATAACACAAGTAACATTAAGTCCATTCTCAATATAATAATAAAAGGATTACTAAGATATGACACTTTTGAGCACTTTCTCTCTCTTGTTTCTCTCTCTAAGATCTGACATTAGTGACCAAAAGCTACTAAATCACGCATAAGTAATCTATTTACAGGTTTGACACTTAAAACCACTTGGGGTGTATTAGATATACGGCGTATTTCTTATGCGCCGCATAACATATGTGTTCGCAAGGGTACTTATGCGCTATAATTACAAATACAAATAATATTCAAGCTATACAATCAAAAGTAAGACCCTAGCAATAGAGTCTATGCTCTTACAAACTCCCTCTTGGATGTTGCTAGCTCTTGTTCTTCAATCTGCTTCAGTCTTTCATTCCAAAGACTCTCTCCCTGTACTCGCGCCTCATATCTTCCCATGAACGTTTAGTTGAGGGCTTCTAGTTGGTAGGGATCGACAATCCAACACCTTTATACTGAAACTTCTTCAAGGAAGCCAATCTCACATTCTCTTTGATTTTACGTTCACGTTCTTTCTCCTTTAACTCTTATTCTTCACCAAACTTGAACCGTTTACTCTATCATACTTGACATGTGTAAATCTTGTATTTGTGACAAATTCTCACCACTTTATGATATTGCATTGCAGAATCATAGTGCCTCTCGTGTGACACCTGAATCTTGCACTTATACAATGCCTCGATGTCCTTCTTAGAACAGTTTATCAACCATATCGGGTCCATGACATCGATAACATCCCACACTCCATCTTAATTCAATACAATCTGAGCTTCACCCCGATTCTCATTATAATACCACCATCTCAAGTAAACACGAAAGTCTTGTTCTGTCAGGTACATCGGTATGATCTTTAATGTTTGTAGCTGCTTGTACCTCCAAGTCTTCATAAAATCACCCGTCTCAAGATCTTTTTTTACACGAGACACATGTAGAAATGCTATTGCTTATGCCTTGAGGTGCGGAATACAACAAGGTCAGAACAACACAAGTAACATTAAGTTCATTCTCATTATAATAATAAAAGGATTACAAAGACATGACACTTTTGAGAAATTTCTCTCTCTTGTTTCTCTCACTAAGATCTGACACTAATGACCAAAAGCTACTGAATCACACATAAGTAACCTATTTATAGGTTTGACACTTAAGACCACTTGGGGCGTATAAGATATACGGCGCATATGTTATGCGCCAGATAACATATGCGTTCCCAAGGTTACTTATGCGCTATCATTACAAATAAAAATAGCAGTCAAGCTATACAATCAAAACTAAGACCCTAGCAATAGACACTATGCTCTTACAAACTCCCCCTTAGATGTTGCTAGGTCTTGATCTTCAATCTGCTTTAGTCTTTCATCCTAAAGATTCTCTACCTGTACTCGCGCCTCATATCTTCCCGTGAACATTTAGTTGAGGGCTTCTGGTTGGTAGGGGTCAACCCTCCAACACCTTTATTGTCACACCCCAACCTAAGACGGAAATGCCGTGGCGTGATCCGATTGCTCACAGCTCGAAGATACTATCATGCATAAAAGGTGACAATATCTAATTAATTATTTTATTAAAAGAATAGACACAATATCCAAATATAACAAACAAGTTAAATACATGAATGTAAGTTCAAATAAATATTGTCTTGTTTATATCCTAAGGTCTTGTCTAAGTGTCCAACTTCAGTCTTCAATACAAGCAACCTGCATATGCGTAGAAAATGGTGTTTGTCAACAACACATGTTGGGTGAGATGATCACCAATTTTGACACAACAAATAGTTATCTAATAAATAAATAATAAATGATAAATATTAAATACGCAAACAAAAACATGTGATAGTAATCAATCAAATCATAACGAAACATATATCAACCAAAAACACAACCAAAGACTAACCCGAGACTTGCTAGTGTGCCAATGAATCATTGCCAAGCGAATCGGGCATTGATTACGATGACTAAAGTTGTCATTTTACCTTCGCCAAGCGAATCGGGCTTCGGTTACTAAGACGGTCATATGATCATACTAATGAGAACCCTATACAAGGGGATATGTTGGACATCTTCGACAATGATAGAATATACACATAAGCAAATAGCAACTAGCAAATAGCATTTAATTGATGTTCACACAATGATTATGTTTGCGAGTTTGTAAATAATATATGATAGAAAATATGAGTAAGTATGCATATGTTCCCAAAATGTTTGATAACAGTAGATAAAAAGGGGAATGATCAAACTCACCTTAGATTAAAGACAAACGAATATAATTATAAATAAGCGAGCTAACGAATAAGCGAGTCGTCCACTACATGTCAAACGATATTAGCAATTCAGAATCTGAGACTATAAGATATGATACTATGAATAAAAACAAACTCTTTGCCGCTGGAATCAATCCAAACGGACGTTTAGAATTTATGTTATGTTTGTTTTAAGATTTAAGCGAGCTGGTACTAACCAGAATCCGAACAGCGAGTCGGAAGTGGGTTTTGGTCAGTAGCCTTAAAATTACATTATGAGAATAAAAGTCTTCTGGACCGAACATTGAATCTAAACAGAAGTATGAGAAAACGGATAGTCAAACTTGTTAACTATTTTGCCCTTTAACGAGTTTTAAGCGAATTGACCAGTCAACACCCTTCAACCACCAAAATTGATTGAAGGTTATTGACTAGGGAATGTATAGGAATGATTTTTCTGTTTACAACTTACCCAGAAAGCGAAAGAACCAAGAGATATGATGAGTCAACGGTCCACACGCATGCAAAGCCAAACGAACAGGCTTGAGTCTTCAACGAATAAGCAAAAACCGAGAAGAATGATGATGCACAAAGGGTAGGACGGCTGAGAAGGCTCCTCTAGGGTTTGTGTAAAGTGTTATGGAAGAAGATTAGTGGTTGTTTATATAGGAAAAGCAATAACGAACCATATTTAGTATATTCACTTGTTTTGGAAACCGAATCGAGTTTTAATGACCAAATCAATATTAAAATCTATAAAATTCGTTCTTGGACAAGGGTTAATGAATGTGGACATATATATAAGCTTTGGGGGATTTCTTGGGGCTTAATTCACTCAATTATGTCCTAAAATAAGCGATTTCTGGCCAAAAACGAACTAGGAATCAATAATAAACAAAACGAGATGTGCAAGTAGCCCATGGTGCCGCGTGGTGGGCCTAGGCCACCCCACCACGTGGTGCTCCGGCCAAAAAAATGGAAATTTTAGTTTTTGTCAACTTTAGTCCCTATAGTTTGGATTTAGGTCATTTAACGAACTTTTTATGCGTAGTTTAAGATTTGAACAACATATAAAGTATAAGGGCCTAAAGTGAACATTATGAACTTAATAACTTATAAATATTTGTTTTTGATTATCATTTAAAGATCTAAAATTTTTCCGGTCTCCCCTACTTTAGGGAATTTAGTCCCGAAATTAAGGAAAACCAAAACATAATCGTTTTGAAGACAATTTAAGCTTTTAAGAAAAATAACATAACGTAGAACTTATGATAATCGAAGCAACGCTTCAAATGACAATCCAATAAGGACACTTATATATAGGATGTACCAGCGGCGTATCCACCATGTCCTTATCATCTCGTCATTCGTACCGTCACCCAATCTACTTTAGGTTCTTTAATTATATTTTATTATTAATAGTTTTAAAAACCAATTCCCGATAAGTATCCTCATCTCCTATTTATGTTAAAAAAGAAACAAAATCAAAGGACATTTTTCAAAACTTTTTTTTAATTAAAATAAAATTTAACTACGACTCAAATATCCTATTCCCACACTTAAATTTAGCATTATCCTCAATGCAAGGATAAGGACGAAAAATAAAAAGAAATTCGACAAAAACTAAAAACCTAAAAACCGAAAACAAAAATAAAAATAAACAAGCAAGATAAATAATGGAAAAGACTTAGCTGGTAATATGCGAATGACGATATGATGCCAAAGTCTTCTTCCATAGTTGCCCTCCAACTCCGAACATGCTCATCAAACGATATCTCCTTCTCTCACTCACGAACGGAAGCGGCAAACACATCAAACAATATCTAAAAATATCTTATCAATTCGATAGATGTTAAGCACTTAAGTATTTTACCAGACCAACCAACCCTAAACAATAAATAATATTAATAATAGCAGCAAATAGATAAATAAAAAGCCTACGGCTCCTGCTGCTCCATTCCCACACTTGAATTTTGCATTATACTTCATGGGGGTCATTTTTAGCTCAAATCCTAAAAAACTTAAAAACACAAAAACACAGAAAAATACTACAAAAGACTACATTAGTGACTCAACAATTATACAAACTCCGGGCAACCTCCCCACACTTGAACTTAATCAGGAGGTTTCTCGACGGAATTGATAAATGATTTAAAAATCCTTAACAGGTCAGACCACCAAAATTTAAACTTACCTGGCAAGAACCGGATGCATGACATGTATCGGGAAGACTGGTCATTCTTGATCTCCAATGGCTTCTTCTTTCTTGTAGACCATCTTCTGACTTGCAAATTATTTTGGTTTGAAGATGCTCTTCTTTTCGCCTTCTCCCGTGGTTTTGAATTATGAGCAACCTTTATTATAAATGCCATGGGCTAGCTGTGATGTTCTTCCACTACCACCACTTCTATATCTTCTAGTAGGGATTTAAAAAATGCTAAGTCACCCTCCGAATCAAACTCTCCTATTTCATCGTACTCAGGCAACCCCTCTAACTCCAAATCCAAAAACTCACCCTCCTCGCAAAACTTATTCTCAACCTCTTCCTCAACACAAAACATCAAATCAAGTGACTCTCCCAAATCCACTTTCTCCTCTATCTCTTCCTCAGCACCAAACATCAACTCAAGTGAATCTCCCAAATTCACTTCCTCCTCTATCTCTTCTTCAGCACCAAACATCAACTCAAGTGAATCTCCCAAATCTACTTCCTCCTCCATCTCTTCTTTCTTCACTAACGACCTCTGATAAGCAGCCCACTCTTCTTCATCTACTTCATCACCAGAGTCACTCCAGTAATTAGCAACAACGACTTGTGGAACCGGAGATGGGACTTTATCGTCCATTTTCGTCTCCGTTACTTGAGTGATCCCCTCATCTGCCTCGTCAACATACTCCAATAACTTCAATCTCTTTTCTTCCTCCTCTTCTTCATCCAATCTCCTAGTAATGCTTTCTATTATACGTTCTCTAATTTCTTTATACTACTCTCAACAGGGTTGTGATTAGAATATTGACCATCAAATTGACCCTGATCATGCTACGGCTGCTGATGTAGATCATCATAATAATACGAAGGATGCCCCTCCCAAAAATTTTGTTGTAGATGCATAGGAGGGTTAGCATAATAATGTGATAAACACCCCACATACTGAGAACATATAAGCATAAAAGGGGGTCCACCACAAATCTCACACATATTTACGAGACTCAAAATAAATAAAAAACACGGACAATTAGACTCCTATGACTAAAAATAAAATAACACGTATGTAGACTCTACTAAAAGACTACTAAACAAACCTAAACTATATTAACCTAACTTCTACGACTCAAAAACAAAACAAAATACAAATAGCACGTATATAGCAAGTAAGTCTAATCAAAGCTAATAACTCAATCGCCAAGAATCCCCGGCAACGGCGCCAAAAACTTGATGTGCTAAAAGTAGTTATATAAAAACACGATAATCTAGACACTAAGTAATAAATTCTAGATTCTTAAACTTAACTTAACTACTAACCGGCAAGTGAACCGGTCGACTCCAGTACAGCTAAGTAAGTCCGGATATCGAACCCACGAGACTAGTCTCCTTTAATTACATAAACTAGCTAAATTAGACTCAACTACAGACACGACTATTTATTTATTATTTGTTTAAGGGGGTTTTACTAATAAACTAATTTTAAACTAATTTAAAATAATTAAGGAAACTAAAGACGACTAAACTTAGAACGTGGACTTAATTCAGATGATGATGAACAACCACCTAGGCTAGAATCCCCTAAGTTTCAGTTATCAATTAACCGGGAGAATATTAGTTATGGAACTGGGATCGTAAAATAGACGCTTAAGAGAAATCCCGAACAGGACTCCTGGCCCTTCTCAAGAGACACCTATAGGTTTCTAATAAGTTTTAACACACACCAGTATTAAAATTCAAGTTCCCTTATGGTCACCTAATTAATTACAAACTAGTTCCTTTATATGAAATCCTACTTTACAGCGCGGAAATCAAAGGTAGTATAATATATTCAATTGACTCAATAGACAAAGTTAATAAATCAAACCTAGACAGACTCCTTACGAAGAACTAAATCTAGCAATCCTGATCAACAAAGATCTATCAATAACCTAGCACCTTACAGCTATTTAGGTTAGCAACACACTTAGATTTATTTAATTAAATAATATTATTCCTGTAAGGCCCCGATCCCGGAAACCCTACATTGGCGTTGGATTTACTCATAAACACAGTTCTAAAATCAGAGTTAATTAAAAATTTCGCGGAATAATTAAAAACTTCATGCATTACATTACAAAACATCGAATCTTGTCTTAACGTACAAATTATCCATTCATAGACATAACATAAAACAGTCATGACGCTTCTTCATAGATACCCGTCTCTTTAGCTCATGCCATGTGTCCCTCCTCAAGCCAGCTGCTTCAACCTATTTGCCTGCGTGCATACTAAAAGTCAGCTACGCTGAGTGAGTTCTAGTTAAGCAGGTACATACATTTCATTCTCATTCTTTACATTCTTACTTCCATACATTCCTATTTTTACTTACCTTCATTATTTTATACATACATAACCTTCCTATGTTTTTAAAGAGCCTTCAGCTCTATAACCTTCGCATATATTATTAGGGTATGCAACCCTTCATTCTTCGCCTATATTATTAGGGTAGGCAACCCTTAATTCTTCGCCTATATTATTAGGGTAGGCAACCCTTAATTCTTCGCCTATATTATTAGGGTAGGCAACCCTTCACTCTTCAGCTCTACATATCATACATACCATTCATACACTACACATATCGTACATACCTTTCTTTCATTAGTTATATATGTTCTCATATACCTCTTCACACATACGTTTAACTCTTTCTACACTAATTAGGTATATTTATAAACATTCATACGACATACACTTACTACTTAAGGTAAGTGTATTAACTAATCACATTGAGTATGCACACAGCCCCAAAACATAACACAGAAATGGGGCTAGAAACTCACCTGGAGTCAGTTTCTCTCGCCGTTAATGGTAACGCCCTTCTTTAGTTGTGTACGGCTAACTGTACAATACATTACACGTGTCAATTATCAATTACCACTACTTCCAACATTTAAGTTTACGAACCCTCAACTAACGGGGGTCTGGGGGCAGCGCCCCTGGTAGCGGGGTCTAGGGGCAGCAGCCCCTAGTAGGGTCCAAGGGGTAGAGCCCCTGGCTGGGGTTGAGCTGACCTGGTCAGCTCGGAAAAACCTTTTTCGCGTCGCATGGCTGTGCGATGCGAAACAACCTTTTTCGCTTCGCATGGCTGTGCGATGCGAAATTACCTTTTTCTTCGCTTTTACCATTTTAAAGCCATTTTTCTCCTTATTTCCTCCTTAGGACCCGGTTTTACCCTTTTTATGGGTTTTGGGTCGTACCAACTTTGTATACCTGTGTTTTATGAGGTCTGAACATCACATTTTTGTCCTATTTCATACTCGTGAGGTTAAGATTCACCCAGTTTATGTTTTTCTTACATCCTACAACCCGATCTACTAATATATCGATTTGCATGTCGAACTCAACCACAAAACTTAACCTTGTTGGCTAAAACTCACCTTTGGCTTCGGGTTTGGTTCGGATCTGGACAACTCAAGGATCTGGACGTGATTCTTGTTGTTTGAAGACACTTGATCACCAAGATCTTCCTTACTTTAGCCCGGAATCGGGTTCGGGTCTTGAGAGAGAGTATGTGTGTGTTCTAGGGAGTATGTGTGTGTTGTGGGAAGAAATGGTGAAGGGATGGGGGGATGGCCTTATATAGAGAGCTTTGGACCCCACCACCCACTTCCTTCACCAATCCTAATCCTTATCAAATATAAACACGCACCCATTTAAACGAGCGACTCACACGAAACAATAATTTTCTTTTATTAAGTAATCTCGTAATACGGATGTTACAATTCCTATGATCTTATTCGAAATCAAACATAAAATGATCAAAAACACAAAGTAGATGACCTAATAGCAACCTATCATAATGACAAACAATAATCAAGACGACTATGGAATAATAAAACTCAACAAAAAATCCTAAGCACATATGCATCAATTTAATATAATTAAACCTTTTACTAGTTCATAAAACCATAACGATAAATAAATCCCAAGTCAAAATCAAACATCAACAAAGGTTCATCATAAGCCTACGTAGTCTATAAATTTTAGCCTAGCATGATAAAATCAAACAAAACAATAATAAAGGAATTCATGGTGAAGAATAAAGGAAACGAAAGATTAAAGGCGATAAAACCCGTAGTCTTCGTTCTTGATCAATATGCTCGCCACCATATGATTCCAAGCCTTCAAAACCTCCAAAAGATCATTCTAAAGATCCCAATTTTGTCCCAAACGACTGGTGGCTTTAGGTTATGTTTAAGGTTGAGTTTAGGATCTTTGAATAAGCAAAATTAAGCCCAAAACCCTAAATTCATAGAATAGTCTAGAATTTGAGCCCACCGCGCGGCGCTCCGGAGAAATGGGAGAGGGGACCGGTCTGGTCCGGTTCATTTCCGGATGCGGTCCGTTTCAATTCTGATGCTCCGGTTCTCTGTTTTAACTCGTTTTAGCTCATTTTTCGCTCTTTTTAACCAGGATAAACCTCCAGAACCCATTATTCAAATATATTAGTATTATATAAATTCTAATAAGAACCAAACAAAAACTAATTAAATATTATATAAAATATACGAGGGAATTATATATATTTAGCCTTATATCAAATATCCCCACACTTATCTCTTTTTCGTCCCTGAAAAAGTCTCATTGCAATGGGATCAGAATCGGAGAAATACAGTCTTACAAACATATAGGTTATCTTAAAATTTTAGAACAACGCAAAAACTGTGATCACCGATATTGTTGTCCACTTAAACCCTTGCCTTTGTCTTTACCGGGACAAGTAAGATCCAACTATTATTATTATTATTATTATTATTATTATTATTATTATTATTATTATTATTATTATTATTATTATTATTATTATCTAATGGAACCCATAGTTAAGACCCGTTTTATTTTAGATTTTACCTTGTCAAACCACCCCAAATTGACTTAAACCTCATAAATAGCAGATTAAAACATTGTTGCACATTTTTCATGAATAGCTAAGACGATCAAGGATATTGTTTATCCACCTAAATTTAAGCATCAAAGTCTATCAAGAAGCCATTAGATACGATTAAGGTTCAATTATTCAGCTAACTAGCTAGTGTTCCCCACTACATGACATACACCCGTTATCAAGCAATACCTCGGATCTATTACCACCAGTGATTTTACAAGTTTCCATCTGTCGGTTTACATACGTTGTGTCTCTAGTTGATCCTGTTCTTAATGGTATGGGACGCAAGTAAGAGATGGGCTTTGGCCTCCCCACCGCGCGGCGCTCCGGAGAAATGGCAGAGGGGACCGGTCTGGTCTGGTCCGGTTCAATTCTGATGCTCCGGTTCTCTATTTTAGCTCATTTTTCGCTCTTTTTAACCAGGGTAAATCTCCGGAACCTACATTATTCAAATATGTTAGTAATATACTAATTCTAATAAGAACCGAACATAAACTAATAAAATATTATATAAAATATACAAGGGAATTATATATATTTAGCCTTATATCAAAAAGATTTAAAACCATCGTTTGAAAAGAAGCAAACGTTTTATTTTAAAGCAATAACAAACCATATTTAGTATATTTACTCGTTTAGGAAACTGAATCGAGTTTTAATGACCAAATCAATATTAAAATCTGTAAAATTCGTTCTTGGACAAGGGTTAATGAATGTGGAGATATATCTAAGCTTTGGGGGATTTCTTGGGGCTTAATTCACTCGATTATGTCCTAAGATAAGCGATTTCGGGCCAAAAACGAACTAGGAATCAATAATAAACGAAACGATCTATGCAGGTAGCCCATGACGCCGCATGGTGGGCCTAGGCCACCCCACCACGTGGTGCTCCGGTCAAAAAATGGAAATTTCAGTTTTTGTCAACTTTGGTCCTTATAGTTAGGATTTAGGCCATTTAACGAACTTTTTATGCATAGTTTAAAATTTGAACAACATATAAAGTATAAGGGGCCTAAAGTGAACTTATGAACTTAATAACTTATAAATATTTGTTTTTTATTATCATTTAAAGATCTAAAATATTTCCGGTCGGGTTATACGTAAACGAATACGGGTTTGAAAAATCCGAGATGTTACATTTATACTGAAACTTCTTCAAGGAGGCCAATCTCACATTCTCTTTGATTTTACGTTCACGTTATTTCTCCTTTAACTCTTATTCTGTAAGGCCCCGTTCCCGGTAACCCTACTTTGGTGTTGGATTTACTCATAAACACCGTTTTAAAATCAGAGTTAATTAAAACTTTCGCGGAATAATTTAAAACTTCATACATCACATTACAAAACGTTCATTCTTGTCTTAACATACAAATTTAGATTAATTAAAACAATCTTGACACTTCTTCGTAGATTCCAATCTTTTCCGTTCATACCATGTGTCCCTCCTCAAGCCAGCTACCTCAATCTATTTGCCTGCGTGCATACTAAAAGTCAGCTACGCTGAGTGAGTTATAGTTAATCATTTAACATACAATACATTCATATCCTTACTCATACGCATCCGAAGATACGTATTCATACTTTATTTACTCTTACTTCTTTCATACAAACTTTATATACATGCACACGGCTTACATACTTTCTTTCATAAGGCCTTGTGATTTACCATAGGCTATTCTATCTCTACCATCACAGATATTATTAGGGTCTGGTCCCTTCTGTCTTAGATATTATTAGGGTCTGGTCCCTTCTGTCTCAGATATTATCAGGGTCTGGTCCCTTCTGTCTCAGATATTATTAGGGTCTGGTCCCTTTGTCTCCAATAGCCATACCTGTCACGTTACTCGATCGTACATTCATTTTCATTCATGCATACTTTACATACCTTCTGGTCATGTATATACGTATATGTACATATTCATTTGTATAAACATTCCATAATAACATTCAATACTTAATCATACATATATTATACACATATCATACACTTACCACTTAAGTTAAGTGTATTAACAATTATCACAAAGGAGTATGCACACAGCCCCAAAAACATAACGGATAAAGGGGCTAGAAACTCACCTGAAGTCGGTTTCTCTCGCCATTAATAGTAATGCCCTTCTTTAGCTGTGCACGGCTAACTGTATAACGCATTACGAGTGTCAAATATCCATTACTACTACTTCTTATATCTAAGTCAATGACACCTTCAACTAACGGGGGTCCGGGGGCAGCGCCCCTGGTAGCGGGGTCTAGGGGCGGCAGCCCCTAGCAGGGTCCAAGGGACAGCGCCCCTGGCTGGGGTTGAGCTGACCTTTTCATTAACAGTCCTTTAACAAAAATGCATCAGAAAATGAATTTCATAAAATTTCGCATTGAAGAATTTCACTTCGCATGCATGGAATTTTGCTTCGCGTGAAATGCCTGTTTCGCTTCGCATGGCTGAGCGAAGCGAAATGCCTGTTTCGCTTCTCATCGCTGAGCGAAGCAAAATGCCTGCCTTTCTTCGCTTTTACCTTTTTTAAGCCATTTTACTTCGTGGCTCTTCCTCAGGACCTGATTTTTACTCTTTCCCAACTTTTGACACATTCTGACCCCATGCACCTGATCCTGAACCCATATCTCAAAGTCCAAACACCACCTTTTTATCACAAAGTGCACCCGAGAGGTTATAACTTACCAAGTTTATATTTTTCTTACATTTTACAACCCGATCTATCATTTTATCTGTTTACATGACGATTCTAACCATAAAACTTAATCATTTAAACCGAAACCCACCTTTTGCTTCGGGTTCAAGTTCAGATCTGGACAATACGTAGATCTGGACGTGATTCTTGTTGCTTGACAATGTTAAACACGAGATTCTGTCCTTCTTTGGCTTGGATTTTAAATCCGAGTGCTAGAGATAAAGTATGTGTGTGTTTCTTGAGTGTGTGTGTGTTTGGATGAGAAAGGAAAAGAAAAGGAAGAAGTGGTTGGGTTATATATAGAGAGGGTTTCATGGGTCCCACCACCCATTCCCAATTCCTACTTCCCAAACCATAAGACTACTTTAACGACCCACACTATTAACAAAACTTTCTGTTATTTATTTAACAAAAGTTGGATGTTACATATTCTTCACCCAACTTGAACCATTTACTCTTCCATACTTGACCTATGTGAATCTTGTATTTATGACAAATTCTCACCACCTTATGATATTGCATTGCAGAATCATATTGCTTCTCACATGACACTTAAATCTTACACTTATACAATGCCTCGATGTCCTTCTTAGAACAGTTTATCAATCACATCGGGTCCATGACATCGATAACATCCCACACTCCATCTCAATTCAATACAATCTGAGCTTCACCCCGATTTTCATCATAGAACCACCATCTGAATAAACATGAAAGTCTTGTTCCATCAGGTACATCGGTATGATCTTTAATGTCTGTGGCTGCTTGTACCTCCATGTCTTCACAAAATCACCCGTCTCAGGAACTTTCTTT
Source organism: Bidens hawaiensis (assembly GCF_021521415.1). Lineage (NCBI taxonomy): Eukaryota > Viridiplantae > Streptophyta > Magnoliopsida > Asterales > Asteraceae > Bidens > Bidens hawaiensis. The sequence continues at coordinate 2,081,307 of NW_027491168.1, forward strand.
ATACGAGACACATGTAGAAATGCTATCGCTTATGCCTTGAGATGCGGAATACAACAAGGTCGGAACAACACAAGTAACATTAAGTCCATTCTCATTATAATTATAAAAGTATTACAAAGATATGACACTTTTGAGCACTTTCTCTCTCTTGTTTCTCTCTCTAAGATCTGACACTAGTGACCAAAAGCTACTGAATCACGCATAAGTAACCTATTTATAGGTTTGACACTTAATACCACTTGGGGCGTAGAAGATATACGGCGCATATGTTATGCGCCGCATAACATATGCATTCCCAAGGGTACTTACGTGCTATCATTACAAATACAAATAACATTCAAGCTATACAATCAAAACTAAGCCCTAGCAATAGACAACATGCTCTTACAAACTGCCCCTTGGATGTTGCTAGGTCTTGATTTTCAATCTGCATCAGTCTTTCATCCCAAACACTCTCTCCATGTACTCACGCCTCATATCTTTCCATGAACGTTTAGTTGAGGGCTTCTGGTTGGTAGGGATCGACACTCCAACACCTATATACTGAAACTTCTTGAAGGAAGCCAATCTCACATTCTCTTTAAATTCATGTTCACGTTCTTTCTACTTTAACTCTTCTTCTTCACCCAACTTGAACCATTTACTCTTCCATACTTGACATGTGTGAATCTTGTATTTGTGGCAAATTCTCATCACCTTATCATATTGCATTGCAGAATCATTGTGCTTCTCTCGTGACACTTGAATCTTGCACTTATACAATTCCTCGATGTCCTTTTTAGAATAGTTTATCAACCACATCGGTCCATGACATCGATACCATCCCACAGTCCATCTCGATTCAATACAATCTGAGCTTCACCCAGATTGTAACATTCGTTACTTTTCAAACAAGAAAACCCGGCCCATTTAAAATTTTTCGGTTTTGTTTATATACATATATATATATGTGTGTGTGTGTGTGTGTGTATGTTAATTTTATTAATTAATCTCAAGTTTCGTTGCATGTATTTCTTGCGTAGTTAGATTTGTATTCGTATTCGTTAAATCAACATGTTTCGTCGTTTCATGTTATTCTTGTTTATCGCTAACCATTAATATAATATTCACGATGCTTTACGGTTATTGTTCGTTCGTTCACTATTCATTTTGTTCAATTAGAGAACCTCCGTGATTTACAGTTGTTATTTAAAGTTGTCCGCAAACTATATGGGCTTAATACGAAAATATCTAAGTTTTATAATTCCTATTTCATTTGAGCATATTTCAAAGTAAAAGGTTCAAAGTGTAATTATACTTTAAATTAATTCTTAAAACAATTTAAAAGATGAAGGGCTAATGTGTAAATATAATTCAAATTATATTATAATAATTATATAATCCCAAACCAGCCCCACCCTTCACCCACTATCCCGTTTTCTCGGCTAGAATTCCGGCGCCGGCGAAGCTAAACACCCCTAAATCTTCGCCGTTTGACCAGTTAAATTAGTATAACGAATTCTTACGTTAATAACAAACAATAATCAACAATCTAATTATAGTATATCACTCTATAATCGCGGCTTAATTCCCGTATCTTTCGCCGGAATTTGGTTTAATCCAATTAATGCAATCAACGCGTATACGCTCCATTAACTAGTATAAATAGGACGCTAATCTTCACCCAAACTCATACTAACCTTCAATTTCATCTAATATACTCCCTATATCTCGAAATCATCCATCAAAGATCCGTTTTTCCGGCGACCACGGTTCACTTCATTCCTTAACGATAACAGGTAATCTGTACATGCTTTTGAATCATTTTTCAATGAGAATCAAAACCCATATCCTAATTTTATCGAGCACGGAACGAATTAACGGAATTGAATATAGGTTTTGTTTGGAAGACTATGAACATGGGATATAATTTAAATAACATTATTTCTGTCATATTATCAAAAGACAAGCTAGTTCAGTTGGTTAAGTTATAACAGTGTGAGTTACAAGACCCGGGTTCGAACTCGGGTCAGCGTGTTTGTGTCTTTATTTTTTTTAGAAAAACCATGTCCTTATTATATACTAAACCAAATAAATATTAAAAATGATTTTAAATCAAATAAAATTATTTTAAACTAAATAAAGTTAATTATAAATTTTATCTTATCTTTTTCCACCTAAAAACCAATCTTCCAAACCCGTCAAGTTTCGTTAAAACTCTTAAAACATTTATATATTTATTTATTGTTTGTTAAACTTTAGAATTCGTTAGCACCATCATTTTCAAAATAAAATATGTCGTTAACACCAAATTTTTGTAAACGTTATAGCATTCAAACTTAGTATTAATCTTATAATTAAGAAATACTAGTAAATCGTTAACTTGTTAATATTAATTCGTCCGTTCAACCTTATTCGGTAATATTAATTCGTTAAACATTAATTCATTAGCTTATAATTCATTAAACCATTAAAGATAGCTTTATGTTTCGATAGCTTTTAAATTCTTTAACTTTATTTTGTTAACGTAAATATTATTCGAGATATGATTGCCATTTAAAATCTGTTAAAACTTAAAAATAATATAATATTATAATGCCACGAAATACTAATAAAATATATTTACCAAATATTTACAACTTTTTCTTTCCCGTTAGTTAGATTTTGCTTTTGTTTTAATTATAGTTAGAGAAGTCAATCGTCTCGGATTCTTTAACGCACTTTTGGTTGCTTCGGTTTCGTTATTGTGATTTCGGCTTTTGCAAGTTTGCCTTCGATTTCGAGGTGAGTTTCTCACAACCCCTTTTTAAACGTTTTCGTATTTTGGGGTGGCATATGTATTTATTATCAAACTTCGAGATTTACAATTTTGTTTACAAACTACAATTCATATCATGGACTTGTGTGCTTACTTGCTTATTTGTTATATACGTGGATTTCAAGTGATTAGCTCAATAAGTATGATCATACGCCTCCCTTTGCACTCAGGTCCATTTGTATCGAGTGGAAAAGGGACCTCATATTCAAGTACGTTGGTAGCCCCAACTGGAAAGGACCTTCGTTTGTTCTTTACACTCAGGTCCATTGCATCGAGTGTAAAGAAACCTTATGTGCTCATTTCACAAGTTTCATGGAATTGTATGATTTTTATGTATTATATCCAACTGTGGGATTCTCACCAGCTATGTTCATAGCTGACTTTATTTTATACACATGTTACAGGTGTAAAGATACGAGGATGAAAGTTAGAAGACACATAGTATGCCAATAGGATATTCAAAGAACAACTTATCAATTGTTTATTTATTTGTTACAACTTGTATTATTTGATAAACTTGTGTTACATGAAGATTTAAATGAAATAATGTTATTATGGTCACCTAATAGTGTCACGTGTGTTTGAGCAATTTGTACATCACACTCGGGCGTTTCTGTTTTAGCCGGGGTGTTACACAGATTTTCATCATAGTGCCACCATCTGAAGCAAACATGAAAGTCTTGCTCCATCAGGTACATCGGTATGATCTTTAATGTCTGTGGCTACTTGTACCTCCAAGTCTTCACAAAATCACCCGTCTCAGGATCTTTATTTACACGAGACACGTGTAGAAATGATATCGCTTATGCCTTGAGGTGCCGAATACAACAAGGTCGGAACAACACAAGAAACATTAAGTCTATTCTCATTATAGTAATCAAAGGATGACAAAGATATGACACTTTTGAGCATTTTCTCTCCCTTGTTTCTCTCTCTAAGATTTGACACTAATGACCAAAAGCTGCTGAATCACGCAAAAGTAACCTATTTATAGGTTTGACACTTAAGACCACTTGGGGCGTATAAGATATACGATGCATATGTTATGTGCCGGATAACATATGCGTTCCCAAAGGTACTTATGTTCTATCGTCACAAATACAAATAGCATTCATGTTATACAATCAAAACTAATACCCTAGCAATAGACACTATGCTCTTACAAACTCCCCCTTGGACGTTGCTAGGTCATGATCTTCAATCTGTTTCAGTCTTTCATCCTAAAGACTCTCTTCCTGTACTCACGCCTCATATCTTCCCATGAACGTTTAGTTGAGGGCTTCTGGTAGGTAGGGATCGACACTCCAACACCTTTATACTGAAACTTCTTCAAGGAAGCCAATCTCACATTCTCTTTGATTTTACGTTCACGTTCTTTCTCCTTTAACTCTTATTCTTCACCCAACTTGAACCATTTACTCTTCCATACTTGACCTGTGTGAATCTTGTATTTGTGACAAATTCTCACCACGTTATGATATTGCATTGCAGAATCATAGTGCTTCTCACGTGACACTTGAATCTCGCACTTATACAATGCCTCGATGCCCTTCTTAGAACAATTTATCAACCACATTGAGTCCATGACATCGATATCATCCCACACTCCATCTCGATTCAACACAATCTGAGCTTCACCCCTATTTTCATCATAGTACCACCATTTGAAGTAAACATGAAAGTCTTGTTCCATCAGGTACATCGGTATGATATTTAATGTCTGTGGCTGCTTGTACCTCCAAGTCTTCACAAAATCACCCGTCTCAAGATCTTTCTTTACACGAGACACATGTAGAAATGCTATCACTTATGCCTTGAGGTGTGGAATACAACAAGATCGGAACAACACAAGTAGCATTATGTCCATTCTCATTATAATAATAAAAGGATTACAAAGATATGTCACTTTTGAGAACTTTCTTTCTCTTGTTTCTCTCTCTAAGATCTGACACTAATGACCAAAAGCTACTGAATCCGCATAAGTAACCTATTTATAGGTTTGACACTTAAGACCACTTGGGGCGAAGATATACGGCGCATATGTTATGCGCCGCATAACATATGCGTTCCCAACGGTACTTATGCGCTATCATTACAAATACAAATAACATTCAAGCTATACAATCAACTAAGACCCTAGCAATAGACACTATGCTCTTTACAACATCATTGAGTTTAATTTAACATTGAATTTTTCAGGGCTGTTTACGAGAATTTAAATACATTGGTCGAGCCTAAATATAAATGTCTTTAAGCTTAAATAGGTAATGAATAAAAAAGTATTTTGGGCTGAATACATTTGAAATGATTAAGATCTATGTCTGTTTTATAAAAAAATTTTAATATAATAAAGTTTTTGACCTAATAAAAAAAGTTTTGGGCCTAATAATTTTTGGCCCCCAAAAATAACGGCCCTTGGCTGACTGTCCAGTTCGCACTACCCTAGGGCCAGCCATTGAATTTTCATACTTTCAATTTATTTTTTTTAAAAGGACTTATTCTTTTTGGAAACTTCTTTTGCCCGGTTATTGATTTAGTGATACATGGAATGCTTTGATTTGAAAATGCGTTATCTTCATTAGAAAAGAAATTGAATCATATAGCGAAACCAAAACTTCTACATTAATCCTCTAAGCCATATCTCCCATAGAATAACTTAAAGTTATATATACTATATTATAATGTATTTGTGAAATGCATGTTAAAAACCTTTTGATTTTAAAAATTTTACTAAGTTTTTATTCATATAGTATAAGCATTCACTCTAACTTATAATATTCTTTTTAAAAGATAAAATTGTCTTTTGCACCGACTAATAATTAATATATATTATTTAATAATATATATATATATATATATATATATATATATATATATATATATATATATTTAATTCACTAGATTGTTTGATGTAATCACTAATAAGATTATTATTACTATTATTTAAATAAAATAATTATAAATATACTCATTAGTTAATGCAACTTGAGCTAAACTCTGGATTAGATTTAACTCTTAGGCTGAGGGGTGCGGAGCGCGAGAAGGGGCGCGAAAGCCCATCCGCTCGCGCCCCGGGGCGCGAGCACCACACCACCGAGGCGCGAGAGGGGCGCGAAAGGGGCGCGAGCACGCAGACCAAGGCGGGCGCAAGGCCAGTCACGGCTGAAAATGGGCGTATTGTGGCTTGGGAATGCGTGCAGAGCCGTTGGGTGTGGATAAATAGAGCCGTTGGCTCTTTAAGTTTATTAAAAAAAAAAAAAAAATTTTCTCTATATAAACCAATATCAACCCAATATCACATACCACACCCAAAATCACATAAAATACTTTACCACAACCTCAAAAAAACCCAAAATCACCCCATCTTCCAAACCTTTTTTTAAAAACATGGCTGGAAATTGGTACCCAAACCTAGATTCAGATTACAGTTACGACGATTTATGGTCGGCACCGGATCAACCGATGTTTTATTCGGGGTCGCAACAATCATCCGGCTTTCAACCATCCAACATACAACCGTCTCCTAACTTTGTTGTTCCGGAGACACAAGAACCAGAAGGTGAAGCTGCGGGACAAAGAAGACGCGTCCACCGGAAAAAACAAGTTGCAACGGACGGGTCGGGTTCGGCTTCGACTGGAAGGACGAAACGGAAAACCACTCCGTGGTCATCGGATGAGAAGGAAGCCCTGTGTCGGGCTTGGATAGTCATTTCTGAGGATCGGCGTTGCGGTAATTGTTTTAACGTTTTTAAAAATGATTTTTAATAAAAAAGTTAAATAAAAAAGTTAAATGACTTACAAATTTATTTATGCATTTTGCAGCGGACTACCAAAAGAGCAAGGTCTTTTGGACAAAGGTTAGGGAGACGTTCTATTCGCTCGTTGGGAGTACAGAGCGGAACGCCGATATGATTTCGGGTCGGTGGACCGAAATCAGAAAATTTGTCGGCTTGTTTACTAATCTGTTCAACAGGAACGCCGGTCGTATGAGACCAAGTGGCAGTGACGATTTGGCGGTTTATAATTTCACTGTCGAAGAGTGGAAGCAGGAGTGCCTGCGGAGGTATGGGACGGTGAAGACGTGGGACGATGTAAAGGTGTGGGAGAGGTTGAGAAGGTGTTCTAAGTGGGTTGAGCTGGTGGCGCCGGACCTTGATGCGGAAGTAGGGCCGAAACGGACTAAAACTAGTTCGTCTGGAGCGTATAGCACTTCCGCCGGGTCGGATTGCCGGGTTGGATTCGACCTAAACGTTGCGGGGGAGGAAACGTCTTCACCGCCGAGGAGGCGGCCATTGGGAAGGGACGCCAGGGGGAAAAAACCGGCTGAGGGGGAAGCCGTAAACATCACCGATCTTGTTGAATCCCTCACTAAATTCAACAAAACCATGGAGGTGGTCTCTAATGACAAAAAGGAAAAAAGAAGAATGAGAGATTTGGACTTCCTTACAAGAGACTTCAGTAACCTAAATCCGGTCGACCAAATGCTGATGAAAAACAAAAGGAACGTATCCGGAAGAGGTTGATCGAAGAAGACCAAGCCGAAGAATAAGAATAATGTTTTTTTTAGTACTTTAATTTTTTTTTTAGATATTAATGTGTTTTTTTAATTAATGTGTGTTTTTTTAAATAATTTATGAGTTTTTTTAATAATACGTTTTTTTAATACATTTATAAAAAAATAAAAAAAAAACCGCTCGCGCCCCCTCTCGCGCCCCTCCACACCATGTCCCGGGGCGCGAGCACCACAACCAACACCCATCTTATCAAATTTCTCTCTCTGCCACACGTCACAATATTATTGGCTGGAGCCCCACTCGCGCCCCCTCTCGCGCCCCCCACACCCCTCAGCCTTACGAATCCATCACCATACGTGGACCATCCACTAGTACCTTATCCATCACTAATTATACGTTACAATAAATAGATATAGATATGGATGAAACAAGATGAATGGCATAATTACATATATTTTTTTATTTGGTTCATCTTCATTCCACTGCAGTAGTAGTTTTAAGCAAAAGAAATCTCAATATGAATGCTAGCGTTTCTTGTATCCGCTTCATATAGAGAATTCAGTTTCTCATGAATACAATAAGTGTGAATAGGAAAAGGGCTGCTGCCATTGAGACGCCACCCAAAAGAAATAGACCACGCATTCCTTTCAAGCTTAGAATCTTTGGTTCAAGTGCTGAATCTTTTGACTGTGAATCTGTATGTTTTCCAAACCACTTTTCTTCTAGCATTCGTAAAGTCCCGTCTTGTCGTAATCTGGCAATCTGTGTTGAGATCTCAAGGGTTAAAGTGGAACCTCTGGGGAATACCTGAAAATTATGGCATACGTACGTTACTTATGTAGGTCCTTATATTCGGATTTTGATTACACAAAGTAATTGATATGAACGAATTGGATTAACGATTTCGCCAGGAACAAAATATGTTGATTAACAACTAACTTGTTTAAATAATTAATAAAACTTTAAAGAAATCTATAAAATGAAAGTGACAAAAATATATAAAATTTCAAACAAAACAAAATAAATAAATTAAATAACAATGTATAAAAAAATATACATTTTTATAAAACAAATAAGTTTGTTACCTAATTAATAATTTCTTTTTTTTTCAAATCTATAACATGCAGGTGATAAAAAAGAATAAAAGAAGAATACAAGAAAAGGAAAGAGAAAAGGAAACCCACCATTTATAGTCTCATTGGTCAAAATCTCAACTAAAAATAAAAAAACATGTTAGGGGTTAATTCGTCTAAGTTTGCATTTTGAGCAGAATGAGCTATGGAAGATAAATCACATGGGCAAAAGTAGCAATTTACCCTTAAAACATTTAACTTAATGCTAACTGAATGAGCTATGGAAGATAAATCACATGGGCAAAAGTAGGAATTTACCCCTCCTTCTTTCATATGGAGTTTATGATTTACCATCATTGGTGTGTCAGCCGGTTTGCAGTCGATCATTCCTGTCTCGGCCAACAGATCGAGTATATATTTTCTTTCACATATGAAGATACCCCCTTCAGACCTTAGTACTTCAATTCCAAGAAAGTACTTTAGTCTTCCTAGATCTTTCATTTCGAATTATGTGAACAGCTTCGCCTTTAATTTCTTAATTTCTTTCTCATCGTTCCCTGTAATAATCATGTCATCAACATATATAATTAAACAAGTTACAAAGTTACCTCTATTTTTAAGGAAGATGGTATGATCGGAATTGCTTTATCGAAAACCATATCCCTTCATTGCTAAAGTGAACCTTCCGAACCAAGCTTTAGGAGATTGTTTAAGCCCATAAATAGTTTTTTTCTAACGACATATCTCATTTGCTTTGAAACTTTCTGTGAACCCAGGTGGAGCTTCCATGTAGACTTCGTCTTTTAGTTCCCCATGAAGGAAGGCATTCTTAACATCAAATTGTTGAAAAGGCCACCCTTTATTGGCAGTGACCGAAAAAAGAACCCTGACTATGTCAATCTTGGCTACCGGAGAGAATGTTTCTTTGTAGTCAATCCCATACATTTGGGTATATTCCTTTTCTACCAACTGTGGGCTACGCACGTGCCGTGCTGGTGGTTGGTGGGTAGGCAGCGGCTGATAGTGACATGGCCGGCTGTGTACTATTCCTTTTCCACCAACTGCAGGCTATGTACATGCCACGACAAGGGTTGGTGAGTAGGCAGCGGCTGATAGTGACATTAAGTACTAGAGCGTGCTGCTCGTCGTACTGTTGTCAGTGAGCTGTCGCAGCTTTGGTCAGATCTTTTGTCCATACCTTGGCAGGTATAGTACAAAAGATCCTCCAGTAGCGTACAGACTGGCTCATTTGGGCGGGAGTTTTCCCGGCTTTGGGCGGGAGTATTCCCGGCTTGCTCATTCCTTCTTCAGGTGACATTACTGAATTATTTGAGAGTTAGTGCCTTGTGCGTGTAGCCTTGCTGTGCGGGTAGCCTTCCCTGATGGCTAGTATCCGTAGCTGCGGGAACAGGCGGAGTACGTCACCATTGGAAGGCTTTTCCTGCGGGAACAGCTTGCGTACTGCGCGTAAGGACGTCGCGTCTCTGAGCATGGTTGGTCCTGCGGATCCAGTTGGTCTTTGCGCAGACGTCCCTCTTTAAGGTGAGTCTTGCGAGTTCAACTGCGCAGACGTCTCTCTTCGAGGAGTCTTGCGGGTCCAACTGCGCAGACGTCCCTGTTTAAGGTGAGTCTTGCGGGTCCAACCGCGCAGACGTCCCTGTTCAAGGTGAGTCTTGCGGGTCCAACTGGGCTCTGCTGGGACCTACCTCTTCAAGTCCCCCCAGTCCAATGTTCTTCTCATGAATTGTTAATAAGTGAGGTGAACTTTTGGACTTAAGCAAGGGGTTTTGAAAAGGGTTTAGTTTTAAGGTTTTCCATGGGGATTCTTCCCGCGGAAGTCCTAATGTCACGTGCAGAAATTCCCGACTTTTCTGCTTGATCTTTGGGTATGATGCGGGTAGGTCTGTAACCTCCTCGCAAGTCAGGAGCGTTGAGTTCCACTTGTGTAGATTCTCCATGAGGTTTTGGTAGTTTTAAACATAGTGATCAATTATGTTAAACAACCAATTCCATCTTGGAGCTTCAAACAATCTAGTTCTCAACGTTCCCGCTATGCGGGGATGTTATTTCCGTTTCCGCAAGCATGGCCCAGAAGATCCTTCTTGGTTTCAATTCTCTGCGAGTGCTAAGTATGTGAAGGGTTTTGCCTTGACACTGTAGCCGCACTCGTCTTATAGTTACTTTACTTCCAAGGTATTGTTGGCTTCAATTCCCTGCAGGCGCTAAGTATGTGAAGGGTTTTGCCTTGACACTGTACCCGCACCTGTCTTATAGTTACTTGGTTGCCAAGGTATTCTTGACTTCAATTCCCTGCAGGTGCTAAGTATGTGAAGGGTTTTGCCTTGACACTGTACCCGCACCTGTCTTATAGTTACTTGGTTGCCAAGGTAAGGGGGTATAGTCCCGCTTACTTTTAAATCTTTTTGAATTTTTTTGAAATTCGAAGAGTTGGTGAAAGGATAAGAACAGTCTAACCGTTGAAGGGACGTCAGCGTGGTCTGACGGTTTCTTCTGACAGTTTCAGGACGTGCATGAAGTTATGGTGACGTGACAGTATATGGTCATTCCAGACGCATTTTCAGGCGCGTGGGCGCGAAGTTTACGGCGCGCGTCCTGTCAACAGCTGTTGCCAGCTTGCTTTTTCCACGTGTCATAGTTTCATTGCACCTGCGCTTTTCCGTCTCTCCCGCATTAAATTCATCGCATTCATTGCGATGAGTATATAAAGGGAGGAGAGGATGCATCTCAATTCACAGTTTCACTTCATCTTCTAAGCGATTTCCGGCGAATACTCTAACTTTTGTCGAGCATTCTCCTGAAATCGTTCTTCTTTCCATCCTCCGAAACATGTCTTCCATTCGTGATCCTGAGGCTATTGCCGAGGAGTCCGACGTGTACATCGAGAACCCGACGTCTGACAAGGACGATAAGAGTACTGCTGGGGAGTGCCAGTGTGCTCTTTCCGTCGACGTTTATCAGTACATCGTCAGGAAGTTCATGCTCGAGCCCTTTGAGCCTGAGTTTCCTGAGCCTCATCAGACGGTGTACGATGCCCCCAAGGGCAAGATAGGGGTGTATGTTGCATTCTTCATCTATGGGAATCTCAGGTTCCCATTGACGAAGTTTGTGTACCGTGTTTTGGAGAGACACGGTGTACACCTAACGGAGGTGCACCCGATGGCGATCGCAAAGGTTCGCCATTTTGAATGGGTGTGCCATATTCTGGGCGTTGAGCCCCGCGTCGACCGCCTGATGACCTTCTACTCTTGGAGGTGCATCCAGGGCTGGTATACCTTGGTCAATCGGATCAAGGGTTTGAAGATCTGCGCTACCGAGCGCAGTCTTCGTTCTTGGAAGCGGGAGTTTTTCTATGTCTCCGCTCGCGTCGTCCCCATTGCGATGACGTTCAAGAACGGGAGAGCTCTCCCGAACCTTCACGCCTCCAACTACCAGGAGGCGGAATGGTTTACCAAGATCTCCCGAATCCAGACACCGGTTTACCGCTTTGCGGAGTCTGGGATGGTGATGCCTTGGATGAGCCGGGTATGGAAGGATGCTGGGGCAGAGTCGCCACAGATTCCCATCGTCCTCGAATACGGTTTGAACTCTATCCCTTACGGTATGCTTCATATCTTTTTGCTGATTTAGGGTTTTTCTTCTATAAGACAGCTGTCACCTCCGATCCGCCCAGTACGACAACGGTGACCGGCTTGAAGAGGCCGGCTCCATCGGGTTCGTCCCCACCTGTCAGAACCTTCAAGCTCAAGAAAACTCGTAAGTGTAAATTAATCTTACCCGCAATTCTTTCCGCCATTGTTTTTAATATCTTATCTTCATGCAGGCGTGAATGCTACCGCATTCCAGAGTGGAGCGGGGAGGAACGTCTCTCGACCCATGACGGTAGGTTTGGTCAACCTACCCGAGGCGATGACCCAGGCGGCCGCGCCTGTTTCAAGAGTTGGTTCAGTTGCTTACCCGGTTGAAGCAACTGTTCCAATTGTGACGTCCTCTCCGCCGGCTGTCAGTGCCATATTCACTGCATCCTTCACTGAGCCAGCGGTGATTGTTTCTGCGGGCTCCTCCGCAGCGGCGGCCACGGTTGTGAGTTCACCTCCAGTGAGTTCACCACCGATGGTTTCTACAGCTGCGGCTTCAACCGTGCCTCCGGCACCGGCCACTACCTCGTCCCCGGCCGGTTCAGCAGGTATGTTTGGGGCTTCTAGCCAATCTCTGCCTCCTTCCCATCTGCCTGACCTCTTGGACGGATATCCCTTAAGTTCGGGTGATGGGTTCGGCGGCTACCGGCCTGTTGTCGACCCTACAGGTGCGTAGGGTTATTTTGGCCTCTTTTTTTTTTAATATCATCTTTTTCTAACTGTTTTTTGTTTTTACAGTGTCGGATTCCAATGAGGTGTATGTTCCACGGTGGAACATCCGCCGGGGAACAACCCTTCGGACGGCTGTGGACTGCGTCGAGTGGGCGCGTCACGCGGCCCCAACTGGCGCGTTGGGGGAAGCCATGTCAAGCTACCAGGAGGGTAGGCTGACAAATGAGCTTCGGATTCTCCTTGCTCGGATGCAGCCGCGCGTCGAGTTGCTTTGTCGTGAAAACGACAAGTTAAAGGCGATGCGTATCCAAGAAGTGGCTCAGGCGCGGGCCATCCGGGAGGAGAACAGGAGACTTTTCGCCGTTGCTGCGGAGAAGAAAAAGGCCTTTAAGGCCCTCGAGGTTGAAGTTCAGGCCCGTCTCGAGGCTCGTTCCAAGGCTACTCAAGCTGTTAACGAACAGCTTAAGTTGGCTAAGGAAACTGCGCGGAACGCGACCGAGAGGGCCACCAAAGCTGAAGCTGTTGCTGAGAATGAGGAGCTTAAAGCCAAACTAGAGAGGCTCCAGCAGGCTCATGATGCCTTGGCCATGGAAGACGCCAAGAAGCTCCAAGAGATCTTGGATCAGAGGGGTATGCTTGACCACACTGAGCGTAAGCTAAAGGGCGTTGAAGAAGCTGCTGCTAAGGAAGTGTTGCTTGCCAACCTTAACAAAAATGAAGCCGAACGCGCCCGTAACCAAGTTCAAGCTGCCCTCCAGGAGGCTCTGATCACCAAGGAATGGCTTCTACGAGAAGCGTTGTCGCAGGTGCGTAGCTTCATAATATCTTTACGCTTTTCTTTGTACTTAGAAAAGGTTTTGATACTTTGTATTTTTCCTTGTTGTAAGTTGTGCATCGTATCTTCACGAACACATCTTATGACGATGCCATGAGCGCAGCCCTCAACGCTTCCCATGAGGATGGGGAAAAGGCTGGTTTCTTGCTTGGTCTGGGGTTTGTTGAGAAGGGCATCCCGCCTTCCAACTTCCCTCTTTATGACGTAGACACTGAAGCTGCCTATGACCAAGCAGTGAACCAGTATGCTGCCTTCCCGCATCCGGTGGTGGAGAAGGTGAACGAAATTGCTGCTGCTGATGATGGGCTAACCATTCTCAAGACTTTCCTTGAACCGCCACAGCCAACTGATGGTGCGGGTACAAGTGGGTTTGGAGGGAGTGGTCCTGAAGTTTGAACCTTGAGATCCCTTCCCACCGTTAGGATAGATTTATATTTCTGTATGCGGGTAGATACCCGGCCATTCTTGTAATGTTTGAATTTTTTATGAAATATAAATGTTTGTGCGGGTAGGACCGCCAATTTCACTGGATGACTTACTTTATAAACGTTATATGACTTGCTCATGCATATTATAGCTTAATTTGGCACTTGTTTTGCCGCATAAACAATATATGATTCGCTCGTGCATACTTTAGTTTAACTTAGAAATTTTCCAAGTGTTTTGAATAAGTTAACCGTTCGACGCGCGGTTGTCAATAGGTTAGTGCAGTTTCCTCTATCATGATTGTGCGGGTAGGACCGTCACTTTCATTTAGTGGGATGACCAATCTTCACCTATAACTGACCTGCGTGAAGGTTTGCCGTTTTTTGTGTTTATGCGGGTTTTGCCGCCGTCCACACGCAACGACTTCCCCACTTATTTATACGGTGAATACCGACATATCAGTGTTTTGAATAAGTTAAACCCTTCGACGCGCGGTTGTCAATAGGTTAATGTTCAGTTTCCTCTATCATGATTGTGCGGGTAGGATCGTCACTTTCATTTAGTGGGATGACCAAACTTTACCTATAACTAACCTGCGTGAAGGTTTTCATCTCTCAAATTTTTGCCGTTTTTTGTGTTTATGCGGGTTTTGCCGCCGTCCACACGCAACGACTTACTTCCCCACTTATTTATGCGGTGAATACCGGCATATCAGTGTGGAAAGTTCATAAGTATAAATGTAAGACCATCAGCGTCAATGTGGTAAGGAGAATCATTTCCATTAGATGTGGCTCTGGGCCTTTTCTTTACAAGTTTGGAATTGATCTACATGCAACCTGTGTAATTGAACTCCCATGTTCTTGGGATGGGGGTGTCATCGAGCCTTTCGAGCCGATATTCACCTGGTTCGGAATCTTGTTGTTTACGCAGTATGTAGTCTCCAACATTGAAGCTGCAGTTTCATTCGTGTTTTCCCCAACTGGGGTTCTACACGCATTAGCCTGTTCAGCATTCATTACGCCACGAGGTGCGTGAGTTTCCCATCTCTGACAAATGCTTCGACGATGTCCTTCAAGTCTAAGCATTCCTCGGTGGTGTGGCCTCTTGTCCTGTGGAAGTCACAGAATTTGCTTTGATCAGCGTTTGGACGCTGTCGGATAATTGGAGCCTCTGGCCATGGGAGCCTCTCGGTGGCGAATATCTCGGTGACGCTTTTGGTGAGCGGCGTCCATCTGGAGTTCCGGTTCGACGACTGCATGTTATCCTTTCCGCCTAACCGAGGGCGAGAGCTGGATGAGGTGTCAAAGTTTACCCTTGACTGCCAAATGCCTAGCTTCCTCTTTTTGTTTAGTCGGGCGGTGAGGACGTTGTTTTCTCTTGTTTTCTGGGTGTAGAAGTTTGTGCTCTGGGGAAGATCTCTACCCAGTTGCTTTTCCGTTTCCGCGAAGCGTTTAGCTGCTGTCATGATGGCATCCCACGTGGATGGCATGCCGTCTTTACCCGTTAAGGTGCGGATGAGCTCTGGGTCCTTCGCGCCCTGGATGAAAGCAGCGCGAACAAGATCTTCGCTAATAGTGCCCAGACTTAGCTTCTTTGAATTGAAGCGCGTGATGAAGTCTAGTAAAGACTCATCTTCCTCTCTGATGCAGTTGAGGATCGTCCATTGCTCTTCGGTATACTTTCTTTGTTGACTGAAGTGTTGGCTGAACTTTTGCTGGAAGTCTGCCCAATCGTAGATGTGGTGGACCGGTAGAAGGTCGAACCACGCTCTGGCTGCCCCAACAAGCGTCATTTGGAACATGTAACACCACGTGGGTTCCGTCCAATTGCTGACGGTTGCCCCCGCTATGAATCTGTTCAAATGATCGTCTGGGTCATATATACCATCATATGTGCCTATGTTGGACATTTGTTTGGCACTTTTCGGGGCAATTGCTTCCGCAATGTCCCTTGCAAATTTGGACGTTCCCGCATTTGCAACAGTTGGTCTGAAGGTTTTAGAGAAGTCACGTGGGTTTCCACCCGCGTTTTTTGGTTGAAAGGTTTCTCCAAAATTTCTTCTGTGGAAATCTGCTTGTTTACGCTTCCCTTTCGCCCTATGGCGCGGGTTTGCGTCACTGTCAGATTCTTCCCAATCTTTATCATACTCGCACTCATTACTCATGTTGAGCTGTTGTCGAGTGCTTCCGAATTCGTCAGCCTGTTGGAGTGAACGTAAGCGTTCATCCAACTCAGCTTGGAATTCCTTCTGACGTTCTTCCGCCCACGCTTTAACTTGATCAAGTGTTTGGCGGGAGAGCCTCGTCTGTTGTCTCCAACTGGGTATCGGTGAATCCCAGGGGAGGATTATTTACTGCACTTGCCCCGGCTTGGGTAACCGGGGTAGTGTTCGTAAAAATTGTGTACTCGCCGGTGTTCACCCCAGTAGCTGGGGTTGTGGTTACCGGAGTTTCTTGGTCACTCGTTGGCCTTGGCATCGGAGTAACCTTAACCATCTTTCCAGAGGTTTTGAAAAAACTGAAAATTAGTTCTAGCTTTTATGCACGGATGGCGCCAATGAAGAAACACTAAGTGACCCCGGCAGACTACGGATAATCTGGGGGTTAAATAGATGTTTCCCATGAGGGTTAGGTCCGGCAAGATGGTTATTCTTCTGGTGACCTGCAAAACAGACACCGTGAGCTCGTCACTGAGAAGGGGGGGTACCTCCTTGTGACCACCCTCCGGCGTGAAAATCAGACTAGATTGCTCTTGAATATAAGTGTATATTAAGAGAAATAGTTAGAGAGAAGATGATGATACCGTTCCAAGGTGTTGGAGTATTTATAGCCGAAGGTAGGTGTCCAAAAAGGTACAGCCGGCTGTATAATATTCCTTTTCTACCAACTGTGGGCTACGCACGTGCCGTGCTGGTGGTTGGTGGGTAGGCAGCGGCTGATAGTGACATGGCCGGCTGTGTACTATTCCTTTTTCACCAACTGCAGGCTATGTACATGCCACGACAAGGGTTGGTGAGTAGGCAGCGGCTGATAGTGACATTAAGTACTAGAGCGTGCTGCTCGTCGTACTGTTGTCAGTGAGTTGTCGCAGCTTTGGTCAGATCTTTTGTCCATACCTTGGCAGGTATAGTACAAAAGATCCTCCAGTAGCGTACGGACTGGCTCATTTGGGCGGGAGTATTCCCGGCTTGCTCATTCCTTCTTCAGGTGATATTACTGAATTATTTGAGAGTTAGTGCCTTGTGCGTGTAGCCTTGCTGTGCGGGTAGCCTTCCCTGATGGCTAGTATCCGTAGCTGCGGGAACAGGCGGAGTACGTCACCATTGGGAGGCTTTTCCTGCGGGAACAGCTTGCGTACTGCGCGTAAGGACGTCGCGTTTCTGAGCATGGTTGGTCCTGCGGATCCAGTTGGTCTTTGCGCAGACGTCCCTCTTTAAGGTGAGTCTTGCGAGTTCAACTGCGCAGACGTCTCTCTTCGAGGAGTCTTGCGGGTCCAACTGCGCAGACGTCCCTGTTTACGGTGAGTCTTGCGGGTCCAACCGCGCAGACGTCCCTGTTCAAGGTGAGTCTTGCGGGTCCAACTAGGCTCTGCTGGGACCTACCTCTTCAACCAAAAAGAAACACATTATGAATATACGTTAATATCCTTTAAATGTAAATCAAACCAAAATACACGAATACAAGAACTTTTGATACATAAAAGAGTGGCAAGAATTCAACATGTGGACAAACGGAGAATTAAGTCATGTAAAAGACACTGGAAAATAACATATCTGAACTGTAATTATAATGAGGTGAACCCTCAATATATTAAAAAAAAACAGAAACTCTAGACAAACCTATAAGGCTATAATTGGCTAATGGGCTAAAGACAACTAAACTAATTAAACCCTAATAAATAATAATTACTAGTAACAATCTATATTTAACAAGACAAAAACAGCAATTGTCATTTGGTGACCGTCAAGGAAAACTCATGGGCCCACCGGGAAACTCTTGGGGCCCACCAATAAATGACTTATTAATTTGTGAATTTAGTTCAAGTTGTGTTTAAACCCTAAAAGAAAACGAGTCGATTAGTCAAATGGGTTAAAGTAGATGAAAGCAGCCCAACATGCATTCTAATGCATGCCCACTAATTAGATCATTAGGTTGGAGAAGAATATTATTAGTGTTATAATTTATTTTTTGTAATCATACTTAGCATGAAAATGTTTGTTAAAAAATTAAAAAAAAAATGCATAATCAGTACCAAGAATCACCCATTTAACTTGTTACTCAACCCTCAAACCAGCCATTTTCATGAGTGAATTTGATCTACAGAAAATCCTACCCATAGTTATTTAAAGCCCTCGCTTCTTGCGCCTAGGCCCATTTGTCAGGCGAGGCTCAATAAGTGCGCTTCTAGTTCCTAGGCGAGCGCTTCAGCATTGTCTATGCCAAGAACATGAGAAGATAAAAGCCGAGCAAAAGAAACGCAAAGAGTGCTATTAAAACTTAGAACTAGGAGAGGTCAAAGGCATTATGTTGATACATTTTGTTATTCAAGTTCTGAAATTACATTTGAATCTTGACTATTATAAAACTTTTGGTACTAATTAGATGATATTAAATGTTATATGATAGCTTTTGTTTATTTTATTTGAAGAATATTTTTCATATGCATAATATATTGTAAATTTTTTATTAAAGCACGCTTTTTTTCTTCAGGCCCTCGCTTTTTTTGCACCTAGGCCCTAGATGATGCCAATGCGCCTCGAGTGCGCCTAGCGCATTTGATAACTATGATCCTACCGGTCTTTAACTAGTCACAAGAAATTGTTACTTGCATCCTTTTTTTATCTCTGATCTAGCTAAGAATATAAAACATTTGAATTTGCAAAATATCATGCTGTTATACTTCAACTTGATACATGAGACTAAAGTCCTAAACTATAAAAAAAAACATACCATGCGACCTGAGTATAGATTACAACCATAGAGATGTTTCTTTTAAAGCATTATTACTACCTAAACATAGAGTAAATACTAATTTGATGCCTTCTAGTCTTCTACTATCTAATCAGCTATAGATATTGGTCAGCAAAAGTGAACAATAACAAAATTATATAACTTGTTACTACCTAAACATATAGTAAATACTAACAGCTGACTTTTTAGGTTGTAAATGCATGTTCAATAAATTATATATAAAGCCTATTTATAGCTTTTATAGCTAAATTTTGGGTAGGATATGCTAAAAACCTATGAGATATACAAAAAGGTTTATATAAAAACTCTGTGGGTGCGCTTCACGCTTCGGGCATCGGTTTTAGACAAATTTGGGGCTTCTCGGTTTTTGAAACCGAGTACTAACTAATCACAGCTATAAAAACGCTAATTTCAAAACAGCCATAACCAAACAATAACAAAATTGCAAATCACCTGACACCAGCATCACCAACAATTCCAATAGCCATACCAGCCGAAAGACCAGCAAGACCACAAGCCAGACCGGACGAAAGATGAGCGTATCCATCAAACAAGTAATACGACTTCGCCTTCGGGTTAATCCCGGTACTAAAAATCACAGCAATAATCAAACCGTAAATCCCCAAGACTCCGGCCATAACAACCGGCACAATGGACTTCATCACCAACTCCGGCCTCATCACTCCCATCGACGCCACTCCCACGCTGCTCTTTGCCGTCCCGTACGCCGCCCCCATACCTGATTAACAAACAAACAAAACCCAATTCACCAAATTGAAACATTTGAAACCCAGATCAGTATCTTTAAATTAAAACCCAATTCACAAAAACTGGAACAATTGAAACGCATATCATCAGTAATCACAAAAATTGAAACAACTGAAACCCAGATGGGTGTGTTTTAATTAAAACCCAATTCGAAAAATTGAAACCCAGATCGGTGTGTTTGGATTAAAGGGTTGGATATATACGGAATTTGGGATTTGATGGATGATCTGAGAAGAAGAAGGTGAATAGAAAAGACTTACAGGAGAAGACTAGAGCGGCAGCGGCTCCAAGGAAGCCAAAGAACGGTGCCGTTTCATCGCCGGAGAACGTCGAAGACATGATTGATTGATTGGAAGAAAGAAGGGTGATATTATATTATGTTATGTATGTATATGTATGTGTGACTTGAATTGTATGGTTGGCTTTTGTTAATTGTGTTGGGGGGTATGTATGTATCTTCAGGTGTGATTCATGTTGTTTCTAGTTGTTTTAAAATTTAGTTAAGGTGTTCACGAGGTAAGTCATTGCTGCTGCGGGTGCAAATCAGCCGAGTCGCTCGCGAGCTAGTCAAGGTCAGTTTATGAAAAAGCTCAATCGAGCGTATACACAAGCTCGACATTAAAAGTAAGCTCGTTTAATAAACGATTCTGAGCTTCACTTATCGAGCTCGAACCGGCTCACGAGCCTATACGAGCATGTCATTAGTTATTTATGTATGTATTTAATAATTATTAGTTAATATATAAAACGTTACGAAAAAAAACTAAATAATATATATATTATTTTATACATAAAATTATAATTGAAGGGAAAATATATAAAAGTTTATCATAAATATATAAAAATAATTAATAAGTAGTAAACGAGCCGAGCTCGAGCTTTAAAAATAGAGTTTGAAATAATTCGAGCTCGAGCTCCTTATAAGTTAAACGGGCCGAGCTCGAGCCTGGTCGATCTTGGGCTCAGCTCGGCTCGGCTCTGCTCTGTTACACCCTAGCACAAATTGCCCATTTGATAACTATAAGGGAAAATCCTCAACATAACCATTTTGATCAGCCATTTTCCAACTTTTGTTATGCTTTTGACATAATACCCAAAATAGCCATCATGTGCTATAGGATCCGACGAAACACAACAACCTGTATGTAACATTCATTAATTTTCAAATCCAAAAACTCGACCCGTTTAAAATTTCGGATCTTTGTTTATTAAAGTTGAGTATTTATTGAATATTTATGCATGTTATGTTGTTTAAATATTATGAAATTGTTTACTAGTTAAATTTCATGTATTGCAAAATCATTATCGCATTTAAACCTAAATCCAAGGACCAATTTTGTCAAAACTCAAAATTTTGAAATTTTAGTCGCGTCATGCATCGCGACGGACATAAGTTGTGCATGTCGCTTAGCGCGACGATCCTAGGTCATATCAGTTATTAAATTGGGTCGCGCTACGCGACCACTTACCCTTTTACCCGTTAAGATACGCGACAGAGGTCCAGATCAGTCAAATGGTGCTTGTTTCACGGATTGCATCAAGTTTGACCGATTTCTCGCTTATTGATTCGATTTGAACATTATAACATGTATTTAGACCCAATTGTACATGATTTATAGTCACCACTTTGGTCAAAAGACTTCAATCCCATAATTTTAAGCCTTAAGACTAGCCACAAACTAGCCATCAATTTAATTCATTATGACCTTGTTTTTAACAATTCTTGGCCTATATATATGCTAGCCTCTACTTCTACAAATCTTTCACCATAACTCATTTCAGTCCCAATTGTGTTCTAGCTCTCTAAGTTGTGTAAAGTCCAAGTTAAACCAAGAAAGTCAAACCGTTCAAGTTCAAGTTTATTCTTTTTGTCTTGTGTTAACTTCTCGAGTTAGTATGTTTATTTTTTTGGGAGTTTAGTTTGTTTAGGGCGTTATCCTATATTAAAAATATTTTTCAATGGCATTTGTCCGATCGAAAACGAACTCAACTCGCTTATATTTATTTTGGACAAAGTTTGGTTATTTTTCTACATATATAACTTTTGAAACATAAACTTCTAAGTTCCAACCAAAGAATAATATTTTTACCATAACGGAAAATACCCGACATAAAAACCGGGTTCGAATCCGACTAAAACGAACCACTCGCTTAAAACGTTTTCTTACTTTTTTAGGCCCGTTTAGGGATGTAAACGAACCGAACGAACAAGAACAAGGCCTTGCTCATGTTCGTTCGTTAAGAAAATAATGTGTTCACGAACACTTACCAGACGAGATTTTTTGTTCGTGTTCGTTCATTAAGGAAGTTATTGTGTTCACGAACACAAATAAAATCGGCCGAGCCTAGATATTGAGACCGATATATTCATCAATGTAAATAATGAAGGCCTGTAAACGAATCGAATGAACACAAACAAGGGCATGTTCGTGTTCGTTTATTTAACTTTAAAAGAACGCAAACACTTAATCGAGCAAATTTTTATGTTTATGTTCGTTTATTTAAAAAGTGACATGTGTGTTCGTTTGTTTAAAATCTAAACGAACATAACTGAACAAAGATAAACGAACATACATGAACAAATGTAAATGAACACAAACAAACATAAACGAACTTAAATGAAAACACTTAAATGCACACAAATTAACAAATATAAACCTTTAAGCAGATGACCTATCTAGATAATATTTAATTATTTTCTATTAATACATAAACGAACATAAATAATAGACATAAACGAACTTAAATAGACGAACATAAACGAACGTTCATGAACATAAATGAACGAACGAAACGTGTGTTCATGTTCGTTCGTTTAATTAAACAAACACAATTTTTTTGTTCATATTCGCTCGTTTATTATATAAACGAACATAAAGGAACTTTCCGCCGAACAACCGAACGTTCGGTTCTTTTACAGGCCTAGGCCCGTTTAACTTTCTTGACGGCCAAACTCATAAAAATTTGTTAACAAATATCGCAACCCAAATTCTTAATAAATTTGACCAAGTTGGGTATTTTTCCGTCAAAAACATTACTAAACCAATTATAGAAGGAAACATATATTTTTTGTTGTAAACTCTAAAAATCCAAACTTTGAACAAAACCTGTCGTCGTCTTTGATATTTTATTTCATGCCCATTATTTTGAATCTAGAATTTATTTTCTAGGACCGCTCGCCGAACCGAACTTGTCTGGTTCGGCTTGCTTAAGTGCTTAGTTCGCTTTACTTGCTTACTTTAACAAGTGAGTTTTTAATAACCATTTTTTAAGGCTTTACAATATTTTTGGGGTGCAGCATGTCACGAATTTTATCTCATTAGTTAAACGCTTGTTTACAAACCGATTCACATTTATCGTTCGTGTTAATATTATTCTCGCATCATGTTTATGATTATACGTGAATTATGTGCAATGTGTTTACTGTTTTTATGGTGGAAGTTACACAAACGCATATACATATTGGGAGGGTCCGACGGGACATACCTGCACTGTCTAATGTTACGACTTCGGTTGTTTCGTATGGTGGTTCTCATATCCCCTATTACTACGGCTTCGGCTAAAGGAACAGGAAGACAACACTATTTGATTTCCTTTACTTTATGTTTGAATATTTATTGCATGAGGATTGATGAATCGCGCATTTTTTTATATATATGTACGTAAAAGCTTAAGAAAACTCACCAACATGTGTTGTTGACAAATGTATTATTTTAAACGTGCTGAAGATTGATACGATTAAGTGTCAGGACGAGAAAACTAGTTATACCTTAGGATTATTTCAATGAATAATATTTGTTTCATTTCGATGTAATGTTGTTTGTCTCCTTATCAAACTACATATGTACTTACGAAGATTATGAAATAAACTAGTTATATTGTCACTATTAATAGTGTTACGATCTTATGAGTAATCTGTACGTTTCACCCAGGCGTATTCCGCTTAAAACCGGGGTGTTACACTATAAAAATTCTCTAAGTGTCAAAATGTTTTGTCGACCTCGACGTAAGAGATGTGATCAAACAGAACAATTAACCGACTGAACGCCAAATCGGCGGGTCCAACGGTTTCACCCTTCCGTCGGATTTTTACATCATGAACTCGAAATCCAAAACCTCTAATTGAAAATCTAGGGTTCGTCACTTTTCTTGCACGGATTTTCTCAATAGCAGATGCGATTCATGGAAAACAAACACTATGGTTACACTACTAAACGATTTACACTATGGTTATTCATGGAAAACAAACACTATGATTGTGTTCTCAAACACTATGATTGCGCGGATTTTCCCATAGTGTTCGTTTACAGATGCGATTCATTTAAATCCATAGTGTAAATCGTTTACTGTGATCAAATGGTTATTTTGAGAATTTTCCCATATTATAATGGTGATCAAATGTTTATTTTGAGAATTTTCCCATATTATAATAGGTTTCTTACTAATTCTAGATTCTTTGTTATTAATCCACCACTTATGGTCTAGTGGCAAGAAGGCTTAAGTTCTCCAACGAAAACATAAGTCCAACCCTCACTTGTATCAGTTTTGGTGGATTATGAATTTATGATAATGAAAAATTTAAGCCAGGCGTTATGAGATTGTCAGTTTGAATCCTAAGCACACCTGGGTTTTCGTCCCACCGTGTGTTACGCAAAGGAGTTTTGCTTTTGTGGCAGCACGAAGGCTGTCAAGCCATACCTTTTTGCTGGTGTGGGCTCGATTAAGGCAACATAGGCAGAGTGGGGCAACGTGGCTCTCCAATTTGGGAAGTGTGGTGGTTTAAACACAAGAAATTCGCCGCTCTAAAAAACACTGCACTTTTTAAACCGATTAAGCAAGTCGGCTCATTCGAAACATATAACTTAATTTCAGTCCGGGTTTAACAGTTTAACGATTTGTGTTTTAGATTACTGCTTATAACATGAAGTTTTTGATGTATCATTTTGTGTTTTTTTTTCCTTTTTAGGACATGAAGCTATGTGACATGTGCGAATATATATAAAAAATTTGAATAAAAGTTTCACACAAATTGGGTTTTAAAAATGGTTTTCACCAATAACCAAACCACACACGAAAGGCAAGTGTACCTATCGTTTGTAGTAAAGTATCGATAAGAACCGAGTGTCAATCCATGGACACGGCTAACTTTTGATAATAAATCTTTGTAATTGATTAAACCAAACAAATAAACAATCTAAATGGGTTTTCAAATTACTAAACTAACATATAACAATGACAAAGCAAACAAAATATAACTAGCAATCAATCCAAACAAAGCTACTTACACTATTAGTGACAAAATGACAATGATAATGGCAAACATCATAATTCAAGCATCAATATCAAATTCCAATCAAGGCAACCTAATACTAACAATAAACATCATGATGGGTGTTTTTCAAAGTAATAACCATAGATTAGTAAGTTTGTCAAAACTACCTAATCTCATAATTAAAGGAAAGCTAGCATGAAAACAACAAACTAACCACCTAAAATCATGTAAAATAGACAAGTTCAAGAACACTAGTTAAACACATGAATCTTTTAAATTAGCAAAATATAAACTAAGGATTATGGCCTTAATCTCTAGCAAACATCAACCAACTCAAATAATCATGTTATCACCATACAATTTCCAATATCAAGTGATAGGTTTCATGCTTGTTAAAATTCATAAACAATTTAATTTTCATTAGTCATTCCTAACTTAATGATATAAACAAAGTATGCATACACAAACTAAGTTCATGAACAAATACTCAACATATAGTTTTCCAACATATTATGGTTAAGCATCTATCAAATTAACAAGACTAGTAATTAAAACAAGCATTCAACCATTAAACTCTATTCAAGAACATGTCATAAAATTGAAGAACACCAACTTGCCAAAATCATACATAGATAAATATCACATAAGCAAAAGTTTCAACATAATCTAAGTAACAAGAGTATTTAGCCCATAAGGCTTGATACAACAACCAAAATCAAAGTAATCTTACAAATCATTGTCAAGAACAAAATATTGCAAACTAAGATGAATGATGATTGCTACTTGAAAGGATGATCGCTACTTGAAAGGATGATCACACAAAGATGGAAGCCTTGAATTCTCTCTAGCACACACACAATAATTTTTCAGCAAATTCAGAGAATTCCCCTAAGGCGCCACACTCAAAATGGAGATAATGGAGGTGTATTTATGCTTTCTGGACGTCTGGCACGGGCCCATGCACGGGATTGCACGGTCGTGCCTAATTGTGGAAAGTCAACCCCTTGCTTTAATCTGACCAAAAAGTCAGGTTTCTCTGTTCTGGCACTGGCTTGCACGGGCTAGCCATTTTGAATTTTCTCGGCATTACCTGTACTGGCTTGCACTTGTGAAATTCCCGGGTGGCACGATCCCTTGCACGGGCTGGCACGGGCGTGCAGGTCTGGCAGAAAGCTGTATTTTGTCCCGAAACGCCCTCTTTTCATGTTTTCTTTGTCGAGCGGGCGCCCGAACTTGCAAATTCACAAATAACTCAAATAAATATCTAAAACAATGAATTTGCATGGAGTTCGGCATAAATATGAGGATAATTCAATGCAATAAGATGTACACTTTGTGTTACATTACTATGCTTTTGATAGCCAACAGAAATATAATACAAACCCACTAAATTAAATTGTTGAAATTGAACTGTAAACCATGAAACTTGGGAAAACTTGTCTTTGATCACCTTCATGCAGCGCAAACCTCTTCTAGATATGTCCTTTGCGTAGCACGAAGGACAAATAGTCGAAGTTTCACCATTTGACTCGTTTAAGCCTTGAAATGTGTGCTTGTCACTTCTACTGATCTAGAAACATCAATCCAAGTTCGTATATAGCCTTAATAAGCATCAATAGCATTCAGAAACCTGAAATACAAAAACATGTTTGAAGTATCACAGTTTACACTATAAATTAAATAAAACTAAACATTTAATACGTTAAACTACATGAAATATACCCGACCATCAAAACTATAATAACATACTTTGACTATGCAACAAAATTAGAAAATTACAACTAAATTTAGTGTCGAAATCTGAACTTTTCTCTCAAGGGTCATTATATAGTTATTTTCTTTAGTGACCACAATATATCACACATTTATAATATTCATATTTTATTATTTTTATACAATCTTTATTATTTTAATAGAACAAAATCTACTTAAATTTTTTAATCATTTAACAAAGAGATTTTCTAATATATGCCCTAAGAGCATTCTCAGTTCGTTCTCTAAAAATATGTTAGAATGATTTGTAAATTATATGGTATAGTTATGAGTGATTGTGAGTAAAGGAGAGAGAAAATGTTATATGAGAAAGTTAAATTTGGGGTTTCACCGTTCATACCGTATAATTTTTTAATATTTTCTAAAAGTGGTTATGAATTGAGGAAAAGAAAAGATAATGATAAAGGTATAAAAAAACATTATTTAATTAAACAGGTGAGAGATAAAATAATGATTTTTAGTGTAATTTTATGATATATATGGATATATGATAGAGAATGGGTTGGGAATTCTCTAAGGCACATGCAAGAAACACTAATTATATTGAATATTCTTATTAACACTAGCATTTCACATTAACTTTTCCAATACTAATAAACCAAAATACTAAAGCTGATGTGCCATCACCATATTCATTTGGCATATTCCTTTCTAATCTTCACTCTCCTTGACTCAAGCTATCCATGGATTATGGGTTTAGTTTATATGACCCATGGATATTGCCATATAACGATTCCAATCAGGTTTCAATTTAGGGTTTCATCCTAGCCTCTTTTCATCATGGCCTTTTTTTCATCAGGCGATTTCATCTAACCAAGAGGCGATATATCAGGTAATGATTCATATTTTCTAATTTATCTATATCATTCAATTTCTTATTCCCATTTGATTTTATTATACCTCTTTGAATCTAGGTTTTCGATTGATTTCATTATCTATATCTCTTATCTTTTACACATTTGTTCACGTATGAATCGATTGATTTCAATATCTGAAAAGGTACTTCCTGCTTATCTTTCGTTTTTCGGGAGGTTCGGGAGTCAGTTGGATAGCGGAAGACATGCTGGCAAATATTTCAAATATACCGTTGATGATTTGGAGAAGTACTTGTCGGATTTGTTTGAAGGGAAACCGGCTGTTTTGAACAACATAAAACGAAAAGGTACATAGAATGCAATCAACATGTTCATGATGATCATGATTAATGGTTTGGTCTGCATTTTTGTTGTTGTGTCTGGCCTAACATACTGTAATAATTCTGTACACGTATGTTAGATCATATGTTACATATTACTTATGTCATCATGTATTTGATGGCCTATTGTACAAAAGTTACCGACTTTGGCATGTTACCGTCTGAAGAGTTTGCAGAATATGAGGATGTGATCTTCATGATATTGAAACTTATGGGCAGGTAAATTAAAGTTGATGATTAAAAAATAAAAAAGATAAGTTTTTTGTTAGTTTATACTTATATGTTAGTGTTTGTATTGACTATTTTAATTTTGTTTTTAGATGCTTAGAGATGATGGCTTTGGAGAGGTGATAGCAGAGGATCGAACCGAACAGGTTCTTTTATGAAACCTCCTTAATTGTTTTATTCTACATATTAAAATGTTATGAAATAATATTAGCAATCTTATGGAACAAGTGTTTCTAATCAACCGAGTCAAGATGCATTAACCTGTTGAAAAAACTCTAAATGGGTTCGGGCCAAACCCACGAAAACGTTTAGCTAAATAGGTTGGGGTTGGTTGACCTGGTGGGTTAATGGGTTGCCAGTTTAATTTTTTTTTAAATTGTGTTTGATATTGTATTGACTATTTTAAATTTGTTTTTTAGATGCTCAGAGATGCTGGCTTTAGAGAGGTGATAGCGAATGATCGAATCGAACAAGTTCTTTTATAAAACCTCCTTAATTGTTTTATTCAACATATTAAAATGTTATGAAATAATATTAGTAATCTTATGGAACAAGTATTTCTGGTTAACCGAGTCAAGATGCATTAACCTGTTGAAAAAACTCTAAATGGGTTCGGGCCAAACCCACGAAAACGTTTAGCTAAACAGGTTGGGGTCGGTTGACCTGGCGGTTTATGGGTTGCTAGCTTAATTTTTTTAAAATTGTGTTTGATATCGTATTGACTATTTTAATTTTGTTTTTTTAGATGCTTAGAGATGCTGGCTTTGGAGAGGTGATAGCAGAGGATCGAACCGAACAAGTTCTTTTATAAAACCACTTTAATTGTTTTATTCAACATATTAAAATGTTATGAAATAATATTAGTAATCTTATGGAACAAGTGTTTATGGTCAACCGAGTCAAGATGCATTAAACTGTTAAAAAAACTCTAAATGGGTTCGGGCCAAACCCACGAAAACGTTTAGCTAAACAAGTTGGGGTCGGTTGACCTGGTGGGTCCAGATAGAGCAACTCCTTTCTTAGAGCGAAGCAGTGACACAGAAGATGTTCCTGAACAACCGGTTGACGAAATTAAAGAATATTATGATTGTCGATATCTGTCTGCTTGTGAAGCTTCATGGCGTATATTTTCATACGAGGTCCATATAGAACACCATCTGTTGTTAGACTTCCATTTCATCTTCCCGGACAACAACAAATTGTTTATGGTGAAGATCAAGATATTGACGATGCCCTCGATACAGCATCTGTTTCAGAATCAATGTTCACATCTTGGATGACCATAAACGGTATGTATCCAGAAGCTCAAAATCTCTCTTATGTCAAGTATGTTTTCTTTTTGCAAAGACAGACATCTATTTTCAAGTGGCGATGTTAAGCCTAATTGAATGTTGTCCTTACCTACACTGAGTTAGTTAAAAAAAACCAAAACTATTATGATGAAAATTCAAAATTAGTTATTATTAAAAATTATGATATGAGTATACAAAATTAGTTCATAAAAATAATATGATGAATATTTATAGCCTACAACGTACCTTTGGTATTTGTTGGCATATAAAATTTTAAATTATTTGAATTTTATTTCTATCTCTTAGAATCCAATTTCATTTTCCTCTTTTTGCACGGTTCCTTAGCATTTATAGTATTAGAGACATTAAGTAAATCTGTGGTGGATAAATAAAACTATCTAAAATTATTAAAAAGGATATTGATTTTTGAAAATAATTTATTTGAAAATAGAATTTAAAGGATAATAAGAATTAACCTTATAATGTATGGACGTTTTCTATTTGGAATTGACGTCATGTAATCATGCATAGGTATGGATCCAGAAGCTCGAAAGTTCTCTTATGTTGAATTTCCTTCCCGTTTCGTTTGGAAAACTCAAGAAAGGAAATGACAACGAAGAAAAAAAGGTTGTTCGATTGGTAGAATTCATTCTGTTTCACCTGCAGCTTGCGAAATACTATCTACGAGTTCTATTAAAGAAAGTCAAAGGTCCTACAAAACTTGAGGACATTCGCACAGTTAATGGTAACATCCTTCCGACCTTTAGAGACGCACGTTATGAGCTTGGTCTTTTAGACGATGACAATGTGTATATCGAATGCATTGTGGAAGCAAGCAATGCCGGTACCGGGTTTTATTTAAGAAATTTATTTTGCACAATGCTAACGTGTGGAAGTCTATCGAGACCTGAATTTGTTTGGGAGAAAACATGGAATTATTTGGCAGAAGATATTGTTCACAAACAACAGCAGCTTTTGGATTGTCCGGGTATTATTTTTTTTAACTATAATATTAATATAAAAATGTCTAGATGTTTTTTTGGCTTATATGTTAATATTTGCAAAGAATGAATGTGGTTATTCTGTTATTAAAATGTAGGACTATCAATTAACGAGGACCAAATCAAGAATTTAACTTTGCTTGAGATTGAGAAAATTCTGCTTCGTAACAATTCCTCATTAAGAAGATTTAATACAATGTCGTTTCCCGATCTTGAATCTGTAGAGCCTGCAAATAATCAACT
This sequence comes from Bidens hawaiensis, assembly GCF_021521415.1. Taxonomy (NCBI): domain Eukaryota; kingdom Viridiplantae; phylum Streptophyta; class Magnoliopsida; order Asterales; family Asteraceae; genus Bidens; species Bidens hawaiensis. Next base: position 2,112,022 of record NW_027491168.1, read on the forward strand.
TATTATTGAAGAGACGTCTTATGATCATGAAAGTTTACAGCATGAGTTTGATACTCTTTTTGTCTCACTTACATATGAACAGCGCGGTGTTTATAATGAAATAAATAAAGCCATTGAGAAAGGAAAAGGTGGTGTGTTTTTCGTTTGTGGATATGGAGGAATCGATAAAACATTTCTATGGAAGACTTTAGCATCATCTGTTAGATCTAAATGCCTTATGTCTTAAATGTTGCTTTCAGTGGCATTGCTTCGTTATTATTGACCGGTGGTTGAACAGCTCATTCTCGGTTTAAAATTCCCTTAAATCTAACTAAGGATTATATTTTTTCTTTTGATCCTCAAAGCGAAGTTGCAGATTTAATTAAACAAACCAGTTTGATTATTTGGGACGAAGCGCCAATGATTCACAAGCATGCATTTGAAGCTATGGATCGAACTTTTAAGGACATTTTAAAAAGTGATAGCCTATTTGGTGGTAAGGTTGTCGTGTTTGGAGGAGACTTTAGACAAATACTTCCGGTTATTACGAATGGAAGCAGACACCAAATAGTGAATTCGTCTCTAAGTTCTTCTTACATATGAAAAATTGCAAAGTGCTTAAACTTACAAAAAACATGAGGTTAGCTGTTGGAAGTAAAGATCTGAACATTGAAGAAACTAGATTGTTTGTTGAATGGCTTTTAAAAATCGGGGAATGAAAACTTGGTAGTCCAAATCATGGTGAAGTGCAAATAGATATTATGATATTCTTATTAAAGATCTCGTTGATCCGATTTCTGATGATATTCTTATTAAAGATCTCGTTGATCCGATTTCTGATTTAATTGATTTGTTTATCCATCAATACTTCAAAATTATAAGAAGAAGGATTTTTTTTAAGAAAGAGCCATACTAGCACCAAAAAACGAAGTTGTTCAAAAGATCAAAGATATATTACTAGCAAGGTTTCCTGGAGAGCATAAGGAATACCTACTCTCTGATAGCATTGGCAACTCAGAATCCGTAAATGAAGACTTTGATCCTAGCTTATACTCACCTGATGTTCTCAATGGTTTAAAGTTTCCTAGTTGTCCTAATCACTAGTTGATACTAAAAGTTGGTGTCCCGGTTATGTTGTTAAGAAATATTGCTCAGAAGAACGGTTTATGTAACGGAATAAGGTTAATAGTAAAATCTCTTGGTAATCGGGTTATAGAGGTAGAGGGTATATTAGGTAGTGAAATTGGCAAACGTCATGCTATACACAGAGTTACTTTGACCCCGACTGATAAAAAGTTTCCATTCAAGTTCAACAGAAGACCGTTTCCGCTTTCTGTATGCTTTGCTATGACGATTACCAAGAGCCAAGGGCAATCTCTTTCCAAGGTTGGTTTGTTCCTCCGATGTCCTGTTTGTTTCCCATGGACAATTATATGTTGCGTTATCCAAAGTAACCAGTAGACATGGTCTTAAACTTTTGATATTGGATGATAAAGGGAATACTTGTGATAAAACTAATGTTGTGTATAAAGAGATTTTCTTAAATTTGTAAATTTAAGATTCTAAAGTTATTATTGTTTGCAATATATATATTTTTTTCCTTTAATTTTGTGTCTTTATTTCAAATAACAAACTTTATTACTTTTTATCATTTGAAAAATCCCGTGTATTACACGGGTTCAAAGCTAGTTACATTAATATTTTAATATTTACCATATTTACTCTTCTATTAATATTCCCTCCTAAATATTCTTTTTATTCATAACTACTAATTAAACCTTTTTAAATCCCTCTAAAATTATTCATTTATCACTTCTAATTTCCGACTATGTAATTTACACGATAAATATAGTTATTTATATGCCTATGCTATGCTTCAAAATACAAAAAGAGAAATTTAGGAATTCTTAAACACCAGCACAAGAGTCTCAAGAATAATAAATGCTTATTGAAATGATATACCTATTTGTTTAGTCTTAGAAATTCTTGCTACATATTCATTTTTTTGTTTTAATTATTTTATAAATTACTCTTTTATTGAAACGTTTTCCTTGTTAACATCAATAACAAGAACAATTATTTTATACTTCTTATGTATACATCAAGTTTTTCTAAATTATATTTATATGTAATTTTAGAAGTGATAAAAGAATAAATTTAGAAGGAATTAAAAAAAATAATTATTAGTCATAAATGAAGGAAAGATTTAGAAGGAAATAACAGATGAGTAAATACGGTAACTATTAAAAGATTAATATAATTAACGGTGAAGTTATAGTTTCATTAAAAATATATTCAATATAATTAATGTTTCTTATATGTGTCCTTTGAGCATATATTAGAAAATCCATTTAAGTGATCATACTTCTTTGTTGGAGTTGGAGTTGGAGTTGGAGTTGGAGTTGGAGTTGGAAGGCTAATTAAAGAAAGCGTGGGAAGTGACAGAAAAGTGAAGAATCATAAGAGGTCATAGATGGGCCATGGATTTGGGCTGATGGTAAAATTAAAAAGTGGTTTGTCATCCGTATTGTTGGGCTAAGGGAATGTACTAATGGGTTTTTGACGTCGGCAATTATGTAGATAATAGGAGTTGGACAACAGATTGGTGGAATATCTTGCACGGTTGAAGAGATATTAGTTGTTCGGTTTGATTGATTTAGCGACCATGTCCAGCTAAATCAGTTTTACTTTCAATACTTAAGTTTGTTTTGTTTGATTTCCATTATGACACTTATGTGAAACAATCATGTGATATGATTATTTGAATGGTCTGTGCGCATGATTCTTAATCTTAAGACCCGTTCATACTCCGGTACATATTATATTATTAAGAAACTTGATCAACTTATTAATTTTGCTAATAAAGTTCACTTTTTGACCCCTAATCAGTTTTAAATTTTGATACAAGCAACTCATAATGTTTTGTGTTTGTCTATAAACCAATTTCATTATAGAATCAACAATATAATTAAATATCCTGAACAGTGTGAGTGTTTAAATACAATCGATACTTTTATTCTGCAATTCACAGGCTAAGATCCAAACAACGTGTCTAGTATTGATACAAAGTGTTTAAATAAAAGATCATGGCACCATAATTCTTGATAATAATAACCTGTTCAAAACATTGTATCTATCATTGACTAAGAAATTTACATTTCATGTCACAATCAGTGGTTGAAAGGCATCTATTTGCTTGCATCTTTAGCTTCATTACTAAAATAGTAAAACTAAGAGAGGAAGGGGCACTCATGGGTATTACTCATATACCGGCCAATTATACTTCGTTATTTCATTTCTATCTTTGAGTACCCACAAACCCAAAAATAACTGGAAACACCTACCCACGAGTACCCTAAAACTTTTTTTTTGTTTTTTGTTAAAATTTAAAAATAAATTAAACAATTAAATTTAAATAAAATTAAAATTATTACATAATTGAAAACCAGAAAACAATATATGACGATCAAAGCCAGAAAAAAAAAATTAAAACACGAACATCTAAACAAGATGATTCTTCGGTCAATTATATTTTTCCGCAATTTCTCGTTTGCAAATTATAGCGTTTTTCTTCACCTCGTCCTCTAGATGATCATGTGGCTGAGTATATGTCTTAAAGTCTATGTCATACATCCCTTTGGCTACACTCGCATTGTTTCGTAATCAACGCTCTAGAATCCTCTACTTGTTGCTTTTTAGCATTCACCAAATCTTGAACCGTTGCTTCCTTTCTTAGCGTATAAACTTCTAGTTTGTCACCCAAGATCATCGTTTGAGAAATTTGCTATTGGGGTTTGAGTGAATTGAAATGGTGAAGGTTGAGTGAATATAAATGATGAAATGATTGAGTGAAAAAAATTGTAAAGAGTTAGTGGTATTCATATGTAATAAATTGAGTATTAATGGGTGTTTTAATTTCTTCAAAAATTTCCAACGGTCATATGTTTCATGATAAACCTTTGCCACAAATTGTAATTTAGCAAACTACCCATATAGTTAGGGGTGGGTTTGCCATATGATAAACAACCAATTAACCTTACCCACACTAGTGCCCCTTCCCCTCTCTAATAGAAAGGAGAGTTAATGGGTTGACAAATATAACTATTGGGTTTAAATAGACATACACCTAATAGAAATGTCGTTGTATACCATCTTCTCCATTTTTTCCTGTACCATCTTCACGGACTTCACCTTTTCTGTTATTTTCACTTCAGCAAAAATACAACCACCATTACCTGCGGTCATCTCCCACAATAGCCAGCCTGAAAAAGTTGTCCAAAGAACACTTTCTTAATTCATTTATTTACTATTAACTATTTTAGCTGTAAAATCTTTTTAACTATTTAACCTGTAAAAATCTTGAACGTCAAACTAAAACAATCCTTATCTTAAAATACGCTGGCTAAGAAGAGTTCGCCGATCGCTATGTTAATGGATCCACATATAATGTTAGTGTTTTCTAAATTTAAGTTATTGCTAGATTTTTCTAATTAACTATATAAAAAAAAACCTCTCCTTAATATGCATACTTTGCTAATTAACTTAATATTTTTTTTTTGCATATTACCAAAAGGTCATTTCAAATAATGAACAAATAATCATGAAAAGAAAGAACAGCATTGATTTTCGTTACCGTTGGCAAAAATAATCTAAGGTTGTGTTTGTTTTTGCTTAAAACATCTGCATAAGGCTTATATCTGCGGACGCAAAGACATAAGCTTCTGAAGACTGTTTATTTTTTTTAAATAAGATCTACAAACTGTTTTTATGGTCTTAAAAAAGAAGTTGTTGTTTAACTTCTTCACACATCCTCACACTTCTTAACATCCTACCAACACCAAATGTCCAACACCACCACCACCCACCGTCCGCCACCCACCACCACCGTCCGCCACGACCACCGTCCATCATCGCCACCCACCGTCCATCACCGCCACCCACCACCACCCACCACCACCGTCCATCACCACCCACCCGCCGGCCACAACCACCGTCCGCCACCACCACCACCGTCCATCACCACCACCCACCTGTCGGCCACAACCATCGTCCACTACCACCACCCACCGTCCGCCACCACCATCCACCACCACCTACCATCTACCATCTGTTACCAACACCGTCCACCACCCACCACCAACACCGTCCACCACGCACCACCACCCACCACCATCACCCACCGTCCGCCACCACCACCGTCCACCGCCCACCACCAACTATTTTACTAGTCTACAGACGTTAAATGACTTCTATCTACTGTGATATGTATGATAGGTAACTAATTTTCAGCTTATGTAGACGATACCTAATTTATAAAACAACCAGTATTATATTTTCAGATTGCAGACCTTCAGACCACATCTTCAGTTGCAGACATGAAATCAGATAAAATCAGATTACAGACAGTTTTTGTCTTAAAAACAAACAGCACCTAAATAATATTTTTGTCCGTGACATACGTAGATCTCAAGGGAAAACAGACACAGTTGCAGCAAAGATAATGTCTTTTGGCAGGTTGTACTGTTGTACTAAATTACAATAAATCTCCAACCTCTTTCAACGGTATATGCATTTCTCCTGTTTCTCAAGGTGAATTTGGTATTGAAATTAATGCACCTCATAAAAGCATACGGAGTGGAGTCTAGGAAGCATGGGAGAAACCGGTACCCGCGTTTGAACTTTGAACACCATCTCCGTTTTTCTCGGGTTAAAAAAAATAGAAAATGTGACGACTCTGTACGCTCTAATATTCATAAATAAAAATGACTTTTATAATAACTTTTTCTATATACAACCAAATAAATATGTAGATATTTTACTTAGACTATATACACCAACTATTCCGGATTCGTAAGTCAGTGAATGGCGACCCAAATCCCTTCACTAGGGATTTCTTGATGAACCACAAATAGCATATAATACCCAGCCGGTGCAATATTCCCCGACAAGGGTTCCGCAACGTTAACTTCATATGTCATTTTCCCAACGCTCTTTGTGATATTGCCACCATCAAGAAACAACAACCTTTGGTTCATCGAAACGAGTGTGTGTTAAACGATGGTGGAATCATTGTCACTGAAATCCGTTTCAGATCCACCAAGGTCTGAACCATAAACCTAACAACTATTTGTTGGCCATATTGGAGTTTAGTTTGGGTCATGGGTGATATTATTTTGGGCCGGATCCCAGATAAGCTGGGATCCAAATACGAAGGCGAAAACGCCTCCAAACTTAATTCAGTTGGAAATAGTATGTTTGTAAAATTATAATAAACATGAGGGTTACTTCCACCAACCAAAACCCTCCCATCTCGAACCAAAACGGCAGTCGAATGGTACATTCGTGGTATGGTACTCGGATTTTGCACCTCAAAACGAGTACTGATCGGTTTAGACGGTCGGTAAATTAACGGGTTCAAAACCGGATTCCTCCCATACTCCCACCCAGCTGTCCCATTTGACGCGCCATTAATAATCAAAACGCCACCGTTTGGTAGCAAAACCATATCACCCATTACCCGACCCACGGGCATACTCTCCATAACCCATTTCGGATCCGGGTCAGATATTTTAATCCGCACACAACTATTCAAAGCTCCATCAAACATCCCATTTTGTGCATTCACAAACGCTCCTTTAGGGGCCCCACCACAAACCAAAACCTCCACTACCGCTACCTTATGTTGCACCACACGCAACGGAAGTAGCACAGCGGAGCCCGTGCTCGGGTAGTTCCTAGGCTCCCCGCCAAGAACTTCCGGTACGCCTTTAAAACCTTGTTTCGAACATAATCAAACAAAACCGCCCGATTATTCGCAAAAATAAACAAATTACCATCCGTATTCAAAAACACAAAAGGGCATAAATTATTCTCAACGTTCAAATCATTCGTCTCCACTAAAAACGGCAAACTGTAAGCTTTAGCCGCCGCAGCCGTCTTCTGGTAAAACTCATAATTAAACTGACGACGGCCGCCAATCACAATCTGGCGGCCGTCGGGTAATATGTGATTACTCGCATACCATCTCCGATTAACCAAACCGGAGTCTATCTCCTCCCAATCACAATTACTACAAGAAATATTAAAAACCCGAACTACGTGATCACCGTCGTTAAAGCCGCCCGTTTGGACAAGGCTGCCATCGGGCATTAACGCGCCCGAAGAGCACCAAACGTCAGTGAGAATCATTAACGGACGGATGGAGTTCGACGCAACGTCGTATTGGACCGAATGAGCTGAGCAGTCTTTCGTTAAAACGTAATCGTTTGGGTCTTCTCGGCATTTGCCGTTGGGAAGGGATATGTTGGACGTACCGAAGTCGATTCGGTCGTAAATTATGACCCGATCTGTGGGTAGGAGTTGCATGTGCAAGGCGGAGATGCCGATGGATGACTGGAGAAGTGACCAGCTGCCGCCGCCGGCGGTGGCGGGTGGATATGATGTGGTGGTGAAGAGGATGTAGAAGAAGATAATAAGATGAGGTGAAGACATGGTGGGGGCTATGTAAGTTGTAAGGTATGTTTGTTGTGTCTATGCTACAAGAGGGGTTATATATCATACAATAAAATCTTTGTCTTTTTGTAAATAAAATTAAAATATTATTAATCTGGAGCTTGGTTCTGAACAAGTTAAGAGAATTCTAAGATTTGAAAATTTGATCTAGCTAGCGGTACCAGGTGTCTCTAGGGGAGGCCGTTATTTGAATATTTTTTGTGAAAAAATGTCATGTATTAGCCATGGGTTTTATCATAATAGATTAATGGGCTTTAAACGATGGCTTTCCCCGAATTGGCGTTGTGTTGGGTCACTCACGCTGTATGCGATGTTGTTGGTCTTTTGCCGATTGCTGTACTCGGATGGTTAGACTTTGTTGGTCGTTAAAAAAAATTATAATATTAAATACTTAAAATTAAATTAAAAAAATATGATTTCCCGTTGTAAGATAGATTGATCGTTGTAAGAAAGATTTATGATTTCCCATAAATGTGGGCCTAAAACAGCAGCTCTTATTAATTAATTATTAATTAATAGTTATCATAACTATTTATATACAGTAGGGCCTCCCATGCATCAATAAAAGATTAAAAGGTACTATAAATTTGGGTTTTTCTATGAATTTTCACTTTTGGAAATAAAAGTATAACCAGACTTTTGTTTCTTCTTCTTTCTTTTTTTTTTAATATATACAATTTGGATATTATATTCGCTATTTAGCTTTCTTTTTAATCGGATTTCGTATAAATAAAAGTGAATATATATATATATATAGTGGTTGTAAATTAGCTAGTTTCAGACAAATAAATGAGCTAGTTTCACACATATGCACCTGTACATACATACGTATGCTGTATGCAAAAGTACATTCAACTTCATAAATATATACACAGATACATACGCATACATGATAGATTTCATGCTTCAACGTGGGTACTGATTCATGTTGAGAAAGTGACAACTTGGTGAACCGTGGGGATTTCGTCTTTCATGATGGAAATGAATTGTGATTTAGACTTAGATAAAAGCCTAACTTACACATATTAATATATAATAAGGAAAGTTGCATGGATTTAGTTTTCTAGTATCCATTTGCATTGTAACTATGACATTTTAACCCGTGGCGTTTTAACTTTCACTTTCATTGTCAAATTTGTTGGCCTTAATTGTTTGATCAAGTTTGATAAAATGTTGCGGGGCAATTTTGTAATTAGTACAAAGTATAGTTTAGGGTGCTTTATAGTTTATGCAACATTTGTAAGTTAGTGGGTATTGATGTAAATATTAGACGGTTATTGGCGGTTATAAAGTTAGTTATACAACTATTAGGTAGTTATATAATCTCTGTGGTAGTTATAACCGTCAGAGGTGGTTAATTAACCGCCATAAAAAAACTATAAATAGATGCTCGATGTAAACATTTGTATCGTGCCTTGTTCGATCAATAAAGTTTGTGTTTCGAGTTAATCACTTGTTGTCGTTGTTCTTCTTTGTTATGTTCTTGATTGTTGATTGAATCTTGATCTACTGGGTCCTACATTGGTATCAGAGCCATGTTTTCTAATCAATATGAAGTTTCCCATGGTGCAAAGTCCTGTAATGTTAATAGATCGGCGGGGCCAAAGTTTGGCGAGAGGGCGAGTGGTGTTCAACCAGGGTGTAATTCGATTGATAGGATTCTTTCAAGAGTGAACCATACATGACAATGGATGAGACCGCGAGGAAGGGCAGGGGTGTTGCCTGTGATGCGGGTGAGAAGTCAATAGGGGTCAAAAGGAAAGAACGGTTACCGGAATGTTAAGTTTGAGAAATCCTTCCATGAATATCCGGTGGTCTTCATGCTCCTTTTGATTGATCCGGTGTAGGACCGCAGCGTCCTTGGTGCACCTTCTTTGCTGAGTAAACTTGGTTAAGAAGATTTGGTATAGATCATCAAAGGAAGCTATGCTTCTCGATGGAAGAGAATTAAACCAAAGCGTAGCAGGTCCTACCATAGTTTGCATGAACATGTGAAAACATTCTGCGTTGTTCCACCTTTCAACGGCAGCTGCTCCCGTGAAGATCTGAAGCTGATCTTTGGGATCTTCTGTTCCAGCATAAGTCTTTATGTTGGCTGACATCTTAATCTTAGTTTGGAACACAAAGTTGGCTATTTGTTCAGAGAAGCATGACAAGGTTGAAGGCTTATATGATTAGTAAGGTTCCAAATGTGTTAAGTCGCCTACGCTGGTGGTAACAATACTTGGGACCTGAGTTACCACATGTTAACTCGTGGTTGGTAAGCCTTGGGAAGCTTGAAATTATAAGCTTCCTGGCCATGGTTGGCTGTATTGAGACATCATGAGTGCAGCCATCTGAGGATACGTCATACCAGGCAGCATTAGACCTAGTGTAGGTAAGCTTGAGGCCTGAGCATGCAGCTTCTACCACTAATGAGGTCATCATGCTGCTTCCAAGAAGTAGTGGCATCACAGCTTCTGCCAAGGAGGTGCTCATTGGGGGAGGTACCACAGCATGTGAGCTTTGAAAAAGTTGTTCCATGGTGTACTCTCCTGCTCTATTGGGAGTTATGGGTGAACTGAGGCTTGCCCTTTCTCGAGGAGAGCTTATGTTCTCATATTCCCCGATCTACAAGTTGCTGGGTCCTTGAGCATTTCTTCTCGATGAAGAAGGTATGCTCGTGTTTGATGGACCACGCATGGGGCATAGTGTGACTTCAGGTTCCTTAGTATAATCTAACCTTATTCTCACCCCCTTAGCTCGCTCTTCCTGAGCATAATTGTTCATCAGCTCCCTAAGCCGGATGAAGTTCCGTTTAACACCCTTCGACGTCATATCTGTCATCTCCACCAGAAGTAAAAAGTCATTCCTTGGAGAGAAGATTCCACTTCCAAACGAGGGCGGTGTTTGGAACTCAAAAGATTGTGACAACGTGACCGTTGCCCTGCTCGTTTTCAGCGAAGTACAACAGATATTTTCCTCCGGCGAGGAGTTATCAAGTGGCCGATCATCATTTGGAGGAATACTCTTGCTAGGATTACTCTTCTCAACCATAAAAGAACAATACTTGAGAACAATGGAACTGAAACTACCGGAATCTTTGTTCTAGCGCAGCCCCACGGTGGGCGCCACTTGTTGCTACAACGGAATAGCTAGCAATAAGAATATGGCGGTCCAAGAGTGTATCCCTAACAGAGCTTCTCGACTTGCTAACAATCAAAGAAAGCAAGGCCGGTTAGTCTCACCGTAGGAGGGGGGTCTCCTACGATTAACCTCCGACGTGAGAATCAGTGATGTGATACGATGATAAGATTGTATGAGTAAGTATAAAGAGAGAGTTGAGAGAAATAGGGTGAATGCGAATGAATATACCTTTGGCTGAAATGTTCCTTTTATAGGCAATCGGAAGCTTCTCTGGGGAAGCTTAAGCTTCCTAAAGGGAAGGAGTCAGCTCTTCTTTCAGCTTGCGCAGACCGGGTGAATGCCATTTCAGTGCAACCTGTCACACCCCGACCAAAGGCGGCGGAACATGCCGAGGTGTAACGATTGTCCATAAGCACATGACACTAATTAAAGTGACAGTATTTAATAAACTCATTTCATTTCACAACATCGAAAATGTCACATAACAATTATCCATAAAATAACCATAAACAAGATATCACAAAATATGGCAAATTTGATATTGTTCATTTTTACTAATATCCTAAGGTCTTTGATGTCGTTTTCTTCACAATCATAAATCAACCAAGATGCAAACCTACAACATTTCATAAAATAAAGTTTGTCAACCAAAGGTTGGTGAGAAATTCATAAGTTTAATCATATTAGTATATAATAAAGATAGCCACAAAACTTGCATACGAAACGATAAATAAAAGTGGTAATTTGGATAAATAGATATCGCTAAACACATTAGCGACACCTAGCTATAAGGGGATGCCAAATAGTCTAGGATTTTATAGTTATCGTTAATTGCATTACGTTAACGACACCTTGCTATAAGGGGATGCCAAATAGTCTAGGATTTTATAGTTCCACCAACCAAAAGTGATAAACACATAGGCATATAAGCATAGAACACCAAATTGAGCAATTATTTAGGTAAAGTATACAACTACGTTTGTGGTTTAAGATTCAAATATAAAGCATTTTATTGAATAAGTATGAAATGTCACCCCAAAAATAAAAGATGGAAAATGGGGTATGAAGTACTCACCTTCAAGTAGTAAACTTGAAAGATGATAATTTGGAGATTTGTCGGAACGACGAGTTTAACGCACAATGCCTAAAAAGAAAAGAAGTCTTGAATTTAGAAATGTTGTCTTGAAGGTCTTTAAACAAAATAAATGTTGAGAAATGTAAATAATTAAAGTTCAAGGTTTTAAAATGTAACTATTTAAGAATTTATAATAATAACCCTTTAAAAATGTAAGTTTGCTCGAAACCGGGTTAAAGTCGAAACCGGGTTAAAGTATTTAACCTTAATATTTACTCAACCTATGTTAAGTAATAAGGTGGATAAAATGCAAGAATGCAAATCCCTTTGGGATAAAGATAGTAAAACAGTTTTTTTTATCGAGTGTTTGGGTTGTCGGTTCGGGTCTTGATAATTGGTCAAACCCAAAGTCAACTTTCCAAAATATTGAATGTTATGAGATAACTCAATAAAATTTAATAAGACTTAACCAAGTATGTAGTTCCATTGTTTTAGAACTAACAACGCACGTTAAGCGAGTGTTCGGTTTTGTCGGTCCAAACTTTGTTATGAGATCAAGTTGGATCCAACATTTCCAAGTAACTTAAGAAAATATTTAAAAATCAATTTGTCACTATTTTTAAAGAAATATACAAGTCTTGATGGCTAAAAAAACACACTTGTGTGTCTTAAGCGAGTAAGAATCGGTTTGGTTCGGTTTCCATCTCACAACAAGTTCATAGATGGTTTCCACATGTCCAAACACTAAAGAACTTGTATAATAATGTACAAATAAAAAATACCAAAAGTTGACAATAAAGTCTTTAAACAAAAGTTCGGTTTTTGGTTCGGATCGTGTTTCGGGTTAAGACCGAGGTAAGATTCTACAAACCCATAACCATAGAATTTGTAAAAATGATTTTAGAAACTTAGATCTAACAATAAGTATGTTTAAACAATTATTTAACAAAACTAGTAACAAAGTTCGGTTTACGGTTTAGAGCTATTTACGGTTAAACCGAAGCATAGACTCTTAAAAACCCTTAACCATGGAACTTGTAAACATGACCAACAAACTAAAATAAGCAAGATTAATATATATGAACAAGTTGTATAGATGTATATATATCAAGGACACGAAGTCCTCCATGAAGCCTTGCCATATGAGGTCCGAAACCTCACCGACCGGAATCGGAGAAGTAACTACCAAAGGTAAACAAGGGGTATATATTATATATATGTTGCACAACCATAAACAAGTATTAATAAAGCTAAATAAACTAATTAAGATGAAAGACTAAAAACCTTCAAGAACACTTAAGAAAATAACCTTGAATCTTTGATGTTTGAGAGAGTTTTTTTTTTTTTTGGAGTTGTAGCAAGGGAAAATGAAGAGGAAAGGTGGTGTATATATAGGGTAATGTTGGTGGTCAAATATGGGTGTGGGACAAAAGAGTTTTCATGCAAAATGGATCAAGACAAAAACACAAAACAACAAAAAATAAATAAATAAATAATGAATAAATAAATAATAATAATAAAAATAAAAATAGGATGTTTTCAAGACCCAACAAGTGTGAAACAATATTGTAACATAAATCTATCATTTTGATTATAACATAAGCTTCGGTTTACAAATCGGATCGGTTTACATAATAAACAAATACAAAAACGAATACAAACAAGACCCGAAATTGACGAATGTCACACAACCTTTGCCCGGCCTTTGTTTGTCATGCTTTTGCTTTTACTTTTACTTTATGACACACGTCAACCTTTTTGCAATCATGACTTTTTCTGCCATTGACCGTAGCAAGAGCTTTTAGGTCAACTTAGGAATCTTGTGGGGTAAGCTTTGAGCTTTCCTGCCTGACAGCTTGTGCTTAAAAAATGCAGCACACAATCCGACCATATTAAGGTTCGGATTCGAGTTTCGGGTTAGTCCGGCCAAGTAAGTCGGATTAATCAGGTTAATCTGGTTACTTTATTTTTTAAGTTGATTTTTGTGTTGGTAACCGGTGGTTTGTAGTTTTTCTCATTCCATTCAATTTTCAATTTCTTTCTCAAGTAATTATCTTATTATTGCATATAGGCCTATAAACGAACCGAACGAACACAGACACTAATCGAACAAATATTTGTGTTCATGTTCATTCGCTTATGTTTGCTCTTTTAAAATCTAAATGAACAGTTCATGAACATAAATGAACAAAAAAAAAAACAAACATAAACGAATATATATGTACATAGGGATGAGGTCGATACCGTGCCGGTATCGACCGGTACCGATACCGAAAATCACAAAATTTTGGTACCGGAACCGGTGCCGAAATGTTCGGTTCGATACCGGTACGGTAACGGTATTTGAGGTAAAATTCGGGAAATACCGGTACCGTACCGTACCGGTCCCGAAAACTCAAAACCTTGGTACCGATTCGGTACCGATGGTACCAAATCGATACCTGTTCGGTACTAATCGGTACCATACCGATTTTTGCTCATCCCTATATGTTCATGCGTAAACAAGCACAAACTAACATAAATAAACACACTTAAATGAACACAAACAAATATAAAACATATGAGGGTGATATCATTTGTAGGATACAAACAATATTAAATAATGTTCTATTAATATGTAAACGAACGTGAACGAACACAAATAAGCATAAACGAACGTTCACGAACACAAGCGAACAACTGAAACACACATTCATGTTCGTTCATTTAATTAAATGAAACACAACATAAATAAATTTTTTGCTAAACGGTTCACGAACAAACAAAATAATTATTTCCTCTTTCCAGCATTGACTTTTTAGTGCTTACTTCGCATTTGCTGCTTTGTATCAATATTGTATATGAAGTTAACTATCATCACTAATCGGGTTATTTAGGTTAACCTGAAACCCGATTTTTTTCAAAAACGAAACCGAAACCCGACACTATTAACAATTCGAGTTATTCGGGCCAATCCAATCAATACTTTTTTACCGTATTTAACCTGACCAAAAATTAGCTTATTCGGGTTCAGGTATTTTGGACACCCTAGCTGTACCATGGCGCACGAATAAAATTTCTTGTTTCAATTTATATATATACCATTTGAAAGGTGGGTGTGCATCACTTCTTATACCGTATGCATAATTTATTGTACAAAATTTTCACTGGAATAGGTGATTCAAGTAAATAAATAAAGCATTTGTCAAACATCTTACATGCATGTTGAACCTAAAAATTAAACAACAATTCCGATAACCCGAACAAGGATTCAGAGCAGGATTTTCAACCAGAAAGGCATCGTGTGGTGGTAAAGGTGGTGTCGCAATGGTTGATTGTCATAAAGTGTATAAGATTGTTTCTATTTTATGGAAAGTCTTGTATGTTAAAACGAATATTAATCGACAACCGATTTCATAATGACGTGTGGACGTCATTAATTTCTTTGGTTACATTTTCACACCACCGATGACACGGGGATCAAAATACTAGTTAAACTCCTAATTTTCAAAATCTTTATTTTTTGAGTTAAGTGCCATTTTAGTACATGTGGTTTGTCTAATTACGCAACTTTAATACCGTTTTTGAATTTATTGCAAATGGCTACTTTATTTTTATAAAACTTGTCATTTTGGTATTTTTCTAACCCCGTTTATTATGTCTGTTAAGTAGGGGGGAAATTGGTAATTTCATTTATTTTATTTATTTTCTCTTTTAAGCTAAGTGTCATTTCCATACCCGTGATTTGTTCAATTACGTAACTTTAATACTTTTTTGAATTTGTTGCAATTGTATACTTAGACTAGTTTTGGGTATATAGGCAAATCAAAAGAGACATTACATATTACATATTACAATTAAAAGGTCGCTAAAATACATTATAGAATATGAAAAACAACCATGAAATGCATAACATGATTTTTAGCCTTTTGTTCTTGATTACCAATTTTCTTCCAATAGCTTCAAGACATGAGTTCATCTTAGCCATTGTTCTTACATTTTTTCAGGGGCGTTAATTTTATTCAAAAGTCTAGCTATGATGGCACTAAGTCACGTATGATAATAGTAGCTTTTTGGGGGACCAACATCGATTAAATATATTAGAAGTGAACAAAGTATTTTAACATACCTTTCTACCACAACAATAAAAACATCGACCAGGGTTAAATAATGTCTAAGATGTTTGAGCGATGGGGACGAATCACATGGGCAAAGCACCATATCGTAATTCATTAAATGGAGGGGAGGGGTGATCTATTCATTTAGAGTTAAAGATGACCTTTTAATTGTATTGTAATATGCAATGTCTTTTTTGGTTTGTCTGTGTATTCAGAATTAATCCAAGTATCTAGTTACATTAAATTCAAAAAGGTATTAAAACTACATAATTGAACAAACCACACATGTATGAAAATAACAGTTATCTCAAAATAGAATATAAATAAAATAAATGAAATTACCAATTTACTCATGACTTAACGGACAAAATAGACAGGATTACAAAAAGTGCTAAAATGATAAGTTTTAAAAAAGTAAAGTAGTCATTTATAAATTTAAAAATGATACTATATTCGCGTAATTAAAGAGACTAAAACGAGTATTAACTCTTATTTTTTAAATTATTATAAAGTAACTAAAAGAAAAAAAGTTGAGATTTACTAAACGGTTGAAAAACAACATTCATCAAACAAAGCGTGACCGTGCCGTGTGTCTCACCACTATAGTGCTAGGCATTAACCTGTATTGAAGGAAAAAACAAAGAAAGATAAGAAAACGATGGTGACTGGCCGGCCATTCATTCTCCCTCACTCTTCTTCCAATTGGGGTTTCTAATTCTAATTAATTAATTGGACCAACAATCCATCATTTTTCTGTAAGTAATTACTTTCAATTCTTACTCTCTACTTTGTTTAAGTTTAAAGCTTGATTGGTTTGTTTGAGCTCAATTTTGACTGGAATCAAGCTGATTTACTTATTTTGTAGCTTAATTTGAGTTGAATTTATGCTAGGTTAGGTTTTACAGTGGTCTGAGGATTTAAGTTTATTGGATGCATGGATATTGTTTGCCCTAAAAAATTCAGGTTATTTTTGTAAGTAAAAATGGTTTGACAAGCTTGAAATTGCATGGATTACTAGATGTGTTTGGTGTGTGTTGTTATTGTACTTCATATGTTCTTGATCTTTCTGATAGGTAGTTAGTTAAGTGCATTGGTAGTATGCTTGCTCTGTGTACTTGTATGTTTGTGTATATGCACTAATTATGTTATTATTATGGGTTCAAATTATTGGTTTTCTATGTTGCATTAACAATATCTACCTCTAGTTGTGTCATTATGGGGTTCAATACTCGAGTTTTCAATCTTTGGATTGGCGTAAATGTGTTCAAATTATGTGACTAATAGGGTTCAATAGTCAGTTTTGTATGTCTGACATAGAGATCTGATATTGAACCACATGATTAGAGGCACATATTTGTCAATCCAAGCACTGAAAACTGATTGTTTGAATTCATAATCACATAATCAGAGGCAGATTTTTGTTTATTCAAACATAAAAATACTGATTATTGAACCCAATAATCACATAATTAGAGGCACATAATGTGACTCTAGTTCTGTGATTATGTATTCAAATATTCAGTTTTCTTTGCTAGGCAACAACACCAAAGCTGTTTATCAAAGGGTAAAATGATAATTTCATATGGCTTGAATGTATTTATTTAATAAATGCATGCTTTTTTCCTTTACCAGGTATTTTGCTTAAGCTAGTAAAGGTCCACAATGAAGGAATACAATAAGCTTTTATGCACGAAACATGTTTTCTTCCAAATGTAGTACAATGGTATGATGCAGTTAGCTTCATGAGTAGTCGAGGTTAATATTAGAAGTTTCATCTTTACAAGTTTTCAAATGGATGATAATGGGCATCGAGAAAACGGGAGACAAAAACAGCCTCAGGGTCAGGTACTATTCCTTTACACCTCAACATCATATTTTAAACCATAAACAACCAAACCCCAAACACTTATTGTGTGTGTTTTCAGTGGTTAATGCAGCATCAACCATCAATGAAGCAGATAATGACCATCATGGCTGAACAGGACGCTGCCATCCAAGAAAGAAACCTAGCCATGTCCGAAAAGAAAACCGCCCTTGCCGAGCGTGACATGGCGCTTCTGCAACGCGACTCGGCAATCGCTGAACGGAATAGCGCAATAATGGAACGGGATAACGCGATTGCCACTTTGCAGTACCGCGAAAACTCAATGACCAATTCCAGCAATAATAATATGTCGTCATCATGCCCACCGGGATGTCAAATATCGCGTAGCGTGAAACACGTGCATCACCCACACCATTACCAACACGACGACACCAACTTGGGCAGTGGTGGCGGCTTGCTACCGACATCTCCGCCTCAAGAACACGCGAAACCTAGACGTGCGAAACACACAAAAGATATCAAACACGCTACACCGACCACTAACAAGACGTCAAGATCGTCAAGAAAGGTGAAATTGGAATGTGATGATTTGAACAAGGTTATGTATGACGACACCCACGATTGGGACAGCAGCGGCATTGGTGGCGACGGCGGTGGTGAGCTTAAAACCGAGTGGAAGGATCAGGATCTCGGGTTGAACCAGGTGGCGTATGATGACACGACGATGCCTATACCCGTGTGTTCGTGCACAGGCGTGTTTAGGCCATGTTACAAGTGGGGTAATGGTGGGTGGCAGTCGTCTTATTGCACGACCACCATGTCAATGTACCCACTTCTGTCGTTGCCTAATAAACGACACGCACGTGTTGGCGGTCGGAAGATGAGTGGGAGTGTGTTTAATAAGTTAATTAGTCGGCTTGCGGGTGAAGGTCATGATTTGTCAAATCCGGTTGATCTTAAGGAGCATTGGGCTAAGCACGGGACGAATCGGTACATCACTATTAAGTAATTTGTTAGGGTTTTGGCTACTTAAGTGTGATTTGTTGACCTTGAAGTGTTAGTAATGTATTTCGATGGATGTTCAAGAATTGAAGGTTTGTTAATTGGCAGTTTTCAACATTTATGTTTGTATCTATAATGTTGAACGTCATTGGAATATGTATGGTCATGTTAAAAATTAAATAAAATTTCAAAACGCAAATGATTGGCCGTTTGACACTTTCGTTTAGTAACCCATCAATCTAACAAGATAAACACCCTCAAGTCTTAGTGATGACATACAAAGCCAGTATGTAGTTTCGGTTAGAGGTGTTCAAAAAAACCGGTCCCCGAACCGGTTTGCCGGTTTAAACCGGAAACCGGTTATTTTAAAAACCGGTTTTTTTAAAACCGGTTTGACCGGTTTACAAACCGCCGGTTTGTATATCGGTTATACTTTTTAGAGCCCAAACCGGTTTTGAAACCGGTTATAAAAAAAACACGGTTTTTTTAAATAACCGGTTACTAAAAAACCGGTTAACCGGTTTTTTTATAAACCGGTTTATGACCGTTTTAGAAAAACCGGTTAACCGGTTTTTTAGTAACCGGTTAACCGGTTAAAAACCGGTTTATTTCCGTTGTGAAACGGCTATATAGCCGTTATTTTCAATTTTGACTGTTTTTTTTTTTTTTTACCATTCTACCCCCACAAACATCTATATATAGTTTAGGTTGGGTATTGGTTAGAACACACTCGATTATACAACTCCAAACGCTCCAAACGCTCTAAACGTTTATTTCATACGCGATTATTTTGTTATCTCACGCTCTATTATACCACATTACCACTCCATACGCTCTAATTTCGTAGTCGATTATCATGGCCTCCCAAAGTGCTACTTCATCCGTCAACATGGGTGCCTCGAACACGGGAGAAACGGTCGTTCGGGTCATCCCCACGAAACGAAACCATGATGTTTGGCAACATTTCGACCTATGCGAAATGTCTAACGATAGCCAAAAAGCTCGATGCAAACATTGTTTGAAGTTTTATGGCAAAGATGCAAACTCCACTTTAAAAGCGCATGTACAAAGGCCCTTTTGCAAGGCCTTGAAGGACGAATCGGGAAGTAGTTCGCAGCCGGAGATGACGAATCAAGGAACGGTGTTTACGTACGACCTTGAAGCGGTACGTCAAAAGTTTTCAAACTTTGTGATTCAAAATACACTTCCTTTCAACCACTTCGACAACCCTCAATTCACGGAGATGATGCAAAAGTATGTTCAACCACGCTACCAACACGTAAGTCGTTCGACCCTTAGAAGAGATTGTCTTAAAGCTTGGAAAAACGCTAAATCCGAACTAATTTCATACTTTTCAAACTTACAAACTGGTGTAAACTTAACAACGGACGTGTGGTCGGTACCTAATGGTTCGCCCGACTCATACATTTGTGTGACGGCTCATTGGGTTGACCCCGAGTCGTGGCAAATGATGAAACGAACCGTTGCGTTTCAATTGTTTGATTACCCGCACACGGGTAGAAATATTTTTAAACTCTTGGATAAAGTCATTCGACAATACAAGATTGAACATAAAATCTTTTCAATTTCGTTTGATAACGCGTCCAACAATACGGCCGCGGTTGGCCATTTAAAATTAAAGTATAAACCTATTTGTGATTGAGCGTTTTTTCATAGCCGATGCATTGCACATATTATCAACTTGGCCGTGCAAGATGGGTTAAACGTGATCGAAATGCAAAGAAACAATTTTAAAAGAATGTTACGAGATGTTTTTAACAACAATAAAACATTTTCAAGATACAAAAAATTTTGTGATGAAGCTAATTGTCAATGGTTGGGGCCCAATTGGGATTGTCCAACAAGATGGAACTCGACTTGTGATATGTTTGAGAAAGCCATCCAACAAAAAGAATCACTAATTGCGTTTCATCAAATAATGTCAAATAGGGGTAAATGTGCACCGTACGATCCTAGAAACTGGTTATTGATTGAGATCGTTACGGAGGTCCTTCAAATTTTTAAATCTTGCACAACTAGTTTATCCGGGTTTACTATCCAACAAGCCCCATTGCTTTACCAAAAATTGCTGTCATGTGCACAAAGTTGAGTGAACTTCATTGTAGGGGTACACCTTATTTTGATATGGGTGTAAAAATGAAAGAAAAATTTAGAAAATATTTTCAACAACTACCCGCTGTTTTGACATGTGCTGCTGCGTTAAACCCTTGCATAAATGTTGGTGGGGTTGAAGCTTTAATAGAAAAAATTTGTGATGAGCTAGAGTTAAACGACGATCAAAACCCCTATTATAACCAAACTTTAAAAAATGCTTTCAACACCACCTTGTCTAACATGTATGATGTTTACCTTACAAAATACGGGTCGTCTTCCCAAATTCATGACTCGTTAAGAGCTGTTGCCCAATCCCAATCCCAAACAGACCTTGAAATGGGGATGTACTACATGATTTGGGAAGACGCCGGTAAACGTCAAAAGGTAAACACCCCAAGCAGTGAACTTGGAAGGTATGGTGGTACCAACTTTGTGAAACACATGACTCCAGATGAATTTAGAAGTCTTGATTTGCTGGCTTGGTGGAGAGGTAAGGAGGATGAGTTTCCGATCCTCGCCGCCATGGCCAAAGATTTACTAACGGTCCAAGCTTCCACGGTAGCTTCGGAGTCTGCTTTTTCTGTTTCTGGCAGAGTTATATCGATTAGGAGGACTCGACTCACTCCACCAGCTGTAGAGATGTCTATTTGCTACAAGGATTACTTGGACTCTTTAGATAGGGCACAACATCAACGCTCACTCGAGGGGGAAATGGACTATGAGGCGGGCTTGTATGAAGACGAGGTCAATCAAGGACACACTCAACCAATGACCGATGAAGAAGCCGCGTACGACGATTACCTAAGGAATAGCTCGGGATCGGGTAGCGAGGAAAATAATGAGTAAGAAACAGCAAGTTGTTAATGTAATCGTGTCTAAGCATTCTTTAATGTTTGTATTTTTGAGTTACGAATATGCGATAACGATTTAATGTTTGTATTTTTAATGTAAAAGCTATAAATGAAAGTTATGTATTTTTGAGTTACGAATATGCGATAACGATTTAATGCTTGTAGTTACCGGTTTGCCTTGTAGTTACCGGTTTGTTTATACTGTGAAAAAATAATGGTTATTTAAAAAAAAAAAAAAAAACCGGTTAACCGGTTAGACCGGTTATTAAAAAACCGGTTAATAAAAAAACCGGTTTATTAACCGGTTCTAACCGGTTCCTAAACCGGTCCTAACCGGTTTGACCGGTTATGGTTTTCATACACAAAAACCGGTTATTAACCGGTCCGGTTATTAACCGAACCGGTTTTTTTCCTGGACGAAAAAAACCGGTCCGGTTAATAACCGAACCGGTTTTTTTAAAAAAAACCGATTTGTGCACCTCTAGTTTCGGTAATCCCCAAAAAAGAGAATCATTCGGATATTGAACGAAATGGGATTAGTCCACAAGATTTTATCAGACATTGGATAAGTTTTACCAAAATTGGTACAGTAGAAACTCGATAAATTAATACTCGATTATTTAATAAACTCTCTAAGATAATATTTTTTGCCGGTCTCGACTCAGGGATAGGGTGCTAAATTAATAATTCGCTAAAATTATAAGATAATACATTTTTGATAATTTCTTTAGACCCCATATAAATATAAATTAATAATTCCTTATATATAGCATATTACATGAATGATTTATGAAGGTTTCTTGAAAAATGACTCAATTGTCTTTTGTTTTTTTGTTGAAATCAATTTCCCCTTAAATCTCGTCTCTAATTTTCCTTAGCATGATAACAACTTCTGGTGTTGTTTTCTCATAGCTCAACAAGAAATTGTTCAATGTGATTGCCGCTTTAATAGCTTCGTTTCGCGAAGGGGGCTCCATTATAGAACTTTCATCATCTTCTTCATCGATACCATCTTTATTAATTCCAATAACGCTTTCAATAATTTCTTCATCAGTCAACAACTGTGCAACTACATTTTCTTCTGGGTGAGTCAGGACATTCTACTATAAATTAATAAAATATTAATTAATATATAAATTAATAATTATTAATTTATCGATTAATTAATAACTCTTTTAATTAATAAATTTTGATGTTCCCAAATGTATTATTTTATAGAGTTTCTACTGTATACTGTAAAGTGAAAAATACCATTAAATATTTTGCATTTTTATAGTTGGATTATTTTTTGGACATCATAAAACCTGTCCAATGTCTTCAAAAACCTATATTTTTTGTCTAAAGCAAATCCCTCCTCTCTTCCAAGTACACAAAACCTCTTCGTACATCTTCCAAATTCCAGTTTAATTCTTGGCTCCACTAAGTAGACTATGCGGTACGGTCGACAAATAGGAGATGTGGACAAGCTACCACACGAGAACATTGTAATATAATAATTATTTTAATAAAAGTTTGAATGATGAAAAATGGGCATTTCCATGATTTAAAGATGAAGGAAAGCCATAATATGACACTAGACTAGGGTCACACAGAATGAGGATGAGTACTATCAATGGCCTTGGAGATGGTCTGGTGCACTTGCTTAAGTTTTTTGCTTTTTCTTTCTTTCTTTCTTTAACAAAATTATACAAAAATTAGAATGATTTGGAAGATGCTTGAAAATGTTCGGTATACCTAAAGATAGACATGAGACTTGAATTAATGATGCTTAACAGATTTGAAAATATACCTAAGAGATAGATACGAGACTAGAATTAATGTTGCTTAACACAGAGAAAAAATATCGTGTATTTTAAAGATAGGAAAACTAGTACTTTTAAGGTGTCAATTCAGTATAAAGCTTCGTAAGCTACGGATGTCTGTAATATTCTGAATCGAACCAAATTTGATCATTTTTTATTTTAAAAAGTAGTCCATTTGTGTTTGAACCCATTCCAACATGCTATTTTGCTTGGTCCGACCCACCCATTTCACTAGACGGAATTCCTATTTACTCTACAACCAAAAACACACAATAATTATGATAGGAAGCGGTTCGGATCTTGGGTTCTCCGATGGAGACCATGGTTCGAACCCCACTTGGATAAACAAGACATGCCGTTAAAAAAACATACAAAATATATAATATATACATAAATTTTTAATATATAAAAAGATATACGTCACATTATGCAATGATTTGAAACTGGAGAATTCAACGAAGAAATAAATGTATGTCCGATTATAAGTAAAGGCATTAAGGCTATGTGTTACCGTTGAATTCGCGGTGTGAATTCATCAAATCATATTGTGCTGCGTGGCGCTAACTAGACCCAACCCTTCAACCCTTTTCGGTCACGTCACCGGTGAATTCACCCCGTTGTTGCTCATGCCCGCTAAAGCCGTCCATTCATGAGCCAACCCATCAATCTTCTTTCTTTATCCCAAGCGACCACGCTCACCTGGGGTCGCGGTGCCTACCCGCGACGAGTGGTGAAGCGAGGGTGTTGTGGTGTTCGTGGCCGACGTCGCTCATGCCACTCGCTAAAGCCAATCGCTCGCTTGACCATAAAGCATAGTCCAATCATATCACATGTATGAAAATTAACAATTATGCATATAACAATTTTAGAAAATAAAAAATAAATAATATAAAAATATATTTAGTAAAATGGTGCTTCTTAAAAGTTATTTATCAGAATGGTGTTTTTTTTATCTGTCTTTTTATCTTTTAACCAACATATTAGATTTCCTTTTCTTTACTTTTTTTTTTTTTACTTTTCCATTCAATAATCAATTATCTATGTTTTTGAACCACTCTCCAACCTAACTGGTTGAGCTGAGATATCCAAAAATTTTAATTTAAAAATGAGAGGTTTTTGTTCAAGTCTCACATGTAACAAAAATATAAGGGATTCTAGGTTTGGGGGTTTCCCCACCTATGGTGGGTTTCCCCTGAGAGGGAAATGGAGATGGTCGTACAAGTCAGTGGCTGTCAGTGATCCAAATGACGTTAAAAACAAACTTTTATAACTTTTTTCACTAACTTTAATAACTATTCTTTTTTCAATTAACTCATTATAGTTATTTAAAAAATACAAATTGAAAATAAATAATCTAACCTTTTGTGTATTGGCTGATAATAATCTAAAATTTAAAAATCTCTGCGATAGGTCCAACCTTTCGACTATTTTTCTCTCAATGGACCTCTGTTATAAAGCACATAACGGCATTAAGTGTTTATAACCGATGTTCTAAGGCTTTTGATCAGAAGAAAGATACGAGTCGACTGATGTAAAACTTATCTCGAAACGGTGATTCAAATGACTTGGTTTTTGTTAATTGAAATTCAAGCACTCGAATTGAAACACTGTTTTGTCGTTTAGATTATCGTTTCTGTTTGTCCCGCCAATCTTCCATGGCCTCTAATTGACGGGTGGATTGTAGAGTCACCCTTAAGTGTCGTAATTCGAGTTAAAACGTGTGCCTTTATGTATAAATTCAAGGATTTGGATTACTACACTATATTGTGTAATGCAGGTACAAATGAGGCGAAAAGGTTGCTCGAGTGTGTTCAGATGAAAAGGAACAAGAGTGTCAATGCAGGAAGTCAACAGCCATGAATTGATAAAGAAAAATGAAATTTTGAACTAGGTCTACCGTAGCTTACGGTAGCCACCGTAAGCTACGCTAGGGGTCTGCCGTAAAAAGCCACCATAAACAGACACTTTCCACTGTAGGAACTTCAGGGCTACCGTAGCTTACGGTAGCCACCGTAGCTTACTGTAGCCTCAGCATTTTGATGTCGGTTACAACTCGAAAAATGGGGTTTAAAGGACTTTTGGGTTCCATTCTATGGTATTCCATTTTGAGACAATTGTTGGGGTGATTTTGGGGCTTGAGAACAAGTTTTTGAGGGCTTTGAATCAAGGATTAACATCATAATCTTGGATTGCTTCTGATTAAACTTGGTATGATGATTTCAATTATGTGTGGCTAAAACTTCTAGTATTTCTCTTGGTTGTAAGGTTATTGCAATACTCTTTTTGTTTATTGTTCTTGCACTTGGATTGATTATCGAATCGTTTAGATTAATATAATCACGTTGTTTGTTTGATTGTTTGTAATTTGTCCATATTGTTTAACCTAATTTCGTTCTATACGTTCTTGGTGTTGTTGACAATCGAGATTTAGTAGAAGAAAATTAGGGTTAAGATTATATTGATTGATTAACCAAGTAACGACCTCGCGTTCTAGGAATCCGAGTACTTAGTTCTTTATTAATCACAAACAATTACACTTACACGAAATCAAGATATTATGATTTATCCATTGAACTTAAACAAAAGAGTTGCATGATAACTGAACTCCAAGAGGAATGCTCATTTAATCAATTGTTTACAACCTACGTTTAGTTTATTTAGTTTATAAAATCAAATCAAACATTTTTCGTCATTTAAATTTATATTAGTTTAATTGTAAGCTACTCAGCAACACATATTCCACAAACTCTTCGTGTTCGACACCCATTTACCACTATCTAATTAGTTGTATTTGGTTTATTTTTGTGCGAGTCTTCGACCTCGTGTCAAATTTTGGTGCCGTTTTCGGGGAGTAGTGCGCAACGTGTGTTATTTCTGTAGTTTTTGTTTAAATTGTTATTGTCAGTTTTACGCGGGTTGTGCTAGTGTGCAGGTACTTACAGGTATATGCATACACGACGTTCTCGGTCTTCATCACCGTTAGCGTTTGATCCTGAAATCGAGAGAACCTTTCGTCAGAATCGGATTCTTCAAAGGGAGAACAAGGTTATTGGGTCGCCAGCACAAAAAGTCGAACAACTGACGCCATAATCATGGCTTCGGAACAAACTGTACCGCCAATGCCACCACCCATAAATCCACAAAACTCATAATCCACTGAACCCATTACCACTACAATCTCTACAAGTGTACCTACTTCTGCTGTGTTTAGCTTTCAAACACCAATCAACCTTCCACCCTTGACAAGTTTTATGCCTATTCAAGGACAATCTTCAAATTCATTACAACAATCACCTTTTCACTCTCAACAACACCCACTTTACAGTCAACATCCATATACATTTCCTCAAGACCCACCCATAACCCATACTTCACCGGGTCAGAGATTGGACCCGCATTTGTATGGTGGATCACGGTATGGTGATGGCAATGAAGGGTAAGAAGAATTTGAATAAGGATATGTAAGTGGAGTTGATGGGAGTCAATTGAGGGTGAAAGGGAAATTCAGGTATGGACCCGAACTTCAACCGCAACAAGTGCAATAATGGGGCGGACCTCCAATTATTCAAGAACAACCGCAACAACCACAACCATTGCAACAAGTTCCTCAACAACCCCAATACCAACAACCTCAATTTCAACAACCAAATCCTCAACCGCAATTTCAACAAAATGTGTAACAAAGGCCCGTTTACCGGCAAATGGACCAACCGAGAGTACCATTGGGGGTACCAAGACGTCATGCAAGAAAGATGGTGAGGGGAATTGAAGCTCACTTTAGACCGGTAATCACTAATAACCCATCGGTGGTTATTCCTCAAAACCAAAATGGAAGAACGTTTGAGGTGAGAACCAATGCACTCCAAAGTTTACCAAAGTATAAGGGTCTAGCAACGGAAGAACCTTATTTTCATTTGGAGGCATATGACTCTATTTGCAACACGATTGGGGGTCAAGGGTTCTCACCAGATGAGGTTAAGTTGGTTTTATTTCAATTTTCGTTGGAGGATAAGGCAAAGAGATGGTTTTACACTTTGCCTTCCGCATCAATTTATACTTGGGCCGAGATGCAAAAAAGGTTCTTAGAAGAGTTTTACACGGCCCAAAAGACTAATGATGCAAAACTAAGTTTGAGAAGCTTCCAACAGCAATTGGGTTAAATGTTTCATGAAGCATTCGAGAGGTTTAATATGATGATAAAAAATTATCCTCACCATGGTATAGCTCTTTGGGAATTGTTGAATGCTTTTCATGAGGGGTTAAATGCGGAAGATGAGAGGGATTTAATGTCAATCACAAATGGTACATTCGGTACCAATTATGAACAAGATGATTGGGCATTCTTGGAGCAAATGGCAGTCACATCGAAGAGAAAGGCTCAAACCGCAAGAAGAGCAAGGCCAGCAACTGGAATACCGCAAGTCCATGCCGTATAAGATGTAGGAGTACAAACCACTAACCAAAGGATTGATGTTTGTACAAATTGCAATGAGTTGGGTCATGCGGCGGATGTGTGTACGGTGGGACAAGAACAAGTAGAGAAAGTGAATGCACTTCAAGGTCAGAGGGGGGGGGGGGTGGTCAAAATTATAATATGAATTCAAACACTTACCACCCCGGGTTGAAAAATCATCCCAATTTTCGTTATGGGAATCCGGCTACTCAATTTAATCAGAATTTCCAAGGGAATCAAGAAAATTATGTTTCACGCCAACAATACAACAATCAAGGCTTTCAAAGTCAATTTCAACAAACGGGAAGTGGTCAAAGTGGGTGTTCGAGTCAAAGTTCTTCAAGTGGGAATGAAGTCATGGATATGCTTAGGATGATACAACAAGACATGCAAAGGAGAAATCAACTTGATGAAGTGCGCATGCAAAAGGATGAAGTCCGTGACATAGCCATTCAATCGTTGACCACTCAAATGGGTCAACCTGCAACCGATGTTGAGAATTTGAAGAAAAACAGCTCGAGCTTAAAGAAGGGGAACAACGTGCATATCAATGCGGTAAGTCTTTTACCTAATTTTGGAATTTCTAGTGTTCAAGTTGATCCAACACCACAGTTTTTTGAGGGGGTGATGGAAGATATTAGTGATGAGACTGAAAATGTGAGTAATTATGAAACAATTTTTCAAAACAACTCTGAATTAC
Organism: Bidens hawaiensis; assembly: GCF_021521415.1. Lineage (NCBI taxonomy): Eukaryota > Viridiplantae > Streptophyta > Magnoliopsida > Asterales > Asteraceae > Bidens > Bidens hawaiensis. The sequence goes on from NW_027491168.1 coordinate 2,140,559, forward strand.
AACCGAATGAAATATCTTTTTTTGAAAATTATTCTTGTGATAAATGTTTAAATGACAAATTAACCAAAATAAGGGATGAGAGGGTTGATAATAATATTATCTTGAGTAAACTTCAAGACCCAGGAGTGCCCCTTTTATCAATCAAAATTGGCGAATTTAAAACTGATCGGCACTGCTAGATCTTAGAGCTTGTGTTAGTATAATGCCCGGTAGTTTATATGATCAGTATGAGTTTGGTCCGCTACAAAAAGTAAACACCACCGTGGTTTTAGCGGATCAAACCCATACACTTCCCCGAGGCATGATATATAATGTGATAGTATATGTGGAGGATTTCTGTTACTCAGTTGACTTTTTAGTACTTAATTATGCTAAAAATGTAACTAATACGCAACCCACAGTCATATTGGGTAAACCCTTCCTCACCACTTCACTTGTAGTAATTGATTGTGCTAAGGGGACCCTGGGAATTAAATATGGGAATCGTAATAAACGGTTATCATTATTTGAAAATACTACTGACCGTCTTGTAGACAAGGAAAGCCTGAAGGCGGATTTTGTTAACAAGTGTGCATCCTTGAGCAAGGATCACATGAAAATGGAGTGTTTTATGATTGACAGGTCAGTTGAGAAGAAAGAAGTTGAGCATCAACAAAGTGAGAAGGTGGCAGAAGAAGGTGGCCGACCAAGGAAGACGAAAGTGAGACATCCACCTAACCTAAATGATCCAGGGTGGAGGATGAGGATGTTCGGGCCCGACCCTGGTTTGCCGGAATACTGGTAACAGTTGCTTGAAAAAGAGCGTGCTTATAACGAGAAGGCTGCACGGGAGTGGGCTAGTCACCCACCTTGAATGTCATAAAAGTTTCAAAAAGGTGGTAATTGTACATTTTGTATATTTTTATTTTTATTTTGCTCTATAATTTCTAGTTTGTTTGTTATTAATGGTATTTTAAGTTATCATCTTAGCAAAAACCAAGTGTGAGGAAATTCTTATGGATTTCTCTTCGACACTATGTTGGGACAACACGGGTTTTTCATGAAAGGAAGTGGTGGTTAATTAGTAGTATCTTTGTTTTTATTTTCTCAAAACCATACATTGGGGACAATGTATCCCAAGTGTGGGGATGGGGGAATTTTTTGTTTTCAAAAATTATAATATATATATATATATAAATTTATATAAAAATATAAAAAAAATAAAAAAAAAAACTTTTGAAAGAAAACCAGAAAGTGGTAAGATGGCAGGGTAAAGTTTTGGTCCCTTTTCATGGTCACAATTTTCTTAAATTCAAGTTTGCTTAGTTGTTTTAAAAACGAGGTTGTGTTGTATTCTAGTTAATGTTAGCATGCTTTCGGTACAATAACCTGCATAACATGTCCATATCCAGTTGTGTATTGGGAAAGTGAAGAGTGGTGGTAGATTGGTTATTCTCCATTAGAACTTGTGCGATCAATGCATTTCGAGACCTTAGCTTGGTATAAGTGCAAAAGTGAGAGGCAATTAGGTTTAAGCCTCGTCTGGATGAGCGCGAGTGTGGGTTTTGGGGGTTGGGCCTCATACATTACACATATGAGCGTGGGCAATGAAAGGGGTGGGAGGTTGGTTCATTTGGTAAACCTATTTGGACTTATTCTTTTTATTTAATTAACCCCGATATATGTTGTGAGACGATCCGGCTTGATAGGCTTTTCTTTGTAATTGTATGTGTTTTGCTATTAATAAATAGAGAGTAGTGGATTTCATGCTTGTGTACAAGTCTATGTTAAAAAAAAGAAAAAAAATGAATGATATTATGTGAAAAAAAAAGAAAAAAAGAAAAAAAAAAGAAAAGATTGGTATTCAATATCCAAACCAATGTGTATCGAGTTTGTGATACAAGTTGGTAGTGTATATAGTAGTTTCTTTTATTGTTTATTTAGTTTTGAAGTAACAAGTCGGATCGGATCATTTGAGTCACTTTCAATATTCCCATTCCATACCTTTACACCTAGCCCCATTACAACCCGTTTTAAGACCTCTTGATTTGCATATTGTGTTAAAGCATATATAGGTGGAGATTTGATGGTGGCACAAGCATATGCGAGGAGAATCGAGTATTATTGGAAAATATAGAACGATCACCGATAAGAGGGTTAATGAGTGACGGTGTGTTATGTGTGAGTAAAAGCCGAAAGCATGTTAAGGTTGACTAGAATTCTATGTTTTAAATATAATATTGAGTGATACTAATGCAAACCTCTAATAATGAGGGAATAAGGTATGATTGGGGACCTTGACTGAGCCGAGCTTTGTGGTATGTTTTAAAAACAAGAAATTGTTTGAGTTGCTTGAGGGCAAGCAACGTGTAAGTGTGGGGATTTGACCGGTGGATTGTAGAGCCATCCTTAGGTGTCATAATTCGAGTTAAAACGTATGCGTTTATGTATAAATTCAAGGATTTTGATTACTACACTATGTTGTGTAATGCAGGTACAAATGAGGAGAAAAGGTTGCTCGAGTGTGTTCATATGAAAAGGAACAAGAGAGTCAATGCGGGAAGTCAACAACCAAGAATTGATAAAGAAAAATGGAATTTTGAACTGGGTCTACCGTAGCTTACGGTAGCCATCGTAAGCTACGCTAGGGGTCTGCCGTAAAAAGCCACCAAAAACAGACACTTTCCACCGTAGGAATTTTAGGGCTACCGTAGCTTACGGTAGCCACCGTAGCTTACTGTAGCCTCAGCATTTTGATGTCGGTTACAACTCGAAAAATGGGGTTTAAAGGACTTTTGGGTTCCATTCTATGGTATTCCGTTTTGAGACAATTGTTGGGGTGATTTTGGGGCTTGAGAACAAGTTTTTGAGGGCTTTGAATCAAGGATTAACATCATAATCTTGGATTGCTTTGGATTAAACTTGGTATGATGATTTCAATTATGTGTGGCTAAAACTTCTAGTATTTCTCTTGGTTGTAAGGTTATTGCAATACTCTTTTTGTTTATTGTTCTTGCACTTGGATCGATTATCGAATCATTTAGATTAATATAATCATGTTGTTTGTTTGTTTGATTGTTTGTAATTTGTCCATATTGTTTAACCTAATGTCGTTCTATACGTTCTTGGTGTTATTGACAATCGAGATTTACTAGAAGAAATTAGGGTTAAGATTATATTGATTGATTAACCAAGTAACGACCTCGCGTTCTAGGAATCCGAGTACTTAGTTCTTGATTAATCACAAACAATTACACTTACACGAAATCAAGATATTATGATTTATCCATTGAACTTAAACAAAAGAGTTGCATAATAACCGAACTCCAAGAGGAATGCTCATTTAATCAATTGTTTACAACCTTCGTTTAGTTTATTTAGTTTATAAAATCAAATCAAACCAACCTGAATTTTACTTTTTTGTCATTTACATTTATATTAGTTTAATTGTAAGCTACTCAGTAACACATATTCCACAAACTCTTCGTGTTCGACACCCATCTACCACTATCTAATTAGTTGTATTTGGTTTATTTTTGTGCGAGTCTTCGACCTCGTATCACTAATCAAACCTCGAATTCTTGGAAACCATATTCAATTAATCTACAAGAATACAATGATATGACAATAATTGTGAACAAACAGAAACTTGATTGAACACTGACTAATGCGTTAATGTTGTTACAAAATGGGATCTTAACTGCCAATCTAAACTTGATTAAACGACACGACGCTTCCCTAGACGGTTATGAGAAAACTGTTCATAACTGCCAATCCTAATTTCGTGGACTTGATAAACATGTTTTGTTTGTTGGCTTGCAGCCCAAACAAACAAACCTGAACCAACTTAAACATGCCTTAAAGGGCCTAAATATGTTCTGCACAAATTGGGCCCAAATACCAAACTAACGTATTAAACAAAGTCTTAAACCAAGTGACTCAATAAATAACAAAAACATTAAAATACCAGCAAACCCAAATAAATTAGGGATTACATCCCCCCTCCCCAATTCATTTGTCCTTCAAGTTCTTCATTTGTTTGGATCTTCATCATTGAACATGAATATGTGGTCGTTTTCACTTGGTTCCTCATTTTCCAAACCTGGCCCCTTCTTAAATTGAACTTGGACATCCCTTGACCCGCTTGTTCTACATTATGGTGGAAAGTCTCTAACCACATTTGTGCTCCTTTCCTTTCATCCATGATCCATCACTTGGTTTACATCTTTCTTTCCTTTGTCCGATTCCTCGATCTTCACATCATTCGTTGAATGTGATAATATCAATCTATCAGATCGAGGTATTTCACACAAGCCAATTTCAAAGTCTTTCCATTTCCAAACTCGTATCCCATCTGAATAGCCATAAGATCCCATTTATGTTCTTCACACACGTACTCATATCCACCTTCAATGTTTACCTATTAACATAAAAATTTAAAAGATCTATTTTCCTACCATTTGCTAATATTGGTTGGCATTCTTCCGGCTTTTCAATATCCAAATATTCCTTCACGATCGAACTTACTGATCTATCAAACTCCTCTTGGAATGTTTCTTCATTCTTAATGAGTTTCTCATGTATTTTCACCAAATATAGAAAGTCTATAATACTTTCTAGCGAGATGTCTTGTAACATCCCGAAATTTCAAGATAATATTAATTATATTACTTAATAATAGAGGGAAAGTTTACTCGGGTTATCAGGAAATAAATAAAAGAATAGGAGTTGGTATGGGTCGGGCTAGTGTCGGGTAATGGACGTCGGTTTGGATTTGGATTAATAGAGATGGGTTAAATAAGAATGGGCCTTAGGTCCATGGGATTCAGGGATATAAATATCCCATAAACCCCAAAATATCTTTCAGATTTCACCAAACTCCCTAACACACACATACCCACTAACTTCGCCGGAACCGGCTGAGCCAAGGGAAGAATCGGGCAGGTCCGAGAGAGAGCGATTAGTTGTGTTAACAAGTTAAACGAGATCCAAACAAGCTCAAAAAGGTATGATTCTTGATCTTTGAGGTTTAAAGATCCAAGCTTTTTAGTGTATAAGCGACCAAAAATGGTCGGGAAGCGTAGTGGGTGATATTGAACCATAGCAAGGGTGTTAAAATCGCTCAAAATGCTGAAAGAAACCGAACAGCGGCCGTCTGGGCAACTTCGCCTTCATCTGGGCAACTTCGCCTTCAACGCGATGAACTTCGCCTGCAAGCTAAGTTCGCCTGATGGCAACTTCGCTGTAAAGTTAAGTTCGCCTAAGGTTCAACTTCGCCTGAAGCCAAGTTCGCCTGATGGCAACTTCGCTGTAAAGCTAAGTTCGCCTAAGGTTAACTTCGCCTAGAGCTAAGTTCGCCCGAGGGTTAACTTCGCCTAAAGCCAAGTTTGATTAGAAAATAAATTATAAAGCGATAAGTTAAAGTAAGCTAATACTAGGCCACCAGATTAGATCAGACGAGTATTGATACGTGTAACTTGTACAGTCAGCCGAGCTCAGTTAGAGAAGGGATTTACAGCTATCAGAAAAAGAAGCAGAATTCAGGTGAGTTTCTAGCCCCATTTATGTGTTACGTTTTCGGGGTTGTGTGCATACTCAATATGTTTGTTAATACACTTAACCTAAGAGATAAGTGTATGCCTTATATGGATAATGTGAAATATATGAATGATTGCTTGACGGTACGTGAACGATCTTCGAATATTGCACGTATCGTCAAGGGAAGTGACTAGCTCCTCACATGGATATTAAATAATAAAGTATAGTGTTCCTTTTATGGAAGGTATAGTGTTCCTTTTATGGAAGGTATAGTGTTCCTTTTATGGATAGTAAAGTGTTCCTTCTATGGATAGTATAGTGTTCCTCCTATGGAAATTATATATGGTAGAGTAATGGTAATGGTTCTTTTAATAAATATTACGTGACGATCCTCCTATGGATATTTATACAAGGTTAAGGTAGTAATATGTGTCTTCGGATACGGGAAGTAATATATGGGAATAAATTGTATGATACCTGATTAACTAGAACTCACTCAGCGTAGCTGACTTTTAGTATGCACACAGGTGAGCCGATTACAGAGCTAGCAAGAGGATGACGCATCGCATGGATTGAACGGCTGGCATCTGAAGAAAGAAGTAAAGATGTTTTGAATATAAAGTTTTGTGTTATGGTATCAAAGAAAAGATTTAATGTTTTTTAACAAATGATTGATGTTTTATATTCCGCGAAAAGTTTTAATAAACTCTGATTTGAAGGACTGTGTTTATGAGTAAATCCGACGCTAAAGTAGGGCTACCGGGTTCGGGGCCTTACAAGTTGGTATCAGAGCATAAGTTCGAGAGATTTAAGCATCCTACATGCTTAGACTCGAACAGAGAATGGGATTTAAGTAAGAAAAGAAAGAAGATGCCAGTTCAAGAATGCCATGTGTCGCTCGAGCAAAAAAAATCAGTAAAGGTAAGGTGTATGATTAAATGATATATGTTAATGAGAAAGAAAAGATACGTGAACGATAAGGATAGAAATAATTGATTGTTTGATTTGACTAACTGCTTAAGTAGAACCAGCACAAATAGACTCATAAAGGGAAGCGAATAGGACACGGAAAGCAACGTGATCAGCTAGTCACAGCTGGCCACTGTTATTACCTGTTAGCCTTGCTATCCTTGTACTAAATAGTTCCTTGAGTGATGATGTTTGTGTTGTCCCTTTAAGAATACTGATGGCTGGAGCTGGAGAAGTTGTGGGAACTGGGGGTCGCACTGGACGTCGTGGCAGGCCTCTTAAAGATCGAAACGAGACTTGGTACATTGAGGGCCTCATGGAGAAGCTACCTTAAATAGCTAATACACGTGACCACCATTCGATAACTGCAAAGTCGGAAGTAAGAAGGGTAACTCAGAAAACGAAGGCGATTCAATAAAGCGTGTAAATATAAGAAGTTTTCCTTTTATAGGGAATAAGTTAGGTTTCGGGGACGAAACCTCTTTAAGGATGGAAGACTTGTAACATCCCGAAATTTCAAGATAATATTAATTATATTACTTAATAATAGAGGGAAAGTTAACTCGGGTTATCAGGAAATAAATAAAAGAATAGGAGTTGGTATGGGTCGGGCTAGTGTCGGGTAATGGACGTCGGTTATGGATTTGGATTAATAGAGATGGGTTAAATAAGAATGGGCCTTAGGTCCATGGGATTTCAGGGATATAAATATCCCATAAACCCCAAAATATCTTTCATATTTCACCAAACTCCCTAACACACACATACCCACTAACTTCGCCGGAACCGGCTGAGCCAAGGGAAGAATCGGGCAGGTCCGAGAGAGAGTGATTAGTTGTGTTAACAAGTTAAACGAGATCCAAACAAGCTCAAAAAGGTATGATTCTTGATCTTTGAGGTTTAAAGATCCAAGCTTTTTAGTGTATAAGCGACCAAAAATGGTCGGGAAGCGTAGTGGGTGATATTGAACCATAGCAAGGGTGTTAAAATCGCTCAAAATGCTGAAAGAAACCGAACAGCGGCCGTCTGGGCAACTTCGCCTTCATCTGGGCAACTTCGCCTTCAACGCGATGAACTTCGCCTGCAAGCTAAGTTCGCCTGATGGCAACTTCGCTGTAAAGTTAAGTTCGCCTAAGGTTCAACTTCGCCTGAAGCCAAGTTCGCCTGATGGCAACTTCGCTGTAAAGCTAAGTTCGCCTAAGGTTAACTTCGCCTAGAGCTAAGTTCGCCCGAGGGTTAACTTCGCCTAAAGCCAAGTTTGATTAGAAAATAAATTATAAAACGATAAGTTAAAGTAAGCTAATACTAGGCCACCAGATTAGATCAGACGAGTATTGATACGTGTAACTTGTACAGTCAGCCGAGCTCAGTTAGAGTAGGGATTTACAGCTATCAGAAAAAGAAGCAGAATTCAGGTGAGTTTCTAGCCCCATTTATGTGTTACGTTTTCGGGGCTGTGTGCATACTCAATATGTTTGTTAATACACTTATCCTAAGAGATAAGTGTATGCCTTATATGGATAATGTGAAATATATGAATGATTGCTTGAAGGTACGTGAACGATCTTCGGATATTGCACGTATCGTCAAGGGAAGTGACTAGCTCCTCACATGGATATTAAATAATAAAGTATAGTGTTCCTTTTATGGAAGGTATAGTGTTCCTTTTATGGAAGGTATAGTGTTCCTTTTATGGATAGTAAAGTGTTCCTTCTATGGATAGTATAGTGTTCCTCCTATGGAAATTATATATGGTAGAGTAATGGTAATGGTTCTTTTAATAAATATTACGTGACGATCCTCCTATGGATATTTATACAAGGTTAAGGTAGTAATATGTGTCTTCGGATACGGGAAGTAATATATGGGAATAAATTGTATGATACCTGATTAACTAGAACTCACTCAGCGTAGCTGACTTTTAGTATGCACGCAGGTGAGCCGATTACAGAGCTAGCAAGAGGATGACGCATGGCATGGATTGAACGGCTGGCATCTGAAGAAAGAAGTAAAGATGTTTTGAATATAAAGTTTTGTGTTATGGTATCAAAGAAAAGATTTAATGTTTTGTAACAAATGATTGATGTTTTATATTCCGCGAAAAGTTTTAATAAACTCTGATTTGAAGGACTGTGTTTATGAGTAAATCCGACGCTAAAGTAGGGCTACCGGGTTCGGGGCCTTACATGTCTTCATCAAATTCTTCAATAGATAGATATGGAACATTTGAGACGTGCTTCCAAACATCGTGTCACGCCCTTAAATTTCGACTAACAGAGTTTCACCGCGAAGCGTGTGTCATACCAGGATCTAGCTCATTTGTTATACCAAACATTCAATTTAAAATATTCAAAACATTAGTTCCATTCAAACATGAGAAAACAAAAATCAAACCAGACACTTCAAATTTTTGAGGAAGCGTAAAAGTAAATGATTTAAAATAATAAACCATGTGCTCAAATATGCATAACCCATCAATGTATACAATGTGTAATAAAAGTTCATGCGACAAGTGTGACTCCAGACATATGCAATGCAAGCCATTCCTTAGCTCATCTAGCAACCTAGACAAGTATAAATACTCAAAGGTCAACACAAGGTTGGTGAGTTCAAAAGTTGTAGTAAAAGTAATATATATAGTATATGTATCATAAGTAGTATAAGTAGTGTATGTAGATTTAACACTTTTCAAAAGTATGAGGGTAGCTAACCTCACTTACTTGAGTGTAATCTAGTAAGAAGATGATACAAAAGCAGTCTCCAAACATGAATATTAACTTTCCTTGGGATGGATCTATTCTCTTTAGTAACACGACTTCCATCCGGAAGGGCTTTACTATCAATGTGTTTTCTAAAAGACTTAACCGAAAATTCTTCTGCTAGATCCAACTCCCACGCCCATTTTTCATCTGAATCTCCCAAACAAACATTAGCTACTAATTGAAGGTCAACGAATTGATTATATTCCGAACCTCCCCTAGGTGCTCGTCTCCACCCCCAAACTATCCCTGACGTAGTGACTCGATCAATTAGTGTGTAATCTTTTCGGGTTTCTAAATTAAACATCATGAAATATTTACCACTTGATTTTTAATAGAATTGATTGGAACCAAATCTTCTTCGTTTAATTCTTGAATGTTTTTATAATTTTAGCTCAAATCCCATTACCTCTTAAACCGGTAGACATACCCTACTTATTAATTTTCTTTCCATATAAGTTTTTCAAAACTCGAACCCACAATGAATTTTGAGTATTATCAAGCCTCCACGGCCACTTGTAAAGAAGCCACCAAACCTCGTTCCTAAATGATGTTTTCTTCCCATTTACCACTTGCTTTTTAATAGAATTGATGGGAACCAAATCTTCTTCGTTTAATTCTCAAGTGTTTTATAATTTAGCTCAAATTCCATTATCTCTAAAACCGGTAGACATACCCTACTTATTAATTTTCTTTCCATAACTCAATGAATTTTGAGTATTAACAAGCTCCATCACCACTTGTAAAGGAGCCCCTGATTTTGATTCCACAAACTATTTTATAAGAAGATTGTTTACTTAAATTACGTAATTTAACAAGTATAGAAATCCTCATGTTGCAATAGGGGGTGTAAAACCATTTACGAATTCACTTCACTCAAAAACATGAAGTTATCACCATCATCAGTCACTATCCCCTCTCCCACGGTCAGTATCTTTCATGAACCATTAAGATAACCGAATGAAAAATAAACGTAAAAATGTTAATTCATGCATGATTGGTTATGTTGAAAAAAAACCCACAAACAAAACACCACGTACAACAAAAGTATGATTGGTAATTTCGAAAAAAAAACCACAAATAAAACACTAAGTACAACAAAATATTATTTAAAGTCAACAAAACAAAATTAAAAAATCTGGAAGGAAAATAAAAAAACTAAGAAAAAAATTAAGAGTAACCCTTAGTTGGAGGACAACATAAATTTGATTAAAACTAAGGGGTGTTATTTGAACATATCTTTTGAATAAAAAAAGTACAAACCTACAAATCAACGCATCAGAGAGTCAAACCGTCAAACCCACATTCCATGTCACCACAACACCTTCATTTTTCAATTAAACACTCATTCCGGCATGGTCTACGAGGATAGGATTGAAAATAGAGAGAAAATGCCGGGGGACAAATGCTTCCATCTGAAACCCGACTGGCCTATAAGTTGAAATGATTCAAATTCAGGACTAAATAACCAAACAAGTTTTTAGATGAAATTAATTCCTTATATTGCAAGTTTATGGACCTTAAGCGGACCAACATGAATATGGGCAGCGTTCATGTGCAACTTTTGATGTGCGTGTCACAACACACGTGTCAAAATTATGCCACAATCGATGTTTTATCTTAGTTCCTAGTAGACCTTATGCAGAACTACCAGCAGTCAGCCAGGATACAAAATCACCGACACATGTCACACGCTAACAAATCAATATTTGTCACTTGTCACATTAAGATTGTTTACTTAACCAGGTAAACAAACTCCCAATGTACGATTGGGAATTTGGATAGCGTTTTCAAAGAAGTTTTACAAAATTATAATTTAATTGAACTTCAAAAGGTTGTTTATGATTATCATTTAGATTTGGGGGCACTAACATAATCTTAGTAGCCACCAAAAATCACCAATTAATGGACCTTGTAAAGGATCCATGTAAACACAACTTTATCCAACTATATTGACTCACTATTATCGCACATCTAGTGCCATACACGATAGTTAAAACGTAAAGTTATGATTTAAAGCAAAAAATGAGTAGTTTGGTTTGTTCACTCAGCTGACTACGGCTTATATCATATAACTAATAATTAATTAATGAAAACTCAAAACATCCTAACTTGGAACCATATCAAACTCTCCTAAAATCTATAAAAGCAATCCAGGCCAGGCTTAATAAACAGTTTTATTCACCAATTGGTAATTGTATTTCTGTTCGTTTCTTGTCGTGTCTAGCTACTTACAAGCAGTTCTTTTTATTGTCTTAACATTTCTCCTTCGTTGGCCAAGGCAGAAATGAGAAACAACATTTTAACTCAAAATGATTGTGTTAACATCTCTCCATTGTTGACCAAAAGCAGAAATGAGAAACAACATTTTAACTCAAAATTATCAATAGTTACTAAAATGATAAAAGGCTAAAAATGTTAACTTGCTAACTGATGCTTAACTTTCCATCCTCCTCTTTATTCCTAAACTAAAAATTACACTAAAACTCATTATATTTTCTCTCTTCATTTCAATTAAATAATATTTTTTATACCCTTTTCACTATCTTTTCTCTTTCACTCAAAACCACTTTAAAAAAATATTAAAAAATTATAATAGATGAACAGTAACTTTTCAAATATACCGAAAAATCACTGTTTTTTCTAAAATATAAAAACTGTTTACTTACAACACCCAAAATCACTCTCTAAATTATAAAAACACATCTTCCATAAAATAGAGGGTTGGATGAGAATGCTCTAACATCTAGCACATGTAACATACAAGACAAAACTCAAGTTACACTTTTTAAAATAACCAAATCATATTTATAATATCACTTTTGTAAGAAAGATTGATTCATTAATAAATCCAACAAATGACTACGGATCAAGATATGGTAAAATGGCTTCATTTCAACAATTTCAATATAACTAGAATCAAAGTGCATTTAACAAGAGTCAAACATCGCAATCAATTAGATTTGAAAGTAACAAAATTGATCTAAGAAGTGAAACTATAAATATAAAGCGCCCGTTGCACATTGTATATACGTATTAATTCAATCTTTACTTCCTAGTTGATGAAGAGATATGATGGTTGGCTGTAAGTAGAGGTGCACAAATCGGTTTTTTTAAAAAAACCGGTTCTGTTAATAACCGGACCGGTTTTTCTTGGCCTGGAAAAAAACCGGTTTTTAAATAACCGGACCGGTTTATTAACCGGTTTTTTTGGTGCAAAACTCGGACCGGTTTAGAAACCGGTTAGAACCGGTTAATAACCGGTTTTTTTAATTAACCGGTTTTTTTTTTAAAATAACCGGTTAATAACCGGTTTTTTTCATAATAACCGGTTTTTTCCATAACCGGTTCAGTAACCGGTTTTTTCTCTAGAACTTGTAACCGATATACGAACCGGCGGTTACTAAACCGGTCAAACCGGTTTTTAAATAACCGGTTTTTGTAAAAACCGGTTTTCGGTTTAAACCGTTGAACCGGTTCACCAACCGGTTTTTTTGCCCATCTCTAGCTGTAAGCCGCAGCCATATAGCATAGCCCCATTTCTGCGGATTTCTAAATGACAAGAAGCTGAAAGTTTTGTAGGGTATAAGAGAGATAAAATCAGTAAAAAACGAAAAAAAACATAAACTGAGCTTTGTTCCATCAATTCTAATTGAAGTAATTAGAACATATAAACCTCAATCAAAAACAAAGAAATTTAAATCACATTTCAATACAAATGCTATAATAAAAAACATATGGGTATGAGTCAGATTAAATTTATACAATCATGATTTATCAGACAGGGATAACTGTTAAATTTATGATATCTTCATCCACAGCCCACATAACAAAAATCATAAAAGGCAAAAAAAAAATAATAGAAATTAGCCTCAGACCGTCCTAGTTCATGATTTTCAACAGCAAGCAAGCATATAATCTTGCTTATCAGTAAACCATTTAAATAAACTGTCATCACTGGCCAACAAATAAATACAACAATATCATAAACCATAAAAGTTTAATGCTTTGAACGATTGAAAAAAACAGGCATCAGATCTTCCTATTCAGAGTCAAAATCACAATACCCACAAAAATACGAGTATTCAACTCAATAATAAACTCATCATTTGCCATTTTTGAGATTTGAATTCAGAAAGAAGATATACAAAACAAGAAGAAGAAGAAGAAGAAGCAAGCATTCGATGGCTTAATGGTTTAGAAAAACGGCGGGTGATTTATAAGACGACGAAGAAATTAGGGTTTCGAAGGTTGCGATGACGCATGTGTAAAGTGAATATTATTAATTTATAGAACGTGTTTTTATCAACATATGGCTTGATTCAAGCCCAGTTTAACTTCGGCAGTTCGGCCTAGTTGTGTTACACTTTTATTGGGCCGGAACAGTTTTTAAAATGTAAGATTGGAGGTGTAGAAGACAGGTTTTTAAACCCAAATCAAACCGGTTTGATCAACGGCTGGTCAAATGTCAACCGGTTAGATTGAATATCTTATTAGGTGTATAATGAAATGGATATCATGCCATTTCAAACACAATAAATTAAGGTAGCGCTTGGTAGGCAGAAATAATTGAAGGAATGGAATTAATCATTGAGACGGAATGAAAAAAAGTTGGTGTTTGATTAGTTAATGGTATGGAATCAATGATTACATAAGAAATCTTATTCCACCAAAGTCATTCCTTCCATCCCCCCCCCCCTCTTTTTTTTTCAATCTATTCCTCTTTCACCCTCTCTCAACAACACCATCTGGCAACCATCACCACCTAAACCACCACCGAAGCTGATGGCCTTCGTTCGAGTCATGCAAAATCCTAATTAACCTAAGAAGCTAGGATAAGTTAGGTATCATATCCACAAGGAATATGTGATCATTGTAATATGCAATCAATTTCTAACTTTATGAAGTAACAATCAAGAGTGTTGATCACACTAGCAATAATTTGGTTTTAATATTAAGCAAGCAATAGTTCAAAGTTCAAACAGTTCACAAAAGCAAATCACACCCGGGATTCAAGCATGCAACAAAACAGTAACCTCATGTTCATCAAATCAAATCAGATCAAATTAATTAAGAGATGATTGGTAGCTAACTAGTTAAACCTTAGGCATCAAATCAGAGAAGGTTAATAACTAGTTAAACCACAGCCATCAAATCAAATCAAAACAGATTAATCACAACAACTAGCAAACTAATCGTTCTGATCGAAATAAACCTATACTGACTGAATGCACAATAATACCAAATATCAATGCTCATAGATCAATAACGGACAATTACAATTAGTTGTTCATAAACACATGAGATAAATTGTCAAATATACAATACTCTACATCCCGATGACTCCAGAATATTAGTCGAGCATCGTCATCGGCAGGTCTTCAATTATGATGAGGAAAGCCAATAGTATTGATCAAGAGATGATTGGTAGCCCTGTAATTCACCCAAGATCTCCTAACAGCGATTGGAACTCGTGATAATGGTTTAGGGTTTGTAAAATAGAGGATATATGTCAAAACCTGTCTTTCACATTTTTTAAGTCGATTGTGTATCGCTATGCCTAAATACTCATGTGATTGTGATACGTGACCAAATATAACCTCAATTTTGGATTCCTCTCGTTGAGAAACCCAAAATTCATATATTGTGGGTCTCATAACTCATTTTCTAGCCCAATATATGCTCGTTTTACTTGGCCATTTTTTATCAACCCATCTTGTTTAGTTTTAGCATCGGCTTCAGGTTTTTCATCCAAACTCTTCCCAAATCATTCTATAGCATCCATCTTCACTTTCTTATGATACCTATATCTCAGAGCTTTTTTAATTATCCTCCTAATGGCTCTGGATTAACTCGTTTAAGCATCGAACACCTGCAATCATAAAATAACTGAAAGTAATTGTGTTCGTCACATATATACATGATTTATACACGACCATCAGCAGCCTCCACTACCACCACCCGATCGCTACCACTACCATCACCACCACCGTCACCTCCGCTGCCACTGCCACCATCATCATCGTCATCACCGGTGCCACCACCACCATCATCATTGCAATTTTATTTTGAGATAAGAGCATTTTTATCATTTATATTTCATTCATGTATTTTTTAGCTACCAAACAAAATAAAATTAAAGTTATAATTCATTTCATTCCGTAGTTAACCAAACAAGACAAATAAATGATAATGACTCATTTAATTCCCTTGTTCATTTCACTCCATTACCCCCGAACCAAACATACCACTAAGGGTTTGGCTAAATATACCCCCCCCCCCCCTCTTACTTGTCATTCCGCTTTCCATAAACTTTCAGTTCATTTAACAAATTTTTTGAACATATTACTTCCCTCTAGCATTTTTTATCATTTTACTGTCCACCATTAAAATATCAAATCAAACATTATACAGCCTTTCTTTTTCTCTTTTGTTTTTTCTCCCTTTTTCTGTTGATAGTTCTTGACTTCTTAATCATAACAATAATTATTATTAGATGCATTACAAGGTATATTTAAAGAAATAATCATATAATATTTTTATAAAAATGATAAAATCTTTTGTATAGTTTTATCTTGTCCTATGCTTCCCGCTCGACAAAAAAAATTATTTGAATATTTTTTATTAAGTTCGAGCGCACGAGATTAATATCACATGAGAAAAAAGTTTGTTGATCAAGTGACATGTTATTTAATCATTTTTATTTATTAATAAATAATTCAATTTTCTAAATGGTAAGTTAAAACATTTGTAGAAAAAAAAAGTTTTTTTTTTTGTCATTTTAAATAAAAAAAACGTTTTTTCACAAAATTTTTTTAGCTATTTTGAAAAACTAAAAAAATTGTTTTATAATGTAAAAAAAAGTAAGAAAAAAAGTTCTTTAAAAAAATAAATTTTTATAATAATAATAATAATGATAATAAAAGATAACAAAAACCAAAGAAAAAACAAAAAAAGTTTTAAGTCGTATAAATGTAAATCTTGAGGGATTGGGATATGTTTAGTAAAATTGAAGGAAAGGGGTGTAACATCTCGTATTTTTTCAAACCTGTAATTGTTTACATATAACCCGATCCGGGAATTTATTTCGGATCTTTATTAATAATAATATTACATATTTATAAGTAATAGAGATTAACATTTTCATTTCTCACCCTTTATACTTTCCATGTTAATTCCTTGTTTTAATTCTAGAATGTTCAAAAATTGACCTTTTATGAAATTATAAGGACTAAAGTTGACAAAAACAAAGTGTTCCTACCCTTGGCGGGAGCGCCGCGCGTTGGGGGAGCCCTAGGCCCGCGCGCCGCCACCACATAGCTGTGCAGATCGTTTTCATTCTAGATTGTTTCCTAGTTCGTTTTTGGCCCGAAATCGCTTATTTTAGGACATAATCGAGTGAATTAAGCCCCAAGAAATCCCCCAAAGCCTAGATACATGTCCATGTCCATTACTTATTGTCCAAGAACGAATTTTACAGATTATTTCATTGATTCTCTCATTAAAACTGTATTTACTTGCTTAAACGAGTAATATGTCCATAAATGGTTCGTTTTTGTAATCTATATATAAACACATTATAATTCCCTGCCACAAACCTTTACACTAAACCCTAAGAGCCTCCTCAGCCGTCACCTACCTCTGTTCATCATCAAATCCTTCGGTTTTTGCTTATTTGTTAAAGATGCAAGCTTGTTCGTTTGACTTTGCTTTCGTGTGGACCTTTAACTCATCATATTTGTTGATTCTTTCGCTTTCTGGGTAAGTTGTAAACATAGAAATCGTTCATACATATTCCCTAGTCAAAAACTTCAATCAATTTCGGTGGTTGAAGGGTGTTGACTGGTCAATTCGCTTAAAACCCGTTAAAGGGCAAAACCGTCAACAAGTTTGACTTTACGTTCTCATACTTCTGGTCGGATTCAACGTTTGGTCTAGAATAATTTTATTCTCGTAACAAAATTTTAAGGCTACTGACGAAAATCCGACTTCCGAGTCGCTGGTCAGATTCTGTTCAGTACCAGCTCGCTTAAATATTTAATTTAACATAACTTGAGTTCTAAACATCCGTTTGGATTGATTCCAGCGGCAGCGAGTTCGTTTTATTTATATTATTATATCTCAAAGTTTTAGATTATGATTTGTTTATATCAAGACAAACTTAGTTTTAATAGGTTATATAAAACAAAGTGTCATGAGAGATGAAAGGGTTCATCAAATTGTCCCGATCAAGAAAGTAAAACTGGACTTTTACTCTATTTGGTAATATATTTAAAATTAATCCCAATTTTAAATCAATAGTTTATGCCATCCTATTATAAGTCACACTTGAGGCATACTGCGAAACTTCAAGTGTTTGGAGCTACAACACCGCACTTGATTTCTAGCATATCCCTTCAAGGTGAAAGGGTTTCGTTGACACATTCGGCTCTTTCACAAGTGACTATACTAGGGCGACTATTACTTTACTCTGATGTTACGTGCTATAGCTGTCTGGAGACTAAGATGGGCATAGATGAGCCTAAACATATCTACTTAGGCAAATGATGTCTTAATAGGCCTCATAAACGAGAGTTATGCTCTATTCACGATTGGCAATCGTTGTCTGTCTGCTAACCACTTACTAATGCTGTGTGCTACAGCTGCCATTAGTAACTGGAAGCCAGATTCTCAAGTTCCTATTTACTAATGTTATCGGGTCATTAATAATAGGATTAAAACATTGAAAATACTAATTAAAATTTACTTTTGCTTATTTAAACAGATGTCTACTGATAATAACTCCTCATTCACCCTCAAGGCTATCCTTGAGAAAGAAAAGTTGAATGACACCAACTTTCTTGAGTGGCACCACAACTTGGGACTTGTTCTCAAGATGACAAAGAAGCACTATGTTCTCGATGGCAAAGAAAAGTTGAATGGCACCAACTTTCTTGAGTGGCATCGCAATTTGGGACTTGTTCTCAAGATGGCAAAGAAGCACTATCCTTTCATGCAGCAGCCATAACAGCCAGCACAACTAGTTAAACTCGAGATGATATATCAGCACCAGCTCACCATGCAGGAGGAGACACGAGCCCAAATTTTAAGTCGAAAACGGATAAATTTACACTACGTAAAAAAAATTTCGGATGAAATAGGTAAATGTACACCAATACGCAAAAAAACAGGTGGCCCGGGGCCTCACTAACCTTCGCCCCTGATGATGATGATGATGATAATAACAACAACCACCGTAATAATAATAATAATAATAATAATAATAATAATAATAATAATAATAATAATAATAACAACAACAACTTCAAATTTTCATATATGCTCACGTTAACTTTGTTATTACCTATTTTTATTTTAGATTTTATATGAAAAAAACTTTAAAATTTCGTATATATTCATCTTTCTTATCGTGAATGCCAATCAAGATCTAAATAAAATGTAGGGTTAAAACAAATATAAAGTAACCGGGATAGAATGTTCATTAAGTAAAAAGTCTATGTATGATTTTTTTTTAGTTTAGGTTGGTTATATAATGAAAATTTCCAAGTTTTTAAGGTTTATACAAAACTAGGGTTTTACCTGGCGCGTTGCGTCGGGCAGGCCCGTAAAACCCGAACAGTGGTAAAACTCAAGCGTTGAGGAAGTAAGTCTATGCGAATTCAGTCGGTTTCAATTATGTGTGTTATTGTACCTGAACTAAAACCAAAATAAATCAAAAAAAAATTATAAAAATTGAGATGAACCAATGGGGTGGCGCCGGTTGATAGTACTTGACCATTGGTAAAATCTTTACCGATCTCAGTTGTTATGCAAATTCGGTCAGTGGCCGTCATGTTCGTTACGGTACCAGAACGAAAATAAATCGGCATTCGGTCGGTTGAGGTTTGAAAAGGTTTCTCCCGCTGTTGCTAGTTCTTCCGTTGTTGTTAGTTCCTCTTTGACATACAAAAAGACTAACATATGAAAAAATTTAAAATATTTAAGATAACCAAAGCATTGGTAAAACCCGGGCGTTAAAATCCATGAGTTGGTAAAACCTAGGGGTTAAAAACCAAGAATTAAGACAGCAAGTCGACACGAATCTGGTCAGTTTCAATTACGTTCGTTACGCTACTATATAAACAACATTGGTAAAGTCTAAGCGTTAAAACTAAAACTAATAATCAAATTAACGTATAAAAACTAAAATATTTAAAATAACGTTTATTCAGTCGGTAAAACCCAAGGATTGTCGGTCGGTTTCAGTTACATTTTTTACGGTACGAAACTAAAACAAAAAAGGTAGGTAAAACCCCAGCGTTGCCAGTCCAGACATTACGATATCGAGTCAACGTGAATAACCGTTTAGTTATCAAATTAAAAAAAAAAATCTTAGTCCAATTATACGGTGCCACATGGACCAATCATGGTCATGCGGCACCAAACTTTTCATTTATTATATATAATAATAATTAATAATCCTAATTTTAAAACCAAACATATTTATCTTGAACACCATAAAACAATCATATTCACCAGCCAACGGTAGTCGCAGCTTATGAGCATCTTAATAAGCAGCAAGTCTTCATTTAGGGTGTGATTGGGATTGCTTATTTAAGTGAGAAAGAACTTTTTGTTAAAATGACTTATTAACTTATAAACGTTTTAAAAGCAGTTTTTAAAAGAATGTTTGGATTAGCTTATGTGTTGGAAAAAACAAAAATGACTAAAAAGGAAACTCATTTTTAAAAGGAGTGTAATGGTTTTGAGGGTTATATGGTGTAATAGGTAAATCAAAATTAAGTTAATAAGTTGCAAATTCCTAAGTTTTCAAAACCTCTTTATTTTGCCTTTTCCATAAGTTTAATCTATAAGGCCTTATGGTTTGTTAAAATACACCTTATTAACTTTTCAAAAAATTTATAATTTAAAGTTTATGAAAATAAGGAATCCAAGCATCCCCTTAGGCCTTAAGACTAAAAGCTATGGGGGCGCGGAAGGGAGGGAGGGGCGCGGTGGGCTTCAAACACCGCCGGGGGGCGCGGAGGGGGGAGAGGTGGAGGGGACGATGGGCGCGGAAGAGAGGTGGGGGGGGGGGGGGGAGGGGGGACCCCAACGGTCAAATTTCTAGCCGTTTAAAAAAATTTTAAAAATTCAAACATTTTTCTCAATTTTACTCAAACAACTTTCATATTCACATCAAATTTAACCATCTTCACACCAAATTTAGCTATCTTCACACCAAATCATGAATCCTAACTCGAACCGAACCTGAACCCGAACACAAGCTCAAGCTCAACGCCGAACCCAAACCCGAACCCGAATCAAAACCCGTGGGATCCGAGTTGTATGTGGTCGGCTAGTTTGCTCGCAAATAACGTCGACCTTAGCAACCCGTTCTATGCAACCAACAACGACTGATGATTCCTCCACCCATGCCACCGTTTACCCCCGATATGTTCTTTTGGGCGCCAAAGCCGTATACGTCCTCGCAAGTACCACAAACCCAAATACCCAAAATGCAAGTACCCGAAACGCAAGTATCCGAAACGCAAGTCCGGCATCCAAAAAGAAGTCATAAAAAAAGAACCCGGGTGACGTTCGAACAACCGAAAAGGTCGAACGACAAATGTGGGAAGCGGACGAGGAAATGGCGTTAGCGTTAGCGTGGATCGACTCTTCCGAAGACTCGATTCAAGGTATATTATAAAAATATTTATATGTTTTCCATGTTATATTTTTTTGTTTACTAATATTAAGCTTTTATATGTATCGAAGGTGACGGCAAACATTCGCCGGAGTTTCGGGTACAAATACGCACCAAGTTCTTTGCTTTAATGGGTCGAGGAGAGTATCGCGGGAATGATTCCATCTACAACAAATGGAAGTCATGACGCACAAAAATAACCAACTTCACAGCCGTTCACACCCGCATGCAGAATTACAGAAAAAGCGGCATGAGCGATGCCGATGTGTTGGAGGCTTGCTTAAAACAATAAAAAGCCCTTTATAATAAAAATTTTAGCATGTTGGATGTTTGGAGACAATGCATAAGCTCGACAAAGTGGCATACGGTCCCGACATTATCACCACCGTGACCGTCCAAACGGTCAAAGCCAACGTCTACTTCGGCCACTCAATCGCCGTCGCAGCCCATGTCCGATGGTCGTTGTCAATTTAATCTTAATGAGTTGGATCTGGAATTAATTTTTGACGAACCGAATGAGTTGCCACGGACAGTAGGAAGAGATAAAGCCAAGGCGGCGGCTAGAGGTGGAGGATCTTCGTCCAGAACCACATCCTCTAAGAGTTCCGACATGAGCTCGGATCTTGAAAACTTGGAGCTGAGGCTAGCCGAGATTGCCAACATTAAAAAAAAACCGGAGGGCCTCATGAAAGTGCACGAAGAAAGAAAGGCGATGCTTGTGGAATACAAAGCGACGCACTTGGCGCGAACGAAACCAAAGGAACTCGAGCTCATCACAAAAGATTTATCGCATCTAGATCCTGTGTCGCGGGTGGTGATGGAAAAAAGAAGAGCAAGGATATTGGCGAAATATGCAAACGAGGACGAGGACGACGAGCATTAGTTATATTTTTATTTGTAGGGTTTTTATTTTTATTTGTATTGGTTTTTTTATTTGTATGTTTTTTTATTTTTATTTGTATTAGTTGTTTTGTTTTATAAAAAAAAAGAAAAGAAAAAAGGGTGGCTTCGTAGCCCCTCACCATAGAGATGCATTATGCCCTAGGGCTTCGATGCCCTTAGTGCCCACGTGGCGCTAATGTGGCACTGTGGACGGCTTCGAAGCCCCCCACCATAACACGCAGCCTAACAGAACTTCCAATTATTGATGGATGATGACATTTTCCAGTAATAACACCAACCCATAATCCCCAATTAATTATTGGCATTTAATAGAACTTCCAATGTAGACACATTAGTTTGATGAGAGTATTTGATTGTGTTGTTAATTATTGGCATATATAGTCTTTCTTTTTTATTTTTCTCTGTTTATATAAAAAATGTGATGTTCAAAACCATAACACCTGGAAAACACATTATATATACAAGCAACACACATAAAAGCAACAATAATATGAATTCACACATCACAAATCAAAACCAACATCTATACTGTCAATGCGGTCGACCAACACATCGTGCAATTGTTCTTAGATTTTAACCACCTTTTGACACAATTTGCATGAAGCCAATGATCGCACTCAACTATCCCGATCTTCTCGTTTTTCTCATAAATTCACCCAAATAAAAACGATTATCAACTCACAAGATAATCGGTATGCAACTTATACGTAAATCGGTAGGAACATGAAAGAAGGGTGAAAAAATGATTAATAACTCGCAAGATAATCATGATAAAACCATTTAAATCATCTAGTTTTAATATACACTGTGTTGCTTTAAAGCTCAAGTGGCTTCATACAAGGGACTTATTAAAGGTGTGTACCAGTAGCCAGTAGGAAATATACAAAAAGCTAATACCATCTTAACATCACGTTTTCAAATTCGTTGAATTGCATCAGAAAATGAAAATGCTAAAGAAAAGAATGGATAAATCTAAACACAAAATTAGAATCACATTAAGCAAATTCAATATCCAAACATTACATTTTCATTCCATTAGCTTCATCAATTACAGATCCCCAATTCAAACTTTCAATCAGAATATCATAGGAACAGATGATTCAATACAAGTATTTATTTATTTAAACTAATTAACCACCAAACCCATACAAGGTTCTGCCTTGCCTCTTGAGAGCATAGACGACATCCATGGCCGTGACGGTCTTCCTCCGAGCGTGCTCCGTGTAGGTAACGGCGTCACGGATAACATTCTCCAAGAAGATCTTGAGGACACCACGTGTCTCCTCGTAGATGAGGCCGCTGATTCTCTTGACCCCGCCTCTCCTGGCCAGCCTCCTAAAGGCGGGCTTGGTGGATGTTATCCCGGAGAACCTTTTGGTGACGCTTGGAGACTTGAGAGTAAGATTTTGTGTGTGTGTTGATTTGTTTGTGGTTAGGGTTTATAAAGAGAAACTGGGGGTTTTGAATTTTGAGATGGAGAATAGAGATCTGCGTAATAAAGTTTAAACAGATGTGAGGCGTCGATACGGACAAGAATGAATGTTTCTTGGAAATTTGACGGATTGATGATGTGGTGTGTGGATACGATAGACTAAATTCAAACCTGGGCTAACGAAATCATATTTTGGGCCGATGCAAAATAAGAACAAAGGTTGGATATGGTCAACAAAAGTCAAAACTTTAACCAGGTCGGGTACAAACCGGTTCTGGGTATAGTCGGGTATTTGACCGAGTTTTTCGGGTTTCAACTTTCAAGTAGGGTTGGGTCGGGTTTTGAACGGGTATTTCCGGTTTCGGCTTGTTCCTCTAGCTTTACATCATTGTTTAGTTGATTTGAATGTTAATATAACTTGATAACATAATTTACACAAAATCTTGTAATAAAAGTACTTTTACTTGATTCATTCCCCATTTGTAACTTGATGTGCTTACTTTAGTGGAAAGATAATAGAAATATAACCTAAATTGTTATTAAATAGTGTTAGGGCTCGGATTTTCAGTATCCTAAGCAAGCGATATGTTTAGGATAACTCAAGGATACAGTATCCTCCCGAGCAACATGTATCCTTAATTTATCATTATACTAACAGTTCAACCGCCTTTCTTTGATGTTTACCAGGTCATACACATTCACATGATTTCCTGAAGACTCGTACCACTCAGCAACAACTTAAAAACGTGCATAAATGGAAGGCAACGACTAGTTATGAAATAGTCTAGCTTTTTCTGATTTTTAGGGCTGTTAGTTAGCTGATTTTTAGTATAAATAGAGCTCTACTCTGGATCACAACACACACCTCACACACTCTTAACACTTGAGACTTAGCATTACTCGCACTTTGTAATCACGATCCAATTTAGCTCCACCACTTGTAACCGATTTTACTTATTAATAAACCGGTGGTGATAGTTTTCACCACCTGGGGTTTTTTTCTTGTTATCCTCAGGATAACGGGTTTTTTCCCCGCAACAAATCCTTGTGTTCTAGCATTTTTACGTTCATTTCAACCAAGCACCAAGCCTCATTCACTAATTTGGTTACGAAATTGCCTTTGTTAAATTTTGACCGAAACAATTTGGCACCCACCGTGGGGCTAACGGCGCTTCAATCCTTCAAAACCACTTACTCTGTTCTCAATCACTTTCATCCCTTGATCATGGCCGCACAACCGAAAACCAGCTCCATTTTTGCTCCGCTGGTCACCACTGCTTCAAGTGTCAACCCTGGTCCTCCACCAGTCCCGAAGAAGAACACTCAGCCTAGAGGAGAACTTCCACCATATCCGGGATCCTCTACATGGGTAGATCTGGTTATATCTAACACTGACATTTTTACTTTGATAAAACAGGTTAAAACTCACATGGAGTAGCAAGAAAAGACCAACTCAAGGCTGTTCAAGGAGATTGAAGGCATCAAAAAGAAACCAGGGCAGGAGGCTACTCCAATCATGCCAAGGGTTCTTGATTTTAATTCTCCAAGATCATCTATCCTTCATAATCCTGGATCCTTGGGGGCACAACCAAAAAGGACTCCGTCTCAGCAGCAGTCAGGATACTGGGGAACATATCCTCCGGTATCCTCGGAGTTACCCAGACCAACGAGGCTAGACTCCATCAACATGCAACCTCTCTCAACCATGCCAATCGGCATATTCTCGTCAGGAACTCCCATGGTGTCCTCAGAAGTACATGTCGGGGATGATATCCCTATGAAGACGTCACCTTATCCTGAAGATACCCTCAATGGAGATGCTAGTCGTCAAGTCTTAGGATACCTGAGGCCTAACCACGATCTCGTTAACAATCTACTTAATGCTAATTTATACACTAACCGTGGATCTATGCAGGATAAGGGGATATCCCCCGAGATAGCCAGGGAATTGCAGAAAATGGAGGATATGATTTCCAATATCCTGGGGATAATGTGTCCCATAGCGGAAGTTCCAGCAGGCAGTCACAGGTTATCCAGGTTCACTTAGCCTACATGCGTCGTGGAGATCCCCAAGAAATTCCAAACACCCAGCATGAAGCTGTATGATGGCACTACAGATCCTAAGGAACACGTAGCTCAGTATAGAGAAAGGATGGAGATCAACCCCATCCCTATTGACATCAAAGAAGCTTTTCTATGCAAGGGATTCTGTTCAATACTAATGGGACCGACCCTCAAATGGTTATTAAGTATTACTCCCAATACTATTACTTCATTTGCTCATTTGATTAACTTATTCAATAATCAATTTTCTTGCAATAGATCTTTTGAGAAAATGACATGTGATTTATATAGAATTGTTCAGCATAATAATGAATCCTTAAGGGATTGCATAACTAGATTTAGCAGGGAAGCTTTG
Source organism: Bidens hawaiensis (assembly GCF_021521415.1). Lineage (NCBI taxonomy): Eukaryota > Viridiplantae > Streptophyta > Magnoliopsida > Asterales > Asteraceae > Bidens > Bidens hawaiensis. The sequence goes on from NW_027491168.1 coordinate 2,166,244, forward strand.
GATATCCCCAACCTCGACATGGTGGCTGCGGTTGAAGCTCTCAAGATGGGATTGAAGAAGGATTCTCCTTTCTATGACGATCTTGTCATGACTCCATGCAGGAATCTTGACGAAGTCAGAAATAGGGCGTTAAGATACATCCGACTAGAGGATGGCAAGAAGGCTCATGGAAATCTGATTATCCCGAAGTATGAGTCTATCAACAGAAAGTAATATTCTCCACAAAAGTTCTCCAGGCACAAGCCTTATTCCAAACAAGATACCTCCAGGATAAACGCCGTGGAAGAAGACGAAGACAATGACGAGTATCCTAAAATCTCCGAATATTGTTTTAATATTGATATTGGTGGTGTAATATGTGCCATGCAAGATTTAGGTGACAAGGCTAGATGACCCAAGAAAAATGAAAAGTCCGGATCCAACAAAGACAAGTCCAAATGGTGTGCATTCCATGAAGACTTTGGCCATCGCACCAACGATTGTATAGCACTTCGGAAGGAAATAATATACGTTCTCAGCAAAGGATACTTGAAGGAACTGTTTGGAAGAAACAAGAACAAGAGTCAGGATCCTGTCAAGATACCTGAAAGGGCACCTTCTCCACCACCCGGAGTTAAGGTTGTTTCCTTTATCTCGGGAGGATTGGACATTTGTGGAACCTCATACTCAGCGGCCAAGAAGCGTTCTAAGGAAACAAAGATGGACAACAGAGAAAGACCTCTCCGTACTTCCATGTTAACAACTCAGAGAATCATATCCTTCGATGAGGAGGATCGATGTGATCTTTTGGATCCCAACCATGACGTTTTGGTAATTACTTTATGTATAGCTAACTGTTTTGTGCGCAGGATACTCGTTGATGGAGGCGGCTCTGTGAACATTATCCAACTGGATGCATTGAAGAAAATGGATATCCCAGAAACTGAGATTATCCTGAAATTCTCAGTCCTCGTAGGGTTCAGTGGCAAGACCAAAGACACGTTGGGAGAAATCAAACTTCCAGTGTACATTGAGGGAATAAATCTCTACAAAACTTTTGTGTGATTGACTCATTATCTTGTTGTAATGTGATATTAGGCAGGCCCTGGATCCACAGCATGAAGGCAGTACCCTCAACTTATCATCAATGTGTGAAACTTCCAAGTCCATGGGGGGTTATCAAGATTGAAAGCGATCAGCAAGACGCAAGAGAATGTTATGCATCATCAATGAAGTGGACTACAAAGCCTACTCAAGCATAGCAATTACAGAAGCAACCAGGGGAGGTTCTGCAATACAGGGACCTGGATGTGAAGGAAGTATCCTTGGATTCTCAGGATACCGAGATCAAAGTATTGTTAGGATCAGGTGTGCTTGAGGATATCGAACAAGGATTGGTATCCTTCCTAAAGAAAAGAGCTTCTACCTTCGCCTGGAAACATGAGGATATGACAGGTATTTCTAAATCTATAATTACTCATAAACTTAGTATAGACAAATCTTTCAGGCCGGTGCATCAAAAGCGAATGAAGTTTGCTCCTGAAAGAAACATCATCATACAAGAAGAAGTGCAGAAGCTGCTCAAAACCAAAATGATAAGAGAGGTCCACTATCCTGATGGTTGGCCAATCTAGTTGTAGTCCAGAAGAAGAATGGGAAATGGAGAGTGTGTGTGGACTTCACAGGCCTGAATAAGGCCTGTCCGAAAGACCCATTTCCACTCCCACATATCGATTCAATGGTGGATGCAACTGCTGGTCATGAACTATTAACCTTCATGGATGCATCCTCGGGATTTCTATAAATTCAAATGGAGCCTTCAGATCAAGAAGACACAGCCTTCATGACTCCCACATGTATATACTGTTATGTTGCAATACCTTTTGGACTAAAAAATGCAGGTGCAACCTTACCAAAGGCTAGTCAACATGATGTTTTAAGACCAACTGGGGGACACAATGGAAGTCTACATAGACGACATGGTGGTAAAGTCAAAAAGAGTTGAGGATCATCTCAAAGACTTGGCAACAGCATTTGATATCCTGGATAAGTACAACATGAAGTTGAATATTGCGAAGTGCCACTTTGGAGTCAAAGCGGGGAAATTCCTAGGATATACGGTCACCAAGAGAGGAATAGAAGCAAGCCCTGAGCAGATCAAGGCCATCCTGGCTATCAAATCGCCAAGAAACGGCAAAGATGTCCAAAGATTGACCAGAAGAATTGCAGCTCTCAACAAGTTCATCTCAAGGTCTGTAGAGAAGTGTAAAGACTTCTATGATATATTGAAGAAGAATCAAAAATTCGAATGGGGAGAGAAGCAGGAGAGGGCGTTGGTGTCCTTGAAAGAATACTTATCCTCAGCACCACGCCTGATGAAGCCAGGTGATGGTGAACCACTATCTTTGTACTTAGCTGTTTCGGGGAGTGCGATAAGTGCTATCCTAGTCAAAGATCATGAAGATCAACAACACCCGATATATTATGTGAGTAAAAGTCTACTAGATGCTGAATCTAGGCATTCTTATCTTGAAAAGTTAATTTTAGCACTTATAATGGCTTCTACTAAATTAAGACATTACTTTGAAACTCATGCTATTCATGTAAAAACTAACTATCCTATTAAGGCTGTTTTAAGAAAACCAGAAATGTCAGGTATGATGGTAAAGTGGGCTGTAAAACTTAGTGCATACGATATTGTATATGAACCAAGGACAACCATCAAATCTCAGGCACTTGCCGACTTTGTGGCTGATTTTAGCAATGATATCCTTGAAGAAGTAGAAAAAGAAGTTCAACAATTGGACGTCAAGAAGAGATGGACTTTGCATACAGATGGAGCCTCTAACATAAAAGGAACAGGTCTAGGTATCCTGCTAAAATCGCCACAGGGGGATATTATACCTCTATCTATATCTTGTGAATTTCAGACCACTAATAATGAGGCTGAGTATGAAGCCTTGATAACAGGCTTACAATTAGCTAAGGATATGAAGGTCAGGTATCTTCAGGTCTATGTTGATTCTTTATTATTAGCTAATCATTTTAATGGCTCTTACGTAGTAAATGCAAAAAACTTAGCAAAATATTTAGAAATAGTTAAGCGATTAGCTATGTGTTTCGAGACGTTTGATATAGTACAGGTACCAAGATAAGAGAACGCTGAAGCAGATGCCATAGCGAATTTAGCATCAGCTCTCAAGATACCAAATGACATCAAGATACCTATCATGCATATCTTGACTCCAGCAACAAAGGGGAACCACGAAGTCATGGTGACTTCAAAACCTGATGACGAAATCCTGTATCCTGGACCCGTCCCATAACACGGTATCTTCAGGATAACGAGATCCCTGAAGGAGAAAATCCCAGATCTTTCCGAATGAAGGTAACCCAGTATATAAATGATATTTTGTATAGAAAATCACTTGCAGGTCCATACTTGAGGTGCTTGGAACACCATGAAGCACAAGAAGTCCTCAAAGACATACATGAAGGTGATTGCGGAAACCACACTGGGGGGCAGAGCCTTAGTATCCAAGATACCGAGGACATTTTACTTCTGGCCAACAATGAAGAAGGATGCAATGAATTTCTCCAGGAAGTGTGATACTTGTCAAAGACACAACAACATCTTACATCAACCAGCTGAACCACTACATCCTATCATATCCCCGTGGCCATTTATGAAATGGGGAATGGATATTGTGGGAAAGCTGCCCAAGGTTCCTGGTGGAAAAGTCTTTATGCTGGCCATGATTGATTACTTCTCCAAGTGGATTGAAGCTGAGGCGTTTGTCCAAGTTAAAGAGAAGGATGTGATCTCATTTATCAAGCGCAATATCCTGACAAGATTCGGTATCCCGGCAGAGATCATTTGTGATAACGGTTCACAGTTTATTGGTAGCAGAACAACCAATTTTTGTGAAAGTTGGGGAATCAAGATGGTGACTTCAACTCCAGTACAACCTCAAGCCAATGGTCAAGCAGAGTCAAGCAATAAGATCATCACCACTTCAAAAAATGCAACAGGTCAAACACCTTTATCTTTGGTGTTTGGAGCTGAGGCTGTTATCCCTCCAGAGATGGTGATCCCCACAGCAAGAACCAGTATCCAAGATACTGAGTCCATCAACCAAAGGCCTACTGAAGACCTAGACACTGTTGATGAACTCAGAGACCTTGCCAAGATTATAATGGCAGCCTATCAACAAAGAATAGCCAAGTTCTACAAAAAGAACATCCGGATTCGAAGATTCCAAGTAGGAGATATGGTGTTGAGAAAGGCATTCCAGAATACCACTAACCCAGCAAATGGAAAGCTAGCTCCGAAGTGGGAAGGTCCTTACTTGGTCGATTCAGAAGCAAGCAAAGGGGCCTACAGACTAATCACTATGGAAGGTATTCATATACCAAGAGCTTGGAATGCTATTCATCTCAAGGCATATTTTTGTTAGTATCCTCAACCGGTATGTGCGTATCCTCAACATTTTAAGATAAAGGTATGTTCCCTAACCTATCCTTAAATTTTTACATATTTGAACTATATTATCTCTTCATCAAGTTTACAGACTTAAGCATCGGAGGGGTGTTAGCCAGGCTAACACCCACACCTCATCAAGAATTCAGTGTTTTGCAGGTATCCTAAGGATACATTATCTTGACAACAGTTAGAGGTTGATCACCTCCCACACGAATAAGATATCCTTGATATCTTCTAAGGTTTAAAGGTCTTTGTCTTTCTAACGAATTGGGTAACACCCCGCCTGGAGCGCACAAATAAGATATCCTTGATATCTTATAAGGTTTAAAGGTCTTCACCTTTCTAACGAATTGGGTAACATCCCTCCTGGAGCGCACGATGTTCGACTATAGTTCAAGGCTGCCGGACTAGACCAGTTGATAATCCGGTTGTTGTTGGCTATAGATCGGATCTTCAAGATAAGTGGCAGATGTGCCACACATACGGTTTATAACATTTTCATGTTATCTAAGGTTTCGGCATTTTCATGTCGCTCACGTTTGGGACTTTCCCCAGTTTTATCTAAGGTTTCGGCGTTTTCATGTCACTCACGTCTGGGACTCTCCCCAGTTTTATCTAAGGTTTAGACATTTTCATGTCTCTCAAGTAAAGGCCTTGTCGCCAGTAAAAAGGCTTTATCGCCAGTAAAAAGGCTTTATCGCCAATAAATGGGCTTTATCGCCAGAATTATCTAACTTTTGTTTTGACAGATCGGAGATCGGCCAGGTCGCTAAGTGTAGAGATGCTACTAAGTTGTTTTTAACTTAGCAAATTCCAAAAGCATGATGCATAAAAATATCAACAATTTGGGACATCATGTGTAAGTTTGTTAACTTAATATCAGATGCAAAGGTACACTTTTATACCTAACTTTCCCTTTGCATTTTATTTGAAATATGGTCTTTCGGCTTAATTGTGTCAAGTCTCACTTATAGAAGTTTTAAACATATATTTTCTGGATATGTTATACTTAGGATATTTTGCTACACACAATCAGTTTTAAGATATGTTTTCCATATACATTGTCCTAAGATACAGTACTTTCGAATATGGAAACCTATTTCCTGGATATATTATCCTTAAGATATATCATAATAAGAATAGATGAATTTAAAACGATTTTAGACTTGTTACATATCAAGGTAATTTTTCTAAAAAAGCATGCAAATAACACACAATGTAAAAGCCAAAGGATTATGTTATTACTAACGATAAGTGCAGGAAAATAAAAAGATAACACCCGGGCTTCATTCTCGACAAATGGAAGACCCTTCCACCCAGGCGTTACTGAAATTGTCAAAGTTCTAGAAAACATGGGCTTCGTCTTGAAACCAAGATCCCTCCACCCATGTTTCCCTATTTTCCTAAGCATAATTGTTCAAAACACAAGTTCAAATCGTTCAAGATACCACAAACCAACAACCAACCACATTAAACACAAACAAACAAGCCATAAAAATTCGGCTCAGGCCTTGTCTTTATCGCCATCATTGCCCTGTCGATCCTTCACCGCCTCGCCAGTCGCCAACTTTCACCGTCTCATCAACCACCTTATCCGCCGTGCTCGGCCCTGGCGTTTCCGCATTCTCCCCGCTCAGCTCTGCCAATACCTTTTCCCATGCTGCTACGTCCCAGAAAGGGAGTATCCAAGCCAGCATCCTTAGCCTCCTGAGCCATCCTGAGCCATTTGAGTTTCATATTCATGATGCTTGAAGATGAAGAGCAAAGAGAGAAAGAATATTACCTGGATAATGATCGGGTGAAGATTTAAAACATTTATCCGATATAAATATATGGATAACCAAGAGGGTTTTGACGGTTCTACGGATGTTCGACACGTGCAGCTAATCTATCCAACTTGCAGAATTCTAATTTCGAAAATTAACAGCTGTAAAGCACTTTAACAGCCGTTAATTTTGTGGACAATTGTTAGGGCTCGGATTTTCAGTATCCTAAGCATGTGATATGTTCAGGATAACTCAAAGATACAGTATCCTCCCGAGCAACAGGTATCCTTAATTTATCGTTATACTAACAGTTCAACCGCCTTTCTTTGATGTTTACCAGGTCATACACGTTCACATGATCTCCTGAAAGACTCGGACCACTCAGCAACAACTTCAAAAACGTGCATAAATGGAAGGCAACATCTAGTTATGAAATAGTCCAGCTTTTCCTGACTTTTAGGGCTATTAGTTAGCTGATTTTTAGTATAAATAGAGCTCTAATCTGGATCACAACACACAACTCACACACTCTTAACACTTGAGACTTAGCAGTACTCGCATTTTGTAATCACGATCTAATTTAGCTCCACCACTTGTAACCGATTTTACTTATTAATAAACTGGTGGTGATAGTTTTCACCACCCAGGGTTTTTTTCTTGTTATCCTCAGGATAACAGGTTCTTTCCTCACAACAAATCCTTGTGTTCTAGCATTTTTACGTTCATTTCAACCAAGCACCAAGCCTCATTCACTAATTTGGTTACGAAATTGCCTTTACTAAGTTTTGACCAAAACAAACAGATTATAACTTGAAATGTTTTAATTGATAAGAGTATATTAATAAAAGAGTGGAGGATGTTGTAGATATATGATTGTGGAGGGACTTGATAAAAAACCTAAATGGTTTTTAAGTAGTTAATGAATATGATTTTCTTTTGCTATTGTTACAAGCTATTGTTACAAGACCAATCATCAAAGGAACCATTGAGACAATCAAGATTATTTGTTTTTATCTTCTACTTTCATCACTCCACTTACAAAACCAACTAGTATTAAGCCCCCCGCGTTGCCCCGGGGGGGGGGGGGGGGGGGGCGTAAAACCATGAAAAAGGTAAAGTTGAGACATTTTATCGAACTTGTGTGTTGACATATGTGTTGGGCCCCCGCTTTGCGACGGACTGGTAACCAACGAAAAGTAGATGTAAAACTACGCACGCCTACTATGGCGTGTTAACACAAAAAATTAGACTGAAATGCAAAACATAATAATAACTATGTCGACTTACGATTGAAACGTTGAACGGGGAAAATTAGATGTTAATCGTCGAACTGCACACGCTCATTTCAACGTGTTAACTCACAATTTAGACCAGATTTTTTAGAAGATGATAAGTATTGAAGAGCAAAGTTAAAAATTGAAAAGTATTGAAAATAAAAACGAAAAATGATTTATGACAAACTTGTAAAGTATAAAAAGTATAGTGGTTAAAAGTTAATCATAGAAAACATAGGGTTAAAAGTTAAAAAGAATATTAAAACACACTTGATTCATAAGTACATATGTTTCTGCACACACAAGTTGCAAATTGCATATATATATAATAGTGATACTCTTCAGCATAAGTTCTTAGGTCCCGTTCATTTCAAGGATTTGGAAGGAAATATAAGGAATGAGATTTTAAATCTCATAAATTGACATGTTCGTTTCATTAAATGAAAGAATAGGAATGGAAACTAAATCCCATCAAATCCCACATTTCATGGGATTTTAAAATCCCACCTATTTTATAAGGATTGTTATGAAAAATAAAGAATTGTTTTATTAACCCTAATCTAGGGGTGGCAAATGGGTTTGGTTGGGTCGGAATGGGTTAGGGTCAGAATGGGTCAACAAAAAAAGGGTTGTTTTGGTTCGGTCGGAACGAGTTAGGGTCAAAAGGTTCGGGCCAGAACGGTCCAGGTCGGTTTGTTTTTGTTTTTTTTTTTTGAAGAATGAGGGCAAAGGCGGAAACGTTTTAATTTTTTTACATTTTTTGTTTTTGATTTATATTTTGAGTTATGACTTTTTTGTTAATTTTTTTGAATTTTTTTGGAGGGGTTTCTATTGTTAATAAAAACCCCTAAAAAATTCAAAAAATAAATAAAAAAATCATAACTCAAAATATAAATCAAAAACGAAAAATGTAAAAAAACTTAAACGTTTCCTTCGTTGTCCTCGTTCTTAAAAAAAACAAGAATGAAGAAGATTCCAATTTCAATACATATTAACCAACCAAACACATGGTAGGGATTCTCAAACATTCCATTCCATTCCAATTCCAATTCTAATTCCAATTCCAAATCCTTTAAAAAAAGTCCGTGAAACGAGCGCACACCTAGGGTGTTTTTTTTGGTAAGGGAACGAGGGTAGTCAAAGTACCACTAATTTTGTTATAATAAAATCAAAGAATACAACTTATACATACTGACCTATCTTCAGAATTTAGATATACCTCGAGGGTAGTCAGAGTACCACTAATTTTGTTATAATAAAATCAAAGAATACAACTTATACACAGTGGCCTATCTTTAGAATTTAGATAGACCCCGAGGGTAGTCAGAGTACCACTAATTTTGTTATAATAAAATCAAAGAATACAACTTATACCTAGTGGCCTATCTTTAGAATTTAGATATACCCCGTGGTAATCAGAGTACCACTAATTTTGTTATAATAAAATCAAAGAATACAACTTATACCCGGTGGCCTATCTTTAGAATTTAGATATATCCCAAGACAGACATGCTCCATTTTAAACCCAAACCGGTTTAAGATAAACTGAATTGGGTTGGTCCGGTTTGGAGGCAAGAATGTTCAGCCTGATCAGACTGGTTTGGATTAGGTTGAGTTGAAACTGGTTTGGGACAAAAAAGAAACAATTTTTTGGCATATTTTTTAAATAGTGTTAGGTCTAAATTGGTTTGAGAAAACAACACTAGCTATGAACCGGCATAGGAACTAGCGGGTTGGTTTGGGTCCTAACAGGTTTGAGCCAAACCTGTTATTTAGATGTAGTGGGTCAGGTTATAAACCAGGTTGACGAGCCCAAATTGTTCTTTTTTTACACCTCTAGGCTCTACCCCAAGATGAACCAACCACCATTAAAGTCTCTATCTTTGGTCTTATAAATTGAGCATTTAATTACTATTAAAGGTGGGTAAAAGACCCGGTTCCGGACATGATCCGTGGGTACGAATCAGGTATCGATTCCTCAGAAAATCGTACCTGGACCGGACACGGTCCCACTGGAACCGGTTCCACCTCTACCTGGATCCAACCTGGCCAAAGTCTGATAAAAACCTAACAAACCCAGTCAAATACCCGATCACACCCGAAGCCAGTTTCTACATCACCCAGTTTTTTACTTTTTTTAATCGTACACAGAACTAGAGGTGTATAAAACCGGTTTGGGCACTGGTTTAAGCATACAACTAGTCAAATCGATCCGGCTCAGTTTGGTTTTAAACCGGTTTAAGACAAAAAAACGGTTTGATTGTGAAATACCCAAACCGCTATACGAACTGGCGGTTTGGTTCGGGTTGGGAACCGGTTTGGCAGAAACCGGTTTTGGAAACAAACCTGCCCGGTTCGGTTTCCGGTTAACAGGTTTTTTTGTACACCTCTACCCGGAACCGGTTCCGTTTCCTGAAAATACCCGATTTGCCCACCTACCTAGCCCTAAGACTTCTAAAGCCTATAACAACATCTAATCTATATCTCTGGTTGGGCTCAACTGAGTCTACACACAAGGTCCATTCTCATAAGTCATAACAACGGACTCATAGGAGCAACTTCACACAATGTGACAATACATTCTCATAATCCCTAATTAATACTCTGACTAATGTACACACATAAGTTTGACGAGAGTATTTGATTGTCTTGTTAATTATTCGCATAATCTTTTATGTATTTATCTGTTTGTATAAAAACTGTGATGTTCAAAACCATAATACCTGGAAAACACATACATTGTACAAGCAAGACACATAAAAGCAACAATAAATCGAATTCATATATGAAGAATAGTATTCAACCCAAACGTTAAAGATTACATCACAAATCAAAACCAACATCTTTACTATCAATGCGGTCGACCAACACATCGGACACTCGTTCTTAGACTTCAACCACCGTATGATACAATTTGCATGAAACCGATGACCGCACTCAACTCTCCCGATCTTCTGGTAATTCTCGTATTCACCCAAACAAATCGAACAACTATCCTGCTCACAGTTTCTTTGTAAAGTGTAGACAGGGAGACGCTTGAAAATCACTTCATTTGGTAAACCCGGACCACGGGAACAGCTGATGGTTCGTCTTTGTAACACAGATTCAACTTCGTGCAAGATCAAGTTTTCTGTTAAAAATCGTTCATACGGGTGAAGGGCAGATGGATCGAACAAGTTCACTTCTGGTTGTGTATAAGGGTTCTGATTCTGAACCCACGTGTCATTGGGGTTATTGAGATTGAAGATGGCTACTTCGTCCACGTATTGGAGATTCATAATGTTGCGGTGAAGATACGGATTCATGGTGTTAGAAGAAGAATAGAAAAGATAACTATAAGTGGGTGAAGACAAGTTATGAATGAGATGGTGATGGTATTCATTTTGGGCTTGTTTATACTAATTTGGTACCTTACCCTACAAGTAATTAACGAAAGTCGGTGTTTTAATCATTAACGGCTATATTTTCGAACTTGCACAAACCCTATGGAAGTTCAAGAGATTATTATTTTCACCGTTTTATTTGGAAACAGTTGTTTGATTTACATAATTTGAAATTCATAATTTAATTATTTTATGATATACTAAGCGTAGCCCTTAATATTTATTAAAATTGAAAATTTTATGTGGGCTTGAACCCATTAAAAAAGAGTTGTATCACCCACTATTAAATGGCCCATTACGGTTGGAGTCGTCTACCTGTTTTACAGCTTATTCTTCTTGAGGTGAAAAAGAAAAGGGGTTTGAGAACCGGAACCGGAACCGAAATTTAAACAAGATTGGCAAGAACCAGCTTGGAACCAAATCAGTTAAGACTCCATTTCAAACTAGCCAACCCCAATTCCCCCCCCCCCCCCCCCCCCACCCCCAAGTTAAGACTCCGAACCTGTTAATAATACAAACATAGTTTTTTTTAAAAACAACGTTGTGCTTTCTAAAACAACATTTTAGGGGTAGCGCCCCTGGAAGGTGCTCCTTGAGAAGGGGAAGGGGGAGGTGGGGGGGGGGGGGGGGGGGGAAGGCGCCCTGCTACAGATGGCCTAAGACCGACAAACTTGACTCCATATTCGCAGTATTGAAGAACCATGTGTTGAGATTGTAGCCTCTTAGGTGATGCATGGAAACGTCCACAAAATTCACAAGGTGTTTACTGTAATTCAATTTGACATCCTAATGTGAGCAAAGAAGGTGTTGGCCAGTAACACTAGTCATCTTCAACTAAAAGTCTAAAACACTTTACTCGAATGACACGAAGACAGGTTTATCCTCAAGTGAGAAAGAATGACGCAGGCCACCAACTCAAAAGGCGACTCATATATGAATCAGTAGGAGGAGTATGAAAGAATGGTCAAAAACACAAACAACTCCTCGCAAAATAATCATTACTTGTGTGTCGTGATGGGCCAAAGCTAAGGTCAACTCACACAAGCGATTGATTCAGGTAAATCCAGACTCATACTACCAATACAAAATATACGTTTATTTCATATTCAATCTAAACATCATGTATTAAACATGTTTTCCGATGGCAATTTTACAATGGATCGAAAGCTGTTCAAAAATAATAAAAACTAGTAACTCGACCCACACGCGTTGCAGCACATCAAGATGCTTATACGTGTTTGTAGTGTTGAGGTGCATCAGCATGCTTATACATGATTGTAGTGCAACACGTATATAAGTTTTAAAATCAAGCCACTAACAAACATCTATTTGAGACTGCTCAAACAAAAATGCCAAAATTTTGACATTCACAAAAAATAAAAGCAAATTGACTCAAAATTTATGAGCCTAAACTATTGTACTCTGACTATCACACAAAATATCAGAGAATAAAAGCAAATTGACTCAAAATTTATGAGCCTAAACTATTGCACTCTGACTATCACATAAAATATCCGAATTTGAAACAGTTATATCCAAATCTGAAACAGTTATAGAGATCTTGCTTATCTTAGCTTAGCGTGCTCGCCGTTGCTTCAATCTTCTCTTCAATTTGACTTTTCATCTCGGATGTCTCTCTACGATTCCACCCTTCTATGAAATAACACTTTTCATCTCTCTATCCACGTAGTTGACCCAATTCTAGATCGTCTTCAGGAATCTTTTTTGCATAATCCACCATAAGCATTCCATCGCTTCGTATTAGCATACCTGCAATATTTTTGTAGTGGAGATAAAAGGCGAGATAAATGGCAACTTAATATGAATTATGAGATTGTTACCCTAAGGGCGCGTTCGTTTCATAGAATTCGTGGGAATTCAAAGGAATTGGAATTAAAATCCCATGACATGGCGTGTTCGTTTCGTTGGAATTGGAATCTTAAATTCCTTTTGATGCGTTCGGTTGTCAAGGAATTGGAATTGGAATTCAATTCCTTCAAATTCCTTTAAATGATGGGATTCTAAATCCTTCCAAATTGTGGAGGATTTCAAGTGAATTCGTTGGAATCTTTTCTCAAGTTGGTTTTTTTTTTTATTTTTTTTTGTTTTTTTTAACGAGAACAACAAATAAAATACTTTGTTTTTTTTTATTTTTTTTTGTTTTCAATTTATATTTTGAGTTATAATTTTATTATTATTATTTTTGAATATTTTTTTGAGGGGTTTTTCATCTTAATAGGAAACCCTTAAAAAAAATAATTAAAAAGTCATAAAAAAACATAACACAAAATATAAATAAAAAATAAAAAATCTAAAAAAACTAAAATGTTTCCGCCGTTATTCTCGTTAAAAAAAAAAAAAAAAAAAAAACTTGATTCCAATTCCTTTGTCAAACGAACACACCAAGAATGGAATTGGATTTCAATTCCTTTAAATTCCAATTCCTATTGGAATGTTCAGATTCCAAATCCTATTCCCTCAAATTCCAAATCCTATGCAAATTCCAATTCCAATTCCATTCCGTGAAACGAACGTGCCCCAAGTATTTTTAGTTGTGGTTATATTCCCCCAAAAAAAACTATTTGAGTGCAGTTCATCAGCAAGTTTACCAAAATACATACTATATAAAATCAAAAAAAAAATAAAAAGAAATAAAAAAATCTATTGCTTCTTAGTTTTCATAACGGGTCTAGGTGTAAGTTGTAGCAGTCATTTGCTTAATTTATTTTGTTTTATTTGGGAATTAACTTCTTACATGAAAGAAACTTTAAGAAATTTTCATGTAAAAAAAACCAAAGCATCATTACACTTAGGTAAAACTAAAAAAGTTGTGTCGTATTACTTAATACATTAAATTAGTGACAGTATAGCGCATTGCAGTTATGCAAATTTACCAATTTAAATCTCAAAATCTCCAGCAATGCACACCTTTCTTTCTTCGGACTCCAGAAAACCTGAATACACATTTTTCATTATTTAATTATGTGTTGAAGACAAATTAAAACAAAACTTCCAATGATCAAACAATTCACACCCCTTGAGCATATTTATAATTTCTTGTTGGTTATTTTATTTGTCTAAAAAAAGCACGTGAGAGTCATTTCAATTCCTCTCTTAACTACTTTAAATCACTTACAACTCATTTAAGTCGATATCAATTGGCTGTACACAGCTGAAGGAATAAAACATTTTATCCAAAATATTTGAACTCTCGGAAAATAAATAGTGGACAAATTTTTAAAGCTATATAACTTCAATAATGTTATGGGCCAAATGAACCGAAACAAAAATGCTTCTAACATATGATCCGTATTGGAAAGCTATCTAATTTGAGCCGTTGCTCCACCTTCTAGTTTTAACACTCACATATGTCGCATATCTGCAGTATATGTATGCATATCTATCTGTAGCATTATAGCTCATGTTTATACTTAACGATGGCCTTTGTAACAGATATGACATCAGTATTTGTAGTAAAATTCTTAAAACCAAGAATACCTTTTAAGTTGTTGAAGGCAAATGACTGTTGCTGTCCCACCCATGAATCCAGTAATCGTAGAATGTGACCAAAAAAATATATACCAAGATCCCTAGGCTGATTACATTATAAAACACATAGTTAAAAAATAATTAGGTAGGTAGTCACATATCCACCAAAAAAAACTGAACTTTGCGTGTCAATAAGTTGACCCGAAAACACCAAGAACCAGCTTAATTACACCTGGTATGAGTGTAGCAGTAAAAATCAGATTTAAGATAAAGCTGCGGATCACCTGCATCTTGCACTTTCTTTTCAATGGCTCCAACTATGAGAAAAAGCCTGAAGTTACAGTCCCAACCGCTAAATGTTTCGAGTTCTTGAAAACCACATATTATAAAGGCAGTAGGAAGTTCTAACATACTAGCCAAATTAGAGTTAGATAAATTAGGGGTTACACATGTATGCAACAATGAGAAATTAAAGTAACAATGTAATAAGAATAAGTAAAAAGAACATTAGGCGTGGTTTAATTCATATGAGAAAAAAATAAGAATTAAAGTACCTAGGGATGTAAGAAACATGTTTAAGAATCTCTGGTCCCTTCATCTATATAGCTTAAGAATAGCGCCTGCTGATGTAAGAAACATGCTCTATTTAATTACCAGAACCCAAAATTCATGAAACATTTTAGCAAATACCTAGCGGGCATTCCGGAAACGGGTGGATTATTCACTGACATGACAACGGAGTAAGCTGATATCAACGAAGAAATGGAGATTGTGGTGATTAGTTCGCAATTCCAAAACCCTAAATCGAAAAGCAAGTCGACTACGATTCCATACTTCCACGTATACAAATTGAAAACATACCGGTAGTCGTTGTCTCTGGCCTTGCCTCGTGGATTGAGTCGCCTCCTTTCTCTCTTTGTGAAAGGAAAAGCGTCCATTGGATGGATGCCTTTGAGATCATGTAACAACATTCTGTTTAAACAGTTGTACCTTTTATCTACAAGGACTTTTGTGAGAGAACGACCATGCATTTTCATTATATATATAATTGTTGTGAAACAACGTCATATTCATAGTACATAAACATAAGAACATAATATACGGAGAGATATAGTATAGAATGATGAATAGGAGGAGTTTTCTCATTGAGTATATCTTACAAAATACAAGAATGCAATATATATGCCTTACATTAATATGAGAGTAATAAAGAGATTATGCATGTGGAGAGTCACCACATAATGTATGCATTCATAACACTCCCCCTTGACGATCCACATGGTAATAGATTATTCTTTAATACGTTTGGTGATGCTGCCTCGTTAAAAACCTTGCTAGGAAAACCCAGTGGGATAAAACCACAGCTAAGGGGAAAAGAGTGCAGCGCGTACTTTCATCGCATGATACTTCCAAATCTGTTGTGGTGTCTGGTTGAAAACTTGCTAAAAACCTGTTGGGTCGAAACTTAGTGAAGGGTAAAGAATACAACATTTGTAATACCCCCTTCATTTTAATAAGTAACTTTTGAGTGATAATATTGATCTTCTATGAATGTTTCTAAAAACTTTTGTGGTCAATAGTCTCATTTAATCTCTTAATGTACAACTCTTTAAGCTGAGCATTAATGATCTTCATTCCAAGGATTTTAGTCTCTGCTCTTGTATGTGCAATTCTTTAAGTTGAGCAATGTTGTATAACTAATGTCGCCTCCTTTAGTAAATAAATGTCACAAGACCAACGAACGTGATATGTTACACTCACTGCATCAACAAGACTAACCAAAACCTTTTTATAGTTAAATAGAATAATATAAACTCATATATTTTATATATAAAAGTATCAAAATATTTATTTTTAGCTCATTTGGATGTCTCCTCAGTGGAAAAAAAAAACCCTATATCAGATTAATTAGCATCCTTTAACTCTTTTAGAGATGAACTTTATCTGTATTAAAATTTTCCAACATCTTCTTAAAAGACCCTTATACAAATGATCAACCCGCATACCATCTCTTTATGAGATACAATGCAATCATCAACATGATATCAATGATTTAATATTATAATATTCAATACATGGATCAAATCCATCATATTCATATATCTTTTCCACGAGATGATCACCGAGTTGATTATATCATTTCTAACTCGGAATTTGTAGTCAACATATAATATTTGTTAATTTCATATAATAAATTTCTAGAGCTTTTAGTTTAAATGCTTCATGCACAAATAATTTGTTATGGACTTTCTTTCATGTTGACTTCTTATGTATATAAAATACTACTCAAGAGTTTTTACAATCCGTCATGAACTTCCTTCCATGTTAACCAATCATGTATACAAATTTACTCTTCTAGAGTTTGGCATCTATTTACCACATCATATTCAAATATGTCATCCTTTATTATATAATTACCATATCATATTGTATCATTCTTGTACATAGTTTATTGAATATCATCATATGCTTATTGTACATAGTTTATTGAATATCACCATATGTTAATTAATGCATAGGAATTACATCCTTAAGATGTTTACTTCATGCACTTAACCTTAAATTTGTAGATTGCAATCATATCGTTCTCGAGAACTTATTTCATATGATTTTGGAAATTTAAATCCTTCGAGGATTAATTTCGTTACCATAATATTTATGATGCATATAAATTCTCTCTTGTATTACCATATTAAATTATATTGCATCCATCACTAGAGAATATATCTTCTCATCTTTATGCCACCTGTTATGCCATAAATTGCATAGATTTTTTTTCTTATTACGCTTTCGCACAAAAAAAAACTCTTTTATATTTAATATATTTTAAAACATTTAATTGTATGGACCACTTGTCCAAAATTAACAGATTCATGAGAGAATTCAGTTCTGCATTATTTGCATCATTTCATTTTGGCCAGTCATTTAATATCTTATTTTCGGCAGAACTTATTTCTTGATCCTCATTATTTTCATTATTTCAAGCGCTATATTATGTACACTTTATTATCGACGTCGATTTTGTTTCGATTCCATATATTTCTAGACATGACATAGTTTATTAAGATCTCTTTTATATTTAGGTACATGAGGTTCTCTTGTAGAACCATCATGTCAATCGTCTCTTAAAGAGAATTTTTCATTATACCTCGACTTGACCATTTTTATTACTTGCTCCATTTTCGAGGATTTTTATTATTTGAATCGAATAGTCTAGCACGCTTCAGGCGTGCCATAGACTCATCACCAATGTATGGTTATCCTTTTAATAACATATATTTGAGCACTAGCAGTTGTTATATGTGACTTAGCTAGTCATTCTATTTAGGTCAGTAAGTGCATTTGGTAGTTAATTCGATAATTCTTGTAAATGAATTATCTTTTGAACTTCTGGTGTACACTTTTTAACTTGAGGATCAACATAATAATAATAATAATTCATTACAAGTTTTTAATTTTCTAAATGCTTCTTATTTTCGCCTCATGTTGGAAATATTATTTTGTTTAAGTAAAAATCAATACTAAGTCATAAACAAATCCTACGTTGATGACTCTAAATACATAATTATCAATACCTTTTCATATCCAACATATATTCCCAACGTTACTTGACGTCCCATACTTGTGCATTGTGGTGGAGTAATTGCAATGTATATTGCACTTTTAAAACTACAAATGGGAAGTGTTTGGTTCCTGACCGAAAACCAATTGTAATGGAGATGATGTATTTTCACTTATTGGCCTGATGTGTTAATATAACATCATGTAAAACACATGTTTCGACATACATATGAAATTTTGCTCTCATGATTATTGGATTTGTAATCAATCGTAAATGTTTGTTCATCGTCTTCGACAAAAGCAAAAATGATTTTTTGTAATAGCATTCGTCACATGCACTTTAACATCTATTCCAATAATCATCACTAAAATGGGAATTAGGATCACCATATTTATCAAAATAGTCTAGAATAATGTGCTTGTTATCAGGTAAGTCACAAGTCACGCAAACTTCATGTTGCGAATTTGATAACCATTTAGACGATGCATCGATTTTAAAACACTAAATGGTATCATGTCGAGATACACACATCCTTTTAGAATTTCCATAGTACATTAGAGATTTACACCCAACATAGTTGGTTGATGACTAATTTCTATTGAGAGCAAACATTGTATGCTTGATTACTATGAAGAATCTTCTGGTTCTTCAATATTTTCACATCATCAATGACTCGGAATGGTCCAACCGGTCAAGCCAATATATTAAGCGATTATGATTCATAAATTTCTACTTTTTGATCATATATGCTTACTTTCACCCGTGTTTGTTTAATACACGACATAATATCCAAGAGTATAGTGCGCTATTAGTTCGAAAATTCATGTTAGCACTTTTCCTAATTATATTCTAGTGATCACTCCCTTAGTGTACTGCAACTTGTGGTCACTTTTATTATTAATTTGGTTGATCTCATAATTAGGAGCGTCATTATAATCTTGGTTGATATAACTATTCTCATGATCACCACTACCTCATTGATCTCATTATAATCATGACCACCATTACCCGGATGATGTCATCATCACTTTCACTTCAATGGATTATATTCATTACAATTTTCATAACCACGACATTTACAATGCTCATTATATTATCATATTCATTTCGATGAATGAATTAAAACTATTACAATTTCGTCAATTATTTACACTATCATGATCTTTAAAATGATCATTTTACCATCACATTCACCTCAAGGAATGAATATGCACCACACATGTTTCATGTTGTGGTTATTTTAAACCTTTTATACACTTGTAATAACATTGCTATTTCATGAGCATATATGAAGCGTGACCAATGAATAACTCGTTCAACATTTTCTTATGAATAATATTCTCATCACATAAATATCAATTGAAAAGTAATTGTGATTGAGTAATGTTCATTTTACAACCGATCATAAGATTTACAGAGTTTGACACAATAAGTGTCATATTATAAATGGACTTTACCACAACTCAAATGTGTTTATAATCTTTTAATGAGAATGACAATAATGCACAATTTTGGTCTTTTAGTTGTTTTAGTTAAGACCAATTATATATTTTACAGCATCTAGAAGACATATATCACGAATAAAATAATGAAATTTAAAATCTTTAAACATTATTTGCAAAATACTTAGTGCATGACAAATGCAAACTAATAATTCATATATAATGATGACAATGTCTTACAAATTAAATATTTGTTGCCGTACAACAAATGTAATACTTTAAATATATGCAAAAAGAATGCAAGATCAAACAAATTTTGATAAACAAAAGAATACAACTTTCTTTAAATTTCTTATGTATTATGTTATTATGTGGTAGCCATATAATTCAAGTAAGCAACTTTTATCCATTATTAAAGTGAATCATGTGCTCTATATGATAACTCACCGAAAGTATAAATAACACTTAAAAACATATATAATAGCACCAAAACAATGACGATCCAAAATTCACTATGGTAATATATATCAAGCCATAAAATAAAAAAACGGTCTTTAAAAGTGTTAACGCGTCATGAAATAAATGTCTTTGTAAATCGTAACAAGCAATATATTATGTGACTAATCATAGTCATAATTGGTCTTGAAAATCATAAAATAAATTATGTTACAACCATGAATTAAAATAGCACAAATGGTGTTGAAAAGTCGGTTATCTTTTAATATTCTTACAACTCATAAATTTAATATCATCTATCTAAGGCTAATTACAACTTATAAATTAATATATCAATTTAACACTCATTCATTATATTTATGTTACAATTATTTTTTTATAAAAAAAAAACAATCAAACAAACTAACACACTAATTCATTCATGTAGATATTAAAAAAAAATCAAGTAATAATACTTTTCATATATGTAGCAATTTACCAATCATCATAACTATATCATTTTCATCTAATAAATACCATAACAAATATTATGTAAATAATCTTAACAATCATCTTGTATGTAACGCCCGTTAATTTCCGACAAAAGGTTTAATCTTGTAGTGTTATGTACACCTTTCGGGCTTGACCTGGCATTCTCCCGGGAGCTCCTTGCAAACCTCGTAAACGTTCTCACTTAACTTTCCACCCAAGTTGCTACATACTTCAATTTGGAGGGACTTGGATGTAACTATTTTATATCATAAAACAAAAGAAAACTCTAACCCTAAACCTATTTGCAGCCGTCGGACCTGGACCCCCCTGCTCGTCTTTCTTCTGACCAGCCAAGTTTCAGCCGTGAAAACTTCAATTCAAGGTCGGTTTTATGATTCCCCATGTCTTTTACACCTTAATTGATAATATTAACGCGCTTATTGGTCGTTAAGATTGAGTTTTGATGATAACAGCTTGCTGACAGATTCATATACGTTTATTGTAGGGTCTGTAACGCGATGTTAATCCACTTTTTTTGATCGATTCTTGATTCCATGATGTTCTACTTTGAGTCTAGTTTCCAGAAAGGTATAATACGTAATTTTTGGACGAGATTTGAATAGTTTTTATGATTTTATAAAATCGAGTGTCAAAGCTGATGCGGGATGTCGGATTCTGGTCTGTCTTCCCGACATCATAACTCTTTTTCAACAAGTACAAATTAGTTGGTTCCACTTCTGGAACTTAATATTTTGAGTTAAGAATCAAACCCAATTGTAATCGTTTAATTTGGTTCGGTAATGAATTTTATAAAAATAAAACCATTTTGTTGCGTGCTGAAATAGCTGCACATACCTATCTGTGTTGGAAGAATTTTTATGATTTTTGTGTCCACTAGAAAAATATAATAAAAATATTTTTATAAACTTAATATATATATGCAACACTGGTAAAAATTTAATAATTTAATTCCATGGTTTTCCTATGTAATAAAATACATCTTTGCATGCTAAAATCTGCATGTTATATTCGTTATTTATCGATAAGTTCGTTTTAGGCTTGTATGGTGGCTGTCCAATTGAGGAATTCCGGGGTTGTTCTGATTAGGGTTTTTTCCACCAAAATCTTACTAGATATTTCACTTGCATCATACTAAAATTTCATGGCCAATGGATGTGTTTAGGTCGGTCAATCGATTTTAGTTCGAAAACTAGGGTTTATCGGGTGTAGGATTGGCAATTGTTGAGTTTGATGCGTTAAACGATCGGAGGACCGACCAAATCAGTTTGTACAGCCCTAGGGGGGGTTTAAGGGCTGTGGGAAAATTATATTTTTGATGCACGGGGCTGTCGTGGTTAGTGCTTCGTTAATCGAGTCGGCGGTGCGCGAATTTTTGTTTAAACGTTAAAGTAAGAGTTGTAAAAAGGAACCGTCAACCCTATCAACTCGGGTGACATAATCTTGGTGAATGAAAATATTTAAAATGGAATTTGGTCCATTCGGGGCTGATTCGTTTAACAAATGGTTTTAAGGTTTATTTCACGCGCATTCGACCCGATTTGATTATCCTTGGGCCTTGGGCTAAGTTGTTGGGCCTTGGGCCAAGTGCTGGGCCTTGGACCGAGTTGTTGGGCCTTGGGCCAAGTTGTTGGGCCTTGGGCCAAAGTATTGGGCCTGAACGGCCCATTAGGCTAGAGTGTTCTTACAGTCTAGTTTAGTACCGCGTTGTGTATAATTTACAGGCCCTTGCTTGTGATTGTGCACTTAGGGATTTCCTAGCTCGTTGCAGGTGTTCGATTGATTCAGGTGAGTTCATGATGCCCTTTTTACTCTTTTACGTTTTGGGCTAGCATACACACCGAAATACAATTTTAAACGATTTTACTCGTTACAATGATTTGAATAGTTTTACATGGTCTCACTCGTGATGGTGCATTTTGAAAGCTATATTTGAATTATTTTATATGCCTTAGGATATTTTAGACTCGTTCATGGTCTTGTGTCCTTAAGGTTACATACACTATTGATGGTCTAGACTCGAGGATGTTAGTAGACTTGGTAGTAATTGAATATGAGTAGACCTATCTACTTAGTTCCCGTATGGGATGATATATATATATATGTATGTATGTAGGAATATATATGTATGTATATATGGAGGTATGTATGTACGTATGAGGATGTGTTACCTTATAGCCTACGATTGTGTAATGATATTTAGTTCCTCGTGACTAAGAATGATGTATGTAGGCTTATTGATGTGTGTGTGCATGGTGATTCACGGCCGGGTCAAATATATTACTCGGGTTGTACCCGTGGTGGATAGGCCCGTGTGACGTGATCATCATTTTAGCGGGTCAAATATATTACATGGGTTTTAAAATCCCGTGGTGAAGAGGCCCGTTGATGTTGAGCCGTGATCGGGTCAAATATATTACTTGGGGAAGACCCGGGGTGAGGAGGCCCGTATCACGTGCTTGGATGTATGAGCCGGGATCGGGTCAAATATATTACTTGGGGAAGACCCGGGGTGAGGAGGCCCGTATCTCGTGCTTGGATGTATAAGCTGTGACCGAGTCAAATATATTACTCGGGTTTGACTCGTGGTGAAGAGGCTCGTGTCACATGCTTAGGTCTTACCGCGTCCGGGTCAAATATATTACTCGAGTCTTGACTCGTGGTGGAGAGGCCCGTGTACGTGTGTTCGACGATGATTGTATTACTTGGTGAATTATATATAATTTATTTTATTTATACCTTCTCTATTGTGTATAACTATAGCTTTGAAATAAAGTATGAATTATTGTTTATGAAAACTTGAACTCACTCAGCTCAAGCTGACTTTGTGTGTATGTTAGATTGACTTTCAGGTTGAGGATTAGAGATTTCCGCTTGGACGTGCTAGAGACTACTCGGACGGTTGAAGGCACATCTAGTCGAAGAATTAATAACGCAAACTGTTTCTTTTAAATTATTACCATAAGTATTTAAATTTTGATTTTGGTCACTTTCCCGGGTTTTGGGAATTTTGATGCTATCTATTCCGCTGTTTACTACTCTGAAACGATTTTAATAAGATGAAGATTTCAAATAAAACGAATATTTTATTTACAATTGATTTTGGACACCTGTACCCGTGTTTTGGGATTTTTAATACTTAAACTTTTCCGCTGTTATTTACTCTGAACTTGTTTTAAATACAAAGAATCGTTTGGTTTTAAATTTTTATGAATTTGTGGATGTGATTACCAACTGTAGGATTCCCGGGATTCGGGGTCTTACATTGTAATGCTCATGTTATATAATGCGATTATATATTATTTCAATACGAGATATCAATTTTGAAAAGTAATATATTATTACATGTATAATATATATGGTCATAATTCAATAACTAATTAGTTAATTAATATATTAATCATCAAACTTGAAACCACCATCTTTATGTAACATTCAATAGTATGAACTTGAAACATCATTAAGTACATTATGTAAATATAACCAAATGCCATTAAATAACCAGTAAAGTAATATGAATGTATTTCTTAGTTATATTGTACTATTAATGGATATGTGAATGAAACATAAAATGCACTTAAATAACCAATAAAGTAGCATGCATGCCTTTTCGTTCTCTCTTTTTAAAAAAATATTTTTCATAACAAAAATCATAGAATTCTAAAATAACTTAAAATTAACAATATGGAGAGAATGAGGGAAATGATTTCTTATTCGTCTAATATAATAAAATGTATGATAAAATAATAGAGGCCAATAAAACTAAATGGAGTTTCATTCTCTTCGATCTTATCTTTGATTGCATTTTTGTTATGAGTATGAAAGCAAGAGCATTGATTCATAATCTCAACATGATCCAAAGTTGTATGAATTACAGAATGCATTATATTTAAGAGAATGAAAATTAAAGAGACTTACCTTATGATTATACGATATGTTCCAAAAGCAATTCGTGCTGATAACGTATTGTGAAACAACGTCTTATTAGCAGTCAATATTCCTAGTACATAAACATAAGAACATAATATACAGAGAGATATAGTATAGAATGATGAATAGAAGGAGTTTTCTCATTGAGTATATCTTACAAAATACAAGAATGCAATATATATGCCTTACATTAATATGAGAGTAATAAAGAGATTATGCATGTGGAGAGTCACCATATAATGCATGCATTCATAACAATAATGAGGTAAAAAAAAGGTGGTAAAATCTAAAATCTAAAATCACATAACCAAACTTATATTAGCAAAATCAACATTTCATTTCCATTCCATTAGCTTCATCAATTACAAACATCCAATTCAAACTTTCAAACAAAATGTTATAGGAATGGATAATTCATTACAAGAATTTATCTAAACTAATTAGCAAGGCAATCCCCAAGTTCAGGCCCCTCCTTGATAAGCCTGACAATCTGAAAACAAGAAAAAGATTAACATGAAATGTCAAACAGAGATTAAATCTGGAAATATTTACCTTGTGGATGCCAAACTTCAGGAGCCAATGCCTCTCGTTAGTGGCATCTGTGAGGGTCTTCTGCAGACCCTCATTCTCCTCAGACAAGGACGCAAGGTGATCGTCCTTATCCTTCACCTCCGCCACGAGCCTTCGGACTTCCTCATCCCGGGGCAGAGATAAATTTGGCTTACGCGGCGACCTGCTCTTCCAGACGTTTGTTCTTCTCTTGGAGAACCTGGAAAGCAGTAGCTTTCTCCTTAGCCTCTGCCCAGGCAGCATCCCTAGCTTCCTCGGCTTCTTGCATGCGGCTAACGGCTCGCACCAAGTCAGTTTCCCTGGCAAACCAACCCTCGAACACCTCGTGGCTGGTTGACAACACATTAGCCAAATGATAGCTAAGTGCTTGTGCCAGACTAGCCTGGGTTTGGGAATGTATCTGCTTACGCTCAGAGGGTGGGGGGCAATGCTCAAAGAACTCTTGGCACACACGCGGATCTGTGAAGAGCGCGTCCGGACCAAGGTTCCATGAGGGACGGAAAGTGGAATCCCCCTGAACTTGTGATGATGATGGTTGGGAGGATCCCCCTTTCTCGCCTGTAGAAACAGGAGGGTCTTCGTGTGTATCTTTGGGAGGCACAACCTCCGTTTCTACCACCACCTGTGGGGGTTGCATGCTCGTCTCCTCGCCACCCTCAGTTTGCAAAATTACTTGAGGCGGGGATGGTGGGCGAGGAGCAGTGACCGTTGCTGTTCCAGAAACAAAGGAAAGTTAGTAATGATCGTGAAGCAAATAGAACAAAAGGATGGAATAACAGAAACTAAGTACCTGTAGGCTCTAGGGAAGTAGTCTTCTTCCTAACCCAATCCTTAAGTCAGGTCAACTTTAGTTTTTTGGGAGGAGGTTCCTCCCCTCCAACCTTCGAAGCCTCCCCACCAGCGGGATCATAGACTGTCTTAGCTGCCTCCCCGCCAGCGGGATCATCGGTATTCTTAGCTGCCGCCCCGCCAGCAGGATCATTGGCATTCTTGGGTGCCTCCCCACCCGCGGGATCCTCGGCGTCTTCGGTTTCCTCCCCACCAGCGGGATCATCGGCATCGGAGTCTCTGTTGTGGCCGGATACGCCAGCAGTATCCGCATTCCTCTTGTTGCGGCGCACAAGATTTGCAATAGCACGCAATACGCCAGCATGAAAATTTTCTGGAGTATCGGACGGTGACTCCTCACTAGTTGAATCCTCACTAGAAGATTCTTCACTAGAAGAAAGGACAATCGCCCCGTCCGGTCGCATAACGGTAAAAGGTTTAGGGTTCAAGATGTACACACCTTGGGCCACCGCAGAATCAGTGACTACCGGCTCAGTACGACCGCGAGTCGGAAAGAGGAAATTCCCTTTGGTATGATCAAGGATAGGCTCCTGATCAATATCCAGGGGCATTCGGAACATGTTCCCAGCAACTGTAGGAACGAGAACTTCAAAAAGTGAGTTCTCCCCTGAAACAAAGACAAGTTAAAGGAATATACTGCATCTATCTAGGAAGAAAGATGAAAACAAACACAAAGTTATGCAAGATTGAAGAACTTACTCCCATCTTCCAGGGAAAAGTATGGTTGCTCGGTCGGATACGGCCACAGACGGCTTGATGTGCTAAAAGTAATTATATAAAAACACGCTAATCTAGAACTTAAGTAATAAATTCTAGTCTATTAAACTTAACTAAACTACTAACCGGCAAGTGAACCGGTCGACTGTAGTACAGCTAAGTAAGTCCGGATATCGAACCCACGAGACTCTTTTAATTACGTAAACTAACTAAATTAGACTCAACTACAGACACGACTATTTATTTATTATTTGTTTAAGGGGGGTTTTACTAATAAAATAATTTTAAACTAATTTAAACTAATTAAGAAAACTAAAGACGACTAAACTTAGAACTTGAACTTAATTCAGATGATGATGACATAACTACCTAGGCTAGAATCCCCTAAATTTCAGTTGTTAATTAATCGGGAAACTATTTAGTTATGGACTGAGATCGTAAAATAGACACCTAAGAGAAAACCCGAACAGGACCTCTGACCTTTCTCAAGAGACACCTATGGGTTTCTAATAAGTTTTAACACACACCAGTATTAAAAATCAAGTTTCCTTAATTATTTATGACTTAGTTCCTTTATACGAAATCCTACCTTACAGAGCGGAAATCAAAGGCAGTTTAATATATTTAATTGATTTAATAGACAATAATTAAATAATCAAACCTAGACGGACTCCTTACGAAGAATTAAATCTAACAAGATCAAATAATAAAGATCTATCAATAACCTAGCACTTTACAGATTTAGGTTATCAGTACACTTAGGTTTATTTAATTAATAATTATTATTCCTATGATCTAATCGCGAATCAATCATAAAATAGTCAAAAAAACAAAGTAGATGACCTAATAGCAACCTATCACAATGACAAGCAATAATCAAGGCAACAATGTAATAACAACAATTAATCAAACAATCCTAAATATCCATACGCATCAATTTAATATAATTAAACCTTTTACTAAATCATAAAACCATAACGATAAATAAATCCCAAATCAAAACACAACGTCAAAATAGGTTCATCGTACGGCTAGGCAGTCTATAATGTTTAGCCTAGCATCATAAAATAAAGCAAAACAATAATAAAGGAATTCATGGCGAAAATAAATAAGAACGGAAGATTAAAGGCGATAAAACCCGTGGTCTTCGTTCTTGGATGATAAGCACTTCGCCGGCCGATTCCTTGCCTTCAAATCCTCCAAAAGATCTCCTCTTAAGCTCCCAAATTCGTCCAAGTCGGCTAGGGTATTCAGGTTATGATTAGGGTTAAGTTTATAGGTGTTTATATAGACTTTCAAGGCCATAAACTTAAAATTTGTAGAAGATTCTGGAAATCTAAGCCATAAACTTAATATTTGTAGAAGATTCTAGAAATCTGAGCCCATAGACTTAATATTTGTAGAATATTCTAGAAAACCGAGCCCAAAGTGCCGCGCGACGGACCTTCTCCCATTTTGCTTGTTTTTCACCCTCTTTTCGGCATGATTGAAACCCGGAACCTACATTATTCAATTATGTTAGTAGTATACAAATCCTAGTAAAAACCAAACATAAAATATTAAAATATTATATAAAAGGTATACGGGATTTATGTATATTAAGCATTATACTTCATGGGGGTCATTTTTCTAGCTCAAAACCTACAAAACTTAAAAACAAAGAAGAACTACAAAAATTTACGTTAGTGACTCGACAAGACTCAAAAATAAAGATGGAATAACTATACAAACTCTACACTTGAGTTTTCACTCAAGGTACTCTCCTATAGGAACTACTCGACAGTCCAAGTGGAGCTTCCTCCACCACGGTCAAACTCCATGGTCCTCCAAGAAACTGCATCACGATACGACCATTCATCTTCAATCTTATTCCTCTTATCTCTAACTTTTCCAAACTCCACAAACTTTTGCAGACCACCATCTCTCTCTCTCTATCAAACTCCATCGACTCTCGAGAACTCGCGACCTCTCTCTCCTCCTCCAAACAAACTCTTACAGAACTGGGGCGATCAAGACGTGGATCCATGCTCGGAATAAAAGACTCAATCGCATAAACGGGATGACATGGATCAATGAGACCATCTTGACCACTCAGGTGTCTCATGGATTTAGCAACATAAGTGACACTATCGCCGTTGGCTCTAAGAGTGATCTTACCTTCAAGTACATCAACAAGTGCCCTAGCAGTACGCAAGAATGGACGACCTAAAATAATAGGAACTCTCTCATCGGCCTCCATATCTAAAACCACAAAATCTACGGGGAAAACCAAACCATCGAATTTAACGAGCAAGTTTTCTAAGATCCCCCTAGGGTTGAACCGAACGGTCAGCTAAAGACAATGTCATACGGGTGGGTGTAAGTTCTCCTAGGCCTAGATTCTCAAACAACGAATATGGCATTAAGTTTATGCTAGCTCCTAGGTGAATGCTTGGCATGAGGTATCCTTACCGAACAAACATGGAATAGTGAAAAACACCGAGATCCGGTAACTTTTCCGGAACCTTATTGAGTACTACCGCAGAACACTCTCCGTTCAGTGTAACGGTCGAAAGCTCCTCTAGACTTTCCTTTTATTTAAGAAGATCTTTAAAAAACTTGGCATATTTCGGCATATGCTGGAGGGCCTCGATAAACGGAAGATTAATTCTAAGCAGCCTAAACATATCTAAGAAGTTCCCGTACTCTCTACTAAATTTCTGATTCTAAAGACGGGCTGGATACGGAACACGAGCATGATCTATAAGCGGTGAAGGCCTAACATCTCTAGGTTTCTTTTCCTCACTTCCTCTAACTATGGGCTCAGTGGTTGGTGCGGTACTTGCTGGGCCTAGCCTAGGTTGCACCCTCCTAGGAGTCTCCATCACTATCTCCTCATCAACTAACTCATCTCTCTCCTCTACCTCAATCTCTCTCTCCAGACCTAAAAGCCTACCACTACGAGTAGAAATAGAATTTAACTGAGCTGCCGGATTTTGCTGAATGGAACCCGAAAACTGACATGGGGGTCTTTCATCCAATCTTCAAACAGTATCGCTAATGGACCTTTGCATGTCAAGTAGAGCCGATTGTTGATTCTTAAAAAGTAGGTCATGATCGGCAAGAGTCTTTTGAGTAACCTGATCTCTAGTAACGATTTGCTGCATCATCTCGTCCAACTTCTTACTCAGATCTGGCCCATTATTCGAACTTTGACTACTTTGATCCCCGCTAAACGACTGATCCTGTCCCCGGTTAGGATTTAAATTTGATTGGAAACTAGGGGGTGCACCGGAGGAACGCCAATTAGAGTTACAATTATTACTTTTGTAATTGTTCCAATTCGAATTATTATTTCCATTAAACGCATTAGGAACCCTATTTTGTCCTCCTATGAAATCTACCTGCTCCTGACACATCAACGGACAATCTAAAGTCCCATGCCCCCTGTTGATACACGTTTTGTACGTCTCGGTCTTTATTAGTTTATTATTATATTATGTTTTAATGTAAAGGGCATTTTGGTAATTGTATGTTATTGCCAATTCGCTCTATTGTAAGTTACATTCGTTACCCCGTAACGAATGTAACACATTCGTATTAATTGTAAGCTTATTCGTTAACCTTGCTTAACGAATGAGGGCTATTCACTTAGTTTAATGTATTAACGAATGAGCATGTTCATTCGTTAGGTTAATGTAACGAATGACACATTCGTTAAGTTATATCTTAACGGATGTGGTCATCACTATATATACCCCTGTAAGGTATGTTAATGTAACAATTCTGATTATTCCTTCTCCTACCTCGTTACTCTGCTCGAATTCACTCTCAACACACACACTACACATAGTTAACGTAATCAAGCATAACCGTATACCTAATCGACGAATAACTCAATGTCATCATAAGATCTAGATCCCTACCAGCTCAATCAAGTGGTATCGGAGCCTGTGATCTGATCTTCGATGTTATTCGTTGTTTAAGTGTATAAAATCGTCAAGTATTATATCTATTTCATCATGAATTGATCTGATTCATTGATTCAGTAAAACAGAGGTTCTGGTTAATTGTAATTGAAACTGTTATCAGAGTAATTGAGTTTTCATGAGGTAATTGAGAATGGTTGTGGAGGTTTGAGTTCGGATCATTGTGGAATTAGATTGGTAATTGATTAGAATTTGAATTGGATTATGGTAAGGATTTGTAAATTGAGTGGATTAAGTATGTTTGGATTTGCGGACTGGTTGTAGTAAGTTCAGATTTGTATTACCAATGGTTTGAGATAAGTTTTGTAAGCATTCGGACAAGTTTGGACTGGTTTCTGGATCGTTTGAAAGTTTGAAGATATGAGTTCTGATTCATTATCCGATGAATACTGTTTCGTTAAGCTATAACTGATCATTCACTATATTTCATTCATTATAACTCATTTGTTTAAACAGTCATCATTCGCTACAACACATTCGTTTTAACCCATTCGCTAAACATTCATTCGCAACATCTCATTCGTTACATCTAAACATCACATTCCTTTGAATTTACATTCGTTACAAGACTCAATTCACATTCGCTACAAGACTCATTCGTTATCACTCACATTCGCTTGTATTGGTAACGAATATCAGTCCATTCGTTAATCATTCATTACTGTTCTGATTCATTTGA
Organism: Bidens hawaiensis; assembly: GCF_021521415.1. Classification (NCBI taxonomy): domain Eukaryota; kingdom Viridiplantae; phylum Streptophyta; class Magnoliopsida; order Asterales; family Asteraceae; genus Bidens; species Bidens hawaiensis. Next base: position 2,197,280 of record NW_027491168.1, read on the forward strand.
ACAGTAAATCATAAGTTTTAAAATTTGACAAATTTGGTCCCTGAGTTTCAAAACTTGTTATCACATGGCTTCTCAGAATGCTTCGTTCTGTGCATTAGCATCCCAGAATGCTTTAATGCAACAAATGCTGACGATGGACAACGAGATTAGTAGTCACAACAAGTGTCCTAAACTTCTGAATCTTTCAGATTTGGCTTGATGGGAACCGAGGTTTCGTGCTCACTTGGGGTCAGTTCATCCAAGTAGTGTATGGTATCTCGATGTTGTTTATGCAGCACCTCTTGTAGGTAGTGACAATCTTGGTTGGACTCCAAAGGAATTTAAGCATTATGAAGCACAGGAACTGAAAGATTTTGAAAGTGAGACAAAGGCGTATTCGACTCTCACAATGGCTTTGCCCGAACAAATCTTTCACCAATATTGCACTATAAGGATTTGTGCATCTCTATTTGATACTCTGAAAAGAAGAAGCTTGGATAATGTGCTTAAGAGTAAGAAGACTCTTGTAAAGTTTTAGTTTAGAAATTTTATCTTGATGAAGAATAAAACTGTGGAAGAGATGATTAATCGTTTTAGTCATCTAGTTGTTGAAATGTCAAGTGTGAATCTTGAGCCAACCGAAACTGACAAAATTGATACTCTGAAGAACGCATTGACCTCATCATATTCTACTTTCCTTTTGTGTTGAAAGAGAATGGTTTCTTTCGTAACACAGAGCTCACTGCAGTGCAATTCAATAACAAGATAGAAGAAAGAGAATTTGAGTTGAAGTGCCAAAATTTTTGAAGGACAATCAAAATCAGAATCCTTCACTTTATGGTGGAGCAATGCCAGCAAACAATTCTTCAAGTTCAAGTTCTGTCTCAATCACTGCTTTCTGCACTCAAGCTCAAGATGAGACATCTAATGTAAACAGCTCACCTAATGTATGCTTTATGGCAACGGCAAAGTTTGAGTCAACTGCCAATGCTTCAAGTTCGTTGCCAAAAGTGAATCTTCAAGAAGCTGAACAACAATTTGCATTTGTATGTGCATTCATGACTTCATATGAACAACTGGTTGGTAGCAAAATTGCAACAAGTGAGTTGACTGATGAAGACTATGATCAGATTGATCCCGATGACCTTGAGCTAATGGATCTCAAATGGAATATGGCAATGATTGTCAGAAAGGTTAAGAGTTTTATGCAAAGAACGGGAAAAGAACTGCCTACACTTAACAAGCGAGTTGGTTTTAATAAACTGAAGGTCAAGTGTTATAATTGTGGGGACTTTGGCCATTTTGCCAAAGAATGTGATAAACCAAGAAATGAGTATTCAGGTCCACGCAATTCGGATAGAACTTCAGGAAAGAATTCATCGGGAAGTGATCAAAGTAAGAAGAATTCATCAGAAAGTGACAAATCTAAAGTGTCCAACACTCAAGCTCTTGTCACAAATGAAGGGGTTGATTGGTCTCAAAGGTTATAGGGAAATCAGGCCAACCTTGCTGTCTTTGAACCAGTTGAGAAGTTTGAAGATGCAAGCAGTGATAATGTATCTGAAGAAAGTGACTCCTCTGACTATGAAATTGATTCTGATCAGAGTTCGTCTGTGCAAATCGAACCTGATAAGTCAATTCCTGATCAAGTTGAATCTTATGTTTGTATGGCTAAGATCGAAGAGGTATGTCCTACATCTCAAGTTAATGTATCTGAACCTTCAGCTGTTGTGATTGAATATACTGAATGTGCTGAACTCAAAACTAAACTTGAATCAACTTTAAATCAGAACACTACTTTCACAAAAGATCACTTTATGATCAATGAATGTTATCGACATAAATCCAAATTACTGGAACAATCTACATTAAAAATTCAAAATCTGTCTGAAAGCAATCATCATCTCAAAGCTGAAGTTCAATGTAAGATAATTGTGGTTGAACAACATTTCAAGGAGATTCTCTGAATCCGAACCTGCATTTCTAATCTGGAAAATGAAGTTTAGAACTGAAAAACAAACTTGGAAGATTTCGAGATTCCTCGTTTCTTTTAAATGAGATCATTGAGGTAAATCATTCTCACAAGAAAAATGGGAAAGCAGGTTTAGGGTACGTCGAGATTCCTCCTCCTTTTAAAGGAGATTACCATAGCATTCCTGATGTGAAACAATGTCCAGAAATGCTTACAGTTGAATCTGAAATAGTTGATTAAAACAAACCAACTCTAGAACCGATTCACATCAAAAGTAAATCAGTGTTTACCAAAAGTGAATTGGACGGTTCTATTGAGGAGTTGTCTGAAGCAGATGAGATTGTCAAAAACAAGAACATCCCTGCTGACAATCACATCTTATGTGAACCTGAAGAGTTTAAACAAGCAGTATATGGTTCAAAACCTTTGGGTGAATTTTCAAAAACTTCTAAGGTATCAACCAATGTACCTAAATCAGACAAACCCTCTGTGTCTGATGAGGAATTGATGCAGTTCATCAATCCTCAACCTAAATCTTCAAGTGGGAAGATATTTAAGTTAAAAGGATTGTCAAAAGTGTCTTCAGATAAAGAAGTTCCTTCGAATCTTCTAAATCCTGAATTGATTGACAGTGTCTTTCAAGATGACACATCAAAGGTTACTGAGCTTGGACAAAGGTTTATCAAATCAAAATTTGAGAATGTTCAAGAAAAAGCAAATGATAAAAAGTTTAAACCTATAAAATTTGTAATATCATCTGGGATGGAGAATTCATTTAATTCTACCAACCTGGAATTTTATCAAAAGAAAAGGGGATTTAAACCTGCTGGTACAAAGAAAGTAATTTTTGAAAAGTCTAAGATAGATGTTCCTCAATCTGTGCATGAAAGTAAACCAAATGTCTCAACACATAAGACCTTAGACACACGTTTATGCTTTAAATGTGGTGAACCGGGTCATGTTTCAAAGAAATGTTAATTTATCTTTATCTCCAGTCACTTAAAGAAGAAAGCTAAGAAACCGGTCACCTATTCTCAAGTCCCGAATGCAAGTGTTAATTTATCTTTATCTCTTAAAGTATCAAAGGAAGAGCCCAAGACTGAGGCTTGGGCTGCCTTTTCGAACTAATCTCTTTACCTTGTTGTGCAGAGTTCATCTAGATCCAGGTCAAGTCATAAGTGGATATTGGATAGTGGATGTTCTCGGCATATCACTGGCAACCTGGATCTTCTTAATAACGTCAAAGATATTCAAGGAGGTTATGTAGTGTTTGCTGGTAACAACGGTGGGATGATTACTAAGGAATGAGAAGTTTCAAACGGGAAAGTGACGTTTGAAAAGGTTAATTATTGTGAAAAGGTGGATCATAATCTGTTGAGCGTTTCGCAGATATGTGATAAGAAGTTTACCACTATTTTCACAGATACGGAATGTGTTTTCCTTTAACCGAGATATACGATTCCTGAAGACATGGTTGTCATGCGATCACCTCGATCAAATGATATTTATGTTCTAGACATGAGTGGTAATGTAAATGTTTCACCCTCGGCTACATGTTTCGTGTTAAAAGCAACAGAAAAGGACTCTATCCTTTGGCATCGACGCATGGGACACATTCACATACGGAAGATGAACTTTCTCATTTCAAATGAGTTGGTGGATGGTGTATCCCTTAAGAACTTCAAGATTAATGATCATTGCGTTGCATGCAAGAAGGGGAAACAAAAGAAGAAGTCACATCCGAGCAAGTCAATTAACTCGATTGTTACACCACTAGAACGACTTGATATGGATCTCTTTTCGGTCCAGTGAATCGAGCTAGTATCGCTAGTGATCTATACTGCTTGTTGGTTACTGATGACTTCTCCAGATACTCATGGGTGTTATTTATGAGATCGAAAGATCAGACGACTATCTTAATTCAGAATCTTATCACGAAGATCGAATCACTTCACAAACTGAAAGTGAGATGAATTCGTAGTGATAATGGAACTGAATTTAAGAATAATGTATTGGATTTTTTCTGCATTAAAAAAGGAATTCATCAGGAATTCAGTGCGCCTTATGTTCCTCAACAAAATGGTGTGTCTGAAAGAAAGAATCGTACGTTGATTTAAGCTACCAGAACGATGCTTGCTGATTCTAAGCTACCTGTTCAATTCTGGAACGAAGCTGTGAATACGACGTGCTATACACTGAATCGAGTACTAACTGTCAAAAGGTTTAAAAAGACAAGTTACGAGCTTCTGAACAATCGTAAGCCGAACTTAAAGTATTTGGAACCGTTCGGGTATCCGTGTACTGTATTGAAGAGAGATGCTGGAAAGTTTGATGAAAAAGCTTTTGAGGGTTATTTTTGGGATACAATTCTCCTAAGAAACGGATCTTCAATATCTCTTCTGGTTGTGTGGAATAATGGTATCACGTTGATTGCCAAAGTTATACTACTCCTCCAACTGGTACGGGTCCTGATTGGATGTTTGACTACGACGGGTTATTTAATTCATTTACGTCAGTGGTTAAAGAAGTACCTGAAGATTTCATTAGATCTTATTTGGAAGAACAATGTCTTCCTATTCCAAGGTCTTCTTCAGTTGATGTAGATGACTCTCCTAATGTATCAGAAACGTCAAATGAGGTTTCTGAATCTTCCGATGATGCTGATTTTGTTGATTCATCGTCTGTTCCATTAGATGAAGCTCCAGAAACAATCGAGCCGATTCTAATTGTTGATGATTCACCAACTGTCTCTTTAGAAACAGTGGAGGAAAATATCACCAATCTGGGTGATAAAGTATCTGTACCTGCTAATCCTTCCTTAAGGATTCATTCTAATCATCCGCAGGAACAGATAATTGGTGATGTGAACGACGGGGTTCGTACAAGACACCAATTAGCTAATGTATGTGATGATCAAGTTGAGTGTGACTTATCTCCTACTGAGGATTCGATAGTTTGTGCTTATGCAGATTTGCACTCTTCGGGTACCCTTAGTATTACACAATACACCTGCTTTCTATCACAGATTGAACCAACAAGTGTCACGATGGCACTCAAGGAACCATCTTGGGTTGAAGTGATGCAGGAGTAGCTGCAACAGTTTATTCGATTGGGTGTATGGGACTTAATTGATAAACTCGACCGTGTGAAAAAGGCTATTCCGACAAAATGGGTTTTTAAGTGTAAAAAGGACGACCGCGGGGTAATCGTGAGAAATAAGGCACGATTGGTTGTTCTTGGTTACAATCAACAAGAAGCATTGATTACACTGAAGTATATGCTCCTGTGGCACGACTGGAGGCTATACGTATTTTTCTTGCCTATGCAGCCTATAAAAATTTTAAGATTTATCAGATGGATGTGAAATCGGCATTCTTAAACGGAGCTATTCATGAGGAAGTATACGTGAAGCAGCCTCCCGGTTTCGAGGATCCAGACTTTCCAAAGCATGTTTATCGATTAAACAAGGCTCTTTATGGTTTACATCAGGTCTCGAGAGCCTGGTACAGCACGTTGGCTGACCATTTGATAGAAAGTGGATTCACGAGGGGAACTATGTATTGTACTTTGTTTTATAAGAATGTGGGTGATGATCTGCTCCTCGTCCAAATCTATGTGGACGACATCATTTTCGGTTCGACGAACGACATCTTGTGCAAAGATTTCAAGAAGACGATGCAAACCAAATTTGAGATGAGTTCGATGGGAGAGATGAACTTTTTCTTAGGATTGCAAGTTCACCAGTCTGATTCTGGGATCTTTATCCATCAAACCAAATACGTGAATGATGCCTCGATCTGATTCAAGATATCCGACGGCAAAATTCCTTCGACACCTCTTCCGGTGGGTCACAATTTATCACCGGATGAATTGGAGGATACCGTAGATGTAACCCTGTATCGAGCGATGATCGGATCTCTTATGTATTTGACTGCATCTCGACCTGATATCATGTTTGCTGTTTGTTTGTGTGCCAGGTACTAATCGAGTCTCCGAGTGACTCATCTGGTGGCAGTAAAGCGTATCTTACATTATCTAAGGGGAAATCCCGACATCGGATTGTGGTACCCCAAGGACGATAAGTTTGATCTCACCGCTTTTACTGATTCGGACTATGGAGGATGCAAGATCAATTTCAAGTCTACAACAGCGGGTTGTCAGTTCTTAGGAAACTGGCTTGTTTCCTGGCAGTGTAAGAAGCAGACGACGGTCTCAACTTCAACAGCCAAAGCGGAGTATGTGGCGGCCTCGAGTTGCTGTTCACAGGTTCTCTGGATCCAGCAACATTTGCGGGATTACGGTTTGAAGTTTCTTACTACTCCTATTTTTATTGACAATTCGGCCGCTATATCTATCACCAAAAATCCGGTTCACCATTCGAAAACCAAACACACTGAAATCCGTTATCACTTTATACGTGATTGCTTTGAAAAGAAATTAATTTCAATTGATAAAATTCACACGGATTTTCAAAAGGCTGACCCCTTTATACCAAAGCGTTTGACAAAACACGTTTTCAATATTTACTGGGTATAAATGGTTTAAAAACTTTAACAGATATTCAAAAGCTTGGTTTAATCATTTTTTTCTGTTTGTTTTAGTCAATTTTTGTTATTTTTAGGAGGAAAAATATATAAAATCCAGAAATATTATGTTTTCAGTTTGTACAGAGAAAATCAAAAACTCCAAAAACATTCAAATATTGTAAAACTTAAAAACATTGAAAAAATGCTCCTCAAAATGAGTTTAGAAGCAAAAAGGGAAAATGATAGTACATTGATCATTTGCTCCTAAGTCCAGTAAAAAGTAAGTAATAAAAGACTGTGTGCTTAATTGCATTAATGTATTGGTAGGTCTTTTAACAAACAAGTATGGACTAGTAAGTGATATAAACATAAATTGCTAAATACTCTGGGAGATTAGTTCTATAAAAGGTCTTGATAATAATGGCAGGAATGTAATAATCTAGTCATACGCAAGCATTCTAATCAATTTGAAAACAATTTTAACAAAAGTGTCTAGTTGGTGGTTAACGCTTCAACGATGTATGGTCTTGTGACCTTAAATCCTGTATTGATGGGATGCTTTAAGGTTCCAGATGTCATTGGATCTTCATGCGGTTTTACATATGGTATTCAATTCGTTGAATATTAAAAATGCTTGAAAAAGCGAACCCGCAGTGTAACTGCTTAAGTCTCTAAACTTGATCGCAAAAGGTACTTCGTGTACAAAATGAATTACATACTTGATCAAACCACGCTGTGAGTCATACATTGTCCCCTTGCTCGCGTCTTATTACCATTAAGAAACGAACCACAAGGGACACAATGTCCGTAAACCAACAGATGAAATCATGCATACTCATCCATGGGAACGGACCTTAGGGTATTGCTTGATAATGGGGGTATATCTTGTAGTGGAGATTACGGACTATGATTGCTTAAATATAATCATTTCATCAAATTGGTTCTAAGGTTTAAGTCAAGTTGGGGTGATTTGGAGAAAATCAAACTATGTTTGAATCAAGATTTGAACTAATTCTTTCCGATATTTGTGCGTAATTGAACCAATTAATATTATCACTGAAAGTTCTGAAAAAATTGTCAGAAGATTTAAGTGGACAACAATACCAATAATCGACTTAACACCTGTCATAATAAAAGCTGAGAATAAAACTGTGACGGACGGAAATTTTGGTCAATATGATTCCCTGCTATACTCACAAAAAGATTTACTACTTTGATAGTTTAATTGTTTACTATTTTTCGATTCTGCTTTGTTTTCGATTTACCAAGCTGGCAAATAATTCAAAACAAAAAGAAAACGTTTGATACCCCAAAAGTTTAAGTTAATCGTGCTTAATGTAATTCACAACTGGTATCAGTTGAGTTTTAATGTAAAAATCCGCTTAATTTAAATATTACCGATCCTTGGTTAATCGGGTATTTTAATGTATGCAATTAAAACCCTAATTGGTTTGATTGATTATTTAATTCTTTAAAAACCCTAATTGGTTTTTAATAATATTTAATTCCTTAATGAGATCTTTATCTCATTCGTTAAGGAGGTTTGGTGATGGATTTAACGAATGTAAAGCCATTCGTTATTTAAACATAACGAATAAGTTTCTTATTCGTTATATTGACATTTGCTTCCATTGTGCATAACGAATGGAAGACATTCGCTAAAACATTTAACGAATGAAATGATTTTAATGTATCATTCGGTAAGATTTTAACGAATGACTCCTATATTTGTTAGAAAGTTAACGAATAAGAGGAGTTAATGTAATATTCGTTAAAACTTAATTAATGGACAACTTATTCGTCTAAAAGGATGACGAATCAAGTTCTTAACTTAACGAATGAGGCCATTCGTTAGTTCAAAATTGAATGAATGACCTCGGAATGTGTGAAATAATTGGGGTTTATAATCCCAATGTCAGACGAATGACTCTTCATTCGCCTATTTACAATTTCATCGCTTTCCTAGCCAACCTCTTGCAAATTTTTCTCAGAAATTTTAGCCTGCATATTTGATCGTTGATATCATTGTATTCTACAGGTAATGACGAGATCATGAGATACAAGATTTGTGAGATTTCATGTGGTTTTACTGGGTTAATTGATTGGTTTAATAACCGATGATAAAAAACTGGTAAGTGTATTAACCAAGTTTCCGATTAGTGTATTAATTGTAACACATTCGTATTAATTGTAAGCTCATTTGTTAACCTTGCTTAACGAATGAGATAACGAATGAGGGCTATTCGCTTAGTTTAATGTATAAACGAATGAGCATGTTCATTCATTAGGTTAATGTAACGAATGACACATTCGTTAAGTTATATCTTAACGGATGTGGTCATCACTATATATACCCCTGTAAGGTATGTTAATGTAACAATTTTGATTATTCCTTCTCCTACCTCGTTACTTTGCCCGAATTCACTCTCAACACACACACTACACACAGTTAACGTAATCAAGCATAACTGTATACCTAATCGACGAATAACTCGATGTCATCAAAAGATCTAGATCCCTACCGGCTCAATCACCCCCCTCTACACAACTCACACTTAACTATGTTAGCCTTAAGTACTTTAATCTCACGCGCTATACTCTCTAAGGCAGTCGCCACATTAGTATCCAGATTAACCTGGTGCACATCTCGGACGGATGAGGGTGTACTAGTGACAGGATTTGAATTCCCGTTACGTTGCTTTTTATCTAACTCGGAGCCGTTGTCGGGGACTCTTGGCGATTGCGTTATTAGCTTTGATTAGATTTGTCTGCTACATACGTGCTACTTGTTTTGTTTTGTCTTTGAGTCGTAGGAGTCTAATTCATTTTAGTTTAATTTTAAGTCTACTTTGTTTTATGTATTCTTAGTTTTATTTTTAGTATTTACATAGAGTCTACTCAGTTGATCTTGTGTGATTTTCAGGTTTATGCCACATCTTCGTTCGCAAGGACCACCTCCGTTAAAGTCATAAGCCAGTTCATCATCACTAATCACCATAGATTCTCCACCGAAGTCATCACCACACAGTTCATCGCCGTCGAGTCCCAAAACCATTCCCGATATTCAAATGGCTGACAACCGAACCGTTTACCAACAAGCCTTCGAGGGTTTCACCAGAGACCACTCACCCATCATCACCCCCGTAATCGATAACCCTAATTCCTGGCATATTCCCTCGTATGTCATAGCCAATCTCACCCAGAGTAATCTATTCCATGGCCTGACGATGAAGACGCACCAGCGCACATCAACCGTCTCACCTGTTTGCTCAGAACGTTCAATTTGCAAGGTTCTAATGAAGATTTCATTTGTTCCCGTTTTCAGTTACAGGTAGTGCTGCCACTTGGCTCGATTCACAACCTGCTGGAGCATTCAATACTTGGGAGGCGTTGCGTACCGCTTTCTTGAAGAAATACTTCCCGCCTGCCAAAGCATCTCGTCTCTGTGATCAGGTTCATTCTTTCCGTATGGAGCCGGACGAGCCGTACTATCAAGCTTGGGAGCGTTTTCAGAGTTTGCTGGCCCGTTGTTCACAGCATGGTCTTACTCCATGGGCCCTTGTTGAGAAGTTTTACAATGGGCTGACATATGAGACTCAGGCTCGATTCCACACTGCCGCTGGAGGTAACTTAATGGATAAGAAAAATGTAGTTGAGTGTAATGAAATGTTTGAAATTTTTGCCCAGTCCGAGTTTGCTAAAATGCCACATAACGGGAATTCAAATCCTGTCACTAGTGCACCCTCATCCGTCCGAGGTGTGCACCAGGTTAATCTGGATACTAGTGTGGCGACTGCCTTAGAGAGTCTAGCCCGTGAGATTAAGGTACTTAAGGCTAAGGTAGATAAGTGTGAGTTGTGTAGAGGGGGGCATGGGACTTTGGAATGTCCGTTGATGAGTCAGGAGCAGGTAGAGTTCATAGGAGGGAAAAATAGGGTTCCTAATAATAATTCGAATTGTAACAATTATAAAAGTAATAATTATAACTCTAATTGACGTTCCTCCGGTGCACCCCATAGTTTCCAATCAAATTCAAATCTCAACCAGGGGCAGGATCAGTCGTTTAGTGGGGATCAAAGTAGTCAAGGTGGGAGTAATAGGCAGGATTTGAGTAGTGGTATTGGTAGGTTAGAGGATATGATGAGGCAAATATTAGTTAGAGATAAGGAAACTCAGAAAAAATTTGTCGATCATGATCTACTATTAAGGAATCACCAGTCCGCACTCTTAGATCTTCAGAGAATCGTAGGTGATATAGCCCGACGTTTAGATGAGAGACCCCTAGGTCAGTTTTTGGATTCCACCCAGCAAAATCCGGCAGCTCAGTTAAATGCCATTTCTACTCGTAATGGTAGGGTTTTAGGTCCGGAGAGAGAGATTGAGGTAGAGGAGAGAGACGAGTTAGTTGATGAGGAGATAGTGATGGAGACTCCTGGGAGGGTGCAACCTAGGCTAGGCCCAGCAAGTACCGCACCAACCAGTGAGCCCTTAGTTAGAGGAAGTGAGGAGAAGAAACCGAGAGAGGTTAGGAAATCACCACTTATAGATCATGCTCGTGTCCCGTATCCAGCCCGTGTTAAGAATCAGAAATTTACTAGAGAGTACCGGAACTTCTTAGAGATGTTTAGGCAACTTAGAATTAACCTTCCGTTTATCGAGGCGCTCCAGCATATGCCGAAATATGCCAAGTTTTTGAAAGATCTTCTTAAACGAAAGGAAAGTCTGGAGGAGATTTCGACCATTCCACTGAACGGAGAGTGTTCAGCAGTATTTCTCAATAAGGTACCTGAAAAATTACTCGATCCCGGTGTTTTCACTATTCCATGTTAGTTCGGTAGGGATACCTCGTGCAAAGCATTAGCACACTTAGGAGCTAGCATAAACTTAATGCCATATTCGTTGTTTGAGAAGCTAGGCCTAGGAGAACTTACACCCACTCGTATGTCATTGTCTTTAGCTGACCGTTCGGTGTAGTACCCTAGGGGAATCATAAAAACCTTGCTCATGAAAGTTGATAATTTGGTTTTCCCAGTAGATTTTGTGGTTTTAGATATGGAGGCCGATGAGAGAGTTCCTATTATTTTAGGTCATCCATTCTTGTGTACTGCTAGCGCACTCATTGATGTTTTTGAAGGTAAGGTTACTCTTAGAGCTGGCGACGATAGTGTCACTTATGTTACTAAATCTATGAGACACCCGAGTGGTCAAGACGGTCTCATTGATCCATGTCATCCCGTTTATGCGATTAAGTCTTTTATTCCGGGCATGGATCCACGTCCTGAGCACCCCCGTTCCGTCAGAGTTTGTTTGGAGGAGGAGAGAGAAGTCGCGAGTTCTCGAGAGTCGATGGAATTTGATAGAGAGAGAGGCGGTGGAAAGCGAAAGTTTGTGGAGTTTGGAAAGATTGAGGATGAATGGTCGTATCGTGATGCAGTTTCTTAGAGGACCATGGAGTTTTACCGAGGTGGAGGAAGCTCTACTTGGACAGCCGAGTAGTTTACACAGTAGAGTGTCTTGAGTGAAAACTCAAGTGTAGAGTTTGTATAGTTATCCCAATTTTTATTTTTGAGTATTGTCGAGTCACTAACATAGATTTTTGTAGTTCTTCTTTGTTTTTGTTTTTAAGTTTTTGCAGGATTGAGAGAGCCAGAAAAATGACCCCCATGAAGTATAATGCAAAATTCAAGTGTGGGGATGGAGCAGCCGACCTGTATATTTTTTATTAGTTGCTGCTATTTTTTCATGTTATATATATTGGGTGCATTGTTTGGTCTGGTGACATGTTTTTAATGTTGAATATCTATCGAGCTGATAAGATATATTTTTAGATATTGTTTGTTGAAATTTTTGCCGATTCCATTTATGTGTGAGAGAAAGGGATGTTTGATTGCTGAGAATGTTTGGAGTTAGAGGGCAGTTTTGGAAGAAGACTTTGGCATCATATTTCATGCGCATATTTCCAGCTAAATCTTTTCCATTTATCTATCTTATGTTTAAACAAAATACAAAAACCTAAAACCTAAAAAGAAAAACAAATAAAAATAAGTGTGGGGATATAACATTTGAGTCATAGTTAAATTTTATTTAAAAAAATGAAAAGAGTTTTGAAAAATGTCCCTTGATTTTGTTTCTTTTTGCACATAAATGGGAGATGAGGATACTTATCGGGAATCGGTTTTTCAAACTACTAATAATATGAGATAATATTAAAGAAGGTGTACTTAACTTGGGATGTATCGGTATGCCCAACTAGTCTTGAAAGGTTTCCCACTGCATATTCTTAATAAACCTAATTAATCTTAGATTTTGTGGGTTCTCATCCTGGGGGGGATAGTGAAGCTGAAATTCGATAAGGCATAGAGAGTATTACCATAAGCAGATTACCCTAAGGTGGTGATAATTGAATGCACATTAAAATTAGCACGCCACTTCGTTTTATGAAAACAAATAACGAGTGGTGGTGCCCCGCAAATGTCCAATTTTATACGAGCTTTAGTCTTTAGTTATATATTTTTAGGTAAAAGATGCCTAAGTGCACAATAAAAACAATAAAGAAAAAAAATAAATAAATAAGTATTCCAAACGTTGATCTGAAAAGAAAAAGTGAGAAAAGTTATGTAATGAAAAATGCCAAAGAAGCATTCTCAAAAATAGAAAAAGAGGCCAAAGTGCACATACTAGACGAGACTGAGAGTTTACGTGTTACCAAAGGGATGGCGACTCTGAGGATACACTATTGGGACTCAAAGTTTTTAGTCGATAAATATTTTCTTAGGGCATATATAGGACAAAGTCCAATAATATTTAGGACATGCTCGTACGACCTCACTTGACCTATCATCCATAATTCCATCTAAATTCATTTTCTTCTTACCATTTAGGGGTTGTTATCTTATGGTGATATGTTGAACCAGTTTGCTCCAACTTGATTATTTTTTTAATTGTCTTTACTATGCTTGAGATGGGGTAGGTGGATCTTAACTCCGAAGGTGTGAGACCCATAGGTTTTTGATATCACATAAACTTAAATGCTTAATATGCGTGGGGCTTGATAGGCTGGTGGCTGGGTTTAAGTGGACAACAATATCGGCAATTGCGGTTTTTACGCTGTTCTAAAATTTTAAGATAACCTATATGTTTTTAAGACTGTATTTCTCCGATGCTGATCCCATTGCAATTAAACTTTTCAGGGACGAAAAAAGATAAGTGTGGGGATATTTGATATAAGGCTAAATATATATAAATCCCTTGTTTATTTTATACAATATTTTATTAGTTTTGTTCGGTTCTATATAAGATTTGTATATTACTAACGTATTTGTATATTTTAGGTTTCGGGTTTCAATCATGTTGAAAAGAGGGCGAAAAACAAGCTAAAACAAGCAAAATGGGAAAAGGACCGTCGCGCGGCACTTTGGGCTCGGTTTTCTAGAGTCTTCTACAAATATTAAGTCTATAGGCTCAGATTTCTAGAATCTTCTACAAATTTTAAGTCTATGGGCTTAAATTTCTAGAATTTTCTACTAATTTAAGTTTATGGCCTTGAAAGTCTATATAAACACCTATAAACTTAACCCTAATCATAACCTGAATACCCTAGCCGACTTGGACGAATTTGGGAGCTCAAGAGGAGATCTTTTGGAGGGTTTGAAGGCAAGGAATCAGCCGGCGAAGTGCTTATCATCCAAGAACGAAGACCACGGGTTTATCGCCTTTAATCTTCCGTTCTTATTTATTTTCGCCATGAATTCCTTTATTATTGTTTTGTTTTATTTTATGATGCTAGGCTAAACATTATAGACTGCCTAGCCTTATGATGAACCTATTTTGACGTTATGTTTTGATTTGGGATTTATTTATCGTTATGGTTTTATGATTTGTAAAAGGTTTAATTATATTAAATTGATGCGTATAGATATTTAGGATTGTCTGATTAGTTGTTATTATTCCATAGTTACCTTGATTATTGTTTATCATTATGATAGGTTGCTATTAGGTCATCTACTTTGTGTTTTTAACTATTTTATGATTGATTCGTGATTAGATCATAGGAACCAAAAACTTGATGTGCTAAAAGTAGTTTAATATTATTAACTAAAATTACGCTAATCTAGACACTAAGTAATACTCTAGACTCTCTAAGACTCGACTAAACTCTCAAATAATTCATTACACTCAACTACATTTTTCTTATCCATTAAATTACCTCCAGCAGCAGTGTCGAAACGAGCTTGAGTCTCATATGTTAGCCCATTGTAGAACTTCTCAACAAGGGCCCACAGAGTAAGACCATGCTATGAACAACGGGACAGTAAGTTCTGGAAACGCTCCCAAGCTTGATAGTATGGCTCATCCAGCTCCATGTGGAAAGAATGAATCTGATCTCGGAGACGAGATGCTTTGGCAGGCAGGAAGTATTTCTTCAAGAAAGCGGTACGCAGCGCCTCTCAAGTAGTGAATGCTCCAGCAGGTTGCGAATCGAGCCAAGTGGCGGCACGACCCATAAGTGAAAACGAGAACAAGTGAAGGAAAATCGCATCTTCATTGGCACCTTGCAAATTGAACGTTCTGAGCACACAGGTGAGACGGTTGATGTGCGCTGGTGCATCTTCATCGTCACGGCCATGGAATAGATTACTCTGGATTAGATTGGCTATGACGTACGAGGGAATATGCCAGGAATTACGGTTATCGATTACGGGGGTGATGATGGGCGAGTGGTTATCGGTGAAACCCTCAATGGCTTGTTGGTAAACGGTTCGGTTGTCGGCCATTTGAATATCAGGAATGGTTCTGGAACTCGACGGCGGTAAACTGTGTGATGTTGACTTCGGTGGAGAATCTATAGTGATTGGTGATGATGAACTAGCTTCAGACTTTAGCGAAGGTGGTCCTTGTGAACGAAGATGTGGCATAAACCTGAAAAACACACAAGACCAAATCAATAGACTCTATGTAAATACGAAAATAAAACTAAGAATAAATAAAACAAACTAGACTTAAAATTAAACTAAAATTAATTAAACTCCTACGACTCAAACACAAAACAAAACAAAACAAGTAGCAAGTAAATCTAATCAAAGCTAATAACGCAATAGCCAAGAGTCCCCGGCAACGGCGCCAAAAACTTGATATGCTAAAAGTAGTTATATAAAAACACGCTAATCTAGACACTTAAGTAATAAATTCTAGACTCTTAAACTTACCTAAACTACTACCGGCAAGTGAACCAATCGACTCTAGTACAGCTAAGTAAGTCCGGATATCGAACCCACGAGACTCTTTTAATTACATAAACTAGCTAAATTAGACTCAACTACAGACACGGCTATTTATTTATTATTTGTTTAAGAGGGGTTTTACTAATAAAATAATTTTAAACTAATTAAGAAAACTAAAGACGACTAAACTTAGAACTTGGACTTAATTCAGATGATGATGAGATAAAATCCCCTAAATTTTAGTTGTTAATTAATCGGGAAAATATTTAGTTATGGACTGCGATCGTAAAATAGACACCTAAGAGAAAACCCGAATGTAAGGCCCCGTTCCCGGTAACCCTACTTTGGTGTTGGATTTACTCATAAACATAGTTCTAAAATTAGAGTTAATTTAAACTTTCACGGAATAATTTAAAACTTCAAACATCACATTACAAACATTCATTTTCGTCTTAACATACAAGTTGTCTTTTCATAACATAACATAAAATAATCATGACACTTCTTCATAGATGTCAGTTTCTTTAGCTCGTGCCATGTGTCCTTCCTCAAGCCAGCTAGCTCAACCTATCTGCCTGCGTGCATACTAAAAGT
This sequence comes from Bidens hawaiensis, assembly GCF_021521415.1. Classification (NCBI taxonomy): domain Eukaryota; kingdom Viridiplantae; phylum Streptophyta; class Magnoliopsida; order Asterales; family Asteraceae; genus Bidens; species Bidens hawaiensis. The sequence goes on from NW_027491168.1 coordinate 2,213,572, forward strand.
CAGCTACGCTGAGTGAGTTCTAGTTAATCAATTTAACATACAATACATTCCTATCCTTACTCATACGCGTCCGAAGATATATATTCATACCTTACTTTGCTATTACTTCTTTCACACATACTTTATATATACATGCATACGTACTTACATACTTTCTTTCATAAAACCCTATGGTATACCATAAGCTATTCTATCTTAAACATCTCAGATATTATAAGGGTCTGGTCCCTAACATCTCTGATATTATAAGGGTCTGGTCCCTAACATCTCAGATATTATGAGGGTCTGGTCCCTATCATCTCAGATATTATAAGGGTCTGGTCCCTATCATCTCAGATATTATGAGGGTCTGGTCCCTATCATCTCAGATATTATGAGGGTCTGGTCCCTATCATCTCAGATATTATGAGGGTCTGGTCCCTATCATAAACGCATGCTTTATTTGTCTTATGCATATTATATTTACATACACATTCATTCACATAACGATCCTATAGCAATAACTTTCAATGCACGATCATACACGTATCATATACCTATCATTTAAGATAAGCCTTTTAACAGCCACTTAGAAGTATGCACACAGCCCCGAAAACATAACAAGGAAATGGGGCTAGAACTCACCTGGAGTCGGTTTCTCTCGCCGTTAATGGTAATGCCCTTCCTTAGTTGAGCACGGCTAACTGTACAATACATTACGCGTGTCAATTATCCATTACTACTACTTCCTACATCTAAGTTAATGAAACTATCATCTAACTGGGGTCCGGGGGCAGCTCCCCTGGTAGCGGGGTCTAGGGGCGGCAGCCCCTAGCAGGGTCCAAGGGGCAGAGCCCCTGGCTGGGGTTGAGCTTAAACAAAAACGCATCAAATTAATCGGGTCACAGCCTAAACAATTTCGCATGGGAGGTTTCGTTTCGCTTCGCATGGGAGCGTTTCGCTTCGCACGGGAGCGCTTCGCTTCTCATGGGAGCGCTCCCATGGGAGCGCTCCCATGGGAGCATTTCACTTCGCAAGGCTGAGCGAAGCGAAATGCCTGTTTCGCTTCTCAAGGCTAAGCGAAGCGAAATGCCTTCCTTTCTTCGTTTTTACCATTTTACTTCGTGGCTTTTCCTAAGGACCTGATTTTTACTCTTTCTCAACTTTCGACCCATTCTGACCCCATGCACCTAATCCTGAACCCATCTCTCAAAGTCCAAACACCACCTTTTTATCACAAAGTGTACCCGAGAGGTTATAACTTACCAAGTTTATATTTTTCTTACATTTCACAACCCGATCTATCATTATATCTGTTTGCATGCCGATTCTAACCATAAAACTTAACCATTTAAACCGAAACCTACCTTTTGCTTTGGGTTCGAGTTCAGATCGGGACAACACGCAGGATCTTCCAAACGTTTCTTGTTGCTCGATGACGTTGAACACAAGATTCACCTTTCTTTTGCTCGGATTTGGATCCGGGTGTTGAGACAAGAAGTGTGTGTGTGTTTAGTGTGTGGGGAGGGAGACAAAATGGTGAAATGGTGAGTGGGTTGGGTTTATATAGTGAGGTATGGGTCCCACCACCCACTCTACATTCCCATTTCAATCCTTATCCAAACATTTAACACACGACTAACTTAACGACACACAGTTAATAACAAAACTTTCCGTCATTTATTATTTAACAAAAAGTTGGATGTTACACCGAACAGGACCCTAACCCTTCTCAAGAGACACCTATGGGTTTCTAATAAGTTTTAACGCACACCAGTATTAAAAATCAAGTTTCCTTACGGTCACCTAATTATTTATGACTTGGTTCCTTTAAACGATATCCTATCTTACAGCGCGGAAATCAAAGGCAGTTTAATATATTTAATTGATTCAATAGACAATAATTAAATAATCAAACCTAGACGGACTCCTTACGAAGAACTAAATCTAGCAAGATCAAATAATAAATATCTATCAATAACCTAGCACTTTACAGATTTAGGTTAGCAGTACACTTAGGTTTATTTAATTAATAATTATTATTCCTATGATCTAATCGCGAATCAATCATAAAATAGTCAAAAACACAAAGTAGATGACCTAATAGCAACCTATCATAATGACAAACAATAATCAAGGCAACTATGGAATAACAACAATTAATCAAACAATCCTACATATCCATACGCATCAATTTAATATAATTAAACCTTTTACTAAATCATAAAACCATAACAATAAATAAATCTCAAATCAAAACACAACGTCAAAATAGGTTCATCATAAGGCTAGGCAGTCTATAATGTTTAGCCTAGCATCATAAAATAAAACAAACAATAATAAAGGAATTCATGGCGAAAATAAATAAGAACGGAAGATTAAAGGCGATAAAACCCGTGATCTTCGTTCTTGGATGATAAGCACTTCGCCGGCTGATTCCTTGCCTTCAAACCCTCCAAAAGATCTCCTCTTGAGCTCCCAAATTCGTCCAAGAAGGCTAGGGTATTCAGGTTATGTTTAGGGTTAAGTTTATAGGTGTTTATATAGATGATGTGCTTGAATTAGTTTAATATTATTAACTAAAATTACGCTAATCTAGACACTAAGTAATAAATTCTAGACTATTAAACTTAACTAAACTAATAACCGGCAAGTGAACCGATCGACTCTATTACAGTTAAGTAAGTCCGGATATCGAACCCACAAGACTCTTTTAATTACGTTAACTAGCTAAACTAGAATCACTACAAAACACGAATTATTATTTATATTTGTTTTGGAGGGTTTTTATTTAAAATACTAATTTAATACTATAATTAAAAACTAATTAAGAAAACAAGTGATTTAAACGAAAAAGAAATTTGTTATGAAAATAAGATGATGATGAGAAAACTACCTAGGCTAGACTCCATTAAATTTCAGTAATGAATTGACTCGGGAAAATATTTAGTTATGGACTGGGATCGTAAAATAGACACTTATAAGAAAACCCGAACAGGACCCCTGACCCTTCTCAAGAGAAACCTATGGATTTCTAACAAGTTTTAACGCACACCAGTATTAAAAATCAAGGTCGCTTACGGTCACCTAATTATTTATGACTTAGTTCCTTTATACGAAATCCTACCTTACAACGCGGAAATCAAAGGCAGTTTAATATATCAAAAATTGATTCAATAGACAAAGTTAATCAATCAAACATAGACTGACTCCTTACAAAGAAATAAATCTAGCAATCCTGATCAACAAAGACCTATCAATAACCTAGCACCTTACAGCTATTTAGGTTAGCAGCACACTTAGGTTTATTTAATTAATAATTGTTATTCCTATGATCTTAGTGCACATCAATCATAAAATAATCAAAAACACAAATTAATTGACCTAATAGCAATCTATCATAATGACAAACAATAATCAAGACAACTATGGAATAATAATAATTAATCAAACAATCCTAAATATCCATACGCATCAATTTAATATAAGTAAACCTTTTACTAAACCATAAAAACCATAACGATAAACAATCCCAAAGTCAAATCAAAACATCAAAATAAGTTCATCATAACCTACGCAGTTCATGCAATTTAGCCTATCATCTTAGGTTTAAACAAAACAAACATATAAGAATTCATGGCGGATAATAAAGAAAACGAAAGAAAACAAAAGAAAAAACCCATGTTCTTCGTCTTCAACTAATACGCGCACCACCGGATGATTCTTCAACTCCAAAGCTGCAAAAAGCTGCAACCGTAACCTCATGAACTCTCCAAATTCGGCTGGCAACTTCTGGTCTCCTTAAGGGTAAGATTAGGGGTTTTTATATAGTGATTAAAGCCAGAATATTCTAGAAATTAGCTTGCTCGCGCCACGCTACCAAAACACCCCTCCTTAGCCGCACAACATGGGCAAATTGGCCGCGCTACGCTACCAAAGACCCTTATTTGGCCGCAAAGCGTGGCCAATTAACTTGGTCCCGGTCCGGTTCACTTCCTGATCTGGTCCGGTTCTTTTCCTGATGGTACGGTTCGCCGGTTTAGCTTGTTTTTGATCGTTTTTCGCCCTCTTTAACCCCGAACAAATCCCGGGACCTACATTTTGGGTTAAGACGGTTTGTCAAACGTATCAATTCGCGTTATGCAAGATCGTATTTCCTAATTACTGGTGATGGTTAAGCCGAAAATAATGATAATAATCATAAACACGATTTAATTCCGAGTATAGAACGAAGATTGTGGCTCAAGAAAGTTAAACGGGTCATTGTATACGAGTATGGGTCATGGGGTAACGGGTATACGGATCATGGATGATGGGTTATAAGAGAATATATAAAAATTTTGCTATTTAGTCCTTATAGAATTGTGATGGAAACAAAAAAAGATAAAACTTTAGTTTTTGGCTAAAAATGTATATTTTTCAAAGTTAATCATATCTTAATTAAATATAATAAACTAATATAACTAATAATAAAATTTCTCGATAAACATGATGTTTTTTTTTCATTGATAAATTTCCCGAACCTAAATACAGGTTGGGTTACGGATATAAGTGGTACGTGGAAAACCCGAGTTGTTACAGTTTCCCCTACTTTAGGGAATTTCGTCCCGAAATTAAGGAAAACCACAACATCATCATTTTAAAATCAATTTTACTTTTAGCGAAAATAATCATATCATAAAACTTATAATAACCGAAGCAACGCTTCAAATGACAATCCGATAAGGGCACTTATATATAGGATGTACCAGCGGCGTATCCACCATGTCCTTACCCTCTCTTCACTTGTACCGTTACCCAAGCTACCTTAGGTTCTATATCATGACACACAATTTTACGTATTATGATGTCCATGCGAGGACTCGAATAATTATGTTCCGGACCATAATTACTCTTATCGTCGGATGGTCCGCATAACTCGTTTCATCATGTGGGTTATAACACATTTAAAATCATCATTTTGAAAGAATCAAAAATTTAAAATTCAAAAGGTAATAAAGGTTCGAGTTTGATTAATAAACCATGTAATTCTTGTTATATCTTTTGATTATTAAGAGTAAGATTTGGAAATCAAAAGAAAATGGGTTTCTTGAAACAGACGCTATAATGAATTAGGATGGGTATAGCTAAGATAATAAGGTAAGAATACCAAAGACCTAACAAAGTATAAAAGGAAACGTCATTCATAAGAAGAAACGTGCAACATAGTTCAACAAAATTACCAAACGTCACAAATAACCAAAGAGTCAATACGATGCATAAACGGAAAGATAAGATAGTCTTAAAATATAAATAAAGAAAGCAAATAAATCTTCAAGGATCTTCAGTTACGATTGACTTGATTTCCTTGACTTGGAGCACTTGAGGTACTTGGATCCATGATGACCTGAGCAGCAGCAGTATATGAATTTGGGATAGCTTGGATAGGTTGGACTTGAACAGCTGTGGGGTTGGGTTGAGATGAGTTGGGTAAACTTAAGCTTGCGGGTATGGGGTTGGATAAAGGTGAGTCATGTTGGTGATTGGAGCTTGTAGTGGATAGGGTTGATAGGTCGGGGCTTGAGGAGCATTAGGGATGTAGTTGGGGGCAGGCATAGCTTGAGCTTGATGTGCATGGATAAGTCAAGGGCACGCATTACGAAGATGATTAGGATCTCCACAATTATAGCAAGTACGGGTTTTAGGAACATTGGGTTGAGCAGGTGGGTTAGTTTGAGTATTGGACGATGCATGACAAGTGTTAGTAAGGTGACCATAACGGTTGCAAGTAGTGCACAAGCGACATGGGGATTGAGGCGGATGACGGTAGTTGCAAACGGAGCATAACAAAAAAGGTCCAGTATAGTTCTTCTTGTTAGGAGCATCTTGGTTGGAGGGTTGTGGGTTGGTTTTGTTAACAGCATAGTTGCGGTGGTTGGCCTTACGCTTGTGGTGAGAAGAATTACCAGTGTATTTGGGTTCGGCCTTAGCATCGATAAAGGAATCGGTCTTAGAGTTGTCAAGGGTAGGTTTAGCATCTTTACTAGGCAGGGTTCCATCTCTAACATGGTCATCAGATAGTGAAGCAGCAAGAGTCATAGCTTCCTCGATGGAGAGAGGGTCTCGACTAACCACAGCATCACGGAAAATCGTCAGCAATCCACGAATGTATTTGCGAATACCACGAGCCAAAGGAGTTACAAAGTGAGGCACTATCCAGCTAAGTTCCTTAAAACGATTCGAGTAAGTTGAATTGTCACCACCAATTTGTTTAAGCTCCCAAAAATTCATCTCAAGCCTTTGCAGTTTATGCTCGGGACAAAACTCTCTCTTCATTGCATCCTTGAGTTCCTCCTAAGACATAGCCAAAACTTCATCGACACCATGTAAGGCTTTATAAGAGTTCCACCACGCGAGAGCTCGTTCTTCAAAGACGCTCGTTGCGAACCTAGTACGCTTATCTTCCGTACATTCACAGTGGATAAACTTGTTCTCCATTTGTTCAAACCAGCGAAGGAGCTTGGTAGCATTCTCCTCGCCAAGATAAGGAGGGGTTTAGCACTTGTGAAGTTCTTGTAGTGGAAATTGTTTGGTGTAGCCGAAGTAGCGGATCCACTAGAGTTGATATTTGGCAGTTGAGCCACGATCTCGGGTAAAGCAGTAGTGAACTCGTTAGTGATTCTAGCAGCCAGGCGACGATCATGAGGGGTCGACGAACTACGGTGATTACGACGATGAGAGCGAGAAGACATTTTTCGAGGATCAACAATAAAAATGTATAAGATGACAGGTGAGTTGTAGGAATGAATTGATATGAAATAATGAGGATGCGTATGTATAGGTGTATGTATGTATATGAATTAGTGCTAGTGAAGACTCGAGGACGAGTCGGGATTTAAAATAATATGTATGAGTTTGAAACATTTAAGTAAATGAACAATGTTTATAAGATTTTCCACGAATAAACTAATCAAGCATATCAAACTAGTTGACCTCCCATGAGCTTTCCATGGCAATTTGAATGGCCCAACTAAATAAAGCAACATAAAGTTTGTGAATTGGCCTCCCATGAGCGTTCCATGGCAATTTGTTGGCCCAATTCAAATATCAAGTAATAAAAAATTGAGTTGGTAAGCCCATGAGCGTGTACATGGCATTTAACTAACCCAACTAATTAATGAATTATCGCATTAATGGAGTTGTTCGGACCATGAGCGTTACATGGCATTTAACCGACTCAACTAAATATCAAATCAATGAATTAAATAACCAAAAAAACACAACTTGGAAGTATAACCATTTAGCCGGTTATTTTTACCACGCAACTGTTTAGCCGATTACGGGTACCACTTGAAGTTATGGTTACACGACATTTGTCATGCCCCCACGCTTCAAGGTGAAAGAATAAAACAAAACACGGGAATTCTTAAGGAATTTCCCACAATAAAAGATAATCTACTAAAAGAAAATGTTTAGAAAAATATTTTGAATGTGAGGCGTAGCCTTGGAATTTGTGTGTGTGTGTGCAATAAATAACCAAGATAAGCATAACAAAATATAAAAAAGCTGTAAACAATTTATTAAATAGCACATAAGGCAGTTCAGATAAGCACGTATAGGGTCCTATGCATATGTCTAGGACAATTTCTAACGACCCATCTTATAACCTTCGGCTCTGTTAACAATCTGTCACACCCCAACCTAAGGCGGAAATGCTGGGGCGTGATCTGATTGCTCACAGCTCGAAGATACTATCATAGTATGAAAGTGATAATATCTAATTAATTATTTTAATATAAACATACACACACGTTTACAAATATAGTAACCAATTTAAATAACAAATATGAATTCAAATAAAGTTTAACTTGATTTCATCCTAAAGTCCTGTCTACGTGTCCAAGCTTCAATCTTTCATACAAGTAACCTGCATATGCGTATAAAATGGAGTTTTTGTCAACATAAAGTTGAGTGAGGATATCACCAGTTTGACACAACAATCAAATAAGCATAACGTAATAAGTGCAAATAATGAAATCAAACCGTAAACAAGTATGTGGACCGTTGCCAAGCGAATCGGGCATTGGTCACCAGCAGGAACACCTGCTATATGATTGATTGAATAGTAATTCCAACATACGAATGATTGAATGGTAACACAAGTAGCAAGTAGCACGTATGATTGATTAAGTCACTCACAATAACACGTATGCATTTGTTTGAATATATATCTAGTATAAAAATACGAATACGTACACATATGTCCCCAAAATGTTTGAAAACAATATATAAAAAGGGGAATGATAAACTCACCTGATCGAGTAAGCCAAACAGGAATTTATACGACAAGAAAGCGGAAATCACGCTCTTCGAGAATTACCGACAAGAATCCTAATTAAATGATTTGATGAGTGAATTATAAATGATACAATACGTATAATGGATTTGGGATTTCGATGTGATTTGAGTTAAAATTATGATTGGTATGTTATGGATTGAACGATTGATCTCTATGATTATTAGTATTGCAAAAACAATATTATTAGTTGCCATTTAACTATAAAAGTCATTGTTTGTCATAAAATCGGATTTACGAATAATTAATTTAAATAAATATGATTTAAGGTATTTTATAGCGATAGACGTTTAATTATATAATTATCACAAAATTTATATATTAGAATCCTTAACAAAATTAATACGTTTAATACGTTTTTTATGGTTTTGTTTCAAAAATAATACATATATATAGTAAAAATGAGCAAATTGATAAAGACATTTTAACAACTATAATCCTTAATATTAGTATCGGTTTTTTTTAAATAAAATAATGATGATTTATTATATATATATATATATGTATATATATACACACACACACATAGACACACGAAAATTGGTAATGAGATCATTTGACACGATACGTTAATTTTATGAGGTCGGCTTAAATAAAATATTGTTTATTATTTATTATAATATATCATCACTAAAAACAAGTTAAAACAACAAACAAATAAAAATATAAAAAAAACGGGCTGGCCGGGACTCGAACCCGCGCCAGTGGCCGGCTTGAAGGAAGAGTTAAACACACACACACCAGCCATGTGTACTGGTGTGTCAGTTGTTAAAGAACTAGAAACGATATTTAATATACAGAACCTGAAAAATCCCCAATTGGTCATAAACCCTAGATTATCCAATTGATCAATCCATTCCTCGTTTATTCGATTATTGTTAGGGTTAATGTAAAGCAGATTAAAACGAACTTACACATATAATTGATTACCTTAAATGATGGTTTTACACGGGTCAATCACGATTTAACAGTGGCGGCAATGGGAGGACGACGAACAGGAATATACAGCCATTGTTACTGCAATTAAGTTTAGGGGTTCAGGTCGTCGGGCTATGAAGGAAGTGCAGATGAGATAATCAGTTTTTGGGTTAAGACAGTTTGTCAAACGTATCAATTCGCGTTATGCAAGATCTTATTTCCTAATTACCGGTGATGGTTAAGCCGAAAATAATGATAATAATCATAAACACGATTTAATTCCAAGTATAGAACGAAGATTGTGGCTCAAGAAAGTTAAACGGGTCATTGTATACGGGTATGGGTCATGGGGTAACGGGTATACGGATCATGGATGATGGGTTATAAGAGAATATATAAAAATCTTGCTATTTAGTCCTTATAGAATTGTGATGGAAGCAATAAAAGATAAAACTTTAGTTTTTGGCTAAAAATGTATATTTTTCAAAGTTAATCATATCTTAATTAAATATAATAAACTAATATAACTAATAATAAAATTTCTCGATAAACATGATGTTTTTTTTTTCATTGATAAATTTCCTGAACCTAAATACAAGTCGGGTTACGGATATAAGTGGTACTTGGAAAACTTGAGTTGTTACAATATGGATCCCAGTGACATCAAGGAAATCACCCAAAACTTTAGTAATGGGCAAACGGAAATTGCCGGTGGTGAAGAATTCACCATATAAGGCAATCTTTCCAGCTGGCGGTTTGTCAGACGTCGATCCCGCAGAGGGAAGTTCCGGCTCCCACTCCGGCACCAACCCATATAAGTTGACGATGTCCTGGAAGTCTGTCACCTTCCAGTTGATACAAATATTCTCCACTAAGCCCTTCGAACCATCCTTCTTACCTTCTTTACCCTTTTCTCCTCCTTTCTTATCACATGCCATAGTTAATCGGAAAAATGTAGGAAAATGTATGCAGAAGATAGATGGAAAAGGAAGAGAAGATGAACGGATTTGGAGAAAATGTTTGCAAGTAAAAAAGGAAAGTGAAACGGTTTCCCCTATATATACACATTGCAATTAATGCGAAAGACATGGTAAAGCTCACATTTCTCAGTTATCCAGTCACAATAAGACACGTTAGGCGGGAACTGACAAAACAAAATGATTTTGAATCAGCCGCCTAAAAATTCGTGCAACCACCTCGAGCACCACCCCTTACATGACTCAAACTGAAGACGTCACATCTCAGATGATAGAACAGTACCTCCAGTTCAAAAGCAACAGGAATCCCGCGGACCAACTCACCTAGCCCGCACTAAGAGGTCAGAGCATAGTCCATAATTCCACCTGCGACATCGACTCGCGAGAGCAACAATGGACTAGGGGACTTATAGAGGTAGGGTAGTAAAAGCTACCGGCGTGCCCCTAATCCAGCGCGGACCCCTACTCAACCCGCGGATCGTCAAAAAACATCCGCGAGAGGAACGCATGGGCAAACACTTGGAGTCAGTACGAGACCAGCCAAGTGGTCCATAGTTCCAGAAACATGCTTCGCGGGAACCCATAGTAGTCTGCGGACTACCAATGAGCATCTGCGGGAAGAACCCGCAAGCAACTCAAGGGACTCATCACACATGTGATCCCCACGTGATATGAAAGAGCAGTTGCAACAAACTATTTCTAGAAGATTCCTCCATAACCACCTGATAGTGACATCGACCAATGGAAAAATGACACCTGGACACGTAATGGACGTCCCACAACGTGCACGATAACGGACAGGTCCAGGCTGTCACATCCAATATTGGCTCGGCACGTGTCGATTCAGTTGAGAAAGGAATATTATGATAGTGGCAACTCCACCAATCACCTTCCCTCACCTTCCGGCTATAAATACCCGACTTCATCTACTTCATGTATTCATTCACACTCTCAAGCCTTACGCAAGATACTTGTACTTTCATTAATTATTCCGATCAGGACCGTACTTATTCTCACTGATATAGTGCTTAATATACATAAATCCCGTGTACATTTTATATAATATTTAATAGTTTATTTTCGGTTTTTATTAGGATTTGTATACTACTAACATAATTGAATAATGTAGGTCCCGCGACTTGTTCGTGGTTAAAGAGGGCGAAAAATGATAAAAAATGAGCTAAACCGGCGAACCGGCGCATCAGGAAACAAACCAGACCGAACCAGGAGTGAACCGAACCGGACCAAATCGGGCCACCCACCCCCTTGACTGGAGCGCCGCGTGGCCAAGAGGAGGGAAGCCACCACGCGGCGCTATGGGAGTATTCCAGAAGGTTCTTGAACATTTTGTGGGTTTGGGCCTTGTATTTTCCTATTTAAAGACCCTTAATCTCAACCTTAAAAATAACCTGAATACCCTAGCCGGCCAGAACGAATTTGAGAGCCTTAGAAGTGATCTTTTGGAGGTTTTGGAGGCTTGGAATCATACGGTGGCGAGCATATTGATCAAGAACGAAGACCCCAGGTTCTATCGCCTTTAATCTTTCGTTTCTTTTATTTTCCATCATGATTTCAGTTATCCTTGTTTTGTTTTACTTTAAGATGTTAGGCTAAACAATATAGACTGTCTAGGCTTATGATGAACCTTTGTTGATGTTTGATTTTGAGTTGGGATTTATTTATCGTTATGGTTTTATGAACTAGTAAAAGGTTTAATTATATTAAATTGATGCATATGTGTGCTTAGGGTTGTTTGTTGAGTTTTATTATTTCATAGTTGCCTTGATTATTGTTTGTCATTATGATAGGTTGCTATTAGGTTATCTACTTTGTGTTTTTGACTATTTTATGATTGATTTCGAATAAGATCATAGGAATAATATTATTTAATTAAATAAACCTAAGTGTGTTGCTAACCTAAATAGCTGTAAGGTGCTAGGTTATTGATAGGTCTTTGTTGATCAGGATTGCTAGATTTAGTTCTTCGTAAGGAGTCCGTCTAGGTTTGATTGATTCACTTTATCTATCGAGTCAATTGAATATATTAGACTGCCTTTGATTTCCACGCTGTAAGGTAGGAATTCGTATAAAGGAACTAGTTTGTAATTAATTAGGTGACAGTAAGGAAACTTGATTTTTAATATTGGTGTGCGTTAAAACTTATTAGAAACCCATAGGTATCTCTTGAGAAGGGTCAAGGGTCCTGTTCAGGTTTTCTCTTAAGCGTCTATTTCACGATCCCAGTTCCATAACTAAATAGTTTCCCGGTTAATTGATAACTGAAACTTAGGGGATTCTAGTCTAGGTGGTTGTTCATCATCATCTGAATTAAGTCCAAGTTCTAAGTTTAGCCGTCTTTAGTTTTCTTAATTAGTTTAATTTAGTTTAAAATTAGTTTATTAGTAAAACCCCCTTTAAGCAAATAATAATAAATAAGTCGTGTCTGTAGTTGAGTCTAATTAGCTAGTAAACGTAATTTAAAGAGTCTTGTGGGTTCGATATCCGGACTTACTTAGCTGTACTAGAGTCGACCGGTTCACTTGCCGGTTAGTAGTTTAGTTAAGTTTAAGAGTCTAGAATTTATTACTTAGTGTCTAGATTAACGTATTTTTATTAGACTACTTTTAGCACATCACTCACGCCGGAGGGTGGTTACGGGAAGACCCCCCATCGTGTCCTTCCTGTAACAAGACTCACGGTAATCTGTTTTGCAGGCTGTTAGCTTGGATCTGACTTCATCGTTGTTCAGTAAACTCACATATGGGGTAAACGTAAGTTCGGACTATCCAGTTCGGACTTGTATTTCTTCATATACTAATATTAGAGGCACATGAACAACAAAAACGTAGGAACAAAACAAATTATTGGAACCAAACACCCTTCTTTGAACTGTTTAATAGAAAATTATACTACTCGAATACTAGCCTATCATGACTTCAGTTTATAAACAACTAAACAATACTAGATAACTCAAACTAAACCAATAGATAAACATGTACTATTAACGACCTTCATTTTTATTATTCTTTTATTTTATTATCTCGTTTTAACGAGGAGATATCCACATAAAAATGAAATGTTACAAGAGTACAATAACTTAGTTTTTAGAATCAAGGCTAGGAACAAGACACAATGCGTTTTTCTTGTGAAGAACTAGTCCCGGAGTCGTCAATGTGTCAATATCCCCCGCCTTCATCCCATTAGGCAAGTTCCACTCAAATGCGTAGATAAGATTCGAAAGGATCAATTCCATTGTCTTAGCTCTGAGTGACATGCCAGGGCACCCTCTTCGACCCGACCCAAATGGGATGAACTCGAAGTCCAAACCTTTGTAATCAATATTGCTTCCCGTAAACCTCTCTGAATGAAACTCATTAGGGTTTTCCCAAGTTTTAGGGTCACGCCCTATGGCCCACACATTGACATAAACCATAGTGTTTTTGGGTATTATGTATCCGGCTAAAACACATTTATCAATGGTTTCATGTGGCACCAAAAGAGGTGCAACCGGGTATAATCTTAGTGATTCTTTTATTACTGCCTTTAGATAATTGAGCATTTGTATGTCATCTTCTTCAACCTTCCCTTTGTTTCCTACAATTTTCATCACCTCTTGTTTAACCATTTTCAAAGCTTTTGGGTTCTTGATAAGCAAAGTCATAGCCCACACCACAGTCGATGCAACCGTTTCGGTCCCTGCCAAAAAGATATCCTGCAAAATAGTGTCGACATATTTAGCAATCATTTGTGCGACCATGGTAACAGAATATAGAGCATGTTTGGGATTGAGTTTGAAAAATACTTATTGGCTTATTGGCTTTTCCAAAAAGCCATTTTGAAAAGCCAGGATTTGATGCTTTTGAAAACTGCTTTTTAACCATTTCAAAAAGATAAAATAAGAAAGATTTTTGTGATTACCAAACACATTTTCACTTATTAGCTTTTTGAAAACACCAATAAGCCAATAAGCATTTTTCAAACTCAATCCCAAACATGCTCATAGAAGTTCTTTACTCCTAATATCATTAAGCTCACAAGGCTGTTCACGAGCCGAGCCGATGTAAGGCGAGCTCCAGCTTGAATTTTAAACCAAGCTGAAAACTAGAGCTAGAGCTTGGGTAGGTTTTAAAAGTATTTGCTTAGTTTAGCTTGGCTCAGCGAAGTGGACCAGTAATGCAATGATGGTGGCTTAGGTCTGAAAGATTGAATGTCTTTTATTTGTATCAAAAAATATATTAAAAGTTGGGGTTTATTAGCGAGCTAAAGTTCCAAACGACCAAGCAAACCTTGGCTCGAGTTCGTCTCGTTTACAAGTCGACACAATCTTGGTTCAAGCTCGGCTTGTTTACAAGCCAAACATTTCAATTCAAGCGATCTTTTTTCAAGCTTTTTCTAAGCGGGCTTGAAGTCACGAGCTATTTCGATGGTCTTACCATTAGTATTGCTTTGATGTGATCAAAAGTGAGGCCAAATGAACACGAATCGTCTTTCTTGAGCCCAAGCAGGATATCAACGATATCATCTTGCAGCTTTGGCCTCTCGGGATTCAAATGCTCGTCAACAAGCTCTTGATAGAACTCATCCATGTCGTCGAAGTTCTTCTTTAGCCTAGCCATGCTTCCATTGAGATGATCAAGCCACCCCATCAACGGGAAATGATCCCTAAAATAGAAATTCACCAACACCGCTTGACACTCCAAAAGAAGCTCATGAAATCGGCTCATTTCTTGTCCTTGCCTCTTACCATACGCAATTCTACAAATGATAGTACTAGTAAGAGTCATTATCGTCTCGTTCAAATTAACCACCACTTCAATAGAACCTGGAGTAGCGATTTGTGATCTTATCCTATCGATCGTGAGAAAGACTTCTTTTTCACGATCAGGACGAAAAGATTGCACCCTATTTTGTGTGAACAGATGAAGGGTGCAAACCTTTCTCATTTCTCGCCAATAGTCATTATAAGGCGTTAAAACCAGACCCTTGTAGCCATAAGTGATCATCCGTTGCCCTGTAAAAACAGGCCTACTACAAAAGAGTGTGTCGTTTGTTTTCAACACTTCTTTTGCCATTTGTGCCGAAGAAACAACAACTGCTTGGACCCTACCAAGCCGCAAGGACATGAGGGGGCCGTAGAGTTTTGATAGTTGCCATAGGTGGTTGGAAAGGTGGTTGGTGCGCAGTTGGTGCAAGTTTCCGATTATCGGAAGGCCGGAAGGGCCTGGTGGAAGATTTGATCTAGGGTTTTTAATTTTGGTAATGATAGACACGAAGATTAGAGAGACGATTGCTAATATAATCACCTCAAACTCGGCCATTGTTACAATATTCTTGTCAAAGTTTGGTCATAATTTATACGAAAGTTCAGTACAGTTGATTATGTCTTAAAATCTTAAAGTCACCCATGTCGGAATGTACTATTTTATCTCAGTTCAATTATGTGAGAGCTACCATACAAAAATTATGTCATCCCCTCAATTTTTTTTGGCAGATTGTGTTAGGCAAAATGCCTTTGATACCTCTATTTTCTACAAACAATTAATTTCACGTTTATAATGCACATACATCATCAGGACTGACAGGAAGGACCAAAGAGAGTTTCAGTTGGCGTCGGTTATTATTATTATTATTATTTATTATTATTCCTTTTTTTTTCAAATATCTATCATTGACATGTATATACATTATACTAGCATTTTTAGTACCCGTATTCTTGTTTTTTTCTTTTTATATTTGTTATTTATAATATTATGAATATATTTTTTTTTTTGAATTTTAGTTTAATTTATTGTAAGGAAGTTTGAAATATTTAGACCTATTTTGATCCATTTATTTTTGGTTGTGTTTGTTTATGCTCATTGTTGAATAAAAGCATTGAATGACTTAATGTTTATATTTGCTCGTTTCTATTTATTTAAGTGTGTTTTTTTTATATTCGTGTATGCTTGTTTGTGCTCCTGTTTACGTTTGTTCATATATGTTCATTTATCTTTGTTCAATTATGTTCGTTTGTATTCATGAATGGTTCATCTAAATTTTAAATGAACGGACATTTAACCCGGGTTTGTATCAGACAACATTAAGATAAAAAAACTAAATCATACATGTTTTATTAAATCTAATATAGCATAGTATATTAGTAATTTGTCACAGTAACTACTGTTCGAGGCTTGGAATCAAGCCTTTGCGTAGTGGTGGTGGTATGAGTGATGTAGATGAAAACTGTTTGACCCAAATATGATTTCATAAATAAAAGAGGAGGTAAGGGGCGACCATATCTGAATCGGAGGCTGATAACCAGTGTTCATTCGATGATTTAGAAGAAATCCAACAAAGAATGGGCGGTTGATGTAAGTGACGATGGTGGTTGATGCATGAGAGGTTAGGTTAACGATGGTGGGTGGCGATCGGAAGTTAACCGGTGATGGGGATGATAGACCAACGACGAAGAATATGTAGATGAGAGAAATTAAATTAGGGTTTGATGATGAAAGGGGTTTACAAATAAATGAGATATTATAACCCGACCCCACCCAGATCCCGGGTGATCATGCACAATTGATACAACTTAACAGCGGAAGAAAATATAAACGTTTATGTAAAACTTTAAAATCCTCGAATACATCAAGTCATTATTTACAATAATACCAAAACCTAAGAACTTCTTGGTCTCAGATATCACTTAGTATCAAGTAGCTCTAAGATTTGCATCATGGTTCATCTATGATACGTATACTTCAAACGACGTTAACTATTGCTGATGGGCCCATGAGACACAATTTACAAAACATGTATATTAATAGTTATGCATACACAATATGGGTTATGGCAATCTTCGCCATATTGGCTATCCCATAACCAGTGTATAACAAGCATACTGACCCCAGTAGTGTCTCCACAACCATCTTGTGAGTATGGAATTCGTTACTGAGCGCATGTTTACTCTGTACTGGGCAACCCTGCCCTATTTCAGTTTTTCATAACTAATCCATTAAGTATACAACTATACAAGGATCCTTTGTACCCCACCGATATTTGCATATCGTAGCATTCTCATATTCCAGTTCGACAATATAAGTATACTATCACAGTTTAAAACTAGTCATGATAACTCACTAATATAATGGATGCCAATCCACATGTACCGTCCTTTGGTCTCATTACACGTTAAGGCAATCTAAGAGTAAGTGAGGTCGCACCTAACTAGGCATAGCCGTGATTTCCCTTGAGCAATCCAACATAGTTTAAACATGAGTGATTAGGCCATGTCTAGACAAAGTCAAGTCACTCAACACCTACCCAAGATACCTAAACCTTACTCTTAATATTATATAAATATACTAAATTATATTTTAAACTTAGAACTAAAATATCAGAAAAATAAGTGTGTACATTATTCTTTTAAGGGAAGATTGACTTAAATTAATGTGCGACAATTCAATATTTATATATATTATTTATAAAACATATTAGATGGACAAAATGGTAATTTAAGCCTATCACATTCTCTCTCATGGAGACGCCGTTATATCAATGCTCGTTAAGTCTTTGACCAACTCTCCGACAATTCTCCTATCTCCGGCACATTCAATGCATGTCCGTTATCAGCGTGTATTCAAGTCGACATTCATTTATGACCATGTAACCGTAAAAGTCTTTGGTTGCTCCCTTCAATTATGCCTGTCCCCTCATCCAAAAAACCTAAAGCATATGGACAACATGCATACTCATCTTCTTCTTCGCTTGGCTCGTCGTCCTCTCCGTTTTCGGTGTTCCTCTTGCATGGCATGGACTAGACACCGTCAATCTCTCTCATGCTCTTGTCATTCATTTTATTTTTACAGCGTAATTTGAGCCAGTTTTCTAGGGTTCTGTTTGTTATGTTGAATTCTTATGTAACCCGATGGATGGTGATTCAATTATAAGTCCTTTCAATTATGATTGTCGTTCAGTGATAGGTTCCAATTATGATTTATGATTGACACTCAATGATAGGTTCCAATTAAACTCCCTAATCATCAAACCGACGGGAATTGAATTGCTTATGGTGGTTTGGGTACTTACCTGAACGTTGGTCTACCCAAACTTGCTAACAGTAAGTGACATTTTTCCTGGTTTGTAACTGCATTAATTTTCATTTTTTGTTGCTCGCTGAAATGCCGGTATTCATGACTTAATTTGCTGTACTTTCTAGTAACCAAAATTAAATTTTAAACCATACACAGTGTGTTTTGGATGCAGGTAGGTGTTGCTATTATGGATGTTGGATAGGTGAAAAGTTTGATGCAACAAATGTGGTATGCAAATATATGTGGTATGCACTATTTTAGATTGTAAATTTATTTAAATAAATTACATGTATTTATGTAAATGTTGTGCATGATCTTTCAGGTTCAGACACCCGTTGTATGTGGTATTGCATCCTTGGGGAATGACCACATAGAAATTCTAGGATAGTCTTTGGCCTACTTATGTTCAGATATCACTCATATTTTGATTAATCAATTGATGCATACTTATGTTATATAAAATGATCAGCTACTTTGTGTTGCTCCGTAAACTTTTTGGCGTATCAGATATCTTTCCTCCCAGTTCTTCTATTACTTGGGCAAATAGAGCATAGTAATACACAATCTGTAACGTTCTCGTTAGTATGTAGTACTTTTAATATTGCATTTTAATTAAGATTCAGTATCATTAATAATGTCTATATTCTAAATGCATGGGGGCTGCGAAATTATTAACTCTGATGATTGGACAACATCTTTGCCTTTTACATTTCACAGCGGGGATATTAGTCGGTATGATCTTTACTTCGTTTGAAAATGTGAAATATGATTACAAAAACAGTTTATCAAGGTAATATCAGGTGTTGGCTTGGTTTGCAGAATCCTATTTGATGCTTTTGCTACTGCTGTGTTTTTCAAGTTTGTGGTGTTCTCAACGTTTGAGAGGAGAGATGCCTGCATGAAAAAAAGAAGAAAGCCAAAAATATTATTTTCCACACCCAAAACAACTTTTTTTTATGCGACTCATTTGAGTTGGCAGGTTTAGGGTTAATTACGCCCAACTGTAAAACTCGCCGAAGTTGAGAGGTAATTAATCCAACGCTTTCAACTCTTTGACTTGTAATTCTTTTGGTAAAAAGTTGGTCAGGTTGGTAATAGGTCAAACCAAAATTAAAATTAAAATTAATTTATTTCGACAATCGTACAACTTGTACATGTCAAAACAGGTCGACCTGGCTTCCCTCGAGTCACCTGTCCAAATTTTTTAAAATAATTAGCATAGCAAGTGAGACTATTAGCAAGCTTTATGCATTCAACAATTTAGTTTGCTGGACTTGACTAGTTTGACTGGATTTATTGCGTAGCAGTTTTGATGCACATGTGTGCTTTTCCTTGACAACATGCTGATTTTGTACATATTTTTAAAAAGATTCTAAAACGTTAATCTACAAGTAATCAAGTATAAATTGTATTTGTGTTTATTCCTTATAAATCTCTCTTTATGATTGAAGTATGTACTAAAATTAGAGAGTTGGTAAATGATCTGCTTATTTCTCTTTCCAGCTTTTGATAAGAAGAAGTCATCCTTAAATGTGGAACTTTTAATTTTTAAGAGTTTTTAGTCCCCGCAAAATTATCTTTTTATAGAAAAACGAAATTCAACCAATAAGTTTTGTTTGAACATACAATTATCCTTGGCATCCGCATGCAGTATCTCCATATGACCTTGCCCTGTTATATATAGAAATAATCCAGTTTGACAAACTCATATGCAAACATTTAGAGTGTTTATCTATGCAATGTTAGTTACTTAGTTATCCATTAGTTCGTGCAGTATCATCTTGTACCTTTCTATATTCATATAGTCAGCACTTGTACCACTTGTTCTTTTGTTATTTTGCTTTCTATATAAGTGTTGTCCCATTTTAATTATAAATCAATACTAACTACAACAGTTACTTCACTACATGCTTCAACAATTTTAAAACATAACTACTTTTGCCTTTAAATTAAATGTTAAGCAGCACATTGTTATAAGTTTTTTTTTTTACACGGGCTGCTTTGACAAGTATTTTGGGCCAGATTATAAGAACTTTATGTGTCAAATTTTAATCAATATTAAACTTGCGTTTTTTTAGTGGCAATATGAATTTTCAAATGAAATAATCCTGCAGATTTTGCAGTTTTATGCATCAAAAATTTAGACTCGGGCAAGTTTAAATGGGTCGAATTTGCACATTTTCTGTCTTTAGTTCTAATATTAATAGTGAAGAAAAAAATCGATTGCTATAGGTTTATATTTATACTGGTTGGTTTAGCTAAAATCTTGGAGAAAATTATCAATACTAGGAAGGCAAATGAGGTGCCTTTCTTTTCTTAAAACACGTGACTATAAAAGAAGCTCTCGATGAATCATTGACTGACCTATGCACTTGTCGACAATGCGGGAGAAACTTAGAAAGTTGAAATATAAAAGTCGGGGTGCGTTTAGGCATGAAATTTGGCAAATTACATACAGTGCTCATAAGTACAGCAATGGAAGGAATTCAGGAACCCGCCATTGGCGAACCAGCTTTTGGAGCTATCTGATTTCTTGTAATCTAAAAATGATGAACTCTTGACTGAAGCCGATTCATATATAGAGGAATGAATGTGATGTGTTTGTAGAAGTGTAAATGATACCCTGTAGTTTAGTCAAAGGGTAAAAGTATAATTTCGCACTCATGAGATGATGGTTATGGTTGTAATTTGAGACTTTGTATCTATGTTGAATATAGTTGCATGCTTTGTAAACCATTTGGTTTTGTACTTTTTAAATGATGGTGGAAAATAAGGTGGAAAATTTTAAACAATTGGCATACCTTTTGAATGACTATAACAATTGTTAACGTATTATGCAAAATGTTAGTTACTTAGTTATCCATTAGTTCGTGTAAAATGAGGTTGAAAATTTTAAACAATTGGCATACCTTTTGGTTTTTTACTTTTTAAATGGTGTAAAATGAAGTTGAAAATTTTAAATCATTGGCATACCTAAATTCTAACTTTATTTTAACAAACTAAATATTACACAATAGGGATCAAACCCCTAACCCCTAATAACATGCTTTAACCATCTTATCATCTCACCAAATTGAAAATGGCATATCTAAATTGACATGCCTTTTTATAATATTCTTTACTAGTTTAGAGCCCGAGTAATACACGGGATTCTCAAACTTTAAAATAAATAAGATTAATTATTTGAAAGAAATAAACAACATTAATTAAAGGTGAAAGATAAATCTAGTATATATATAAAAAAAGTTTAAAATATAAAATTTACAAATTTGAGAAAATCTCTTACATAAACTTTTTGTATTAACTTATTTGTGAAGATGAACAAATGAATATGGAATGTATTAAATAGATGTATGGATGTAATGTATTCGGATCCAGAATTTGCGAATAAGGGATGAAATCGTTTATTGAAGTTAACTAATATTGATTGGTGGATAATTTTGGTATGAATTCAAATTTCAATCATGATTTATAAATTAATTTTGATTGATTTACAAATTTGATTTAAGCAAGCCTACAAAATCGACCACCACCTTATTTAACGACAACAAATCAAATTCATCATCAAGATGATTTTTCCTTTAATTAGTTCCATTATTAAGTTAGAAATCTTCTTCCTCGTTCAAAATGATATTGAAATTATCCAATGATTATAGAAAATTTTGTTGTCTTTTTTATTTAGATGAGTTTCTTTATTTATTTTTTTTAATTAGAAGAAGATGTAAATTTATTGGCACGAAAGAAATTAGTAGGTTTCAAAATTCTCTTATTTTTGATATAATTTTTAGCTCACTTTAGAACAAACATTAGAATTTTTTTTATAATAAAGTATTTTATATATTTGTAAACAGAATGTAAATATAAAAAAATGAAGAATATAAACTTTTTTTTTGTTTATGGGTATTTCTACTCAGTTAATTATTATGATTACTTTATATATACGTATAATTAAACACAATAGACGGAGTTTTTATTAATTTAATTAAGTTTTATGTTTGACTATTAGTAGTTGTTCCCAAATATTGTTTTATTTAATTGGTGTACGATATGTAAAATTTTAAAACCATTTATATTCGGTTTTGTTTTTTAATAGTTTCTTAAAATAAATAACAATCTTAAATTATCAAACATTAATATCATTATTAAAAATATCTAGAATTAAGGAGATTGGAGATTAGAATTTAGGAGGAAAAAATGATCAAGAATCAATGTTGGACTGATATGTGGCAACCAGTATTTTCTTTTATTAGTATAGTAAGATAAGATTTCAAAATCTTATAGTTTTAATTAAAATATTTAGTGTGCTTTTTATGTTGATTACTATATTTACTTACATTTTTTATTAGAGGTTTACTTAATTTAGATGAGTTTATTAGATTTGGGTTGTTTACATATTTAAGAGCTTTACTAATTATTAGTTTTATAAAAAAGATTGATGGATTAGCAATAATATCAGCGAAGGATGATATGTAAAGCAAATCACTCGTAGATATTTGATCCAACAATTTGTAGCAAGGAACTATAGGTAACAAATTGTTAACGTATTATGCAAAAGTAGAAACATGCCACTTTCATTTAATTTTATTAAAAACGTCATAGAGTTATGTCTTGTCCAAAGTTAACTCATTAGATCAAACTCTAATCAAAATAGTTTTGTTTCTTATTCAACCTTATATGTCATTTGTTCATTTATACAGTCCATGAGTTTAATTAAGCCCGACCAAATTCCCGTTGCAACCCTGCTGCAGCGTGCGGGATCTACCACTAGTATATAATGAAAACCTAATAGTCATCGTTGTTGAGTCAGTTTTCTTAGGTAGGTTTAAATCTTAAATATGAAGATTTCATTGAATAACTTTTACTAACTTTCCACACCAACATGTATTATATTATTAGCTTTTGAGCTCGTGTAGCACACGAGATGATCTAAATAATAAAGTAACAAGTAAAGAAAATAATTACATAATGTATATGAAAAAATGTATTACATCTATGCTTGTATCTATATTATGTGTAGATAAATTGATTTTATTTATCTCACAAATGATTTTTTTTTCAAAAAAAAAAGAGCTTAAAAAGAGCACCCAAAAAAATGCATGTGCAAAAACATACCCAAGAATGTTCCTTATATTGGAAATTTCATTCTCGATATCATATATGTATAATTGAAATAATTTTGGCTATGAACCAATTTTGTGCAGAAGACTTCTCATACAATAATAAGCTAAATGAATGGTTAATTTTATTGATATATTTATCAATTTACCACCCATATAAGGAAAGGAGAACATTAAATTGAAGCGAAGAATGCTCTTCAAGAACAACTTGCTTTTTTAAGTTACATCATGAAAAATATTTTAATAAATTTGAGGGGGGGCATGGCAACATAAAGAATTACATGCTAACATGTGTCAATTTTGTGAATGTTTTGCTTCACTTAAGCATAGTTTTGAATGACATGTTTCACATACAATATTCTGATCACCATCGAAAAAAATTTAATGCTAACACAAATGTTTCAAATTTGATAAAAGTTAGAAGTATTGATAAGCCTGGAGGTGGTATGTCGGAAGTGTTCGTCATATTTTCTTAAATTTAAATAGTCGAGTGAAAAATAGCCAATTTTCCAAATCCCGAAGACTCTTTCCAAAAATGCCACTGATGATAAATTTGAAACACGAATTACATTTAAAATTCTAACTTTCATATGTTTGACATTTCAAGTCAACACTAACAAAGTTGACGATAAATCTATTTACGTTTTCAAAATTTTAAAAATAATCAGATTACCCATTTGACCCGTCACAAATTTTGAGTCAAATGTAGTTAACTTGTACCAAATAATCTATTTACCAACTTTTGACCCGTAACAATCAAACTAAAGTTCTGCAAAAAAAACCCGAAACAATCCTTGATAAAAAAAAACCAAGAAATTAAATATCATAAACTTTGTTATATATGAAAGTGATTAGTATATATTATCCTTATATTTTAACATATATAGTTACTAAATTAATTGAAAAAAATAAATAGATAGATTTAAAGCATATATTTATAATTTTTAACTTTATATAAAAATTTACAAAAAAAATCAATAGAATAATGGATTAATTTAAAAAAAATAGATCGACTTTTAAGCATGTATTTAATTTAATGATTAAAAAATTGCTTCACACAATGAAAGCGTATTGTTTTTTTCTTTACAATCCTAAACAATGTATATAGTATAATATGTTACGATAACATTTGAAATTATATTATTTTCAATATTTAACAAACATGGTTTGTTGTTTACTTTTGCATTTGATCAAATCTGTTTTGGAATTTTAACAGTGTATAACAGTATAATATGCAAATATTTATTTTTATATAAAATGTATAAATATAATATTAATAGAATGTAAAAGAAAAATGAATAATTATTGATCTATGACATATATTAGGGTCAAATAATATCTTAGTTTAGAAGGAAAAAGAGTTATAAGGTTTAACCACAAAGCGAAAAGTGTCTACAATTATTTTTTTTATTAGAAGAGTAGGATATGATAGAATAGGATAGAATTATTATTATTATTATTAGGAAAATTGGATTTTAATAATCCCAATTTTCTGTTATTGACCGGTAATAATCCCAACTTTGTTTATTCCCACAAGTGGTCCTAAATTTAAAAAAGTTGACTCTCAATGGTCCCCTGTTAAAAAAAACCTAACGGCGTTAAGTTTTTTCCGAATTTCAAACTTATTTTTTAGGGTCAATTGATGTAAAACTTAGCTCCAAACGATACTCCAAACAGCTTAATTTTTGTTAATGTTAAATTCAAACACCCGATTTGAAGCACTAATCAAGCTATTTGAATCATCATTTCGAGCTAAGTTTTACGCTAAGCGACTCGTATCTTCCTTCCGATCTAAAAGCTCTAATAAATCAGTTTGAAATTCAGAAAAAACTTAACGCCGTTAGATTTTTTTTAACAAGGGACCATTGAGCGCTAACTTTTTTAAATTTGAGACCACTGGTGGGAATAAATAAAGTTTGGATTATTATTGGCAAATAACAGAAAGTTGGGATTATTAAATTCCAATTTTCTTATTATTATTATTATTATTATTATTATTATTTATTTTGGTTTGCTCTCTTACGTACACAAAAGCACCATTAAATTTGTGACTTTTGTCATAAAATTTTTAAATTTATTTATTAATATATTTTTATTATTATTAAGTAGGGAGCTTTTAGGAGCTTCAAGTTTAAAACTTTAAAAAAAACTCATACTCAATAAAAAACTTTCCTTGGTTAAAGGAGCTTAAAGCTTTTAGGTTAGGAGAA
This sequence comes from Bidens hawaiensis, assembly GCF_021521415.1. Taxonomy (NCBI): domain Eukaryota; kingdom Viridiplantae; phylum Streptophyta; class Magnoliopsida; order Asterales; family Asteraceae; genus Bidens; species Bidens hawaiensis. The sequence goes on from NW_027491168.1 coordinate 2,239,177, forward strand.
AAAGCTCCATATTTAAACGCTACTATTATAACATCCCGTCTTTAAGCAGAATACACCCGGGTGTAACTTATAAATCACTCATAAGCTCGTAACGCTATTAAAGCTACAATAATTATATTTATTTCATTTCATAGCATAACAAGTACACAGATTGTTCATAAAGTAAAAGAGACTATACAATTTATGGGATATAAATTTTATCGGTCAAATTTATAAAGTCTAACGAAATACAATAATAATAATATAATATTATATTAACGTTTTCCGCGAAAGCTTGACGGGTAAGAGAAGTAGGACTTTTTGACGAAGGATGATAAAGCATAATTTATAAATAATTTTATCTAAGTTAAAATAATTTTGTTTGATTAAATAAGATTTTTACTAACTTAATTTGATCTATACAATATTGAAAAATGATTAAAAAATAATAAGCAAAACAAAAGGGAAATACCCGTTCAGACCCGTCACTAGGACCAAAGCCATATGGATGACCAACTAAGCCAGCTTGATAGTTTGTTAAAATATCAAAACAGATTGAATAAATATACTTTCTCAAGATCACCATCTTCCTTTAAACCCTAGAATCCAATCTGATTAATCCTTTCCATGTTCGTCAAAATTATGTTAGGGGTTATAACCGTCGGCCAAAACTAAATATAAACCATATAAAGATTACCCGATAAGATGATGCTTTGATGGTGAACGCGAGCTCTCCAGAAAAAGACTTCGGACGATCAATTACGAATCACAGAGGAGATTTTAGACTAATTTAATGGTTGGTACGAGTTTAGACTGATGTTTGCGGCCTATAAGTACTATTAATTGAAATAATTAGTGTTAAAGGCTCGTTAATGGATTAAACATGAAGTCCGGCCAGCGGTTAGTCGATTAATTTGCACCATTCAGGTCGTTAAAACGTAATTAAAGTGTTAACAAAAGGTTGTTAACGAAGTCTAAGGCCGTTACAAATCGTTAAGTAAATAACAAGATGCGTTTGACTGGATTACTTAGATGTTTGCGGCCTATAAGTACTATTAATTGAAATAATTAGTGTTAAAGGCTCGTTAATGGATTAAACATGAAGTCCGGCCAGCGGTTAGTCGATTAATTTGCACCATTCAGGTCGTTAAAACGTAATTAAAGTGTTAACAAAAGGTTGTTAACGAAGTCTAAGGCCGTTACAAATCGTTAAGTAAATAACAAGATGCGTTTGACTGGATTACTTAGCTCGCCGGAGCCGTTTTCGGTGGATTCCGGCTGCTTGCCGGAAAAACGTGGCTAGGACTGGGTGGGGTTAGGGTTTTGATTTATTATTATTATTTTAAAATAATTTACACATCTGGCCCTCTAAGTTTCTAATTTTTTTAAGAAGGGAAATTAACATAACTTAACACATTAACCCTTAACTTTCAAGTTGTTTTTAAGATAAGAACTAAAATATATTTTCATATTAATCCCTTAACATTGAGATGTGTTAGAAACGTAATAAGAGGTTATAAAACTTGGATATTTATTTCATTATACCCGATTAGTCTATAAGTCGTTTAAAATCTCGAAAATTTGTTGTTTGAACAAAATGAATTGAAAGCGAACAACCGATAAACGTGAATCATCAAAAATGTTATATTACTAATAAGCGATAAACAATAATACATTGAAGTGATAAACCTGGTCGGTTTAACGAAGACAAATACAATTACGAATAATAAACATTGACGAATGTCAAATAAAATACGTGAAACGAAACTTGAGAATATAATATATATATATATATGACAAATACAATTACAAATAATAAACATTGACTAATGTCAAATAAAATACGTGAAACGAAACTCGAGAATATAATATATATATATATATATATATACATACATACATATATATATACATATATATATATATATATAAACAAAACTGAAAATTCGAAACGGATCGGGTTTTCGGGCTTGAAAAGTAACGAATTTTTACAACTACTACTACTAGCGTTTGAGTAAAAGCTACAAGCTTTTATATTTGAATTTATAAGTTTGGTACTTGAACTTCTATCAACTTTTGTTAATTTATATAATAGTTACATATTTAACCATTATTCAAAACTAACTACCTCCACGATTTTTTAAGAGACCATAACTTTTTCACATATTAATATTTATTTAAGAAGAGTACATCATAAAAACGAGCGTTTTATTCCCTTTAATTTGAGTATGATATTGCTCTACTTCTATAACTTAAAAAAATTAACATACTACGTGATTACTGGTTAGGATCGGCAATAAGTTGAGTCAAGCGAGCTCGGGCCATGTGTAAGACCAAATTAGGGTCGGAACGAGTCGATACAAAAAGGGTTAATTTAGTTCGGTTCGTGTTAGTACGGTTTTGAGTCGAAGGGGGTCTAGTCAGAACATATTTCAGATTTGAATAGTGTCGGGTCGGAAAGGGATTCGGATCAAAACTGGTTGGTTTAAAAAATTAACTATTTGAAATTATTGTATATTTCTGCTTTGCTTATTTATTTTCGCCACTGGTTACACACTTACTGCATTTGCATGAATTACACGTCTACATTGGGTTATGTGTGCGCTGTCATCAGGTGAATCATCTACTGATACTGATTATGCGGTTGATATCAGGTTGCGCGCCCACTCTACTACACTGCGCTGGTACCCAACTAGTTTATGAAAAGCTCTAGCTACTCTGCTAAAAACCTAAATATATCTAAAAAGCTACAGCTACAGCTATCAGCTTGCAGCCACCAGCTAGTTTTGCCAATCATGATACAAGTTACTTGTCTGGAAACCTCAATTCTCAATTAGACAATTTTACTCGTTACTTACTCGTTTAACAATACTTGAAATATAAGTTGTGCGTATTTTTAGTTTTACCCACAAAACAGGGTGTACACTTATTTAAGGGCTATCCAGGTAAGACCAATGACCCATGAAAATTATTGTTTTATGATGAAAGAGTTTCACAATAGTATGAGATATTATAACCCGTTTAAGGGCTTTTCTAGGTTGGATGGCCACTTACTTGGACCGGGTCAATGGATGATCAAGAATGTTCACGGCCTAAGTTGGTGAAGCTCCATTACACTTAGGAGAGGTGTCCGCCTAAGGTCGGCCCAAGTGGTCGAGCCTACGTCAAAATATTAGGTTGGATGACTACTTTAAATTTTTATATAACACTTATTTGTATGTATAAAAGAGGTTCACTATAGTCTTAAGTTATTGTGAGAAAAAAAATCTAAATCGTTTTATCTTTTCTGTCGGTTTAATTTTATAAGAACTTTTACTTTCTACACATGATACATACAACCTACACATGTTTTAAATAAACAAGTTTTTTTATGCATTTTTTTATAATGTTAGAATAGATGAATAAACATTATAGTTTAACCAAATTTTTGTATTTAAAAGTTTTCAAAAATTGAAAAAAAGAATTTTTCCCTTTTCTTTTTTATTTCACAAAAATATCTTCTTGTTTAATTCTTCCCCTATATTATTTATTATACTTAACAAATAAGTAAATATGTTTGCCACATGACACATTTCTATAACCCAAATATAAATATTTTCCCACTTCATTGCTAATTTTGTTTAAAGTAATTAGTCAACTAACTATGCAAGTTACCAAGTAGCTTTTTGCCATGAAATATATTGAAAGATGGAAGAAGGTATACACCCTTTCCTTTGTCTTGATTAACAATTTAAGTGCTTTTCTTAATTGTGAAAGTGTGATTCATGTTATTAACTGCAATGCATTACATAAATATATATCCGTCTTTATAGAGCCCATAAATAAGTTAATAACCATGAACTAATGGCAAGTGCCTTCTAAGAGGCATGCAAAGCATAAGCAGTGTTTTTATCTTTAGTATCATGACATCACATAGAAGCATAAAGAAGATTACGTTTGAATTGTGGAACACGTTTAACATGATGAAGCGAAAGATTTTTATCAAGTGCATTTGGTTAGGGCTGTCAGTTAGTGTTTTAAAGTGTTTAACATGATAGAGACAAAGCGATTAACACAAGTATCAAACATGAAAACGACTCGTTTAACAATTGACTTTGGTGGTTTGAGCATGATACTTATACGCTTTTATGTACCATGAAGGATAAATGATGTACTCTAGCCTCTTAATTTTAATTATTTTTAAAAAAGTATAAAATTGCAGAGTATACTTTTTTGCTAAACAGGTCTTGTCGTGTCTAAACAGGTTAACATTAATCATTTAGTCATCTATATGAACAAATACTTTTTGATATGTTTCCCAACAACCCAACCTGATTACCATTACTCGAAGCCTGGACGGCCAATATTACATTGGGTTGGCTTGATGGCTAAATTTCAAAATGCCAAAACATGAGAAAATTACCCGAATGACACCCATTGTCGAAACCAAGCCATACAAGTTTAAACTCCAAGCTGTGACGTGTGGGTTACACACTCCTCGTGTTTTTAAGTTGAATGTTCTTTTTATAAACAAGCGATCATTTTAAAAACACATGAACTTATGCATTTGATGTGAATGCTATAAACGAACCAAACCGAACCGGACAAGACCTTGTTCATGTTCGTTTGTGAAGCTTTTGTCGGACAAAAGGACGGTTCACAAACAGTTTACCAATTAGAAATTCGTGTTCGTGTTCGTTCACTAAGGAATTGAGCTTGTTCATTTTCGTGCTCGTTCGTTAATATTGTAAATCTTTTGCTGGACAAAAGGACGATTCACGAACAGTCTCCTAATGCTAGACTGTCGCTATCTAGTAAAAAACAATTAAATCAGTGTCTTAATCACCTTAAGCTAGTCAGGGTAAGTAGGGTGTCGAACCACGAGGAGTATGTGGTCAGTGTGAAGTGAAATCGATTCCTAACATTATGAAGTGAACTATATCAAAGTGCTGATCACACTAGCAAACAATTTGAGTTTTATAATAAACAAACAATTAATCAAGTATTCAATCAATTAAACAAAGCAAATCACACCCGAGAATTCAAGTAAGTAAACTACAGCAACTCATGCAACTTAACTATCAATGATCAACTCAGATTGACTAACTAGATAAACCTTAGGCATCCACGTTCGCTAACACACGACACTGGTTATCAAACGGTTCCTACCAGTGTGACTCAACTAAGGGCAAACGTATGCTTCATCATATTCAAACTAGTCAAAACAATCCTATAAGCAATTATCATAGCAACTGGCAAACTAATCGTTCTGATCAAAATAACCTAAACTGACTGAGTGCACAATAATACCAGACATCAATACTTATAGATTAATCAAAGATGGTTACAAATCATTCGTTCTTAATACATGAGAAAAGCAGTTAAATACAATACTCTACATCCCGGGTATGACTCGAAGGATCTAGTCGCGTCTCGGCATCTCTCGGTCTTCGATTCTGGTGATTTGGATCGTATCTATGGCCTTGAGATGAATGGAAGTGATGGTAGGCTGCTCTCCTTCTTTAAAAATGCTCTGGAAACTACATGATGTCGATTAGGGTCGTCAAAACATGTTTTAAACAAAAACCCTAACTTTCCCATCGATGGGAACCATCGCGCCTTCCCAGACCATCGCGCTACACGATGGTCCAAGATAACTTCATATTTGGATTCCTCTCGTTGAGAAACCCAAAATTCATATATTATGGGTCCCGTAACTCATTTTCTAGCCCAGGATATGCTCATTTTACTTCCTGGTCGCTTTTTGTGAACCCATCTTGTTCAGTTTTAGCATCGGCTTTAGGTTTCTCGTCCAAACTCCTCCCGAATCCTTCTAACACTTCCTAAGACTTCAATTTATGCTTCGGTATTCCTGGGATATCATTCCATGCTTGTACAAGTCTCCAATTTAGCATCTTTAATGATCAATGACCTTAAATACAAAAGCATGTATGAAGTACCAAAATTCTAACAATATACTAAACAAAACTACATAATTAACACACCAATATATATACAAAATACCCGAACATCATCTCTAGAACGGAAAATCGTGTCCGTGTTCTTCATTAAGGAATTGAGATTGTTCATGTTCATTCATGCCCGTTTGTTAATATTGCACACGAACTCTATGAACACTATTGGACGTAACACACTAACGAATACTTATGGACAAATAAACATAAACGACCCTAACGAGCAATTGAATAGAAACAACACTAACAGACAAATGAACACAAACGATTACATATTAATTCAATAATTATAATAATCACTAATTCAGCCAAAAATCTGGAGTTACACCCAAAATATCCATTTTTTTTATTCATTTTACATAGTAATTAAAACATAATAGTTTACAAAGTAAAACAAATAAATAAAAATATTAATAGTAAAATGTAAATACTTGAATCTAACCGGACGGACATAAACGAACCTACCGCACACATGTAAATGGATGTAACTGGACGGATGCATATGGACGTAACCGGACGGACGTAAACGAACACATTACCGAACTTTAACGAATACTATTGAACGAACGCGAACTCTGCTCATGGTCGTTCATTAAGCTTACTAAACAAAATATTTTTGTTCATGTTCGTTTATTTATTAAACGGACGAACATAAACGAACTTCCCACGAAACTGTTCACCGGATGCTCGGTTTATCAAAAATATTTGAGTGAAAAACGTTTACAAATCAGGCCCATAAAAGCCCACTCAAATATACGAAACCCTAAAGTTCAAATATTCGAAAACCCTATTCCGTTATTTGCAGGTTCGTCATCGTTGCCGTCTGGTCTGGACTCCAAATTTCTACCGATGGTCAGTATCTAAGCTCAATTAACCCAATTTATTATTAACTCATATTCATTCCGTAAGCAAATGCACATACTTTAATTATCCAAATGTACTTGCAATTTGAGTAATTGTTGATCCTCAAGACCTAATTTGACCGAGGTTCGATTTAGTTTCTCTGCTGCTAATTATTTACGTTTGAATGTTTAATCAATTGAAGGCTCCGAAGAAAGGTGTCAATAACGAAGAAGAAAACGGTACGTATTGCGATTTAGTTTAGGGTTTTATTCATTTCCAGTAGCTAACAGTTGCTTAGGGATGATATCGGTACGATCCTGGTTGATTTTATCTAAATTGAAACCGAATAAACCGAACACGTGTGATAGTATAAACCGAATGCCGTAATTGAAATGTAGGTTAGGCACCAGATCGATTTTGTCGGTTTGGTATGGTCGATACTGGTAGTATTGTAATTACTGAAACTGAAAATATGATAAAATGAACACTGGTTTCATTGAATTACTAAAAATGGTTAAAGTATAAATCGAATACCGTGACTAACCGAATAAACTGAAAGACCAAATGCCTTGAAATGTTGGTACGGTCGGTACCTTTTTGATTTTGTGCGTTTGGTGTGGTCGATACCGGTAGGATTGAAAATGCTGAAACCTAAAACATGAAAAAACGAATTCTGGTATCATTGAAAGTACGAAAGGTACCGAAACCAAATGGTACAGGAACTGAAAACACGGAAAACTAACACTAGGTACCGTACGATACTCGTACTCATCAAAGAATGCTCATCCTTACAGTAAATTAACCCAATGCTGAACTGGCCTCTGAAGTGTCGGCAGTTTGATTGAATTGTTAGATGATTGTTGGTATGTTATTAGGAGAAGGTGGTGAATCCGTTGTTTGAGAAACGATCGAAGCAATTTGGGATTGGTGGAGCTTTGCCGCCTAAAAAGGACGTGCACAGATTTGTAAGATGGCCTCAAGTTGTTCGAATTCAAAGGAAGAGGAGGATCCTCAAGCAGCGTTTGAAGGTTCCACCTGCTTTGAATCAGTTCACTAAAACCCTCGACAAGAATCTTGGTATTATTCAGTTTCATTCTTCTTTCTTCATGAGTTTTGTTACTATGCATAGGTTTGTAGATTCAATTTTTACTCTCATTTATGTGATTTGAGCGTAGCAAGTGTTATTTACACTTATTATACAAGATGAAAACATTGTTTTTTATGTTTATATTTTTTGTTATTGGTGTAATATGCAGCAACTACCTTGTTCAAGATGCTACTAAAATATAGACCCGAGGATAAAGCAGCAAAAAAGGAACGGCTTTTGAAACGGGCTCAGGCTGAGTCAGACGGGAAGACAATTGAAGCAAAGAAGCCGATTGTTGTGAAGTATGGTTTGAACCATATCACATACCTTATTGAGCAGGTTATTATTTTATTTTTATCGGATGAAATATCTAAGTTAAATAACTGTAAATGAACACGAACGGAGCATGTTTGTGTTTTACTGTCTTCTTAACAATATAAAAGAATGGTTCATGAACGTAAACGAACGAGCATAATTGTACATAGATGAACGAACATAACTGAGCTAAAGCTAGTTAAAAGTAAATGTGTTCATCAATGTGTTGGAGCTAAGAAGTTATTAAAACTAGACTAAATTGTTATTGACTTAAAAAACTTAAATGAATATATTATAATAAATGGACAACTAATGAGACATTTTTCATGTTCGTTTATTCAACTAAATCATAGTTGTCAATAGCGATGATATCGACCGCCATAGCGCGCTTCGTAGCGATGTGGTTAATGGCCGCTATACCCTGTTTTGCGGCTAAATAGCGTGAAGATAGCGAATTCAGTTTTTTTAATTAAATCGTTAAGCAAGCGAAATCGCTGGATTGTTCTATTGGAACAATTTCAATTTGAATTGGAACAAAAAGAAACCCGATTATGAAGCAATTCCGATTGAATAACTGCTATTTCGATCTCCAATTGACTGGTACGACCTCTGAATTGATCTCCAATTGACTGACTGATCCCAATTTAAATCGATCCGATTACAATTCAATTTTGTTGACAGCGTATTTGGCTTTAATTGAGGGGTAAATCAGTTGCTCAATTTATTGAGCAGCAAGTCAGTTATGTTGACGTGAACTTTGGATTTTAACAATAAATATTGTTTTGACCTAATTAAAACATAAAAATATTGTTAAATGGATAAATTTTGGATTTTAATTAGGCTATTTTGGTTGCGTTTATTGATTATAATTGCTATTTTGGTGGTGTGAATGCTTATAAATTGAATATAATTGCTATTTTGGTTGACTACATAAATGCAAAATATTTTAAAAAAAATTCTTATATCTTATCGCTAAACACGAAATAGCAGGCCCTATTTCATCCTATCGCTACATAGCATATAGGTAGCTTGTCGCTATTTTTCGTTATTCGCTATTGACAACTATGAACTAAATAAACAAAAACTTTTGTTCATGGTCGTTCATTTATTGAGCGTTTGCAGAAAGATGGACTACCTTCCGAACAGTTCATTGAGCGTTTGGTTTGTTTACATGTCTATGAAACACCAATAGATCATGTAACTTAAATGATTAAATTGTTACTGAAATAATTCTGACTTTTTGAACATTCTTTGCCAAAATTTATGTGAAACATATAGCGGAAGTTGTTTTGACTTTTTCTTGTATCTAACTTTGTTTTTTTTGTGTTTTTATTTCAGAATAAGGCACAGTTGGTGATCATTGCTCATGATGTTGATCCAATTGAATTAGTTGTCTGGCTTCCCACTCTTTGCAGAAAGATGGAAATCCCATATTGCATTGTGAAAGGGAAATCTCGATTAGGAGCTGTAAGTTATTTGCAAATAGCAATTAATATAATTTCTGTTTATTTAAGTTGGAACTAACAAGTATTTTCATTTATGCTATAGATTGTTCATCAGAAAACTGCTGCAGCATTGTGTTTGACCACAGTCAAGAATGAGGATAAAATGGAATTCAGCCGAATTCTTGAAGCCATCAAGGTACACTTTTCATTTATATAATATTTTTGAACTGAAAAAGAAAATGAATTTTCTCATCTGATGTTGCAGGCAAACTTTAATGATAAGTATGACGAGTATAGGAAGAAATGGGGTGGTGGGATTATGGGATCAAAATCTCAAGCAAAGACCAAGGCAAAAGAGAGAGTTTTGGCCAAGGAGGCTGCTCAAAGGATGAATTAGAGACCATTTTGTCTTATATTGACGTTTTGTGTTTTGAAACTTTTTGCTGTTTCTAAGAATCTTGTTATTCCATTTTTGGACTTTTGGGAGGTCAATTAGTTTATCCATCTGTTTCATGAAGGTTGAAATTAGAGGTGCGCAAAAAAAACCGGTTCTGTATGCGACGTGGTGGAACCGACCCGGAACCGGTTTCGGTTTGTACCCGGTGTATCTAATACCCGGTTTGGGTTATATTATACCCGGAAAACTCTACCTGGTCCTTAATTTTATTTTAGAAATCAGTTCCTACCCGGTTCGGGTTTGTACCCGGAATAACCGGTTTCGTCGGGTTTTTTCCAAGTAATTGCTGCTGTTTCCAAAAAGTAGCCGTTTGAGCCGGTTCTAACGGTAATATAGCTGTTTTAGGACCATTGGAACCGGCTTTTGAAGTCCTAACGCTATATATATTATGGTCTTTGATCAATTGCTTTACCACCCAACTCAAAAACATCAATGAACTTTTTAGTTTACATTTGTTTTATACTCTTGACTCAACTATATACTCTAATTTTTTTCACTTCCACCACTACTTGTAATTATGGCAAGCAAAAACAAGGGCTAAAGGAAGGCGGCTTCTACATCCGTTTTTATTGACCCGGTTTGTGTTGAAGATGACCCCGAAGTTGTGCAGGTCATCCCGCATAACCGCAACGAAGACGTATGCGGAATTGGGATTTGGTTGAGTTGATCAATGGAGGCCTAAAGGCTCAATGCAAATTTTGTGACTTTTTTAAATCATGATTCGAACTCAACTTTAAAAAAGCACACCGAAAAGAAATTTTGCAAGGCGTTGAAAGAAGTTTCCGCATCGGACCAAGTCGAATAGGGTTGAGATGGAACAATATTTCGTTAGAACATGAAAGCGGTTCATGATAAGATGGCGAAGTTCGTGATTCAACAAGGTTTGTCGTTTAACCACTTTGACAACCCTCAATTGACGTCCATGATGCGAGAGACTCTTCAACCTCGTTACATCCATGTAAGTCGTACCACCCATAGACGTCATTGTCTAAAGTTGTGGGAATATGCAAAAAAAGATTTGATTGAGTTTTTTGTAACTATACAAACGGGTGTCAATTTAACTAGCGATGTTTGGTCGGCACCACATGGGTTACCGGAATCGTACCTTTGTATCACCGCTCATTGGGTCGATCCGGTTTCTTGGCAAATGATGAAATGCACCATCACGTTTGAAAACTTTCCGTATCCACATACCGCCAAAAATTGATATAGATTGTAGATTAGGTAATAACGACTTTTAACTTGAGGGAAAAAATATTTTCAATGTCGTTTGATAACGCAACAAACAATACAAAGGCGGTTGAAAATTTTTATATAAAATACACGCCACCTTGTTACGGAAAGTGTTTTCATGCTTGATGTGTTACCCATATTATCAATTTGGTTGTTCAAGAAGGTCTTGCCAATGAAACAATGGAAGCCAGTTTGAGATGCTTTAGATATATGTTACAAGATGTTTTCAAAACTGGGAAAGAAGACATCTTGAATACAAAAATTATTGCAAATCGGTTGAAAGAAAATATTTGGGGCCGAATTGGGACGTTCCAACCCGTTGGAACTTAACTTGTTATATTCTCTTGTGCTTTTTCCCAACAAGAAACATTACAAGTATTTCATAAAACTCTTGTGGATCGGTGCGAAACCGATATCTTTCCCGACGATGCTTGGGTAAATATCGGCTATTTCTTGGAGTATCTTGATGTTTTCAAAACCGCAACTAAATTGTCGGGGGTTTATTATCTTACCAGTTATTGGGTGTTGCAAGAATTATACATCTCCTTGAATTTTAAAGAGTTTGAAAACAAGAATGATCTTTTCAAGAATATTGTTCAGCCAATGAAGGAGAAGTTCAGAAAATATTTTGAAGACATACCACCGATGTTTACACGTGCCACCGCTTTAAACCCCTATTTGAATGTTGTCGTGGTTGAGGCATTGATCGAGGAAATATTTGACATCCGATGTTGTCGACGGAAGCGAACGATTCTTTCAACAAATCCCTTCAAGAAATTTATGATCATTATTTACAAGTTTATGGTCCAAGCTCAAAGTCAACTTTTGTGAGGCAGGCAACAATAAGTAGGCCATGTAAGCATGTAAGGACAGGCTTATAAATATGATGAATGTTGTTCGTGAATCGACGGCTAAGCGGCTAAGGGAAAACACACCAACAAGTGAACTTGGTGATATAGTGGAGCAAACTATGTTGAAGGTGCATCGGTCAAGGATATTCACAACCATGATGTTTTGGCTTGGTGGAAAGGAAAGTAAAACGAATTTCCTATTCTTTCTGCCATGGATTGTGACTTGCTAAGAATCCAAGCTTCAACGGTTGCTTCAGAATCAATTTTTCAATTTGGTGGAAGGATATTATCGATGCAAAGAACCAAACTCACTCTGGAGTCCTCAGAGATGCGCCATTTTCCTAAAAAATCATTTGGACGCGGTGGATCGTATACAAGACAAGGCAAACTTTGAAGATGAAATACCACTTGAACGCCCAATTCATGATGAAGAGGTGGAAGAAGCGCATTCTTTCGGGCTATTGGGTGAGGAAGACGAAGGCGAAGACGTTTGAAGAATTTTAATTTGTATTTGATCTATTTGTTCTAGTCATGTAATATGTAACACGAATCACTCGATCAGTGTAACCGGTTTTTAAAGTGTTATTGGTTTGTTTTAAATAACAACCTCTTAAAGTCATAAATCATAAACACACACACACACACACACACACACACACACACACATATATATATATAGGCTAAGTATAAAATGAAAACCCACTTGAGTTGTGAAAACTTTAGAAACTCATTCTTAACCACTTGTTTTTAATTAATGTTTAAATCTTGTGGTCCATAATTAAAGTGAATAAAAAATGTAAATATAAATATAACTTTTTCTCTCTCCTGAAAACATATATAAAAATTAGTAAAAAATGTTAAAAAGTAGCAAAACATTTTTTTTTGATGTTTCGATGTTTTGTATTAAATGTTACAACATATATTACATGTAACAAAAAAAAAGAACGATGTTACATAGGGTTTTCGCGGGTTTTCACAACTCAAATGGGTTTCTATTTTAACCTTACCCTATATATATATATATATATATATATAGGGTTGGGTTAAAATAAAAACCCACTTGAGTTGTGAAAACTCTAGAAACCCATTCTCAACCACATGTTTTTAATTCAAGATTAAATCTTGTGGTCCACAATTAAAGTTAATAAAAAATGTTAACATAAATATAATTTTTTCTCTCCTAAAAACATATAAAAAAATTAGTAAAAAAATGTTAAAAAATAGCAAAACAATTTTTTTTAATGTTTCGATATTTTGTATTAAATGTTACAACATATATTACATGTAACAAAAAAAAAACGATGTTACATAGGGTTTTCGCGGGCTTTCACAACTCAAGTGGGTTTTCATTCTATACTTTGCCTATATATATATGTATGTATGTATGTATGTATGTAAAACAACCATTTCATTACATTAACGTTACAGCGGAACGACGAACATTTTATTATAAAACGATTAACTACAAACATTATTAAATATAAAAACTAAAATAACAAGCACTGTTCGTCGTTTTAATCCCGCTCTCTACGCCCGTTAAGCTATGTTACCAGCGGTGGGGCTTGAGTTGCAAAGCCGGACGACTCTGCCGCTTCCGCTTTTTTGGTGTCCAAATGTTTTTTTCCATACAATACTTATTGGTATGCTTACGGAGAGTGGAATTTGACCCCGCTTTCAAAAATTTGCCACAGTATTTGCAACGCACCATCTCTTGTGTGTCGGTCATAACACACAAGCCATAGTGAACCCAAACCTTGGGGCATCCCATTGGGGTGTCCATGACCATAAGAACATCATCGTTGGTTGTCATTGGTTTAATCTAAATTGTGTTTTAGTGTTAGGGAAGTGGTTTAACAAGTTAGGGAAGTGGTTTAACAAGTTCTAAACTTAACCTACCTATATATAGTATGTGTGTGTGTTTTATATATTCAAAGCCGGTTCCAACGGTCCAAAAACGGCTATATAGCCGTTGGAACCAATTCCCAACGGTCAGAAAGTGTTTAAAAATAGAAAATCCGATGTACCCGGTTTTCGAGTATAACTCGTACCCGGTTCCTACCCTACCTGGTTTCACTGGGTCGTGATTTCTTGCTACCGGGTCGGGTCCGGTTCTTACCCGGTTTCAAAATAACCGGTTCCTACCAGGTTCCGGGTTTAAATAATACCCGATTTGTGCACACCTAGTTGAAATCATCTGGTTTAAAAGTCATAGTATCGGCTTAAAAAGTAACTAAATGCGTTTACGTTTATTTCATTGAAAAATCATTCAATTATGTTTTACCAAACAATGTCTGAACTAGATCATGCTAAACGAGCTTCTGATAGACGATTTGTCTCTTATTTCTCTTCTTACAATGGACTATTAAGCAACCTTCTATCATTATTTTGGCTTGATTTTTAGGCAAAAAGTAGAAAGAGGATGGTGACGTTGAAGAACAAAATCTTGCAATGTCTCTCTATAAAACATAGTTTGTAACCTCTTTCAAACCTTTTACTATTTCACTTACTAACGTTATTATATGTTGTTTATACTTATTGATTCTCAATACATAATCAATGGTCATGTAGCAACTATATTTATGTCTGAGTTTTGGATATGTATTGTAAGTTTATATTTAGTGTACTGTAAACCTATGTAATGTCATTAATCCTTCAATGGTTATTAATAGAACTTTATACAATAATAATTTCATTAATCATACTCAATTCCCCGGTAATAGATAATCACACACGTAGTATAAATATTTGACTAAGCATGAGAAAGTGCTAAAAGGAACAACTGTGGAAAATCCAGAGATGAATGAACCTCACATTGAGGCATTGGATGATCTGACTGATGATGATGTTGAAATTTTGGAGAAAGAAACTGAAACTGAAAAGGAAGATGAACTGAGATCACCTCAGATTCATTTAACTGAAGAGCATATGAGGAGCATGCAAGCAAGGTTTGATGAACTAAAGATGAAAGATCCAAGAATCATTGCCTTATTGAAGTTTGGGATGAACTTTGAAGCCATAAAAGAACTAAATGATTCTGATCTTGACTAAATGTTGAATAACAAGAGCAGGGAAGCCAAAGAAGAAAGAGAATAAAAGAAAAAGAAGTTGGAGAAAAAGATTGAATTTTTAAAGACTCTACAATATGATCCACAACACATCCAGATCATAATAATTGAATTGGCAGACGGTTGGAAGAATAGAATGTGGAAAAAGAAACTACTTGGTGGTAAATGATTATGTGTTATCATACTTAAACAAGATGACATTTGAAAATTTTGATAATCTTTTAAAGATGGTGTCAGCCAGAGAAAAGGAAGACGAAAGAATGAAGACCAAAAAGAAATTGAAGAAACAAGAAGAAGATAAAGGGATAAAGAAGTATGGTGGAAAGGTTAAGTTTCTTGTTGACAATGGGTACAGATATGAGTTTTTGAAGACATTATCCAAGAAGGAAGTTGAGGCAAAATTTAATTTGGTAAAGAAGAGACTTAATGATGAAAGAGAGAGTCATTGCCCAACAAATTAAAGAGAGAAAAGAAAAGGAAGAGAAAGAGAGGATTGAAGTAGAAAAGGGAAAAACAATCACTTCCTCTGCAACCACAACCAAGATATCTAGTGAATAAATTGAGAAGGAAGGATATGACTTGTTTATGAATAAAGATAGAATTGAGATTCTGAAGAGATTATTAAATGCTAGAGGGATGAGTGATGAAGAATTTGAAAGATTATCAAAGCATTAATTGAAAGAAATTTATGAAAGGAAACTGAGACTGTACAATGAGGAGTTAAAGAAGGCTGAAGAGCAGGAAAAGGTGAAAACGACTGTACCAGAAGCAGTAATGGTTAAACTAGAACCTGAAGATTTTGAGGCAACATTTGATAATGAAACTGCTAATATGATAAGTGTTTTATGTAAAAGAGGTGAGAACTATCTACAGTTGGTAATGAAGTCAAGGGAAAAGATAAAGAAGATATATGAGGAGTCACAAAATAAACAGATGCAACAAGCCTCATCATCAAGAAGACCATCTTCATATCGCTCTTCAAGTTCAAGAGTTCCAATTCTTGTAACAAGATCTAAACTCTAAAGGCAAGAACGTCAAAGAACAAATGTAGATTTTCCTACTAACTTGTATTTTGATGCAAGATCTAGAACACTGAAAGTCATTCTTCAGAGTGGAGTTAAGAAGGTGATAGTGTTTAAGGATGAGTTCAGAGATTTCTCACGTGAACAACTGAATGAGATGACTACCCTGAAACTGTATGATTATTTGAATAGGGACAAGTTTATAGGGCAACAAAGAAATGAACTTTCTAAATTCTTTCATGACCCACACAGAGATAGATTTCCTCTCCTGGACAAGAAAAGAAAGTATTATTATTCAGAAGCTGAGAAAGAAAGAAGGAGCAAGAGATTGAGAAAGGTTAGATTCTCTGAATACTCCTTCATGCAACCTGAAAGACAAAGAACTTCAAGAAGGAATGTAATTGAAAGTACAAGTACCAGAAGAGAAATGCGAGCTCCCAACCCTCCACGAAGAAATCTGAGGGAGAGAATAAGTATGAGAAGAGAGATGACATGCCAAATGCTGAAGTTGAGAGGAATGGCAAGATTGCAGAAATTGGGTACAACAAGAGAAGTGGTACATTTAATTTGAGAAATTATGAAGGTAAAGTTTTGGGGATTGTTAAAAATGACTCTGAGCTGGAGTTTATACATATCAGAGATCTCACAGACATCAAGGTATGGGAGATACCACTAGATCACCTAGAACATGTTGAATTAGATATGTTCCAACAAAGAGTTACAACTGTTCGAAACAGAAAAATCAACAGAGAAAAACAAATTGAGCAAAGGTAAGGTTGCAAGTATCATACTGAAATGATCATTTGAATATTACTTGTAATTTTATTTCACTTTGTAATTTTAAGCTTTGATGTATTTCATGTGTGCCCTTGAGGTGAATTTGCTTGTGTAATGTAATTTGATTTCTGTTTGAAATCTTATATGTATTTAAACAAAGTGTATGCAACATAGGTATGTTTTGGTGCATCTGAGATTATTCCAATCTAGGGGGAGATTGTTGGGTCGGAAAATTAACAAGGAAGATTGGAATCTTCTCAACCTTCTCAGAAAATGGCTAAGTATGGAACTAGAGCAAGCTTTGACCTTCGAGCACGACTTCTACTAGCTCGAGCATGATTTCTTACTCGCGTAAGGTTATCTTCTGGAAATTCTTCTAAGTGTTTTAAGCTTCGAGCAAGCTACACTTCGTCAAGCAAGGATGCTCTTCATCAAGCACAATTTGCTATTCGAGCAAACACTTGATCTATCCACGCTTAAACCAAGATTACAAGTGTTTTGGTGGGTTAAGCAAGGATACAATAAAGGATGATCTCAACATAAGTAAAACTACGAGCATGATTCAATCTTGTGCAAGCTTTAGTGCCTGAGTGTCACACCCCGACTAGCACAATGCGGAAGCGTAAAACGGGAATGTAACAGACACCTCTGGTATCAACACATTGTTTATAAAGAAACATTACAAACTAATTTACAATATATTACATTTCTTTGTTCTATCATTGTTTTACGATCTAGGCGATACAAACAAAACTATTTCGTTAAATAAACGTTCTTACTACTAACACCTTTTCCTCTATTCACATAGTATCAACCGCACACCTTGGGCAAATAACAGATCACCAAATCATTCCAATTTAGGTACACCTGAAAAGAAGTTTAAAACGAGTCAACTACTAGAGTTGGTGAGTTTCACGAGTTTCAAGAAATCAGTAATGAGTATTCACAAGTCAACACTTGTAATCATGAAATAAGTATGTATGTATGTAAATGATGTAATTATGCTAAGCTACAATGAAGCCTCGACTGTATGTGCTGCGTGCATCCATTTCCCACGCTCCATCAACCATTGTGGCCCCTTTCCGCCCACAACATGCCCCGGTAGCTATGTCTAACACTACATAGCCTGTTTGTATAAATATGGTCATGTGCAAACGGCGCTATGTGACACGGCAACCAGGCCGATTCCGTTTGGGTTTGTCAAACCAATAGTACTATTCACAAGCCACCGGCTCGAAGTTAATCACTGTGATCGTGGGGACTTTCGTGTGTTAGCACTTAGATAATTCACATCAATACATGTTTCAGGTATGTATATGTAATCAAACATGCTTTTCACCCCAAAAGTTCGTAAAACAGTTTAGAAGTGGGGTAATGAAACTCACGGTTTAGTAGATATTCAGTACTGTATCAGCTCGTGGTTTGTTCGGTCTGCTATCAGTAGTCCCTATAATCAATATTATAATAATATTACTATTTTAATATTATTATAATCTCAATACTAAACTGGGTTGTATAACTAATCTGGGTATAGTTGGAATGCCCAGAAAGTGGCAATAGGCTTAGGTTGTGATGTTGTTCAATGTCTAATACTTAAAACCGAACTTGGCTCAGATTCCCGTTTTCCCAGCTTGGCCAAGTTGTTCGTTTACGCGTTCAGAAAACAGTTATGAGAAAATAAGTTTGGGTAAATGTATTGGTTAATAAAATGATTTAGTTATAAAGAATGATCACATACTAGGGTCCCGGATTAGCCACGGGGCCCGTTTTCGTTTATTCAGTTTGATTTAAGAAGAAACGAGCACAATCCACCCGGATTGTCCAGGTTTCTCATAGAAAAGTTCATTTTCACTTAATTAGTCCAAAAATATGATTTTTGATCATTCTTAGTGTTTTGATATTCCCGCAGGTTCGTTAGCCGCGAACTTGCCGGTTTTTATAAAAACAGAATTTGTTTAGTCTTTAAATTAGCATAATTAATTAACCGTTAATCATTAAATTATGAAAATTTAACCACTTATCAATTAAAATATGTATATTTTAATAAAAATATTTCTGGAATTTATTTACTGATTTATTAATTTATAAAAATTCATTTTATCAGCTATATTTCGCCTGAAAATCGTCCGTTTACCCCAAACAATTTCCAAAATTTCCAAAAAAATTCCTGAATGCTCAAATTATGTCCCAAATCAACCTGTATCAATTCCAAAATGTAAAAAGTTCGTGCAATATTCTTTTCGGCCCAAATTCGGCTATAAAAATTCACACTAACGCATATAAACAAAACACCTTTAAACTTCTCCAAATGATCCCAAAATTTATATGTGATCAAAATACCTCAATTATGAGTTCCTAGAAAAATTTCGTAATTTTTGAAGTATTTTAGCTATTTTTCCCAAATAAACGTCCTAATTCGGTAATAAATTCGCCAAATATTCTCGGATGGCCGAAAAATTACCAAATTTAAACAGGGACTCATTAACATGGTCCCTGATGTCTCTGAAAAATTTCAAGGTCTAAAAATATGCACATCACAACCTTAACCTAAATAGCCCGTAAGCGAGTGTTTCGGCATTACCTTAGCGGGTTTGGCTCGTTTCCGACTTTTTAATCAAGTTTTCAGGTTCTTGTGCTTCTAAGAAAGCTAGGTAAAAGTCCTATATCACAAACCAAGCAATTTTTCATCAACATAACAGCCCTTAACTTAGGGTTTCGGCTAATGCACAAAAACGAACTTTTGAACCGTAAAAACGCCGTTTCAACCCTTTAATCCGTGTTTATGGCCAAAAAAACTATCAAAACAGGTTCCTTACCATGTGTATGATCAAAAAATGTTTATGGACCATTTTTAGGATTTTTACACGGTTAGGAATGATTTTTAGTAACCAAGACATGTTTTTATGGTATTAAACAAGTTTAAACAAGTTCAAAAGCTACTTATTTAAGCTCTTTACCTTAGGGTTTGGAGGTTTTCTGGAATTTAAGCTTGCAGCTGCTTGGACCTTAGTTTTTATAAACCAAAATGAATAAACAAGCTTGTGAAATAAGTTTTATAAAAAAAATGGAGGGTGGGATGTAGCTGGCCGATCGGTAGAAAGATTGGGCTCCATTGGGCCTAATTTGGCCCATTAATCTAGTTTCTCAAGCCCAAATACGAAAATCCCGGTCCAAATTTAGTTCGGGTTCGGTTTTTGGCGCGAAAAACTTATCGGGTGCGTTAAACAATGCGAAAACAAGTGTTTTTCGGCTAGTTTTGTGTAAAATTATAAAAACATACTATATGTTTGTAAAAATCAAAAATATTTTCACGGATCGCTTAAAAAATTTCAAATAAGTGTTTGGTAAGTCTTTTTCGGCTTAACGGATGATACAATGCTTGGTTTGTAACTATCTTTCGCGTTTAAATCTATAGCGGGTAGTTAAACAAGCATATTTTCGTTTAACTTGTTTGCTATCAAACTAAGGCCATATTTCTAATGTTTTAGCTTGTATTAAACGTATATCACTTATAGATGGCCCCCCGAGATATCTGGGTCATAACCCGACCCGTTCGGTTAATCGTTCGTTTGTTACGCAAAAGGCGTTTATTTGCTTAATCAGTAAATACGTACTGAGGTGTACCTTGTTTTGGCTCAAATGTCACACTGAGTATACTGGAATTGTTCTTAATAAACCTTAGTGAAGATTGAAGAGATCTAAAAGAAAATTTTTACTCGTGGGATTTGTCCGAGCAAAGGGGATAAGTTATGAAGAATGAAGTCTGCTGGAGTAGAATATTTTCTAAGGAAAACATTCTAAGTAAGTATACTTGAAGAAATGCTTCGATCATACTCAAGGTTACAGGTCTGCTCGACAAAGATAGTTCATATTCAAAGACCTAGGTTTACACTTATGTTTATTTTATTGAATTTTGTAACCATTAGTGTTTCTAGAAGGAACGTCTATAGGCCTATATATCATAATACTAGGTTAATTCATGGGATACGCGCGCTTGAACGATTAATGAGAGACTAAGACCTCACCCATGCAAACCTAGTACGTCAGCCGTCATTGAGAAAACCCTAGACGTTCCATGCACAAACCCTAAAAGCTTGCATTATTCTTGAGTGATTAAATATACTAGAAATCTTTTGAGTGAACTGTGTGTGTGTTATAACTACAACCATACTACAATACCAACGTCCTGATTATATCTGATTCCGTCAGATATTTTCAGTGGGTCTTTGCAAACCAATTTCGTGTTTATTCTTGTCAACTATTTTATGTTACACGAGGTCCCATTCGACATGTTTATAATTAATTTTTGAACATGTTGGATTCGAATTTGACCTCATAATGACATTCGGACCGACTACGAACCGAGCACTCTTTTAAACTTTGTTTTCTTTAATTTTAAGTTTAAACTCAGATTTTATTATTTATTTTGGTTCGTCTTGGTTTTGTTTTAACTTTGGAATATGTACCTCATTTTTAGGAAATCATCAAGTTTGGTTTGGTCAACTAGCTTAGGCCGGGTTCATCTATATTCTTATTTCCTTTCACTCACCAATTTTTAAGGTGAGTAAATCACATCCCGTTTTGTTTTTATTATTTGGGGGGCGACATGTATATTATAAACCACAAAAATATTATTTTACATCCTCAACCACAATTCTAATCTATGCGTTTATGTTATTACTTAATTATTTGTTACATGTAAGGTGCTAAAGTGTTTATTGTTTTATTGTTGGTGACCCCGTCCTCATCCTCATCCTCATTAGTAAGATCTTACCCCATTCTAGTAGCTTGACCCAGTGTAATGATGAACGGATTATTATTTGTATTGTTACAATTTAATTGTTTTAGTTACGTTTCCGCATAAGAATTGGTTTTCATTATTATATGTATTAAATTGTATTTTTGCTCACCAACCTTGTGTTAATAAATTATTTTCATACATGTTGCAGGTACTTACATGAGCTAGATGAAGATAAACGAGTAGTTTATTACCTTTAGGATATCAACAAAAACAATTATGCTTTATTTTGAAATTTGTTTAGTTTGGATAATGTTATGTTATTTTGAATGTTTGTGATGTACTTGAATTATTTAAATTTGAATAATTAGATATTGCCACGCTAATGTTGATAGTGTCTTACGAGCTACTGTGCGATTAGTTACACCCCGGCATTCTGCCGTAGGTTGGGGCGTGACACCGATCAACGCTAAATTGGGTGTCTACATCTTGACACTGTCTAGCCCTTCAATTGACCGAATAAGTCGGCTCCTTGCTATAAAGCTCACCTCATGTGCATTCTTTTTAGGTTTGCATCTTCCAAATAAGGCTTTAACCGATGTTCATTGACAATTTGCCTCCGATGGTCATCAAAATCTTCAATTTCTATAACAACAAACTTTCCAACTCTTTTAACCAGAAACAATCCTATCCACTTGCTTTTCAACTTACCCGAGAAAAGCTTCACCCTCGGGTTGTATAACCACACTCTTTGTCCAACTTCAAACGTCTTCCTTCTCAATTTAGCATCATGAACCTATTTCATCTCGTCCTTGTATGCAGAAGCATATTCATAAGCTTCATCCCGTAGTTCCTCCAACTCACATAACTGCAACTTTCTTCCTTTACTTGCATTCTCATAATCCAATTTAACATTTTTAACAGCCCATAACGCACAATGGGCAAACTCTACAGGTAAATGACAGCCTTTCCGTAAACGAACCAATAAGGGATGGTACCAGTAGGCATTTTAAAAGCGGTTCGGTAAGCCCATAAAGCATCATTCAATATTATTGACCAATCCTTACGATCAGGTCTTACCGCTTTTTGTAAAATTTCTTTTATTTGCCTATTAGATACATCGACCCGTGTACTCATTTGAGGATGATATCGGATGGCTATTAGGTGGTTTACACTATACTGTTTAAGCAATTCGCTAAAGTTATAGTTTTTAAAATGTGATTAATACTGGGAACACCAACTCTTGAAAAGATATTACTTTGGACAAATTTGCAAACAATGGCATGATTATTCGTTTTGGTGGCGATTGCTTCAACCCATTTTGAAGCATAATCAACCACCACCAAAATGTAATAATTCCCGAAGGAATTTGGGAACGGACCCATAAAATCAATCCCCAAAACATCAAAGATGTCGACAACAAGGATTGGTTGCACGAAAATCTTGTCCCTTTTGGAAACATTGCCTAGCTGTTACATCTGACACAATTTTTAGCGAACTCTGTAGCATCTTTAAAAACGATGGGCCGGAAGAAACCATAAACAACACTTTATGTCTGGTTTTCAGCCCGTTGAAATGTCCACCGCATGCATATGAATGTCTGGCACAAGCACACTTCTTATCTCCTCGTATGGAATTCATATTCGGATAACATGATCAACACCAACCTTAAACAAATCCAAGTCTTTCTATATGTACTGTTTCACATGTGCTAAGAAGTGATAATGTAGAAACATAAAATAACTGCTCATCAGGGAATTATTCGCTTATGGCCCAAGAATCTTCCTCCTCGTGACCCGACAGTCTTGATAAATGATCTGCGACCACGTTCTCACTTCCTTTTTTTTCACGAATCTGCACATCGAACTCTTGTAGTAGCAAAACCACCTAATCAAACACAGTTTTTCGTCCTTCTTCTCCATTAAATATTTAACTGCACTATAATTAGAAAACACAACCTTGCTACCCTAATTGCATGACCTAACCTTGTCCAAAGCATATACTACAACGAGCAACTCCATTTCTGTTGTGGTATACTTCACTTGAGCATCTGAAAGAGTTTTGTTCGCGTATTATATGGCAGCGGGCTTTTTATTCACCCGTTAACCCAAACAGCCCCGACCCCATAGTCACTCGCGTCACACATAATTTCAAATTAAAGTGACCAATAAGGTGACATTAAAATCTGATCTTCAACCAGCTTGTTTTTAAGCACATTAAACGCGTTTAAACAATCTTTGTTAAAAACAAATGACACATCTTTTAATAGTAGATTACACAACGGTCTTGTAATGATACTGAAAATTTTTATGAACTGTCTTTAAAATCCGGCGTGTCCCAAAATGACCAAACGCCTCAGAAATTTATAGGGGGTAAATTAGAAATCACATTTGCTTTAGCCTGGTCAACCTCATTCAAGATGACATGTCCCAAAACCTTTCCCTCTTGAACCATAGAATGGCTCTTTTCCCAACTTAAAACTAAATTTGTTTTGACACATCTTTTTATCACTTTAGTTAATTCAATTAAACAACTTTCAAATGTTGAACCAAGTATTGAGAAATCATCCATAAAAATTTCAAGGGACTCCCCGACCATATCTGAAAGATACTTATCATGCACCTTTGAAAGGTGGACGAGGCATTAAACAGACCGAATGTCATTTGCCTGAATGCGAAATTGCCATAGGGGCAAGTGAAGGGATGAGCAAAAATCAGTACAATACCGATTGGTACCGGTACCGAACAAACCGGTACCGGTACCGAATCGGTACCAAGGTTTTGAGTTTTCGGGACCGGTATGGTGTCGGTACGACAGTACCGGTATTTTTTGAATTTTACCTTAGAAAAAGGTACCGTCCCGGTACCGAACCGAACATTTCAGTATCGGTACCGGTACCAAAAATTTGCGATTTTCGGGATCTGGATTTTCGGTACGACCGGTACGGGTACGATACCGAGCTCATCCCTAAGTGAATGTTGTCCTATTTTGGTCATTGAGGTGAATTGAAATTTGGTTATACCCCGAGTAACCATCTAAAAAACAATAATACTTCTGATCAACTAAAGGAAGCGGGAAATGGTCCTTGGAAGTTACAACATTCAACTTCTTATAATCAACAAAGATTCGCCAGCCGGTTACCGGCCGAGCGGCAATTTCTTAACCTGACTCATTCCTCGTTAGCTGAATACCTGAATTCTTTAGAGTTGTCTGAGTCTGGTTCACCCACGTGCTATCTGAAATCAGGAAAATAATCCATACATCTAACCACTTCAGCAACTCTTACGCATGTTCGGGTTCAAACTTCTTTGTGCATCATGCACGGGCTTCGCCTCAGGATCTGTAATGATTTTTGCATTACAATATACAAACTTATCCCTTTCAAGTTTGCTATTGTCCAACCAATCGCAACCTTATATTCCTTCAACACTTCCATCAACGCCTCTTCTTGATTGTTCTCCAAATTTGATGTGATTATGGCTGGTAACGTCTCGTTGTCTCCCAAAAACGCATATTTCAAGTGTTTTGGGAGCTCTTTCAGCTTAACCATTGGTGGACTTTGAAGTGATCGTCTCAAATTTGAATCAATTGTGTTAGGTAATTTCTCCACCTGTTGAGACCATGGTGGATTTCCTATGCTTGCAGTATAAACTTCAACTGCCTTCTTTTCCTCCTGTAACTGCTTGATATGTTCAAATGTTTTCTATTCACAAACAACACACTACTTTGTAGCATCATCTCCATTTTCATGAGGGTTCAGCCGCCAATGGCTTTTGCCATAAAGCATTCGACACTAGCCAGAGGGTTAGAAACATTCGAAAAACCATTTTAACGAAGATTTTTATTCCCGAATGCTATATCAGCTACTCCGGTTATGCAATTTATTAAAGCCTTTACAGTTTCCAAAAATGGACTACCGAGAATCACGTTTAGTTGTCGTTAAAGGTCAACTGCT
The DNA here is from genome assembly GCF_021521415.1 of Bidens hawaiensis. Lineage (NCBI taxonomy): Eukaryota > Viridiplantae > Streptophyta > Magnoliopsida > Asterales > Asteraceae > Bidens > Bidens hawaiensis. The sequence goes on from NW_027491168.1 coordinate 2,264,898, forward strand.
ACATAATCTAGAACCATAAAGTCGACCGGGTAATAGAAATCCTCAATCATCACAATCACACTGGTCACAATTCCCCTAGGAAGTTTGAGGGTTAAGTCAACTAACACCACGGTGGTGTCGGCCTTTCGAAGTGGACCAAAGTCATATTGGTAATACAAGCTTCCCGTGAGAATCCTCACCCCAGCTCCAAGATCTAACAGCGCCCTAGTCATTTTAAAATTACCCTCTTGAATAGGTATTATTGGCGTTCTCGGATCTTGTAGCTTGGGTGGTAGGGTACCTGTTAAAACCAAACTCACATTAACAGTTAACTAACCTATTTTCGCAATTTTTTATTTTCATTTTTTAGGTATACAAGTCCCTCAAGTATCTAGCATAAGCGGGGATTTCTTTAATTACATATATACAGGGAATATTTATTTTTACTTGTTTAAACATTGAATGCGTTTCTTCTTGTTGTCGGCCCCTTTTCCTGATGAGGATGTCTCGGTATTCACTAATGCCCTAGGAAATGGAATGGGTTTATTCTTTGTACCAGTTTCCCTAGGGGTTGGTGTTACCTTTTGTGTAACCGACTCGTTTAAGTTTTGAAAAGTCATTTTTTTTGGTTTTTTAACAGTTTCAATTTCATTTTCCAAATCCTCATTAGTTTCCCCGTTTTCACCCAAATCTTCCACCACTCCTTCAATGAAGTTTGGTGGAGTAGTTACCCCATTATCATAAACTTTACCACTTCTAAGATTACTTACCTAATTGACGTGTGCATTCTTGGAATTGATGAACTGCTACTTATTTGATTCGATTTTTTCATGGTGTCACTCGGGAGACGTCCCGAGTTGTTCTTTAGTTTGGCCACCTCTTCCTCCAGCTAACTAATCTACTTGTCTCTCGCTGCATTTTTCTTATCTACAATCTTCTTATCCTTCTTGTACTCTTTCTGACCTTCATTATACTCTTTTTGACCTTCCAACACCAGTGTCATCAATGAATCTAGCGTGCTACTTGCATCATCTGAATCTCACGACCCAATATATTTATTACCCTGATTATATCCATCCCATTTAGTGTAACCTTGGTTGTTATTCTGCCAATACGAGCCCGTTTATGTGAGCTATCTTGAAAGTTCAGGTTTGACTGGGTATTGGCATTTCCATATCAAAAGTTAGGATGGCTTATAAGTCCCGGATGATAGGTGTTTGAATTCATGATGTTGTTATTATCTCCCCTCACCCTGAATAAAGTTGACCTCTTCCTCATTTCATTAATCGTAAACAGCCCCACAAGTGGTCGCATCATGTCATAGCTCCATACATTGTTCACAAACCGGGAACTTTGTTCCCGTTTGGTTCTTCTCTTTTGCACTTGCTACGCTTAACTTCTCCAATTTCGTTTTCAATCAAGTCATTTGATCTTCAGACACACTACTTTCCACTGCTTTTACTACTGACCTTTTTACCATTCTGTGTTACTAAGCTTGTCCTTTTGAGTTGATGACATGTCTTTCCAAATATCTCTGGTCCACATGCTCATCATGAGTTAAGAATAACCCATTTGTGGTGGACTGAAGATCCCGAACACCATCACTCGATATGATATCATGAAAGGCTATAATCAGTTCCCATAGGACAATTCCATGATGTGGGTATGCCCTCATCAACAACTTAAATCTCCCAAATGATTCATAAAAGGTCTCACCAGTGTGTTGTTTCCCTCAACAACTTAAATCTCCAAAATTATTCATAAAAGGTCTCATTAGTGTGTTGTTGGAAATTTCGAATGGCGTTTAGGGCTTCTAGTGTTCTCTATGGCGTGTAATACTCATTTAAAAACTGTTGTGCCAAATCACGGCATGTGTAGATACTAGCTGAAGGTAATGACAATAGCCATTGCTTAGTCGCATCCTTCAAAATGAACTAGAATACCACAAGTTTCTTTGAGTGTAAATAGTAGCACAAATGGAGTTAAAATCACTCAGATGCAAATATAACTCTTCTGTTGCTTTCCCATAAAAAGTCGATACCCAATCGAGCAAGATTGTCTCACCGAAAAAGTTCACCCATTCCTCACTAGGACAATGATCAGAAGAGGGTTGGCCACCACTTGTTGAATAAAGTGACTTTGAATCCCTCGGACCGATGGTGGGATGTAGGTTCACGAACCCATCATCATAATTGTTAAACTAGGTCGGTGGTCCTCTATTTACCGATGGCCTGCGTGCTCACTACTGTTGGTTGATTAATTTTGCTTATACTAATTCTAGTTCTGGTTTTGTTGGGGTGGTTGATCATTTTGCTGGTACTAATTCTAGTTCTGCGGATGAAACTTAATCCTTAGTAAACTCATTTGAGTCATCCCATTCGTTCCATTCATCAACCTGCTACATTCTCACACCATCCTAATTTTCGTTATATCTGAACCCCTTTAACCTTGACAAAAAAATGGAGCTAATCAGGTAGATTGGTTATCTTGATGCTCGAAATCAGGAAAATCAAAGGGTGCATTTTGATTTTCCAGTGGTCTTAGGATTCAGTTACCAACTTTACGTCGGTTTTGGTTTGGATTTTGGTGTTGGTTATTTCCAAGAGGTGGTGGCATCTCTTAGTTAAATGGTTGATTATGGTTTTGCTGGTAATTTTCTGGTTGTTCTTGATTATTTTGGACCCCACGGTGGTCGTTTTGACTCATAACTGTTGTTTTATGAACTGCTCTATTCTTTTTATGATTTTTCAATTACTGAGTCAAAGACAAGGGGCACCTCGTTCTTTTATTTCCTAGTTTCCATGCACCTGAAACATTATCTGCACACATGAAACAAAGAAACCCCGCATAAAACGGACAATAATGAAATACAAATTCAAAGTAAACAAAACACAAAACTAGCACTTTGCGTGTTGATTCTCCAACAATGACGCCATTTTGATCGATGTCGATAGGTCAATAAAAAACACTTATAAAATTTACCTTTACTAGCTAGAGCAAGTAAGGTTTTGAATCCATAGGGAACCAAATGAAAGTGCAAAGCTAGTTCATTATTCACTATTGATTAATTATACTATTTTAGACAGACAATGTCAGGTATCTTTTAAATTGATTTTGAAAGTAGTTTCAAGAAAGGTTCAAGGCCTTTTGTAAATTCAATATGAGAAAATGGTGACTACACTTTAGGTTCGGGTTATGCAATAAACTGAACAACTATGACTCTAATCAATCTGATAATCTCATAGACATGATTCTTAAGTTAAGATTGATAAATAATTACTAGACACAGTAGTTTGGCATTGTTGATTCACGAAACCTAATCTGATAAATTGACATAACTGACTTAGTCTGCCTAATTACCAGTTCGTTAATATAAAACTCAACATCAAACAATGACTAATGGCAACACTTCAATGACTATAAGAACTTAATCCTTATGGTTGATGAACGTAAACCAAATACTTGATGATTAATTGGAATTCCAAAATAATAATTGTTTTAAGTAATCAAAACAAATATATAGCAAGATCTATTACACAATCAAACTTCAATCCAATTCTAGAGAAGAAACACGAATACATATAGTTTAAGCACAAACCCTACACCTAAAGTGGTCACGATCGGTTTAGACTTGTCTCTACATGATAAACAGCTCGATTATTATGTTGAAAGGATGAAAGCATGGAAAGATTAACAATCTGGGAGCTCCAAGTTGATGCAAAATCGCCTCTTAGGTCGTCCACAACCTCTTGAATGAAAAATATGCTGAATGGGAGCTGGAAATTGATTTGATCACAAGTAGGTTTATTTTTCCCATTTTAACACCCTTCGTGTATTGCGAAGTCTTCACGGAGGGTCCTTCACGTAGCGCGAAGGACAAAATAATTGTTTTCGTCTTCTGGCTCTCTCGCGTAGCGCGACGGGGCTTGGTGACAAGGAGTTTCTCCCATTTCACTTGTTTAAGCACTGAAATGCGCGTGTGTCAATCCCGATCATCCCAAGACATCAATGCAAGCTGATAACTAGCTCCAATAAGCACCATTAGCGTTCAACAACCTAAAATACAAAAGCATGTTTGAAGTACCACAGTTTACACTAAAAACTTGACAAAACTAAGCATTTAACAAATGCATGACTTAAACCCAACCATCAATACTGTTTCGTCTTCCTTAGGTTGAAAACCGGCCATCATGCTCAGATTATGAAGACTAGCCATCATGCTCAGGTTATGAATACCGACCAGCTACGGGTATTGAGGATCAGTTGCATCATCTGGATGGTTTTCGATTGTGGATTATTTGGGTCTGGATGCCGGAATGAGAATGACCAAAACTGAAGATTGAATGGTTGAATAGATACATATTGGTTGTGTAGTTTGAAAAAAAAATTGTGTGAACGATTTGTTGTAGAGAATGAGAAGGTTTTCATGTTGTGTTTTTAAAAATGAAATGAATTAAGTTATATAAATAATATGTTTTTTTTAATATAGCCGTTGCCAACGACTCTTATTTGAAAAACGAGCCATTGTACGTAACGTTCTCTCGCAAAATGAACGGGGGAGCGTGATGTTCCCTAGAGTTTTAGGCCAAAACGTCAGTCATAACTTTATGACTACGAACGCTCTAAGAGTTTTCATGTTTTACATTTAGATAATCTTTTTATTTGGGAATATTGGATTTTTAATAATCCAAACTTTGGCTTATTGGCCGATATTAATTACAACTTAAGAAATTCCCTACATTAATCCCAACTTTCACTCTACTGACCTCCACCTAGCCTATTCTTAACGCGAACTAACCCGGTTAGTTTTAGAGAAAAATAAATCATTTCTCCAAGTTGATGGAGACAAATGAAAAATGTAATTTAACTTAAAAACTCACCACCACGGCCGCCCCGCCGCGGCCACCACCACTGCTGACACCGATCGCCGCTACCAACGCGACTGTGGCTACCAACGTGACTGCCGCTGCCGAGATCACACCACCACCTCTGCCACCACTTGCGCCTATGTGAAAATTTTTATAATTATTATTGCCGGTCAAAAGACCAAAGTTTGGATTATTAAAATCCAATATCCCATTTTCAAACCCACCCTTCATAAACAAGTGGTGGTGGTGGCGACGAAGGTGGTGGCGGTGGTGTTGGTGGTGGCGGGGCGGTCGTAGTGGCGGCGGCCGTGGTGGTGAGTTTTTAAGTAAAATTACGATTTTCATTTGTCTCCATCAACTTGAAGAAATGATATATTTTGCTCTAAAATTAACCAAGTTAGTTCTTGTTAAGAAAAGGCTTACTGGAGGCCAATAGAGTGAAAACTAGGATTAATGTAAAGAATTTATTAAGTTGAAATTATTATCGACCAACTGGCCAAAACTTAGAATATTAAAATCTAATCCTTTTATTTGAGATTTTCTGTGTGTGCGAGGGTGTATATATATGTATGATGTATGGAAGTTTGAATGGGTATATAGTAGGACCCAAGATTTGTTCAATTGGTTTGATGAGGATAGAGGATGCAGGAAGTTTCTAATCCATCCAATTTCAGTTGACTCCATAGTCAACTAACTTTTTCATATCTTACTATTTTTTAAATATAAGGAATGAAAACAAACTTTTGTATCAATTATTTGTGAAAATTTTCAATAAAGTAAAAAGGGAGATACTGCTATTTTAATAAAATTAATTTCGTTATATATTTTTATTAACTCGTTTACCATAAAACTCTTTAATAATGATAAGATAGGGAAAAAATGGGTAAAAGAAACAAATAATTATACTGCACAAACATTGTTACAAATATTACTTATTAGTTATCCAAAAATAAAATAAATATAAGATATTTATAATTCAATAGTTTGACCAAGTAAACCCTACTTAAAAATCACTTATATATACACACACACTACATCCTCCTTCCTCATAATAATACAACCACAACCAGTCTCGGTGCTTCAACATGAAGACCATTACCTTGTGTCACCCTTCCGGAGACGAGTCCACCGGCGGAAAGACCAAACGTACCAACTCCGGCGTTCTTCAAGCATTCACAACTCTATGGTTGCTCTGCGCCAAACAAGCTGTTAAAGTTTCTCGGAAGCTAAAGGACAACTCAAAGATATCACCGGACTCACCGATGATCCAACGGCCGAAGAAGCTGATGGCCACCATAAGCAACAAGGCGATCAAGATACGCCACCACCGGAAAAAGAGAGATGACGTCAGCCCTGAATTTGGTGACGATGGGTTATGGCAAAGGGAGATTCTGATGGGGGATAAGTGTCAGCCGTTGGATTTTTCAGGTGTGATTAATTATGATAGAGATGGGAAGCGTACGGACGAGTTTCTTGGGCGGTCTCCACGTTTGAGTTCTTTTCCTTCTGGTTACGTGGCGAAATTTGATTGGGTGCCACCACATGAATGCTGATTAATTTGGTGAATTGGCGGACGATTAATCGGGTATCCTTGTGTAAACGTGGCTTGATTGTTGTTATATGAGAACTCTAATGTTTGATATCATATTTTTTTTTGTTGTTTTTATATTTTTCCCTTTTTTAGTTTCTGTTATAAAGTTGGGTGCTAGTTGGTCAAACAGTTAAACCAGTACTCAAAATGGTTTATATAAAATTTTTAAAAAGGTTTATCAATATTAATCTTTATGTATATTGTGGATTTAAAATAGAAATAAACAAGATAGGTAAATGGTTACGTACGTTTATACGACTGGTTTAGAGTTTTAAAGAATGAATTAAACCGTTGAAGTTGATGTTTAATAGAAACCACGGAGCGAATCTTATAATCTCAAGTTGGTTGAACCAACGTGCATGATTTGTTTAGTTTTTAAGACGGTTTGATAGATTGTAATAGTTTCTATTACACTTATGATACTTTTAGAGTATGTTTCGTTTGGGGGATGTATTCGAATTCGAATTTCAATTTCAATTGTTAGTGCGTTTGGTTCATAAAATTTACTATGATTTGCAATACTCCAATTCCTCTAAAATTCATATCCTTTTGGCAAACTTTAATTAAATCCAATTTCTTCCCTGTCGCCATCTGCTACAGCCACGATCCCATCTGATTTATCTGACTTGGCTTTATCATCTTCATCTTAAAAGTTATCGATATTCTTCAGCAAAACTATGGTGCTTCACCTGCAATCTCTCCCTATCGACATCTGCTTCCTTAATTGCCAAATTTCAGTGTCGTCGAATTTAGGGTTCGATTTAGATTTGTTGCATCGTAGTCAAATTGCTATTGATAGTATATGTTCGTATATTTGCCATAGGTTTTGGCTTAATGATGATCATTTACTCAAATTGAGCTTTATGCTATTCCATGGAAGGAACAGATAGTATTAGAGGCCAGAGGGGAGACGAGGCTGCTTGGCATGCATATGAAACATTAAGTTCATTTCAATTATTGTTACTTGTATGTATTGTATTATAGTTAATGTTTTTGGATCATATAAGAAGTGTATGCAGTTGCTGTAGGACCTGTTATAAGAGCAGCTAAGGAAGGCAGACACAAATGGTAGGGTAAAACTTGATCAAACTTTTAATCTAATGTATTTATTGCCTCTTGCATTATGCCATCCACGTTATAAAGCAAGGAGGAGAGTTTGATTATAGAACACCTAATGCTGCATGTCCAGCTCGTTTCTATAACCCATGAAGGTTTAATACAATATACATTTTTGAAAAAATCATTAGGGTTATAATTGTTGCTCTATCATTTACTCTGGATTATGAAAAAATTGAGCAAGAAAATGATGAGGGTGAGTTGAGTCATGAGGAAGCACCAACCCACCAATCTCATGTAATTGTGAGTAAAGAGCCTATTTAAAAGGTTAGTTAAGTCAATTGAGTCAGTAATCTAACATGTTTAATGTATTTGCATTTCATGTTGATTCTTTCTGCTAATTATTGTAAACATTTTTAATGTAACTGGTCTCTATTTGTGTGCTAACTGGTGTTTGGTTTGCAATCAAGAGCTATTGGGGTCTTCTCACAGACAGAGATAGGCTATGTATTGATATATTTAATCCCGATTCGTTGAAGATAAAACCGAGGGTGGCTAAGTCGATCTCAAGGGGAGGATAAGGAGGAGATCAAATTCAAATATATTAAGTTTTATTTATGTTTATCTTTTATTAGTTTCCTAGTTGTAGTCAAATTGTTTTACTAGTTTCTTATTTCTGGTCATGTTAGGATTGTTAGCCTATAAATATTTTTAAGTTTTTTATTAATGAATAAGAGAGAACAAGAGTTTTAACTTGAAGTTAAAAAACCCATCAGCGCTCTGCCGATTTCTTTATAGTCATACATATACCATCCCATATTTGGTGTCCTTTGTTTTGTTTTATTCCACCTACCCATAACCATATTTGCCATATGCTCCATCGTCCAACGTTAATTCCGATTCCGAGTTTCCGTATTCAAGATTCAAAACACTACTAGAAAAAACACCTTTAACGACACGCAATGCGTGTCAATAATAGCCCAGTCATAAAATCAACATGACATGCACCTGCGTGTCATGTTTTATGACACACATTCATGACACTCTTTCATAACTCGCAATTACGACATACACACACATATATATATATATATGACATGCATTTATGCGTGTCATGGTTTTAAGTGTTTTTAAAAAAATATATTTATGCATATATAATAAATATATTATTTATTTATTATTATTTTAATTACTCTAACATTAATGACAACTAAATTCTCACAACACAAATAAAATGCATAAATAGAAAAACAATCTATTTCATAAATTAATCATCCTTAGTCAAATTTAACAAAGAATACACTTTAGGATTGGATTCCACAACAAAATAAACAAAATCAATCTCTATTGACCGTAATTAGCTAATTGTCCTTCCTCATCATCCCAAATGTCGTATATGATAATTTGTGTGTTAACCCTTATGAAAATTAACCTGCAAGAAAAACATAAAGAACATAAAATATAGAGATTTAAATGAACAAATTGAGTCTTTCAACTCCAAAAAAAACTTCATTTAATGTGTAGAGCAACATTACCTATTGAAGATCAAAAATTGCAGCATCAACCACTATAAACTTAGTGTTAGCACCCGTTTGAAACTTCAACCCAAAATGACCCTATATATTGGTAAACATAATAAACATGCAATATTAGTGGGTATTCATTTAAGATTGTAACAACCCAAAACCCAGCCCGTTTACACAACACAAAACAAATTAAACGCAAATGAGTTGACGAGCCACACAAAGAATATGTTAAGGCGGTCAAATAAAGGTCAGTATTGAGGAATAATATTAAGTGCAACAATAACATTAGCAAAGTAGGTTGCAACAAGAACATTAAGACCAGAGCAAGCTGATACACAGCTGTAGAGATTTAATATTTACACCAACTTACAGTGAGTGTTTAACTTCCAACTAAAAATAGTTGAAAAATATACTCATAGAGGTTTCTACCCATATAAAATACACCCCGAACGGACATCTGGTTAATTTGTTATGAATTTTTAAAAGACGATTAAAATCTCTAAATAAGCTGCATTCTCAGTTTCAAGACAGATTTGCGCAGCTGTAGAAATTTGGCATTTAGGCCCATTTACAGCAGGCGTTTCAATTCATCCTAAAAATCTCAGTAAAATAGACTCGTAGAGCTTTCTTTTGACATAAAGCACGCCTTGAACGGACATCCGGTTAATTTACTATGAATATTTGAAAACCGGTTAAATTCGCAAAGAAGCTGAATTTTCAGAACCTTGTTTGCTCGGCCCGTTAACCATTTATATCCCAAGTTTCATGAATGTAACTGCCGGATCACCATCAAAATCATGTGGTATTGCTATGGTAATTCATACTCAACGTTTAGTGCAAGAGAATTTTGTAAGCTAAAATTACATACCTCATAGATTTGTTTCTTCATAACTTCAATTCTTTTAATTGATTTATTCCCTGTCCAATTCCAACACGTGCCCTTCTCATGAATGATTCTGTAAATCATCGTTCACACATGCTCCTTTATATTACAATAAAGAATGTAATTACAACCTCAATGGTGAATATCAAAGATCATATCATATCGAATTGCCCATAATTACTTAACATTCATAAGATTTTTAAGTTAAGCATTTCGACAAACACTTGGAGGGCATAATATTTGTGTATCATAATTAACCACTTTCAAGTCAACTTACATGCCTAATTCTTTTTACAAACAAGTAATGGTTTCAACAACAATGTTAACACCATCATTTCCATTGAGTATCTAATTGTATATAAAACACCAATCTACATCTTGCATTACGACTAACAATATGTTTAAAAAATATACTAACTATTTTGTCTCCTACTTATGATACAAATGCGAATCAAAAAAACATGACCTGTAGTTTTCAATGCAACCCAGCCCCAAATCAAAGGCATAAAAAGAAAATTAGACCCACAGACTAGATACAACAACAACAAAAAAAAAAACTGACACAATCAAGAGCTTATAATAACAGTCGTAGTACCTTAGTAATTATCTTAATTTCAATTGCCACTAGCCTTAATCGTAACCTGCAACAACAATCGAAAGGATCTATAAGATGATAGAAAAAAACCCTAATCAGAATGAAACCCTAACCTGGAGATGAAGAAGGAAGAAAGTGTGATCCCTTGAAATGAACGATGGAGGAAGTTATAGGAATCTGGAAGAGGATGGATAGTAAAGTGGTGCTGATTTAGGGTTGGAATTTTAGAATAGGAGGAGGGTTTATAAATTTTCGAAGGATGACACACATTTTTTAAGAGACTAACTTTTTTTTTTACGACACTGAATTGATGACACACAAAAATAAGTATCATAAATTTTTTAAAATTTAAAAAATATGACAATTTTTTAATGACACGTACATTTGCGTGTCATAATCAACGCGTGTCATAGTGCATTTGTCATTAAAGCTCTTTTTTCTACTAGTGAAAGAAGAGTTTTTAACTCTGTTGATTTTGTCCAATAATTGGTATTAAGAGCGTACGCGATCTACGATCTTTGGGAAGTTCAAGAACGGTGTGGGGCGACTAACCACATCAAATCGGAAACTTGAAGACCGGGTATTATGGCGGATGAAAGACCGGTTGTGCAAGCAAGGGAATCAAGTTCAACTTCGTTGCAGTGTCCGAAGTTAACAAAAACAAACTACAACACGTGGGTTGTAATTATGGAATCAATCCTTGATGCTCAAGGATTATGGGAGGTGGTGAACAGAGAAGCCATAGATGACAGAAAGAACAAGATGGCTAGGGCTATTATTTTACAAGCCTTACCGGAAAACGTGTTGATGCAAGTTGCAAGAACCCGTGATGCTCAGGAGATTTGGGAATCACTACGGGTAATATTTCTTGGGGCTGATCGTGTGCAACAAGCTCGCTTACGATCATTAAAGCGAGATTTTAATCAATTGAGATGGGTGAAAAAGAATCCGTTGAAGACTTTGCCGGGAAGATAACGGAATACGCCTCACAATTTGATAGTTTGGGTAGTCCGATGGAAGATCATGAACTCGTTAAAAAACTGCTCGATAGTGTTCCGGACCGCTTTATTGCTATTGTAGCAACTACCGAACAGTGGGCCGATCTTAACACTATGGTGTTTGAAGATTGTATAGCAAGGTTAAAGGCTTTTGAAGAGAGAATCAAAGGCAAGGAAGCAATGGCCGAGATGGGAAAATTATTGTATGCCAAAAACGATAATCAAGGAAAAAAGGACACCGATCATGACTGAAAAAATTATGCTCGAGGTCGTGGTTCCTCGGGTTATGACCCACGGGGCCGTGGAAGAGGCCGTGGTCGAGGTTCGAGTAGAGGACAGGGTCGGTTCAATCAGAACTATGATAATCGAAGAGACGGTAACCAACCTAACACAAACAACCAAGGCAGAGACGGCAATCAAGGTAACAATCAAAATAATCAAAATCAAGGTAGAGATAAAAGCGGTGTTCAATGTTATAATTGTAATGTTTTGGGCCACTTTGCGTGGGAATGTCCGAGACCACCGACTCAAGAAGCGAATCTGAACCAAGCCGAGGCCAAGCCGCCAACTCTTATGATGGCCTCAGTTGAAGTTGACAAAGAACAGGTTATGTTGAATGAGAGAAGGTTCATCCAATCCGTTATGCAAATGACTCGGTAAGCGATTCAATTTGGTATTTAGATAATGGGGCGTCTAATCACATGACCGGATGTGAAGCCCACTTTGCCCAAATTGATTATCGAGTGAGCGGTTTGGTGAAATTTGGAGACGGGTCCAAAGTGAATATTAAAGGGAGAGGTTCCATTATTTTCGATTGCAAGAATGGTGAGCAGCGGGTTATGAATGACGTCTATTACATACCCGACTTATGTAGCAACATATGGAGCATCGGTCAGTTAACCGAAGAAGGGTGTAAGGTTTGGATAGCAAACGACCACTTGTGGCTATACGAGGAAGGAGATCACTTGCTAATGAGAGTCCCGAGAAGTCCAAACCGTTTTTATAAGATCGAGCTCAGAATTGGAACCTCGGTATGTCTTTAGCTTCTATTAAAGACCAAGGATGACTTGGTCATGTTAATTTTGAAACGTTAACTAATATGAAGTCTAAAAATATGGTGCATGGCGATATTCAAACTTTGCATGGTGAGCATGTTTACAATGCATGTATGCTAGGCAAACATAGTAGAAACCCGTTTCCTAAAACCACCATGTTCCGTGCCACGAGACCATTCGAGTTGGTTCACACCGATTTATGTGGACCAATCTCACCTCCTACTTTGGGAGGAAACCGGTACTTTATGCTTCTTGTAGATGATCATACGAGGTACATGTGGGTTCATACGATTAAAAATAAGAATGATGCTTTAGGTATTTTCAAAAAGTTTAAACAGGAAGTGGAGTTAGAGGATTCGCTAAAGGTTAAAGCTCTAAGAAGCGATCGAGGTGGCGAGTTTCTCAACAAACTTTTCACCGAATATTGTGATCAAGAAGGAGTAAAAAGAATGTTTACAGCTCCTTACTCTCCTCAACAAAACGGTGTAGTCGAAAGGCGAAACCGAACGGTCCTAAATGCAACAAGAAGTATGATGAAAGCTATGGACCTTCCACAAAACTTATGGGGAGAAACGATGAGACACTCGGTTTACGTGTTGAATCGGGTACCTACTAAAGCATTAAAGATGGTAACCCCCTATTAAGCCTTGAAGGGCCGAAAGTCCAACATAACACACTTACAAGTGTTTGGGTGCTTAACGTACATGAAGATATGATGACCGTCGTTTGAGTCATGCAAAAACCTAATTAACCTAAGCAGCTAGGGTAAGTCAGGTATCGTATCCGCCAGGAGTATGTGGTCAGTGTGAAGTGAAATAAATTTCTAAACTTATGAAGTAATTCAATTAAAGTGCTAATCACACTAGCAAATGGTTTATATGTTGTAACAAGCAAGCAAGTAATCACGTGTTCAATCAATTAACAAAGACAAATCACACCCGGGAATCCAAGTAAACCTAACTGCAAACTCATGCAACTTAACAGATTAACAATCACTGATTAACACCGATTGACTAACTAGACAAACCTTAGGCAATAACGCTTACTAACACACGACATTGGTTATTAAACAGTCCCTGCCAGTGTGACTCAACTAAGGGAAAGCGTATGCTTCATCACATTCAACTAGTCAAAACAATCCTATAAGCAATTATCATAGCAACTGGCACAATCATCGTTCTGATCGAAATAAACCTAAACCGACTGAGTGCACAATAATACTAGACATCAATACTCATAGATTAATCAAAGATCATTACAATCAATTCATTCTAAATACATGACAAACACTGAAATATACAATACTCTACATCCCGGGTATAACTCGAAGAAACTAGCCTCGCATCGGCATCTCTCGGGCCTCGGTTATGATCTGGTAGGCCATGTAGGACACTTAGAGATGATTGGGGATGATCGAGACTTGCTTTTCTGCTCTGGAAATCGCCTGGAAGGTGAAGAATGGCGTCTCGGGTCGTCAAAACATAATATAAAACAAAACCCTAACTTTCACGATTCTGGGGACCATCGCGTAGCGCGATGGCCTCCTCTCCTGGTCCATCGCGCTACGCGATGGACCAAAAGTCAACGCAGTCATTTACAGGGCATCGTGTAGTGCGATGCCCCACCTTCAACACCCATCGCGCTACGCGATGGGTCTCCTTTCTCAACAACTTCACATGATTGCCTCGGTAAGCGTGCTGGACATCCCGAGTCTTCATTCCATGCTCGTACAGGTCCAAATTAAACGCGTTAAGTACCTGCGACCTGAAACACAACAAACACGTATAAAGTACCAAAGTTCCTAAACTAAACACGTAAAACAAGTACGTTAACACAATTAAATATGTACAAATAAACCGAACATCACATCCCCACACTTATCTTTTGCTTGCCCTCAAGCAAAACTCTAAAGTAAACATTAACCGCCATCATAGGTCAACCAATTATCACCATTAATACTAGCAAGGTTTAAGGTCATACCCAGTTTTTCAGACTGACACTTTCTAGATTGACAACCCACAAATAAAGTTAGTGCTACCATAAAACTATAGAATCGCCCAGACAAGTGTACTTTGTTTCCGGTTAGAGCATACAGGTTCACACCCTTCACACTATCAACACTCCTCTCGGTTTAATATCTGAACTGACAAAAAATGTGCCAGTATATGTCTCTGCCCTCAATATACCTAATATGAGTTACAACTTAATATGCTTGCAGGTCAATCTTATCTCCACCCATTAACCACCGGTTGCATAAAGACTTGGACTAGGGTTTTGCTGAGGCTTAGGTTTGGGTGCGGATTAGGCTTATTTAGTGACTCAAGTGGATGAAACCCAGTTAAAGAAACCAACATACAGATTCACAAATACAAACGAACTAATTACATAATCAACTGCTATTTACAAACTCAACTGCTAAAAACAACTGCAATACTAACTGATAACTTCTTTTTGTATTTTTGCTGATTTTTTTTTGAACATCAATAACTGAAATGACTGAAAATTACAACTCAGAACTCGATCACTTTACAACTCGATATATATACAACTCGATAACGAACTGGATTTCATCACATGGGTAAAAATAACATAAAGGCCAAGGCTGAAATGGTGTGTAATGTTCAGTTTAACAAACGAAAAGGAATAAGGTCCAAACGGGCTCCTAGGAGATAATGTCGGGTAAGATAATTTATTTAGTAAGGAAAATATGTGCGGAATGTGTTTTCTAAAGTCCTAATCTCTATACAGGTGGTGGTATTAAGATCTCGAAAAGCATGTGACAAGCAAGTTCTAATTCTGTAAAACATACCGGTTTCCCTCAATAAATGGTAAGACATGTTTTATATCTATTATATAATATGTGTATTAAGTATAGGGGCCAATCTCACAATATGTCTGGAAATATGGGCTGCCGATATAAAACATGTATACCCGTCCCCTTGACTCATTATCCCGGCCTAAACGATTCCATTTTCCAACTTCTCATTTTAAAAACATTTGTCGGGAAAACTATCGAGAAGCTGAAAAACCAACCATGACCAAAAACCTCTAACTTGGCATTAATAGCAATAAGTGGCAGTTAACAACTTAAGTTTCTGAATACTCTTCGAGGTACTATTGGGCTAAAAATTTTCAATTCTCCCCCATCCCCACACTTGAGGTTGACATTGTCCTTAATGTTAAAATAATAATAAAACAATTAATAATCATTTGGGGGACGGGGTTGAACTGACAGTTTTACTACTTAAAAACCCGGGGAACAAATGTGATGAACTAGTGCAAATATACAATTACAATTCTAAAAACTAAAATAAAAATAACAAAATAGTTTATGAAACCGAAATCACCTGATAATAAAGAAAATGCAATGCGAAACTCGGCCCACAACTCTCAACGCACTCGTGACACATGTCTCCATCACTGACCAATTATGTCTAACCAAATTTGCATAACTCTCGAGACATGTATAAGCAACCACTCACAAGTATAAGACTTAGGTCTTACGAGAGTTAAAATTATTATTATATTATAAAATCATTACCGAGCCAAGTTAGTCAATTTCATAAAAAAAAATTTGTTAATTATTTAAAAATAATAAAAGACCTAACTCACTTTCGTAGGAATCACGATTGCATTTAGCGTATGCAACAAGCCCTTTAAACCCCCCGGTAGCCCGGGTGGACGAGTGAGGTATCGTGAGGGTTTATAGTGAACACACCCACAAAGTTCCAAAGCAACACAGACAAACATACAAAGATATACAAATATACAAATCACATACAGCAGATAAACATCACAAGATATATACAAATGTTACCTAACCTGTTACCCATACATGTTTCCCAAATACAATATAATAAAATATACAGACCATATAGATGAAAACAAAAAAAACATGGAAAACAAACAAAAACGGCAACCGGCGTCTGCTGCAAACTAATCTCCTCCTTCGAGGTCAGGCTGATCAGCTGCCTGACCCGACCCCGACGCCTCCGCCTGATCTCCAGCCTGCTGATGTGTCTGTAAAGATGTTGGGATCGGTACCTGCAGATGAGTGAATAGTATGCGGAAATACTCGTCCTGGCGGGCCATGTGGGCCCGCATCTCCATCTGCTGCTGATGCATACTCTCTATTGTAACTGGCGGCTGTGGTGGCTGCAGTGGGTGGCATAGAGGGTGCTACTGTTGAGGTCTCATGATGTGGGGGACATAGACGGGCTGTCGGTGAGTCGGAATACCCATCTGAAGCGCGACAGCCGCGTCTGTCCCCGGAGGTGGTGGTGCCTAAGGACTCTGTCGGACCGGTACGAGCGTATGTGTATCATGAAGCTCACAGTACCCGGCCCTCCGGGCGTCCTCCAAATCATATGGGGCCGTAGCAGGCCCTCGGGTAAAATAATCAATCGGATAACAGTCAAATACCCCGAGGAGCTCTGCTAAGCGTGTGATATACGGCCCCATAGATAGCTGGGCCGACCGACCCTGCCAGCTACGGCACCGGGAGAACGACGCGAGAAGCAGCGTTGCTATATTGGCCTCCCGGCCCGTGATCATCGATAGCAGTGTTAACAAATCAATGTTGCTGCACTTATCGTGGCCCGATTGACGGCCCACGATAGAGCAAGCAACTATGCGGTAAAGGTAGCGGTGGACGGGGTCCCGAATGGATGACTCAACCATGGTGCTCGAGTGGGCCCCGTCCGTTATCGTGGCCCAAAACTGGCCCAACTGGGCCTCGGTCAGCCAAAACTCCCGGTCAGTCTGCGACCGAAAAGTATAACCCTGGACGCTCATAAGAAACGCCAGGGGTCCAGCACCTCCTCTGCGATGTAGTAGCCAGTGGCGACGGCAAACTGAGGAACCGACATCTCAATGTCTGCCGTCCCAAGGCAAATGATACCGCATGTGACTCGGAGAAATCGGAGGGTACGCGTCTGAAAGTAGAAAAGAACTCACGTGTGAGCTCGACGTACTGTGCCGAGTCACAAATGAGGACCTCGACCCACCAATCACTCAACATGGCCCGGACGGCCTCCTCACAACCCACTGCAGCGAGCAGGGGCCAGTCAATCGTCCGGTGTCGGAAGAGCTGCATCGCCGCGAAGCGACGATACGCGGTCTGTTCCTCCGACAACGGAGCGAATCGCAGAATGATGTGAGGGAAAAGGCGGCCGTCCCCCACGATCGCCTCCCGATCCGTATCGGGAGTGATCGGGATCTCATCCCCAACGCAATACACAACTCGACTCGAACAAACTGACTCGACCGACACGAAAACAGATACACAATGTCTCGAAAAACGTGCAACATGACAAACATAAACGGGATTCACAAAATCGGGTGGATCGGGTCTCGAGATTCACTTATATTATTATAATATTATTATATTAAATTATTATGTTATATTAAAATATTATTAAATGCACAAATTAATTAATATTATATTAAATTACTATAATATTAAGTTAATTAATTTAAAATTTTATTAGTAGTATTATTAACAATAAGTAAAATTTTAAATATTATTATCTTAGATTATATATTATTAAATTATATAATATATTAGAAAATATTATTAATATTATTATTAGTAGTAGTAATGGTTCAATTTTTTAAAATAATATTAAAATATTAAAATTAAATTTTTATAATTATTATTATTAACATATTATCATTATTATTAATTAAAATATATTTATGTGATATTATATATATTAAAATTTTAAACTTAAATTTTTATAACTGTGTTATATTAAAATAATATTATAATATTAAAATATATTAAAATAACATTAAAACTTTTAAAATTTTATTACTACTTAGTTAATTTTACTTATATAATCATTATTAGTATTATTAAAAACAAAACCCGACCCGACACCACTTTTAAACATAATCCGACACAAAACAATCTCCCGCCAAAAACCAAACCACCCAAAGTCCGGTTTCACAAATCCCACAAACGTCATAACCAAATTCTCGAGCAAAACACGGCGTAATAACTAAGAACACGATTATGGTAATCACAGTTTACGACTCGATTAGCTCGACTAACCTACACAACTCACTATCCAATAAATCTCGACACGAACACAAACTGCAAACCCGACTCAAAAGTCAAAATTACCTCGAGCTTGGAATACGAACAGACAAAGTGGTACACTGGAGTGGTGCACGGCAGTGGTAGTGGCCGAAGAGATGGTAAATGGTGGTGGTGGAAGCTGCGAGGTGAGTAGTGGTGCGGTGACGGCGGTTATGGTGATTGTAGTGGTGGTATACGACGGAGAGAGAGAGAGAGAGAAAGAGAGAGAGATAGATGAGCAGTGGTGGGTGGTGGTTGTCCGGAGAGAGAGATGAGCAGTGGTGGGTGGTGGTTGTCCGGAGAGAGAGAGACGAGGAGAGAGAGAGAGAACGGCGGTGGGGGGGGGGGGAATGTAGAGGCGGTGGTGGTAGTGATATAAAAAAAATTCGGATTATCCACAACCAATCGCGTAGCGTGATGGGTCAAGAAAATAATGACCGCGCTACACGACCCAAAATAATCAAATTAGGGTTTAGGAGCCATCGCGTAGCGCGATGGTCTATGATCTAGCGTCATCGCGCTACGCGATGACGTCTGATGTCTGGGATACCAAGGTAACCATCGCGTAGCGCGATGGTTAACCTTCAAGGGCCATCGCACTACGCGATGGTCCCCTGGGAACAGAAAGTTTTGTCAAATTTTGCGTCGGGCATTTTACGACCCGGTCACTTTTGGACATCCCGACATCACCCTGCACACGTTTCCGAAGTTAAAATCGGCAATGCGTACCTGGATTGACGTGAAATTGATCAAGAACTTACCGACTCTCCATGATGCACACTTCACCAAAATCCACCCCACACTTGGGAATTGCTGCACAAAACTCGAGACAAAAGTCAAACAACGACTCAACAAACAGAAAATAAAATGGAACACACATACAAACCCTGGGTTGCCTCCCGGTCAGCGCTGAATTGCGTGTCTACAGCTCGACAATGCCTCAAATGCCTCAATTGTCCTCATAAACCGGTGAGGTCACAATGACGCTCACCGATTCCTTGTCCATATTGTGAATATCGTCCATATCCAAATATAGCTTCAACCTATAGCCATTTACCACTTTCCTTACATGGTCGTCAAAGTCTTCAATGTCGTATTGACCATGGTTTCCAACTCCAACTATCAAAAACGGGCTCGTCCACTTACTTTTTAGCTTACCCGGGAAGAGCTTCATCCTCGTGTTGTATAACCAAACCTTCTGACCAACTTCAAAGTTCATCAACCGAATCTTCGTGTCATGTATTTTTTTTCATTTTTGCCTTGTAAGCGGATGCACACTCATACGCTTCATCCCGCAACTCCTCGATCTCGCACAATGCTAATTTCCTAGCTTTACCGTACGAGTTCGGGAATGGGCCCATGAAATCGATCCCCCACACGTCAAAAACATCAATTACTAGGATCAGTTTCAAGGGCATCTCATCCCTCTTAGAGATACTCCCGAGTTGTTGACACTTCAAACAACATGTCGCAAACTCGTGAGCATCCCGAAACAGTGTTGGCCAATAAAGGCCACTAGTCAACACTTTTCTAGCGGTTTTCTGTCCGCTAAAATGACCACCACACGCAGATGAATGCGCGTGCTGTAATACTGATCGAACATCATCTTCAGGTATGCATCTTCTAATCATCTGATCAGCTCCAATCTTGAACATATCGTGGTCGTCCCAAATATACTGCTTCGCCTGTGCCATCAAATGTTTCTTCTTCCTCCTTGACCAGTGTTCGGGTAGATCACCTGTAACTTTAAAATTGAGAATATGAGCAAACCAAAGGTTTTGGGAAACCGCCAAAATCTGTTCGTCGGGAAAGACTCGTTTATGGGTCCATCCCGGACTCCATCTTCAATCACAATCCAGGACAAATGATCCGCAACGACATTCTCTGTTCCCTTTTTGTCCCGGATTTCCAAGTCAAATTCCTGCAACAACAAAACCCATCTTATTAACCGGGGTTTCGCGTCGTTCTTGTCCATGAGGTACCTAACTACAGAATGATCCGAATAAACAATTACTTTGCTACCCCATATATAAGAACGGAATTTATCCAAAGCATACACTACCGCAAGCAACTCCTTCTCGGTTGTAGTATAATTCAACTGAGCGTCTGAGAGGGTTTTTCTTGCATAGTATATGGCAACGGGTTTCTTCTCAACCCGTTGACCCAAAACAGCCCCGACTGCATAATCACTCGCGTCACACATGATTTCAAAAGGCAATTCCCAGTCGGGTGATTGCAAAATCGGGGCTTCCACTAATTTCTGTTTCAAAATGTCGAATGCCTTAGCACATTCCTCATTAAAATCGAATGGGGCATCTTTTAACAATAGGTTACATAAGGGTTTGGTGATGTCACTTAAACCTTTAATAAACCTTCTATAAAACCCAGCGTGCCCGAGGAAAAATCTAATGCCTTTGACATTTTTGGGATAAGGTAGAGTGGAAATACTTGGACCTTAGCTCGGTCCACCTCGATCCCACGACTCGACACAACATGGCCCAATACAATCCCCTCCAGGACCATGAAATGGCTCTTTTCCCAGCTAAGAACCAAATTTGTTTCGACACATCTTTCTAGAACTCTCTCAAGTTGATGTAAACAAGACTCGAAAGATGTGCCAAAGATTGAGAAATCATCCATGAAAATTTCTAAAGACTCCCCCACCATATCGGAAAAAATACTCATCATGCACCTTTGAAAGGTGGCGGGGGCGTTGCACAGTCCGAATGGCATTCGCCTGAATGCGAAGGTGCCATACATGCATGTGAACGTAGTCTTCTCTTGATCTTCAGGATGAATCGCTATCTGGTTATAACCCGAATAACCATCTAAAAAACAATAGAATTTTTTACCCGATAGCGTTTCTACAATCTGATTGATAAACGGAAGCGGAAAGTGATCTTTCGATGTTGCCGCGTTCAGTTTTCGATAATCAATACAAATACGCCACCCGGTTACCGGCCGGGTGGCAACCTCGTTTCCTGAGTCATCCTTGACGACTTGGATGCCCGCCTTCTTTGGGACTGTCTGAGTCGGGCTCACCCATGTGCTGTCTGAAATGGCAAAAATAATTCCAGCATCGAGCCACTTCAGTACCTCCTTCTTCACAACTTCCCGTATGTTCGGCTTCAACCGTCTCTGTGCATCATGCGCGGGTTTAACATCCGAATCTGTCAAATTTTGTGCATCACTATCGAAGGACTAATCCCTTTTAGATCCGCGATGGTCCACCCGATCGCCTCCTTGTTTTCCACCAGCACCTTCAGCAAAGCAGATTCCTGTTCCAAAGACAAGTTAGAAGCTATAATAACAGGCAATGTGTCATTCTTACCCAAAAACGCGTATTTCAGATGCCTTGGTAGCTCCTTCAGCTCGACTTTCGGTGCTTCCAGTAACGATGGTTTCAACCTGGTATCAATCTTCTCGGGAAGCGATTCCACCTGAACCGACCATGGGGGTCGATCTGCCCGTAAAGCTGCAACCTCCAGCTTCTTCTCCTCCTCTTCCAGCTGCTTAACACTCTCCACCTGTAACCTGTCAAACATAAAGCACGTCTCCATTGTGCAGTCCGGATCCACGACAGAGTCGTATAACGGAATGCACTCGTCAATAATGTCCGCCATAAAGCATTCATCATCGACCGGAGAATTATTTACATGTGTGAAAACATTAAGTCTAAGCTTATGGTTACCAAATGCGACGTCTACAGTACCGGTTCGACAATCGATTTTGGCATTTGCAGTGGCCAAAAATGGCCTACCGAGGATAACCGTGGGCTGTTTGGTTCTCTCACCCGAAACATAATCGAGAACCAAAAAGTCAACTGGATAGTAAAAATCTTCCACCTTAACAATCACGTCATGTAACATTCCCCGGGGAAGTTTCGGTGTCTGGTCCGCGAGAACAACCGTAGTCGCGGCAACCCGAAGCGGCCCGAAGTCATACTGATCATATAGTCTTCCTGAATGGCGGGTGTGCATAAACCTGTTACCTACACAAATAACACACCCCGAGTAAAATGTGAAAATAAAACTAAACTAAAAATAAAAACATAAACTAAATTAAACAAAACTAAACTAAACAAAGAAATCAATTAATCACAAAAACACTAAGCGCACTAACTCCCCGGAAACGGCGCCATTTTGATGACCGTCGTTTGAGTCATGCAAAAACCTAATTAACCTAAGCAGCTAGGGTAAGTCAAGTATCGTATCCACCAAGAGTATGTGGTCAGTGTGAAGTGAAATCAATTTCTAAACTTATGAAGTAATTCAATTAAAGTGCTGATCACACTAGCAAATGGTTTATATGTTGTAACAAGCAAGCAAGTAACCACGTGTTCAATCAATTAACAAAGACAAATCACACATGGGAATCCAAGTAATTAACCTAACAGCAAACTCATGCAACTTAACAGATTAACAATCACTGATTAACACCGATTGACTAACTAGACAAACCTTAGGCATCAACGCTTACTAACACACGGCACTGGTTATCAAACAGTCCCTGCCAGTGTGACTCAACTAAGGGAAAGCGTATGCTTCATTACATTCAACTAGTCAAAACAATCCTATAAGCAATTATCATAGCAACTGGCACAATAATCGTTCTGATCGAAATAAACCTAAACCGACTGAGTGCACAATAATACTAGACATCAATACTCATAGATTAATCAAAGATCATTACAATTAATTCATTCTAAATACATGAGAAAAACTGAAAGATACAATACTCTACATCCCGGGTATGACTCGAAGAAACAAGCCACCATCGGCATCTCTCGGGCCTCGGTTCTGATCTGGTACGCCATGTAGGACACTTAGAGATGATTGGGGATGGTCGAGACTTGCTTTTCTGCTCTGGAAATCGCCTGGAAGGTGAAGAATGGCGTCTCGGGTCGTCAAAACGTAATATAAAACAAAACCCTAACTTTCACGATTCTAGGGACCATCGCGTAGCGCGATGGCCTCCTCTCCTGGTCCATCGCAGTCATTTACAGGGCATCGCGTAGCGCGATGCCCCACCTTCAACACCAATTGCTCTACGCGATGGGTCTCCTTTCTCAGAAACTTCACATGATTGCCTCGGTAAGCGTGCTAGACATCCCGGGTCTTCATTCCATGCTCGTACAGGTCCAAATTAAATGCGTTAAGTACCTGCGACCTGAAACACAACAAACACGTATGAAATACCAAAGTTCCTAAACTAAACACGTAAAACAAGTACGTTAACACAATTAAATATGTACAAATAAACTGAACATCAAGATACCCACCGCCAACCTCCAAAAATTAGATGACCGAAGCATGAAGGTTGTACATATCGGAACCGAACCGGGATCAAAAGCTTACAGATTGTACGACCCGGCTCAAAATCGTATTTATATGAGCCGGGATGTCCGTTTTGAAGAAAGTTAAAAGTTTGATTGGACTCGACATACCGACTCGTGTCAAGTCGGAACCGGACCTGAGTGGGTTGAATTTATAATCGAGCCAGTCCAAGAAGAAGTTCAACAAGAAATTCTAGTCGAAAACGAAGACCCAACAGACCTTAACGGGCCTGAATTTGAAGACCAACCGGAAGGAAATCCTGAACCTGAGCTACGAAGAACTGGTCGTCAATCGGTCCCTCCTAAAAGATTTAAAGATTATGTAATGTTTTGTGAAGGAGAATGTCTTCTCCTAGATGAAGAGCCAGCTACCTTTGAAGAGGCAAAAAATTCCAAAAAATGGCGAGAAGCAATGAGATCTGAATTAGTCTCCATTGAACAAAACAATACGTGGGAATTATGCAACCTACCAACGGGTCACAAGGCGATCGGTTTGAAGTGGGTGTTTAAAACCAAACGTGATGCAGACGGGTCAATAACAAAGTACAAAGCAAGATTAGTCGCGAAGGGGTATGTGCAAGAGCACGGGGTAGACTTTGATGAGGTTTTTGCCCTGGTGGCGAGAATGGAAACCGTACGTTTGATCTTAGCAATTGCAGAAAATTATGGTTGGTTTGTTTACCATTTGGACGTTAAATCGACGTTCTTAAATGGTGAGTTGAAGGAAGAAGTATATGTGAAGCAGCCTAATGGTTTTGAAGTTCATGGGAAACACAGTATGGTTTATAAGTTACGAAAGGCTTTATTTAATGGTCTTCGCCAAGCCCCACGAGCTTGGAACGAAAAACACGATAAAACGTTGAAAGATTTGGATTTTATTCGATGTCCAAGAGAACCGTCGGTGTACAAGAGGAATACAAGAACCGACATTCTCATTGTTGGTGTATATGTCGATGATCTTATCGTGACTGGTTCAAGTCAAGCCGAGATTGAGAAATTTAAAAGTCAAATGAAGAATGAGTTCGATATGCAAGATCTCGGAATGCTTTCTTACTATTTGGGCATCGAAGTAA
Organism: Bidens hawaiensis; assembly: GCF_021521415.1. Classification (NCBI taxonomy): domain Eukaryota; kingdom Viridiplantae; phylum Streptophyta; class Magnoliopsida; order Asterales; family Asteraceae; genus Bidens; species Bidens hawaiensis. The sequence continues at coordinate 2,289,939 of NW_027491168.1, forward strand.
CACAAAAGAAGCATGAGATAAAGTTGAAACAAGAAGCTTATGCTAATAAAATTTTAATGAATGCAGGTTTAAGCGAGTGCAACCCGACTTGATTTCCTATGGAACATCGGTTGCAAGTAACGAAAGATGAAGAAGGAGAACCCGTTGATGCAACCGAATATCGAAGAATAATTGTAGCTTAAGGTATTTAACACACACAAGGCCTGATTTGAGTTACTCAGTTGGAGTTGCTAGTAGGTTCATGCAAGAACCGAAACAATCCCAAATGCAGATTCTAAAGTATATATTACGATATGTACAAGGCACGAGTGGTATGGTTTAACATATGGATGCGGTAGTAGAGAGTTGATTGGTTTTTGTGATAGTAGTTATGGTATGGATCAAACGGATGGAAGAGGTACCACCGGAATGGCGTTTTATTATGGTGGTGCATTGATCTCATGGCTCTCACAAAAGCAACAAACTGTAGCCTTGTCGTCGTGTGAATCTGAGTACATGGCAGCAGCAACCACGGCTTGTCAAGCTGTATGGTTAAGGGGATTGTTAAGCAAGTTGACTGGCATGAAGAAAAGGTGGTGACGTTACATGTGGATAATAGATCTGCCATAGATTTGATGAAGAATCCCGTGTTTCATGGAAGAAGTAAGCATATCAATATTAGATTTCACTTCATTCGTGAATGTATTGAACGTGGTGAAGTCCAAGTTGAGCATATTAGTGGAGAGAAACAAAAGGCGGATATTCTTACAAAAGCGCTACCGAAGTTAAAGTTTGAAGAGATGAGGAAATTGCTCGGGATTGAAGATTTAAAAGGAACGAATCAAGATTAAGGGGGTGAATGATATATTTAATCCCCATTCGTTGAAGATATAATCGAGGGTGGCTAGGTCGATCTCAAGGGGAGAATAAGGAGGAGATCAAATTCAAATATATTAAGTTTTATTTATGTTTATCTTTTATTAGTTTCCTAGTTGTAGTTAAATTGTATTACTAGTTTCCTATTTCTAGTCATGTTAGGATTGTTAGCCTATAAATATTTTTAAGTTTTTTATTAATGAATAAGAGAGAAAAAGAGTTTTAAGTTGAAGTTAAAAAACCCATCAGTGCTCTGCAGATTTCTTTATAGTCATACATATACCATCCCATATTTGGTGTTCTTTGTTTTGTTTTGTTCCACCTACCTATAACCATATTTTGTTGGAATATCGTATGCCCGAGACACATAATTAAGTTAATGTGGCTAGTCATGTTTGATCCAAGTCGGGTCATACCCAATAACGAGTTAGACACACACCAATTATGTATTTGTTAAGATAAGATCTATAAGACAAATACAGAACACGACACTTTCAGAAAATCGGGTTTCTGAATAATTACTTGAAAGTATTAAATAATTAATTGGTTAATTTATTTATTCAAATAATTATTATTGGAATGATTATTTAACTATGTATTCTTTTATAAAATGGTTTATAAAAGATGGGGTGTTTATATATTTTTATAAAGTATAAAATATATAAAATAAAAAAGAAAAAAAAAATAATAATATTGGGGCCGGTTTTGGGTGGGCCCCACACCCCACTAACTTGGTCAAAATGATTAACATGCAAAGACATAAGGTGGAGTGTGGACTTGTATAAAAACCTACCCTTATGTGTGCATGTGGACAATCAAGATTCATATGACTTTCAAGTAACCAAAAACAAGACACAACTCCCTTCTTTCTTTCTCTCTAGCTCACGGCCAAAAGAGAAGAAGGAGCTCAGGTGTCGTGTTTTTCGTGTTCGAGCTCCCTAGCATAGCTCGGTGCGTGTTGGAGGCTCGGGGTATATTCCGTTTGAGGGTTTTCCTTTGAAAGTCTAGCATTCACATCATCATCTTCTTCAACCATCCACCAAACTCTTAAAGGGTTAAGATTGTAAGTGTTTATATGCTTTGATAGTTTAGTTATTCCGTATCATTTGATCCTTGCTTCGGGTTTCTAGTAAATAGATTATTGGTAATCTTGAAATGAATAAACTAGGTTGTTCATATGTTTAGTTTGTCTATCACGTTTCCGCATATATTATAACTAGTTAATCGGTTAACTAAGTTTGTTAAATCCTATAGAAATCCAACAATTGGCATCAAGAGCCGGGATACGGGAAACTAAGCTTCGGGTTCTCGGTTTTATATTTTTCCCCTTGAAAGATTTTATACAAAAAATTAACATGCATGATTTTTTTTTGTATTTAATCTTGTTATTGTTTTTGGCTTTGTTCAAAAAAAAAAAAAAAAACCGAGTTAATGGGCCGAAGCCCAATTCGGGTGAATTTGGGCCGAAGCCCACTTGAATATGGTTATTGGGCTAACCGGAAATAAAAGGGAAAAGGCTATATGGGCCGAAGCCCATTTTTGGTTAATTGGGCCGAAGCCCATGTGTTTTGCACATGTGGGCCGAAGCCCATAATCTAGTTATTGGGTCAAGCCCAAATGGGTTGGGCTAGGCCCGATAAAGTCAAGGGGTTTTGGAACGGGTTCCTAAAACATAACGGGTTATGTTTGTTAAAACTAGACCGAGCCGTAGACCAAAGTGGATGTTTATTTGTGGTTGATGTTGTGATTGTAGTTAATTATTCAAGTTTCGGTTTGTAATAATTAATTATGGGCAATTTTGTAATTTTGTAATTATTTATTCATATGGGTATGTAATAAATAGGTTATTTGTAATTTCTTTATTTTATAGAAAAAAATGTATTAGGACATTTGATTTTGTAAAATTAAAGAAGATTGCAAAATTGGAAGTTTGGGCCTAATTGGGCCGGGTATGGTGATAATGGGTTTCACAAGCCCATTAAGGGATTCAAGCCCAAAAGGACCTAAGCCCACCAATTGAGCCCAAGTGGAAGCTTATGGAAGCTAAGGCCCAAGTTCAAGCCCAATGGATCACAACAAGGTTGAAGGAGATGCTCGAAGCATTTGGATGCGGGATCGAGTGGGAGCTACAACATCCATGTGTCATGTGTCCCTTAGGATCGGACCTAAGACACACACTTGTTTCGGCTAACAAGTGTGGTCTAACTTAGTGGCTCGTGTCTAGTATAATTGTGTATGCTTGTTAATTGATTGTTTGATTGTGTGGTTGTTAGATATTAGGATATCAACTTCGTCACATAGAATTAATTAACAAAGCATAAAACGGGTTCTAATAATTATCGGTAATTACGTGACACATAGTTTAATAAAATGGATTTATTAACTAGCCGTCTCACGCCCATAATAAAATGGCTTTATTATAAATTAGAATTTTGAAAATGGTTTCAAAATATCATGTTACTAAATGCATGTTAGAACATGATTTAAAGTTTTACAACTAGAATTATTAAAACTAAAAATCCCTTTTTTTTAAATTTAAGGATAATAAGTTAAACACCATCCTTTTGTATAACACTTAACATATTAATAAGCTCTTAGTGGGAAAAAGGTCACCTAACCGCATAGAGTAAATTAACATGTTGAGGTAATATTGGCATAAAATGGGAAAAAGGTCACCTAACCGTTTGTATGTTAATATTACAAGTTGATACAAGTAGGACGACTTAAATTAGAACCATGTGAAGAGGGTCACCCAAGCATGGGGTCTAATAGGTGTTGATGGGATAAACATGCCAACACGAAATATGATTTCGAACCGGTCCCATAAATTCTAGAAGTTGCAAAAGGGTTTGCAATTGTTATGAATAACTACCTTGATAAACCGACAATGGGAAAAAGGTCACCTAACCGGAGTCGGGTTTATCGTTGGATTCTAGATTTTAATTATTAATTATATTTGCATATATAAAAAGGGTATTAATAATTAAAAGGTAAAACACTAAAATGAACTTAATTAAAATTCTGCAGATGGCCGCACACGTCGACGACAACATAATCCCTAACGTCCAAAACGTATCTCTCCGATCTATTCTCGCTAAAGACCGTCTTAACCACAATAACTTTTCGGATTGGTTCCGAAATTTAAGGATTGTTCTAAAACAAGAAAAATTATATCATGTTTTGGAAACACCTATCCCCGAAGAACCGGAAGAGGGAACTGAGGTCGAATACATGAATTGGGTCAAACTCACGGAAGATTCCATTCAAGTATCATGCCTCATGTTGGCGACTATGGTTCCCGAAATCCAAAAGGATTTCGAAAACCATAATGCGTACGACATGATTACTCAACTTAAGGAAATGTTCCTTAAGCAATCGAGAGTGGAAAGGTTCGAAACGGTTCGAGCCTTGCATGCATGTAGAATGGATGATAATCAACCAGTTTCAACTTATGTACTTAAGATGAAAAGTTACATTGATCGCCTCGCCAAGCTCAATTGTCCCATCTCAAAAGAGCTAGCAACGGATTTGATCCTTAACTCTTTGTCGAAAAGGTTCGACACTTTCGTGTTAAATTATAACATGAACGGGTGGGACAAAACCATTGGAGAACTTCACTCAATGCTTAAAACAGCCGAGGCGAGCATGGGCAAAAGGGTTTTACCCGTGTTTGCGATCAATGAAGGTAGATCCAAGAATCGATCTCAACCCAATCTTAAGGCTAAGGTAGCAAAAAGAAAGGGTCCCCCTATGCATCTTAAGGGTAAGGGCAAATCACCGGTTATGGCAAAGAAACAAAAGGTTATGGAACCGAGGGGTCATAAGGATGATCCTTGTTTTGGTTGTGGGGAGACCGGACACTGGAAACGCAATTGCCCGGTCTACCTAAAAGAGCTAAAAGACAAGAGGAATGCGGCGCATACCTCGGGTAATGTCTTTATGATTAATGTTGAGCTAAATCTTATTTCTTCTAACACATGGGTATTGGATACTGGATGTGGAACTCATATTTGCAATTGGTTGCAGGGGTTCAAAAAGAATGAAGACTTAAAGAAGGGCGAAGTGAATCTTTTCATGGGCAACGGTGCAAGAGTACACGTGGTCGCTAGAGGAGACTTCACTTTATCACTTCCAAGTGGTTTGGAAGTTGTTTTAAAAAATGTTTTGTATGCTCCTAGTTTGACTAGGAACATTATTTCTGTGCACCTTCTTAGACAATGTAACTTTGACTTTAAATTTGTAAGATCGGAAATGCATGTGTCATCTAATGGTATCTTTTATTTTAAAGCTGTACCAAACAACGGTATTTATGAATTGGTTCATGATAATACCTCAAATAGCTCATTATATCAAACTTCTACTAAAAGACTCAAAAAGGGTTTGAGTGATTCCTACATTTGGCATTGTCGCCTTGGACACATAAACAAGAATCGTATAAATACTCTCCAAAAGAAAGGTCTTTTGAAAACAAACGAGTTAGGTTCGTTTGATGAGTGTGAATCTTGTATTCAAGGCAAGATGACCAAAGAGCCTTTCAAAGGTACAAATGAAAGGGCTAAGGATTTGTTAGGTATCATACATACGGATGTATGCGGACCTTTCAAGCCAACTAGTAGGAATAGTGAAAGGTACTTCATTACCTTTACCGACGATTTTAGTCGATATGGGTATGTTTATCTAATGAAACACAAACATGAAGCCTTTGAAATGTTCAAAGAATTTCAAAATGAAGTGCAAAATCAGCTCAACCGAACAATCAAGGTACTCCGCTCCGATAGAGGAGGCGAATACCTAAGTGATACCTTTCAAAGTCATCTTAGAGATTGTGGAATTATTTCACAGCTCACTCCTCCTGGAACTCCTCAACATAACGGAGTATCCGAGAGGAGGAATCGAACACTGTTGGACATGGTTCGATCAATGATGGCACGAAGCTCACTACCGCCATCATTTTGGGGATATGCGCTACTCACAGCGGCTCGTATTTTGAATATGGCCCCGACCAAAAAGGTGGATCGAATACCCTATGAAGTGTGGCATGGAAAGGTTCCATCCTTTTCATATTTAAGGGTATGGGGATGCATAGTTTATGTTAAACGTGACACCCCAAATAAGCTTGAGGCTCGATCCATCAGGTGTGTCTTCATAGGATACCCAAAGGATGATATAGGATATATATTCTATGATCCTAGTGAACAAAGAGTGTTTGTTTCACGCAAAGGATACTTCTTAGAAACTAGGTTCCTTATGGAAGGACCTAGTGAAAAGAGAGTGGAACTTGAAGAGGTTCAAGAATCACTGGATGATACACAGTTGGTCGATACTAGCTTTCAACACGAGGATGTTGAAGATGATCAAATGGTTGATCATACACACGTTGCTCGCAGATCTAGTAGGGTTAGTCAACCTCCCAAGAGATATGGATTTCTTGTGGATGATTGCTACTTGGTCGATTCGGATGAACCGATCTCCTACAAAGATGCTATGTCACAACCTGATTGTGACAAGTGGCTTGAAGCCATGAGCGCCGAGATGCAATCCATGCACGATAATCAAGTTTGGGAATTGGTTGATCGTCCACTTAACTCCAAACTGGTTGGATGTAAGTGGGTCTTCAAAAAGAAGACCGATATGCATGGAAATTTAGATACTTACAAAGCTCGACTTGTCGCAAAAGGTTTCACGCAAACTCAAGGGATTGATTATGATGAAACCTTCTCGCCAGTCGCGATGCTTAAGTCGATCAGGATATTGTTTGCCATTGCAGCTCATTTTGATTATGAGATATGGCAAATGGATGTCAAGACCGCTTTTCTAAATGGATATCTTGAGGAAGATGTCCATATGGTTCAGCCTGAAGGTTTTGTTGATCCATCTAATCCTGATAAAGTTTGTAAGTTAAAGAAATCAATCTACGGGTTGAAACAAGCATCACGGATGTGGAATCATCGTTTTAATGAAGAAATCAAAGCGTTTGGTTTCGTCCAAAACGGTGATGAGGCGTGTGTGTATAAATGGGCTAGTGGGAGTATAATCATGTTCCTTATTTTGTATGTCGATGATATACTTTTATTTGGAAATGATATACCAAGTATGGAAAACGTTAAAGCGTGGTTAAGTAGTCGTTTCTCAATTAAGGATCTTGGAGAAGCGACATATATCTTGGGAATAAAGGTCTATAGGGATAGACAAAGGAAATTGATCGGACTCAATCAAAGTGCGTACATTGATAAAATCCTGAAAAGGTTCAGGATGGAAAACTCCAAGAAAGGTTTGGTACCTATTCCTAGAGGAACCGTGTTGAGCTCATCCCAAAGTCCTAGCTCTAAGGAAGAGCAGGATAGGATGAAGCATGTTCCTTATGCTTCGGCAATAGGATCTATTATGTATGCAATGATGTGCACCAGACCGGACGTCTCGTATGCTTTAAGCTTAACGAGTAGATACCAGCATAACCCAGGTGACAGTCATTGGATGGCTGTCAAGAATATATTAAAATATCTTAGAAGGACTAAGGATATGTTTTTAATATATGGGTCTGGTGAGGAGGAACTCGTCGTAAAGGGTTACGTGGATGCGAGTTTCCAAACTGACCGAGATGATTCTCGGTCACAGTCGGGATATGTCTTCATTTTGAATGGAGGCGCTGTCTCTTGGAAGAGTTCGAAGCAGGATGTTGTCGCGTTATCCACTACAGAATCTGAGTACATTGCCGCTTCAATGGCAGCCCAAGAAGCTGCATGGATGAAAAAGTTCATCATGGATCTAGGGATTATCTCTTCCATTCAGGAGCCCCTAGAGATATTCTGTGACAATGAGGGTGCTATTGCACAGATCAAGGAACCTCGTGCTCATCAGAAAACGAGGCACATTGAGCGCAGATTCAACTACATAAGAGATGAAGTTGAAAAAAGAAAGATATGTATTCACAAAGTTCATACCGATCAAAATATTGCGGACCCACTCACGAAGCTCCTCGATAGGCCAAAACATGAGGGTCATGTTTGTGCATTAGGACTTCGGTATTCTAGTGAGTGGATTTAATCTGTGTTTAGTGTTTGTATAAGAACGAATGTAATGGGTATCTCATGAAATTAATTATGTTTTAATTATTCAATGAGTTATGTTCTATATTTGCATGTTTAATCCATGAATGACTTATGTTGTTCTAAACGTCCGTAGTCGATCATGCTTGTGGGAACAAGTATGAAGGTAAGACTATTATGAACCCGGATTGGTTGATATTCATGTGATGAATATAAGGCATAGGTTTGCCACCAAGGTTCATAGATATTTGTGGGATACAAATATTGGACATGATCCGCTCTCAAGGATCACTGCATGGAGTTAGTGCAACTGATCATAAGTAATCCTTGAGTAAAGGCGAGTATCATTGTGTCCTTTGACCTGAGATGCATATTGGATCTGGTTTTCCATCAAGTCTGATAACTTGACTCTCTTCTTTGTTTTTCGGTAACACGATGACGTAAAAGAAAGAGCTCAGATATCATACGAGATGTCAACAAGGATGTATGCAGTCAAGATGGGATTTGTTCCTCTTATGTGTTGAGAGTTTAGATGTCTAAGGCCTGTTAAGTTAAATCATTGAGAGAATGATCACTCTGTGTCTCTTCGATTTGACAGGACATCTAGTAACAAAGGGATGTAATGATAAGACTTACCTATATCATATCAAGTATGGACTTGAAGGGGATGATGTTATTGAATGGCACTTAGTCAAACACACTAGGGGTGGTGACCTGTTGTTAGGCGGTATTCACCATTAGCATTAACTTCCTATGAGTCTCGTGCAAGTGGGAGATTGTTGGAATATCGTATGCCCGAGACACATAATTAAGTTAATGTGGCTAGTCATGTTTGATCCAAGTCGGGTCATACCCAATAACGAGTTAGACACACACCAATTATGTATTTGTTAAGATAAGATCTATAAGACAAATACAGAACACGACACTTTCAGAAAATCGGGTTTCTGAATAATTACTTGAAAGTATTAAATAATTAATTGGTTAATTTATTTATTCAAATAATTATTATTGGAATGATTATTTAACTATGTATTCTTTTATAAAATGGTTTATAAAAGATGGGGTGTTTATATATTTTTATAAAGTATAAAATATATAAAATAAAAAAGAAAAAAAAAATAATAATATTGGGGCCGGTTTTGGGTGGGCCCCACACCCCACTAACTTGGTCAAAATGATTAACATGCAAAGACATAAGGTGGAGTGTGGACTTGTATAAAAACCTACCCTTATGTGTGCATGTGGACAATCAAGATTCATATGACTTTCAAGTAACCAAAAACAAGACACAACTCCCTTCTTTCTTTCTCTCTAGCTCACGGCCAAAAGAGAAGAAGGAGCTCGGGTGTCGGGTTTTTCGTGTTCGAGCTCCCTAGCATAGCTCGGTGCGTGTTGGAGGCTCGGGGTATATTCCGTTTGAGGGTTTTCCTTTGAAAGTCTAGCATTCACATCATCATCTTCTTCAACCATCCACCAAACTCTTAAAGGGTTAAGATTGTAAGTGTTTATATGCTTTGATAGTTTAGTTATTCCGTATCATTTGATCCTTGCTTCGGGTTTCTAGTAAATAGATTATTGGTAATCTTGAAATGAATAAACTAGGTTGTTCATATGTTTAGTTTGTCTATCACGTTTCCGCATATATTATAACTAGTTAATCGGTTAACTAAGTTTGTTAAATCCTATAGAAATCCAACATATTTGCCATATACTCCATCGTCCAACGTTAATTCCGATTCCGAGTTTCCGTATTCAAGATTCAAAAGAAGAGTTTTTAACTCTGTTGATTTTTTCCAACACGTATAACCCAACTCGAAGTTCCAGCACCGCACTGTTGGTGATTTTGAAATTCAAAATGTATGTCGTTGTCATTTATTCTATTTTGTAACATACCTTTAGCTTTGACTTTTGTGAATACGTTATACGAGCCAAGATCTGGTCGCAATTGGATACATCAATACGTATAAGTTAACGTGGAGAGAATACGGCATGGTAACGCCACATTAATACATTAGGCCAAAACTCTCATACATTATGAGAAGGATCTGCCTATATATAGGCCCATGCCCCATTCGTTAATCATCACTAACGAATGGGGTGATCCCGTTAACGAATGGCTTCCCATTCACTAATCACATAGCGAATGGGTACTTAACTTAACGAATGAGACTCCATACGCTACATCCGTAGCGTATGGGCTCCTAACTTAATGAATAAGGCAGCTAGTCTAACGCATAGCGAATGGGCCATATTACATCATAGCATAATGACTAATCAACCCCTAGCCTATTCGATCAGCTACGGACAACAAATCATGCACTAACAGACTCCCCTTTTTCCGTTGTTGTCAAATACTTTAATGGCAAATACTTTAACCTTGAATACTTTAAGGTTGAATACTTTAGCGTTGAATGTCACACCCCAACCTATGGCGGAAATGTCGGGGCGTGATCCGATTGCTCACAGCTCGAAGATACTATCATAATATAAATGTAACAATATCTAATTAATTATTTTATTTCATTATACACACAATATCCAAATACAATAAACAATGTAAATATACAAATATACGCTCAAATAAAGGTTAACTTGATTATATCCTAAGGTCTTGTCTACATGTCTAAACTTCAATCTTCAATACAAGCAACCTGCATATGCGTATAAAATGGAGTTTTGTCAACATAAAGTTGAGTGAGAATATCACCAATTTCGACATAACAATATAAATAAGCATGACGTGATAAGTGCGGTAAATATAATCAAAACACAAACAAGTATGTAGACCGTTGCCAAGCGAATCGGGCATTGGTCACCAGCAGGAACACCCGCTGTATGATTGATTGAATAGTAATCCCAATATACGATTGATTGAATGGTAACACAAGTAAACAAGTAGCACATATGTTTGATTAAATCACTCACAACAACACGTATGCATTTGTTTGAATATATATATAGTATGAAATAGGGATACGTACGCATATGTCCCCAAAACATTTAAAAAATTGAGTAAAATTGGGGAATGATAAACTCACCTGATCGAATAAGCCAAACGGGAATGAATACGACAAGAAAGTGAAAATCACACTCTTCGATGATTATCGACAAGAATCCTAATTAAACAATATTATGAGCGAATTATAAATGATATAATACGTATAATAAATTTAGGATTTCAATGTAGATTGAGTTACAATTATGATTGGTATATTATGGATTGAACGATTGATCCTACGGATTATTAGTATTGCAAAAACAATATTATTAGTTACCATTCAACTATAAGAATCATTGTTTGTCATAAACTCGGATTTACGAATAATCAGTTAGGATATTTTATAACGACAAACATTTAATTATATATTTATCATGAAATTTATATTCTTGTAAATTTTAACGAAGATCTAATGATATAAATATAGATAACATGTTTAATGCGTTTGTGATACTCATATATATATATGTGTGTGTGTGTGTGTGTGTATAATAAATAAATTTATGAAAACGTTCAACGACGAGAAACATCAATATTGGTGTTAGATTTTACTAAAATAATTGTTGGTTTATTATTAATAAGATATATATATATATATATATATATACACGAAAACTTGTAACGAAACTAGGCGTCGCGAAATGTTTAACTTTATAATGTCGTTTTAAATAAAATATTGTTTATTTAATATTTAATATTAATTTTAATGCATTATAAATTATTAAAAATAAGTTAAAACAACAAAAAAATAAAAAAAACCAAAAATTTGGCCGGCCGGGACTCGAACCCGCGCGCCTATGGCCGGACATGAGTTGAACACACACACACCAGCCATACGCGTTGGTGCGTCAGGTAGTTAATGTTTGGAAACGATTTATGATATACAGAACTTCATAAAATCCCAAATTGATCATAAACCCTAACTTATGAAATTGATCAATCCTTTCGGTGTTTATCAAATTAATGTTAGGTCTTTTGTTCATTGATGATAGACGAGTAGGATACAGGTCTCAATTACCTTAAACGATGATGAAAACACAGAGAACAATCACCCTGTAGCCGCGGCAAGGATGGTATCCAAACAGTAGGCTTACGACCAATACTAATGCATTTAGGGTTAGGGGTTTTGATCGTCGGGTTAAACAGAAGGTGTAAATGCGAGGAATTGAATTATTATGATCCTAGATTATATAATTAGCTAGAGAATCAATACACGTTTATATTTGATCTTGTTTCTTAATTAGAGCAGTTGGTTAGGCCGATAATGGCAATAATAATCATAAACACGATTCAATTCCAAGTTTAGGACGAAAATTGTGGTTCAAGCAAGATAGACGGGTCACGGTTACGGGTATACGGGTCTTGGATCATGGGTTAACGGGTTCATGGATCAATGGTTTATAAGATATTATAAAAATTGCAATTTAGTCCTTATAGGTTGAAGATGGAAACATTAGAGGGTTAAAGTTTAGTTTTTGGGTGAAAAATGCATATTTCCCAAAGTTAAATATATATTAATTAAATATAATAAACAAATATAAATAATAACAAAATTCCTTGATAAACGTGATTATCTTCAGTGATAAATTTGCCGAACCTAAAACCGATCGGGTTATGGATATAAGTTGTACGTGGAAAACCCGAGTTGTTACATTGAATACTTTAACGACGAATACTCTAACGTTGAATACTTTAACTGAAAATCATCAGTCGCAATAAAGAATTCTCACGTGATTGATGATTCTCGGGCTTGTGTAGACAGACAGAATTCTAAGTCTTGTAAGCAAACAAACAACTCGTAGCTTTTCGTATCAGATCTCCCCCTCAAGTAAGCAACTCCAGGGGGTCATCCCGATCAAATAATTGGCATATGATAAGGTTCAATCTTTCAACAATCAGCAACAAATCATCATCTATCCGTCAGCACCAGTAAAGCAAAAATATCTTTACATTTGACCTCGTCACACATCTTTACGAACAACCCTATTATTTAGAATCTTTCACTTTGGTTTTCCCTCTCTTGATAACGTTCCTCCCAAAATATCAACTTTCTAAGCTCTTCTACATCTCATTCGCTTCGATGCACTACTGTTTTTGGCATATGATTCAGATATCCAACCTTCATTAGTTAATCCTGAACAATCTGATTTTCAATCCAATGACAAAACTCATATTTAATTCTTCAATAAGATCAACTCGTTCAAAAATTTTCCCCTTCAACAGAAGTAGTCCACCGAGTACTCGTAGCCAACATTGTCATGATCAAAGTCCTTCAGAAAGAAGAAAACGGGCAGACACTCGTATCCCACATAATCAGGTTTCAATCTCGAACGAATCAATCAACAATCGAAGAACAATTGCAGTCTCTAACTCAGTCAAACGTAGCTTCAAAACATGTATTACCACCTGAATTGTAGTAATTTTTCAAGAAACCCTTGCAAATGTAGGAAGATACCAATCAAACAAATTCCTTGAAATTATTATCTTCCCCTTTTCTTGACAAGTTCGGAAAGGTCTTGAACAAACTTCAAACATATCCAATGAAATTCTCTAAATTAAACGTGGTCTCCCCCTCGGCCAGTAGATACGCGTGAAATGTCGGCCGGAAAATATATCGCGAAAATTTTCAAGAAGAATGTCCCGCTTATTTGGAATATCCTAGAAAAATTTGCGATTAAGAAAATTTTCCGAAAATACCTTTTTTTCTTTTTCTTTTATATCGGGGACAGCCATCTTCCATGTGGTAAGCGAAAACCATCCTCATTCGTTAATAATTTATCCCCATCCACTAAAAAGATCCACATTCGTTACATATGCATCCTCATTCGCTACCCGTTCAGCGAATATGGTCACATTCGTTATAAATAACCTCATTCGCTGTCCCTTAAGGTTAATATCGAATGACAAAAATAATTAACGAATGGCAGCGAATGGCCCAATACATTAAGATGATTCCCACTCGTCAGACAATTAAACAGATGAAGTCTCATTTGCTTAGCTAGTCCGCATTCGTTAAACCCATCAATGAATGAACTCATACGTTAAGAACCCCATAACGAATGAGCAACTTGAACAGTAACATAACGAATGAGCCGTTGTAGCGGTTATTATAGCACTGAAAAAACGCATTTCGCAAGAAAATTCGGTTATCTTTATCGGAAAAACGGTTTCCATGGCCGGAAAACTCAAAATTTTGTCAAAGCTTTAAATTCACATCTCAGATCTTCAAGGAAGATTCGGATTTACATTATGAACTTGATTCAATCATCAATTTCATTAAGAACACTCTGAATCACCATTAAACTAGATCAAACAATAACCATGGCTATCAATGGCAGATAACACAAATTAACCTTCAAATCACCATATTAATCCACCAAAATACATAAAAATATTCGAATTCGCATCATGAACACCAATATATAATCAATTTCAACAAACATCCATTGAATCTTCCAAAATCCGATCAAACAGTAACTTAAACCGAAGAACACGAATTGATGTATCACGAGCAACCGTCCACTTTGATACCAATTGTGAATACGTTATACGAGCCAATATCTGGTCGCAATTGGATACATCAATACGTATAAGTTAACGTGGAGAGAATTCAGCATGGTAACGCTACATTAATACATTAGGCTAAAACTCTCATACATTATGAACAGGATCTGCCTATATATAGGCACAGGCCCCATTCGTTAAACATCAATAACGAATGGGGTGATCCCATTAACGAATGGCTTCCCATTCACTAATCCCATAGCGAATGGGCACTTAAATTAACGAATGAGACTCCATACGATATATCTTTAGCGTATGAGCTTCTAACTTAATGAATGAGGCAGCTAGTCTAATGAATGGACCCCATTCGCTATACAATCCGTAACGAATGGGCCATATTATATCATAGCGTAATGACTAATCTACCCCTAGTCTATTCAATCAGCTATGGACAACCAATCATGCACTAACAACTTCTCATTTCAGTTTTGATTGGCTTTAATGGTTGTGAATATGAGAACTGAATCGTTCCACATCTGCCTGTTGTGACTGCTTCCATGGGAGGGCTCATCACGTGGATCAAGGGAACCACGTGTCAGTAGGTCACAACCAATATGGTGCCACCATGTCGGTCTGTAGTTCAGTTCAAGATCAAGATGAACCAGACTTCTACAAATGTGAAAAAGCGACGATCATGGCATCTTAACCGGCATCATACTAAGGTAATCCTTTGAAAACACAAACTGCAATTTTCAAAGTTTTTAAATTCAGTGCTATGTGTTGGTGGTGGCTTGCTCGGATGAGATAGGTACTGTACCTGTATCGAAAATCAGTAAACGTAGGTACCGAGTATCACATTGAATTTTATGGTACGGGTACTTTCGGTATGATACCTGCATCTAATAGGTGGCGATACACGTATCGAATAAGTGGGTAGAGTACGGTAATGAGCGAGTACGGGTATCCGGGAAAAATATCTCATCCCTATCTGTTATCAAAATAGTTAGCCTAACACAAAACTAATGATTTTTGTGTTCATATCCGGCATCAGGGAAAAAAATCCACCTCCCTACTAACTTGGTGAACGGGCCTATTTTTTTAATTCTAATTATGCTTGTGTGTTTTCCGGTTTTAATTTTTAATCCATGTTCGATGAAACTTTTTACCAGGAGCACAAGCCGGATATGAACACTAACCCAGCACCATGCTGTCATTTTTATATGAAACGACTTTTGTAAACATCATCAGCTTAATAACATATTAGTGGCACGCATCTATCTGCAGGGAAAGCATATATGTAAAACCATGAACTGTCGCTCCCGCGCTATTTTAACGTGTACTTAATGCTACTCGGTTATCTTTTACTTGAACTATAACTATAACCTCCTAACACTACGACTTCAGCCATACCAGTTGCACCGTTAGCGACATTTAACTAAAATGCCCGGTGCAACGCGCCGAGTAATTCCCTAGTTCTTTATAAAATTTCAGTTCGATTCAGAGAACGATGAACAAAATTAAGGTAGCTAAACTAATTGAGAAGTAGACATATATATATATATATATGTTGGATTCGGCCAATCTTTTAATAAAAATATTGGGCCGAATTTCATTGAAATTCAATTAAGAGAACGAAGGTTATATCATCTTATTCTTATCCAAAGTATCCGTTGCTTGGAATTTAATCAATAGTATCCACTATAGTGAATTCAAATTTGATCTCCTTCCATACTTCACAAACAGTAGGTAGTTCAAGACTCCATTTGGTATATATATACATATATATATATATGTATAGGATTAGATTCATTTCAAAAGTGTTTCTTATTGCGAGAAGTGTGAGAAATAAATTCGACCAATCACATTTTTTTATTTTACTTTATCATTTATTTAATGGCAAGGGTGCTATAGTAAAAGATCATATGTTTTTTCATATTTGGTAGGTCATAATTTATGGAGAAGTTAGAATTTTTGTTTTTATATTTTTTAATATATAATTAAATTCTTGATTATTTTTATCAAATTCAATGTTGTCGATTAATCCATAGTTAAATTCTTGATTATTTTTATCAAATTCTTGATTATATATAGTTAAATTCTTGATTATTTTTAGAAACGGAGATGATAATTAAGAACTTTGGTTTTTTTACTTTTTTTATTTTTGTGTTTTTTTATGTTTTATGATTTTTTTTATTTTTGGATTTTTTTGTGGTTAAAAATAGTTCTCATAGTTCTCAATTCTCAAATAGTTATCACATGATCCTGATCCTTTGTATATATAGGAGAAGTATAGTTTGAAAACCCTCTTAAGTTGAGAAAACCCGTAAAAACCCTATGTAATATCGTTTTTTTTGTTACATGTAATATATGTTGCTACATTTAATACAAAACATTGAAAACATAAAAAAATGTTTTTTGCTATTTTTTTACATTTTTTTAGTAATTTTTATATATGTTTCAGGAGAGAGAAAATGTAAATAAACTTTTACATTTTTTATTAACTTTAATTGTGGACCACATGATTTAATTTTTAATTAAAAACATGTGGTTGAGAATGGGTTTCTAGAATTTTCACAACTCAAGTAGGTTTTTATTCTAACTTAACCCTATATATATATATATATATATATATATATATATATATATATATAGTGTGTGTGTGTAGGATACATATACATACAGTGTTTGTGATATAACAATTTGTGAGATCCATATATATATATATATATATATATATATATATATATATATGGATCTCACAAATTGTTATATTACAAACACTATATTGTATGCAATATGCAAGCTAGTCTGAAAAAAACACTAAAAAAACAAGAAAAAACACTATAATAATAGATGAAGTAAAAGAAAATTAAAGAATTCAAATGAATTGAATTCAATTAATTATCGAAATCAATTAAAATTAAAGCTTGAAGCTTTTAACAAGAAACGTGGGAGTTATACTCTTCTTTTATTTTAATTGTGTTACATAAGTTACCACATTACCATTTTTAATTAAAATAATCCTTAAAATATATTCTTATTGATTGAAAAAAACCACTTTCGTTAATGACCATTGATTAGTAACATCATTGGTTGAAATTGACTTATCGCACTTCTCGCTGTAATATTACTCCTCGCATGAACCATCCCCTATATATATATATGTGTATATATGGGGAACTTTGAGAACCATTTTGTACCACTAAAAAAAATCTCTAAAAAATATTTAAAAATTTATAAAACAAAAAAAAATTAAAAAAGTAAAAAAACCAAATATCTTATATTTCATTCCGGTTTCATTAAAAAAAACGAATTTTTTTTTTTAATTCGTATTATACATTTATACCTATACACATATGCATACTTTCATTTAATCTCTAGTTATGTAATGTGCACATATGTACATTATCATTTACCTTTAATTATACATATGTGTATAGGAAAAAATATGTGTGTATTTATTATACATATATGTATAATTAAAAAAACCGATTTTTTTTTCTTTTTAATTCGTATTATACCTATACACATATGTATACTTTCATTTAATCTCTAGTTACGTAATGTATACATATGTACATTATCATTTACCTTAAATTATACAGATATGTATAGGAAAAAAACATGTGTGTGTATACATATATGTATTTAGATAAACCGAGAATTTTTTTTACGTTTTTTTTAGAAACCAGGATGATAAATAAGAACTTTGGTTTTTTCACTTTTTTTATTTTTGTGTGTTTTTTTTTTGTTTTATGATTTTTTTTATTTTTTGATTTTTTTGTGGTCCAAAATAGTTTTAATGGTTCTCAATTCTCAAAAAGTTCTCACATGATCCTGATCCTTTATATATATATATATATGAGAAGTATATTTAAAAACCCTCTTAAGTTGAGAAAACCTGTTAAAACCCTATGTAATATCGTTTTTTTTGTTACATGTAATATATATTGCTATATTTAATACAAAATATCGAAAACATAAAAAAATATTTTGCTATTTTTTTACATTTTTTTAGTAATTTTTATATATGTTTCAGGAGAGAGAAAATGTAAATAAACTTTTACATTTTTTATTAACTTTAATTGTGGACCACATAATTTAATTTTTAATTAAAAACATGTGGCTGAGAATGGGTTTCTAGAATTTTCACAACATAAGTGGGTTTTTATTCTAACCTAACCATATATATATATATATATATATATATAGTGTGTGTGTAGGATACATATACATACAATGTTTGTGATATAACAATTTGTGAGATTCATATATATGCATAAAAAAGGAAAATTGAAAAACCCCTTTAAGAAAAATACTAAGAAAAAAATGTTAAAAAAAAAAGAAAATTAAAACAAAAAATCAAAACGTTTATCTGGCACCACAGTAAAAAAAAACTTAATTGTGCATCCATGCATATTATTATTTAAACTCCAGTTACATAATGTACGTATATGTATGTATGTATGTATGTATGTACACACACACATATATATATATATATATATATGTATATATAATATACATACATTTTTAAAATTGAAAAGATAGAATAGTAAAACTAGTCCTTTATGTTTGAACGTTTTTTCAATGGACGTTCTTTAGTAAAAGAAATGACAGAAAGCAAACTTCATGTTTCAAATCCTTTTCACGTTACATCCTTTGACCCTAACCCGATTAACTTTTCTCGTTAAATCAGGTCATGTGCAAGGCACGTGAGGGTAGTTTTGTAATTTCACATATTTATTTATTCATTAAAACTAAAAGAAATAAAAATATATATAAACACCTCTCTCTCTCTCTCTCTCTCTATTTATACTTTTAAGAAAGCACCACCGGCCACTACCAGCTGACCACCAGGTCTCCACTCTCTGGTTGTCAGCCGCCACGCGCCGCCGCACCACCTGCCGGTTCTGGCAAAGAAAAAAAGACATCAGTCATCGGATTTTCAACAAACTCAACAAAAACAAGAAAATCAGATGCCGCCGCTGGTCGGACTTTGAACCACATTGCCGTTGGTTGGTGCTATCTGACGTGTTACTGGTGGATGGTGATGGTTGTTGTAAACCCCACCGGAGATAGGTGGTCGGATGTTTTTGTTTTGACGAGGCTACTAGTGGTGGAGAGATGGGGTCTGTCTTCATCAAGCTGCACCACCATTAGAACATATCTAACCTCGACTCCGTCTCAACTGCAATTACCGCTGACTCCGTTATCGACTGTATGTGAGGGTGTGTAATTTTATATCCTGGGAAGATTTAACCTCGATTAGGATGTGAGTTAGGGCTGTATAAGAGATTGTTACAGTTTGATGAGAGGTTTTGGCCACCGGCGGCAGTCGGCAATAATTGGTGGTGGTGATTTGTAGATTGAAAACAAGGGCAGAGACTCAGAGAAGAGAGAGAGATGTTTTTATTTTTTAGTTTTTGTTATTAAACAAATTGTAAAATTAAAAACTATCCTCATATGTTTTGCACATAACCGGATTTAAAGAGAAAAATTAACAATACTAGCGCTAAAGGATGTAACGTGATAGTGATTTGAAACATAAAGTATGTTTTCTATTATTCAGTATGTTAAAGGACAACCGTTGAAAAAACGTGTAAACGTAAATGACTAGTTTTGTTATTCAGCCAATTGAAAAATATTTATTATATATATCAATAAAATAGCTAAATCGAGAAAAAAATTACTTTTTATTTATTTTTTGAAACCAGGATGTTAGATAAACGTTTTGTTTTGTTTTGTTTTTTTTTGCGTTTTTTTTTGTTTTATAATTTTTTAATTTTTATTTTAGTATCATACATATATGTATAAATTAGCTAAACCACGAATTTTTATTTTTTTTAAACCGGAGATGTTAGATAAACGTTTTGGTTTTTTTACCTTTTTTTGTGTTTTTTATTTTTTATTTATTTATTTTTTGCGTTTATAATTTTTTTTCTTGAAAAGTTTTTTTTTTGTGGTCCAAAATAATTTCTCAAAGTTCTCTATTTTTAAATGGTTTTTATACGATTCCAATCATATATAATCATATATATATGTGTGTGTGTGTGTGTGTGAAAATAAAATCATAAATAACATATGTAATTGGTTTGAGTTAAGTGTTATTTTAATACCTGTTTTTTGTTTCGCAACTTTAATACCGATTTTAAATTTATTGCAAATGACTACTTCACTTTTATATAACTTGCAATTTTAGTACTTTTTTTAACCCTGCTTATTTGTTAGTTAAATCAGGGATAATTTGGTAATTTCATTATTTTATATTATTTTTCTTTTTCTCTCCCCGTTTTCTATCTCATCTTCCTCTTCACCACCACCACCCCTCTCTTGCTCCGGTCATCATTGCCGGCGAGATACCACCACATCTTCGTTTAAATCCACAACCACCCCCACTAGAAAACCTACTACTTGAACCCCCATCACCACAACATCTCCGGTCAAATCCATAGCCACCACCCACCACCGGAACCCTCACCTTCTTTTTCTCTTGCAATTCATCCACCACCACCACCTTCCACCGTCCAACCTCTAACAACCGTCACCGAATCAGCAACCATTGTTCGCGGCCAATCAATACCACAACATCTCGTCCCCCATACGTGGAACCTACACAATCATCACGAAACAACCTCAACAACCCAGCAACCACCACAAACGCAACTACCATAGCCATCACCAGACTGCCGTCACTAACCCTAACACCGTCCACCAGACCTGCCACCAACCCTAACCTTACTGCCACCACTGCCCACCAGAATGCAAAAAACCTTTAGGTGTACTCTCAATCTGCAACCTCAAAAACAAATTAAGCAATAATTAAGGGTTTTTGCTGCTGCTAACATTGACACGCAATTGGGAACCGTGAAATGGAGTGTGATTTATGTAGAATTTAAGGATTTGATGATTTTTGGAGGCATATGAAACAATTAGGGTTTGTAGATATTCGGATAGCACGATGAGTGGGGACCGGGTTATTTGGATAAAATGTTGAGTGCCTTGCAAGTTCACCACCCGGGGGGGGGGTGGTTAGGGAAAAGGAAAAAAGGAAAAGGAAGGAAGTAGAATATAATGAAATTTTGAAATTATCCTGACTTAACTGATAAAATAGACGGGGTTAAAAAAGTATTACAATTGCAAGTATTAGAAAAGCGAAGTAA
This sequence comes from Bidens hawaiensis, assembly GCF_021521415.1. NCBI lineage: Eukaryota > Viridiplantae > Streptophyta > Magnoliopsida > Asterales > Asteraceae > Bidens > Bidens hawaiensis. Next base: position 2,311,508 of record NW_027491168.1, read on the forward strand.
CCATTTGCGATAAATTCAAAATCGATACTAAAGTTGCATAACTGGACAAATCACATCTACTAAAATGAGACTTAACTCAATTGGTTTTAATATAACGTGGGTATGATGGGCTTACATGTAAAGTGTATAACGGTTCTAGACATAACCCAGATTCTACTAGTAGCAATATTTAATCATTTTAACTAAAGCTAAAAAATAAAATTTAACAAAGTTCGTTGAAAATTTCATATAGGTTTTGAGACATTTTTGTAACTTTTTTAACTAGTACTTTACCTGTCCGGTGAACAAACACATCAATACAGAAATATAACAACTAGATTAATCTGGTAATGAATGAAAAAACTTACAAAACAAATGTATTCAAATAGATAAGTATATTTTCCCAAAAAGAAAAAAAAAACAATGAAACTCTAAACAATTGAATAGGCCATTGTAAAACTAAATTCGGGCTAGTCTCATATACTTTTTTTGAATCTCAAACTTATCTATATATATATATATATATATATATATATATATGATGTCTTATTAAGTTGTGAGATTTTGTTTCTCAAATACCCGCTCTGTACCAGTACCCGAACCCATACCTATTTAGCCTATACAATGCCGGTATTGGCATCAAGATTTTATGATTTTGGTATTCGGTACTTACGGATACGGGTACATATATGAGTATTTTGATATTTGGTACCCGTTTAGAATATGTAGAGGTGTGAATATTTAATGTCTAAAAAGTAGGTCTAACAGATTATTAATCATATAGTTCTCTCTTGAAGTTCATCGACGCTTGGTTTTATTTTATTTTTGGTTTTAATATTATGTTTTGGTTGTGCTATTACGATTTTGGTATTATGGTGTATTGAATACCGATACCCGTACCAGTTTACCCAATTTGGTATTCGTATTGTACAGTTACCTGTACCGAATCAGTTTATTTATTACTCGTACGGTACCAAGATCATTGGAGATTTGAAAAGAAAAATAAATGGTGCTGAAGCAGGTACCGTATCGAAATTCCCTTGTCGATACATGTGCTCGTACCGTATCAATAAATTCGGTACCGGTACACCGATCTCATCCCTATTTTCAAGTATATACTATTGCGGTGTGTTTTTTTACCTATATTTTTATAACGAACCAAACTATACCCGTCACATAACGGAAAGAAATCCCATTAGTTTAATTAAAAGCACTAAAAGTCTTTTAAACAAATCGTACATGTAACGAAATGTATGCTTTTTAATTTTATTATTTTTGTAGAAAACCCCTTAACAGAAAAGACTTGAAAGTCAAAGATAAACACACCATAATAGAATAGACTCCTTCGTGTGAAAAGGAAGACCTAAAGTTGCATGAGCTCATGAAGCAGTCAAATCTCAAATCTTGTTGCAGTCAGCGCGTCAACACCAGTTACTTCACATTTATTTATTTTATGTGTTTAAATATTTGTGGCTATTAATTTGATATTAGTTTGTCTCCGTCGCGTCGCGGCGATACACTTACATGCATTCTATTATTATAAATTAAGTTTATTGTGATATCGATACTAAATTAAAAAAACTAATCTGTCAATGCAAAAAACGTCAACGACACTTCAATAGGTCATGAGTGATCAACTTTCCTTGATATCTTTGGCATAAATGCCATCAGGCCGTATAACTTCCAAAGCTGGCATAAATGCATCACTTTAACAACTCTAGCAATAACAAATAATTTCACTAGTAGTGAGATTTTAGTATTTCACTTAGATACATGTTACCACATAGGTATTAGGGTTGGTGGTCTGTAACAAAAACAAAGTCCATTAAACATCGAAATATTCTTAGCTTCACACAGGGGGAAAGTTAACAAATTAATTGGCATTGTTAAGACATCAGATGAAAATGTGGAGAAATCAAAACTATTGGACTAAAAAAAAAAAAAACAAAATCCTTTGCACTAAAATGGAAATTCTGAGCAAACATCATGAACAAAAACGATAAGAGCCTATATATGTTGATTTCTTTTTAAAACCACTTTGAGCTTAAGAACTCGAAAAAACTCAACGTAACAAAATTTTTTTTGAAATTTTTTTACATATGTGTAATATATAGGTTACATGTACGTAAAAAATCACAGTATTTTTTACACACCAAATCGACTTTTACATAGGTGTAACTAACATATAATCTTCACACACCTTAATTTATTATCTCTCATAATTCATTTTTTAATTAGATTTAATCTCAGACACATATTATATACCCATTTAAATGATTGTGCATATTGAGTTCTTACAACTTATCAAGTTCTCAAAATATCATTCCCATATATATATATATATATATATATATATATATATATATATATATATATGAGAACTTTTTGAAATTAAGAACTTTGAAAACCATTTTAGACCACAACAAAACCCCTTCAAAAAAATTATGAAACAAAAAAAAAACAGAAATTTTAAAAAAGTTAAAAAAACCAAAAATTTTTATTTTTCATCCCAGTTTCATTAAAAAAACTAATTATACACATATGTATATTTTTATTTAATCTCCGTTTACATAATATACATATATGTATATTATCATTTATCTTAATTGTACATATGTGTAAAAAGAATAACATGTATAAAATTAAAAAATAAATATTATACATATATGTATAATTTTGCTAAACCGATATTTTATTTTAATTTTTTTTTTACTTTTTTCTGAAAACGGGATGAAAGATAATTTTTTTTTGGTTTTTCTACTTTTTTATATTCTCGTCTTTTTTTTGTTTTATATATATTATTTATTTTTTTTAAAAAGAGTTTTTTTTTTCCAAAATAGTTCTCAAAGTTATCAATTTCAAAATGATTCTTACATGATCCTAATCCTATACGGGGAAAGTAAATATGGGGTTATTATACATCCAAGCTGTATATAAAACTCATCAAAACTACGTTGTTTTGATTAAAACCTAACTTAAATGTTTTCCAAATCTATATCCAGGCAAGCTATCCAATAACACATCTTTCTTTGTTTTGTTATGATTAGATTAAGGCAACTCTTCAAATTGATGCGATCGTTACCTTCTTGTATGGTTCTTCAAATAAGTTTTTACCAGTTTTGGATCTTTTTTCTTGCTCTACAATAGAAATTACAAGTAGCATGTACAGTTAAAATTAATCCAGTACAATTTTTCAGTTTTATGTATTCTTGGTTTATGATTTAGTTTAATTAGGGCATATACAGTTCAGTTTTAGTAAGAAGTAACAATAGAGCAGTAACGATTGAATAGAATGAGGGTGAAAGGTGAAATCAATTGATATGTGGCCAAGAACAGGGATAAGGATTTAAAACTTGGGATCAACTTTGGAGAGAAGCACGAGATAAGGAAGAAAAACATAGATTGCTTCCGCTACAGATTGGTAGAATTGGGCGAAATCAGTTATGGCGATAGTAGGAAGAAAAACGAAAATGTTTGGAGTGGATGCGTTAGATTTAAATTATTTTTAGTTAGGTTTTAATCAAAACGACAAAGTTTTGATGGGTTTCGTATACAACTTAAATTTATAACAACCCCATATTCATCCCCCCCCACATATATATATATATATATATATATATACTAGCTTTTAGCCCGCGTGTTACGCGGGTTTACTTAGTTTTCTTCTTAATATTATTTTGAATATATAACTTTTATATTAATTTAATTAATTGTGCGTTGTTCGTGTTCATTCGTTTAACTTTAACAAAACAAACAATCGAACATAAAACAAACATGATTTTGTAGTTTGTGTTTGCTCGTTAAGAAAATGAATGTGTTGTTTGTTATGTTGGTTTGTTGATACTTTAAATGAACAGGTTATAAACGTAAAGGGGTATTGGATGAAAACATATAATCTTTATTTACTTTTAATACAACATTTTAGATGGTTATTATCATAAAAAACTATAGTAGCTAATTATCTTACTTATAAATGTCAAAACAATATCTTACAGATTGCAACAAAAAAGTAGATAACAAATATGTACATAAGTAGAATTGCTAGTAATATTAAAACTCCCTTCCAAGGACATACAGCTACGGTTAAATATAGCAACAATTGCGGGTGCAAGATTTATGAGATGACATGAACCTAGTACGAATTTCATGGGTTGTGGATTTAGTCTAAACAGGTTTAGGCCAGATACACGTTTAGCTATTTGTGTGACGTATTTCACCCTGCTAAAGCATCTAACACCTATCAAACTGCTTTGCATTAACTTCCTATAAACAAAAAAGAAAAACCTTTGGTTTATCATTTACATAATACTCACAAGACTTAACAAATGAATGAAGAGTTCCCACGTTCAAATAGTCTGTAATTGTTAAATTAGCTATACATATTGACGCGAGGTCGAAAGCTCACGCAAACTTAAACCAAATACAACTAAATAAATAGCAGTAAGTGGGTATCGAACACGAAGAGTTTGTGAAAAATGTGTTAACCAAGTAGCTTAACGATTAAACAAATATAAATGTAAATCACACAAAGTAATTTCCAAGTTGGTTTTGATTTGATTTTTAATACTAAATTAAACTAAACGAAAGTTGTAAATGAATAATTAAACAAGTATTCCTCTCGGGGTTTGGGTTATTGCTCAACACTCTTGTTAACATTCAATGGATAACCGTAATATCTCGGTTTTGTGTACATGCAATTGTTTGTGATTAATAAAAAACTAAGTACTCGGATTCCTAGAATGCGAGGTTGTTACTTAACAATCAATCGATACTCTTCTTCCTAGTTCTTCCCACTAAATCTTGATTGCCAACGACACCAAGAACATATGGTTAAAAGCTAGATAGAAACAATATGGACAAGCTACAAACAATCACGCAAACACAAGATTATACTAATATAACATTTAGATAATCAATCCAAGTTTAAGAACAATAAACAAAAGTGTTTTGCAAATAACCTTACATCCCGAGAGAAACACCAAAGAACTAGCCACTCATGGCTCGGGAGATCATCTTTGCATCAAGTAACTTGTTCATCACAATCCAAGACATAAAACAAATCAATACAAGACCCAAAATAATGTTTTTGTTCTCCAAAATCGCCTCTAGGCCGGCCAAGGTGAAAAGGTAGGTGAAAAGACACTCCCAAATGGCCTATTAAAAGACATGCAATAATGTCTTCGTCCAGGACCGTGGGCCACGGTGTGAACCGTGGTCCACGATTGACCAGAAGTCAACAGTTATCCTAGCATGACCGTGGGCCACGGTGTGGATCGTGGGCTACGGTCACTTCCACGGTTCCCTTTCTCCTCCATGGTACGGTGGACTCTAGAAAGTTTGCATTAGCTGGACCGTGGGCCACGGTGGGGCTCATTCCTGCGACTTGTCTTCTTCGTATCTCTCGCGTTCCAGCTCCGTTTCCTTCACCGTTTTCGCCTGTGTTCTCGTAACACCGCTCTCTAGCTCCTCAAACCTGCAAACACACGAGCAACCATAGTCAACTAATTCCACGGAGTTAACTTAATCCCGTAAGCATAATTATATCTTTTATATCACTTAGTAGCTTTCCTACCGGTCATTCGCACACTTACCCGTTGCTTGTCCCCAAGCAACACTTTAAATCACAATTGCTTTCAAAACACACCACCAAACATACCACAAGACCGGCTCTGTTGAGGTCCCAAGTCATACCCTATTCCCACAAAATTAGAAGTTTGCACTAGCTTACTTGATATTACATTTCAAAACATAGGATTCTAGTCAACCTTAACATGCTTTCGGTCTTTACTCACACATAACACACCGTCACTATTAACTCATTAATCGGTGACCATTCCGAATATCACAATAATGCTCGATTCTCCTCGCATACGCTTGTACCACCGTCAAATCTCCACCTACTCGTGCTTTGACACAAATGCAAATCAAAAGGACTTAAAACGGGTTATAACGGGGCTAAGTGTAAGGGTATGGATTGGGAATATTGAAAGTGGCTTAGGCGATCCGATCCGGCTTATTACATGAAAACTAAGTAAACAAAGAAATAAACAACTATAATCATTACTAACTTGTAGCTCAACACTTTCTACATTAAACTTCGAACATTGACTCTCAACTTTTTTTTTTCATTTTTTTTTGAGTAAACATAATACTTCATACTTCCTATTGATTAGTACTATAACAATTACAAATACAAAGAAATACCTACTAAGCCGGATCGTCTCGTAATTTAACGTCAGGGTTGATCAAATAAAAAAGAATAGGTCCAACAAAGTTTTCTAAAGGAACCAACCCCCCGCCCATCTCATTACCCACGCTCATATATGTAATTTATGAGACCCAACCCCCAAAACCCGCACTCACACTCATCCGAGACGAGGCTTTAACCTAAGTGCCTCAATCACTTTTGCATTTATGCCAAGCTAAGGTCTCGAAGTGCATTGATGGCACAAGTTCTAACGGAGAATTACCAATTTGTCACCGCTCTTTGTTTTCCAGATGCCCAAGTGACAGTAGGCATGTTATGTGATTTGATAAACCGAAAGCATGCTAACCTTTCCTAGAATACTACTCGACCACTTTTTTAACATAGCTAAGCAAATTTGGTTTTTTGGGGGAATTATGACCATGAAAGGGGACCAAAACTTTGCCCCACCAATATTACCACTTTCCGGTGTTTTTCTTTCAATTGTCTTTTTTTTTTTTTGTAAATCTTCAAAAAGATTCCCCATCCCCACACTTGGGATACATTGTCCCCAAGGTACGGTTTTGAGAAACACACACAAAAACACCACCTCCTTCTGACCCGCAACATGATCTCAAAAGATTCAATCCTCCTCCCTACCACCCAAAAATTAAACCGAAAACAAATTAAACAACTGTACACAATATACAAAAACACATGCACCTGGTGTGACGAGGCCCTCATTAGTAGTAGGGTGGTTGTGGCGGCCCGAAAATGGAGGTCATGAAGTCCGAAAATTCGCCAAAGTTAAACGCTCCACTTCCGCCGCTGCTGCCCTCTCCCGAAGGTGGTGGTGGTGGTGCCATTGACTGCATCGGGTCCACTGTAACACCCCGTAACCGCAGCGGAAACGTACACGGGATGCCACAGACACATCTGATATCAACAGCATTGCTTATAAGGAAAATACCACTACATTAATTTATAACATATTACATTGTTGCGAGTTTCATTACTGTCTAGGTGTTACACACATATTTTACCGATAAGACATTAATAAATTCATTACAAAACATAGAGCAGCAAGCTTCCAACAGGTAGCACAGATAGTTAAGCACATATCAATCATTCCAACTTGGGCATACCTAGAAAACATGTAAAGAAAACGGGTCAACTACGAATAGTTGGTGAGTTTCACTAATTTAAATAAACACTGACAAATCATTTTAATAATCATTTATTAACAATATAATCATGCTGGGAACTATGTTACCCCAGAACATTTCCATTAACTTCCTGGGAACTATGTTACCCCAGAACAATAATAACCCCTGGGAACTATGTTACCCCAGAACAATAAATACCCCTGGGAACTATGTTACCCCAGAACAATAACAACCCCTGGGAACTATGTTACCCCAGAACAATAACAACCCCTGGGAACTATGTTACCCCAGAACAATAATAACCCCTCGGAACTATGTTACCCCAGAACAATAATAACCCCTGGGAACTATGTTACCCCAGAACAATAATAACCCCTGGGAACTATGTTACCCCAGAACAATAACACATGATAAACATTTTATATATTCTGTGCATCAGACCATATATATATAAATGTACAAGTATTTCCATACGATCGGTATGTACTTAAATACTTTAAATAAGACATGTTTTCCGCCCCGGGAAAATATAATTAAAATAATTCATTAAAAGGGGCTCGTGAAAACTCACCTTTTGTGAGTCGGTGAGTAATACAAGGAACAGCTACGTGCCTGGATCTGTAATATAATATCTAGTCGTTACTATATAATTCCCATAACTTAAATACGTATCAATCGGTACATCTGGGAACATTGTTAACCCAGTACTGTACTCGATTCGGGGACTATGTTAACCCCGTGACACTTCTAAGGACTCAGATTGTGACATTGCTTAGAGTTTGACAGTCAATTTAGTTAAGGTGATGAAATTATAGCTCGGTTTGACACCCCGTTTGGCCGTGGGGCCCGTTTCCGGTATTTCGGTGCCGGAAACGGTAAAATCGGGTAAAATTACCCAAATCATCCGAATTATTTTCGGATGATTTATTTTTACTTAATTTACTTAGATTTATGAAATAGTCCATTTTTAGAGTTTTCATGTACCAGTCAGCTCGCTTATGCGAACTTTGCCGGTTTACACGTTTTAAGCTTTAAAAACTTGTTTTTATGTTCTTTTTAGCACAAATAATTACCCGATTAGTCTCGGGTCTTGAAATTTTGCACAAGACTTAATTTGACAGTAAGGAATTTTTGTAAAAATTTTCCAGATTTATTTTCTTATATTTACATTTATTTATCTATTTTTAAATCTCATTAAAATACTAAATATATCAAAAATACCAAAACACTTTAGAAAAATCCCAAATTTTTCTGGGATGATCTCTATCATCCTCATAACTTTCTGGAATTTTTCCAGATTTATTTTCCTATATTTACATTTATTTATCTATTTTTGAATCTCATTAAAATACTAAATATATCAAAAATACCAAAACACTTTAGAAAAATCCCAAATTTTTCTGGGATGATCTCTATCATCCTCATAACTTTCTGGAATTTTTCCAGATTTATTTTCCTATATTTACATTTATTTATCTATTTTTAAATCTTATTAAAACACTAAATATGTCAAAAATACCAAAACACTTTAGAAAAATCCCGAATTTTTCTGGGATGATCTATATCATCCTCATAACTTCCTGGAATTTTTCCAGAATTTAAAACTTATTTTTCAAGCCATTTTCACCCAAAACCGAGCTAGAAAGCTCTAGAACTCGTTTCACCGAAAAGCCTACTTAGGCTTTTCCAACTGAGCTCAAATTTTGTGGGTGACTTTTATATGATATAAAAAGCTTATCTTAAATTTTCCGGAATTTTTCATCATGTTTTGCTATTTTTCACTATTTTTGGCCAAAACCGAGCATTAAATTCACCGAATATTCATCTTTTATCCAAAAATTACCAAAAATTCACAGATCTCATATTTCCATGTGTAGATCATCTCTGTGAAATTTCGTGACCCAACTCTAAGCACACGAAAATCTGTCCAAATTTCATATACACACGAAAACCGAACTATCTTGTGTTTTCTAGCTTTAGATCGCAAAGATCTTGGTTTCTAGCCTTTGCTAGCCGCTAGATACAACACTTACAAGCACCATAACACTATACCAAGCAAACTATACCAACAATCAAACCATTTCTTTCAAAGTGTCGGTTTTTAAGTAAAAACAAAGGTTTTAACCATAAAAATCCGTTCTCGACTCTTTTTACTCATTTCTTGGACCAAGATCCCTTGTATAACTTGTATACATCTCTTGGTCATGCAAGAGTCGATTGCATCTCGGATTTTCACCCGTTTTTCACATGGAAAATTCATTTGACAAGATTTCAACCGTAAAAATTCATTCTAAACACTTTTAACTAATTACTTGGATCAAGATCCTTTGTATAAATTGTATACATCCCTTGATCATACGAGAACCGGTTCCATCTCGGGTTTTCACCCATATCTCACTTGGAACCTTTTGTTCTCAAGAATTATGAAATTAAAACAAGATTCAAGCCTCAAATTATGTATATACCTTGAAGATCTTGGTTAAAAATGATGATCTTGGTTGTATACTTGAAAGATATGAAAGGATTTTGGGAGAGTTTTTGATGGAAAAAGAAAAAATGAAATGTGTGTGTGCATAAACAAGGCCGATCGGCCTACATTATGTGTGGGGTGGGGCCCACACATCCATTCTAGGCCACACACTCAGATTTTCGTAATCTGGATAATGTTTTGGATAATCTGGTTCAGTTCGTTTCTCGTTTAAACTCGTAATTCGGCTTGAAACGAAATTAAAATGGTCGTTTTTCGGGTTAAAGTAAAATTTACATAAAACTGATTTAAAAACTTTAAAAACTTAACCCATGACGTTAAAACATCATATTATTAATAACTACGCATCTTTTTCGGCTTAATTGATCGTCTCTTGCTTGGTTTGGTGTTAAAGGTTTCGTTTAGCGTACCGACGTACCATTAAATCGAAATCCCTTTTCTGTGCTATAATTTACTTATCCCGAAGCATTAATACTTCGTAAATATCACTAAACATTATATACTTCGTCTATAATGTAATTCCCGATTCGTTCGGGTTTCAATAATCGTTCATTGGTTAATTGTAATTCCAATATGATTCACTATATAATTGAGTATGATTCATACTGTGAACCATATATATTCGTATAAACGTGCTATAACTCATATAATCAATATTAAATAACACGTAAATAGTATATTCCGGCTAGGGTATACCTGAATTTGCCGGAATCGTTACATTCTCCCCCCGTTATAAAAATTTCGTCCTCGAAATTTTATGCGTCAACTACTTCCTTTTGAGGAAATAGGTGGGGGTATTTCTTCCGAAATTCATCCTTTCGTTCCCAAGTAAATTCTGGGCCTCGTTGCGAATTCCATCTAACTTTGACCAACGAGATCTTATTGTGTCTAAGTTGCTTGATCTTACCGTCCACTATTTCGATGGGCTCCTCTACGAAGTTGAGCCTATCACTTATTTGAACACCCTCTAAGGGTAACACCGATGTCTCATCCGCCAGACATCTTTTCAAATTCGACACATGAAACACGTTATGAACTGCACTTAGTTCCTCAGGCAGTTCTAGTCGGTAAGCTACCGGACCGATCTTTGCAGTGATGTTGAATGGTCCAATGTATCTAGGGGCCAACTTCCCCGCCTTTCCAAACCTGACCACTCCTTTCCAGGGTGATACTTTCAAGTATACATTTTCACCCTTCTCAAATGACAACGGTTTTCGACGGGTATCAGCATAACTCTTCTGCCGATCCCGCGCGGCTTTCAGGTTGTTCTTAATTTCAAGAATCTTGCTGGTCGTCTCCTGGACCAGATCCGATCTAATGACCTGCGGGTCACCCACTTCAGACCAGCAAAGTGGTGATCGGCACTTCCGCCCATACAATGCTTCATAAGGTGCTGCCTTTATACTGCTGTGATAACTGTTATTATAGGAAAATTCAACGAGTGGGAGATGTTGATCCCAATTTCCCTTAAAGTCCAGTACGCAAGCACGAAGCAAATCCTCCAAAGTTTGAATGGTCCTCTCAGACTGACCATCGGTCTGAGGGTGGTAAGCTGTGCTTAGGTCAATACGTGTTCCCAATGCTTCTTGGACAGCTTGCCAAAGTTTGGAGGTGAAATGGCTATCCCTATCGGAGATGATCGAGATGGGTATGCCATGACGAGACACTATTTCATTTATATAAATTTGCGCAAGTCTCTCAGTGTTAAAAGTATTCCTAATTGGAATAAAATGTGCCGATTTGGTTAATCGATCCACGATTACCCAAATCGCATCATGACCTCGGGGTGTCTTGGGGAGATGTGTCACAAAATCCATTGTGATCTGCTCCCACTTCCATTCGGGAATTTCCGGCTGTTGTAGCATTCCCGAGGGTTTCTGGTGTTCCGCCTTAACTCTCGCACACGTCGTACACTTGCCAACGTATGTGGCTATATCCTTTTTCATACCTGGCCACCAGTAAAATTCTTTCACATCCTTGTACATTTTATCTGATCCCGGATGTATGGAATATTTCGATTTATGTGCTTCATCCATGATCAAATCACGAAGGTCATGGAGGGTCGGGATCCAAATCCGATTTTTGAAATAAAGAATTTCGTCCACACGCTGTTCGAAATTCTTCTCATTCCCGTAAAGTCCTTCTTTATCCAATTGGCCCTCTTTCAACGCCTCGCGTTGAGCGACTCGAATCAAATCTGAAAGGTTCGACTGGACTATCATCCCCAACGCTCGCACACGTAGTGGCTTGACTCGATCCTTTCTACTCAAGGCATCGGCTACAACGTTAGCCTTGCCGGGGTGATATCGTATGTCACAGTCATAGTCACTCAGCAACTCGACCCATCTTCGTTGCCTCATATTTAGTTCTTTCTGATCGAATATGTGTTGCAAACTTTTATGATCAGTGAATATGGTGCACTTTGTACCGTAGAGATAGTGTCTCCAGATTTTAAGTGCAAAGATGACTGCTCCCAGTTCCAAGTCATGAGTAGTGTAGTTTTTCTCATGAACTTTTAACTGTCGAGACGCATAGGCTATGACCTTTTTATTTTGCATTAACACGCATCCTAACCCTTTACGGGATGCGTCACAATATACAATAAATCCATCGTCTCCGTCGGGGAGACTTAAGATTGGCGCTTGGCACAATCTTTGTTTTAGCGTTTGAAACGCCGTTTCCTGCTCTTCACCCCATTCATATTTCCGATCCTTTTGAGTCAGGAGGGTTAAAGGTTGGGCGATGCTGGAAAAGTTCTCTATAAATCGACGATAGTATCCAGCTAAGCCTAAGAATTGGCGGATTTCCTTCGGAGATTTAGGCGCTTGCCAATTCTTAATAGCTTCAACCTTACTCGGATCAACGTGTATTCCTTGGTGGTTTATAACATGACCGAGGAATTGCACCTCTTGTAACCAGAAGTTACACTTGGAGAATTTTGCATATAACTTCTCCTGATCCAGGAGCTCTAAAACTAACTTTAAGTGTTGCTCGTGCTCCTCTTTACTCTTCGAGTATATCAAAATATCGTCAATAAATACAATGACGAACTTGTCGAGATAGGGTTTACAGACTCGGTTCATGAGATCCATGAACACCGCTGGCGCATTTGTTAGCCCAAAAGGCATAACTAAAAATTCGTAGTGGCCGTAGCGAGTCCGAAACGCGGTTTTTGGGATATCCTCCTCTTGAATTCTAACTTGGTGGTATCCCGATCTAAGATCAATTTTTGAGAAATAGCTCGCACCTTGTAGTTGGTCGAACAAATCATCGATTCGGGGAAGAGGATATCTATTTTTGATGGTTAATTTGTTCAATTCCCTGTAGTCAATGCACATTCGAAGGCTTCCGTCCTTCTTTTTCACAAATAGTACAGGTGCACCCCACGGGGAATAACTGGGACGTATAAACCCTTATCCAACAATTCCTGCAACTGGTTGGATAGTTCTTGCATCTCGGACGGTGCAAGTCTGTAAGGGGCCTTAGCAACAGGGCCGGCTTGAGGTAATAAGTCGATTCTGAATTCGACTTGTCGGGTTGGCCGTAATCCAGGAAGTTCCTCTGGAAAAACTTGTGGAAATTCGCGTACCACGTGAATATCGTCCACCCGTTTTTCCTCAGAATCAGCGGCCGTCAGGCTCGCTAGATACGCCACACATCCCTGACGTATATATTTCAAAACCTTGAGGTGGGATATAAATGGTATCATGGTGCCGGATTTTTCTCCCTGCACTAATACCTCCTCGTCATCCGACACCCGGATCTTGACGGTTTTCTTTTCACAGTTTATTTCTACCCTATTACGTGCCAACCAATCCATTCCCACTATCACGTCAAAACTACCCAATTCTACCGGTAACAAGTCAATCAGGAAGGATTGTTCGCTTAGAATAAAAGGGCAATTCCGAACAATCCGATTAACTATCATGGTTTTACCGTTAGCGACCTCTACGGTGTAGGGTTCTATGGTTTCACCAATAGGAAGGTTTGCTATCGAAAGGAATCTAACGGAGACAAAACTTCTATCGGCGCCTGTATCAAATAATACAGAAGCGTAATGATCAGAGACGAGGAAGGTACCTGTCACTACGCTGGGGTCCTGGCGCGCCTCGTTCGCTCCCATCACAAATGCCCGGCCTCGCGCCGGATTGGACGCCGATGGCTGACCCGCGAGTTGTCTCCCGTTTCCTCCCTGATTCAGTTTCGGGCAGTTCCTTTTGAAGTGATCCGTGCTGCCGCATTCGTAGCAAGCACGGCTAGTGGTCACCATCTGGTTTCCTTGCGGGTTCTGCTGTCGGGCTGGTTGAGTTCTAAATGGTTGCGCACGAATAGGTTGCGGTTGACGGTTCAGGTTGTTCAGATTTGTCTTACAATTTGGTGCGTAGTGTCCAACCCGGCCACACCGGTGGCACACCACCTCCTTGCACACGCCACTATGGTGGTAACCACATTTCCCACATTTAGGAAACGTTCCCCTCTGCGGTTCTTGCCTTCCGCCCGAACTAGTCATGGCATAGCTCTGGGCAGCGGGCCTAGCTCGTTTGCTTTGCTGCTTTTCTTGGACTCTATGATCATGCGCACCCCGTTTTCCCCCAGCGGATTCTCCTGTCACCTTTAGTGATCCGCTCCGCAAGAAATCATACGTGACTATGCCAGCCTGTGTCACTGCACTTTCATACGTCCGGTGTCCCCCCGCGTTGACTATACTCCTTACTACTGGAGTAAGTCCCCAAATATAACGTTCCACCCTCTTCGTCTCCGGGGTGACCAACCACGGTACTAATCGTGACAGTTCATTGAACCGATTGGTATAACCCAAGTGGTCCGCCCCCTTCATCTCCAGATTCCACAACTCATTTTCCAGTTTCTGCAATTCATTCTTTGGACAGAAATGTTCCAACACAAGAGCCTTAAGCTCCGTCCAGGTCATGTGGTTTGTCGCCACCTGTCCTCGAGTCTGTACTATGGTGTTCCACCATGTCAAGGCATGGTCGGTGAATGTACAGGTGGCGTACTTAACGATACAATCCTCGGGACAGTTGCTAATATTCACCACTGATTCGATTTTCTCTATCCATTTAACTAACCCATTCGGTCCTTCAGACCAGCTAAACTCTAATGGCTTGCACAACATGAAATCCTTGATCGAACATCCCCTGGATGCACGAATTGGTTCCGTACGGTTTGTCTCTACCGTAGGTATAGGGCCATTGCTGTCAGTAACGACCACCCTAGGCGGTGCGTCATTACTCGGAATAGCGTTATCATTCCTTGGAGGATTAGCATTTTGTTCCCCGCCATCATTTATGGGCGTTTGATTGCTCGGAGGGGTTGGATTGGTTGAGTTATTAATACTGGCGGCGATGCGCGATACTATATCCGGTATCGCCGCCTCCAACTGCTGAGCAATCAAACGGCTCACATCTACTTCCGATATTTTCGTGGATCGTTTCGGTGCCATTCTACACAATCATCAAAGAAATATATATAATCAATACCATCTCAAAACATAAAGCACAATACATATTTCATTCATTAGTAAACATTGATTCATATTACACAACATCAGTTTACATACTTTCAGTCAACATTACATAACTAGTTTTATTACAAGGGCCCTATGTCGGTATCATCTCGACATAACCCGTAAAGGGGTCAGTGCTTGAATGATACCCAAAAGTATCTATAGTGATATGCCCTACAAGAGACCCACCCTAGGGGCCAGTGGTCGTATCATAACTAACCAAGATTCACTCCGTGTTAGTATCACCACTAACTACTTACACAGAGTATCAAAAAGAAAACGGTCCCTGACTAACCCCAACCAAACATAACTACTAAACACGGTGGTATGCCCACCACATCATCACTGCCACCATCGCCACCACTGCTGCCACCACCCCCCGGAGCCACGCCTCCAACCGCTGAACCATCATTAGGGAGTACGAGCTCTCCCTGGTCAACCGGTCGATTGCATACTGGCAATCCAGTATGCGGTCACCAAGGTACACTCGTCTCTGTACCCCCACGGTCAGGGCGGCTGAGTGCTCATTTACTTGCTCTGTGAGCACTCGTAGCCAGGCTACCGCCTCCCGCTCCTGTCTGGGAAGGCCCCAGACAGGTAGAGCCATCGGCTCGGGCTGGGATGAGGACTCTCCCCGACGAGTAGCAGGTCAGGGTGGGGGAGAGGTCGGTGGGACACGCGGAATGCTGATCCGCGCCGTAAGGCGGGGACCAAATCCCGGAGGGACAGAGGTGGCCTGCGGTGCGAGGGGAGTAGGGGATCTGACGATCCGGGCCGGGGAGGACTGACTCGAGCTCCTGTGACTCGCCTCGCTAGGCTCGGAGTCGGATGACACATGTAAGCTCCCGGAGTTTCCGGGGCTAACCTCCTCCGGATCCTCCTCTACAGATAAGCTATGCGGGCTTGACATTTTTACCTGCACACAAGTTAACAAGCATATAGTCCTTTCCATAGTGTAATTCATAATTAAATTAACACATACTTATTTATACAATTTTACCACATAATAATATTATCATATATTTACACATATGTTGCCAATTTTACCTATTTAAGTCCCCCGTGACTTCCCCTGAATTCCCTCGTGCAGACAAGTCTGTTATTATGTTCCGGACCATAATAACCCACTTGTCCAACCAAGTTCATCCCGATCTCGTCACAATATATTATTAGTTGATATTCAGATCCTATAATACTTGAGCTACTGGTTATATTTTAGGTATCTTTTTCAGACATCCTAATTCTTTATAACCAATGGCTCTGATACCAAGTTCTGTAACACCCCGTAACCGCAGCGGAAACGTACACGGGATGCCACAGACACATCTGATATCAACAGCATTGCTTATAAGGAAAATACCACTACATTAATTTATAACATATTACATTGTTGCGAGTTTCATTACTGTCTAGGTGTTACACACATATTTTACCGATAAGACATTAATAAATTCATTACAAAACATAGAGCAGCAAGCTTCCAACAGGTAGCACAGATAGTTAAGCACATATCAATCATTCCAACTTGGGCATACCTAGAAAACATGTAAAGAAAACGGGTCAACTACGAATAGTTGGTGAGTTTCACTAATTTAAATAAACACTGACAAATCATTTTAATAATCATTTATTAACAATATAATCATGCTGGGAACTATGTTACCCCAGAACATTTCCATTAACTTCCTGGGAACTATGTTACCCCAGAACAATAATAACCCCTGGGAACTATGTTACCCCAGAACAATAAATACCCCTGGGAACTATGTTACCCCAGAACAATAACAACCCCTGGGAACTATGTTACCCCAGAACAATAACAACCCCTGGGAACTATGTTACCCCAGAACAATAATAACCCCTGGGAACTATGTTACCCCAGAACAATAATAACCCCTGGGAACTATGTTACCCCAGAACAATAACACATGATAAACATTTTATATATTCTGTGCATCAGACCATATATATATAAATGTACAAGTATTTCCATACGATCGGTATGTACTTAAATACTTTAAATAAGACATGTTTTCCGCCCCGGGAAAATATAATTAAAATAATTCATTAAAAGGGGCTCGTGAAAACTCACCTTTTGTGAGTCGGTGAGTAATACAAGGAACAGCTACGTGCCTGGATCTGTAATATAATATCTAGTCGTTACTATATAATTCCCATAACTTAAATACGTATCAATCGGTACATCTGGGAACATTGTTAACCCAGTACTGTACTCGATTCGGGGACTATGTTAACCCCGTGACACTTCTAAGGACTCAGATTGTGACATTGCTTAGAGTTTGACAGTCAATTTAGTTAAGGTGATGAAATTATAGCTCGGTTTGACACCTCGTTTGGCCGTGGGGCCCGTTTCCGGTATTTCGGTGCCGGAAACGGTAAAATCGGGTAAAATTACCCAAATCATCCGAATTATTTTCGGATGATTTATTTTTACTTAATTTACTTAGATTTATGAAATAGTCCATTTTTAGAGTTTTCATGTACCAGTCAGCTCGCTTATGCGAACTTTGCCGGTTTACACGTTTTAAGCTTTAAAAACTTGTTTTTATGTTCTTTTTAGCACAAATAATTACCCGATTAGTCTCGGGTCTTGAAATTTTGCACAAGACTTAATTTGACAGTAAGGAATTTTTGTAAAAATTTTCCAGATTTATTTTCTTATATTTACATTTATTTATCTATTTTTAAATCTCATTAAAATACTAAATATATCAAAAATACCAAAACACTTTAGAAAAATCCCAATTTTTTCTGGGATGATCTCTATCATCCTCATAACTTTCTGGAATTTTTCCAGATTTATTTTCCTATATTTACATTTATTTATCTATTTTTGAATCTCATTAAAATACTAAATATATCAAAAATACCAAAACACTTTAGAAAAATCCCAAATTTTTCTGGGATGATCTCTATCATCCTCATAACTTTCTGGAATTTTTCCAGATTTATTTTCCTATATTTACATTTATTTATCTATTTTTAAATCTTATTAAAACACTAAATATGTCAAAAATACCAAAACACTTTAGAAAAATCCCAAATTTTTCTGGGATGATCTCTATCATCCTCATAACTTCCTGGAATTTTTCCAGAATTTAAAACTTATTTTTCAAGCCATTTTCACCTAAAACCGAGCTAGAAAGCCCTAGAACTCGTTTAACCGAAAAGCCTACTTAGGCTTTTCCAACTGAGCTCAAATTTTGTGGGTGACTTTTATATGATATAAAAAGATTATCTTAAATTTTCCGGAATTTTTCATCATGTTTTGCTATTTTTCACTATTTTTGGCCAAAACCGAGCATTAAATTCACCGAATATTCATCTTTTATCCAAAAATTACCAAAAATTCACAGATCTCATATTTCCATGTGTAGATCATCTCTGTGAAATTTCGTGACCCAACTCTAAGCACACGAAAATCTGTCCAAATTTCATATACACACGAAAACCGAACTATCTTGTGTTTTCTAGCTTTAGATCGCAAAGATCTTGGTTTCTAGCCTTTGCTAGCCGCTAGATACAACACTTACAAGCACCATAACACTATACCAAGCAAACTATACCAACAATCAAACCATTTCTTTCAAAGTGTCGGTTTTTAAGTAAAAACAAAGGTTTTAACCGTAAAAATCCGTTCTCGACTCTTTTTACTCATTTCTTGGACCAAGATCCCTTGTATAACTTGTATACATCTCTTGGTCATGCAAGAGTCGATTGCATCTCGGATTTTCACCCGTTTTTCACATGGAAAATTCATTTGACAAGATTTCAACCGTAAAAATTCATTCTAAACACTTTTAACTAATTACTTGGATCAAGATCCTTTGTATAAATTGTATACATCCCTTGATCATACGAGAACCGGTTCCATCTCGGGTTTTCACCCATATCTCACTTGGAACCTTTTGTTCTCAAGAATTATGAAATTAAAACAAGATTCAAGCCTCAAATTATGTATATACCTTGAAGATCTTGGTTAAAAATGATGATCTTGGTTGTATACTTGAAAGATATGAAAGGATTTTGGGAGAGTTTTTGATGGAAAAAGAAAAAATGAAATGTGTGTGTGCATAAACAAGGCCGATCGGCCTACATTATGTGTGGGGTGGGGCCCACACATCCATTCTAGGCCACACACTCAGATTTTCGTAATCTGGATAATGTTTTGGATAATCTGGTTCAGTTCGTTTCTCGTTTAAACTCGTAATTCGGCTTGAAACGAAATTAAAATGGTCGTTTTTCGGGTTAAAGTAAAATTTACATAAAACTGATTTAAAAACTTTAAAAACTTAACCCATGACGTTAAAACATCATATTATTAATAACTACGCATCTTTTTCGGCTTAATTGATCGTCTCTTGCTTGGTTTGGTGTTAAAGGTTTCGTTTAGCGTACCGACGTACCATTAAATCGAAATCCCTTTTCTGTGCTATAATTTACTTATCCCGAAGCATTAATACTTCGTAAATATCACTAAACATTATATACTTCGTCTATAATGTAATTCCCGATTCGTTCGGGTTTCAATAATCGTTCATTGGTTAATTGTAATTCCAATATGATTCACTATATAATTGAGTATGATTCATACTGTGAACCATATATATTCGTATAAACGTGCTATAACTCATAGTATCAATATTAAATAACACGTAAATAGTATATTCCGGCTAGGGTATACCTGAATTTGCCGGAATCGTTACATCCATATGACGCGTAACCCGAAGAATAGTCCCAACCCCTTTGTTGGGACCCACTACCACCAACATTCGCATCACAACCATCTCCATTTCATCATCGTCACTTCCCTCTTCTATTATTTCCTCTTGTTATTCATTCGCTTCCTTCTCAACATCCTCCCTTAACACTTGCCACTTCACACTACCGTTCCTCAACTGATGGTACTGTTCGTTTTTTGTATAAGTCCAACCCGGGCCCAACGAATCCAATTTGTGTTCCGTAAACGTCTTTTTCAACCCAACCGTGCCTGTTGGAATGGCGCCATGCAACTTCAGTATTGCCGTGATCAATCAGCAATGCGGGATCAGCCTCCTCTTGTTGCTCTCTCTACTTGTCCATATGTTCAACATGGCCAAGTAGCGAAAGGAAATCCGCGGCTGTCCATTCATCAATGCGGCCAACACCGGCATATCACTGTTTTCTCACTACCGAAATGTCGCTCCGGCGGGGTATCACATTAGATAGACATATTGTCATCAACAATTGAGCTTGAATCCTCAACTCCCTCCTCTTAAAGTTCGACCCCGTACCTCTACCCCCCGCCAATACCGACGATAGTATATTATACCATTGTGGGCTTCTGTCGAGATGGTCAATCAAATCTTTGACCGACGAGTATACATATGAATTGGCCGGCTTGTTGTCGAAGTGAGGAACTTGATTGAGTGTTTCAAAGGACATTTCCACGGTCGTTCCACCCACAGTACCGATCAAATTCATCTCCGAACCCTTCCTAAACGTTGGGCACCTCAAGGTAGATACCTACTCCTCAATTTCCCTGTCATACAACACCGCACTCTCTCCATCATAACACTGGAGAGTAGCTTCCCAACCTAAAGCTTCGAACTTGTCGAATACTCAAAATGCCTCAAACCCCGTGTCGGTCACCTCCTTTTCACACATGAACCCTTCCAATCTTTCTTTTATAATGCTCATCTTTTCCTTGAATAACTCCGGTTGCCATTCTACAACATAACTCGATAGCACCCCACCCCTCCAGTCGAGCCTTGGGACTTCCACTTGAACATGCTCTTGCTCCTCTCACAACCGTTGTCTTTTGGATTGGGCGGCCCAACCACTCGAAGATGCCGCCTTTCCTTTCCCCTTGTCTGAATTCCTTCCCATCTATACACACAAACCACCAAAGACAACCAAGTTAATTCAATATGTCCATCCCCACACTTACTTGCTACCATAGTTGTGGATAAACAACTCGTCATTATAATTAACCAATGTCACAAATCTTCAATAAACACTTAGTTTTTTTTTTTCAACTTTTCCATGAAAAATCACCACTTTCAAGCATTTATTTCTTATCCACAACTATAATTTGTAACCATTATCACTAACAAGCAAGTGGGTTACAAAATTAATACTATCCTAACAATTTCTGCAATGTCTCAACCATGGACCACGGTCCTGTCATCGTAGCCCACGGTCCAGAGAGTCATCACGGTACGGTGCTCTCTAGAATTTCTGGAACAACATCACCGTGGACCACGGTTCATACACTTTTTGAGTCTTGAATTATAAAGCCACACTTTTTGCCCAACCTCAAATGTTCGTTTCCTTATCTTGGCATCGTGCACTCTTTTCAATTTGTCTTTGTAATTCGAAGCACATTCATATGCCTCATCCCGGATTTCCTCCAACTCGTTCAATTTCAACTTTCTTAACTCACCGGCTTCCTTGTAATCCAAATTAACGCTCTTAATTGCCCATAATGCCCGGTGAGCCAACTCCATTGGCAAATGACACCCCTTCCCATACACCAACCGATACGGAGTGGTACCAATCGGTGTCTTGTAAGCCGTGCGATAAGCCCATAATGCATCATCCAACTTAGTCGACCAATCTTTTCTATCAACCCGAACCGGCTTCATCAAAATTTCTTTAATTTGTCGATTCGACACTTCAACTTGGCCATTTGTTTGAGGATGATAAGGTGTTGCAATTTGGTGATTCACACCATAACGCTTTAACAATTTGCCAAATGCAAAATTCTTGAAATGTGATCCACCATCACTTATGATAACTCGGGGAATTCCAAATCTTGAGAAGATGTTGGATTGAACAAACTTGCACACCACTGAATGGTCATTAGTTCTTGTTGCAACCGCTTCGACCTATTTTGACACGTAATCGACCGCAACAAGAATGTATAAGTACCCACATAAATTTGGAAACGGGCCCATGAAGTCTATGCCCCACACATCAAAAATGTCTACAACCAAAATGGGTTGTAAGGGCATTTCATTCCGTTTCGATATACCCCCCATTCATTGGCAATTTAAACAATGTCGAGCATATTCACTAGCATCCTTGAAGATTGTCGGCAATAGAATCCACACATAAGTACCTTGTACCCCGTTTTAGAGCCACTAAAATGGCCCCCACATGCCGATGAATGAGCGTGTTTCAAGATCTCTTGTACTTCGTTCTCGGGTACACATCTTCTCACTACTTGATCCGCTCCAATCTTAAAAAGGTCCAGTTCATCCCAAATGTATTGCTTAACTTGGGCTGCAAATTGTTGCCTTCTCTTCTTGGACCAATATTCCGGAATCGCACCCGTGGCCAAATAATTGACATAATGGGCATACCACGGTGCGGTCGAAACAACAAGCAACTGTTCATCCGGAAATCTTTCGTTTATCACCTTCGGATCATCAAGGCCCTCAAGGGTAATTCTTGATAAGTGATCGGCCATGACATTTTCGCATCCCTTCTTGTCACGAATTTCAAGATCAAACTCTTGCAACAATAACACCCATCGAATCAAACGCGGCTTTGCATCTTTCTTCTCCATCAAATACCGCACTGCACTATGATCCGAGTACACCACAACTTTACTCCCCAAAATATATGAGCGAAATTTATCTAAGGCATACACCACCGCAAGCAACTCCTTTTCGGTGGTGGTGTAGTTCAGTTGTGCCTCAGATAAAGTCTTGCTCGCATAATAAATCACCACCGGCTTTTTGTCCACTCTTTGACCCAAAACCGCTCCCACCGTGTTGTCGCTAGTATCACACATGATTTCGAACAGTGTTGACCAATCCGGTGATTGCAAAATTGGTGCTTGCACTAACTTTTTCTTCAAACTATTAAACGCTTGCAAACACGCATTAGTAAACTCAAAAGGGACATCCTTCAACAAAAGATTACATAAGGGTTTTGAAATTACACTAAAACCCTTAATGAATCTTCTATAGAACCCGGCATGTCCCAAAAACGACCTCACCCCTTTAAAATTTTTTGGGGGTGGCAGTGATGAAATTACTTTTATCTTTGCTTGATCGACTTCCATCCCCCTACTTGACACCACATGAACCAACACAATACCTTCTTGCACCATGAAATGACTTTTCTCCCAACTTAAAACCAAGTTTGTCTCGACACATCGTTTTAAAACTTTTTCTAAATCATTAAGACAAGACTCGAAGGTTGAGCCAAAAATGGAAAAGTCATCCATGAAAACTTCAAGTGAATCCCCGAGCATGTCCGAAAATATGCTCATCATACATCTTTGAAAAGTGGCCGGGGCATTACACAATCCAAATGGCATCCGTCTAAAAGCAAAGGTGCCATATGGACAAGTAAAAGTGGTTTTGTGTTGGTCATCGGGATGGATTGCATTTTAATTATACCCCGAATACCCATCCAAAAAACAATAATATTTTTGACCCGCAAGCTTTTCAATTATTTGATCAATGAATGGTAACGGAAAATGATCTTTTGAGGTGGCGGTATTTAATTTTCTATAATCGATGCACACTCGCCACCCGGTTACCGATCGGGTAGCGATTTGTTCACCATTATCATCCTTTATTACCTGGATACCGGCTTTCTTGGGCACTACTTGTGTCGGGCTCACCCACGCACTGTCGGAAATAGGATAGATGATCCCCGCATCCAACCACTTTATCACCTCCTTTTTCACCACTTCCCGCCGGTTCGGGTTCAATCGTCTTTGAGTTTCTCGTGTTGGTTTAGCCTCCTCATCTGTAATTATTTTATGCATAACAATAAAAGGACCAATACCTTTCAAATCTGCAAGCGTCCATCCAATGGCCACTTTATGTGCTCCCAACACCTTCACCAATGCCTGCTCTTGAACTTCCTCTAAATTAAAAGCAATGATAACTGGGAGGGTTTCATTATCTCCTAAGAAAACGTACTTCAAGTGACTTGGAATCTCCTTCAACTCCACCTTTGGTGGACACTCCAAGGATGGTTTTGTGTCCGAGTTGATTTCCTTTGGCAAGCTCTCCAATTGATGTGTCCATGGTGGTCTTTTCTCTTGCAAAGCTAAGGCATTTTGTTTGTGCTCCTCCATCCGCAACGCACACACATGTACCTGTTCAGAATCATCACAAATACAAGCTTCCATACAATCCCCATCATACTCATGAGGATTTCAATGATCTACAAAATCTGCCAAAAAACACTCTTCACCACTCAAAGAATTAGCAAAGTTAGTAAAAACATTTAAACGCATTTTCCGGTTGCCAAATGTCATGTCAACAGTACCAAACCTACAATCAATGATGGCATGAGCCGTGTTCAAGAATGGTCGACCCAAGATAACATTTTGTTGTTGACTTGAATCGCCCAATGAATAATCCAGAACCAAGAAATCTACGGGATAATAAAATTCCTCTACCTTCACAATCACATCCTGTACGATTCCACGGGGGAGTTTATGAGACAAGTCGGCCAATACAACCATGGTCTCCACACGTTTCAAGGGACCAAAGTCATATTGGTCATACAAATCCCCCGGAAGAATACTCACCCCGGCTCCAAGATCCAATAACGCCCTTGACATTTGAAAATCACCTACTTGAATGTTAATTAAGGGTGTTCCCGGATCTTGAAGCTTAGGAGGGAGATCTCCTTCTAAAACCGCACTTACCTGCTCGGTTAAGTCCACCCGTTTAGGCACTTTTTGTTGCCTCTTTTGAGTGCACAACTCTTTCAAAAATTTTGCATAAGCGGGCACTTGTTTTATTGCTTCAAGTAAAGGTAAGTTTACTTTAACCTGATTAAACACCTCCCACATTTCCTCCTTTTGAGGACCCCGTTTTGAAATCACATTTTTCTTGCCTGGGTCAAGTAAAGCCGAAGGAAATGGAATTACATTTGACTCCACTTCCTTATTTTTGTCATTTAAATTTTGGGCTTGACCCGAGGCTTGGGTTGGTTTCTCAAAAGTGACATGTTTAGTGGGTTTATTAATTTCAACTTCTTCATCATCACTTTCTTTACCCGTGATACTCTCAACTTCCCCATCAACCAAATCCGGCGACAAATTCGCCTTATACTCTTTACCACTTCTCAACACACTAAGATGATTAATAGGAACATTACGAGACGAGTTATGAGAAGGGTTTACCTTGGTGTCGCTTGGCAATTTACCTTTGTTTTTCTTCAATTCCACCACCTCGGTTGCAAGTTGACCCATTTGTGTGGTCAATGATTGGATGGCCTTGTCCCGACTTTCGTCCTTTTGCATTCGGGCTTCATCAAGTTGATTCCTTTTCTGCATGTCTTGTTGCATTGAATTTAAAATATCCATTACCTCATTCCCACTTGATGCACCTTGGTCCGAAGATCCGATTTGACCTCCACCCGTTCCTTTAAAGTGATTTTGACTTCCTTGATTGTTCCCACCTTGAGCATTCCCATGATTGAAATATTGTTGACGAGGGACAAAATGGGTTTGAGAAGTCCCTTGGAAGTTAGGTTTGAGTTGAGTCGATGGGTTGCCATATCGAAAATTGGGATGATTCCTCAACCCGGGGTGGTAGGTGTTTGAATTCATGTTGTAGTTTCGACCACCCCCTTGACCTTGAATTGCATTCACCTCTTCGACTTGCCCATCCACACTGGGACACATTTCACTTGCATGTCCCAATGCGTTACAACTCGTGCATACATCATATACTTGATTGGAGACTTGAGGTTCTTCATTGTTAACCGCATGCACTTGTGGTCTCATGGTAGCCGGTCTTGCTCTTCTTGCGGTTTGAGCTTTTCTTTTCGATGTAACCGACATTTGTTCCAAGAATTGCCAATCATTGTGACACCCGGTAATTTCCCAACCCTATAAACTAAGTAATCAACCTAATAATTAGGTGATTGTGAATATTATGCGCGCAAAATAGAATCAGCGCGGGCATTTGTTATGTGCGCCGTGCGCAAGCGCGCTATATTAGAATCAGCGCGGGCATGTGTTATGTGCGCCCTGCGCGAGCGCGCTATGTTAGAGTCAGCGCGGGCACGTTATGTGCGCCCTGCGCGAGCGCGCGATGTAAGAACCAGCGTGGGCATATGTTATATGCGCCATGCGCGAATGTTTTGGCTTTATGTTTTCATGTAACTTAACTTTATGTTGTCTAATGGGTTGACCGTCCCGCATGATGCTAAGGCGGGTGCATCCCAAATCGTTTATGCGCGTGCGGAAGGGGAACTAACCTCCCCGCATGGCGGGAACATTGAGAGCTAGTTTTTCTGAAGCTCCAAGATGGAATTGACTTCAACATGACTGATCACTATGTTGAAATACCAAGACCACCTGGAGAATCTACAAATGAAACTCAATGTCCCTGACTGCGAGAAGGTTACGCACCTACCCGCAGCAAAGAAATGTCCTTCACGCAGAAAGCTATGCGCACAAAGCTATACGCGCAGAACACTTAGTCTATTCTCCAGATGTAAGGAGATTACTCCCGCCCAAAAGGAAACAGTAGCGTGTTTCAGAGATTTTCCACTTTTTACTGTACACTGACAAAAGTACCTGAAAAAGCACACTGTAACATGAAAAGTCAACTGTCAGCCACCCTACTCCCACCAACCACAGACCTGCATGTCCTGTCCAAATCAAATCAAAATCTTTTATCCACTACTCCACTTTTAAATAAATAATAATAATTTCCATACTTTATCATCATTACACCTAGATATGAAAAGATTACAATCCCCTAAAGCAAGGGATTGTGTTCCCTTGAGTTTGCCTATAAATATGTAACCTAAATTATCACCCAAAACACACTTCAAACTTCTCTCTTAAGAACTGCAAACTTGCACTAATCATCTCCCAAGCATCCGTTGTTTTCATTTCCGATCCTGTTACTAGGTAAGCCGAGATTATAACCTTGAGATCTACTTTCCAACCCTTATATTCTCCTAATTCTTGATCTTAATTTATATACTTCTTGTTATTTAATCATATTCTAGACCTTCAATTCCGAGGCCAACACCAAGAAAACCCGAATCTCGATTAATCCCTTAACAAGAACCACAGGTGAGTCTCACAGCCCCTATTTTCACTGTTTTCACTATTTTTAAACCGTTTTCGGGGCGAGGGACACGTACTCAAATAATGTTTTATCATGGTATACTTACAAGCTATGCAAGCGATTATGTGTTTAAATTATGTTTCATGATGAGCAATGCGAACGGTTATCTATGGTTTTCAATGTTAGTGCACCAGATTCGAGTAAGTGATCACTTTACCATTGGAACTCTAAGGGTAGGGACTGCTGGTTTGATCCACCCACTCGTAGGGGTCGCACCTCTTTGCATGGACGAGTGCCTAGTATGGTCATGGGGCAGTACTATGGGTTTGAGCCCGCTCGTAGGGGTCGCGCCTCTTTGCATGGACGAGCGCCTTGTTTTCCGGCACAACGTCCGCGCGTAACCCGCGGGACGGAATTATTGATTAGCTCGTAGGGGCAGCGCCTCTTTGCATAGACGAGCACGGTTTTTCAGAAATGTCCACGCGTAACCCGCGGGACGGCATTTCATTATTTAGCTCGTAGTGGCAGCGCCACTTTGCATGGACGAGCACGTTTTCCAGAAACGTTCGCGCGTAACCCGCGGGACGGTATTACTTATTTCGCTCGTAGTGGCAGCGCCACTTACACAGACGAGCACGGTTCTCAGTAATGTTCGCGCGTAGCCCGCGGAACGATTTTTATCAGAAATATGTGTCAGATCTATGTTTTCATACGGATTATCAAGTATATGTTAAGACATGAAATCAGAAATATGTTTCAATATGATTTTTATCAAGACTATGATGCAATGCGATTTATCAAGTTACTAACACTTGTGAACTCACTCAGTTTATACTGATTCAAATGTTTTTACGTGTCTTTCAGGAGATAACTAGGTAGCGCATGGAGTCACACTTAAAGCACCTCACGCTGAACATCTAAAACTAGCTTTTTGGAAGATTTTAGTTCTATCCCTTCGATGCGCGTGGTTGTTCCCGCCGCGCAAGGGGATATGGCGTGGAAATCTTCAACAGTTTTTATACTTGGATGTTTTCATGTAATTTTTAAACAATGTAATGTATTTGTATTAAACATTTCATGCGCAATGAAAGTCTTACTTTGAATGTTTGCAATGGCCCGTGCTTAGTTATCAATCCCCACTCGCGCGCGCCCGGCTGTTTCCGCCGCTCAGGGCCGGGTGTGACAGATTGGTATCAGAGCACTGGTTATAGCGAACTAGGAAAAGAAGTTTTAACCTAGACTATAACCGTTGGGGAATCGCATGAAATATTTTTCAAAGAAAATATTTTCAAAAGAAACTATACACACACTTAGGAACACGGGTCGCGCAATGTCTAGTGAATAATGATAAGAACATTATGTGCTCTGAGTACATGCGCTAAGTTTGATATATTTTCACTCTTTTAAAGCGAGAATGCCTCCAACTAAAGCCAAGGGAATTACCATGACACCCGAGGAACTCGCGGAAATAATCGCGCAAGCAATCGCAACACACGAGGCCAGCAAAGCCGAATCAAGTCAGGGTCGTCAGAATGAGACCCCAGAACCCGAATCAGGAGCCTTGGACAAAGGGTGCTCCTATAAGACATTCATGGCCTGTAGGCCTTGGCCATTCAAGGGTACCGAAGGGGCCATTGGGCTCTACAACTGGATTGACAAGATGGAGACAGTTCTCTCCATTAGTAGATGTAGTGAGAACCAGAAGGTCCTTTACGCGACCTGCATGTTCCAAGAAGCAGCTTCGTCTTGGTGGAAGCTTCAAGTGAAGACCTTGGGGCGAGAAGTTGCTCTTCACAAGACCTGGGAGGAACTGAAGGAAATGTTGATGAGAAAGTTCTGCTCTCGCGCAGAAGTTCAGAGCCTGCAACAGGAATTCTGGAACCACACCATGGTAGGAACGGATATCGACGCCTACAACAACCGGTTCAACGAGCTTTGCCAGTTGGTGCCAGACATGGCAAACACGGAGGAAAAGAAGATCGAGAGGTATATCTTTGGGTTACCTCCTGTTGTTAGGGTTCCGCTCAACGCCGCAGCGCCTCCAACCTTTGATGAGGCGGTAGCGCGGGCCATCACCCTTACAAGGGATACGGTCCGTGCGGGTATGTTGACTACGCGCGGAATCGAGCAGCGAACCTCTGATCCCAAGAGGAAGTGGAACTCTCACCACCGAGGGTCCGACTCCAAGCAGCCACCGTTCAAGAAGCAGGAGAGCGCAAGGGTTTACGCGATCCAAGCCGTGGAACCATCAAGGAAAGGATACAGCGGGCCTCGCCCATGGTGCAACAAATGCAAGTATCACCACGAGGGTGAATGCGCAAGAATCGAATGCGCCAAATGTGGCAGACCAGGGCACAAGGCGATGAATTGCCGTATCAGAGAAGCTGGAGCGAGCGACAACTGCTACGCATGCGGGAAGCCAGGGCATTTTAGTCGGGATTGCCCGCAAAAGGGAAACCAAGCTCGCGGGAGAGCTTTTGTGATCGGCGCAGGCGAAGCTAAAGAAGAGCCGAATGTGGTAACCGGTACGTTTTTGCTTAACGGCCATTTTGCATCTGTCTTATTTGATACTGGCGCTGACCTAAGTGAGTTTAAAGACTCCCTAGGCTTAGCGACCAGTAGGCTAGACACACCTTATACTATAGAACTAGCCAATGGAAGGCAGTTATGCGCGAATGAAAGAACTGAACAATGTGTAATAGTCATGGGAGGTCACGGGTTCAACATTAACTTGTTGCCAATAGACTTGGGAAGTTTTGACATTGTAATAGGTATGGATTGGTTAGTCGAGAACCACGCGGAAGTTATTTGACATGAGAAGCAGGTTCGGGTCCCACTGTTGAACGGAGAAACCTTGGTGATTCAAGGGGAAAGAAGGGGAGTTGCGACGAAACTGATTTCGTGCCTAAAGGCGCGCAAGTGCCTAAGGAAAGGGTGCTACGCCTTCCTGGCGCATGTAGTAGAGAAGAAAGGAGATGAGCGAAGAATTGAAGACTTACCAGTAGTGCGCGAATTTCCAGAAGTTTTTCCTGAAGATTTGCCCGGATTACCGCCGCCGCGACAAGTCGAGTTTCGTATTAATTTAGTCCCAGGAGCTGCGCCAGTAGCTCGAGCGCCTTATCGACTAGCTCCATCTGAGATGCAAGAGCTATCCAATCAGTTACAGGAACTATTGGATAAGGGTTTCATACGCCCAAGCTTTTCACCTTGGGGAGCTCCAGTACTGTTTGTTAAGAAGAAGGATGGTTCGTTCAGAATGTGTATTGACTACAGGGAGCTGAATAAGCTGACAGTCAAGAATCGGTACCCCTTACCGAGGATTGACGACTTATTTGACCAGTTGCAGGGATCCAGTTATTATTCGAAGATAGATCTACGGTCCGGATACCACCAACTTAGGGTCCATGAGGAAGATGTGCCGAAAACAGCCTTCCGAACTAGATACGGCCATTATGAGTTCTTAGTGATGCCTTTCGGGCTAACTAATGCGCCGGCTGTATTCATGGATCTGATGAACCGCGTGTGCAGACCATACTTGGACAAGTTTGTGATTGTGTTTATAGATGATATTCTGATTTACTCTCGGACCAAGGCCGAGCATGAGCAACACCTGAGATTGATTTTGGAATTGTTGAGGAAAGAGAAGTTGTATGCGAAGTTTTCCAAGTGTGAGTTTTGGCTTAGAGAAGTTCACTTTCTCGGTCACGTTGTAAACGAGAAAGGAATACACGTTGATCCTTCCAAAGTCAAGGCCATCGAAAACTGGGAAGCGCCAAAAACCCCAACTGAGGTGAGGCAATTCCTAGGACTAGCTGGCTACTATCGACGCTTCATTGAGAACTTCTCCAAGATAGCTCTACCTCTAACCGCGCTAACTCAGAAAGACAAGAAGTTTGTTTGGGGCGAAAATCAGGAAGCAGCGTTTCAAATGTTGAAACAGAAGTTATGTAGTGCGCCAATTTTGTCTCTGCCCGAGGGGACGGATGACATCGTCGTTTACTGCGACGCTTCACATCAGGGACTCGGATGTGTCCTTATGCAGCGAGACAAAGTCATAGCGTATGCCTCGCGCCAACTCAAGACCAATGAAAAGAACTATACAACGCATGATCTGGAACTTGGAGCGGTTGTCTTCGCGCTAAAGATTTGGCGCCATTACCTCTATGGTACAAAGTGTATAATCTTTACGGATCACAAGAGCCTTCAACATATATTTGATCAAAAGGATTTAAACATGAGGCAACGAAGATGGGTTGAATTGTTGAATGATTATGATTGTGAAATTAAGTACCACCCTGGAAAGGCGAATGTGGTAGCAGACGCGCTAAGTAGGAAGGAGCGAATAAAAACGCTACGAGTCAAGGCTCTAAGGTTGACCATTCGCGCAGACCTCTCTACCCGCATCCGAGACGCTCAACAAGAAGCCTTGAAACCAGAGTTTGTTAAAAACGAATCCCTTGGGGGTATGATTAAGAGTTTGGAACTTAAAGAGAACGGCAATCTATATTTCGCTAACCGCATATGGGTCCCTCTCAAGGGAGGATTGCGCGAGCAAGTATTAAACGAGGCTCACAAGACGCGGTATTCCGTACATCCTGGCGCAGACAAGATGTACCAAGATGTTAAAGCGCTGTATTGGTGGCCCAATCTTAAAGGCGCCATCGCGATGTATGTCAGTAAGTGCCTGACGTGTTCGAAGGTAAAGGCTGAATACCAGAAGCCGTCGGGGTTACTTCAGCAGCCAGAAATTCCCATGTGGAAGTGGGAACAAATCTCTATGGACTTCATTACCAAACTGCCAAGGACACCTGGGGGTTACGACACGATCTGGGTTATTGTAGATCGGCTAACTAAGTCGGCGCACTTCCTGCCGATCAAGGAAACCGATAAGATGGAAAAGTTAGCCCGATCGTATATTCGAGAAGTAGTTTCAAAACATGGAGTCCCAGTATCCATCATTTCTGATAGAGATAGTCGGTTCACCTCAAGGTTTTGGAGATCGTTACAAGGGGCTTTAGGTACTCGTCTTGACATGAGTACGGCTTATCATCCCCAAACGGATGGACAAAGCGAGCGAACAATCCAGACATTGGAAGATATGCTGCGCGCGTGCGCAATCGATTTCGGAGGAAGCTGGGATACTCATCTCCCATTGGTTGAATTTTCTTACAATAACAGTTATCACACAAGCCTCAAGGCTGCGCCGTTTGAAGCTTTGTATGGGCGCAAGTGTAGATCCCCACTGTGCTGGGCTGAAGTGGGTGACAAGCAAATGACTGGTCCAGAATTGATCCAAGAAACAACAGACAAGATTTTTCAGATACGGGATCGCCTTAGGACAGCGCGTGACAGACAGAAGAGCTACGCAGATGTGCGAAGGAAACCGTTGGAGTTTCAAGTAGGGGATAAAGTACTTTTGAAAGTCTCTCCATGGAAAGGAGTCCCCCGTTTCGGCAAGCGGGGAAAGTTAAATCCGCGCTACATTGGACCATTTGAGATCCTGGAAAGGATCGGTCCGGTCGCTTATAAACTCCGTTTACCCGCCGAACTCAGTGGAGTTCATGATACGTTCCATGTGTCCAACCTCAAAAAGTGTTTATCTGACGAAACGTTGATTTTACCGTTGGAAGAGATTCACATCGACAAACAACTGCACTTCGTAGAAGAACCTATAGCAGTAACCGATTGGAAAGAACAAAAGTTACGCAGAAGCAGAATCAAGTTAGTAAAGGTTCAATGGAACTCAAGGCGTGGGCCTGAATTTACTTGGGAAAGAGAAGATCAAATGCGCCAGAAATACCCACACCTCTTTCAGAACATGGCTTCTGCCAGCGACGTCTCCTAAATTTCGGGACGAAATTCTCTTAACAGGGGGAGAATGTGACACCCGGTAATTTCCCAACCCTATAAACTAAGTAATCAACCTAATAATTAGGTGATTGTGAATATTATGCGCGCAAAATAGAATCAGCGCGGGCATTTGTTATGTGCGCCGTGCGCAAGCGCGCTATATTAGAATCAGCGCGGGCATGTGTTATGTGCGCCCTGCGCGAGCGCGCTATGTTAGAGTCAGCGCGGGCACGTTATGTGCGCCCTGCGCGAGCGCGCGATGTAAGAACCAGCGTGGGCATATGTTATATGCGCCATGCGCGAATGTTTTGGCTTTATGTTTTCATGTAACTTAACTTTATGTTGTCTAATGGGTTGACCGTCCCGCATGATGCCAAGGCGGGTGCATCCCAAATCGTTTATGCGCGTGCGGAAGGGGAACTAACCTCCCCGCATGGCGGGAACATTGAGAGCTAGTTTGTCTGAAGCTCCAAGATGGAATTGACTTCAACATGACTGATCACTATGTTGAAATACCAAGACCACCTGGAGAATCTACAAATGAAACTCAATGTCCCTGACTGCGAGAAGGTTACGCACCTACCCGCAGCAAAGAAATGTCCTTCACGCAGAAAGCTATGCGCACAAAGCTATACGCGCAGAACACTTAGTCTATTCTCCAGATGTAAGGAGATTACTCCCGCCCAAAAGGAAACAGTAGCGTGTTTCAGAGATTTTCCACTTTTTACTGTACACTGACAAAAGTACCTGAAAAAGCACACTGTAACATGAAAAGTCAACTGTCAGCCACCCTACTCCCACCAACCACAGACCTGCATGTCCTGTCCAAATCAAATCAAAATCTTTTATCCACTACTCCACTTTTAAATAAATAATAATAATTTCCATACTTTATCATCATTACACCTAGATATGAAAAGATTACAATCCCCTAAAGCAAGGGATTGTGTTCCCTTGAGTTTGCCTATAAATATGTAACCTAAATTATCACCCAAAACACACTTCAAACTTCTCTCTTAAGAACTGCAAACTTGCACTAATCATCTCCCAAGCATCCGTTGTTTTCATTTCCGATCCTGTTACTAGGTAAGCCGAGATTATAACCTTGAGATCTACTTTCCAACCCTTATATTCTCCTAATTCTTGATCTTAATTTATATACTTCTTGTTATTTAATCATATTCTAGACCTTCAATTCCGAGGCCAACACCAAGAAAACCCGAATCTCGATTAATCCCTTAACAAGAACCACAGGTGAGTCTCACAGCCCCTATTTTCATTGTTTTCACTATTTTTAAACCGTTTTTGGGGCGAGGGACACGTACTCAAATAATGTTTTATCATGGTATACTTACAAGCTATGCAAGCGATTATGTGTTTAAATTATGTTTCATGATGAGCAATGCGAACGGTTATCTATGGTTTTCAATGTTAGTGCACCAGATTCGAGTAAGTGATCACTTTACCATTGGAACTCTAAGGGTAGGGACTGCTGGTTTGATCCACCCACTCGTAGGGGTCGCACCTCTTTGCATGGACGAGTGCCTAGTATGGTCATGGGGCAGTACTATGGGTTTGAGCCCGCTCGTAGGGGTCGCGCCTCTTTGCATGGACGAGCGCCTTGTTTTCCGGCACAACGTCCGCGCGTAACCCGCGGGACGGAATTATTGATTAGCTCGTAGGGGCAGCGCCTCTTTGCATAGACGAGCACGGTTTTTCAGAAATGTCCACTCGTAACCCGCGGGACGGCATTTCATTATTTAGCTCGTAGTGGCAGCGCCACTTTGCATGGACGAGCACGTTTTCCAGAACCGTTCGCGCGTAACCCGCGGGACGGTATTACTTATTTCGCTCGTAGTGGCAGCGCCACTTACACAGACGAGCACGGTTCCCAGTAATGTTCGCGCGTAGCCCGCGGAACGATTTTTATCAGAAATATGTGTCAGATCTATGTTTTCATACGGATTATCAAGTATATGTTTAGACATGAAATCAGAAATATGTTTCAATATGATTTTTATCAAGACTATGATGCAATGCGATTTATCAAGTTACTAAAACTTGTGAACTCACTCAGTTTATACTGATTCAAATGTTTTTACGTGTCTTTCAGGAGATAACTAGGTAGCGCATGGAGTCACACTTAGAGCACCTCACGCTGAATATCTAAAACTAGCTTTTTGGAAGATTTTAGTTCTATCCCTTCGATGCGCGTGGTTGTTCCCGCCGCGCAAGGGGATATGGCGTGGAAATCTTCAACAGTTTTTATACTTGGATGTTTTCATGTAATTTTTAAACAATGTAATGTATTTGTATTAAACATTTCATGCGCAATGAAAGTCTTACTTTGAATGTTTGCAATGGCCCGTGCTTAGTTATCAATCCCCACTCGCGCGCGCCCGGCTGTTTCCGCCGCTCAGGGCCGGGTGTGACAATCATCTTGTTCATAATTTGTACCAAATGTACCATTTGTGATTGACATTAAGTCCCGTTCGTCTTCTGTACTCAACCCCTCATGAAAAGCGTTCAACAATTCCCAAAGAGCAATACCGTGGTGAGGGCAATTCTTGATCATCATGTTAAATCGTTCAAAGGCTTCATGAAACATCTCACCCGATTGTTGTTGAAAGCTTCTCAAACTTCTTCTTGCATCATTCGTCTTTTGGGCCGTGTAAAACTCTTCCAAGAACCTTTGTTACATCTCGGCCCAAGTATAGATTGATGTGAAGGCAAGGTGTAAAACCATCTTTTTGCCTTATCCTCTAACGAGAATTGGAATAACACCAACTTAACCTCATCCGGAGAAAAAACTTGTCTCCCGATCGTGTTTCAAATCGAGTCATATGCCTCCAAATGGAAATAAGGTTCTTCGGTTGCTAAACCCTTGTATTTTGGTAAGCTTTGGAGTGTGTTGGTTCTAACCTCAAATGTTCTTCCATTTTGATGTTGAGGAATGACCACCGGAGATGGGTTGTTTGTAATTATCGGTCGAAAGTGAGCTTCGATTCCCCTCGCCATCTCTCTCACATGCCTTCTTGGTACCCCCATTGGTACTCTCGGTTGACCCATTTGCCTATACATGGGCCTTGGTGGTAGATATTGTTGGAATTGAGGTTGAGGTATTGGTTGTTGAGGTTGTTGATAATGAGTTTGTGGAGGAACTTGTTGCAATGGTGCTTGATTGACATGTGGCCCACCCCATTGTTGCATTTGTTGTTGCGGGACATACCCAAATTGACCTTGCACCCTTACTTGATTTCCGTCGCCCCCACTTGAATACCCCTCTTCATACTCTTCATACCCTTCGCTATTATCACCAAAACGTGGCCCGCCAAATGAATGCGGGATCAACCTAAGACCCGGTGAAGTATGGATGATGGGTGGGTCTTGTGGTGACGTGTACGGTTGATTATAAGACGGTTTAGTTGAGATTGGAAAGGTGATTGTTGTTGTGAGTTTGATGATTGTCCTTGAGTGGGCATGAAATTAGTCAGGGGTGGAAGGTTAGATGGTGGTTGAAAGCTAAACACGGTCGAAGTGGGCTCACTAGTAGGGTTTGGAGTGGTAATGGTTTCATTGGGAGGAGGATTTTCTAGATTGATGGGTAGTGGTGTGGGTGGTACTGATTGACCCGAAACCATGTTTGTGGTATCAGTTGTTTGACTGTGCGTGCTTGGTGTCCTAGTAATCTTGTTCTCCCTTTGAATAATCCGATTCTGACGCGTAGTTCGTTCAATTTCCAGATCAAAAACTAACGGTGATGAAGACCGAGAGTTTCGCGTATGCATATACCTGTAGATACCTGCACACTAGCACACCCCGCGTAAAACTGACAATAACAATTAAACAAACAACTACAAGAGTAACACACGTTGCGCACTACTCCCCGGCAACGGCGCCAAAATTTGACGCGAGGTCGAAGGCTCACGCAAACTTAAACCTAATACAACTAAATAAATAGCAGTAAGTGGGTATCGAACATGAAGAGTTTGTGAAAAATGTGTTAACCAAGTAACTTAACGATTAAACTAATATAAATGTAAATCACACAAAGTAATTTCCAAGTTGGTTTTGATTTGATTTTTAATACTAAATTAAACTAAACGAAAGTTGTAAATGAATAATTAAACAAGTATTCCTCTCGGGGTTCGGGTTATTGCTCAACACTCTTGTTAACATTCAATGGATAACCGTAATATCTCGGTTTTGTGTACATGCAATTGTTTGTTATTAATCAAGAACTAAGTACTCGGATTCCTAGAATGCGAGGTTGTTACTTAATAATCAATCAATACTCTTCTTCCTAGTTCTTCCCACTAAATCTTGATTTCCAACGACACCAAGAACATATGGTTAAAAGCTAGATAGAAACAATATGGACAAGCTACAAACAATCACGCAAACACAAGATTATATTAATATAACATTTAGATAATCAATCCAAGTTTAAGAACAATAAACAAAAGTGTTTTGCAAATAACCTTACATCCCGAGAGAAACACCAAAGAATTAGCCACTCATGGCTCGGGAGATCATCTTTGCATCAAGTAACTTGTTCATCACAATCCAAGACATAAAACAAATCAATACAAGACCCAAAATAATGTTTTTGTTTTCCAAAATCGCCTCTAGGCCGGCCAAGGTGAAAAGGTAGGTGAAAAGACACCCCCAAATGGCCTATTAAAAGACATGCAATAATGTATCCGTCCAGGACCGTGGGCCACGGTGTGAACCGTGGTCCACGGTTGACCAGAAGTCAATAGTTATCCCAGCATGACCGTGGGCCACGGTCACTTCCACGGTTCCCTTTCTCCTCCACAGTACGATGGACTCTGGAAAGTTTGCATCAGCTGGACCGTGGGCCACGGTGGGGCTCATTCCCGCGACTTGTTTTCTTCGTATCTCTCGCGTTCCAGCTCCGTTTCCTTCACTGTTTTCGCCTGTGTTCTCGTAACACCGCTCTCTAGCTCCTCAAACCTGCAAACACACGAGCAACCGTAGTCAACTAATTCCACAGAGTTAACTTAATCCCGTAAGCATAATTATATCTTTTATATCACTTAGTAGCTTTCCTACGGGTCGCTCGTCACATATCACTACTATGATATTGAAGCTCAATAAATAATGTTGCATATGCACAACAATATATACAAGTTTCAACAATGTATAGATCACTCTAGAGTCTAGAATCACCGGATAGTGTTGATCACACAAATCTAGCTTGCAAGTTGCAACCAACATTAATCCCTAATGCTCTGACCTGTAGATACATATATAAAACATCAGGCAAGTCTCAACACTCATTTTTCAAACAACAAAATATACAAATGTGATACTAAACAGAATTTTACATGAGGGTTCATTCGAATCAAATAAAACTGTAAAATGGCTCAAATGGACCGCCACATAAAACCTACAAAGTAATAAATTACGTTTAAAGTGTATCAATGACATAAAGTGTTTTTAAGTGTATGTAATATATAAATAAGATTTAAAAATGAAATACCGGTGGTTTTCCTTAGGTCTTCAAGGTTTACCAGTTGTGTATATTAAATCCCTTATTTTATATGTCCATGTTTCTCTAAACTTAATACATACATCAAAACACAACAACTGAAACTAAAAAAATTTTAAACTAAGAACAAAAGAACCAACAAACTGTGAGGATAGGTACAAAGAATCCTCAAATATCATTCCACAAATTGTCATCAATGGTCATCATAACAATTTAGTAAGCTATGATGATTAAAGAAATAGCATTAGTGGATTGTTATTTCTTATAATCATACTTTTTTTGTTATAAAGTTAAAACTATCAAAAAGTGGATAAAAAAGATAAAAGATACCTTCTTTGACCCATTCACCCTTGTAGCCAAAACTAAAAAATTGTTTGGATTGCAAAGAATGATGTAACACATTTCTTGTTCATGCGTAATGTTCGTGAACATTAATGTTCGTTCATTTAAAGTCACTCATTTACATTCGTTATTTTAAGTTTGACTAAGTTCATTTGTTTTTGTTCATTAATATATTCAATTATTTGTTAGGCCCGATAGTCCATTACAATTTAATCTACGTTAAAAGATTTTTAGACCCAACATATGGTTGTCCACATTTACATTCAATCGGTGTTATCTCACTTATGCTCATTTATCTTTGTTTAGTTATGTCCGTTCTACGTCCGTGAACCATTACTATAACGAACAAACATAAATGAACAAAAACACGCTCACCAAATGAATACAAACAAAAAAACTTTGTTCGTTCAATTTGCTCGACCTTTGTTTGGTTTAAGTTAAACGAACGAATATTTTTGTTCATTTACGCGCGCCTACATAAGATGTTACCTCTTTTAGAACGGGAGTACGGGACGCCAAGGAGGATATATAATAATGTGCTCTTAAACTGTCGTAATATAATCAAAAGTTAGATATTATTTATATTTTGGTGTTTTAAGGAGCATGAAGATGTGAATTACCACATATCTTGTGAAATAAAATTTTGAAGAAATATAAAAGAATAAAAGTATACCTGTTTAAAGTTGCTAAACCTGTAATCTGTTCCGAACCTCACCCGAACAACTAGCCCGCCTCGTTCAACCAAGTAAGTCCTACACCACTATCGTCTTTTGAACTGGCTGGTGCTTTTGCAAATAAATTACGATTTCCACCTTCTCACTTATTGGTCAAAAACAGTAAAAATGTGACTATCAATTACTAATCAAGCAAGAACGAATCAATTATTTCAAGAAAAATTAGAGCAGTTGTTCACATGTCAGGCAGCCAACAACAAATAAAGCCTCAATAAACGCTACTTGACATTCCTTTGGTATCCCAATTGTGTTTAATAACCTGGAAATCAAAGCCAAATAGAAATGTATATAAATATATAAGTTGAAAATTAAAGCACATGATATGTCAATAGGTAACCAACAAACTTAGAGAGATTATAAAGACAACAACCTAAAAATAACTCAAAAGGTCAAGTTCGTAATTGCTCGTAATGCCCGTTTCGAAGTTTCTACGATCTGTCAAACCTACCAGAAAAATCTCCAAATTCTATATAATTCATATAGTATTCACCATGGAATTTTAAAATCAGCAATCAAATGTTACATAAAGGTCAAAACCTACAACATACGGCCTCAATATCTCAATTTTTCACAAAGAGATTTAGATGCACAATTGATTATTCTCATCGCCAACAAAGCATGACTCACCCAATCTTACCCTTTCCAATCCATTCCAAAAGTCACCCTGTTGACCCTTACGACTTTTGGGGTCAATCCGGTCTTAAATTTTTCAACCCATACGAAATATTACCGTTTTGTCCCGTTTTGACCCATTGTCAATGAACCACGGCTGCAGCCGGCTTCGACGCCAAGTAGCTGACCACAGATCCAATTTACAACTACTATTTCATTTGCATGTACAACTAAAGGTGTTCATCAGTTTGGGTTTCAGTTTGTTCCATTCAGTTTATTTGGTTCAAAACTTTTAAGGCCATGGTGGTAGTCGCCCGCATCTTTATTCCCGTCATCGATTTCATCTTCAACAACTATCATTTCTTCAATGGTCTGGCTGTTAGAATATGAAAGAGAATGGAATACTAAATATTATGAAAGAGAAAGAAAAAAAATATGTAAAGAGGGAAGCAGCTTGAAGAGAGATAAAAGGATTAGATGTACATGACAGAATCCCCCGTTAGCTTATAAAGTTAGAAGCATATGTCGTTTCAAAGGTTTTATATATATATATATAAGATTAGGATATGTGAGAATTTTGTAGGAATTAAGAACTATGAGAACCATTTTAAAACATAAAAAAACTTAAAAAATAAAAAAAAAATCATAAAACAAAAAGAAAACAAAAAATTAAAAAAAACCAAAGTTCTTATTTATCATCCCGGTTTCTAAAAAAAATGTAAAAAATTTGTTTATCAGTTTAGCTAAATTATACATATATGTATAATATGTACATATATATACACACACATGTTTTTTCCTATACACATATGCATAATTTAAGGTAAATGATAATATACATATGTGTACATTACGTACCTAGAGATTAAATGAAAGTATACATATGTGTATAGGTATAATACGAATTAAAAAGAAAAAAAATCGGTTTCTTTTATTATACATATATGTATAATATGTACACACATATTTTTTCTATACATATATGTATAATTTAAGGTAAATGATAATGCATATATGTGTATATTACGTAACTAGAGATTAAATGAAAGTATACATATGTGTATAGGTATAATACGAATTAAAAAGAAAAAAAATCGGTTTTTTTTAATGAAACCGGAATGAAATATAAGAATTTTGGTTTTTTTACTTTTTAAAAATTTTTGTTTTGAAATTTTTTAAATATTTTTAGAGGTTTTTTTTAGTGGTCCAAAATGGTTCTCAAAGTTCTTAATTTGCCAATGGTTCTCTTAGGATCCTTACCCTATATATATATATATATATATATGGAAGAGTTATTCTAAAATCAAGTAGTTTCCTGGGAAGGATATGAATAAATCAAAGCCATTGGATCATGTTAATCAATGAATGAGATTTAAAATTACCAAAAACTAACATAGTTTCCTAGAATTACTCTTTCACTATTATAACCAGTGTTTTGAAACCCGGACCGGCCCGGCCGGTCGGACCGGTCCGGCCGGGACCCGGTGCTGATACCGGTCCGGGTCATGGTATATAGCTCGTTTTCTATTGGACCGACCGGGTTTTACGGGTGGCGGTTGGACCGGACTTGGTGACCCGGCGGGTGAACCGACATTTTTTTTGGGGTAATCGGACCCAAAATCAGACATTGTCGGTGTAAATTAGGTCAAAATTGGACCAAATCGACTATGTAGAACAAGTTCTTACCTTAATTAGAACCAAAATCAAAGCAAACCTAGACCAAAATTGTATATGTGATAAGCATGGCGTGTCTCTGTTTGAACAAGGGAAACTGCGATCTGAAGAAGAAGGGTTACAGTGAAGCAATGTTTTAAAAACCTGTTTAAACCGGCCGGTTGAACCGGTTAAACCGGATTTCGCATAGTAGGCCGGTATTTTGAGCCCGGTATTTTTGGCCAGTTTGCTAGAACATTATAACGGCGGTTTTTATCTAAAATACCGGTTTTTACCGGTAACCCGGTTTTAAGTCCGAGAAATTTTTGATATTTGTGGCTCATATTTTATCAAAACTACTTTTAACCCAGCAATTAATATTCAAACGTGTAAGCTTTATGACTAATTTTTAAAATTGAATGCTTTTGTATTATTTTTTTTAATATGGATTAACTTTTGGATT
Organism: Bidens hawaiensis; assembly: GCF_021521415.1. Classification (NCBI taxonomy): domain Eukaryota; kingdom Viridiplantae; phylum Streptophyta; class Magnoliopsida; order Asterales; family Asteraceae; genus Bidens; species Bidens hawaiensis. Next base: position 2,354,086 of record NW_027491168.1, read on the forward strand.
ATTTTTTGTTACGGAATCATTTACTTTTGGGTTATTTTTTAAGTTAAAGTTGCATTTATAGAAAATTATAAGGTAAACTATTCAATCGGTTGAACCTCTCGGTATAACCCGGTTCAACCGGTTGTACCGTTCTTTAGCCTAATCCGGTACGAGTAAAAAACCGATTTTTAAAACATTGCAGTGAAGGCATGTTAACTTTAGCCATTTTAACAATTTAACCCCTTAAACCCCAATAGTTTACATTTGGTCCATAATTTGATAAGTTTATGCATAAATGGTATATGTATATAAATTTACTATATATGTATAAAAATTTGTTAAGTTGTATATAAAAATTAGTATTTTTTTATTTATGACGTCATCCGAGTCAAACACCGGTCTGCCCTCCCAGGTCGGTCCGACCCTTGACCCGGTAACGCGTCCGGGTCGACATCCGGGGCGGGTCTGAAAACATTAATTATAACCGTCATAGTTTCCTAGATTTGTTTTTTCACCCTAATTTATAATGCCACATATCAAAAATCTATTGGTTTTTATTATTCCTATTAAACTTCTTGTTTTTATTTAAACCATTATATATATATATATATATATATATATATATATATTTGGTTCATTTCATAAGTGTTTCTTAATGCGAGAAATGCGAGAATATATTATTACCAATCACATGATTTCTTTTTTAATTTCTTATTATTTAAATAAAAGGGTATGTTAGTAAAATATAAAATGTTTTGTTTTGTAACTCATACTCATTAATGGTTTAATTAATTTTAAGTTACTAACAAATGATAAGTTATTATTATTATTTATTTCATCTAAAATTTGAACAATTAAAATCCATTTAATCTAAAATCATTTTATTCTAATACATGGCTAATTAATTTTTTTATTTGATATCTAGTGTGAAGTGTTTTTTTTTTGTTTGTTTGATTTTAATCAACTAATGTAGTGTAGGCTTATCTTATGTAATGTAGATAAAGTTACGTAATCTAGTGTATGCACACTTTCAAATTTTGTATAGTCATAACTAATGTAGTGTAAACATATCATATATAGTCTTGAAAAAACTAATGTAATGTAGGCTTATTTTCAAATGTTGTGTAGTTATAACTAATGTTGTGTAGATATATAAAATGTATTGTAGGCAAAACTAATATAGGGTAGGCACACTTTCAAGTGTTACATAGTCATAACTAATATGGTGTAGACATATCATATGCAGTGTAGGCAAAACTGATGTAACGTAGGCTCACTTTCAAATGTAGTGTAGGCAAAACTAATGTAGTTTAGGGACACTTACAAGTGTCGTATAGTCATAACTAATGTAGTGTAGATATATCTAGTGTTGTGTACGCAAAACTAATGTAGTGTAGTGTAGTGTAGGCACACTTTCAAAATTTGGACATATTTAATGTAGTGTAGCGACACTTTCAAATGTTGTGTTGTCATAACTAATGTAGTGTAGAAATATCTAATGTAGTGTAGTCACTTGAGACAAGTTGATGTATGTTTTTCTGTATCATGTATATGTATTAAACTAGTATTAATCATCTTATGAGCATTGATTATGCTAGAAAAAATAACCGTCGAATACATTAATGCGTGGTTTAATTAGTCCAACACCACAAAAAACATGTATATCCTTTTTAATTAAAAATATGTCATAAATATGTGTCTTTATTTACGATTATGCCATTTCTATTGTTGACCATTGATTAAACACAATCAATGGTCTAGATTCATTTCTCGCACTTCTCGCTATAATATCACTTTTCGCATGATCCATCCCCTATGGCCTATATATATATATATATATATATATATATATATATATATATATATATATATATATATGGTTGTGTTATAATGAAAACCTTGTTGTGTTTTGAAAACTATAAAAACTCATTATAGACAACAAGTTTCAAATAATTCAATTGATTTTGTAGTCCACGTTAAAAAGTTAACAAAAAAACTAAAATAAATTTCAATAAACATTTAAATAAATGCAAAAAGGGCAATAAGGTAAATTGATATGATCTTGCTTTATATCACAATCACACTATATCTTTCCTCTTTTTTCTCTTTCCTCCTCCTCTCTCTCTCTATCTTTTGTCAATTTTCTGGATAGCTTTTAAACAAATATATTTTCGTCGCTCTTTGGAAATCCGTCACATCATAAGTGAATCTCTTGATAGGTTTTCGGTCTAGAAGCAATATAAAAAAAATTACACATGTTAATTGTATAAAGAAAACATAGGTTAATTGTTTAAAACATATGTATAAAATGTTAATTGTATTGTTATATAAAAAAAACATATATATAATGCTTTAACATATGTTAGTTGTTTAAAACATATGTTCACTAAGATCCAGTAAATCAAACATCACATTTCTCTAAAAAAAATAAAAACAAAATTATTTATCAAAATGTTTATAAAACCTAACACTTATAAGAATCACAATTGACAATCAATTGGGGGGATGACAATCTTGATCACAAGAACAAAATCAGTTTCAGTTTTTGAATAACTTTCATAATTATAGATCTTTTTTACGAAATCTTGTTATTATAAAAAGGAGGTTAATCTAAATCTTGAATCTTTGCTGAAAATTGAAGAGCCAACAAAGAATTATAATTAAAAACTTAACTCTTTGTTTCAAGATTTGAAAAGAAAGTTTCAAACCTTGTTTCAAGATTTCATAGATTCATGGTTTGTCAGCCGAATATAACTCGAACCACCAAATCGCAGCTCACCACTGCCACAACACCGACACCACTGCTCAATTGTTTCCGCCACTGCTGGAACAAACCAAATTAAATACATTTGAATGTCCAAATTAAAACACCAAAATACCCTTATGTAAACAAACCCCACCTACAACTGTAAGCAAACACTTGGATGGAACAAAAGATTCCAATACTTAGCCCGAAAAACCTTTGAAAACTTGGCTGGAACAAAACCTTTGACCGGAACAAAAAACCAACCTTGGATATTTGAAGCCATTAACGAAAAAGCGTTAGTGAAATATGCATATCTGAAAAACTGTCCGGAACAAAACCAACCAGATCTAAAAAAGCATCGGTGCTAGGTTCAGATCGAAGACAATAGCCTCATCTTAACCACTCATTGACTTTCCAGGGTTGGAATGGATTTTCATTCGATCATTTTTATATATATATATATATATATATATATATATATATTACCACATCAAATATAACTATACTATTAAACCAAGTCATATTCTATATGACATTTAATTAAGCCATCTACATAGGATGCCAACTAGATGACATGTTAGCTATTTACTATTATTATATCATGGCCCTATAACCTATGAGTTGTTTTCAATGGCAGTAAGACTTTGTAAAATTTTGAAAAATAAATTATTGTGTGAATCCGATTTTCTCATTCTTTTCATATTCGCAATAGTGCGAAAAGAAGGCCCGACCCAAGTTGTTCAAGGATAGTGCTGTTGAGTTTCTTGACCCTTTGTCTTATAATCAGTCAGTTCTATTTCTCGCCGGGGGGGGGGGGGGGGATAACTCAATGGTAGAGTGTCACCTTGACATGATGGAAGTCATTAATTCGAGTCTGATTATCCCTAAACCCAATGTGAGTTTTTCTTGAACCCAAGAGCTCATGTTTCAAACAAAAGATGTTTACCAACTCCACTTAAGTGGTAATTGTGTTAGATTTTTTTGACTTAACATATAAAAATGTCTTCTTTTCAAGTATATAACCAAAATTATATTTAATTGTTGATCTTTTCACAATTCACAACAATAAATTGTATAATATTCAAACGGTTTATATCTTTTTTTTTATTCTTATTGACCAAAATCAAATAATTATTATGTTTTAATTAAATTTTATTATGCAAAATTGTCCGTTCTTATAAATATTACTTTTTTTTTGAATTTTTACGGCAACAAGTACAGTAAAAATGTAATTTCCTGTTATGGCAACCAGTAATTAAGTTGTTCAGCCTTGTTGATCCAATTTGAGTGAAGACAAGGCAAATTAATCAATCCTTTGATATGTTAGTAAGGAGGTTTTTGGGATTCCTTATTTTACCTCCTTATAGCTTTTAATTAAGTTAATAAGTTACAAAAAAGTGTAACCTATTAACTTTTCCCTCTTACATTAAAAGTAATCCCAAACTAGGGTTGAGCACGGTTTGGTTCGGTTCGGTTTTTAGGTGAAACCGAAACTGAAAAGTCGTTTTTTCAAATTCACAAACCGATCGGTTTTCGGTTTTTTCGGTTTCGGTTCGGTTATAATCAGTTTTTTTTTGTGTGTAGACATTGCAAAAAAAAAAAAAAAAATTTGAAAATGCACATTAGATTCAAAACACAACAAACTTGCAAGACTACCAGAGTTTAAAATTCAACAAAGTTCTTAGTCAAAAAACACTAAAAAGTTTAGTTTCAATCTTTATTATTCATCTTATTCATCTTCAAAGTTTACTCAAAATCTTAATCATCTTCATCACCATCAACGATAGATCCTTTTGGTGTTTTGTTTTCGGTCATAACATCTAAAAAACACATATAATTGTATTAATATTTAAGTAAAAAATAAATATCGGTTCAGTTCGGTCTTTAAAAAATGGAAAACCGAACCGAAATCGAAAATTTGGTTTTTCAAAAAAACAAAAAATTAACCGTCAGTTAATACTTCGGTTCGATTTTTTTAATTAATTCGATTTCGGTTAAGTTAATTCGATTTTCAGCTCAACGTTGTGATTTCTTCTAAAAAAGTTAAAAAAGAAATCCCAAACGCCTTAATTATTTTCTGAAAGTTAAGGTATAAGGCTGAGGGGTGTGGGGGCGCGAGAGGGGGCGTGAGTGGGGGCGCGAGCCAATAATATTGTGACGTGTGGCAGAGAGAGAAACTTGATAAGATGGGTGTTGGTAGTGGTGATAGCGCCCCGGGCCATGGTGTGGAGGGGCGCGAGAAGGGGCGCGAGCGGTTTATTTTTTTATTTTTTTATAAATGTATTAAAAAAACGTATTATTAAAAAAACAAGAAATTATTTAAAAAAACACACATTAATTAAAAAAACACATTAATATATAAAAAAAAATTAAAGTACTAAAGAAAAACATTATTCTTATTCTTCGGCTTCGTCTTCTTCGATCAACCTCTTCCGGATACGTTCCTTTTGTTTTTCCATCAGCATTTGGTCGACCGGATTTAGGTGGCTGAAGTCTCTTGCAAGGAAGTCCAAATCTCTCATTCTTTTTTTTTCCTTTTTGTCAATAGAGACCACCTCCATGGTTTTGTTGAATTTATTGAGGGATTCAACAAGATCGTTGATGTTTACGGCTTTCCCCTCAGCCGGTTTTTTCCCCCTGGCGTCCCTTCCCAATGGCCGCCTCCTCGGCGGTGAAGACGTTTCCACCCCCGCAACGTTTAGGTCGAATCCAACCCGGCAATCCGACCCGGCGGAAGTGCTGTACGCTCCAGACGAACTAGTTTTAGTCCGTTTCGGCCCTACTTCCGCATCAAGGTCCGGCGCCACCAGCTCAACCCACTTGGAACACCTTCTCAACCTCTCCCACACCTTTACACCGTCCCACGTCTTCACCGTCCCATACCTCCGCAGGCACTCCTGCCTCCACTCTTCGACAGTGAAATTATAGACCGCCAAATCGTCACTGCCACTTGGTCTCATACGACCGGCGTTCCTGTTGAACAGATTAGTAAACAAGCCGACAAATTTTCTGATTTCGGTCCACCGACCCGAAATCATATCGGGGTTCCGCTCTGTACTCCCAACGAGCGAATAGAACGTCTCCCTAACCTTTGTCCAAAAGACCTTGCTCTTTTGGTAGTCGGCTGCAAAATGCATAAATAAATTTGTAAGTCATTTAACTTTTTTATTTAACTTTTTTTTAAAATCATTTTTAAAAACGTTAAAACAATTACCGCAACGCCGATCCTCAGAAATGGCTATCCAAGCCCGACACAGGGCTTCCTTCTCATCTGATGACCACGGAGTGATTTTCCGTTTCGCCCTTCCGGTCGAAGCCGAACCCGACCCGTCCGTTGCAACTTGTTTTTTCCGGTGGACGCGTCTTCTTTGTCCCGCAGCTTCACCTTCTGGTTCTGGTTCTTGTGTCTCCGGAACTACAAAGTTAGGAGACGGTTGTATGTTGGATGGTTGAAAGCCAGATGGTTGTTGCGACCCCGAATAAAACATCGGTTGGTCCGGTGCCGACCATAAATCGTCGTAACTGTAATCTGATTCTAGGTTTGGGTACCAATTTCCAGCCATGTTTTTAAAAAAAGGTTTGGAAGATGGGGTGATTTTGGGTTTTGGGTGTGGTATGTGATATTGGTATGTGATATTGGTGTTTGTTTGGGTTTGATATAGGTTGAAAATCGAGTTTGATTTTGTGTTCCGGATGGTATGTTAATATATAGGGTTTGAAAATTTTTTTTTTTATTACCAAAACCCACCCAACGGCTCTTTTTCACGCATCCCAAGCCACATTCACGCCCCCCCCAGCCGCTAGCCCACCCGCGCCTGCCTCTTTTTCCGCGCTCGCGCCCCTCTCGCGCCCCTATAGCGCCTCGGTGGTGTGGTCCTCGCGCCCCGGGGCGCGACCGCCTCGCCACTTGCGCCCTTTCTCGCGCTCCGCACCCCTCAGCCTAAATTGATGAAAACAAGTAATCTGAAACACCCCCTAAACACTAATAAACCAGTAGATCCAGCAACCCAAAACCCTCATTTCATTTCCAACAAAAACGATTTAATCAATCAATCAATCAATCGAATGGGTTGTTCTTTTTCAGGACTGAACGCCCTATACGACGCCGTAAACGGTGGCGCCGATGTCTGGATCAACCTCAACAGCTTCAAGATCCTCCGGCAGCTCGGTGATCGTTAAAGAGATCATCACCGACTCCTCCAAATTCAAAGACCCCTCTCACATCTCCGGTTTCTAGGATTTAGTTGTTATAGGCTGTGAATCTTATAGATGAATGTGCAGAGGATGGAACTTATGCTATGAAGAAGGTTTTGATTCAGAATAATGAACAGCTTCAATTGGTGAAAGACGAGATTCGTGTGTCTGCCTTGTTTTCCCACCCGAACCTGCTCCCCTTGCTTGATCATGCCATTATCCCAGTAAAGGTCACCTACTTATTTGTGATCATATGACAATTCGGTGTTTAATTCCGCTTTTAATCCCAATTAAAAGGTTGCTTTTTATGGCAAGCCCTTGGTTCGTTGTTTAGGTTCGTTTATCTCGGTTTTTATGGTTATGGCTTGTAACACTATTTATTTAATTTTTATAAAAAAATTATCGAGTCGGAGGTCTCACCGGAAGCAGCTTCTCTATTCCCACGCGGTAGAGGTAAGGCTGTCCACGTCTTACCCTCCTCATACACTACCGTAGCTTTGCTATTACTGAGTACGATGATGATGAATTTTTATAAAAAATATAGCACATTACTATATTTTGCAGAAACACTATTATTACAGTAGTAATTTAAATATTTGAATAAAGTGATTTACAATGGTAATTTGCATATATGAATAAAGTGATTTAGGAGGTTGTGTGTTTGAGAGCTAGTTATCTTAGTTTGATATCATCCATTCCTCTTTTAGCTATTTTTTTACTTGTCTATTTTGAGATTAATAATATTGTGATTAATAATTATTTTTTTAATTAGCTTAGTTAAATAGATATATAATTCTTGTTCAATATATGCACGCAGATTATGGTTCGATTTAAGAACTTAAATTATGAAATCAACATTTCTTTCAATAAAGATGCATTGTAGGAACATTACCAGTGATTTTTCTAGCATGCATAAACATAAAAGTTAATATACCCTGTGATGAAATTAGTTTGGATTTTGGCTTTAATTTACGCCCTCGCTTTGTTAAGATTAATTATTTTGCTGGACAGGAACAAACATGGACACATGAAGCATACCTTTTATTTCCTGTGCATTTGGATGGAACTTTATTAGACAATTCAAATACAATGAAATCTAAAAAAGAATTCTTTTCTACATCCCATGTTCTTCAAATTTTCAGACAGGTAACTAATTGATCATCATTTGTAGAGGTGGCAGTCGTAACCCTTTCTTCAAAAAATTACACCTTTTCATAATGTTATTGTATTAAATAAATTTTCTTCAGGTTGTACATACGTATAGTTTTGTATATTATACAAAAGGTTCTTTATATATTAAATTGAGTATATATTTTCATTATCTTAGTATTGGGTGTCCAAGGATTAATATTATAGTAAGTATTAATGTTATTATATAAATACTTTGCGCAGCTATGTGCAGGGCTTAAGCATTTGCATAGCCTTGATCCGCCGTATGCACATAATGATGTAAAACCAGGAAATGTGCTTTTAACACATCGTAAAGGGCAACCGCCTCTAGCAATATTAATGGATTTTGGAAGTGCTCGCCCCGCTAGAAGACAAATTCGCTCTCGCTCTGAAGCGCTGCAATTACAGGTGATCGATTATTTATTACTTTTGATTTATTTAAATTTTTAATAGCTTTTGATTTATTTAAACTTTTTAATAACTTTTGGTTTATTGGTCAGGAATGGGCTTCTGAGCATGTTTCAGCACCCTTCAGAGCTCCTGAATTGTGGGATTGCCCGAGCCAAACAGACATTGATGAGAGAACGGATGTATGGTCACTCGGGTGCACTTTGTTTGCCATAATGTAAGAACTCTTGCAATAATCCAACGATTAGTTAATAATTAGAATCCATTGATCCTCTGATTTAGCTAACGTTGCCGAAAATGTGTTGCAAAAAACAATATACTTTCGTTGTTTTCGCGAAAGACCTCAACCTAAGTTTGGTATATTTAAGCTTGTAAAAGCTACACGAAGAGTCACTAAACTAACTTTGTATAGTAACGTCTCTAAGCTTGTATAAAATGCATGCCCTTGTTATTTTTTCTCTCTTAAATAACCTGTTTCACCCAATAGTAGCCAAGTTTTTCAAGTGTTTCAACTAAAGTCACTCAAAGTTGTTTGTTGGTTTGTTTGCTTGTTTTTTTGGTCTCTCTAAAATCACTTAACTTTCATTCAAGCGTTTCAATGAATTATACTTTTTATTTTGTAAATGTTTAAATTTTTTAAAGTTAAGGCAGGCAAAATGAAACATACATGAATGTTGGTGCTGATACATCGTAGGTTTTTTTTCCAATTAAATTGAAGTAGGAGGTAATAGTGAATAAAGGAAATTCACTAAATATATACCAAGTTTCATAATTGTTAAATGGCGGATTTTAATGTACAAAAATTAGTTTAGTAACCTTTTCATGTGTTTTTTACAAGTTGGACAATTTTAATACACCAAAATTAAGTTGAGTGATTTTTTGTAAAAAAATGAAAAGACTATATTGGCTTTTTATAATATTAACCTTATTATAGATTTAATAATATTTGTCTATAAAAATTCTTAAAAACTGGCAACATATATAACAGGTACGGGGCATCTCCATTTGAGTATGCTCTAGGGGAATCAGGGGGAAGCTTGCAGTTGGCGGTTATAAATGGACAGATAAAGTGGCCAGCAGGCCCAAAACCGCCTTATCCAGAAGCTCTACATCAGTTTGTATCATGGATGCTTCAACCTCAAGCAACTGTCAGACCGCATATTGATGACATAACCATTCATGTCGATAAGCTGATCGTAAAGTTCTCTGTTTAAGTGAGTTGGTAGATGACAGTTTATATATACTTGTTTAGTTGGTATCTCTGTTACCATACTGATGGCATTGCTATATTAAGTTTGTAATTGTTATGGACATAAAATAATATGAGGTCTTTTATGTTTTCTTCAATGATAAGATACTCATTCTATAATCTATACCAATGCTTTCATAACATGACGGGACAATAATGTCGACGCTCTGAATTAAGAAACAGATGACGTTCTGAATAATTTGATAAAATATTTAAAATGTTGGTATAGATATGCAATTTATGTATGTTTTGTTGTATATTTGTAGTCTTTAGTAAAATATAAACACCTACATAAATAATATATAAAGTCTGAATTAGCAAATGAAATCATAAATGGTATTTTGGTAACGAAGAAAAGTAAAAATCAATAGGCATAACTTAATCTTGGCCCAATTAACCTACTTAAGGTCCAAATAAATGTGTTAGTTTAAAAGCCCAATTCTAGATGTAGATCTGGCCCTATAATGTGTTAGTTTAGAAGCCCAATGTAAAACCCAATTTGACTGACTAAGCTTGAGGCCTAATTTCAAGCCAAATATTTCTGCCCAACTCAAGGTTTTATTAGTTAGCAATTAGGCCCATCCATTTCAGTAATAGGCTTAGATAGTTGACGCTAGTTAAGGCCCGATATTTCTTTTAGGTTATCTAACAATAAGTATAAGAAAATTACATATATCCACTCTAAACTTACAAATTACAAAAATAATTCCCCAACACACAACTTTAATTTTAAGGCATAGTGTATGATCTAGCTCATAAAGCATGATTTTGTGCGATATGTAATTTTGCAAGCTGACTCTTTAAGTATAATGTATAACATGTTTTTAGTTTTTAGTCAAGAACTTTACCATCATAAGTTGGCTGTTTCAGCTTGGGCCTCCCAAGTTTAGTTAAAACTTATTTAAAGCCAACTAAACTTTTTAGTTGTAATATGTTCATGAAATATATGAAAGTCTTCCACAACTATGTATATAAAAGTCTCCCGCTATGTGTAAATTATATGATAGTGTAAACTCTGATTATGGGGTGTCATAAAAACAAATTTTGGTTCATACTACTATTTTGAATCAAAATTTTTGATGAACAACTTCATTTTCTTACACTCCAACCATACCTTGACCACTTGTAGAAAATATAGGTTTTCTCTCTCATCTCGCTATCCAGCAAACCATTATTGAACATTTTACCCCACGTATTGCAATTAAAAAGAACAATAAAGGACTCTTATACTCAAAGAGAATTCATTGATACATTTCAAACCTTAAGATTATCAAGCAATGAGAAGGTCAAGAGCTTTAAAAGATATAGATAAATGTACTACAACTAGTACAACACTTGTCATCTTCATGTATTGGCGATCTCTTCCCAACTTAGCATAAGTGTGACGCACATGCTATCTCCACCTTGAAAGAGAGAAATTGTAGAATCGAGTGACACACAAAATCACTATCTGTTCTCATCAAATTGATGAGCGGTGAAGAAACACAGATCCAAACAGTATTACGGTTAGATCAATATTTCCCCCCAGGTAAGGGTTAATGGGTGAATCAAGGTTAATATGAGTCAATAATCGAGCTAAATCCAGATCTATATCCTGCAAAATAGATAACCGTGAGCCTCGTTACGGGAAGGACAACATGGGGGGTTTTCCCGAAACCACCATCCAGCGTGAGAATAAGCACTGTTCATTGGAGAGATAAAGTACTAAGTGATTGATGGAATATGGGAGTTGTGAATGAATACCAAATGATGATTGAGAGAGTATTTATAGCCGAGGGTGAGGAAATGTGATTGGTGGAGTTGTCACGATCCAGAAGATTCCTCCTTCCCACTTGAACGGGCACGTGTCTTATTCCGATAGGAAGTGACAGCTAGCCATCTGCCTGGTTGTTAGGAGGCTTCCAACTGTCTTTTCCTAATTGGTTGTGCCATCATGTGTTCTCTGTGAAGGAGGTATATGTCACTATCAGGGAATATTTTGGCAATCTTCTAGAAGGATATTGTTACAACTGTTCTTCCTTTAAAGGTGTGAAGTTATTCTTCCATACTACTCTCCCGCATACGGGTCTCTCTCACGGGTCATATATTCATTGCGAGTTGCTTCCGGCTTTTTTGGGGGAATGTTTGGACTTTAATTTCTTAGCAAATGATTCCCGCTGGTGCCATAGGAGACCCGCGGGATCTTCATGGTTTCTTGAGTCATTTTCCTATCCTACCTCTATAAGTCCCCTAGTCCATTGTTTCTTCCGATTTTGATTTCCGCGGATGGAATTTTGGAGTTTGTAATTTTTCTTAGGTGTGGGATGTCTTCTTACGCCTATATCACTTTTGGGCTGTTTTGAAAACTGTTCCTACCCCTTTTTCGCTTTTCCCACTTTACATGTTGATCATCTATTGGACCGTTGCTCCCTCTCTCCTCTGTACGTCTTCTCATCGCATTAACTGCGATGAGCATAAATAAGGGAAAACCTTCCTTGATTTCGTACGCCTTCCTGATCCTTCATCCTCTCCAGCAGTTTCTTCTTCCCCAGACCTTGTGTGCCATCGATTCTTTCTCTCTCTCTCTCTCTATCTATCTATCTATCTATCTTGTCATCGTAGCTTTCTATAACTAATCTCTTTCTATCTTCCTCATGGCTAGTGATGAAAGAAAAAGCCCCTCTCCAACTATGGATCTTATTCCAATAAATTGGAAAGAGAAAGACTTCTGGACGTTGTAAATAGTTATGGCTTGGCTCTAGAATGGGAACTTGAACTTCCGATCGCTGGTTCTACTGCATATAAGCCTCCAAAGGGGATAATGGCTTTATACGGTGAATTCTTCACTACCGAAAATTTCTGACTTCCAATCACCAAGTTCTTGGGAAATCTCTTAACGGTGAATGGAATCCATATATCACAGATGCATCCTTTTGGCTTGATGAGAATTCATCATTTCAAGTTTTGCTGTAAATCCCAAGGTGTTGTCCCGATGGTTGATAAGTTCTCTGTCTTTTACAAGTTACAAGGACGCGGGAGTTAGTTCAACTGTACATCCACTGGGAAGGGTGTGATTGGACCAGAGTTGGCACGTAGTGCTCATGAATGGTAAACAAAGTTCTTTTGGATTTTGGAGGATGTTATCCCGATTAAGATGGTCACCAGCTCCATGACCGAGAAGTTTCCTGACCTCCACATCGCTACTTATGTTGACCAACCTTGGTTTAAAACCTTTACTCGTGTGCCTAGCCCCATGCGTCTCATGCCGGAGTCCGCGCTCGTGCGCATGGGAATGAGTCGCTTATTGTTGATACATGTTTTGTACGTCTTGGTCTTTATCAGGGTATTAATGTAATAGTTTAGTATTATAAGGGTTTTAATGTAATTATGCCATTCGCCTAATTGTAAGACACATTCGTTACTCCGTAACGAATGGGTCACATTCGTATTAATGTAAGTCCCATTCATTAACCCTGCTTAATGAATGGAACATAACGAATGAAGGCTAATCGCTATGATAATGTATTAACGAATAAGTATGTTCATTCGTTAGGTTAATGTAACGAATGACTCATTCGTTAAGTCTATCTTAGTGAATGAGGTCATCCTCTATATATACCCCTGTAATCTATTCATTAAAAAAAAAGTTCTTATTCATTCGCATTCCCTCTCGTTACTCTGCCAAAATATTCTCTCAATACACACACTTCACACTCTTAAAGTAACATAGCCTAATCGTATACATACATGACGAATTCATCGTTGTAATCACAAGATCTAGATCCTATCATGCTCTATCACTTATGGCCATAATCTTTTGAATGATGTCCCTGTGGCATGAATCGCCGCCAGCGTGACCCTAAGACGCTTCCCATTTTGGACAAGACACGTGACAACTTTCTGTTCCTGCATGCTCTTCGTGCAAAACCTGTTGTAACTAAAACTTTCTTCGCTACAGGCGATTATGTCCTAAACCCCCGCCCTATTATTTCCCTTGCTTCTAACGGGACGGTTATACTTCTTTCGTCTAGTGCAGAATCGTTGTCCCTTGATGAAGAATTTTCTCCCACTGATTTTGCAAGTGTTCTGCGTGTAATTGCAGATATAACACGCAAGCCTAAGCACCGGTCCAATCCAAGAAGTGGTGGGGCGACCAAAAAGAGTACTTCTGGCAGTTCTAACCCTAATAATGAAGACCATCCCCAGACTGTTCACTTAGCTACCGAAGCCCATGTAGAAAGAGAGGCTGTTCGTCAAGAAGGATTAAAGAAAATGCTGGCGTTGCCGAAACCGAAGAAGGTTCGTTTGAGTGAGCGAATCTATATTGTTGCGATTAAGACTTCCGAAGGTATAAGCCATTATTACAACGCGCTTGGTTTTTCTAGCTAATTTAAACCTCCAAAACTGGTTTATGGTAGGTCATGTGAAGACGGCAGCAAAGGCGGTTGTTATTCGAGGATCATCCCCTCCACTCAAAGTGATTCAAAATACTACCTCTCCTCCTTGTGGGAAAGGAAAATCTATTGAAAAGGACCCTATGGCGAAAGATGAGGATGTATCTCAGTTTGATCACTTGATACATGATGACAAACCTGCTCATTCTTCTACTTTACTGAAAGAAGGAGAGGGAGGTTCTTTACGGGTGACGAATAAACAGGTTCCTGATTCCTCTCCAGTTTTATAATAAGGGGAAGGGAGGATCGTCGTGGATCCAGGACATGGATTATTATGGGTGATCCAATCCCAAGAAGATCATTTGATCCACCATCCGCGGTGGACGTTGCTCTAGGGTTCACGGTTTTCAGACATTGATATCTGCCATGAGTTTTTAAGCCAAGCTCTCCCACCCGACGAGTGTGCACACCAACGCGAGTGGCCCCGATTCGAGGTGGCTAATAGTTTTAACTATAACCTGGACAATGTTGTTTCCTCAGGTCAGGAGATATTTTGGGAATGGATGTTGGTGGGGGAGGAATGGGGGAAAGCTGAGAATGCTATGAAAGCCTTAGAGGCAGAAAGGCATAAGTTTCGCTTGGAGGCTAACACTGCTAAGTGGTAACATAAATATGCTGAAAAGGCTCTCGAGGCAAAAAAAGAGGCAAGGGGCAGCTGCTAAGGCTTTGGAAGCAATGTGCAAGCAACACAATGTCACTCTCGAGGTTGCGCGAGAACAAACACAACATAAAGAAGCTAACCTTGCCAAAGCCTTAGAGGCTAATGTTGCCCTAGAGCAACAGGTTTCTAGGCAGGGTGGTTTAATCACCAGCTATGACGAGGAAGTCAAATGCTTAAAGGCTGAAGTATCTGAAAGAGAAAAACTTGTTGCTGAACTCACTGCTGATAATGTCCGTCTTGTTGGAGGGTATGGAGAGATGAAGAAAGTGGCTGAGCAAGCAGTGTATGAAAGAAAGTGGCTTTTGTCACATGGTCTCCCGCTGGTAACATACACTCATTTTTATAATTTTTTTGCACCGTAGGTCAGAATTCTCCTAACTGTTGTATTTTTTAGGTTATTGAACATATTAGGGATGGCCTGAAATTAGGAGATTGTTTAGCAGAGTTGCTATACATGTCTCTTCGCAAGCTGGGCAAAAGGCCGGATTCGAAAGAAGGTGCGAAATTTGCGGAAGAGAAGCATTTGCTAGAAGAGTTTGAACTGCCTGGGCAAGACAGAGACGCTGAGTACAAAGTCAAACTCCAGGTCATCGATGAGTTAACTTTCTTAATTCAAGAAGCTATTCAGCAATTTTCTATGCAAGATGATGGTGTTCAACAACTTCAAGAGTACTTCCATGTTAACACGGTGTTTAATGTTGATGACCTCACTAATCCGGATGGCTCTGGTCAACATCAAGATCCCCCGACATTGTTGAATAGGCTTCTTGTGCTAAGTTAGATGTGTAGCTTAGCTTCTTTATATATTTTGATGTAATCTTAATCCTCATTTTGATAATACATGAATTAATTCCATGATTTCTTTTGTTATCTTTATGAACAACATAAAGTCTTCAACTAAAAGGATCCATTTTTTCTATTTTTGTTATAGCTATTGCAGCTGCTGAAGCCGCTATTGGACTCGCTATATGTAAAAAGAACTTGAAATGTATTTAAATAAAGGATGGCACGCAGACCATTAAAATCTATTTAAACATAAGTTGACACGCATACCAAAAATATACTAAAAATATGGCACACATGCCGTTTGAATTGGTTCAAAGGATGGCACGCAGACCATTTATTATACTTAAGTATTGTATTACATATAACATTTTTTAAGTTGTGCAACATTCCAAGTTTGTGGGATGTGCGTCCCGTCTAGTTTTTCAAAATTATATGCACATTGCCTAGGACCTTACTGACTTTATAAGGACCTTCCCAAGTTGGTGTCAGGTTTCCTGGCGTTTCTACGTTTGAAGAATCGTTACTTCAGAACACATAATCTCTTGTGTGGAATTGACAAATTTTGACCCGCACATCATAGTACTTTTGGGGTTGGCGTTTATAATTTCTTTCCCTTATCATTGCTAGCTCGCACCTTTCCTCCAATAAGTCTAAGTTCAAATGCAAGTCTTTTTAATTGTTTGTGACGAGGAGCGTTCTCGCGGATGGAATCCCATTTCAGTTGGAATCATTGCTTCTGAGCCGTATGTAAGGCTAAAAGGGGTTTCTGAGTTGCTTGTCTTCTTCTAAGTTCTATGAGCTCATAGCACATGTGGCCACTCATCTACCCAGCCTGTGCGCTTGGTGCCAAGTCTAGCTATGATTCCATCTTTGATACTCCTGTTAGCACGTTCAACCTGTCCATTGGCTTGTGGGTGTGCCACGGAGGTAAAAACTTGAGAAATGTCATCTTTTAGTCCAATTCTCTATTCGAGTCAAGCATGTAGGATGCTTATATCTCTCGAACTTATGCTCTGATACCAACTTGTAAGGCCCGGACCCGAGGGCCCTACTTTAGGATTGGATTTACTTATTAACACAGTTCTAATAATCAGAGTTAATAAAAACTTTTGCAGAATACTTAAACTTCAGTCATTCATTACACACAACCATTCAAATTATTACAAACGTAGCAAATTCATTGTCTTAGCATTTCAAAAACATAACACGACTAATCTTCACTTTAGATGCCAACCTCTTCATACCTTGCCATCTGTGCTCCAAAATCTAGCTGCCTCATCCTATTTGCCTATGTGCATACTAAAAATTAGCTACGTTGAGTGAGTTCTAGTTTAACATGCAAGCATTCTTTCACATAAGTATCCGGAGATACACAATTCAATCTTAACCTGTTAATCTTTCATTCATACACACTTCCTCATCATACTTTCCTTACTTAGTACATATTCATTCGCAGACATTGTAAGGGCCCTAACATTCATAGATATTATAAGGTTCTGCCACCCTAACATTCATAGATATTATAAGGTTTTGTCACTCTAACATACACAAATCTTATGAGGGTCTGTCATCCTAACATAATCATTTATACATTTAATATATAAAAATATATATAGCATTAGCATACAATGTACTTTTCTAGTTAAGGCAAGTATATTAAGTTTCTTACCTACAAGTATGCACACAGCCCCAAAACGTTTAAAAGGAAAAGGGGCTGGAAACTCACCTGAATCCTATTACGTTCTGAATTGATTGTCGTTCTTCTCCTTAACTGCGTACGACTAACTATTTACATACATAAGCGTTAATTAACCACTTAACCGACTACACAGAACTAGAGCTTCACAAACTCGCAAGCCTGGGTTCGCAAATCCTGGGTTCGCAACTCGGATTTCACAAACCTGGTTTCTCAAACTAGGTTCGAAAATCTTGGATTCGTAAATATTGGGTTGGCAACTCAGGTTTCTCAAACCTGTTTACGCGAATATTGGGTTCGCAAGGTCGGGGTTGGCAACATGGACTTCGCAATTTCTTCCAAATCTCATCCATTATTTTTCTAAGCTCGTTTAACATAAAGTTTGGGAATTTATTAAGTGTTTCATCCCGATTTCATGCCATACTAAATTTCATGTAAAACTGACTTCATTTACCCATCCTTTTTACGAAACTGAAATTTACTCGTTTAACCTGAACCTAACCTATAAGCTCTCTTATGATAAAGTTTGCAAATTTAATACTCATTATATCCCTATCTAACATCCTATCAATTATAATGGTAATCCGACATCAAATGCATAACCTTTTTTTAGCTAAAACATACCTTTTTAAGGTCGGTTCAGATTCGGTTCAAGGTCGGTTCAGATCTGGATCTTGACAAGTGTTTGATCTTGATCTTCCTTATAAATAAACGACACAACAAACACCAAACAATTCTTAATCCTTCCTCTTTGTTTCTAGATTCAGATTGGATGGAGAAAGGGAGTGTTGTGTGTGTGTGAGTGTGTGTGTGAGTGTGTGTGTGTATGGGAAAAAGATGGAATGAAGAGCATGTATGGTTTTAAGGAGGTTTAATGTGCTTTTATATGTAAAACCCATGGACCTTAAGCCCATCACTCATCTTATTATTATTATTATTATTTAAAATAAATAAATTTTAACACATAATTATAATAAAATTTCTTTATTTATTAATTTGCCAAAAGTTGGATGCTACATCATTTGAGTGTTGTTTATAAGGATTGCAACTTGTTGGACTTAAGCTTTATTCCTTAAGTATATTAAGACATGTATGTAGTATAAAATCATCTTTAATAAACAACCAACATTGCAAGTTACATATTGATGTCCTTTATCAAAACAATGGATTATAAAACTTCTAATTGTTGTTATCCCAACAATCTATATCAAGTTTAGAGAGACCGTTGATAGTGAAAATAACTCGAGTGAGATCAAGTGGATGTACCGCAACTAGTTATCCTTCATTAGAACCACTCCACATCATGTACTCGACTAGATTTGCTTATTTTTATAGTTGTTTTAAAAAAGAAATTCTTCAACCATTCAAAATCCAGAAAATAACCTATCACCCCTTTTAGGTTTCGAAATCTAAGATTATTCGATCGACTCCCTGGTGCTACAATGACGCATTACATTTATGGCCCAATCATGGTCATACCATTTGTTGTGTGATTACTTGTTCTTTGTGTGTGATTGTTAAGAGTTGCCCCACTCAGAATGTGCAAAGAGATATGTAATGATGTTGTAGCATGATGTAGCTTTCAACTTTTTTATGGTCCAATCTTCTTTTTACTTTTTCACTTATGACATCTAATTCTACACTCTGGTTTTGTTTTCATTTGATTACTCTTCCCATTAAGAACTTTTTTTTAACAGCCAATTCGGAGTACTGGCAGACCACTGATTCACCCGATCAACTCTATTACACCCTCAGGAGGAAACCCACTAATAGGCGAGAAAATCCTCTAGCCCAACCTAAGCTCTCAATTTCATTTTATCTGAACCCAGTACATCCCCTTATTAAATTGAAGTCTTTGAGTGACTCAATCTAATCAATTAAATTATATTTCATTGACCTTCCCATGAAACCTTAAGCTTTTCTAATTTAAAAATTTTTTAGGTATTACATTATATCATGACTATAAGTAATCTATCAAAGTTTACCTTAATTAGTTAAATGTTCCATATCTACTCCCTCCAAGTGAGAATGTTTTCCCTTCCTTTAAGCAAAAAATAAGACATTGAATAAGGTTGAGTTACTCTTCATATGGGCATCTAATCTACATCCCAGCAGGGGTGTTCAAAGTCAGACATCCGGAGTTTTGGATATCCGAACATTTTAGATAGTGGATTTTACTATCTGAATCCGTATACGAAATTTGGGATATTCAAAATTTCGGATAGTGAAATGGATATCCGAAAATATAGAGAAAAAAATATATTTATATTTTAATAATTTTTATTTAGATAAACAAAATGGTATCTGAAATTTTGGATATCCATTCGGATAGTGAAACGGATATCCAAAAATACTGAGAAAAAAAAGTATAATTATACTTTAATAATTTTTATTTAGATAAACAAAAGTTTAAACCACACGCAGGCTCTTGTCTCTGCATAAACATTACAGTAAGTACATCTGTTAATATTATCCATTCCAACATTTATCTCTACTGCCACTAACCACCGCCTACTACCGACTATTGCCAGCCATGAACACCGCCATCCACCTATTGTCGTTCCTGCCTCATCACTGTCGTTGTCTCATCATCTTCTCTTTGTCCATTTCATTTAAAGGTCAAACCCTAAAATTATCACCGTTGGACTAAGATGAACACTACGAACACTACCACTCCCTTGTCTTCTTCTCTGTCTCCATAGATTTAAGCATGTGACGGCTTGTTCAGGCAAGATTAGAGCGGATTGAAGTGTGGGGCGTCTAGATCTAAGTTTGGTGGTGATCAAAGGCAGTTCAGATGTTCAGTGTTGCGGTGGTGGTCTCCTGAAAGCAAAGAGAAAAGTTGTGAATTGCGATGGCCGATGGGAAGCGGCGTACACTCGTGAAGTACGGGTCTTGTGATAAAGCTTACACTGTGTTCCCGAGTTCATTTATAAAAAGAAAAGCAAGAAAAAGAAAGTTTCTCTTCTTATATTTTCTTTTGGCATCTCTTCCTTCTCTTCGATTTATTTTCCTTACAAATGTTTCCAAATGTTAACAACTCTATACAGCTCGTATAGGGGCTGACTAATGTACAGAGGGAGACATGATGATAGCTTTTCAATCTATACGGGACATATAGCCTCAAGATGAGCTTTTTTCCTGAATACTCGTACCTGTACCGTACCAGTCTATTCGTTACGGGTATGGGTATTCAGATTTACTAATTTTAGGTACGGGTATATGTACGAGTACATGTACGGGTATCACGGTTACTTGGTACCCGTTAGGAATATGTAGGGGATTTGTTGGGATTTCCAACATTATAACTTTAACCGTGTTTTTTATTGGGATATCCTCAAGGCTTCAAGCCAGCTTTTAAAGCCATTGATAATCAAAATATTAAGTACTAACAGTTCTAATCAAAGTATCAAACCAATCAAACTCTAGTTCTCTTCTCTTCTTCTTCCAATCAATAATTATTAATATTCACTATGAATGGATTTTATATTATGGTTGATTTGTTTCACTTATAGTTTTGGTTGTGGTTTTACAGTTTTGATTTTGGTATTATAGATAATTGATTGTTAGTACCATACCAGTATTGATATCAAGTTTAGTGGAGATTTAAAAAAAAAATGGTACCAAAGCGATGATCATACTTAAAGTACCCGTATAGATACCCGTACCCATACCATAAAATTTGGGTACGAGTATTGTACTATATTTATTGATTTTCGGTATGACTACTTTTGGGTACGGGTACTGTATCAATCTCATCTCTAGTATAGCCCCCTAAACGAGCCGTATATGCTTCAAAAACCTGACACTCTTCAACACAGAATGACAAAATTATGCACTTATATGGCTCGTATAGCCTATATACAAGCCGTATAGACGCGTCTGATATTCAAATAACCTATGTGATGTGCAAATAACCTACGTCTTAACAAATATGGACCTTCTAGTTTTAGTTTCTCTATTCTGATATATGGCACGTGTAATATTATCAATTAAAGTCAAATAATATTATATTCGTTTTTCAAGTTAAATAGTATCTTATTACTAGTAGGCAAATTATATGGCGTGTGGTTTATTGAATTTTGCATCTCCCAAATCAGAAATATATGGACCACAAGGTTGTAGACTAAAGATAGATGCTCACTAGAGTCAGCCTGCGCATAATTTTAAGCTGCCAGGTGTTTGAATTAACTCTGGACCACCCTAGCCTTATAGGGTAAGGATCTTCTCAACAGTCATTGTCTGCTCAGAACCTTTTTGTGAGGACCTAAAAAGAAAAAAAGTTCACGTCAAAACAAAACAAGTCGGGTAAAAACAACATGCTCGTATGAATCGTGGGAGCTAAAATTGACTTAACTTGTTCGTGCTAGTAACAGAAATTAAAATTGATTCTACTTGTTGGTTTGAATCATATAAAGTAGAATTGATTTTACTTGTTCGTTTGAATCATTGTTGAAACTAAAACTGGTAAACGTTTGTTACAAAAACCAAATTTGAAATAACCTATTCGTTTGATGGGATGGGCTTCTGGGGCGTAATAAAAATAAACTAAAGATAGAATTCATAAGGCGGCCCTAGGGTATGTCTTGATGTTTAGGGCATTAAAGGTGATTTTGACAAATGC
This sequence comes from Bidens hawaiensis, assembly GCF_021521415.1. Lineage (NCBI taxonomy): Eukaryota > Viridiplantae > Streptophyta > Magnoliopsida > Asterales > Asteraceae > Bidens > Bidens hawaiensis. Next base: position 2,376,032 of record NW_027491168.1, read on the forward strand.
TAATAAATGGGATACCACTCTCTTCATGGGTTAATGAGCGTTAAAAGCAAGTTGGGTTAAAGTGTTAATGGACTTTAAAATCCTCTGCACTCACATACAATAATTTAAGAATTATTTTTAATTAAATCGAGGGGAGTTAAAAAGAGTTTAAGTCATTTCCCTTCGGTGAGATGGAGTAAAAAGAGGTAAAATAAGTAATGTGGCACCTACTTTGAGTTAAGCGGTATAAATGTATGCCCAATGACCTACTAACTAAATAGTGGTCATTCCTACTTTGATAGGTGGTAAAATGGATGTGTGAAATAGAAAGTCAATGGTTCAAATCTTGTATGATGCATATCATTCAAAAAAAAAAAAAATAGCGGGCCTCATTTAAAATATTTGAGCTTTAAGTGTTAAGAGTCCATTTTGACTCTAACAGACGCACGCGTCAGTTGTAGTTCGGGTCTAATCCGTTTGTTGGCTGGCTGTTATATGAACATGGAGATAAAGCATTATGCTCCTTCAATCATATATTTTGTTTCAATCATTCGCTCACGTCCTCTCTCGCTAGGGTTGCCAGCTACGTTTGATTAATTCTTCATTTGATCTTGTATATAGTTTTGGCGTGTATTGTTTGATTAATTCTCCATTTGATCCTTTATATAGTTTTGGCATGTATTGTTGTATCATGTCGTTGCAATGATGATCTGAGTCGTTTCTTGTGTTTGAGTTATGTTCGTTTAGTATTCTTCGATCTTTAATATTGCTGAGATTCAGTGTTTGTGACAATTTTCATGTTTAACGATAGTCCAAATTACCTAGAGCAATAAACCCAAAGAAAGCCAAACATCTACAATCTTTTCATATCTAGTATCACTCGGTGGGCCCTTTATAAGCATCAATATCCTGGTTGTATTCTTACCCCACCACAAGCATATTTACTAACCCCACCAACTCATTCTCCCTTTATCTTGGATTCGATCTTACATGCATCTATAAAGACCCCAACTAAGAAACACTTTTTAAACATCCCAACAAAAAATGTAGAGCGATAACTCAACTACTTATGGCTTTTGTTCTAATACCCACTGTATTTGTCACACCACAATGGTGCCTTGTTTAGGCACCAGCCCCATGAGCCAGTACTCGTACAATAATGCACAGCTGAGTTCACCTACTTTCCTGAATTACCAAAGTGCCCCTGATAATACCATCTATGGTTTTTCTCATGTTAGCCATCCTGTTAACCCTCTTTTTCTTGTTGGAACTGATCCGGCAGCTGGTGAGCAAATGGCTACAAGTGAAAATGATTCTTGGTTGCTGCCCAATCTATACAACAATAATAAGGTTGATGGGTCCATGAATCTTACAAGTTACTGCTCATTGACTGGAAATCAAGATCATGGCCAGTTTGATCACATGCGGCTAAATTACAATGACAGTTATGGTCAGTCTTCTAAGGAAAGGTTGATGGAGCAACAAGGGCAGGCATTAAACTTCTCCAAGAATGAATATTCAACATCTCAAAGCATATCTTATGTAAGTTTTTCCATTCATTTTTTGCTGTGGTAAAATCTGACCACTCTTGAAAGCTAACCTCTAATCTCCTAACTTCATCTATTAGATATCATGCATAAGTTTTCTGTTTTTTTTTGTTTTGGAAGAATTACCAAAATACACATAGGCATGTGGTCCCCCCAAATTTGCTATAAAAAAACATTGACTTTTACATTTTTTAAGTGGGCTTTGAAGGAGCCGGATTATTGAGTGTGGTTTATGAAAGAGCCTGATTGTCGGAGTGTGTGTTGTGAATAAACTGGATTTTCAGAGTGTGGGTTGTGAAAGAGCCGGATTGTCTGAGTGTGGGCTGTGAAGAAGACAGATTTTTGGAGTGTGTGCATTTAAAGAGTCAGGAGTGTGCTTTTGACATGACCAAGCATGCTCTTATGTAGCCGTGAGTGAAGTGGGTCAGCTCTTCTGTAGCTGCCCGTTGACATATGTATGACGGAGACCAGATCTTGTGTGGTCCCCATCTCACATTGTGGGTATTTTAGTGTCGGCTCGGTTGTTACTGTCTCTGCCGACCATGCTTTTTTATCAGCCTCTGATAGGTTTTGTTTGGATAAATTTAAAATTCAATACCCATTTAAGCAACAACAGGGTGCTCACATGTGACATCCTTTGATTTCGGGTCAAATTGTATTTATTTTGTATTTGTTTTTATGTTGTAAGCCGACCCGGTTTATATCCCGAACATTTCAAATATATAAAATATTGGATTTTATGTTACTAAAACATTCCCGCTTGTCTAATTTGAAAAACCCCTTTTACGGATTCGAAAACGGACTTAAAACGCTCAAGATACATAAAAAACGAACTTCCGGACGCGAACCGACGTGCAGACCAGCAGCCCCATCTTTTTTTTTGTTTTGTGACTTGTCTTGACCCCCCTTTTGCATGCAAACTTTGATATTTAACCCCATACTTGACCCTTTCAACTCACCCTATATATACACCCCTATCCCCTTCGTTAATCTCTGCTCATTCATCTCTTTCTCTTCCAATTCTCAAGCATTCAAAGGTATTCTTCATATTTTTTTAGTAGTTTGACTTTCCAAAGTCAAACTGACCATAGTCTTACATTATAATCAACTTGTTAACACTTATTTATACTTGAAGATTGTTATACAACATATATATAATAGCACCCTTTGTACCTTCGGTGGGCATTTCTCCGGTCTCGGTCGGTTAAGTGTCCGGCCCATAAGACAAAGCTACATGGAGGACTCGTAGTAGTCCTTGATTACATATATTTTCCGCATCTAACCATCAAACTTGTTATACTTGTTTAACTTCTGCTCATCTTAGTTCTATTTTACATTTTGAGTTCCATGGTTATGGGTTTGTAGAGACTAGCCTCGGTTATTCCGTAAATAGCTCCAAACCGGAAGCCGAACTCTTGTTTACTAGTTTGTTTAAATAGTTGTATAAACATGTTTTATGTAAGATTTGAGTTTCTAAAATCAGTTTAATTGGTTCCATGGTTATGGGTTTATAGAATCTAACCTCGGTCTTATCCCGAAACAAGATCCGAACCGGATACCGAACTTTCGTTTAAAGACTTTGTTGTTGACTTTTTGTATGTAAAACTTTGGTATTATTATTTATAAATTATTTTACAAGTTCTATGATGTTTGGACATGTGGTAACCATTCTTGGCCTTATTCCAAGATAAAAACCGAACCAAACCGGACTAAACCAAGTTTACTCGCTTAAGACACACAAGTGTGTTTTTAACCATTAAAGCTTATATATTTCTATAAAAATACTTTATAAACTGATTTTAATTATTTTCACAAAGTACTCGGAATGTTGAATCCAACTTGATCTTATAACAAAGTTTGGACCGATTAAACCAAACACTCGCTTAACGGACGTTGTTAGTTTTAAAACAATAGAACTACATACTTGGTTAAGTCTCTTTAAGATTTATTGAGTTATCTCATACATTTATTATTTTGGGAAAGTTGACTTTGGGTTTGGTCAAGTCACCAAGACCCGAACCGACCACCCGAACACTCGTTAAAACCCGTTTTAGTATCTATATTACAAAGGGACTTGCTTTCTTGCATTTTTACCCACCTTATTACTTAACATAGGTTGAGTAAAATTAAGGGCTAGATACTTTAACCCGGTTTCGAGCAAACTTACATTTTTAAAGGACTATTATTATAATTTCTTAAATATTTACATTTTAAACCTTAAACTTTAAATTGTTTGCATTTCTTATCATTTATTTTCGTTTAAAGACTTCCAAGACAACTTTTCTAATACAAGACTTCTTCTCCTTTAGGCTTCGTTCGTTAAACTCATCGTTCCGGTTAATCTCCAAATCATCAAATCTTTCAAGTTTATTACTTGAACGTGAGTACTTTCATCCCCCGTTTTCACTCTTTTATATTTTGGGGGTGACATTGCAAACTTATTCAAATCCAAATGATTTATACTTGAGTCTTAAACCACAAACTTTATTGTATAGTTTACTTAAATAAATGCTCGATTTGGTGATTATATGCTTATATGCTTAAGTGCTAATGTGTTTACCGCTTTTGGATGGTTGATTCATAAATCCGAGTATATCTGGCATCCCCTTATAGAAAGGTGTCGTTAATGTATTCTTATTAACGATTTCATACAAAATCCGAGTATATTTGGCATCCCCTTATAGAAAGGTGTCGTTAATGTATTCTTATTAACGATTTCATTTATCTAAATTGTTGCTATTTATTGTTTTGTATACAAGTTGTAGAATTTCATATTATATATCTATTGTTCAAAAACTATGAAATTGCTCACCAACCTTTGTGTTGACAAAAATCTATTTATGCAATGTTACAGGTTTGACTTTAGGTTGACTCGAGGACTTGAAGAAAAAACGTTATCGAGACTGTTAGGATATTAACAAAACGAACAATATATTATTTACTATGATTTGAATTCGGTTATTGTATGAACAAGTTATGTGACTCTTTGTGTTTTTATAAATTTAAATGAGTTGATTAAATATTGTCACTTAATAGTATCGTGTGCGATGAACAATCGGTTGCGCCCCGACGTTTCCGTCATGGTCGGGGTGTGACATCAGATGCCTATTTTTGGTAATTTTACCTTTTCTATTCCTGGTCTTTTATCTATTTTATTCTTTGGTGGCGGATCCATAAACTTTTGTTGCCGGTGTCCCTTGATTCCTTTTTATTTTTATATCAAATCTCATGGTGTACGTTATGCCAGGGATTTGAAGACCTTACGTGAGTAAGCATGTAACACTATATAGTATCTATTCATCAAATTGAGCATATAAAGAGTTTTTTCATCTGTCATGGGCATATCACAGAGCATGATGTGGTATGTACTCACTACTCACTTGCCTATTACATGGAATATCATATGATTCAATCATTTTTAGAGATTAATGGGGATGTCCTCTGATATTATCACTCTTAATGATATGTATTCATATATCCATGCATGCATGTGAAATCGGGATCTAGTTCTTTCTTTGGCTTCCTGATTGTTTCAGAAAAAATAAGCTCATTTATAATGAGTTCCTAACTGCATATATTTACTTATAAGCCGGTGGAGTTACTTCAGACTAATACCATTGTTTTTGTTATCGTAATAATGCATTTGATCCCTCTTATAAAAGATAAGCGAAAATGTACTAAAAAATTGCAATGTTTCAACTCAAGCTCAATTAACCCTTGTAACCTCTAATAATTTATTTCTTCTTTTAAACAAAGCCTGGGGCATCACTCCAATCAACTGGTGCAGGGATCATACCAGAGGCAACAATTGGCACCACAAATTTGCCACGAGAATGGGCACATAACCAGCTCGAGTTTTCACCTTTTTATCCTGGAAATCTAGTACAAGAAACGGTTGGAAGCCATTCAAACTCAGCAACATCCTCACTAGGGACACAACAACTAGTTTCAAGAGATTATTTAAAACAGCCATTAAGCAGGCAAGAGAGAATCTTGCGTTATTTCGAAAAAAGGAAATCAAAAAAATACGAGAAGAAAATAATATATTCATCAAGGAAAACATATGCACGGACTCGCCCTCGAATACGTGGCAGGTTTGCAAGAAGTTCTCAAAACTGAAGCTTGATGATAAAGTAGCTGCTCTAAGTCAACTGCTCAACTAAATAATAATAAGAAAGAACAAATGCTATATATGCATAGATTCCTTTTAGCAATGTTTAATTTTCTCAAGTACTAATTGTGTTGGCATCTTTATAAATGGATTATGGAATAAAATAGTAAAGGGCAGTAATGATTATTCTGCATTCGTAACAAAGTTAGCTAAAGCAGATGTTCATCAGTTCTTCACGCATGTAATAGAAAACATAAATGTTATAATAAACCTATAACTAAAACATACCTGTTACAGCAGAGAGAGTAGCCACAGCAGATGAGAATACTTTAGACGACATGATAGTCAGCTTTGTCGAGTTCCCGTTTAGGATGTATATTAGTGATGGGGATTAAGGTTCTTGAGGAAACAGAATTATGGAGAGATATAGGGTCACGAATTATTTAATGTGAGGGTTAGGTTTTCTTATGATGTTAATTAATATTTTCCATGTATTTATATACACCCAAGGGAAACCCTTGATTAGCAAGAAAGGGTAATATGATCCATCAACAATTACCTAGCTAATTATTAATAAGGTATGATTCAATTAATTTTGATTTATTATTATATAAATGATAATGATGGTCATACATAAATATATATATCTATATATTTATTCTTACATTCTCCCCCATGGCCGAGTAATCATTTATTATTAGCGTTAGATTAGTCTGCAGATTTTAACACTCATTTTAGCTTTAAACTCAAACTGGAGCAGAGAAATACAGTCATTGAATTGAACATCAGCTCAAGACCCCCATTAATCATACTGCAATTCTTGTTTAAAACATAAGTAGTTATGATCAAAATTTATAAGTAAGCCCTTCAAATATTTGATTTGTATACTAATTTGTCTATATGTCATTACACATGCAGAATATATTAAGAGACATACAAAATCAAAACTGAGGAAATTTTATTAAATAAAATGTAAATAAGTACAATATACAATTAAATAAGGTTTTCAGTAAATCCCATATTAGCAACATGTTGTTCAAAAACTTTAGGTGGGAGACCTTTAGTCATCGGATCCTCTAGCATTTTATCTGTACTAATATGCTCAATACAAAGTTTATTTTCCTCAACTCGTCCACGCAGAACAAATACTTTGTATCAAGATATAAACCAGCTCCAGTCGAACGGTTACTGTTCGAGAAACTAACGGCAGCTGGATTATCACAATAAAGCTTCAATGGTATAGAAATAAAATTGACTATTTTGAGTCCAGAGATCAGATTTTTAAGCAACATTACATAACATGTTGCATTATAAACAGCTATATATTCTTGCCATCATAGTGGAAGTTGTCGTTAGCTGTTGTTTATGACTCCTCCATGAAATGGGCCCGCCTGCTAACATAAAGATATACCCCGAAGTGGACTTCTTGTCATCTTTGCATTTAGAAAAGTCAAAATCAAAATAACCTACCACTTCTAAATTATCACTTCTTATATAAGTTAGTTTGTAATCTTTCGTCTTTTGCAGATAACGAAGCACCTTCTTAGCTGCTTTTCAGTCTGATAACGGCCTAACATTCTAGAAATATAAGCAATATCTAGGCGAGTACAAACTTGTGCATACATAAGGCTCCCAACTACTGACGCATAAGGTATCATTCTCATTTGCTCTTTTTCAACCTCTGTTTTCAGACATTGGAATGCACCAAAAGCGTCTCCTTTAACTATTATGCTTGTTTCAACCCATATATTAACTTCTTCATCTTACTAGATGCTTTTGACCTTTAGGTTTAAAACCTTCAGGTTGTTTCGTCTACACCTCTTCGTCTAAATTTCCGTTAAGGAAAGCGGTTTTTACGTCCATCTGATGAAGCTCTAAATCAAAATGAGCTACTAGGGCCATAACGATCCTTAATGAATCTTTTTGAGAGACAGGTGAGAAGGTCTCTTGATAGTTAATTCCCTCTTTCTAAGTGTAGCCCTTTGCAACTAATCTCGCTTTATAGCGTTCAACGTTCCCATTTGGATCAAGTTTTGTTTTGAACTCCCATTTACATCCTACGGGTTTGACACCATTGGGCAATTCTACCAAATCCCAAACGTCGTTTTTCTTCATGGAGTCAAGCTCATCATTCATCCCTTTATTCCATTCAGAAGACTATTCACCGCTTATGGCTTCATTATAAGAGATAGGATCATTAAGCTTTTCGGCGTCAACTTCAGTCAGGTAGGTGACATAATCATCAAAGTTAGTAGGTCTTCTAACCTAGATGACCTCCTGAGTTGATTAGCGGGTTCGGCATTATCTTGGTTTTGAGTGTTTGATGTGCCTTCATATTCTGTTATAACCGGTTCTGAGTGTGGAGAAGTTGGTGCAGTTGGTTCAATTTCATTGGATACAAGAGGAATAACCAGAGATACAATAATCGACAAGTCTCCCCCCGCATCTTGTATTTCTTGCAATTCTTCAGAAGGGTTAGTACTGCTCCCACTGATCTTGCAATCCTCCAGGAACATGACACGCTTGGTTTCTACAATACGAGTGACATGGGAAGGATAATAGAAATAATAACCCCTTGAATTTTCAGGATACCCGATAAAGAAACAGGTAACATTTTTAGGGTCAAGTTTCTTTAGAAAAGGGTTATAAAGTTTTGCCTCAGCGATACAACCCCATACTTTCATATAATTAAGACTCGGTTTCCTTCCTGTCCAAAGTTCATAAGGAGTTTTAGGGACAGACTTAGAAGGAACTCTATTGAGTATATGAACGGCTGCTTTTAAGGCTTCATTCCAGAGGAATAAAGGTAAATTAGTGTTGGCTAACATGCTGCGTACCATATCCATAAGGGTTCGATTTCTCCATTCAGCGACACCATTTTGCTAAGGAGTACCTGGCATGGTGTATTGGTTTACGATCTCATGGCCCTTACAAAACTCATAAAATGGACAAAGAGCCTGACCCACATCAGTATGTCTTCCATAATATTCACCTCCTCTATCTGATATGACAACTTTTATTTGACGATCTAATTGTTTTTCAACTTCAGTTTTATAATCTTTAAAAGTTGTAACAGATTCGGATTTTTCCTTAATAAGATACAGGTACATATAGCGTGAATAATTATCAATGAAAGTGATAAATAAAGTATGTCCAGCTATGTCAGTAATGGGGTAAGTGCCACTAATATCAGTATGAATGAGTTCTAATAAATTAGAGCTCCTAGTGGCACCTTTCTTATTTGCTGATGTCATTTTGCCTTTAAGGCATTTGACACACGTTCCAAAATCGGTGAAATCGAGATGTGGTAAGACTTCATTTCTCACGAGTCGGGCTAACCGGTCTCGTGAGATGTGGCCTAAGCGTTGATGCCACAACATAGAAAAAGTCTCTAAGTCTCGTTTTTCTTTAATCTTTGTGAGTGATTCATTAATATTATATGACAACAAAGATTTAGAAAATTTATCATCTAGTTCTAATCTATAAAGACCACCATCCCAAAAGCCATAACCAAACACTTGAGAATTAAAAGAAATAGTAAGTTTGCCATGACCATGAGAAACATCAAAACCATCCATGTCTAACTTTGGTCCTGATACAAGATTTCGAGTAATCTCAGGAATATATATAAGGTATCATAAAGTTTAATGCATAAACCGGTTTTCATTACTAATTGTAAAGTTCCCACAGCCTTGACTTCAAGTTCTTTATCATTTCACAGTCTTAGTGTTCTTTGGTTTCTTTCCAACTTCCAGATTGAAAGGAATCCCTGAGTAGAATTGGTCACATGAACCATAAAACCAGAATCAAACCACCATGTATTAGCAGGAACAGTTATAGGACACAAGTATCATAAAGAGATCATTACCTTTCTTAGCCAGCCACTCCTGAAAGTCCGGGAAGTCTTTTTGTTTATGAATGTACTTCTTACAGAACTTGTAGAAAGGCTTTCCAGTGGAGTTCTGAGAGCTGGATGAAGTACCTATGTTAGTCTTTTGAAATTTAGCAAACTTCTTTTTTGGATGAGTGTTCTTCTTCTTCTTGGAACTGGTGGCAAGGTAAGCAACTTCAGGTTTATCCATCTTCATACACTCTTCCTCTTGCACGCACATAGCTATCAGCTCACTCATAGTCCATTTGTCCTTCTAGATGTTGTAATTGATCTTGAAAGCTTGGCAGCTAGAAAAGAAGTCATGATGAAGTGCACCAGAAAACTATCACTGATCTCCATGTTTAATCCCTTCAGCTTATGGGCCATGTCGTTCATCATCTTAATGTGCCCACGAATGCCACTCCTTCCATCATACTTAGTAGTCACCAGCTTGAGAATCAGAGTATTAGCATGCGCCTTAGGCGTTCCTTTGAATTACTCCTCCACAGAAGCCAGATAGGTTTTAGCATCTTCAGAGTCTGGAATGGATCCTCTTATTGGCATGCTAATGGAGTTTTTCATAAGCATTAGAGACATGCGGTTACATCTCTTCCATTTTTTGAACAATATATGCTGAGCAGGAGTGCTTTGATCAGTTACCGCTAGAGGTTCATCCTCGATTAGAGCATAGTCGAAATCCAAGAAGACGAGATTAAGCATAAGAGATTCCTTCCAAGCAGCAAAGTTATCTCCAGTTAATGGTGTAATTCCACCATTCGAAGCTGTTAATGGAAATTAAAAACTTAGAGTGATCTAAGGGAAAATTAAACTAAGGCAGGCAAAGATAAGGACCATTTAAAATTATGAAGTTGTGATAATAAATGTCTATTATTAATATCAAACTAATAGACAACTTAAATTAAAATTTCTATTTAAATAAAAAATAAATCACCTTTGGGCAGAATTAAATTTTATTTAAGTATATGTACAAAACAATTGTAACACATCACCTTTGGACAGAAGTGAAACAATTATTTTAATTATGCATAAGCTAGTTTTGCTTGATATAAATGTAGCACATCACCTTTGGGCAGAAGTGATACATTTAAATCATGTTAGACTAAACTAACACGGCTTGTATTAAGACTTGAATGGTGTGTTAGATGTAATGCATCACCTTTTGGGCAGAAGTTTACATCAACAAATTTATTCAAGTGAAAGCTTTTCTATGTTTTGTAAAATTAATTAATATATATATTTTAAGTGTCTTACAAAACATTAATTTTTAGTGTATTGTTCACGGAAAATTTTAGTCTCGGGAATTAAGTTTTCTAGTTTGATGTGTTTTTCGGGATTTAGTGTTTTCGGAAACTCAGTGTTTTCCGGAAACTATTTTAACCGTAAACACGTTCACCCATAAGTCCATGAACAGTTACGTGATAAGGTTTGATTTGATTTCTTAGGGATTGTTTGTTAATCCAATATTTAATTATTATCGAAGATAATTCTGTTATTCTAATTTTTTTTTATATAATTCGAAAAAAATTAAGTTTACCTAGAATTTTGGATAAACATTATAACAATCCAGATCTTGAACCAAATTATTTGAGATTTTGGAAAAACTATGATGAGGATTATGAACATCATTAATTTATTAGATTTCGAAAGAACTTAGGTTATATCAGATATGAATTTTAAAACTGAAAAATTGTTAGGGTTTATTTTATATTTGGTTTTCAGTATAAAAAAAATGAATTAATAAAAAACGAAAATTATCTTAGGGTTTATCAGGTTTTAGTCCATGTTTTCCGGTTTAGATCCTGAGTTGATAGAAAACATGAAGAACTGATTAATCAACATCGATTTGATACCACATGTTGATCAGTTCTTCACGTATGTAATAGAAAACATAAATGTTATAATAAACCTATAACTAAAACATACATGTTACAGCAGAGAGAGTAGCCACGGCTGATGAGAATGCTCCAGGCGACATGATAATCAGCTTTGTCGAGTTCTCCTTTAGGATGTATATTAGTGATGGGGATTAAGGTTCTCGAGGAAACCGAATTATGAAGAGATATAGGGTCACGAATTATTTAATGTGAGGATTAGGTTTTCTTATGATGTTAATAATCTCTTCCATGTGTTTATATACACCCAAGAGGAAACCCTTGATTAGCAAGAAAGGGTAATATGATCCATCAACAATTACCTAGCTAATTATTAATAATGTATGATTCGATTAATTTTGATCTATCACTATATAAATGATAATGATGGCCACACACACATATATATAGCGGGACCATTCAAATGGATTATAAGTTTACCATGTTGGGTTATTCAACTTGTTACACGGTAGCGGGTCAAACGCAGGTTACGGGGACTTCGTATTTTAGTTTATATGTAACTGTATTCACTCTGGGTAGAAGCTAGAGTGGGTCATAGGAAGTACCTGTTCTTTAGGTTAAATTGCTGTTTTATTGATTTCGCATGTTAGCCACGTCTTGGTGTGTAAGGCTATATATAAGCCATTATTCATTGACTAAAATAGCTGCTTTCTTCTTTCTACAAATATCTTCACATACATGCGTGAGTTCGAGTTTGCAGTGTGTTTTGCGGGGCCTGAACCAACATTCCAAAGACCAGTTGGCATAAAGCAAATTCTTAGAATACCCTAACCATACGTCCATGGTGCCTCTATAATACACTACATACCGTTAATCTTTACATATTTACCAAACATATTTGTTTGTCATGTTTTTTCAAATATAAAACCTCTGTTAATGCATTTAACAAATGAAGTCTCATAGAAGATTGTAGCATTAACGATATAACTATAAGGAGTTTCTTCTAGACTACATGCTTACTCTCAACTTGTACCACCAATTTGTGGACATCAGGTATAACTTGATATTAAGCCATCATTCATATTAAACAAGCCCATATAACAGATCACATACTGGTACTATCAAAACCATACTAACCTTCACACAATTCAGTTATCACCAGCAACCCTTTCGGCTTGCCTTCGTTCATAGTTAATATCATCAGTTGCCAACTCATGACGACAAACAGGACACGTGTTCTTAATACACAACCAAGGAACAATGCAATCCCCATGATAATAATGACTACACGGAAGCTGTTTAACCATTTCCCCAACACTAATCTCATCTTTACAAACAGCACAAACCGTGCTATCACTTTCACCATCTTCACGAGTCATCACCACACTCAAAAGATTCTCAACCACACGTTTAGAAGCAGGTGGTTGAACCAAACCCGAATCACCAGTATCTGCAAACTGCCCAAATAACATCTCGTGCTCTGCATCACCGTAATCTTCAAACTGATCTGCTAAATCTTGGCGTCCTTCGATATCATCAACATTCAGAAAAACCTCCCAATCCAAATCATCAACAGAAGCAGGATTCGGTGGCTCAAGATTGTGAGAGTTCAAAAACACTTGCCAATTATCAGCCTCGGGATCCGCGTCAAGCCGATCATCAACTTCCTCCCACTCGAACTGTTGTGCAGGTACACCGGTAATACCCCATCTAACATTATTATTATCATCATCATCATCATCAACGTCTTCTAGATGAAAAGCATCCAAACAAAGAGTAAGATTTGCTTCATCATCATTGACATCGGCACCAATAATCTCGTGTTGGATATCTTCTTCAGACTCGGTCACACTAAATCCATCAACGAGATACGGTTCATTTCGATCACAATTTCCCCAATCAGAAACCCTAAATCCACAATCATCAATGCAATTACGATCTTCCAGAGCAAACCGTAACCCAAAATCAACATCTAAATTGCCTAAATCCATAACACCTTCATCGGTTGTACTAACCCTAACCCTAGGATCAGCATGATTCTCCACCATTGCACGCGACGATTGATGCGAAATCATATCGAAGACGAAATTTACCTGATCTGAGAGGCGTTGATGGCGGGAAATGCGAAATTCTGGTGACGGAAAGTCGAGATCTGAAGGGGAAACATCGAAACCGTCGAGATCCGGAGATGAGAGTAGAAAGTGTTGGTTTTCGTGATGTTGGTCTTCACCCGCCATTGATGGAAGATTTGGGGGATCGTAAAGGTTTTTTCCTGTCTTCAACATTGGATTGGATTGGATTGGATTGGATTGGATTACTTTACAGGTGAGGAAATAACGGATGGTTTATTGTAAGAAATCCGTTTAGAAAAAAATAATACCATTGAAAATCAAGAATTTATGACAACGCCATTTATACGATACAAATATCTCCATGAGATTATTATTATTATTATTATTATTATTATTATGGGTTAAGTTAAAATAACAAGTTTGATTTTCCTAAAAAGACTAGGAAGTAGGGTATTTTTGTCTTAACATTTTTATATCAAAACCTACTTACTTTAATCTCAAAACCCACTAACATTAATTTCAAAAACCCACTTACATAAAACCCAATTACATCTTCACTCATCTCCTACATCCAGTACCACTCCACCGCCCACCGCCACCACATCGCCGGAAAAGTCTAAAAAAACACAATAGAAAACACTATGAAAAACACAATGTAAAAAATACAATGGAAAAAAACGATATGCAAAAAAAAAACACAATGATTAAAACACAATTGTATGGCTCAATGTAAAAAACATAATGGAAAAAAAAACACAATGAAAAATACTATTGTATAACACAATTTGGTAAAACACAATTTGTAAAAAACCCACTATTTTTTTTTTAATTTTTATATTACAATATGGTACTCTTATTTGGTAAAACACAATTTGGTAAAACACAATTTGTAAAAAAAAAGACACTCGTTATTATGGTGAATTTGTTTCTCAATAAAAACATAGTAAAAAAAGTTATGAATATTTTAAAATGATGGGAGAATTTGACATGTGGAGAGAGAAAGTCAACAAATGTGTTATTCCTTTTATACTCTCCCCCTTCTTTCACACTTGATTTCCCCTAAACTAATCTCAACCCTCCATATTCAAAATCAATGGAAAAGATTACTTCTTATCCTTTCTACAAAAACTATACTTCCTATTATAACATAAACCTTATTATTATTATTATTATTATTATTATTAGAGCATTCCCATTTCACCAATTATCTTTATCTTTATAATTTAACAAAAAAACACATTTTTCTCTACTATTTGATTATCTTCTAAAAACCTCCCACATCCTATTTTCTTTATTTATCTCTATATTATTTTTTTTATTAATTCTTTTTCTTTATTCCACATACAATCACAACTACTAACTATTTTGTTTTATTATATTAACAATAAACAACCAAAATTGAAATATCCATTTGCATAACATAATTATAAATGTGCACCCATAAGGACTCAAATTAGTAATAAACAAGGTTCTGTGCCCGCGTGTTGCGGCACACGGGCATGTTTGGTTCTCTAGCATTGATTAGAATGGATAACAATGTTTAGTTCTCTAAGTAGGTACCCAACATGAACTCGCGTACAATATCATACCTTCCATCCTTGTTATATCTATTTCCCATCTTCATCAAACACGAAATATAATGCTACCTGGCGGTTCAGAAATCTTTATAAACAAGGTACCACATTAAATAGTCCATAACCCACAAAAATAAAAAAATATGCAGATTCAAGAAAAATAGTAATACCATTACAAGCCAACGCATAAATAGATGCAAACTTAAACAAAAGTTGAGCTAATAAGTTATAATAAGCTCTGTTCATACATAATTCTAATGACATCACAAAACATTTTCTATCTCTAACTCATAATATTCACGAACTAACAAAATATAACATGATATCGTTTATTGTTGGGAATAGATTAGCCATTGATGTTCAATTAGATCTTCTTGAAGTTGATGATGTGTTGAGCTATCTCTAATATGAATATGGCGTTGGATGAAGTCCATAAGATCATATGTTTGAGTGCGCGACAATTCGGGAAGATCATCATTATGTTGATCATACTTAATGTTAAGACCATCGCCATCATCACGTTCATCTTCAACAATCATATTATGAAGAATAACACATGCTTTCATTATATTTGTAAGCACACTCACTTTGAACATTCGTGAAGGTCCTTGAATGATTGCAAATCGTTGTTGAAGCACACCAAATGCTTGCTCGACATCTTTCCTTGCAGATTCTTGAGCTTTTGAAAATTGTTTATGCTTGTTCCCTCTTGGTGAGGGAATCGTCTTCACAAAAGTTTGCCACTTAGGATAAATACCATCTGCAAGGTAATACCCCACGGTATATTCGTGACCATTGACTGTGTAATTGACAGGAGGAGCGCGCCCTTGCGCAAGTTCCGTGAAAACAAATGATCTCTCTAGCACATTAATGTCGTTATGTGAACCGGGCATACCAAAAAATGCATGCCATATCCACAAATCATATGAGGCAACCGCCTTTAAAATAATAGTAGGTTCATGAATGTGGCCAGAGTACATACCTTTCCAAGCCGTGAGACAATTTTTCCACTTCCAATGCATGCAATCAATGCTTCCGAGCATTCCAAGGAATCCTCGTTGATCCACAACAGCATGCAATCAGGTAATATCATTGGCGTTTGGTGAACGTAGATATTCAGTTGAAAATATACTTACGATTGTCTCACAAATTTTTTGAGACTCTCCAATGCAGTGCTTTCATCAATGCGTATGCTTTCATCCATAAAATCTGTGGTTACCCCATAGGCCATCATTCTAACTGCCGCAGTTATCTTTTACATAGAAGATAAACCGAGTCTTCCGACATTATCTCTTCTTTGGACAAAGTATGGCTCGTGAGCCACTACCTCATTTAGAATACGGAGAAATAGAGGGTGGAGCATACGAAATCTCCGTCGAAATAGAGCTGAAGGATATACTGGATTTTCTGCAAAATAATCACGATATAGCCGCTCGTCTCCTTGAATATGATTGCGTCGGATAAACTTACGAAGTTTGCGAATACGCTGTCTTTCGACATCATCATTAAGATCATCATCGCTTTCATCTTTAGAAGACATGTATGTCAACAATTTGCGAAAGAATGTACGAGCCATTTGATTAAACGTGCAATTAATTCAACATGTAAAATACACATAAGCCATTATAAAAATACATAATGCATCAACGAATCTGGATAGCTAAGTCATATCTTATATTGCTAAAAACGAGTCTGCTATGTTTCATTTTTTTTGAAAGTGAGAACCTAATTTGGAATGTAAGAGATTCAAAAGTGTCAATTTCAGCAGCCACACAGAACGTTTAGCAAGTTGTTTGACAACATTGGATGCTGCTAATATGTTTTTATAAAAGTGTATAAAATCAACCGTAGCTCCGATAAAGGTGTATTTTATATGGTCGGAAAGCTCTCTGAGTTGTCTGCGTTTCATATTTGAACATGTTGAACTAACTCAGATTTTAAAAGGTCAAAACCCGGCTTGAGCACCTGCTGCACAAAAAGTGCAGCATCAAAAAATTTGAGTTGCCATATGATTAGGCTTTTACGAGAGAACTAAATAGAGGTAAACCTGTTGAGTTAACTATCCAAATGGGTCTTTTCCAGGTCGGGTCTTTCGGGTTTCATTTAGTAGGGAATTGGGTCATATCGGGTCAAGTTCAGTAGCTGTGGTATGATTAAAAAACACAACACTATCAGAATGGTTCTATCTGCTTATCATGCAGTAGCTAGAATCTTAATAAAACCTCATATTTTGTGTTTCACTAACTTATTTGACTGTTTTTCTAGATTTTATGTTGTTCATATTTTGCAGACTCTTACATAGATCTTAAGATACCTTTTAAAACATAACGAAATTAAGAGATAAAGAGAGAAAAGTACCTATTGCAGGCTGTATCGATGAATATAGGGACATCAATTGCTTTGATTTCAACAAGAACTCTTTGATTTTGGTGTTCTATTTGCTTCAAAGGGAATGAAGACCGTAGAGAGGGCTGATAATTTTCTTCAAAGGGAATTAATTGCCTTCTGTTTGCTTTGATTTCTTCTATTGGCTTAAAGATGGTAGATGAACGAACCCTAGAAAGATGAGCGGGAAAAGAGATAGAGATGGGCGGGTGAAAGTACAGACTTTGTTGAGATGGGGGAGCTACAATAGCATTTTATATATGAAAAGCTACTGTAGTATATTTTCATATTTTAGAGTTGGGGGATAAGGATAGGGAAGATTATTGGCTAGTTTTTCTAAATTATAAGGATAGGGAGTGTTTTGGAAGGTGGAATGGGAATGCTCTTAGAGCTCATGCTACCTACGGGATGATCCAAATTATAAAATTACAGGTAAAGCAAATAATTACATAATGTATATGAAAAAATGTATTACATCTATGTTTGTATTTATACTATGTGTACATAAATTAATTATATTTATATCACAAAATGTTTTTTTAGATGAACTTAAGAAAAAATGCACGTGCAGAAACGTACCCAAAAATGCTCTTTCTATTGAAAATTTCATTTTTAATGTCATATATGTATAATTGAAAGTTGGTTATTAACCAACTTCGGGAATAAGACTTCTCATACAATAGTAGTTCTAACCATTAAGCCTAAATACAAAATAAGTGTTACCTTTATTGATAGGAAAGGAGAACATTAATTGTAACGACGGATGTTCTTCAAAACTTTGTTTTTCTGAGCTATACCATGAAAAAGATTTTGATATGTTTCAAGGGCTTCTCGACTTTGTCATAAGGACAATATAAAAAATAATGTGTTAACCCATTTAATTTTGTGAATATTTTGTTTCATTTCAGCATAGTTTTGCATGACATGCTTTCCACACAACATTCTGGTCACCATTGAAGGAAAAGTTAATGCTTACACAAATATTTCAAATCTGATAAAAGTTAAGCATTGATAGGTCTAGGGACGGCATGTTGAAAGTGCTCGCAATCTTTTCTTAAATTTTAATACTCGAGGGAACAATAGTCAATTTGCCAAATCCCGAACCTTTTGATTATTTCAAAAAATGCCATTGAAATAATTTTAAAACCCAAATCATGTTTAAAATATTAACTTTCATCCGATTGACATTTTCAAACTAACACTTTAACAATTAAGCTACAAAAGGTTAAATTAACTTTTCCTTTTTATAGATTTATCATGATATCACTTTTAATTTTGAACAAGTTTATTCAAATATGAACCATGTTTGCTCACCCTAAATAAGATATTAAGAGAAAAAAGCAATTAAAGATATACCAATTAAAAACATATTCAAACCAACACTTTAACAATTAAGCTACAAAAGGTTAAATTAACTTTTCCTTTTTACAGCTTTATCATGATATCACTTTTAATTTTGAACAAGTTTATTCAAATATGAACCATGTTTGCTCACCCTAAATAAGATATTAAGAGAAAAAAGCAATTAAAGATATACCAATTAAAAACATATTATTTGAGCTGGAGTATGTCCCAACTCCCATGTGACATGTATTTAATAAATACATAGATCGTGTTTAAGTTGAACAATTTAACCCAGAATAGTAAACACTCTTAATGATATAAAGTTACATGTGTATATTTTATTTAGAAGCATATTATCTTTGAATACATAATACAAAATTACTTTTGAAACAAAGATAAAAATTAAATTTGTCCAAAACCACTAAACCGTGATAACCAGCTTGTTCAACCAACCTATTAATCCCACAAGTTTTGTTTTGCCTTTATCCAAAACCGTGGCCTAAAAACTAGTCAAGCCGGGAGGTGAAATCCCTAGTTTTATAAGATTGTATTTATTGGTGACAACATTTCAAAAGTTGTTTTGTTTATACTTTTTCTTGAACGGTCAATAAAAAATTTTTATTAAACATTGAAAACTTTTTGTTTAGTTAATACTTTTTCTTGAACGGTCAATAAAACATGTGGGATTATAGCAAGATGCTAATCACATCTAACATACAAACCGTTCACCACTATTACAACCACCAATTTCAACAAAAATTACAAAGTAGCATATCACTATATCAATCACACCAAAAATCTGCCTTTATATACCGAAGCCCGCCACTTCTCCCATATAATTAACTTCTTATTCGCCATATTCCGCACCCAAACTCCCATAACAAACTCAAAAGCTTTAGTAGCATCCACCATCTCCCCAACTTGCGCATACTATATCTACTATATCTATAGCTCTGGGGCGGCCCTATAGTGTAAGTGGGTAAAGCTAGGGGCTTTAGGTTCCCAAGTGTTTGAGGTCTCGTTTGAAATAAAAATTATATATAAATATATTGTATTAAATTTTAGAGGTATTCCCTTCTTAATATCATTGATTACAAATATACCCAATCTAAAAATTTAATTACATATTTCCCCTTCATAAAACATATATATTAAATATATATTCATTTTATTAAAATTGATTTATTAAGAGACTATTCTACCCTAGATTTAAAAAAAACAATAAAGAAGATAGAAATCAGATTTTAACAAGGATGGCCTGGTGCACAGTTCATGCAATCTTCCTTTCATGTTATCTCAATGGAACTTTGGTAAGTGGCAGCCCCTGACACAGGTCATCTTCTCCGATCTCTTTCTTTCTCTAGCCGGACCACACATACAACCCGCCACACACATTCCGCCACCATCTCCGGTGACCACCACCACAACTACGTTTTCAGATATGAATCAAAAACCCACCCAAACAACAGCCAGTTATCTCAAGATTCAAGCAAGTGTTTGAATCTACGAATCGTTTTCCTGGTTGTGAAGCATTAAAGGCGTCAATTGAGTCGGAATTAGGGTTTGAGAGCTACGGGGTGTGGGAAATGGCGTCGCCGATCGGGTTAGGATGAAAGAGATGGTGGAAGAGGGGAGGGCGTGATGGTCGGAGGTGGAATTAGTTTTGCATCAATCGGTATTTGCTTTCAGTTGGAAGAGATATGAGACATAGAGAAAGAGGGGAAGTGTGATGGGGGTGGTGGTTTTTGACGGTGATGTAGTTGCCGGAAAATTCGCTGGAGAATTGAGCTTAATAGGTTGAAGAAGAAGATGTTTGACTAATTTAATTGTTTATGTTTTTTTTTATTAGTTTTGTTTTTTAGTTAATTTAATTTATTTGTTATTAGGATAATTTAAATAAGGGTAAATGAGTAATTTGATTTGAAAAGAAAAAAATATGTAAATTGATTTTGTTTGTTGAGGAAGTATGTAATTTGGCATGTTTAAGGAGAGGAAATATATAAAAATTCCTAAATTTTAACCTTTGTAACATATGTCTTTGTTGTTGTAGTGGTAAAGAGCTCATTTGGTATCCTAAATGACCATGCTGAAATCTCAGTGGCTCCGCTATTTTCTTTTTCCTTTCTGCATGTGCTTGTTAATGTAGAGGCCCCTTTAGGTCCAAAACAAATATCTAATTTCATTACTTTTCACGTGCTTTCAAGTTTCAATAAATAGTAATCTAGGATCAATTAGTTATTTTGTTTCTTGTGGGGGTTATTTTTTATTTTTTCCCATGACATAAAATGACATGATGTAGTTTTTTTCTTTTCTTTTTCTTTTGTTATTTGTGTTATGTGTAATTTTTTTTCTAGCATTTGCGTTGTAAACGAATTTCTTTTTTTTTACAATACATACATAATATGTGTGATTAAGATATTTTTGTATCAAAGTTATGAAACAAAACTTAAGTGGAATTGTAACCGGCAAATTACTTGTATTTTGTAGTTGGACGTGAAAAAATCTTTTTGGATTGTGTTGTATAACTAAGGATCAAATTTTATTAATTGATCAGAAAAATTATATAATTTCAAAACTATTAATCAAATAAAGATAATGCAAAAATGTTTCTAATTTTTACTTCGCTTTAGGCTACCTAAATGGTTGAGCCATGCCATTATAGCTTCAAAACAAAATTTCTATATCTAGAACCTAATGAGCATGCCTTTCTTTCCTTTTCTTTTTTCTTTTCTTTTTTGACTACAAAATCTAGAAACAACACTTAAAACGACTTCTAATGGTATCATTAAACGTTTGTTTGATGACTTTTAAGTTCTGATACAATGTTTAACAAACGTATTCAAATCTCGAACCGATGATCCTTCTTTAACTGCCTTGGTAGCTGCATCCCTTAGCTCCTTCACTTTTACTCGTTCTGGTCTATCACGACTCAATGATTCATCCAACAACTGAGCCAACTCAAACGAGTCAGGAACACTCTCGGGTCCACCAATACAAACTCGCTTTCCAACACCCAACTGGTCAACCAATAACTTAGCATTAGAAAATTGGTCCGCACCCATTGGCCATGTCAGCATCATCACACCCCCCGCAACCCCTTCCAATGTTGAGTTCCACCCACAATGAGTCACAAACGACCCAACGGCCTGATGTCTCAGTATTACCAACTGTGGGGCCCACCCTTTGACAACAAACCCACGTCCTGAAACCCGGTCTTCGAACCCACTAGGAATAAATCCCGAATCACTTTCCTTCACACACAAGACAAAATTCACATTACTAAGCTCGAGTGCACTTGCTAACGAACCCATTTGCATTTCAGTTAACGTGGACTGACTCCCAAAACATATATAAACAACCGAGTCATTAAATTTTTCATCCAACCAATTAAACAAGTGGTTAGGTGGCACTGCACTCAACCCACCACGCCCAATGTTATCCATTGGGCCATGTTCATCGGGTAGTAACGGGCCGACAGCCCAAACCCGATCATGGCCTATTTGTTTCTTCACATAATCTAAATAAACACCTTCCATCTCTTCAAATGTGTTGTATATCATCCCCCAACTTGTCATATTAGCCAACATTCCTTTCCTGAAAGATTCATAATCCGGATCTCCGGCTTTGTAATTCCGTGACACCTGGGACACCTGCCACCAATAAAACTGCGGCGAGTTCGGTATGTCCGGGTATGAAACCAAGAAGTTGTCATCTCCGCCAGCATTAGCCGCAATGATCCGCCACGTCCCGCCACAATTGATGAAAAATGGACGAAGCAAGAGCGCCCGAAGGCGAAAACACGAGACGTGGAATGCCCAAGTGGGACCCTAACTCGGTTGTCCACCCTAGAAAGAAGTCGGAGATGATGGCCACCGGCGGTGAAGGGTGGGACTTGAACCATTTGAGGATAGGGTCAAAATGTTTTTGTGTGGAAATAACTTTGGCAATAAGGGGATGGGAAGATGGTTGGAAGTCAGGATCCGGTAAGAGAAGCTTGTCAAGGGAAGAAGGGTGTGTGGAGATGAGCGGGTCAAGCAGGCGGAGGTTGGCGGCGGAGATGATGACGGTGACGGTGAGGCCACGGCGGAGGAAGAGGTGAGTGAGGTCTAGTAAGGGGATGATATGGCCGGAACCTGGGAATGGGTAGACGAGTAAGTGAGTGTTTGTGTTGGTGGTTGAGTGAGTCATGATATATGTTTATGGTTTTGATGATGTGTTAGAATTTAGAAGGTTTGATATTTATAAGGTTAGAAAACATGTTTGATGGTGTCGTGTGATTGAAGGCGTTTTAAAATGATAAGAAAAAAGAACGATGGAACAAAGTTGATGCTTGGAAGTCAAGTTGATGGATCATCGGTTGTAATTTGCCGGCACTATATTTAATTTTGATACTAGAAGTAGAAACATTTTGTATAAACTCGATGAAGACTACTACTATAAAGGTTATTAAAAGAACCACAACTCCTTTATGATAAAAAATATAATAATAAAGAAAATCAACATTTATATGCTTACCACTTTGTATCATTTTGAAGGGGATTTTGTTGTTAGTAAAGATATTAATAGACACAAATTTGAAAATAAATAAGTTGTTAATTGGTGGTCCGACAAAGACAAAACCTTTAAAACATTAAAGAGATGGGAGGTCTTGAATCACAATTAATGGTTGGTATTCATAATCAAAAAACAACCAAACGATCATCCAATGGTAGAAATTCATCGTTCAAAAACAAAAAAAAAAGAAAAAAAAAACATAAGTTTTCGTTAATTCATATGATTATCAGCTTTGTTATAAATAAAAGATTGTGTTTGATTTAGTTTCTTTTTATTTACTTTTGGTGAATTTTAACAAAAATTCTACATGCCACCTCCCTCAACCCACATTATTTAATATAGTATGCTCATCTTTATTTAATCTTCTCGGACTGAAGAAGCTTTGATTCTTGAATCAGCCTACAATCATGACACCATGGGACGAGCGAGGAATTTTGGAGTGAAAAAAAAAAAAGGAACAGTATAGTATGGATGCTTGGAAGCCGAGTGTGTGCATGGACTATGGGAAATGAGTGATGTCATGGCATACGACATGTCTTCAAAGGTAAAGAAGACGAATATGGTATATAGGATAATGAAATATATTATTAACCATATTTGTCGGAATCTTTTGGATACATATAAACATTTTATATATATAGCTTCCATGAAATGACACAATCATATAGAATTCATCGCTAAGAACGATAATTCTATTTTAGAAAAGAAAATAAAATTTTATCCTCACCATATATCTCATTTTTTTTAAGAATTTTATTATAGGGAAAGTGAGTATGGGGTTGTTAACCTAGAAGTTAATATTCATATGTTATATTCCAGATTTCTCTCCATCAAATTCTCATCGCCACTTCCTCATCTATCTTTTTCGGATTCACATATACAGTTCGATGATAACACTGAACTTGCAAGCAATCTTCTTCTCAGTTATCATCGATTTGCGTTGCAGTCCCTCCAAACGAAGAATTCTTGTTGAGACATATTGTCATAAGTTACTACAGACTCCTTATTGTCATCGGATTAATATAAAAAGATGGTTCAATTTTCATTGTTACCAGAAAAATTGATTTACATTAAATAAGACATAAATAGAAACAAAAAAAAAAATCCATTACAGGTGGAAAGCAAGAATCGAGACTACATCATAATTGGAATGCAATAGTGGTATGGTGCTTAGATTTTAGAACAAGGAATATTATAAAGGAATTCTGAGGAATAGTGCGGATTATTATAAAGGAATTATGATGAATAGTGCAGGGATGCATCGATCTGCAGTGGTGGATGTTGTGTAACAATTTGGGGATGAGAATTGCGAAATTAAAGGAAAACAATAGGAATATAATATATAAAATTTAATTTTAATTGATTTAAATCAAAACTACGTAGTTCTGAGGGTTTCAAATCTAAGCTTAGATGCCTAACAGCCCCATCTCACTTCCCCTTGTTTTTATTGTTTTTGTAGGTGCGGAACAGTTACAAGAGATGCCACTAATGTCTGGAAATAAACGGAAGGGTGCCATAAGAAGAATCAAGTGACCGGTTTAACAGAAAACGAGCGTGATTGATGCAATTAAATGAAACACAAGATAACGTCATAACGGTAAAGCATAGTGAATCATGTATACTACTCGAGATAATTGAAATTACTACTATATATAAATAAGAAGTTTGGTGCCACAAGTGCCCTACTGGGCCACTTGACGGTACGGTATTAGTCTATTAATTTTGTTTTGTTTTTTTTTATTTAGTTCAGCTGTCATAACGAATGTTATGGAAACCGACCAAATGTCAATTTTTTTTTGTTTTAGTTCTAGTACCATAACAAAGCTGACAGAAACCGACTAAATTCGCGTAGACCGACGCCTCAACGCCCATGGCTGACAACGCTCGGGTTTTACACGCGCAAGTTTACCGATTGACGCGCACCCCCCCCCCCCAAATTGGCCATTGGGCCACCTCATTTATCATACATTTTTTTCATTTTTTTAGCTCCGGTATCCTGACGAATGTAATTAAAACCGACCGAATTGGTGTCGAATTACCGCCTCAATGTCTGAGACCAACAACGCTTGAATTTAACTACCGCTCGGGTTTTCCAACCAAATAAACATCGTTTAAATATTTTGGTTTTATATATGTAAATTTGACAAACAAATTTTTTTGGGTTTTAGTATTCGAATTTTACCAGTGGTGTCTATACCGTAACGAACGTAGTCAATACTAACCGAATTTGCGTCCACTTACCGTCGTAATGCTTAGGTTTTACCAACGTCCGGGTTTCAACGCTGGGGCTTGCCAGTTGCGCCAGGTGAAAAAAACTAGTTCAATCAAAAGTTCGTTTTGGATTTTTGTTGGGCTCACGTTGAAATGTTGAATAAAAAGAAAAGAAGGGCTGGACCACTGAATCCAGAATTGGGCTGCCAAGAAGGGATCAGTAAACAAAATTTTAGAAAGGATTTATTTATTTTTTTATGTTTTTATATGCTTGTTTCGATTGATTTAGCCATCATATCCGGTTAAAAAAAGTTAATTTTAACACTTTCTTTGATTTCGATTTAAAACCAATGTGAAGTGATTATGTGATTCGTCTATTTGAATGGCTTGTTTGCGTGATTCTTGATCTTATACCCAGTCTATTCTAGTATATATTAGATTATTAACAAACTTGATCAGTTTATTAGTTTATTATAATAAAGTTCACTAGTTTTAATTTTTAATACAAGGAACAAATAATATTTTGTGTTTGTCTATGAGTTCAAACTTATTATATAATCATTCGATATAATTAAACATTCCAAACAGCGTGAGTGTTTAATTATAATCGATACTTCCATCATCACAACCCGCATGCTAATATTGAACTGTGTAAGCTTAGAATAGCATGTTGGCTATAATCACCTTACAACATGTGGTTAGACATTGACATTAGATATAGTGGTTGCTCGAACAACGTGAGGTGTAGTGTTGATAAAAACCGTTTAAACTAGTTAATCTGCATCCCTTAGTAGAGGTGGCCAAATAAACTGGTTAACCGAACCGACCCAAAAATCATACCAAAACCGAACCGGTTTGAAACACATTGAAACCGTAAGTTCGAAACCGGTTTATAATTTTCTCCACTAAAACCGGTTAACCGAACCAAATCCGGCTAAAACGGTCAAAACCCAAACCGAAACTGTTCAAAACCCTAATTGAAACCGATTTTAACCTGGTCAAGAAACCGGTTTCAATCTGAAACAAAGCTGATCATGAACCGGTTTTGAGTTTTAAACCGGGTTGTGCACCTCTATCCTTGAGGACATGAACCTTACTTCCATTCATACTCTTCTTAGTAAGTCTAAGTAGGTTTATTTTATTTAGTGGCGGAGCCAGAAATTTTTTCTTATGAGTTTGGGATTTTTCGGTGCTTGATTTTTTTCGGATGTCAAAATTTTTGAGCTCGGATGGGTCGGGTCGGTCATTAGGCCAAATAAATAAAACACAATATCACTATCATAAAAAAAAAGTACATTGTCGACATTAAGTAACATACAAAGTCATATTAAATAAAAAAAGTTATTACGTATTATAGTTGTTTCCTACGCGTTTTCAACTTTTGAAAATGGTTCATAACATCTTCGATCGCGAATTTAAAAAAACTCATTTTCAATTAAACAAATTATGCAAGCATCTTCATATAACCGCTACCCATCTGATTAGTTCAAATAAATTTTTTTAAAATGATGATAAGAGGAGTACATTCTTATGGTTAAAAAATAGGGGGCATCAAGAGGAACTCGATTGGTCGAAATAGTTTAATTTTACATTTTATTAAATTTGAAGTTCGGTGTTATATGTCACTCCGTTTCAAGCCTCTTGCGAGGTATTGAAGTTTTTTTAATAATATTTTAGCTATAAAAAATAAAAACAGATGAATGATGATGATCATTAAACAAAATAACGGTGCTACATATATTATTATAATAAAAACAATATTTTTCTGGACATATATTTTATGACTGTAGAGAAAGTGACATGACTCCTCCTCCACCTCCTCATACCATCATCTTCTTCGTTCTTCTCCTGGGTGCTCTAAAATTAAATGGCGAATTCTCAAAATATCATAACAACGACAGACTAGCTAAGGAAAACGACATAGTTGTTTCTCTCTCCGAAATTCAAGTTTTTGTTTTTTCACTGGTGAACGGTGAAATGTTTCGGTAGATATCGTGATACTGGATTTGCTTGTCGAAAAAGAATGAGATCGCTCATTAAATCGTACCTTCAAATGTTTCCAGTGAATTGTTACCGTCTTTATTTGTTTACTTCTTCAAATTTTCATACAAGATTTCTAACAAACTTAAACAAATTTTTAATTGTTCCTGTGTTTTCGTTTCAGAACGAAATCCCAGCCCACGACCACTGCTGTTGTTGCTGTCACAACCAGTTTGGTTGCACCACTGCCTAATGTAGTTACGTCTCATGCTGAGAAACCAGAAAAGTTCACCGGTGTGAATTTCAAACAGTGGCAGCAAGAGATGTTCTTTTATCTTACCATGTTGAAGCTAGCGAGGTTGTTGAATGAAACTGTTCCCCAAGTTAATGAAGGGGAAATGGATGCTCATTCAGTGAGCGCGGTTTAGGCTTGGAATAATTCGGATTTCTTATGTCGGAACTATGTTTTGAATGGTATGGTGGATGCACTCTACAATGTGTATTGCAAATCCAAGGCTGTGAAAGAATTATTGGAGTATTCGGACCGTAAATACAAAACAGAAGATGTGGGCATTAAGAAGTTCGAGGTGGCTAAGTTCTTGGACTTTAAAATGGTAGAATCAGAAACTGTCATGAGCCAAGGCCAAGAGTTGCAAGTAATTCTTCATGATATTCATGCGGAAGGAATGTCGCTCAACGAGACATTCCAAGTTGCTGCTATGATTGAAAAGCTACCACCAAGTTGGGTTGATTTCAAGAACTTTCTCAAGCATAAGCGGAAGGAAATGACTATTGAAGATCTTGTTGTTCGCCTTCGTATTGAAGAAGATAACAAAATTGCACTAAAAAGGATCGATGGTCCTAGAACAACAAAGACCAATGTTGTTGAACATGGCCTATCTTTAAAGGGTATAAGAACGGTGAAAAGAATAATCATGGGAAAGTCTCCAACCTTGGACCTAAGGGGGGAGTTGGGAAAAAGAAGTTCCAAGGAACTTGTTACAATTGTGGAAAGCAAGGCCATAGGGCCAACGAGTGCAAGCTTCCAAAGAAAGAAAATGCATGCCAAGTGAGCATGGTTCGAGTGGTTGATAACCTTGTTGCTGTAGTCACGGACCTCTCGATTATGGTCACCGAAGTTAACTTGGTTGGGAAAAATAACAAATTTTGGTGGGTCGATATTGGGGCTATCCGTCATGTGTGCTTTGGAAAAAGTCTCTTTAGCACTTTCAAGGAGGTGACTAATGGAGAAAAGGTTTTTATGGGTAAATCCACCACGGAAGAAGTTAAAGGCATGTGGTTTTGAAGATGACTTCTAGAAAGGAACTCACTTTGTCCAATGTGTTGTATTTTCCAGAAATTCATAAGAACCTTGTGTCGGGATGGCAACTGAACAAGTATGGTTTCAAAATGGTGATTGAGTCAGATAAGGTCGGGTTGACCAAAAATGGTTTGTGTATTAGTAAGGACTATGCCCTCAATGATATGTTCAAGTTGAATAAGGTCATATAAATTTCAATTCCATTCAACGTTTGGTTAAACTTAATTGCATACCAACATTCGATATCGGCTCAAATAATAAATGTGAAGCTTGCGTCAAAACAAAACAAACGAGATTGTCATTCTAAAAGATTGAACAAATCACCAAACCCCTCGAGATGATCCACGCTGATGTGTGTAATCTAAAGGCAATTCCTACTCGTGGTGGGAACAAGTACTTCATCACGTTCATAGATGATACTATAAGGTATTGCTATGTGTACTTACTTATGAGTAAGGACGAGGCTATTGATAAGTTTATCTTGTTCAAAGCCGAAGTTGGGAATCAACTAAATTGGAAAATCAAAATCCTAAGGAGCGACCGAGGAGGTTAATTTGTTTCACTTTTGTTGATTTGTGTGCAAAAGATGGAATCATACATGAAATCACGCCTCCTTACTCCCCATAGTCAAATGGCATAGCTGAACGCAAAACCGCACTTTGAATGAAATAATCAATGCCATGATGATAAGTTCTGGGATAAGCGAAGACATGTGCGGGGGTAGCCATCTTATCAGCAAATTATGTCTTGAACATGATACCCAATAGAAGAAAGATGTAACGCCATATGAATTATGGGTGGCAACTAAACAATCATATAAATACTTGCGAGCGTGGGAGTGCCTAGCCAAGGTAGTTGTGACACCACCAAAACGCCTACTAATAGGACCCAAAACAGTGGATTATGTATTTATAGGATACACTCGTCCTGGTGGTGCGTTCCATTTTCTTGTACATGGTTCCAGGAACCCTGAAATAAACAATGACGAATCCCTGAAATAAACAAAGATAGCAAAATAGAATCAAAGGATGCATCATGGTTTGAACATGTGTTCCCATGCTTGGGTAAAGAAGAAACGAGTCATACTAGACCGATTGAGGAAATCGATCCAGAAAACATGGGTACAAGAGATGAACCTCGAGATCAATCTAAGACAAAGGAAGTTGAAATTAGAAAGAGTAAATGGCAAAGGACTGAAAAATCTTTTAGCCCTGACTTTCTTACCTACATGGTAGAAGAGTAACCTCAAACGTACCAACAATCGGTGAATTCCTCATAAGGACCTCAGTGGAGGGAGGCCATCAAAGGTGAGATAGATTCTATCTTATAAAATCATACTTGGGAACTAGTGGATCTTCCTCAAGGATGTAAACCACTAGGATAACGATGGATCTTCAAGAAGAAGATGAAACTAGATAACATGATTGATAAGTACAAGGCAAGGTTGGTGATCGAAGGATATAAATAACGAGAAGGTTTAGATTACTTTGATACATATTCTCCGTTTACGCGAATAACCTCTATGAGGTTGGTGCTTGCCATTGCCGCTATTAGAAATTTGGAAGTTCACCAAATGGATGTGAAAATAGCTTTCTTGAATGGAAATATGGAGGAAGAGACTTACATGGAACAACCTGAAGGCTTCACAGCCATTGGGAAAGAAAGAAAGTTTGTAAACTTGTAAAATCCTTATATGGATTGAAACAAGCTTCAAAACAATGGCACTAAATTTTGATCATGTTATGCTTGATGTTAGTTTCAAAGTCAATGAATGTGGCAAATGTGTATATGTGAAGGACACATTAGATGGATATGCCATTCTATGTCTATATGCAAATGATATGCTCATTGTTGGAAGTGATGACAAAATTATAACATCCACAAAGAGCATGCTAAAAGCAAGATTTTACGTTAAAGACATGGGTTTTGCGGATGTGATTCTGGGATTTAAAATCACATGAACCCAAAGTGGAGTTGTTTTAAGTCAATCCCACTACGTGAACAACATTCTTGAGAAGTTTAATGCAAATGACTCTAAAGTAGCTAGAACTCCCATTAACACAATTCAACATCTTGCTAAGAATAGAGGTGAACCCATTAACCGGCTGGAATACTCAAGAATTATCGACAGCTTGATGTATCTTATGAGTTGTACTAAACTAGACTTAACATATGCTATGAGCAAGCTAAGTAGATACATGAGCAACCCAAGTTCAATTCATTGGAGTTATGTGATTCGGTTGCTTTGGTACTTAAGATACACTCAGGAATACGGGTTGCATTATAACAGATATCAAGCAGTTATCGAAGGACACTGTGATGCAAATTGGATATTTGACACGAATGATTCCAGAGCAACAAGTAGGTATGTATTCACACTTGGAGGTGTTGCTATATCATGGAAATCATCGAAGCAAACGGTCATACCTAGATCCACGATGGAATCAGAATTCATCGCCTTAGAAAAAGTAGGCAAAGAGCCATAATGGCTACGCCAATTTGTTGAGGATATACCAAGATGACCTAAGCCAGCATCGGCCATTTGTATACATTGTGATAGCCAATTGGCGTAGCTCATAGCACAATGTATAATGGTAAGAACAAACATATCAGACATAGATATAATACGGTACGACAACTAATCTCTACAGGAATTATCACTGTTGACTACGTGAAATCAAAGGATAATATCGCGGATCCACTAACAAAAGGCCAAAGTAGAGAGTTAGTTCATAAGTCGTCCATGGGAATTATGGGACTAAAGCCCGTGAAAAATTAAAGTTTATATGAAGGAAACCTAACTAAAAAGACTGGAAATCCCTAGATTTGAGTTCAATAGGAAAACCTAATTGTATGAGTTAGTGAGGTCACTATGTGGGGGGGGGGGGATAAACCTACGTATTTAAAAGGAAGTTTACTACATGGCTTGGTAAACTTGCTTTCCATTCCTAAAAAGTGACAAATGTGAGGCTAATCCTATGGCTTTAATGATTCGATTAAGGTAGCCATACATGATGAATCACCTATGTGAGAGAGAGAGAAGTGGGATCGCTTCGAAGGTTATTGTTGGGGCACAATACTTAATGGCTCTCTCAGAACCAGGCTCATGTTCATCACCATAGCGAGCATGATTATGAGGACTTGACTTTGTCAATGAGAGTCTTATGTGAAGTGTATTTTCGTCTACATAAACGACAGATGAGTTCAAAAACATCGCCGTCTACTCAGAGCCAGTAAGCTAAGTGCGCTTCATAAGCAAAGATTCAAAGGGTAACATCTACCTATTGTATGCAAAACTCAACCACTGAAATGTAATCGGAATAATGTTGTTTTGAGACAGACCTCCATGCATGTGGGAGATTGTGGTAAATACTTGTCCCACATCGGTGTGGGAACAAAATGAGTAGTTGATTATAAGGTAAAACCTTTACTACTCCATTTAAGCTTATGACATGTTTTACCACAAGTCCTACCCGCGCGCAGGAGGGTTGTGCAAAAATGGGTTTCTGGACTGGGATTTCTTCGAACTCGTGCATGCCCGCACATCCCGTGGACATGAATGCAGCTCCAAAAACCCTAGCCCGCCTGAGGCAGTTTTTTACACTCGTTTTCGGACCACCAACTAATGCATTTCATAACTGTTAGTCAATGATTATTAATGATCATTATTTTCACAATGATTATTTATTTTTGGTTTAAACTCCACTAATGATCATTATTCAGAATTATTATGCATTAATGGTCATTATTCAGTATCACTAATGATCATTCTTCAATAATGGTTTTATGGCTATAAAACTAGAAGCAATGCAGCAATTCAAGACACACCAAAAACTATCTCAGTTTCAATCTCTCTGCAACAGAACTGTTCCGATTTTGTTTCAGGCAAGTGATTAAGTTCGGCATAACGCTACTACTGCTTCGAATCGGCATACGCGGGGAATAAACCACGAATCTGTTTAAATGAATTGTGTCAAACACAAGCCCGATTCACTGTTACTGTCTTTATTTGTTACTACTTCAAATTTTCATGCTGGATTTCTAACAAATATCATTAGATCAACGATTTTATGGTTGACAAAAAAACCATCTCCATGCTAGTAGGTGGTGAGTCCAACTTTCATGTTAAATTCACTTTTTGTAATGGCTTCCGAGGTAGGGTTTAAACTGGTCATGTGGTTGGTTGGTTCATACATGATTTGTTTAGTTAAGCGGGTTCACAATTCGACCTAAAACTAACATGCAGCTACTGATACCAAACCTAAAAACCGTGAATTTCATGTTAGGTTCTTCATGTATTTTTGTGTTGTTTTAGAAATTCAATGATTTGCTCAACTTTCAAGTTTGATTCACTTTAAACGTGTCTAACTAACTACAACAGTGTGTCCAATTTTCAAGTTTAAGTTGATGTTGTAATGAGTTTTTAAGTATATGTGTATGAACGATGTAACAAATTCTAGATTTTAATTTGTAGTTGTAATGAGTTTTAATGCACAAGTACATGGCAATGCGCCAAATTGATTACTACGTGCATCTCCTTTTTAGGTATGTTCGTTAATGAAATAAGTTGCTTGTTACTATAATAAGGTATCATTATGGCTTTTGCGAGAGGGCGCAATACCACCGTACAGTGGTACAAATGGACACTAACACCACAACACGGAAACACCAAGGGCATGAGTAGGACGCCGGGGTGATGACATGGGAGTTCTAGCAGCCGTGAGGGTTTGAGTTTTTTTATATTTTTTTAAAATAGTAAATCAATAATATAGACAAATATTTTCTCCACCTTACCCCGTTATCACTTTTCACATTTGAGTTCACCGCTATGCATATTTTAAGATGTGAACTATGAAGCTTCTAGTGCCTCATGGTACCCACGTAATGCACTCGCCTTTCACATTTCACATCTCTCAAATCACAACTGACGTCCTAAATTATAGGGTACAAACTATATGGTGCATTCATGATCGAAGTTTTATATAATTTACTATAAAACGATTACAATAAAGTGGCAGGCAAACGGGCAACAAGCTGCGCCGCAACCAGAATACTTTATTGCTATAGACCGGGTAGTAGCGTCCTCTAGGTTGTACAATAGCAACATTTCAACATATGTTGACGATGTATTGTTCAATTATGGACCCTATTTGTTTAGGATTACGACTGAAAATTGGTCCCCTACCCCCCTCATTCCTTCTCTCTCTCAGTCTCCATGATTAAAGCGGTGACTAGATGCTTGCATGGCGCTCTTTCCCTCCCTACCCTAAAAACTAAACCACATTCCAAACCAAATGGGGCCTATTTCTAATTTGGCTTTTGGATGGCGACATCCATTAACATTTATATCAGCATCACTTACATCCAAGCATCCAATGCTCTCCTACTATACACCATATCTATTCCATATTTCATGAATTTCAGAGCAATCCCGACAGCTTTTCTATCTCTATCACTAATTACATTAATAAACATTACATTTTCTCGTATACAATTTGGGCCAAGTTATTCTACAAAGGGCGACAAAAATAAGAAGGACGAGAAAGATTTGTAGCCACACAGAAAAAACCTGCAAAAAAAAAATAATAAAAAAGCCATAACTTAAAATTTAATAAAAAAACGAAAAAAGTAAAAACACAAAAGATGTTTCCACCGTCTTTCTCGTTCTAAAAAAATGAGTGTAAAACATCATTGTGTCTTTTTGTTTATCATTGTGTTTTATGTTTATTTTCGTCATTGATTAGGTGTCTTTTTTTCTTGGCATTGTGTTCTTTTTCTTGATATTGTGTTATATTACTCAACATTGTGTTATATTTGTTCGGCATTATGTTATATTTTGCGATCTATTGTGTCTTTTGTTCATTTTCGTAATTGTGTCTTTAATCTCGGTATTATGTCATTTCGTCAATTTTTTGAACGGGATTGGAGGAAACATTTTAATTTTTTAAATTTTTTCATTTTTTATTTATAATTTTAGGTTAAGGTTTTTTTAATTATTTTTTCAATTTATTTTTAAGGGGTTTTTTTATGTGGTTACAAATCCTTCTCGCACTTCTTATTTTTGTCTTCATTTGTATTTGAACTTTACCCTATACAATTAAATAATATTTATTTACATCTTTATCATTATGTTTTCCCTATTCTTCACTCACAGTCACTTTCAAATACATTAAAAAATAAATAGAGGATGAACAGTATTCTTCCAAATTTTTCTCTCTCATACACTCACAACCACTTATAACCCTTTAAAAGAAATTTAGAGATTTCTCTTATATAATTATAGAGAAGCTACTGAGAATGATCTTAGATGTACCGATGTACAATATAACTTAAATGCATATTGAATTTGTTTATAGTATGTCAAAAGCTTTAACACAAAACTAAAAGAAACTACATCCATTCTTTTGTAAAGAAGATGTCCAAAACCACATGTAAACAAACTCAACATAATCTATCTAAAACCAAAAAAAAAAAAAAAATCAGTAACGTTTAGGTATATGGAGGATTTAAAAATAGTGTTCTAAACAACGAAAAACGGGTTGGTTGAACCATAGTACCGTACAAAGAATATGCTACAACGAAATATAACTATAGTCACACCATGCATAATGCATTGTGGCTATGACTCTATGAGATGATAGATTTGTTGGAAAAGAACACTTTCCTTTGTGTTTGATCGCCATACAAAGATGTTCTTATTAATGTGATGCAATAAACATATCATATTTGCCGTCTGATAGCATTTAGTGCGATTCTAGATTGAAAATGAACTCGTCTCTTTATGTTTTATTAAACTTGAAACGATAGCATTTAGTTATATATACATTTGTAAAGTAGAAGACCGAAAGCCATTTTGAAATGGGAAAAAATGGATTGCAACTCATAGTCAAATTCATGTGTTTGGAGTTGCAGTTTTGCATTTTGTTTGGTTTAGTATAACACAAATGGAACGAACAATGAACAGTTCGAAATTAGATCTTGATGTCGATCTCAATAACCTGTCCTTCAACCTTATTAATTAAAACATGCCAAAGAGTGATAATATGATTTAAACACAATTAAATGATGAAATCGTTATTTAAAAATAGGGAAAATTCCAAGAATGACCTAGGTTAGGAGAGAAATTCCAAGAATGACTTCTCATTTTGTCAAATTGCCAAAATGGTCCGTCCAAAACCCATAGTCACAATTGAATTTCGGTAGGAGATGATGAGACGTCAAATGAGAAGGTCAAATGAGAAGGTGGCACTTGGCATCAAAACTAAGAGTGAAGCTTAGTTCTGATCTCAAACTAGGCGAGAATGTAAGCTTTGATCTCAAACTAGACATGAAGGAGAGTTTTGATTTCAAACTAGTTATGAAGGTCAGTTTTGATCTTAAACTAGGCGTGAAGATAACTTTTGAAGAATTCATTTAATATTTTATTGTTATAATTAATTACAACTTATATTTTGTTTTTCTTTTGTAATTTTAGTATATAGAGTTTTACAAAATTTTAAATATACCGTTGAGACGTGTGTTACTTTATCTACGAGCCAACATAAATTTTACTTAGGTCAAATTTATATCAAACATTTCGATCTAAAGTTGACTCTGATCGGTTTTTGTAAAACTTATGTCGACACGTAGATAAGATTTGCAGGGGATTTTATTTATTTATTTATTGGGGGGAGGGGCTAGTTTGGAGGCGAATTCCAATAGGACGCCTAGTTTGAAAGAGCATTTTAAAATTATGACAAAAGAAAAGTTCATTCAACCACGTCACTCGCGTACACCGTAACACCTTCTAACGATCAAGGGCTTCAACGGAGGGCTTCATCCCACTTGCGGCCGCTAAGGGAGGTTGGAGGGGAAGGTTTGGTAATTTATGGCTCGTGAGTAGGGATGGCAACGGGACGGATTCGGGCCGGGTATTGATAATCACATACGCATTCCTGATTGTAAACTCGTATTTGTCGGGTAATTACCCGTCAGGTATCCGGCATACCTGTGGATATCGGGTATACCCGTTGGGACTTTCAAATACATTTTTTTATCATTATAATTATTTTATACCTTTTATTCATACGAGAATTAATAAAAATTTAAATATAATATACTTCATGTATGTGTGACAATAAATAAATAATATCATTATAATTTTTATATAATTTTTTATATATATGCTTCATAATCTACGAAATACAAAGAATTTTTCGGGTATATGGTTCGAGTAACGGTTATATGTTTTCAGGTAATCGGGTCGGGTACATCTAATCCCATACCCGGCCCGTACCCGCGGAAAATTTTAAATCCTAATCCCATACCCGACCAATACCCATCGGGTATAGTCGTCCCATTTGTTTCGGTTTCGGGTATAACTGTCGGGCTCGGGCTTTTTTGCCATCTCTACTCATGAGCAAGGGCCTTATCCACAACCAAATCTAGTGAGTGAGAAAAGGGCTTTATCCGAAGCCTAGTTAGTATCCAGTCAGCATAATATAGCTATAATATAGCGTAAGATTAAAGGATAAATTCGAAACCAACAAAAACCCCGCAACACATTTTTCATTCTTGAAATTTTGTCTTAAAAAATATGTATTCAAGATTTATAGACGGAGATGTAGACAAGTACCAGAAAGCCTAACTTGGAGCCCCTACAAATTCCATGTGCATGTGAATATGTTCCCATAATGCGCCTATGCACTCGAGCTATCAACATCAAATTCAATGGTCTCATTTCCTTGCAATATTGGGTTACCTTACATTTTGGACCTACAATCATACATCATTCCAAGATTTTATTTTTTGCTTTTGATATTTTTATGCTTAATTTTAACTAAATAAGTAAGAACAAAATATGCATTAGCCAAAATGGGAATTTCTTATTTAACTTAATAAATTAAAGGTGACAAATTAGTTAGGTTTTAGAGTTGTTACAACATAATTATGTTGGTAACATAGGTAAATAAATACATGATAAGTGACTTAAAGATGGAATAGACCTTTTGAAATGGGAGATTAGGTCAAAACAAGCACTCATGTAAGGCCCCGTTCCTGGTAACCCTACTTTGGCGTTGGATTTACTCAGAAAAACAGTTCTAAAATCAGAGTTAATTAAAACTTTCGCGAAATAATTAAAACTTCATACATTTCATTACAAAACATCAAATCATGTCTTAACATACAAGTTATCTTTTAATAAACATTAACATAAAACAGTCATGACACTTCTTCATATATGGCAGTCTCTTTAGCTCATGCCATGTGTCCCTCCTCAAGCCAGCTGTCTCAATCTATTTGTCTGCGTGTATATCAAAAGTCAGCTACGCTGAGTGAGTTCTAGTTAATCAATTAACATATATTACATTCATATCCTTACTCATATGTGTCCGAAGATACGTATTCATACATTACCTGTTATTACCTCTTTCATACATACTATATATACATGCATACGTACTTACATACTTTCTTTCATAAACCCTATGGTATACCATAAGCTATTTTATCTTAAACATCATAGATATTATAATGGTCTAGTCCATAACATCTCAGATATTGTAAGAGTCTGGTCCCTAACATCTTAGATATTATGAGGGTTTGGTCCCTAACATCTCAGATATTATAAGGGTCTGATCCCTATCATCTCAGATATTATGAGGGTCTGGTCCCTTCTGTCTATAACCATACATTTATCATACGTGCATACTTTACATATCTTTTAGTTAAAAATATATACATACTTGTTCATACAATCATTATGTAATAAACCATTCAATACACAACCATACACGTATCATACACTTGCCATTCAAGTAAGTGTGTTATCTACCACATAGGAGTATGCACACAGCCCCGAAACATAACAGATAAATGGGGCTAGAACTCACCTGGAGTCGGTTTCTCTCGCCGTTAATGGTAATGCCCTTCCTTAGTTGTGCACGGCTAACTGTACAATACATTAAGCGTGTCAATTATCCATTACTACTACTTCCTACATCTAAGTTAATGAAACCCTCAACTAACGGGGGTCCGGGGGCAGCGCCCCTGGTAGCGGGGTCTAGGGGCAGCAGCCCCTAGCACCGTCCAAGGGGCAGAGCCCCTGGCTGGGGTTGAGCTGCCAGGTCAGCTCGGAAAAAATTTATTTTCATTAAGAGTCCTTTATCAAAAACACATCAGAAAATTGAATTGCATGCAAACTCCCATGGAATTTCGCATGGAAATTCGCTTCGCATGGTCTATTTCGCTTCGCATGGCCATTTCGCTTCGCATGGCCATTTCGCTTCTCACGATTATTTCTCTTCGCATAACCATTTCGCTTCGCATGGTCATTTCGCTTCTCATGGCCATTTCGCTTCGCATGGCCATTTCGCTTCGCATGCTTATTTCGCTTCGTATGGCGTGCGATTCGAAATTCTTGGATTTCGTATGGCATGCAATGCGAAGCCCTTTTTCATGCAATTAAGACCCGATTACCTTATTTTGTCATTTTAGAGCCATCATACCCCGAGACCCATCCTTAGAACCCGTCTGAACCCTTTTTATAGGTTTCGGATTGTACCAACTTTGTATACCCGTGTTTTACAAGGTCCAAACATTATGTAAGGCTCCGTTCCCAAAAGCCCTATTTTGGTGTTGGATTTACTCATAAACACAGTTCTAAATATCAGAGTTAATTAAAAACTTTCACGGAATACTAAAACATCAACCATCATATTTCAAAACAACAATCCTTGTCATAAACAAAAGTTGAATTGTCTTAACATAACATCACAATTCATAACACTTCTATTCCAAGATGCCAGTCTCTCCAGTCCCTGCCATGTGTCCCTCCTCGAGCCAGCTGCCTCAACCTATTTGCCTGCGTGCATACTAAAAGTCAGCTACGCTGAGTGAGTTCTAGTTTAACAGTTTACATGATTATTCTTACACATTCTTTCATTTACATACAAATATTATTTGTACTACCCTTACATATTCTTACACATTATTACAAACACACAATTATACATACATTCTTGCACATATATTATAAGGGTCTGCCACCCGACTTCTTGCACAGATATTATAAGGGTCTGCCACCCGACTTCCTGCACCGATATCGTAGAGTCGGCCACTCTATTCTTGCCCAGGTATTAGAAGGGCCTGCCACCCTGACTCTTACTATTCTTGCCCAGGTATTAGAAGGGTCTGCCACCCTGACTCTTACTATTCTTGCCCAGGTATTATATGTTGGATTTCTATGGATATTTTAGACTTAGTTAATCATTTAACTAGTCATTAAAAGGCGGAAGCGTGATTATCTATAAACTTTATGTACATATATCCATATATATATTACAAGTTCATATGTGTGTTAATCTATGAATAACCCTTTATTCTTGTTTCAAGATTACCATTAATCTTAAGATTAGAAACCCGAGACTAAGGATCAAATAATACGGAAAAACTAAACTATCAAAGCTTGTAAAACTTACATTCTTAACTCCTTAAGAGATGTAGTTGATGGTTGAAGAAGATGATGATGTTGATGCTAGACTTTCAAAGGGAAAATCCTCAAACGGAAGATACCCCGAGCCTCCAACACACACCGAGCTATGTTAGGAAGCTTGAACACGAGAAACCAAGACTCGAACCTCTTTTGTTTCTTGACTTCGGCCGAACCAAAAGCTAGAGGGAAAGAGAGAGTTGTGGTTACTTATTATATCTTGAAAGTATGTTGATCTTTATATAAATGAGATCATATCTCATTCATATCTTAAGTTAGGTTTTTGGTCAAGTAAAAGTTACTCAACCTCCATCAAGTCCTTACCAACTTTGACCAAGTGTATGGGGTGTAAGGCATACATGTCTAAATAATATATATTTTATACCTTATAAAATATATAAACATCCTATCTTTTATAAACCATTTTATAAAAGAACACATGTTTAAATAATCATTCCAATAATAATTATTTGAATAAATAAATTAACCAATTAATTTATTTAACACTTTCAAGTAATTATTCAGAAACCCGATTTCTG
This sequence comes from Bidens hawaiensis, assembly GCF_021521415.1. Lineage (NCBI taxonomy): Eukaryota > Viridiplantae > Streptophyta > Magnoliopsida > Asterales > Asteraceae > Bidens > Bidens hawaiensis. Next base: position 2,416,843 of record NW_027491168.1, read on the forward strand.
AATGTGTTGTGTTCTGTATTTGTTTTATAGATCATATCTCAACAAATACATAATTGGTGTGTGTCTAACTCGTTATTGGGTATGACCCGATTTGGATCAAACACGGCTAGCCACATTAACCTAATTATGTGTCTCGGGCATACGGTATTCCAACAATCTCCCACTTGCACGTGACTCATAGGAAGTTAATGCTAATGGTGAATACCGCCTAACAACAGGTCACCATCCCTAGTGTGTTTGACTAAGTGCCATTCAATAACATCATCCCCTTCAAGTCCATACTTGATATGATATAGGTAAGTCTTATCACTACATCCCTTTGTTACTAGATGTCCTGTCAAATCGAAGAGACACAGAGTGATCATTCTCTCAATGATTTAACTTAACAGGCCTTAGACATCTAAACTCTCAACACATAAGAGGAACAAATCCCATCTTGACTGCATACACCCTTGTTGACATCTCGTATGATATCTGAGCTCTTTCTTACACGTTATCGTGTTACCGAAATAACAAAGAAGAGAGTCAAGTTATCAGACTTGATGAAAGACCAGATCCAATATGCATCTTAGGTCAAAGGACACAATGATACTCGCCTTTACTCAAGGATTACTTATGATCAGTTACACTAAATCCATGCAGTGATCCTTGAGAGCGGGTCAGTCCAATATTTGTATCCCACAAATATCTATGAACTTTGGTGGCAAACCTATGCCCTATATTCATCACATGAATATCAACCAATCCGGGTTCATAATAGTCTTACCTTCATACTTGTTCCCACAAGTATGATCGACTACGGACGTTTAGAACAACATAAGTCATTCATGGATTAAACATGCAAATATAGAACATAACTCATTGAATAATTAAAACATAATTAATTTTCATGAGATACCCATTACATTCGTTCTTATACAAACACTAAACACAGATTAAATCCACTCACTAGAATACCGAAATCCTAATGCATAAACATGACCCTCATGCTTTGGCCTATCGAGGAGCTTCGTGAGTGGGTCTGCAATATTTTGATCGGTATGAACTTTATGAATACATATCTTTCCCTTTTCAACTTCATCCCTTATGTAGTTGAATCTGCGCTCAATGTGCCTCGTTTTCTGATGAGCACGAGGCTCCTTGATCTGTGCAATAGCACCCTCATTGTCACAGAATATCTCTAGGGGCTCCTGAATGGTAGAGATAATCCCTAGATCCATGATGAACTTTTTCATCCATGCAGCCTCTTGGGCTGCCATTGAAGCGGCGATGTACTCAGATTCTGTAGTGGATAACGCGACAACATCCTGCTTCGAACTCTTCCAAGAGACAGCGCCTCCATTCAAAATGAAGACATATCCCGACTGTGACCGAGAATCATCTCGGTCATTTTGGAAACTCGCATCCACATAACCCTTTACGACGAGTTCCTCCTCACCAGACCCATATATTAAAAACATATCCTTAGTCCTTCTAAGGTATTTTAATATATTCTTGACAGCCATCCAATGACTGTCACCTGGGTTGTGCTGGTATCTACTCGTTATGCTTAAAGCATACGAGACGTCCGGTCTAGTGCACATCATTGCATACATAATAGATCCTATTGCCGAAGCATAAGGAACATGCTTCATCCTATCCTGCTCTTCCTTAGAGCTAGGACTTTGGGATGAGCTTAACACGGTTCCTCTAGGAATAGGTACCAAACCTTTCTTAGAGTTTTCCATCCTGAACCTTTTTAGGATTTTATCAATGTATGCACTTTGATTGAGTCCGATCAATTTCCTTTGTCTATCCCTATAGACCTTTATTCCCAAGATATATGTCGCTTCTCCAAGATCCTTAATTGAGAAACGACTACTTAACCACGCTTTAACGCTTTCCATACTTGGTATATCATTTCCAAATAAAAGTATATCATCGACATACAAAATAAGGAACATGACTATACTCCCACTAGCCCATTTATACACACACGCCTCATCACCGTTTTGGACGAAACCAAACGCTTTGATTTCTTCGTTAAAACGATGATTCCACATCCGTGATGCTTGTTTCAACCCGTAGATTGATTTCCTTAACTTACATACTTTGTCAGGATTAGATGGATCGACAAAACCTTCAGGCTGAACCATATGGACATCTTCCTCAAGATATCCATTAAGAAAAGCGGTCTTGACATCCATCTGCCATATCTCATAATCAAAATGGGCTGCAATGGCAAATAATATCCTGATCGACTTAAGCATTGCGACCGGAGAGAAGGTTTAATCATAATCAATCCCTTGAGTTTGTGTGAAACCTTTTGCTACAAGTCGTGCTTTGTAAGTATCTAGATTTCCATGCATATCGGTCTTCTTCTTGAAGACCCACTTACATCCAACCAGTTTGGAGTTAAGTGGACGATCAACCAATTCCCAAACTTGGTTATCGTGCATGGATTGCATCTCGGCGCTCATGGCTTCAAGCCATTTTTCACAATCAGGTTGTGACATAGCATCTTTGTAGGAGATCGGTTCATCCGAATCGACCAAGTAGCAACCATCCATGAGAAATCCATATCTCTCGGGAGGTTGACTAACCCTACTAGATCTGCGAGCAACGTGTTTATGATCAACCATTTGATCACCTTCAACATCCTCGTGTTGAAAGCTAGTATCGACCAACTGTGTATCATCCAGTGATTCTTGAACCTCTTCAAGTTCCACTCTCTTTTCACTAGGTCCTTCCATAAGGAACTTAGTTTCTAAGAAGTATCCTTTGCGTGAAACAAACACTCTTTGTTCACTAGGATCATAGAATATATATCCTATATCATCCTTTGGGTATCCTATGAAGATACACTTGATGGATCGAGCCTCAAGCTTATTTGGGGTGTCACGTTTAACATAAACTTTGCATCCCCATACCCTTAAATATGAAAGGGATGGAACCTTTCCATGCCACACTTCATAGGGTGTTCGATCCACCTTTTTGGTCGGGGCCATATTCAAAATACGAGTTGCTGTAAGTAGTGCATATCCCCAAAATGATGGTGGTAGTGAGCTTCGTGCCATCATTGATCGAACCATGTCCAACAGTGTTCGATTCCTCCTCTCGGATACTCCGTTATGTTGAGGAGTACGAGGAGGAGTGAGCTGTGAAACAATTCCACAATCTCTAAGATGACTTTGAAAGGCATCACTTAGGTATTCGCCTCCTCTATCGGAGCGGAGTACCTTGATTGTTCGGTCGAGCTGATTTTGTACTTCATTTTGAAATTCCTTGAACATTTCAAAGGCTTCATGTTTGTGTTTCATTAGATAAACATACCCATATCGACTAAAATCTTCGGTAAAGGTAATGAAGTACCTTTCACTATTCCTACTAGTGGGCTTGAGAGGTCCGCATACATCCGTATGTATGACACCTAACAAGTCCTTAGCCCTTTCATTTGTACCTTTGAAAGGCTCTTTGGTCATCTTGCCTTGAATACAAGATTCACACTCATCAAACGAACCTAACTCGTTTGTTTTCAAAAGACCATTCTTTTGGAGAGTATTTACACGATTCTTGTTTATGTGTCCAAGGCAACAATGCCAAATGTAGGAATCACTCAAATCCTTTTTGAGTCTTTTGGTGGAAGTTTGATATAATGAGCTATTTGAGGTATTATCATGAACAAATTCATAAATACCGTTGTTTGGTACAGCTTTAAAATAAAAGATACCATTAGATGATACATGCATTTCTGATTTTACAAATTTAAAGTCAAAATTACATTGTCTAAGAAGGTGCACGGAAATAATGTTCCTAGTCAAACTAGGAGCATACAAAACATTCCTCAAAACAACTTCCAAACCACTTGGAAGCGATAAAGTGAAGTCTCCTCTAGCGACCACGTGCACCCTTGCACCGTTGCCCATGAAAAGACTCACTTCGCCCTTCTTTAAGTCTTCATTCCTTTTGAACCCCTGCAACCAATTGCAAATGTGAGTTCCACATCCGGTATCCAATACCCATGTGTTAGAAGAAATAAGATTTAGCTCAATATTAATCATAAAGACATTACCCGAGGCATGCCCCGCATTCCTCTTGTCTCTTAGCTCCTTTAGGTAGACCGGGCAATTGCGTTTCCAATGTCCGGTCTCCCCACAACCAAAACAAGGATCATCCTTATGACCCCTCGGTTCCACAACCTTTTGTTTCTTTGCCATAACCGGTGCCTTGCCCTTACCCTTAAGATGCACAGGAGGACCCTTTCTTTTTGCTACCTTAGCCTTAGGATTAGGCTGAGATCGATTCTTGGATCCACCTTCATTGATCGCAAACACGGGTAAAACCCTTTTACCCATGCTCGCCTCGGCTGTTTTAAGCATTGAGTGAAGTTCTCCAATGTTTTTGTCCCACCCGTTCATGTTATAATTTAACACGAAAGTGTCGAACCTTTTCGACAAAGAGTTAAGGATCAAATCCATTGCTAACTCTTTTGAGATGGGACAATTGAGCTTGGCGAGGCGATCAATGTAACTTTTCATCTTAAGTACATAAGTTGAAACTGGTTGATTATCATCCATTCTACATGCATGCAAGGCTCGAACCGTTTCGAACCTTTCAACCCTCGATTGCTTAAGGAACATTTCCTTAAGTTGAGTAATCATGTCGTACGCATTATGGTTTTCGAAATCCTTTTGGATTTCGGAAACCATAGTCGCCAACATGAGGCATGACACTTGAATGGAATCTTCCGTGTGTTGGACCCAATTCATGTATTCGACCTCACTTCCCTCTTCCGGTTCGTTGGGGATAGGTGTTTCCAAAACATGATATAATTTTTCTTGTTTTAGAACAATCCTTAAATTTCAGAACCAATCCGAAAAGTTATTGTGATTAAGACGGTCTTTAGCGAGAATAGATCGGAGAGATACATTTTGGACGTTAGGGATTATGTTGTCGTCGACGTGTGCGGCCATCTGCAGAATTTTAATTAAGTTCATTTTAGTGTTTTACTTATTTTAATTATTAATACCCTATTATATATACCAAATATAATTAATAATTAAAATCTAGAATCCAACGATAAACCCGACTCCGGTTAGGTGACCTTTTTCCCATTGTCGGTTTATCAAGGTAGTTATTCATAACAATTGCAAACCCTTTTGCAACTTCTAGAGTTTATGGGACCGGTTCGAAATCATATTTCGTGTCGGCATGTTTATCCCATCAACACCTATTAGACCCCATGCTTGGGTGACCCTCTTCACATGGTTCTAATTTAAGTCGTCCTACTTGTATCAACTTGTAATATCAACATACAAATGGTTAGGTGACCTTTTTCCCATTTATATGCCAATATTACCTCAACATATTAATTTACTCTACGCGGTTAGGTGACCTTTTTCCCACTAAGAGCTTACTAATATGTTAAGCGTTATACAAAAGGATGGTGTTTAACTTGTTATCCTTAATTTTAAAAGGGATTTTTAGTTTTAATAATTCTAGTTGTAAAACTTTAAATCATGTTCTAACATGCATTTAGAAACATGATTATTTTGAAACCATTTTCAAAATTCTAATTTATAATAAAACCATTTTATTATGGGCGTGAGACGGCTAGTTAATAAATCCATTTTATTAAACTACGTGTCACGTGATTACCGATAATTGTTAGAACCCGTTTTATGCTTTGTTAATTAATTCTATGTGACGAAGTTGATATCCTAATATCTAACAACCACATAATCAAACAATCAATTAACAAGCATACACAATTATACTAGACACGAGCCACTAAGTTAGACCACACTTGTTAGCCGAAACAAGTGTGTGTCTTAGGTCCGATCCTAAGGGACACACGACACATGGATGTTGTAGCTCCCACTTGATCCCGCATCCAAATGCGTCAAGCATCTTCTTCAACCCCGTTGTAATCCATTGGGCTTGAACTTGGGCCTTAGCTTCCATAAGCTTCCATTTGGGCTCAATTGGTGGGCTTAGGTCCTTTTGGGCTTGAATCCCCTTAATGGGCTTGTGAGGCCCATTATCACCATATCCGGCCCAATAAGGCCCAAACTTCCAATTTTGCAATCTTCTTTAATTTTACAAAACCAAATGTCCTAATACATTTTTTATTATATAAAATAAAGATATTACAAATAATCTATTTATTACATACCCATATGAATAAATGATTACAAAATTACAAAACTGCCCCTAATTAATTATTACAAACCGAAACTTGAATAATTAATTACAATTACAATCATCAACCACAAACAAACATCCATTTTGGTCTACGGCTCGGTCTAGTTTTAATAAAAAACAAACATAACCCGTTATGTTTTAGGATCCCGTTCCAAAACCCCTTGACCTTATCGGGCCTAGCCCAACCCATTTGGGTTTGACCCAATAACTTGTTCTTGGGCTTCGGCCCATAAGAAAGTCTCATGGGCCTCGGCCCATTTAACTTTCTTCCCTTTTTTCGGTTAACCCATTAACCAAAAGAAGTGGGCTTCGGCCCAAAAGCTCGGTTTTATTTATTTATTTTTTTTTTTTGAACAAAGCCAAAAATATAACAAGATTAAATACAAAAAAAAATCATGCATGTTAATTTTTTGTATAAAATCTTTCAAGGGGAAAATATAAAACCGAAAACCCGAAGCTTAGTTTCCCGTATCCCGGCTCTTGATGCCAATTGTTGGATTTCTATGGATATTTTAGACTTAGTTAATCATTTAACTAGTCATTAAAAGGCGGAAGCGTGATTATCTATAAACTTTATGTACATATATCCATATATATATATTACAAGTTCATATGTGTGTTAATCTATGAATAACCCTTTATTCTTGTTTCAAGATTACCATTAATCTTAAGATTAGAAACCCGAGACTAAGGATCAAATAATACGGAAAAACTAAACTATCAAAGCTTGTAAAACTTACATTCTTAACTCCTTAAGAGATGTAGTTGATGGTTGAAGAAGATGATGATGTTGATGCTAGACTTTCAAAGGGAAAATCCTCAAACGGAAGATACCCCGAGCCTCCAACACACACCGAGCTATGTTAGGAAGCTTGAACACGAGAAACCGAGACTCGAACCTCTTTTGTTTCTTGACTTCGGCCGAACCAAAAGCTAGAGGGAAAGAGAGAGTTGTGGTTACTTATTATATCTTGAAAGTATGTTGATCTTTATATAAATGAGATCATATCTCATTCATATCTTAAGTTAGGTTTTTGGTCAAGTAAAAGTTACTCAACCTCCATCAAGTCCTTACCAACTTTGACCAAGTGTATGGGGTGTAAGGCATACATGTCTAAATAATATATATTTTATACCTTATAAAATATATAAACATCCCATCTTTTATAAACCATTTTATAAAAGAACACATGTTTAAATAATCATTCCAATAATAATTATTTGAATAAATAAATTAACCAATTAATTTATTTAACACTTTCAAGTAATTATTCAGAAACCCGATTTCTGAATGTGTTGTGTTCTGTATTTGTTTTATAGATCATATCTCAACAAATACATAATTGGTGTGTGTCTAACTCGTTATTGGGTATGACCCGACTTGGATCAAACACGGCTAGCCACATTAACCTAATTATGTGTCTCGGGCATACGGTATTCCAACATTATAAGGGCCTGCCACCCTGACTCTTACTTCACATTCCTTCAGATTCTTACAATCATGTTAAGTTAAACAACTAACATATACAAGTTCTAACCTCTTTCTTTCATTCTTACATTAATCACATAAATATATATCTTTCTTTCATTCTTGCATTAATCATTCACGTTAAGCACATAAGTATATATGTTACTATTCTTTCAAGTATGCACACAGTCCCGAAACCATCTCAAAGAGAAATGGGGCTAGAACTCACCTGGAGACGATTTCTCTCGCCGTTAATGGTAATTCCCTTCCTTAGCTGTGCACGGCTAACTGTACAATACATCACGCGAGTCAATTAACCATTACTACTACTTCCTACATCTAAGTTAATGAAACCCTCAATTAACGGGGGTCCGGGGGCAGCGCCCCTGGTAGCGGGGTCTAGGGGCGGCAGCCCCTAGCAGGGTCCAAGGGGCAGATCCCTAACAGTCCTTTAACAAAAATGCATCAGAAAATGAATTTCACGAAATTTCGCATGGAAGAATTTCGCTTTGCATGGAATTTTGCTTCGCATGGAATTTCGCTTCGCATGACTTTTTTGCTTCGCATGGAATTTCGCTTCGCGTGACTTTTTCGCTTCGCATAACTGTGCGATGCGAAAATATTGGTTTCGCTTCGCATGGCTGTGCGATGCGAAATTATTGATTTCGCTTCGCATGGCTGTGCGATGCGAAATTCCTGCCTGTCGTCGTTTTTACCATTTTAAAGCCATTTTTCTCCTTGTTTCCTCCTTAGGACCCGATTCTACTCTTTTTATGGGTTTTGGGTTGTACCAACTTTGTATACCCGTGTTTCTCATAGTCCAAACGTCACCTTTTTGTCCCATAACATACCCTTGAGGTTAAAACTCACCAAGTTTATGTTTTTCTTACATTTCACAACTTGATCTATAATTATATCTGTTTGCATGTCGATTCCAACCATAAAACTTAGCCCTTTGGCCGAAGCTTACCTTTTGTTCTCGGGTTCGGTTCAGGTCTGAAACAACTCGAGGATCTGGACGTGATTTTTGTTGTCTTATGGTGCCTACACCCACGATACATTCTTCCTTGAACATGGATTTGGATTCGGAATGTGGGGAGAAAGTGTGTGTGTGTGTGTTCTTGAGTGTGTGTGTGTGTGTGTGTGTGTGTGTGTTGTGAGGGGAAGGAAATGGTGAAATGGGTGGAGGGGTTGGGTTTATATAGGGGGTTATGGGACCCACAACCCACTCACAATTCCAAATCTAGATATTATCCAACCTTCACCCACACAATCAACTTAACAGTACACACGTAACAATAAATTATCTTTTATTTACTAATCTTAAAAATACGGATGTTACACGTTACCTTTTTGTTCTATAACACACCCGTGAGGTTATAACTCACCAAGTTTATGTGTTTCTAACTTCCTACGAAACGATCTACTAGTATAACAAGTTGCATGTCGAATCTGACCTCAAAACTTAACCTTTTTAACCAAACTCACCTTTTGCCCTCGGGTTCGGTTCATTCTGAAACAACTCGAGGATCTGGACGTGATTTTTTTGGTGTTTGATGATGTTTACACACGAGGTTCTTCCTTCCTTTTGCTTGGATTCAGATGTGGGTGCTAGAGAGAAAGTGTATGTTCTAGTGTGTGTGTGTATACTTGGAAAGGAAAAGAAAGAAAATGGGGAAGTGGTGGGGTATTTATAATCCACATAACCCATTCCCAATCACAATCCACACTTATCACACGACTAATTTAACGACACACTGATAATCATAAAACTTTCTGTTATTTACTATTTAACAAAGGCTGGATGTTACAAGTCACTAATGGGACACGTGCTTCAATAATATTTATTATACTCGCTTATGTAGTTGCAATTTGAATTCTACTCCGATTACATCGGGATGATGGTTAAGACTTGGGATGTTACTACGTCATTCCGTTATTAGGGTTAGCATGTGGTAGAATTTGTAACTTGTATGCGTAATGGTTATTAATAGTATATATTTTATTATTATTATTATTATTATTATTATTATTATTATTATTATTATTATTATTATTATTATTATATCTCCTTGTTATTAGAAGAGATCGGTTATCCATCGTAATGAGAATAAGATATTCTCTTTGTATTTGTACATATAGTTTATTCTGGTGAATGAGAAGACACGGAAATTATAAATCGTATATGGTATCCATCGTAAACCCTAGAAGCCGCCCTCCCTTCTCTTTGTTGGCTTCCTTATGGATTCCAACTTCATCCAGTGGTAACTGTTTCTAATATCAAAAACCTAATTCCTATCACACTTGACACTGAAGCCGGCCAATACACTTCTTGGTCAGAATTATTTAAGATTCATTGTCGTGCTTATCAAGTTTATAACCATCTCGAACCAAAATCCACGCCTACTGCCACTTCCTTTGATCCAAAACAAACCATGGATGATGATTTATGGATCTATGACACCATCTAACACGACCTTCTCCACACCATACTAAAACCTAACACCACCGCATATGCTTCCTGGACCACTCTCGCCATCCTGTTCCAAGATAATAAAGTATCCTGGAGCATTTATCTCTCTTAAAAACTTGACAACACATGACTTGACAACTTTGACAATATGGCTGCCTACTGTCAGGCTGCTAAAGTAATCTCTTATCAGATGGCAAACGTGGATGCACCCCTAACCGATGAAAAATGTTACAACAGTTGATTAATGGTTTGAATGAACAGTATTAGGGTATTGCTATGCTACTTTCAAATCTAGAACCCCTACCTTCTTTTCATGAAGCTCGCTCTAAGCTCATGCACGAGTCCTATCGTAAAGAAAACCTCACATTCCATGTTGCTCAATCGGCGGGCAACGCCCTTCATGCAGCCACCTTTAAACCTGAACCATCATCTCAACACCGTCCTGAATATCGCATATTAGAAACTCAATCAGATCGTGGTCGAGGTTGCGGACACGGTCGTGGACGTGGAAGGGGTCATGGTAGGGGATACGCAAGCAGAGGTCAATACCCGGTTTATAATCAGACATCAGCTATGCAGGGTCAGTGGGTTTTTCACCAGCTGGCCAAACCCGAGGGTCCCCAAGTACTTAGCAATGGCAACAATGGGCCACCCCTCCTCCTTGACCATACCCCACTTCAGGACGTACTACAGGCCCAAACTTAAGCCCAGCTCCTGGTATTCTCGGGCCACGATCACATCAAACCTATTCAACAGGATATGCACCCACGGATATTGAGTAGGCACTTTACATGATGTCACCAAACCCACCCGATGCCCCTATGGGCGATGGACAGTGGAGCAACCATCCACATGACTAATCACCCAGGTAACTTCTCGTCTTTTTTTAATAATAGCATTTCACAAAATATAATTGTCGAAAATGGCATGATCATTCCCGTACATGGACAAGGCAATCAAGCCTTACCCCCACCCTTTCCACCACTAAAACTAAATAATGTCCTCTATGCCCCAAATATAATTCAAAACTTATTATATGTTCGCCGCCTTACAACTGATAATTTTATTTCTATTAAATTTGATGCTTTCGGTTTTTCTGTAAAGGACCTCAAGAAATGGACCCTTATCTTCAGGTGCAACAGTACCGGTGATCTATATCTCCTTGCGCCAGAAATGTTATCCAAAGTCCAAGCTCACTCGGCAAATGTGGTGATTTCTCAAATACTGTGGCATCAACGTCTTGGTCACCCGGGGCCCAATCCTTTCAATTCCTTAGAGAAGACTAATTTTATTGATTATGCAAAAATAAGCAAAAACATTTGTCAAACTTGTGTGTTTCAAAAGAGTATTAAACTTCCTTTTATTGAATCTAGTACCCGCACTTATTTACCTTATGATATTGTTCACGGTGACCTTTGAACCTCGCCATTTTTGAGCTCCAGGGGTCACCAGTATTACATATTATTTCTTGATGATTATTCTTATTTTCTATGGACTTTTCCAATCAATAGAAAATCTTAAGTTTACTCTATTTTCCATCACTTGTATAATTTATTAAGCACATAATTCGAAAGGAAAATCAAATAACTACAATGTGGCAATGGAAAAGAAGATGTTAACACTTATTTTCATTAATTTTGCAACGAACATGGTCTACTTTTCTGCCTCTCTTACCCATATACTTCCTCCCAAAATGGTAAGGCAAAACGCAAAATCCGCACCATAAATAACATGGTTCGTACCTTCCTAGCTCAAGCGAATCTTCCAAACACGTTTTGGCACCATGCACTTGAAACCGCTACATACCTCCTCAATATTCTTCCCAACAAAAACCATAACTTCAACAACCCAACCAAATTACTTTATAACCGATCACCCACCTACGATCATCTTCGTGTCTTTGATAAGGACATGGTGGATACGCCCGCTGGTACATCCTATATATAAATGCCCTTATCGGATTGTCATTTGGAGCGTTGCTTCGACTATTAGAAGTTCTATGTTATGATGAATTTTAACTTTTATTTAAAATATTTTCCTTAAAGTTTAATTATTTTCAACACGATTATGTTTTAGATTTACTTAATTTCGGGACGAAATTCCCTAAAGTAGCGGAGACTGTAACATCTCGGAATTTTCGCATTTGTTTAAACCGATTCATGAATATAATTTGGATCTTTTGAACTATTTAAAACTCGTATTTATTGATATTAAACTTGGTTGAACTTATTTATAATTTTATAACTTTCATTTATGCTAAATAGCCTTTAAAAACTCTTAAAATCGCTTAAAATAGCTTAAAAATGAATTTTGGAACTTCATGCACCAAAACTACCAAAAATGGAAAGCTGGTGAAAACTCCCCCTTCACGCGGCGTGAAGGAGGAGGGCTTAATCCTCCGGGTGGCGCGAAGCGCGCCTAGTTCAGCTATTTTGGTTTTTAATCTTCGTTTAATGCTAAATCTTTCCCTAAACAACCCTAAATCACGAAAATTTAGCAACAAGTTATTGAATCTACTAGGGAATAATGTCTATCTTCATTCTCTGTAGTTTGATCAAAATATCAAAGATTATAAGGATCGATTTCATCATTAATGTGTTATTCGTTTTCCAAAACCGACTTATTTCCTATCCTACAAGTTGATATACTAACTATATAAACAAACCATCATTCTAAACCATAGAGGTTACTGAAACATAGCATTCCCAGCCGTCACCATCACTATACCCTCGATTTTTGTCTCATTTATGCATATTTACTCGAAGACTTCAAGCTTCAGTTTGACTTTTGACGTTGTTCTGACCATTGACTCCGATTTCCCGTCAACTCAAGCATTATCCAGGTAAGTTGTCAACTAATGAATTGTTCATTATAACTCACTTGTTGATAACCCTCAATCAATTTGTGAGGTTGAGGGGTATTGACGGGTTAATTAGATTCAAACCCGTTTAAAGGCAAAATAGTCAATAACTTAGACCAATCAATTTATCAAGCTTCTGTTCGGAACCCGCTTGCAGTCTAGAAGACTTTTATTTTTATTTAGATATTTTAAGGCTACTAACCAAAACCTGACTTCCGACTCACTGTTTGGAATTTGGTAAGTACCAGCTCGCTTAAACGTTAAATATCTCATAACCAGAGTTTTAGACATCCGTTTGGATCGATTCCAGCAGCTATGTTCTCTGTTTTAATCATAGTTTATTATCTCTAAGTTTCAGGTCTGTTCGGTTTATCTCAGTCAGTTAAAGGACGGTTCGATCGTTTAATCGTGTTTTTATTCTTATTTCTCGCACACTCGCCTAAGCAATAAGGTGAGATTTCATTCCCCTTTTACTTTATTGTTTTCAAACGTTTTGGAGACATATGAGTATTTAATTCATATTTATATCATATATATACACAAACTTACAAACATAATTATTGTGTGTATTTCAATTAAATGCTAATAATTGCTATTTGTTTAAGTGTTTATATTCTATCATATTCGGAGAGGTTCATCAGATGTTTAGCATGTCAGTATGATCATACGTCGTCTTAGTAGCCATAGCCCGTGTTCGTGAGGCATGATCAACCGAAAATCACATTATTTGTTCTTGGTTTGATTGATTATTACTCACATTATTTTGTTTGCGCATTTATCATTTATTATATATTATTATTGTACATGAAAACTGGTGATCATCTCACTCAACATGCGTTGTTGACAAATCTCTTTATTTTCTACGCGTATGTAGGTTAACAGTTGATTCGAAGCTAATGTGAAGAACACATAGAAAGACCTTAAGAAATAAAATAAAGAATATTTTCTCTATAATTTAGTTTGAGATTATTATTGTTATATTTTGAAACTTGTGCACTTTATTTGAATTTTTAAATAAATAAATTAACTAGATATTGTAATATTCTACATTGTGTGATAGTACCTTGTGAGCTGTGAACAATCAGTTCACGCCCTAGCATTTTTGCCTTCGGTTGGGGTGTGACACATACCACCACTATCGCCCCTCTCCCTAATAATCCTAAAGTTGACTTGTCTACTGCGGAATGGCACAATGCTACGACCGACAAGTTAATGCTCTTATTAAAAATAAGACGTGGGAGTTAGTCCCTCGCCAACCTAACATGAATGTAGTTTGTAGTATGTGGTTTTCCGACATAAATTTAAATCGGATGGCACATTGGAATGTTATAAAGAACGTTTGGTATGTGATGATAGAGGACAACAAGTTGGCATTGATTGTGGTGAAACATTTAGTCCGGTTGTTAAGCCAGGAACGATCCGTATGGTGTTATCTCTTGCTCTATCTCAGTCATGGCCTGTTCATCAGTTAGATGTCACAAATGCTTTCTTACACAGGAATCAAAACGAAACAGTGTACATGTACCAACCTATGGAATTTAGAAATCGAGACTACCTAGATCATGTTTGTCTTCTAAAGAATTCAGCATGGTACCAAGGATTCAATGATTTTGGGACTTTTTTAGATTTAAAAGAGTCGTAGTGATAACTCTCTGTTCATATATCACCACGATCCCGACACTGCTTACCTTCTTCTTTATGTGGGAACCACTTCGTTGGAAAAACTATGACTTACACTCATAGATAATCTTGCCTCCGAATTTGCCATGAAAGATCTTGTCCACCAAGTTACTTCTTGGGAATCTCTGTTACACGCATGGGCAATACTATGTTCTTATCTCAGCAAGCTTATGCTCACGACATCATTAACTGTGCTGGTATGACCTCATGAAAACCTGTGGCCACCCCCGTTGGCACTAAAGGTTAACTTGGCTCCTCTGGACCTGAAGTCGAGAACCCCTCCCTGTATCGTAGTTTGGCTAGTGCACTTCAATATCTAACATTCGCACGACCTGACATCTCGTATGCTGTGCAACAAATATGCATGTATATGCACTCATCGCGGATCGATCACTGGCACTGCTTACGACGTATCATCTGGTACCTTCATGGAACATCTGATATCGGTCTCACACTCGGTCCTATGCCTAATCACTTGTAGCGGGCTTATATTGATGTTGATTGGGCCGGGTGCCCGGAAACTCATCATTCCACTTCTGGATACTGTGTTTACCTTGGCAATAACCTGATATCTTGGTCCTCGAAGTGCCAAACCACTATTTCTTGTTCTAGTGCAGAAGCTGAGTATCATGGCATAGCCAACGTTGTCACAGAAATATGTTGTCAGCGGAATCTCTTACTTGAACTTCGTCACCCCATGTTACACTTGTCTATTATGATAACGTAAGTGCAATTTACCTTTTGGGCAATCCCGTTTAACATCAACGCACGAAGCATATAGAGTTGGACATACACTTTGTTCGGGAAAAGGTAAACCGGGGTCACATTTGGGTTCTACATGTCCCATCCAGGTACCAGATCGCTGATATATTTACTAAAGGACTACCGCGGTGCTGTTTGATGACTTTCGGTCCAGTCCCAGTCTTCTTCAACCTCCGGCTTCAACTGCGGTGGTCTAATAGCATATATTGTATTATTATGTTTTATCTCGTTATTATTAGAAAAGATCAGTTGTCAATCATATCCTAGAATAGGATATTCTCTTTGTATTTGTATATATAGTTTATTCTGATGAATGAGAGGATATAGAAATTATAAATCGTCTAGTTATATATGTAGGTAGGCAGATAAATGAGACTAGGAGAGTCATCACATTGTTTGAGTTAATTACCTCTCCACCTAATCATTAGCTATTCTTCTTTCTTTATGGTTTGAACCATAACATGGATACTTGTACTCTTAAGTTCGAAACCTCACTAAAGGTCTGGGTTTTCCAACATTGGTGAGTTTCTACCTTGATGGTTTTCTTAGGTGACTCAGACCAGTCAAAATCAGTATAGGCGGTTAACATTTTGTCTTAGGAAGACTCACTTGGGTACCGAGGATAGTTCCAAACGTCGTTAAAAAAAATACTCTCTTCTGTAGTTGGTTGAGATTTAAACAATTCACATCACAGGTTGCCAATAGCCTACACGATAGTGCTCTTCCAAGGGTTAAAGATAAAAAGGGCAAAGCCCATCCTTCTGGTGTTTGAAAACAAAAGCAATGCCCGTGTGATTTTGGTGGTTCCTAACAACATTTAAAATTCCTTTAAATACTTTCTTTTTCGATTTGTTATTTATCATGAGTGAGCCTTTCATACTCTTTGTGGCACTCCAAGGCTAGCCACATTCCCGTTTATAATTAGGGTCCTAGTTTCGTCCTACTTTGGACTCACCAGCCGAGAGGCAATAGTCGCGACCAGCCTAAGAACCTAAGCGCTCAAGCACAACAAGCAATTCGATCTTCAAATATTTAGTCTGTGACACTCCCACCAGCATGACTATGCACTTCCTCGAGCATGCTTTCAGAGTGTAACACCTCAACTGACGGCGGAATATATTGGGACGCAACGATTACTCATGGTTCATGACACTAAATTAAAGTGACAATATTTATAAAAATCCTATTATTAAAATTCAACCGTCACATTTCATAATTCATCCAAAAACAACCAAAATAATACAAATACCAACAATAATGTTTTAAATTTAGTAAGTAAAATAAATTCATCCAAAAACAACCAAATAATACAAATACCAACAATAATAATGTCTTAAATTTAGTAAGTAAAATCCGAGGGTCTATCTAGGCGATCTTCTTTAGTTGTACAAATCCTAACATGTAACATGTAGAAAATACTGTCAACACAAGGTTGGTTAGCAATCATAGGTTTAGTACAATATAATAAATGAAAAACTAATACGAATCAATAACGCTTGGCTAAAAACCTTACAATATGTAAAGCAATAAATCATATGAAAACTCCCATTCGTCTCAGGTCAAAACCGAACTACTTTTTAAGTGTAGGTTCGTCCCAAGAACCGTCCCACTATAGTGTTTGCGTTTGCGTTTGTGTACCTTCTCCAACAATCCAAAATATAAGCACGTAGTCAATAGAACATGGAGCATATACAACATGATGAAATTCTAACACAAGATGTTATTATGTGAATTATATATATATATATATATATATATATATATATATATATATGGTTAGGTTAGAATAAAAACCCACTTGAGTTGTGAAAACTTTAGAAACCTATTCTCAACCACATGTTTTTAATTAAAGATTAAATCTTGTGGTATACAATTAAAGTTAATAAAAAATGTAAAAGTTTATTTACATTTTCTCTCTCCTGAAAACATATATAAAAATTACTAAAAAAATGTAAAAAAAATAGCAAAACATTTTTTTTTCTGTTTTTTATGTTTTGTATTAAATGTAACAACATCTATTATATGTAACAGAAAAAAAACGATGTTACATAGGGTTTTCGCGGGTTTTCTCAACTCAAGAGGGTTTTCAAACTATACTTCTCCTATATATATATATATATATATAGATGGGATCCAGTGAAAACTTTTCTTAAAGAGAAAACTTAAAAACTCCTAAAAACTATTTTTAACTTTTTTTAAAAATTTTTTTTGAAGTTTATTTTTTTTCCATTATTCTTATATGTTGTTATTGGTTCCAAAAAAAAAACCTTGTCAGTAACCTCGTCGGTGTAGTGCACATGTGTAATAGCGTGCATTGCATATATGCAAAAGTGTTTGTATTGCATAGAATACAATATTATTGCACATATTTGATACATACTATTGTATATATACAATATAAGACTAATACACACATCAAATACACATTAGTGCGTATGTGTAATACAACATTAACGCACATGTGCACTACATTGACTTTTATTTTATTATTATTATTATTATTATTATTATTATTATTATTATTTCCATATATACAACACTACTATACATATACAATACACAAATATTGAATATATGCAATTAAACACTATTAAACTTAAAAATACATAGTAATACACATGTGTAATACAACGGTATCACGCAGTAATACATACGTGCATTACAGTGGTTTTTTTTTAGTTTTTTTTATTTTTTTTGAGCAAAGGGTTAGAAAATATAAGAATAATAGCAAAAACAGAAATTTGAAAATATTTTTTAATTTTTAATTAAAAATAAATCTTTAGGAGTTTTTATGTTTTCTCTCTAAGTATAAGTTTTCTTTTGATCCTTTCCCTATATATATATATATATATATATATATATATGTGTGTGTGTGTGTGGGTGGGATCTAGTGAAAACTTCTCTTAAAGAGAAAACTTAAAAACTCCTAAAAAACTATTTTTATCTTTTAAAAAAAAAATTTTTGAAGTTTCTTTTTTTCCATTATTCTTATATATTGTTATTGGTTAAAAAAAAACTTATCGGTAACCTCGTCGATGTGTAATAGTGTGCATTGCATATATGCAAAAGAGTTTGTATTGCATAGAATACAACACTATTGCACATATTTGATACACACTATTGTATATATGCAATATAAGACCAATACACACATCGAATACACATTAGTACGTATATGTCATACACCATTAACGCACATGTGCACCACATCTAGTTTTATTTTATTATTATTATTTTTTCCATATAATACAACACTACTACACATATACAATAAACAAATATTGAATATAAGCAATAAAACACTATTAAACTCAAAAATACATAGTAATACACATGTGTAATACAACGGTATCGCACAATAATACGTATGTGCATCACAATGGTTTTTTTTTACTTTATTTATTTATTTTTTATTTTTTTTGAGTGCAATATAAGAAAATATAAGAATAATGGCTAAAACAGAATTTTGAAAATATTTTTTTATTTTTAATTAAAAATAATTATTTAGGAGTTTTTAGGATTTTTAAGGTTTCTCTCTAAAGGTGAGTTTTCTTTTGATCCTCTCCCTATATATATATATATATATATGTTTGATATGTAATAGTAGAGTTTGTGGTAATGTGCTACATGCTACACGCTACACCCCCACAATATTTTTTTTTTAAAAAAAAGCGGGGCTATGAAATACTCACCTCTTAAACGATGGGAAAAATAAAAAGAGAATGGAGACTTAAACGAGCAAATCGTCAAACTTGACCCAACTTAGAAGAATATTGAGAAAAAAGAAAATAAATAAACAAACAATAATAAAGAGGAATTAGTTCTTGAATTGGGTTTTAACGAACTAAAACATGAAAAAAATAATAAATCTTAACTTAAACGAGTCGGGTTCGGTTTATTTATGAAGTTTGGCTAAAATAATTATTAGTCATCTTTTAAATAATGTATTTAATTATTATGCTTAAAACATGTATTTAATAGTTTTAAAGTTAGTTAAGCGAGTGTTTGGTTTTATCAGGATTGCTTCCATCAAACCAACAAAATAAAAACGGGTTTGATTATAAAAAGTTTCTGATTTTGAACTTGAAGATGAAGAATTAACGAGTAAAACCCAATTTTTAAAGAATATGAACATAAAACATGAACTAGAAGCACTTGAATCTTAAAACACCTCAAACCAGTTGATTTGATTGAGGGGTTTTGATTCAAGCATGAAGAAGAACACAAAGCAATAAACAATTTCCCGAAAATTCGTCTAGAAGATAAAGAATTATGAAAAGGTTAGAATTCGTGAAAGGAAGAATGAATTACGAGTTGTGAACTAGAGAGCGGAGGTTTAGGTCGTTGGTATTTATAACAACTGAGTTATGATGGTTTAATTGTTTGTTCGCATTATTAGAAGAGTGGTCATCCTGTGAATAAGTGTTATAGACTTGTTGGATTTCCCAAGGATTTCAAATTTACCAAGTTTAGACGTGGTGCTGCTAATATGGTTGGAACTAAAGAAGAATTATATTAACCATATTTAACCAATCCTTTTGCTTCTCCTAATCCACAAGTGGTTCACATACTTCTTTTACCATCACCATTGAGTAGTATAATGAGTTGTTGCAATTACTTCAACAAAATCATCTGAACAAAGAAGATCACAAACAACCTACTTCCTCCATTCAATACGCAAACTTTGCAGCTATAATGGCTTGTAATTCCACTTCTTTACAAACTAAATGGATTATTGAAACAACTGCTAGTGATCATACGTGCAATGATCCAATATTATTCACCAACCTGCATTACCTTTCTCAACCACTTTTCATTGATCTCCCTAAAGGTCATGTCATTACAGTCAATCAAATTGGAACTGCCTTGCTTCATTTTGCATTATCTCTTATTAATGTTCTTTTTGTTCATGAGTTTAAACATAATCTTCTATTAGTTTCTAAACTATGGGATGATAATGGTGTTGTCTATTTCTCTAATAAATTTTGCTTATTTCAGGCCCCTTTAATGAAGAGTCTACTGGTTCTTGGTGACCTAGACGGGATATACATTCTCAAAGCCAACACTCTTCCTTTTAATTGTTCCAAGTTTTCTTTATTTAGTACTTCTCTTTGTAATTCAGTAGTTCCTATACTATATGGCATCATAGGCTTGGTCATTTACCAGTCTATAAAATGAGACAATCGCATGTTATTTCTAACAAAAAAATTTGGATGCTCTTCATCATTGTCCAGTTTTCCCTAAAGCTAGACAACAATGTTTGCTATTTCATTCTAGTACACGTTCCACTACTTACATATTTGATCTAATGCACATTGACATATAGGGTCCATATAAAGTTTTTACTTATAATTGTCGCAAGTATTTCTTAACCATTGTAGATGATTTTAGTCGTACTGCTTGAACTCATTTGCTAGCCACTAAAAGCAATGCCTTTTCCATTCCCCCAAGTTTCTATACTCAATTCAATGTCAAAATTAAGTGTGTTAGATTAGATAAAGCTTTTGAATTAGGTATTAGTAATGACAATGCAGCTTATTTTAGAAATAAAGGCATTCTTCATAAACCACACGTATTCATGTTCATCAAAAGAATGGTATTGTTGAAAGAAAACACAAACATCTTTTGGAAACTCTCTGTGACATCCCTCGATTTCGGTTCAAATTGTATTTATTTTGTATTTGTTTTTATGTTGTAAACCGACCCGATTTATATCCCGAACATTTCAAATATATAAAATATTGGATTTTATGTTACTAAAACATTTCTGCTTGTCTAATTTGAAAACCCCTTTTACAGATTCAAAAACGGACTTAAAACGCTCAAGATACATCAAAAACGAACTTCCGGACGCGAACCGACATGCAGACCAGCAGCAGATCAGCAGCAGACCAGCAACCCCATCTTTTTTTTTGTTTTTTTGTAACTTGTCTTAACCCCTCTTGCATGCAAACCTTGATATCACAGCCCATGCTTAACCCTTTCAACCCACCCTATATATACACCCCTATCCTCTTCATTCATCTCTTCCTCTTCTAATTCTCAAGCATTCAAAGGTATTCTTCATATTTTTTTTTGGCAATTTGACTTTCCAAAGTCAAACTTACCATAGTCTTACATTATAATCAACTTGTTAACACTTATTTATACTTGAAGATTGTTATACAACATATATATAATAGCACCCTTTGTACCTTCGGTGGGTATTTCTCCGGTCCCGGTCGGTTAAGTGTCCGGCCCATAAGACAAAGCTACATGGAGGACTCGTAGTAGTCCTTGATTATATATATTTTCCGCATTTAACCATCAAACTTGTTATACTTGTTTAAACTCTGCTCATCTTAGTTCTATTTTACATTTTGAGTTCCATGGTTATGGGTTTGTAGAGACTAGCCTTGGTTATTCCGTAAATAGCTCCAAACCGGAAGCCGAACTCTTGTTTACTAGTTTGTTTAAATAGTTGTATAAACATGTTTTATGTAAGATTTGAGTTTCTAAAATCATTTTAATTAGTTCCATGGTTATGGGTTTGTAGAATCTAACCTCGGTCTTATCCCGAAACAAGATCCGAACCGGAAACCGAACTTTCGTTTAAAGACTTTGTTGTTGACTTTTTGTATGTAAAACTTTGGTATTATTATTTATAAATTATTTTACAAGTTCTATGATGTTTGGACATGTGGTAACCATTCTTGGCCTTTCCAAGATAAAAACCGAACTAAACCAAGTTTACTCGCTTAAGACACACAAGTGTGTTTTTAACCATTAAAGCTTATATATTTCTTTAAAAATACTTTATAAACTGATTTTAATTATTTTCACAAAGTACTCGGAATGTTGAATCCAACTTGATCTTATAACAAAGTTTGGACCGATTAAACCAAACACTCGCTTAACGGACGTTGTTAGTTCTAAAACAATAGAACTACATACTTGGTTAAGTCTCTTTAAGGTTTATTGAGTTATCTCATACATTTATTATTTTGGGAAAGTTGACTTTGGGTTTGGTCAAGTCACCAAGACCCGAACCGACCACCCGAGCACTCGTTAAAACTCGTTTTAGTATCTATATTATAAAGGGACATGCTTTCTTGCATTTTTACCCACCTTATTACTTAACATAGGTTGAGTAAAATTAAGGGCTAGATACTTTAACCCGGTTTCGAGCAAACTTACATTTTTAAAGGACTATTATTATAATTTCTTAAATATTTACATTTTAAACCTTAAACTTTAAATTGTTTACATTTCTTATCATTTATTTTCGTTTAAAGACTTCCAAGAAAACTTTTCTAATACAAGACTTCTTCTCCTTTAGGCTTCGTTCATTGTTCCGGTTAATCTCCAAATCATCAAATCTTTCAAGTTTATTACTTGAACGTGAGTACTTTCATCCCTCGTTTTCACTGTTTTATATTTTGGGGGTGACATTGCAAACTTATTCAAATCCAAATGATTTATACTTGAGTCTTAAACCACAAACTTTATTGTATACTTTACTTAAATAAATGCTAGATTTGGTGTTATATGCTTATATGCTTAAGTGCTAATGTGTTTACCGCTTTTGGATGGTTGATTTACAAAATCCGAGATATCTGGCATCCCCTTATAGAAAGGTGTCGTTAATGTATTCTTATTAACGATTTCATACAAAATCCGAGTACATTTGGCATCCCCTTATAGAAATGTGTCGTTAATTTATTCTTATTAACGATTTCATTTATCTAAATTGTTGCTATTATTTATTGTTTTGTATACAAGTTGTGGAATTTCATATTATATATCTATTGTTCAAAAACTATGAAATTGCTCACCAACCTTTGTGTTGACGAAATCTATTTATGCAATGTTACAGGTTTGACTTTAGGTTGACTCGAGGATTTGAAGAAAAAACGTTATCGAGACTATTAGGATATTAGCAAAACGAACAATATATTATTTACTATGATTTGAATTCGGTTATTGTATGAACAAGTTATGTGACTCTTTGTGTTTTTATGAATTTAAATGAGTTGATTAAATATTGTCACTTAATAGTGTCGTGTGCGATGAACAATCGGTTGCGCCCCGACGTTTCCGTCATGGTCGGGGTATGACAGATTGGTATTAGAGCCCATTGACTATAAGATAGGTGGTTAGACGTAACGACCTAGTATAGTTTAGGCTTTAGGGTCCTTATACGTGATGCTTATACGTGTTTACCCTACTTGATTGTTTATTGCACTTATTTATTTATAAACTTGATTAAAATTCATTTTTAAATCATAAATGTACACATACACACACTTTCATTGTATTCTAAGGTATCCTTACCTTAAAACGCAAAACATTAGTTTTTTTTTATTATGATTTATGGATCACAAGCTTAACTTGGATTCCGTTGTTTAAAATATCCTTAAAGATTGGCTTTATAATATTCGTTGTGATGACCGTAGGTACTGAACACTTGGAAACGGCCTTTTGACAAAACAATTCCAAGAATCGAAGGTGATATACTTACCTGGGAAGGTCGAGTTTAAGTGTTCTTTTCTAGGCCAAACGACTTACGTTATATGAGACGATAACTTTAAGTAGTCGAATGCAAGCGTTCTGGTTGCCTCCATATTTTGGTGTTGAAAACATGAAAGCCACGGTGATACGTGGACTAGAGTTTTTGACATCTCGTTGTATCTCCGTTTTATTATATGTTATTATCGCAACTTGAGTCAATGACATAAAAGACGCGGTGATACGTGCATATGTTCGACTCCATATATATATTACATTTATATACAAATTTTATTGTCGGGATATCAAATCATGGTGGTTCATGTACGACTTCCCCGACTATATGTAAATATCTATACTTCAAAACCTCCCAATTTTTAAACTCCAAAACTTTGAAACATATACTTATACACATTTTATCATTTGGTTTATGTACAAACTTAAAAATAAATAAATAAATAAATAATTTTCTTACTAATATCTCATCCTCACTAACTCTAGGAATTCACAATCAAAACTTGAAATTTTATTTTATCTTTATACACCCTCATAATTATTTCCAATTACTTCAAACTCATTCTATTTTCTTTATAAATTTTTTTTAGAATGCCTCCACTACGACGTCAACCACGCAAGAACTCCAACCGGCGTATGGCATCTTTCGTCGTCAAGCAAATGGCTGCTGTGATTCCCGAACTACTAACCCAACTTCAAGCTACCCAACCTCCTCCCGTTGCACCTTCCGTTGTTGCACCTGTGGAACCCAAACCCGCATCCTATACTTAAAAACAATTTACCGGTGCTAACCCAACCAAATTCGTCGGTACGAACTGTGCAACTACCTTGTTGCAATGGTTTGAGAAAATGGAGAGTGTGTTCCGACACATCGAATGCCCCGAAGCGAAGAAAACTAATTTCGCTTCAAGCATGTTTGAGGAAACTACTCTTACATGATGGGGTAGTGTTATGCATCTCCAAGGGGCGGAAATTGCCATGGCGCTTCCATGGACCGAACTTAAGGAACTAATGATGAAGAAGTTTTGTCCCAAACACGAGCTCTAAAAGCTTGAAGCCGAATTTTGGGAATTGAAACAAGAAAGTGGTGATAATGCCGCTTACTCGCTCTGTTTTCATGAATTGAGCACCCTTGTACCTCATTTGGTTAACCTGCTCGAACGTAAAATCGACAAATACATCAGGGGTTTACCCATGCTAATTCAGGACTCAGTCATGAGTAGCAAACCCGAGAACCTTGAGGATGCAATTACTCTAGCCGGTGCACTATCGGAGAACCATGTTAAGGCGGGTACCCTAACCATCAAGAAGAAAAGTGACAAAAGCAAAACCGAACCCGCACCTCAAGCCAAAGTTGACCCACCACCTCAAGCCATCAACTACTCAAACTCTTCCCGCCACAACAACAAAAAGAAACCCAAACAAAACCACCGAAACTATGCCGTTACCCAACCGCAACCGCAACCGCAACAACAACCCCAAGCTCCCCCACAAAATCGAAAACCCTATACCGGTACTTTTCCACTATGCAACAATTGTCAACTTCATCACCCATCTCACTTACCTTGTCTCCATTGCACCATTTGTAACCGTTTTGGCCATCTAAATAACACATGTTGTTCCGCACAACATACTCAACCCAACCAACCAAGAACCACTCCACAAAACACCCAAAACCGCTTTGCACCTTACCCACAAAACCCTCCTCAACAACCCCGAGCTTACTTTAGCTGTGGTGACCCAAATCATTTCCGCAACAATTGCCCACGACTCACTTTTGCAAACCAAGCCCAAACCGTAACCATACCCTACTATCAAACCCAAGCCTACCAAGTCCAAACCTACCAACCTCAACTTCCCCAACTCAATGAACCACTCATCCAACCCATGCAAGCCATCCAAGCACCTCCTCCTCCACCACCTCATGCACCTCAAGGAAATCCCGGTAACCAAGTACGAGCTTTTATGATGAATGCTAATCAAGCTCAAGTGGCAAACGATGTTGTGAACGGTATGTGAACGAGCATTTGGCTTCTATATTATTTGATACGGGTGCCGATAGAAATTAAAGTTTGAATCTACTATTGTCGTACCTCGCACTAAGCTTTCTCGACCCTTTTCTGTCGAAGTCGCCAATGGAAATTCTATCACCATAAACTCGGTCCTTCGTAATTGTTCTCTCACTCTTTGTAAGCGTAAATTCTCCATCGATCTCATTCCGATGCAAATGGGAAGTTTCGATGTCATAGTAGGCATGGATTGTTATCTTTGCACCGTGCTGAAGTCGTTTGTTATGATAAATTCATTCGGATTCCGCTTGTCAACGGTAAAACTCTCAAGGTCTACGGCAAAATGTTTCCTAAAAGGCTCAATCTCAATTGTTGCCATACATATACTCATGCTTGTTCAGCTATCACATCCATTTCTTTTAATGATCTTTCTGTTCCAAACCAATCTTTCATCCATCACCTTGACATCCTACATGATCCCACTTCTTACAAACAATCAGTCCAATTTCCTGCTTGGAAAGAGGCCATGGATAAAGAATACACTACTCTAAAAATAACAATACTTGGATAATGGTTGACCTTCCTATAGGTAAGAAACCCATCAAATGTAAATGGGTTAACAAGATCAAGTATAATGCTATGGTACTATTGACAGGTGTAAACCTCGACTTGTTATTTTTGGAGATACTTCAAAGGTTGGCATTGATTGCACAGAAACTTTTTCTTAGGTTGTTAAAATGAACACAATCAGATGTCTCATTGCTCTTGCAACAAAACTAAAACGGCCAGTATTTTAATTAAATGTGAATAATGCCTTTCTCCATGGTGATCTAGATGAGGAAATATATATGTCACCTCCTCCTAGTATGACATTACCCTCTAATCTAGTATTAAAGCTTCAGAAATCTCGTTATGGTTTATAACAAGTTTCTCGTCAGTGGTATGGTAAACTATCAAGTGTGCTTAAATCTAAAGGGTATATTCGATGCCTAAATGCTTATTCTTTGTTTACCAAATCCATGGGATCTCTATTATTTGTCACACCCCAACCTACAGCAAAATGCCGGGATGTGAATTATTGGTTCACAACTCACAAGACACTAACATAACAATATTTGTGATAATATCTAATTATTTTATTAAATTTTAAACAAGTACATATCATCTCAAGAATTAAAACCAAACAAATAACACAAAAACATCTTGTCTTTCTTTTATTAAATATCCTAAAGCCCATTCTATGTGATCTTCAACCTTCACTTTAAATCATAAGATAACCTGCAATATGCGTACAAAATAGATATATTTGTCAAAACGAGGTTGAGTAAGTAATCACCAGTTTTTGACACTAACTATAATATATGAGAAAAAACTGCAAATATATATTTTGAGTATCAACAGTTAAATAATGAGCAAATAATTGGTGTAGTTTGACCATTGCCTTGCGAATTGGGCTTTGGTTACTAAGACGAAAGTAATACAAATAATGATGTCGGTTGACCATTCCCTTGCGAATCGGGCTTTGGCTACTAAGACGGTACCAATGAGTCATGTTAGAATCAATGATGGACCTCTCTGAATGCTAGAATTAAACAAATAAGCAAGTAAGCAAAAAACAAATAAGCATTTAATTGATCAACAATACAATAATCATGATTTGCTAGTATGGATAATATGTAGTATAAAATTATAAATAATTACGCATAAAGTCCCCAAAAAGGTTTTAAAAGAAGTAAAATAGGGGAGTGATTACTCACCTTAATGATAGCTAAACAATAAAATATGTATAATAAACGAATCCCGAGCTTTTAACGTGCTGACTGACCCGACTGAACTGACCTGGAAATTTTAGACATTTAACTAGAATTAAAAACGAGAAACATAGCCACTGGAATAAGATCAAACGGATGTGTAAAACTCAAAATATGAAATATTAAATGTTTAAGCGAGCTGGTACTGTTCAGAATCCAAACTTTGAATCGGGAGCGGTTCTGACCAGTACACTCAAAATATAAAAAAAAACATAAAATTCTTCTGGACGGAAAGCTAATTCCAATCAGAAGATATAGTAATTGAAAAACCATTAAAATTGACTTTTATAACCCTAAACGGGTCGAAGAGAAATTGACCGGAAAACTCCCATCAATCTATGAAATTGACTGAGGGCTTTTGTTAGTTGGATTAAAACAAACGTTTTTCATGAAGACAACTTATCCAGAAAGATTATGGAACAAGGAGATAACGAGGTCAAATAGTCTCGAAGCTTAAAAGTCAACGGAGGCTTGAAGAACTTGAATAATCTTGAAGAAACCAACAATGTAGAAGAGAATTTGGTGGGATATGAGGAGCACGGATGGAAATCAGTAGTTTTTAGGGTTTAGAGATGTGTTTTGATTAAATATTGACAGTTATAATGCATTTATGAAGTAATCAACTCGATTAGGAAACGAAATAAGCAATTAATAACAAAATCAAGCCAAATAACTTCAAGATTTCGGCCATGACAACAAGAAAACGAATTTGGACTTATTATGGAATTATTAGACTTAACTTGGGTCTTAAGTTTATTTACTTTTAGGAAAAAAGAGTCTCTGTACTTCAATAAATGCGATTTTTAGCCGTTTTAAGCAATTTTAAAGGTTTTGAGCACAAGTTGACGAGTTTGAAAGTTATGTGGATATAAAATAGATTAAACCAAGTTAAATGCTAATAAATACTAGCTTTTATTAATATGAGATCTTAATTACATTCCGAGTCAGGAAACAAATATGAATACAAATACGAAAAAATCTGAAATGTTACAGTATCCCCTATTTTTGGGAATTTCATTCCGAAATGAAGGAAAACTAAAAACAAATCATGCTAGCAATAATTAAATTTTAAGATAAACCTTTTTAAATAAAATTTAAAATTTTAACATAACATGTGAATAGTAGGAGCAATGATCCAAATGATCCGATAAGGGCACTTATATATAGGATGTACCAGCGGTGTATCCATCATATCCTTATAATCTTTACATTTCAACTATTACCCAAAACTATTTTTGGTTCTAAGTTATATCACACAATCGTATATATTATGATTTCCATGCGAGGACTTTAATAATTATGTTCCGGGCCATAATTACTTTTATCGTCTAATGGTCCACAAGATTTTCCTGATCGTGTGGGTTACAAAGCATTTTAAGGATATGACTTTGTTAGGAAGTAAAAGTTTTGATAAATTTTAAATGTAAAACCAGGAGATCATTAATGTATAAAACATCTCTAATAAAGCAACTGAAGTAAACATTCAAGTTTGATTAACGAAAACGGTGAAATTCTTAAAACCTCTTTTGATATAAATGTAAAAATCTTAAAATTGAAAGGAAACAAAATCCTTAAAGTTGAGATTAAAATTTTTTGAATGAGATGACAAAATTGATCATGATGAACGAGAATAGGAAAATAAGATAGTAGTATGGAACCACAAACAATTAGCTTGAGAAATAAAATAAATTTCATCCGTGATATAGAAATGCCAAAGGATAAATAATTCAAACGGAAATTATTCAATACCATAATTAAATAAAAGTCGTTACAATACATAATTTGAAAGGACAAAAATAAATTAAGATAGAAATCAGGCAAGCAACAAGAGTCTTTGAGTAGCTTAGTTATGGTTGACTTGATTCATTTAATGTGGAGCACCTTGAGACGTTTGATCCAAAAGAACTTGAGCAGTCGAGATAGATCAATATGAGATAGCTTGGACAGGCTAGGCTTGAACGGGTTGCAAGAGTGGGGTTTGGCTGGAGTAGGTTTGGTATACTTGAGCTTGCGGGGTTGGATTTGATAGGCGTAGGTTAAGTAAGAATGATCTTGATCAACTTGAGGAGCTTGATGGATGTGAGGTTGATAGGTTTGGACTTGGTGGGTATGGGTAGTGTAGTAGGATGCGGGTATAGCTTGGATTTAACGGAGATGGGCAAGTTGGGGACCCATATTGCGAAGATGGCTCGGATCTCCACAATTGTAGCAAGCACGTATGGTAGGTGCAACAGGTTGAGTATGCGACACTGACCATTATGGGACGGCTTATGCACCAGGTGGCACACGACAACTATTAGCAAGGTGACCGTAACGGTTACATTGGGTGCAAAGACAGCATGGGGATTTAGCCAGATGATGATGACTACAAATGCATCACAAAGGGCAAGGACCGAAGTACGGTTTCTTGTTTGGAACGGTTGGGTAGAGTTATGCTTGGTTGATAGCATGGTTTTGGTGATTGGGTTTATGTTTCTTGTTATGGTGAGAAGTGTTGTTGATGTTTTGAGCTGTTTTAGGTTCGGCCTTAGCATCTGTTGAGGAATCGGATTTGGTTTTGTCAGCGGTAGGTTTGGAATCTTTTCGGGTTAAGGTCCCATCTCTAGCATGGTCATCTAAAAAGGCAGCAGCAAGGGCAATAGCTTCGCCGATGGAGAGAGGGTCACGACTGACAACAGCATCATGGAAGATTGTTGGTAACCCATGGATATACTTCCGAATACCACGAGACACATGTCTTACGAGGTGGGATATTAGCAGGCTGAGCTCCTTGAAAGGTTCGAGTAAGTAGAGTTGTCACCACCAATTTGCTTGAGTTCCCAAAACTTATTATAACTTTGCAGTTCATGTTCAGGGTAAAGCTCTTTCTTGATAGCTTCCTTGAGTTTATCCCAAGGCATGGCCATAGTAAAATTGGTTCCTTGGATGGTTTTGAAAGTACTCCACCAGGTGAGATCCCGTTCGTCAAAGACGCTCGAGGCGAACTTCGTCCGTTTGTCGTTCGGACATTCGCACTGGATGAATACATTCTCCATTTTCTCAAACCACTGGAGGAGTTTGGTGGCATTCTCCTTCCCAAGCTACCGGGATAACACTAGTGAAATTCTTGAAGTGAAAGTTGTTTGGAGCAGTAGATGTAGCAGAACCATTCGAATTGAGACTCTGTATCTGAGTTACGATAGTAGGCATAGTAACAGCAAATTCTTTGGTGATCCTAGCAGCTAGATGGTGATCATGAGAACCAGATGAACGACGTTAAGTACGACGATAGTTTCTTAGAGAAGATATTCTACGATGACCAAAAATAAAGTTTTATAAGATGAAGGGTAAGTTGTGAAAAAAAAATAAGAAGTAACACGAGATTAATAAAAACATGAAGTACTAAAATGTTAATAATTAAAGTTGAGGGAGAAAACTGAAACGTGTTTGATAGTTTGGAGATAAAATAAATGAAAGAAAACCATTTAAATAATATAACAAAATAATAACGGTCTAAAAAACTTGTGATAACCGTATCTTTATAACTAGAGGATTGTGTCGAATCATGGGAATTAAAATACTTAATTAAACTAAAGTGAATGATCAAATCCTGAAATTTTGATTAAATAAAATCAAGTAAATAAATTAATAAACGAATTTTCTTCGATATGTTGGGCTTTCCATGAGCTTCCATGGCATTTTAATGTCCCAACTAAATAATGTGACATAAAATTTTGCGAACTGGGCATCCCATGAGCATTCCATGACATTTTAAATGGCCCAATAAAAATAGCATAACATCAATTTGTTAATTGAGCGTTCCACAATTTAAATGGCACAAAAATTTATGAAATTTCAAAACAATTGATTTGGACAGCCATGAGCTCTCCATGGCATTTTAACTGATCCAACAAAATAACGAATTAACAAAACTAAGACGAAAGAAATACAAATAATGATGTCGGTTGACCATTCCCTTGCGAATCAGGCTTTGGCTACTAAGATGGTACCAATGAGTCATGCTAGAATCAATGATGGGCCTCTCCGAATGCTAGAATTAAACGAATAAGCAAGTAAGCAAATAGAAAATAAGAATTTAATTGATCAACAACACAATAATCATGATTTGCTAGTATGGATAACATGTAGTATGAAAATATAAATAATTACGCATAAAGTCCCCAAAAGGTTTTAAAGAAGTAAAATGGGGGAGTGATTATTCACCTTAATGATAGCTAAATAATAAAATATGTGTAATAATCGAATCCCGAGCTTTTAACGTGTTGACTGATCTGACTGAACTGGCCTGGAAATTTTAGACATTTAACTAGAATTAAAAACAAGAACATAGTCACTGGAATAAGATCAAACGGATGTGTAAAACACAAAATATGAAATATTTATTGTTTAAGCGAGCTAGCACTGTTCAGAATCCGAACTTCAAATCGGGAGTCGGGTTCTGAACAGCACACTTAAAATATCAAAACAAACATAAAACTCTTCTTGCCCGAAAGCTAATTCCAATCAGAAGATATAGTGATTGAAAAACCATTAAAATTGGCTTTTATAATCCTAAACGGGTCGGAGAGCAATTGACTGGCAAACCACCATCAATGTATGAAATTGATTGAGGGTTTTTGTTAGTTGGGTGAAAACAAACATTTTTCATGAAGACAACTTACCCGGAAAGATTATGGAACAATGAGATAACGAGGTCAAAGAGTCTCGAAGTTTGAAGTCAACAGAGGCTTGAAGAACTTGAATAATCTTGAATAAACCGACAATGGAGAAGGGGAATTTGGTGGGATATAAGAAGGATGGCTGGAAATCATTAGTTTTAGGGTTTAGAGATGCGATTTGATTAAATATTGAGAGTTATAATGCATTTATGAAGTAATCAACTCAATCAGGAAACGAAATAAGCAATTAATTACAAAATCAAGCCAAATAACTTCAAGATTTCGGCCATTACAACAAGAAAACGAATTTGGACTTATTATGGCATTATAAGACTTAACTTGGGGCTTAAGTTTCTTTATTTTTGGCAAAAATAGCCCTCGTACTTCTATAAATGCGATATTTAGCCGTTTTAAGCAATTTTAAAGGTTTTTAAGCATAGTTTGACGAGATTGAAAGTTATGAGGATATAAAATAGGTTAAACCAAGTTAAATATTAATAAATACTAGTTTTTATTAATATTAAAGATCCAAATTACATTTCCAAGTCGGGCTAACGAATATAAATTCAAATACGAAAATATCCGAAATGTTACACTACTCATGTTGTTGTCCATGTGGATGACATTTGGCAACAGGCAACAATATTAAAGAAATCATGCTCTTAAAGATTTTTGCATCACACTTTTCAAATAAAAGATTTGGGTTTTCTTAATTACTTATTAGTATAGAGGTTCTTAAGCATCCTTATGGGCTGATTATATCACAAGGAAAGTTTGCTATTGATTTGCTAGCTGAATTTAATGATTCACAGCTTCCCATCACACAAAATCCTTTTCCTTCTTATTTACAATTGAAACTTAAATAATGCTATGCTCTTCCTGATTCGTTGAGATATAGACAGTTAATTGGTAAATTGAATTACCGCCCACATACCCGACCAAATTTTGCATTTGCAGCTCAGTTTTTTCAATTCATGCAAGATCCAAGACTTCCTCATTGGAATGCAGCATTACAAACTTTGGCTTATATCAAAGGTACCTTCTCTCAAGGATTGTTTTCCAATGATTCTCCAAGTTTTGCTTTAAAGGCTTACTGTGATTCTGATTGGGCCTCTTGTCCTAATATAAGGAAATTTGTTAGTGGTTATTCAATCTCTTTAGGAGGTTTCCCTATATTGGAAGTCAAAGAAGCAGCCTACTATTGCTTTAAGCTCAGCTAAGGCTGAATACAAGTCTATGAGATGCGTTACTGCTTAATTGGTTTGGCTTACTCTCCTTTTACATGAACTTAATGTTCCATATGTGAAGAAACACTAAGTGACCCGGGACAGATTATGGATAATCTGGGGGTTAA
Source organism: Bidens hawaiensis (assembly GCF_021521415.1). NCBI lineage: Eukaryota > Viridiplantae > Streptophyta > Magnoliopsida > Asterales > Asteraceae > Bidens > Bidens hawaiensis. Next base: position 2,450,603 of record NW_027491168.1, read on the forward strand.
GTAATGTTTCCCACGAGGATGAGGTCCAGCAGAGAAGGTTGTTCTTCAGGGGACCTGCAAAACAGACACCGTAAGCTCGTCACTGAGAAGGGGGGGTTCCTCCTTGTGACCACCCTCCGGCGTGAGAATCAGACTAGATTGCTCTGAATATAAGTGTATATTAAGAGATTGCCAGATAACGAGATATCAGATGATGTCCTCACCATTCCAAGATGTTGGAGTATTTATAGCCGAAGGTAGGTTTCCTAAAAGGTACAGCCGGCTGAATAGTATTCCTGTTCTACCAACAGTGGACTACACACAGGCCATGCTGGTTGGTGGATAGACTACGGCCGACAGTAACAAGGTCGGCTGTATACTGTTCCTTTACTGCCGGCTATGCACTGTTCCACCAACTGTAGGCTGCGCACGTCCCATAGTAAGGGTTGGTGAGTAGGCAGCGGCTAATAGTGACAAACAGTACTAGAGGGTGCTCCTCCTCGTACTGTTGTCGGTGAGCTGTCACCCTGTGATTGGTTCACGGGCTGTTCTGGTCAGATCGTTTGTTCTGTCCATACCTTAGTAGGTATAGTACAAAAGATCTTCCAGAAGTATACGGACTGGCTCATTTAGGCGGGATTATTCCCGCCTTGCTCATTCCTTCATGTGACTACTGAAGTAGCTAGTGCCTTGTGCGTGTAGCCTTGCTGTCAGTGCGGGTAGCCTTCCCTGATGGCTTGTATCCGCAACTGCGGGAACAAGCGGGGTACTTCACCATTGGGAGGCTTTCCCTGCGGGTACAGCTGGCGTACTGCGCGTAAGGTTTTCTCTGAGCATGCTGGGTCCTGCGGGAGCAGTTGGTCGTTGTGCAGACGTCCCTGTTCAAGGTGAGTCTTGCGGGTCCAACTGGGCTCTGCTGGGACCTACCTCTTCAAGTCCCCCCCAGTCCAATGTTCTTCTCATGAATTATTAATAAGTGAGGTGAACTTTTGGACTAGTTAGGGGTTTTGAAAAGGGTTTTTAGTTTTAAGGTTTTCCGTGGGGATTCTTCCCGCGGTTTTCCTGCTGTCACGCAGAAATTCCCGACTTTTCTGCTTGATCTTTGGGTATGAAGCGGGTAGGTTTGTAACCTCCTCGCAAGTCAGGAGCGTTGAGTCCCACTTGTGTGGATTCTCCATGGGGTTTTGGTAGTTTTCAACATAGTGATCAATTATGCTAAAACCACCAATTCCATCTTGGAGTTTCAGACAATATAGTTCTCGACGTTCCCGTCATGCGGGGATGTTATTCCCGTTTCCGCAAGCATGGCCCAGAAGATCCTTCTTGGTTTGAATTCCCTGCAGAGTGCTAAGTATGTGAAGGGTTTTGCCTTGACACTGTACCCGCACTCGTCTTACGGTTACTTTACTTCCAAGGTATTCCTGGCGTCAATTCCCTGCGGGTGCTAAGTATGTGAAAGGTTTTGCCTTAACACTGTACCCGCACCTGTCTTACAGTTACTTGGTTGCCAAGGTAAGGGGTATTTTCCCGCTTACTTTTGAATCTTTTTGAATTTTTTGAAATTCGAAGAGTTGGTGAAAGGATAAGAACAATCCAAACCTCTGAAACGTCGTGCGACGGTTTCTTCTGACTGTGTCAGGACGTGCAGGAAGTTATGGTGACGTGACAGTACATGGTCATTCCAGACGCTTTTTCAGGCGCGTGGGCGCGATTTTTCGGGCGCGTGGCCGCGAAATTAATGGTACGCGTCCTTTCAACAGCTGTTGCCAGCTTGCTTTTTGCCACGTGTCATTGTTTCATTGCACCTTCGATTTCTCTCTCTTCCGCATTAAATTCATCGCATTAATTGCGATTAGTATATAAAGGGGGAGAGGGTTCTTTGTAATCCACACTCACTTTTCTCTTCATCTTCAAAACGATTTCCGGCGAATACTCTCCTTTCAGTCGAGCATTCTCTTGAAATCGTTTTCTTTTTTCATCTGCAAGATGTCTTCTCGTGATCTCGAATCTACAGCCCAGGAGGCTGGGGTGTTCGTCGATGACAAGAGTATTGCTGGCGAGTGCCAGTGTGCTCTGCCTGTCGATCTGTATCAGTACATCGTCAGGAAGTTCATGCTCGAGTCTCTCGAGCCTGAGTTTCCTGAACCCCATCAAACGGTGTATGATGCCCCCAGAGGCAAGATCGGGGTATATGCTGCATTCTTTGTGTATGGGAATCTTAGGTTCCCGTTGACAAAGTTTGTGTACCATGTCCTAGAGAGGCACGGTGTGCACCTGACCGAGGTGCACCCGATGGCGATCGCGAAGATTCGCCATTTCGAGTGGGTGTGCCGGATTCTGGGCATTGAGCCCTTTGTCGACCGCCTGATGACCTTCTACTCTTGGAGGTGCATCCAGGGGTGGTATACCCTGATAACCCGGATAAATGGTTTGAAGATTTGCGCAACCGAGCGCAGTCTTCGCTCGTGGAAGCGGGAGTTCTTCTTCATCTCCGCCCGTGCCATCCCCCTTGCCATGAAATTCAAAAATGGGCAAGCACTTCCCAGCCTTCACGCCTCCAACTACCAGGAGGCGGAATGGTTCTCGAAGATATCCCGAGTCCAATCTCCGGTTTACCGGTTTGCGGAGTCCGGGATGGTGATGCTCGGGATGAGCTGGGTGTGGAAGGATGCGGATGCGCGAAAGATCCCGATCATCCTCGAATACGGTTTGAACTCTGTTCCTTACGGTATGCTCTGTTTCTTTTTGTTGATTTAGAATCTCTTCTAACTTCTTTCCTGTTTATTTCAGAGGGGAACGACTTGCAATCGCTCCTGTATCCGCGGGAGGCTGACGGTCCCGCTCGGATGGGTACTCGCGCTCTAGACGAGAACGAGTTGCCCATCCTAGAACAAACGGCGGATCGGTTCGTGGAGGTCTACCCGCTAGGCCACGAGATCCTGAGCGCCAGGCGGCCAGGTAAGGCGCTATTCAACCCTCGACCCCTCAATGTTGAAACCTCTGCTGGAATTCCTCTAATCTTATGTTCTGATGAGAAATCCGCAGATGGTCCTCCGTTGGTGCGGAAGAAGAAGGCTGCCGGCGGGAAGGGGAAGGAGAAGGTGGCCTCCACTGCCGATCCGGTGCCTCGGTCTGACTCCGAGGCCGAGAGCGAAGAGGTGGCGGGGAACCCCGGTGGTGAGAAGACCACCGCTCCGGAGGCTGTGACGACTGTCACCTCCGGAGAGCCCCGGATGACGACGGTGAGCGGCGCAAAGAGGCCGGCTCCATCGGGTTCATCCCCGCCTGTCCGCACTTTCAGGCTCAAGAAAACCCGTAAGTACAAACTTTATTTTTAACTTCATAGTTTTCCATCTTTAATACTTTTCTTTGTGCAGGCGTGGATGTTGACGCATTCCAGGGTGGAGCAGGGAAGAGTACTCCCCCGCCCATGACGGTAGGCTTGGTCAGCCTACCTGAGGCGACGACCCAGGCGGCTGCGCCTGCTTCCGCTGGTTCAGTTGCTCAATCCATTGAGCCAACTGTTCCAGCTGTGATGACATCACCGCCGGCTGTCAGTGCCATTTTTACCGCATCTTTCACTGAGCCGGCGGTTACTTTTGATGCGGATTCCGCCGCGGCGGCCGCGGCGGCCTTCACCATGCCTCCTCCGTCATCGGCAACGACGGCCGATCCTTCAGGTATGCATGGGGCTTCTCGCCAACCTCTACCTCCTTCCCATATACCTGACCTCTTGGACGGATTTCCCTTGGGTTCAGGTGATGGGTTTGGCGGCTATCGGCCTGTTATTGACCCTACAGGTGCGTAGGGTTCTTTTGGCCTATTTATTTATTTTTTTTTTATATCATCTTTTCCTAACTGCTTTTTGTTTTTTGCAGTTTCGGATTCCAATGAAGTGTATGTTCTTCGATGGAACATCCGCCGAGGAACAACCCTTCGCACACCTGTGGAGTGCGTGGAGTGGGCTCGTCACGCAGCTCCCAGTGGTGCGTTGGGGGAAGCCATGGCTAGCTACCAGGAGGGTAGGCTAACCAATGAGCTTCGGGTTCTCCTGGCCCGGATGCAGCCGCGAGTCGAGCTGCTTTGTCGTGAAAACGACAAGTTAAAAGCAGCTCGCATACAGGAAGTAGCTCAGGCGCGGGCTGTCCGGGAGGAGAATAGGAGGCTCTCTGCCGCGGCCGCAGAGAAGGAGAAGGCGTTCAAGGCCCTTGAAGTTGAGGTTCAGGCCCGTCTCGAGGCCCGTTCCAAGGCTGCCCAAGCTGTTAACGAACAGCTTCGGCTAGCTAAGGAAACTGCTAGGAACGCGACTGAAAGGGCCACCAAGGCTGAAGCTGTTGCTGAGCATCTACGCCTCGAGAATGAGGAACTTAAAGCTAAATTAGAGGCGCTCCAACAGGCTCATGATGCCTTGGCGATGGAGGACGCGAAGAAGCTCCAAGAGATCCTGGACCAGAGGGGCGTGCTTGACCACACTGAGCGGAAGCTAAAGGGCGTCGAAGAGGCTGCTGCAAAGGAAGTGTTGCTCGCCAACCTCAATAAAAGTGAAGCCGAACGCGCCTGTAATCAAGCTCAAGCCGCCCTCCAAGAAGCTCTGGTTGCCAAGGAATGGCTTCTTCGAGAAGCGTTGTCTCAGGTAAGCTTTTCATGTCTTTACGCTTTTCTTTGTAAATAGAAAAGGTTTTGATACTTGTATATTTTTTTTTGTAGGTTGTGCATCGGGTCTTCACGGAGACGTCTTATGACGATGCCATGAGCACAGCCCTCAATGCTTCTCATGAGGATGGGGAAAAGGCCGGCTTCCTGCTTGGTCTAGGGTTTGTTGAGAAAGGCATCCCGCCTTCCAACTTCCCTTTGTATAATGTGGATACTGAAGCTGTTTATGACCAAGCAGTGAATCAGTATGCCGCCTTCCCGCATCCGGTGGTGGAGAAGGTAAACGAAGTCGCTGCTGCTGATGATGGGCTAGCTATCCTTAAAGCTTTCCTTGAACCGCCACGCTCTACTGATGGTGCGGGTCCAAGTGGAAGTGGTCCTGAAGCATGATCCTGAAGATCCCTTTCCACCATTAGCGTAGATTTTTGCTTTTGTGTAGCTTCTTTTGTATGCGGGTATGCACCCAGCAATCTTTGTAATATTTGAATTTGATGGAATAAAGATTGTGTTAGTTCTTTACCTTGTTTATTTTAAGCATGTTTTGATCTAACTTAGCAATTTCTTTAGTACTTAGATAAGTTAACTTTTTAACGTGGCAAATTATAAGTTTGTTTCGCTTCCTCTTTCATGATTGTGCGGGTATGACCGTCACTTACACTTAGTAGGATGGCTTTACTTATATCTGGCCTGCGTGAAAGTTTTCCTCATCTTTTCCTTTGAAATTTTCTAAGTGTTCAGAATAAGTTAACCTTTGGACGTGGTAGATAATAGGTTGAAGTTTTGCCTCCTTGTTCGTGATTGTGCGGGTAAGACCGTCACTTGCACTTACAAGGATGGCTAAACTTTACCTACATCTGACCTGCGTGGAGGTTTTCCTTAAAACTTGAAATTTTTACCGTTGTGTTTATGCGGGTTTTGCCGCCTTCCACACGTAACGACTTACTTCTTCCCCTATTTATGCGGTGAATACCGGCACATCAGTGTGGGAAGTTCATAAGTATAAAGGTAAGGCTATCAACACATTGTGAAAGGAGAATCATTTCCATTAGAAGTGGCTCTAGGCCTTTTCTTTACAAGTTTGGAATTGATCTACATATAACATTTGCGTAATTGAGCTCCATTCCATGTTCTTGGGATGGGAGTGCCATCGAGCCTTTCGAGCCGGTATGCGCCCTTTCCCAGAACTTCTTTGATAATGTATGGCCCTTCCCAGACCGGGGCCAGCTTTCCTGGGCGTTCTTGGTTCGAAGCCTCGTTGTTACGCAGTATGTAGTCTCCTACATTGAAGTTGCAGAGTTTTACCCGCGTGTTGTAGTACTTTTGCATTTGTCGCTTGTAGTTCTCTTCACGCACTGCGGCTAAGTCTCTGCGTTCCTCGGTTAGCATAAGGTCTAACCGTCTTTCCGCATCATTGTCTTCTGGCTGAATCAAGACCCTTGGTGAGGGTAAACCAATTTCGACCGGGACCATGGCTTCAGTGCCATAAGTGAGACTGAACGGGGTTTCTCCCGTACTGGCCTTCTTCAGCGTTCTGTTTTCCCAAAGGACGTGCGGAAGCTCGTCCACCCAGCCGGATCTGTGTTCCAAGAGTCTTTTCTTTATGCCTTCGACGATGCTCTTATTTGCTCTTTCCACCTCACCATTACCTTGCGGGTGTGCCACTGAGGTAAAGGTGTGGGTGATTTGAAGTTCTTTCAGCCACTGTTGTAGCTTCTTGTCAGCAAAGTTGGTGCCGTTATCGCTCACCAAATTCTGTGGAAGTCCAAAACGACAAATAATAAATTCCCAAATAAATTTTTTGATATGTTTCGCGGTTGTTTGGGCTAAGGGTTTTGCTTCTATCCACTTGGTGAAGTAGTCGATGGCTACCACTAGGAACTGAACATTTCCTACTGCTGTAGGAAATGGGCCTGTCACATCGATGGCCCACTTCTGAAATGGCCATGAAGAGGTGACTGGAACAAGTTCATTCTTCGGGCGGTGCGTGTTGGGTGCGTAGAGCTGGCAAGACCTGCATTTTCTGATGTATGCCAGCGCATCCGTATGCATCCCCGACCAAAAGTATCCCGCGTTGTTTAGCTTAGCTACAACAGCGCGTGGACCTGCGTGTACTCCACAGATGCCTTCGTGTACTTCCCTTAGGAGGTAGTCAGCATCTTGGTTGTCCACGCATCTTAAGAGTGGGCCAAGAAAGTTACGTCTGTAAAGGATGTCATCGATGAGTTGATAATTCAATGCTTTACAGCGTAGTTTTCTTGCCTGTGTTTTTTACTCTGGTAGTGTACCTGCCGCGAGGTATTTTATTACTGGTGTCATCCACGTTTCTGTGCCGGTTTGGATGACACAAATTTCCTTGTGCGGGACCGAAGGTGCCTCGAGGAGTTCAATGCGGATGTCCTTTCCCAAGTGGGTGAAGGCTAATGATGCAAGCTTGCTTAACGCATCCGCAGATTTGTTTTCACTACGCTTGACGTGTATGACTTTGCAGTTGTTGAAATCGCGCATAAGGGTTTTTGCTTGTGCGAGGTACAGGGCCATTGTGTCGTTCACGGCCGTGTACGTCCCGTTGATTTGATTGGCTACTAACATGGAATCCACGTGGGCTTCCAAGTTTTTCACTCCCATCTTACGCCCAATTCTCAGCCCAGCCAAGAATGCCTCATACTCGGCTTCGTTATTCGTACTTGGAAAATCCAGTCGAATAGCGTAAGTGTATTCTTGGCCTGCTGGGTTGGTTAGTTTCAGCCCTGCGCCTGAACCCTCGTTACTGGCTGCTCCATCAGTGTAGAGTCGCCAGACATCATTGATGTCTTGTGCTGGAGAGGGTTGAGCCTCTTCCTGGCACTCTTTTTCCCGCGATGCAGGCACTTCCGCAATAAAGTCGGCCAAAACCTGGCCTTTTATGGCTGGTCTTGGCTTATACTTTATCGCGTACTCCCCCAACTCAATTGCCCATTTGGCAAGGCGTCCCGATAACTCGGGTTTGCCTAGAACGTTTGCAAGTTTGAAGTTGGAGAGAATGGTGATTGGGTGACCCTGGAAATATCGTCTTAACCTGCGTGAAGCGTGTATAAGTGCTAAGACTAATTTTTCGAGGGTAGAGTACCGGGTTTCTACGTCTGTTAGGATACGGCTGACATAATAGATTGGCATCTGGATGCCTTTTCGCTCTACTAGCAGGACTGCCCCGGTTGCTCTATCTGTTGCGGAAAGGTACAGGATTAACTCCTCTCCCACTTTTGGTGCTGTGAGCGTTGGGAGTTCGATCAAGCGTGACCGAATCTCCTGAAAAGCTGCTTCCGCTTCTGGTGTCCAGCGGAAGTGTGTTTTCTTTAAACAGTTTCTCAACGTTGACACGAAAGGAAACGACTTATCTGCGTGGTTTGCCAAAAAGCGACTAAGTGCCACTAGTCGTCCATTCAGTGTCTGAGCCTGTTTGATGGTAGTAGGTGATTCCATTTTGATAATGGCTTCGACCTTTTCAGGGTTCGCTCTGAAGCCATCTTTAGTGACGATGACCCCCAAGAACTTCCCTTCTTCCATTCCAAAGGCACACTTGCTCGGGTTGAGCTTCATGTTTATCTTCCTGAGCGTGTTGAAAGTTTCTTCGATGTCTTTCAACATCGCTTCTGCGTCAGGGCTTTTGATGACCAAGTCATCCATGTAGACTTCCAAGTTCCTCCCAATTTGGGCATGAAACTGGTTGTCCATCAGGCGTTGGTATGTGGACCCGGCATTCTTAAGTTCGAATGGCATCATTTGGTAACAAAATGTGCCATCGGGCGTCCGAAAAGCGGTTTTGTCCTGATCATCAACGGCCATATGGATTTGATGGTACCCCTTATACGCGTCCAGAAAGCATTTAAGGCGAAACGGCGCCAACGAATTCACCTTAAGATCAATTTCGGGTAACGGATAACAATCTTTGGGGCATGCTTTGTTCAAGTCCTTGAAATCTATGCACATGCGCCATTGTTTGTTATTCTTCGGTACCATAACGGGATTTGCAACCCATGTTTGATATCTACTAACGCGTACGATGCCTGCATCAAGGAGTTCCTTGACTTGGGTTCTACACGCGTTAGTTTGTTCTGGCCCCATTACTCTGCGTTTTTGTTGGCGTAACAGCCGGATCGCATTTGAGCTTATGCTCTGCCTTACTTCGGGGTACACCAGTCATGTCAGCTGGTGTCCACGCGAAGATGTCAGCATTTTTCTGTAATAAGCGCTTGAGTAAGGTGCGTGTGGGATCAACAACTGTTGGGCCAATGGAAACAGCCTGGTCAGGGTACTTGCCGTTGAAGGCCCATCTTTCTGGTTCGGTGATGGTTGGTTTAGCCATCTTTGGTTTGGGTTTAGATGAGACAGATGCGATGCATATCTGGGGAATGCCGGTGATCATCGCTACACCCTCAGCTGTTGGCCATCCCATCATGCCGTGGACTGAGGATACCACGGCGTTGAATCTTGCCATCCCGTCTCTTCCGAAGAGAATGTCGTATGTGTGGTGTGGCTTCCTCATTACGACAAAATCCACGTCTTCTGTGCGTGAGTGATTCCCGTCCGTAAGAGTGACGGGGAAAGATAGGATACCCAGGGGGTATTTGTGCTGCCATCGAACCCTTCCTTCGAGGCGCAGATCGTTTCCAGGCGTTCCTTGTCTTTGTCATCTAGCTTGTCGAAGAACTGCCTGTACATCACCGTTGACGAGGCGCCGTTGTCAGCAAGAGTGCGAGAAGTGATGTAGTGCCCCAGCTGGCTTTTGATGACGATAGGGCCTTCTTTGCTGGGTCCTCCTGGCACTCGCGGGAAGCGCACCTCAGCTTCCTTCCACGCGCATGGTTCTGTCGTTCGCCTTTTTCTTCCTCTGATCTTACCATGAACCATGTTGATGCTGATGTCAACGGGCTTTCGTCCGTTGCCTCGGTACCGGTTGTCGTTCATTCCTCCCTTCTTGATTGATGCCACCAGGTGTGCCAGTCTTCCATCCTTGACGAATGCTTCAACAATATCCTTCAAGGATGTACACTCTTTCGTACTATGACCTTTTGTCCCGTGGAAGTCACAGGATTTACTCTGATCCGCATTAGGTCGCTGCCGAATCATTGGAGCTTTTGGCCATGGTAGCTTTTCAGTGGCAAATATCTCCGTGACGCTTTTGGTGAGTGGCGTCCACCGGTGTTTTTGGCTTGAAGGGTGTGTGTTATTTCTTCCGCCAACAAGAGGGTGAGAGCTGGATGAGGTGTCAAAGTTTACCCTTGACTGCCAAATACCTAGCTTCCTCTTTTTGTTCTGCCGGGCGATCCGAACATTGTTTTCTCTAGTCCTTTGCGTGTAGAGGTGTGTACTCTGGGGAAGATCCCTTCCCAGTTGCTTCTCCGTCTCGGCAAAGCGCTTGGCCGCCGTCATGATGGCATCCCATGTGGATGGCATGCCGTCCTTACCCGTCAATGTGCGGATAAGCTCTGGGTACTCGGCGCCCTGGATGAAAGCGGCGCAAACAAGATCTTCACTTATGTTGCCCAGACTTAGCTTTTTGGAGTTGAAGCGAGTGATGAAGTCTAGTAAAGATTCATCCTCCTCTCTAACGCAGTTGAGGATCGTCCACTGTTCTTCAGTATATTTCCTTTGTTGGCTGAAGTGTTGGCTGAACTTGTTCTGAAAGTCCGCCCAATCATATATGTGGTGGACCGGTAAACGATCGAACCATGCCCTGGCCGCTCCAACCAGAGTCATCTGGAACATATAACACCACGTGGGTTCCATCCAGTTACTGACGGTTGCCCCTGCGATGAATCTGTTCAAGTGGTCATCTGGGTCGGATAGACCATCATAAGTGCCAATGTTGGACATTTGTTTGGCACTTTTCGGGGCGATTGCTTCCGCAATGTCCCTTGCAAACTTTGACTTTCCTGCATTTGCAGCAGTTGGTCTGAAAGTTTTGGAGAAGTCACGCGGGTTTCTCTCCGCATTCATTGGTTTAAAGTCTTCCCCAAAATTCCTTGTCGGTTGGAAGTCCGTTTCCTTACGCTTCCCTTTTGCCTTATGGCGAGGGTTTGCGTCGGTATCGGATTCTTCCCGCTCATCGTCTGAGTACTCGCACTCACTGTTCATATTGAGATGTTGGCGAGTACTGCCGAATTCGTCAGCCTGTTGAACTGAACGCAAGCGTTCATCCAACTCAGCTTGGAACTCTTTCTGACGTGCTTTAGCCCACGCCTTAACTTGATCTAGTGTTTGGCGAGGGACCCTCGTTCGTTTTTCCAACTGGGCATCAGTGAACCCCAGTGGAATATTGTTTACTGCACTTGCCCCGGCTTGGGTAACCGGGGTAGTGTTCGTAAAATTTGTATAACCGCCGGTGTTCCCCCCAGTTGCTGGCGTTGTGGTTACCGGGGTTTCTTGGTCGCTTACTGGCCTTGGGACCGGAGTAACGTTAACCATTTCTTCAGAAATTTTTGAAAAAACTAAGAATTAGTTCTAGCTTTTATGCACGGATGGCGCCAATGAAGAAACACTAAGTGACCCGGGACAGATTATGGATAATCTGGGGGTTAAGTAATGTTTCCCACGAGGATGAGGTCCAGCAGAGAAGGTTGTTCTTCAGGGGACCTGCAAAACAGACACCGTAAGCTCGTCACTGAGAAGGGGGGGTTCCTCCTTGTGACCACCCTCCGGCGTGAGAATTAGACTAGATTGCTCTGAATATAAGTGTATATTAAGAGATTGCCAGATAACGAGATATCAGATGATGTCCTCACCATTCCAAGATGTTGGAGTATTTATAGCCGAAGGTAGGTTTCCTAGAAGGTACAGCCGGCTGAATAGTATTCCTGTTCTACCAACAGTGGACTACGCACAGGCCATGCTGGTTGGTGGATAGACTACGGCCGACAGTAACAAGGTCGGCTGTATACTGTTCCTTTACTGCCGGCTATGCACTGTTCCACCAACTGTAGGCTGCGCACGTCCCATAGTAAGGGTTGGTGAGTAGGCAGCGGCTAATAGTGACAAACAGTACTAGAGGGTGCTCCTCCTCGTACTGTTGTCGGTGAGCTGTCACCCTGTGATTGGTTCACGGGCTGTTCTGGTCAGATCGTCTGTTCTGTCCATACCTTAGTAGGTATAGTACAAAAGATCTTCCAGAAGCATACGGACTGGCTCATTTAGGCGGGATTATTCCCGCCTTGCTCATTCCTTCATGTGACTACTGAAGTAGCTAGTGCCTTGTGCGTGTAGCCTTGCTGTCAGTGCGGGTAGCCTTCCCTGATGGCTTGTATCCGCAACTGCGGGAACAAGCGGGGTACTTCACCATTGGGAGGCTTTCCCTGCGGGTACAGCTGGCGTACTGCGTGTAAGGTTTTCTCTGAGCATGGTGGGTCCTGCGGGAGCAGTTGGTCGTTGCGCAGACGTCCCTGTTCAAGGTGAGTCTTGCGGGTCTAACTGGGCTCTGCTGGGACCTACCTCTTCAATATGTTACTCTAATTCCACTTAAATACGATAATTAGGTTGTCATTTACATGGCCAAGAATTCTGTTTTTCATGAAAGAACAAAACAAATAGAGATTGATTGTCACTTTGTGAGAGAAAAGTTAGAAGAAGGTTTGATCATATTTCTCACACTCCTTCACATGAGCAACATGCAGATATTTTTACCAAGAGTTTAGCCACTCCTTAGCACAAAGAATTGATGCACAAGCTGGGAGTTTTGGTACTACCAACTTGACGAGGGATGTTGACGATGTTGAAGATTAGCATAAGTATAACTGTACAAGTATAAATCTCGAGTACTTATTACTTAACGAATTGTTGTACATTTAGCTAAGTATGACGTCCGAGTAGTTGGTTATATGCACAACTACTTGTAGGGGTTGATGAAATGCATAATGGTTTACTTCGGGTACTTATGGTCTTAAGCGATTATGTGAATGCTCCGGATGCCTAACTGTAATAACTATTCTTGAATACTTTGTTCAAGAGTTGATAGCCCAAGTGTTTGAGAGTGGATAATCAATGAAGGCTTAAGTGTTTGAAAAGAAGTTTTTATTTGTTCGTGTAAAAGACTTAATGGTTTAGTGTATTTATCAAAATAGTTGTTAGTTAGTTGAAATTATCATTTGTATATAAAGGGTTCTTGTACAGTCTGTTAGTTAATGAGAATCATTTTCAGTCTTTACACTTTCCGATCTTAAAAAACTTCAAAGTTAAAGAATTCCATTAAACTCCTCATGTGCACCGTATCTAAGGTCAAGAATGTTCACAATAGAGGCTTAGAAAACCATCACAAAATTTCTAAAAGCTCAAACGGACAGACATGCATTTCATCAAACACCTCATGTGCACTGAACCCGTAACCCGCCCAACCCAACAACTTGCATTTGATCTATACAGGAAAATAAAGAGAAAGATGATGAAGATACATGATACATAGATCCACTGCTTCAGCCATCCGTTGCTGCCATAGACAACCAAAATGCCATCATCAACAAGAGGGCAACGAAGCTCTCTCTCTTCCTGTCTTTACGAAATGTGATCGGGTAGTTCTGCCATCTCCGTGCCTATGAACTTTCAAACGAAAGAGAGAGAAAATAATATTGTTAAAGACAGAGAGCGAAAACACTTTCAAGCAAAAAGAGAGAGAGAAAACGGATATGATGGGAGAATGCACTTTCAAACAAAAGAGAGAGAAAGAAGGTATGATGAAGATAGTGAGAGAAACCACATTTGTAAATAAAGAGAGACATTGATAAAAAAAAATATAAAAACAAAAAAAAACCACGTGTAAAACAACACTCGTACATGTAAAACAAAAAGAAAAAAAAATATCAACACTGAAGCAAACTATACAACGAACCAAACTATACAACGAACAGATATGTTGTGTGTAACCAAATCTTCACATTAATATCTAATAAATTATTCTAATATATTTTTATATTAAAACAATAAAAGTATCTATAATATATATAAGCGAATACCCTAAAATCCTATGTGTCGCGAGGTGATCGTTCCCTCTTTTATGGAAGCCACCAGATTTTTTGATTTTTAAATGGAGGCCTCTCATTGATTTAAACCAAATTTATGGGTATGGGTATTACCAAAACCAGATAGCTCTTAAATGGGTTATAACATCTCATTAAATTAAAAATTAATATTACCAATTATTTGATATTAAAATCCTATAAAATAGGGATATACTAAAATTTAATATCCAATTTAAAAAGAAAAAGATATTATTTATAATTAATAAACAATTTTATAGTAAAAAACATATGTGGGTCATAGGTCACCATATACATATAGCTTTTAAACGGGTTAACATATCATTTCTTTATGAAACCTTTTAATCCTCAAACTCTAAGTAGATTATTAACTTTCTTACAATAAAGAAAATTAAAATCCAAAAAATAAATATTAAAAATCGAAAAGTGTAAAACAACCATTCTCTCAAGTCATCAGATTGCTTTATTTGTAAATGAAGGCTTCTCAAGCATTTGACCCGAATTCACGGGTAAAGGTCTCACCAAACTCAGATAGCTCTTAAACGGGTTATAACATCTCATTATATTTAAAATTAATCTCATCAAATATTTGATATGAAAATCCTATAAAATAGGGATATACTAAAAATTAATATCCTATTTTATTTAAAAAATATATTATTTATAATTAAGAATCAATTTTATAATAAAGAAAATAAACGGGTAATGGGTATCACCAAACCCAGATAGCTTTTAAACAGGATTATAGCATATCATTTATTTGTGAAACCATTTCATCATCAAACCTCAAGTATATTAATTATTAACTTTCTTACAATAAATAAAATTAAAATCCAAATATACATATATAAATATTAAAAACGAATAATGTAAAACAACCCCCGTAATACGAGGGATAAAATCTAGTTTAATATATACATATATATATATATATATATATATATTGATCTTATGTTGAGGTGCATGTATGATGTATGCCAAAAATGGGATAGTTCCACAAATTTGTACCAGTAAGAGAGAGCAATGTGACTGAAGGATAACCAATGAAAACTGAGACATTCGATCGACAAAGTGGCCGACAACATGAAAAATTTTGATCTCCGAATCTGGAAAACCTCCGGCAACGTTTCCGTACACGTGTCCCTCGCGAATATCGTTGATTGTGAACCAACGGAATGTACGGACAATTTTATAATATTAAAAGACTAGTTTTAGAGCCCGTGTCACACACGGGATAATTCAAATTATAAAATTATATGTAAAACAAATAATTGCATAGCGTATATGAAAAAAAATGTATTATATCTATGCTTGTATTTATACAATGTGTACATAAATTGATTTTATTTACATCACAAAATGGTTTTTTTAAATAAACTTCATAAAAAATGTCCATGCAAAAACGTAGCCAAGAATGCTTCTTTCTATTGAAAAATTCATTCTCGGTGTCATATATGTATAATTGAAAGAATTTTGGTTATGAACCAATTTTGGAAATAAGACTTCTCATATGATAGTAGTTCTAACCACTCAACCTAAATACAAAAGGAGTGTTACCTTTATTGATATATTTATCAATTTACCACCAATCAAAGGAAGGTAGAACATTAAATTGTAACAATGGATATTCTTCAAGAACTATGTTTTTCTGAGCTATACCATGAAAAAGATTTTGATAAGTTTCAGAGGGCTTCTCGACTTTGTCATAATGACAACATAAACAATAACATGTTAACCCATTCAATTTTATGAATATTTTGTTTCATTTGAGCATAGTTTTGCATGACATGTTTCCCATACAACGTTCTGATCACAATTGAAGGAAAAATTAATGTTGACATAAACATTTCAAATTTAATAAAAGTTAGAAGCATTGATAGGCATGAGGGTGGTATGTCGAAAGTGTTCGCAATCTTTTCTTAAATTTTAATAGTTGAAGAAAAATAGTCAATTTGTCAAATCCTGAACCTTTTAATTATTTCAAAAAATGCCCTTAAAAATAAATTTGAAACCCGAATCATGTTTAAAATTCCAACTTTCATACTTTTGACATTTTAAAGTCAACACTTGAACCCATAACAAATTTGACGATAAATTTAATTTGCATTCTCAAACTTTTAAAAATACTCAAAATTTTTGTTTTTGACCCGTAACAAATTTTTATCTAAATGTAGTTAACTTGTACCAAACAATCTATTTACCAACTTTTGTCCCATAAAATCAAATTTAAGTTCCACAAAATACCCGAAACAATTTTCATTTGAGAAACATGATTTGTTGTTGATTTTTGGAATTCACCAAGTATTTTGAAATATATAGTAAAATAATATGTTAATATTTATATTTATAAAAATATATAGGTATTATATAAATATAGTGTAAGAGGAAAGTGAATAATTATTGATTTATTACATATATTATGGTATGTATATTAGTTTTGGAAGGAAAAAAATTGTGAGAATTAACCAAAACATGACAAGTGTCTACATTTATTTTACTTTATTAGAATAGGTAGATATAAAGATATATAAAATCTCAAAATATGGAAATGATAAATGACGGTTCATAGCATAAATGATAACTTTGAAAGGATAAAGCATAAAAAAAGGGGATTCAAGTTAGACAAAAATCTTGTTTCTTTATTTAACATATTAGAAGAAGGGATGTTATCCTTATGCACAGCCCCTCATATGCCTATACGGCTCGTATAGGCCTATACGGCCATATAGGCTACGAATAACTGATGACGGGGACAAAAAAACAGCTTTTTTCAACCTTTACGAGCCATATAGGTGTTAAATGGCTCGTATTGCTATCTAACACACCATAAAACCTATACAGTCGTATAGAGCTATACAACCGTATAGAAAACTTTTGCCAGATGTTTGGGGCGCACTTTTATTTTTACGTATGTGGACCAGATGCTTATCAGTATATTTTGGTCAAATGTTTTCTTGTTTGCTTAATCATTGATTGATTATTGTGTATAGACTATTATACGTTAACCTTCCCCTATATATATACACATACATACTAGGTTTTATCCCCCGTATTACGGAGGTTGTTTTGTATTTTTTGTTTTTAAATATTTATTTTTTGGATTTTAATTTCTTTATTGTAAGATAGTTAATAATATACTTAGGGTTTAATAATGAAAGTGTTTCACAAATAAATGATACGTTATAACCCGTTTAAAAGTTATATAGGTTTGGTGACCCATGACCCGTTTATTTTTTTTACTATAAAAAATATAAATAATATCTTTAATTTAAAAAAAATAAAATCGGATATTACTTTTTAGTATATACCTATTTTATAGGAATTTCATATCAAATATTTGGTAAGATTAATTTTTAATTTAATGAGATGTTATAACCCCTTTAAGAGCTATCTGGGTTTGGTGAGACTCATACCCGTGAATTCGGGTCAAATGCATGAGAAACCTCCATTTACAAATAAAGCAATCTGGTGGCTTGGTAGAATTTAGGGAGCAACCAGAGAGCTTGTAAAGGTTTCGTTTATATATATACTAGATTTTATCCCCCGTATTACGGGGGTTGTTTTACATTATTCGTTTTTAATATATATATATATGTATATTTGGATTTTAATTTTATTTATTGTAAGAAAGTTAATAATTAATATACTTGAGGTTTGATGATAAAATGGTTTCACAAATAAATGATATGTTATAATCCGATTTAAAAGCTATCTGGGTTTGGTGATACCCATTACCCGTTTATTTTCTTTATTATAAAATTGTTTCTTAATTATAAATAATATCTTTTTTTAAATAAAATAGGATATTAATTTTTAGTATATTCCTATTTTATAGGATTTTCATATCAAATATTTTATGAGATTAATTTTTAATATAATGAGATGTTATAAACCGTTTAAGAGCTATCTAGGTTTGGGGAGACCTTTACCCGTGAATTCGGGTCCAATGCGTAAGAAGCTTTCACTTACAAATAAAGCAATCTGATGGCTTGAGAGAATGGTTGTTTTACATTTTTCACTTTTTAATATTTATTTTTTGAATTTTAATTTTCTTTATTGTAAGAAAGTTAATAATATAATTAAGGTTTGATGATGAAAGGATTTCATAAATAAATGATATGTTAACCCGTTTAAAAGCTATCTGGATTTGGTGACCCATGACCAGCTTATGTTTTTTACTATAAAATTGTTTATTAATTATAAATAATACCAGTTTCTTTTAAATTGGATATTAAATTTTAGTATATCCCTATTTTATAGGATTTTAATATCAAATAATTGGTAAGATTAATTTTTGATTTAATGAGATATTATAACCCGTTTAAGAGCTATCTGGTTTTGGTAAGACCCATACCCATGAATTTGAGTTAAATCAATAAGAGGCCTCCTGAAGAAACACTAAGTGACCCCGGGCAGATTATGGGTAACCTGGGGGCTAGATAGATGTTTCCCACGAGGGGTTAGACCCTGAGAAGATGGTTCTTCTGATAACCTGCAAAACAGACACCGTGAGCTCGTCACTGAGAAGGGGGGGGTTCCTCCTTGTGACCACCCTCCGGCGTGAGAATCAGACTAGATTGCTCTTTAAATATAAAAGTATATTAAGAGATTGCTAGAGCAGATATCAGGTATATGATAAGATAAGATGTTGTAAGATGATCATACCATTGGGGTATTTATAGCCGAAGGTAGGTTTCCAAGGGGTTTAGCCGGCCCAACACGCTACCAACTGTAACCTATGCACGTGCACTGCCTGTGAGTGGTGGATAGGTAGCGGCTGACACAGAGCAGGCGTGTCGTGCACTCTTCCTCTTCTGCCAACAACAGGCTAGGCACGTGTTATGGCAGGAGTTGGTGGGTAGGCGGCGGCTATTGGTCACAGTGCTGTGGCGTGCTGTCTGCCATGCTGCTGTCAGCGAGCTGTCGCATTCTTGGTCAGATCTTTTGTCTGTACCTCGTCAGGTATCACACAAAAGATCCTCCATCATACGGACTGGCTCATTTAGGCGGGAGTTTTCCCCCTCCCGCCTTTGCTCATTCCTTCAGGTGACACTGGGGAGAGTTAAGTGCCTAGTGCGTGTAGCCATGCTGCGCGGGTGGCCTTCCCTCATGGCTTGTGTCCGAGGCTGCGGGAACAGGCGGAGTCCTTCACCATGGGAGGCATTTCCTGCGGGACCAGCTTGCATACTGCGCGTAAGGACGTCACTTCTCTGAGCATGGTTGGTCCTGCGGATCCAGTTGGTCTCTGCGCAGACGTCCCTGTTTAAGGTGAGTCTTGCGGGTCCAACTGGGCTCTGCTGGGACCTACCTCTTCAAGTCCCCCCAGTCCAATGTTCTTCTCATGCGTGTTTAATAAAGTGAGGTGAACTTTTGGACTTAAAAGGGTTTTGAAAAGGGTTTTGTAAGGTTTTCCATGGGAAGTCCTTGTCACTTGCAGAAATGCCCGAGTTTCCTGCTTGGTCTTTGGGTATGATGCGGGTAGGTCTGTAACCTCCTCGCAAGTCAGGAGCATTGAGTCCCAGTTGTGTGGATTCTCCATGAGGTTTTGGTAGTTTTGAACATAGTGATCAATTATGTTAAAACCACCAATTCCATCCTGGAGCTTCAAACAACGTAGTTCTCGACGTTCCCGCTATGCTGGGATGTTATTTCCTTTTCCGCAAGCATTGCCCAGAAGATCCTTCTTGGTTTCAATTCCCAGCGGAGCGCTAGGTATGTGAAGGGTTTTGCCTTAACACTGTACCTGCGCTCGTCTTACGGTTACTTTACTTCCAAGGTATTCCTGGCGTCAATTCCCTGCGGGTGCTAGGTATGTGAAGGGTTTTGCCTTTACACTGTACCCGCACCTGTCTTATAGTTACTTGGTTGCCGAGGTACTTGGCTTTAATTCCCTGCGGGTGCTAGGTATGTGAAGGGTTTTGCCTTAACACTGTACCCGCATCCGTCTTATGGTTACTTGTTCGCCAAGGTTTTCTTGGCTTCAATTCCCTGCGGGTGCTAGGTATGTGAAGGGTTTTGCCTTTACACTGTACCCGCATCCGTCTTATGGTTACTTGTTCGCCAAGGTTTTCTTGGCTTCAATTCCCTGCGGGTGCTAGGTATGTGAAGGGTTTTGCCTTAACACTGTACCCGCATCCGTCTTATGGTTACTTGTTCGCCAAGGTAAGGGGGTATTTTCCCGCTTCTTTTTAAATTTTGAATTTTGAAATTCGAAAGGTTGGTGGAAAGATAGGAACAGTCCAAACCTCTGAAACGTCGCGCGACGGTTTCTTCTGACTGTGTCAGGACGTGCAGGAAGTTATGGTGACGTGACATTATATGGTCATTCCAGACGCTTTTTCAGGCGCGTGGGCGCGATTTTTCGGGCGCGTGGCCGCGAAATTACTGGCACACGTCCTGTCAACAGCTGTTGCCAGTCTGCTTTTTGCCACGTGTCATAGTTTCATTGCACCTTCGAATTCTCTCTCCTTCGCATTAAATTCACCGCATTAATTGCGATTAGTATATAAAGGGGGAGAGGATTATTTGCAATTCACACTTTTCACTTTCATCTCTTCTCAAGTAATTTCCGGCGAATTTTTCTGTTCAGTAAAGCATTACCCTGAAATCTCTTTTCATCTTTCTTCCACCATGCCTTCTCATGATGCTGATGACCAGAAGACTGCTGGCGAATGCCAGTGCTCTCTTCCTGTCGATCTGTACCAGTATATCGTCAGGAAGTTCATGCTTGAGTCTCTCGAGCCTGAGTTTCCTGAACCCCACCATACTGTGTACGATGCCCCTAGTGGCAAGATCGGGGTTTATGCTGCATTCTTTGTCTACGGAAACCTTAGGTTTCCGTTGACAAAGTTTGTGTACCGTGTTCTGGAGAGGCACGGTGTGCACCTGACAGAGGTGCACCCCATGGCCATTGCCAAGGTCCGGCACTTTGAGTGGGTGTGCCGGATACTGGGCCTTGAGCCCCTCGTTGACCGTCTGATGACCTTCTACACTTGGAGGTGCATCCAGGGGTGGTATACTCTTACAACCCGTATCAAGGGTTTAAAGATTTGTACCACCGAGCGGAGTCTTCGCTCATGGAGAAGAGAGTTCTTCTTCATATCCGCTCGCGCCATCCCCATCGCCATGAAGTTCAAGAATGGCCAGGCGCTTCCGAACCTTCCCGCCCTCAACTACGAGGAGGCGGAATGGTTCTCGAAGATATCCCGGGTCCAGTCCCCAGTTTTCCGTTTTCTGGAGTCGGCGATGGTGATGCTGGGGATGAGCCGGGTGTGGAAGGCGGCGAATGCGGATAAGGTTCCGATCGTTCTTGAATATGGTTCGAACTCTGTCCCTTATGGTACGTCTTGTTTCATTTTGCTGACTTCGATTTTTTCTAACTTTCTTGTTGATTTCAGAGGGGAACGATCTTCAGTCGCTCCTGAACCCGCGGGAGGAAGATGGTCCCGCGCGGATGGGTACTCGTGCTCTGGACGAGTACGAGTTGCCCATCTTAGAGCAGACCGCGGGTCGGTTCGTGGAGGTTTACCCGCCAGGCCAAGAGATCCTGAGCCACCGACGGCCAGGTAAGCCTATCTTCTACCCTGAACCTCTCAATGCTGTGCCTGCTGCTGGAGTTGACATTTCTTCTTCTGAGGAATCCGCAGAAGGTCCTCCACTGGTGCGGAAGAAAAAGGCTGCCGTCGGGAAAGGCAAGGAGAAGGTGGCCTCTACGGCCGACCCGGTAGTCCTATCTGACTCGGAGTCAGATAGTGCAGAGGTGGCGGGGGAGCCCGGTGGTGAGGAGACCACCGCTCCGGAGGCTGTAGCTGTTACCTCCGGGGAGGCAGCGACGACGACTGTTACCGGTGTCAAGAGGCCGGCTCCATCGGGTTCGCCCCCGCTCGTCCGTACGTTCAAGCTCAAGAAACCCCGTAAGTGCCCCCATAATTCTTGTCTAGATTTGTTGTTTCAAATAAATTTTTCTAACACTTTTGCTTGTGCAGGTGTGGATGTTGACGCATTCCAGGGTGGAGTTGGAGCAAGTATTCCCCCGCCAATGAGGGAAGGCTCGGTCAGCCTTCCCGAGGCGTCGACCCAGGCGTCTGTGCCTGCTTCCGCTGGTTCCAGCCTTCCTGAGGCTGTTCCAGCTGAGAAGTTGTCTCCGCCGGCCGTGAGTGCAATTTTTACAGCATCTTTCACGGAGCCGGCGGTTACTGTTGCTGAGGAGGTGGCGCCAACAATGGCTACCACAGCGGCTGCCACTATACCTGCGCCACCGGCACCGATGGCCGGACCATCAGGTACGCGCCGGGCTTCCCGCCGATCTATGCCACCTTCCCGTCTACCTGACCTGTTGGATGGATTTCCTTTAGGTTCAGGTGATGGGTTTGGCGGCTATCGGCCTGTTATTGACCCTACAGGTACGTAGGGTTCTTTTTCCTTTGTATATTTTTATCATCTTTTCCTAACTGCCTTTGTTTCTTTTGCAGTGTCGGATTCCAATGAAGTGTATGTTCCAAGATGGAACATACGCCGAGGAACAACCCTTCGTACCCCTGTGGAGTGCGTGGACTGGGCTCGCCACGCTGCTCCTCATGGTGCGTTGGGGGAAGCCATGGCTAGCTACCAAGAGGGTAGGCTAACCAATGAGCTTCGGGTTCTCCAGGCCCGGACGCAGCCCCGCGTCGAGCTGCTTTGTCGTGAAAACGACAAGTTAAAAGCAGCTCGCGCCAAAGATGTATCTGAAGCGCGGGCTCTTCGGGAGGAGAACCGGCAGTTGGCCGCTGCCGCAGCCGAGAAGGAGAAGGCATTCAAGGCCCTCGAGGTTGAAGTCCAGGCGCGACTCGAGGCCCGCTCCAAGGCTGCCCAAGCTGTGAATGAACAGCTTCGGCTGGCCAAGGAGACTGCGCGAAACTCAACTGAGAGGGCTGCCAAGGCTGAAGCTGTTGCTGAGCCGCTTCGCGAAGAGAATGAGCAGCTTAAATGCAAATTAAAGGCTCTTCAGCATGCTCATGACGCCTTGGCAATGGAAGATGCCAAGAAGCTGCAGGAGATCCTTGACCAGAGGGGGGTGCTTGACCGCACTGAAAGGAAACTCAAAAGCGTCGAAGAGGCTGCCGCCAAGGAAGTTCAACTTGCCAACCTTGATAAGAGCGGAGCCGAACGTGCTTACAAAGAAAGTCAAGCTACCCTCCAATGGCTGCTTCGAGAAGCGTTGCCTCAGGTATCTTTATCTTTTTCTTTACGCTTTCCGCTCGTAATTAGAAAATGTTCTAACTTGTATTCTTTTGTAGGTTGTGCGTCGGGTCCTTTCAGAGACCTCTTATGACGATGCGATGAGCACAGCCCTCAACGCTTCTCATGAGGATGGGGAGAAGACTGGCTTCCTGCTTGGTCTAGGGTTTGCTGAGAGAGGCTTTCCGCCCTCCAACTTCCCTTTATTCAATGTTAATACTGAAGCTGCTTATGACCAAGCTGTGAACCAGTACGCTGCCTTCCCGCATCCAGTGGTGGAGAAGGTGAACGAAGCTGCTGCTGCTGATGATGGGCTAAACATCCTTAAGGCTTTCCTTGGGCAGCCGCGCTCTGACGGTGCTGGTCCAAGCGGAGGTGGCCCTGAAGCCTGATCCTGAAGGTCCCTTCCCACTGCTAAGATAGACTTCGCTTTGTATAGATTTCTTTTAGGCGGGTAGTTACCCGGCCACTGTTGTAATATATCATTGAAATATACGATTGTTATTCCTTTCATTGGATTCTTTGCTTTATAAACTTATGACTTGCATACTTAGTTTAAAATAGCAATTTTCCAAGTGTTTAGAATAAGAACCTTTGAACGTGGTTGATAGTGGGTTAAAGTTTCGCTTCCTCCTTCGTGATTGTGCGGGTAGAACCGTCACTTGCACTTGGTAGGATGGCTAAACTTTAACTTTTATCTAACCTGCGTGCTGGTTTTTCTTACTTTTTGAGGATAAGTTAACCTTTGAACGTGGTTGATAATAGGTGTGAAGTTTTGCTTCCTCTTTCGTGATTGTGCGGGTAGAACCGTCACTTGCACTTAGGATGGCAAAACTTTACCCATACCTGACCTGCGTGTAGGTTTTCTTACCTTTTGAGGATAAGTTAACCTTTGAACGTGGTTGATAATAGGTGTGAAGTTTTGCTTCCTCTTTCGTGATTGTGCGGGTAGAACCGTCACTTGCACTTAGGATGGCAAAACTTTACCCATACCTGACCTGCGTGTAGGTTTCCTTACCTTTTTAAGAATTTTGTTTTGAACCGTTCGACGCGCGGTTGTCGATAGGTTAGTGTTCATTTTCCTTTCATGATTCATGCGGATAGACCGGCACTTTCATTTAATGGGATGAACTCCTTCAACTGACCTGCGTGAAGGTTTGCCACGTTATTGGGTTCGTGCGGGTAAGACCGCCTTCCCACGCAACGACTTCACGTAATGTGAATGTCGTCACCAGTGTTGGATAGTTTTAACCGTTCGACGCGCGGTTGTTGACAGGTTATTATTCAGTTTCCTTAATGATTCATGCGGATAGACCGGCACTTTCATTTTTGGGTGCTGAACTTTTTTCCCCTTCAACTGACCTGCGTGAAGGTTTGTCACGTTATTGGGTTCGTGCGGGTAGGACCGCCTTCCCATTCACTGACTTCACGTAATTATGCGGTGAAAACCGGCATATTAGTGTCCAGAAAAGTATAAATGTAAAATCATCAGCTTCGATATTCTTAAAGAGAATCATTTCCATTAGAAGTGGCTCTTGGCCTTCTCTTTACAAATTGGAATTGATTACATGCAAACTGTGTAATTGAACTCCCTTCCATGTTGGGACAGGAGTGCCATCGAGCCGACACGCACCTGTTTCGGGATCTCGTTCTTTACGCAGCATGTAGTCTCTATTGAAGCTGATTTTTTATTCGTGTTTACCCCAGCCGTGGTTCCACACGCACCTGCCTGCTTAGCTTTTATTTTGCCACGAGGTGCGCGAGCGTCCCATCTCTGACGAATGTTTCGACCATGTCTTTTACGTCTATGCATTCTTCAGTGTTGTGGCCTTTTGTTCTGTGATAGTCACAGTACTTGCTCCGATCAGCATCGTGACGATGTCGGATTACTGGAGGCTTTGGCCATGGGAGTTCTTCAGTAGCAAATATGTCAGTGACGCTTTTGGTAAGTGGCGTCCATCTGGAGTTCCGGTGCGGCTTTACATTATCCCTTTCACCCAATCGGTGCTGTAAGCCGGATGAGGTGTCAAAGTTTACCCTTGACTGCCAAATGCCTTGCTTCCGTTTTTTGTTCAATCGGGCGGTGAGGACGTTGTCCTCTCTCGTCCTCTGGGTGTAAAGGTTTGTGCTCTGCGGAAGGTCTCTACCCAGTTGCTTCTCCGTTTCCGCATAGCGTTTGGCTGCTGTCATGATGCCATCCCATGTGGATGGCATTCCATCTTTACCCGTTAGGGTGCGGATAAGCTCTGGGTCCTGCGCGCCCTGGATGAAGGCTGCGCGAACAAGATCCTCGCTGATATTGCCCAAACTTAACTTCTTTGAGTTGAAGCGAGTGATGAAGTTTGGCAGAGATTCATCTTCTTCCCGTGTGCATTTGAGGATTGTCCATTGCTCCTCGGTATATTTTCGCTGCTGGCTGAAGTGTTGGCTAAACTTCTGCTGGAAGTCTGCCCAGTCGTAAATGTGGTTAACCGGTAAACGATCGAACCAAGCCCTAGCAGCCCCCACCAGCGTCATTTGGAACATGTAACACCACGTGGGTTCCGTCCAATTGCTAACGGTTGCCCCCGCTATGAACCTGTTCAAATGATCGTCTGGATCAGATAGGCCGTCATATGTGCCTATGTTAGGCATTTGTTTAGCACTCTTCGGGGCAATTGCTTCAGCAATGTCCCTTGCAAATTTGGACGTTCCTGCATTTGTAACGTTTGGTCTGAACGTTTTAGAGAAGTCTCGTGGACTTCCATCTATGCTTTTTGGTTTGAAGGCTTGTCCAAAATGCCTTTTCGGTTGGGTTTCCGTTTCTTTACGCTTCCCTTTTGCCTTATGACGAGGGTTTGCGTCGGAGTCGGATTCCTCCGAGTCATCCTCCCAGTATTCGAATTCGTCGGCCTGTTGCACGGAACGCAAGCGTTCGTTCAACTCAGCCTGGAATTCCTTTTGTCGTGCCTCCGCCCATGCCTTGACTTCGTCGAGAGTCTGGCGGGGGAGTCGTCGTTTTTCAAACTGGGTATCGGTGGATCCCAGTAGGCGGTCATTTACTGCTCTTGCCCCTGCTTTAGTAAGTGGGGTAGTGTTCGTAAAATTTACTTCACTTGCTCCGGCTTCGGTAGCCGGAGTAGTGTTTGTAAAAACTGTGTTGCCGGTATTCCCCCCAATAGCTGGGGTTGTGGTTACCGGAATTTCTCTAACCATCTTTTGTAGAAAGTTTTGAAAAAACTGGAGAAAATTGTAGTTCTAGCTTTATGCACGGATGGCGCCAATGAAGAAACACTAAGTGACCCCGGGCAGATTATGGGTAACCTGGGGGCTAGATAGATGTTTCCCACGAGGGGTTAGACCCTGAGAAGATGGTTCTTCTGATAACCTGCAA
Organism: Bidens hawaiensis; assembly: GCF_021521415.1. Classification (NCBI taxonomy): domain Eukaryota; kingdom Viridiplantae; phylum Streptophyta; class Magnoliopsida; order Asterales; family Asteraceae; genus Bidens; species Bidens hawaiensis. The sequence continues at coordinate 2,476,826 of NW_027491168.1, forward strand.
AACAGACACCGTGAGCTCGTCACTGAGAAGGGGGGGGGTTCCTCCTTGTGACCACCCTCCGGCGTGAGAATCAGACTAGATTGCTCTTTAAATATAAAAGTATATTAAGAGATTGCTAGAGCAGATATCAGGTATATGATAAGATAAGATGTTGTAAGATGATCATACCATTGGGGTATTTATAGCCGAAGGTAGGTTTCCAAGGGGTTTAGCCGGCCCAACACGCTACCAACTGTAACCTATGCACGTGCACTGCCTGTGAGTGGTGGATAGGTAGCGGCTGACACAGAGCAGGCGTGTCGTGCACTCTTCCTCTTCTGCCAACAACAGGCTAGGCACGTGGTATGGCAGGAGTTGGTGGGTAGGCGGCGGCTATTGGTCACAGTGCTGTGGCGTGCTGTCTGCCATGCTGCTGTCAGTGAGCTGTCGCATTCTTGGTCAGATCTTTTGTCTGTACCTCGTCAGGTATCACACAAAAGATCCTCCATCATACGGACTGGCTCATTTAGGCGGGAGTTTTCCCCCTCCCGCCTTTGCTCATTCCTTCAGGTGACACTGGGGAGAGTTAAGTGCCTAGTGCGTGTAGCCATGCTGCGCGGGTGGCCTTCCCTCATGGCTTGTGTCCGAGGCTGCGGGAACAGGCGGAGTCCTTCACCATGGGAGGCATTTCCTGCGGGACCAGCTTGCATACTGCGCGTAAGGACGTCACTTCTCTGAGCATGGTTGGTCCTGCGGATCCAGTTGGTCTCTGCGCAGACGTCCCTGTTTAAGGTGAGTCTTGCGGGTCCAACTGGGCTCTGCTGGGACCTACCTCTTCATAAAAAGGGGGAGCGGCCGCATCGCGACACGTAGGATTTTAGGGGTCTGGTTTATATTATATATATATATATATATATATATATATATATATATATATATATATATATATATATATATATATATGGGATGGATCTTGCGAGAAATGATATTATAGCGAGAAGTTCGAGAAGTCGATTTCAACCATTGATATTACTAATCAATGGTCATTAACGAAAGTGGCATTTTTGCAATTAATAAGTATTTATTATAAAGATTATTTTAATTATAAAAAGTAATGTGGTAACTTGTTTAACACAATTAAAATAAAAGAATAGTATAACTCCCAATGTTCCTTGTTAAAAGCTTCAACCTTTTAATTTTCATTGATTGATATTTAATTGAATTCAATTCATTTGTGATTTATTTAATTTTCTTTTATTTCATCTATTATTATGATAGTCTTTTTTCTTGTTTTTTTAGTGTTTTTATTTTTCAGAGTAGCTTGCATATTGCATACACGTACAGTGTCTGTGATATAAAAATTTGTGTAGGATCCATATATATATATATATATATATATATATATATATATATATATATATATATATATATATATATATAGCGTGTGTATGATACATAAACGTACAGTGTTTGTGATATAAAAATTTTTGTAGGATTCATATATTGTTGTTTAATGTAATAAAAAAAGTTTATTTTGTAGTATATACTATGTAGGTGGTATTTTAATTGTGTATGTCTAATTTTTATCGTGTGTACATTCATTTATGTACTATGTATTGTGTATATGGCATTTCAAATTGTGTATGTATAAATTTTTATCATCTGTAGGTTCATTTATATACTGTGTAGGTTTTATGTACTGTGTATGTGTAATTTTTTTTATCATATGTAGATTCATTTATGTACTGTATACGTTCGTATATATACTTTGTCGATGGTATTTCTAATTATGTGTGTCCATTTTTATTCAGGTGTATGTTCATTTATGTACTATGTAAGTTCATTTAAGTACTCTGTGTAATTATCAGCACTATTAAATTTTGAAACTATTATCTGGACAAATATATGAAATTCAAATTAGGAGAATAAAAAAAATAATATGGATTAATCGACAACATTGAATTTGACTTAAAAATCAAGAATTCTATATTGGTTGATTTAACTATATATTAAAAAATATAAAAAATTTGTAACCTCTCCATTAATTATGACCTACCAAATATAAAAAAACACATGATCTTTTAATATAACATCATTGCCATTAAATAAATGATAAAGTAAAAGAAAAAAATGTGATTGGTCGAATTAATTTCTCGCAATAAGAAACACTTCTGAAATGAACCTAATCTTATATATATATATATGAGATATCTCTTTTGAAAACCATTTTAGTTTTAAGAACTCGAAAGAACTCAACGTAATAATTTTTTTTTGAAATTTTTTTACATATACGTAATATATGTAGGTTACATGTACATAAAAAATTACAGAATTTTTTACGCACCAAGTCGAATTTTCACATATGTGTAACAGACGTTTAAATTAGTGTAATCACTGAACATATTTATTCTCTCTCCTATTTAATTTTAAATCAAATTTAATGTCAGTCACATAATTTAATCTATTTAATTAAATGTATAATTGAGAATAAATTTCTTAAAACTCAATAAAGTCCCAATATATATATATATATAAGAGCATTCTCATCCTATACTATATCTCTAAATCAAAAATTATACTAAAACTCACTACATCTTCTCTCTCTATTTCAATTAAATAATACTTTTTATACCTTTTATCATTACCTTTTCTCTTTCCTTCACTCACAACCACTTTCAAAATATATTAAAAAATTATATGGGATGAACAGTAACTTTTCAAATATAGAGAAAAATCACAACTTCTAAAATATAAAAATTCTTCACTCACAACATCTTGAATCACTCTTTAAATTGTAAAAACGCCCCCTCACACAAAATGAGGGGTTGGAAGAATGCTCTAATGCATCAAGTGTTAGTAAATGATATTTACGGTGTAACGTTAACAATATGCACAAATTGGATAAGTTTTGGGTAGATTTCAACTCTTCCCTTGAATAAATATAATACAAAATGGTAAGGCCGACTAGAAAATACATAAGATGTCTATTTGTTTAATGAGAAAATTCCCAAAATAAGTATTTATGAAAACAAATTTCTAGTTTTATGTATCATTTGCAAAAAATTTCAGAAATAGGTATTATAAACTAGTCATGACGAGTAGTTTGTAGAATTAATTAAAACTTACCGCATGCCCTTAAACTAACCGTAACGAGCACGTTCACAAATTATTTACTCGTCACGACTAAATAAGTTTCATGACTCGTAATCAACGTCCACGAGTAATTCATAAGCCCTTTAGTCGCGACGAATAGTTTATCCAGCTTACATTCCCTACACGAATAGTTTTATTAGCAGTTAAGTCGTCGCGACTAGTTTAACCTTATAATTTATTCGTCGCGACTAAATGACTTATGAATTATCGTCAGCGTTGATTACAAGGCATAAAACTTATTTAGTCGTGACAAGTAAATGATTAGTGAACGTGCTCATTACGGTTAGTTTAAGGACATATGACAAGTTCTTATTGGTTTCTACAAACTACTCGTCACGACTAGTTTATAATACCTATTTTTGAAATTTTTTACAAATGATACCTAAAACTAGAAAATTGTTTTCATAAATGCTTATTTTGCGAATTTTCCCTTTGTTTAATTCTTTTCATGCCAAAAAACTACAACGTACTGCAAAATTGTGATTGATATATATATATATATATATATATATATATATATATATATATATATATATATATATATATATATATATATATATATTCATGCCATTTGAAAGAGATTTCTTCTTCATTTTTTAAGAAAGTTGCACAATGTATTTCATGCAACATTTGAAAGAGATGTATATTTCTTCTTTATTTAGGATCCCGAGCCTAGTTGAGCTCGGTAATTGAAGTTTGAGCTCAGACTTGTTTATTAAATAAGGTCTAATAATAGCTCACGCTCGGCTCTATGCTTGTTTGAACCCCGGCTGATTGATTTGTGAACAAACTTATTACGAATGACTCACAAACGACTTAACTTGTTTACGTAATTGAAATATTTAACTATGAAAAAGTTAACTTTTGAAAAGGATGTTACTAGTCTTTGAAAATGTTTAGGGGAAAGCATGTATTTTCATTCGAAAGTATTTGGGTAGCACACATGTTTTTATCATTCAATTCTTCCTATTCTTAGTTATAATTTATAAGAAACTTAAGTTTTTTGAACCAAGAGATCTAGGTTCCGGCTATAGATGCAGGGGGATTAAAAAGGCATCACAAGATAGAAGTCATATCAATAGCACTGACGTTTAGTTGTCATACGTATGTATATATCAAAATGTATCCGTCCCACAAGATATGTCTTATAAGCCGTTTCTCACGTCTTAAACTTATTAAGGTTCATGTTGGATCCTCTTAAATGTTGAGGTTTGTTAACGATTTTAGTCATTTAGTGTTATTAAAGCATTTTAGCTAAGCTGGATTTATTTTACTAAATATCCTTTTTGTAGTTAAATAAATTATTAGATGGATCATTTAAATTTCTTCATTTTCTCTCTCTCTCTCTCTCAGACCATCTCCAATAAGATGGGTTTTTGGAGATTCTTTGAGGAGAGAGGATGAATTGGAAGAAAAAAATGATGAGATGGATAAGAAAAGGTGAAGTAAAATTCTTGTTAAAAAATCTTTAGGAATATGTTGTAAGATGACATATATTAGAGAGGAGAGAGAACATAAGAGATAGTATATTTTAACAGGCTATGTATCTTGTTGGCATTTAAGAACACCATCTAAAAATTTATCTATTGGTAATGCTCTGAGTGTGAACGGCGTGCCTACAAGTCACGATACCACTTCAGCTTCAAACATAAACACCACCCAGTCGTTAGTGAAACCAAAGGAAAATGACCCCGAGCGTGGTAGTGGTACCGATATTAGTACTTTGTGAGATGACGTAATATCACAAGGGCGACCTTTTTTTTAACGACTAATTTGGATTACTCACGGACCACTAGAGTATCATCGTGCCATCAGTGATACGAAGTGATCATATCCACCACCTAGACACCAATTCAAGAGGAAATTTAATATTTTGAAAAAACCACCCCCTTTTATAAAATTCAAACTCAGGACCTTATGATCACTACAGTCTTATCTCACCGTCAAGAACTAGAAGTCTTTTGGTATTACAAGGGCAACCTACAAAGAGCAGCACCCTACCTACACCCATCATTACTATAACTCTGCCTACCTGGTATCGCTAGGGGCAGTGTCGTCATCAAATAATGGCAGTGACTGTAATTTCGTCGTGCGGCAGAGTCGTTTCCGTAATTCACTCCATTTTATTCTTGCATGTTTGACATGATAAACATAATACTCCAGTTCTTGTGTAGTTGAATCAGATATTTCATAATCTCTCTCTCTCTCTCTCACTTCTATTTCTAGAGAGAAACAAAGAAAGTCGGGAAATGTGACCTCCATTTCTCTCTCAAGTTTTACAACATTTTCGCGCGCTTTTAACTAAGATGCACTCGCACTCAATCGGTAGTGGTGGCGGAGATAGGCGGTTGAGACCGGACCACCACCAGCACGGTAGCGGTCCTCCGGTGTTAAAATGTCCGCGTTGTGAGTCGTTGAACACCAAATTCTGTTACTATAACAACTATAACCTCTCTCAGCCACGTCATTTCTGTAAGAACTGCCGCCGGTACTGGACTAAAGGCGGAGTCCTCCGTAACGTCCCCGTCGGTGGCGGCTGCCGGAAGAAAAAACGTTCCAAACCTAAGTACGGTAACAGAAACCCTACCTCGTGCGCCGGTGTACGGAGACCGTCAAAATCGGATAATTCGACTAGTGACGGCTCTAGCCTTACCGCCAACACGGCGGAGGCAACCGGAATCGTGCCTCTCACCGCAGGATATTTTGATATTCCAAACCCTGGCATTGATCCGCTGCTAACGGACCACTCATCCGCCGCAAACAGCATGTTCTCGGAGATTAACACGTTAACAAGCTTGATGACGTCATCGGAAGCTCAATTGCCGCCGGAATTCGGCATTTCGCCGTTCCGATTGCATGACGTTGTAGAGGAATCAAACTCCGACGAGCAACAGTGGATGCTGACGGACAACACGCCTCCGGAGAGTTTCACCGGTTTGCCGGAGAAGATGACAGACGGTGGACTTGGTACGGAAGTGTGGAATAATTGTACGGATGAAGCGTTGTTTGATTTAACAGGAACCGTTGGTCCGTCGTATTGGAATCAGACTCAGTGGGATGATCCTGATCATCCACGTCAGCATGATCTTAATTACCTTCGTTAACGTCTCCAATATGTTTCACAGGAATATTTTACTCCCCAACAAAGATACACAGGTAGAAAATATAGAGAGAGTGATTTGGATCTCTTATGTAAATTTATATTTTTACCTAAAAGTTTCTGGTTTATGATCTTAAGATATGTTTTGGATTTGAATTGTTGGTTAAGAACTAATATATAATATACTAGTATTTAAATGTTTGTTTGTGGATGATAATCAGTATTTGTTAGGCTCGTTATTGTCATTGGACTAGCTAAAGCGCCGTGTAGGCAGTAAGCTTTTAACTAACTCACCTATTTATAACTTGTGTGTCGTCAGTGGCGAAGCTTGGGTTTTGTTATTGCGGTGGCCGAAGTCACGGACCCAAAAATTTTCGGGTCGGTGATTCGGTTCGTGTCGATGGTTCAGACCGTGTCGGTGGTTCGGTTCGTGTCGGTGGTTCGGGTCGGATCAAACAATATGACATCCATATATATAATTTTTTTTCATTCATTCAAAACGATTATTGTTACAATAAAAAAAACTATACCTAATTAAGAAAATTCAATAACGTAAGTTAGAGTAAAATTTTATCATACGATATCTATTACAAGCTTAATTGACTAATTTGCTTAAATCTCCAAATCACAATTACAAATCCTAATTTTATAATAATTAATTTAACAACATAATAACACAAAGGAAGAGCAGATAAAGTATTACCTTGCGGTGGTGGATGAGCGCGGACGGCGGTGGGGCGCTAGGCGGTGGCGATTGGCGGACTCAGACAGAACAGAAGGCAGAAGAGAAGCAGCAGGTTAGGGCGATCCTTTTTTTAGTTTTAGTTTTTTTTTTAAGTTATGTTATCTAATAATTTACAACAAGCCCCTCCAAATTTAAGTGCTATTAAAAACGAAGTTTTTTACAATTTTTATAACATTTGTTTATAAAAACCGTGAGGTTTTATAAAAAAATCAAACGATAGGTTATTATATTTAAAAAAAAATCTGTGGTGACCGGTAGCTCTTTGGAAAAATAATTTGGCAGTGACCGCGCTTAATACCTATAAAAATTTTCGGAAAAAATCTTGAAATTTACCCTATTAACGAAAAAAACGGCAATGACCGGGGTCACCCCAGTCCCTCTTAAGCTGCGCCCCTGCGTGTCGTGGTTTAACTACACATTGAATGAAAAACGAAAAAGAATAAAAAAAGGAAAAAAGTATGATTGGTTATTTGAGGGGTGGCCCGCCACTTCCCCCTTTTAGTGCTCGTTATTGTGTTACCTAGACCCCTTTAACGTCATGCCCTTAATGAGCGGGCACGGTGTAGCCAGCATTAAGGCCGGCCATGTTGGCTTTGGCGCCTACTTTTATGGTTTTATGTTTGAAATTTTTGTGAAAAAAATATATATGTTTAAACTTTGAATTATTTTATTCAAGGTTGTTAGTCAATTAGTCAAAGCCATTAAAATATCCTTTAATTTGGTAAAAAAAAATTAAAGTTTTGGTTAATGGTTTCTTTAATTTGGTCAAAAAATTAAAGTTTTAGTTAATGATGGTTGAATGGTTTCAACTTTCTACTAGTATAAATACCAAAGGAACTTCTTGGTTGTAGACACACAAAATTAACACATTCTCTCTTGTGTTTTCTCCAACTTTCTTCTTAAAAAATTCCAATATTCTTGATCATCTTCATCATTTTCTTTAAGATACTATTCGGGTGCTAGAGCTCTCCCCGGCAGTACATATTGCTTAGGCCGTTGTACCATGGGAAACAAAACGAGGAGAGACCCGGAATTTGTTTTAAGGGCCTAGTGTAAAACACGATCCTCAGCCACAAAGACTACGACACCATTCTTCTTCTACACCTTTCTTGCATTATTTTATTTCCATTATATTGTAATTTTGATTTTTCCGGTGTAACTCGTATTGTAATTTACTTGCTTTCCTAGATAGGTTTGATTCCTTGTATTGTAATCATTTTATTAAAAGTGTTTTATTTTTATAAGCGAACGGTTACCTACAATCTTAAAACAAATTTTTAAAAAATCATCGTTCGTGTATTCAAAACATTCTCGTGTGACTCAAACTAGTTTTGTTTCACGCGGTTGTGTTTTTAAAAAAACATTTTTTTTCCGTTTCTATTCAAAGGAGCGACTTTGTAGAAACGAAAACCGGTTACAATTCGGATTGTTTAACGCTAAACTCTTGGAAAAACCCATTGTTTGGTCCCTTCAAAGTTGGACGTAGACCACCTTCGGTGGGTTAATTCGAGAGTTCGGATTAAAAAGTTTTGCGTAACTTTAATTTAGTGGGAGCGACCACTATTAATATTTCCGAAAAACTAACTTAGCATAGTTTATTTTTCAGAAAAAATGGCATCACCGTCATAGAACAAGGTTACCGGTACGCCTTTGTCTGCCAAAGAATTATGGGAGTCTTCAATAAAGTCTGCCAAAGAAATTATGGGAGTCTTTAGACAAAAAGTACAAAACGGAGGATGCGGGAACAAAGAAATTTGTTGTCGCCCGTTTCTTGGACTATAAAATGGTTGACTCTAAGACTGTAATTAGTCAAGTCCAAGAGTTGCAAGTTATACTTCACGACATCTTTGCTGAGTGAATGACACTTAGTGAGACATTTCAAGTGGCAGCGATGATTGAAAAATTGCCTCCTAGTTGGGTTGAGTTTAAGAATTATCTTAAACATAAGCAAAAGGAGATGACCATTGATGATCTTATTGTTCGACTTCGGATAGAAGAAGACAATAAGAGAGCTCAAAAAGGTAGTCTAGTGGATGTTTCCGCCAAGGCTAACTTAATCGAGTACGGTCAATCCTCCAAAGGGGGCAACAAGGGCAAAGGCAAAGGTAACAAAGGGAAAGCGAAAGTGGACCTTGGCGTGAAGAAAGGGGCTGTGAAAAAAAAGCCTCCACTTTTCCAAGGACCATGTTATAACTGTAACGAGATGGGGCACCGGGCGAACCAGTGCAAGAAACCGAAGTGCGAGCGCGCGCATTTGGTGGACGAGGATGGTACTCCTCTCGTGGCGATGATTATCGAGGAAGCGGCTTTCATCGAGGAAGTTAACGTTGTGGGAGACGCTCGCAAAGGGTGGTACGTTGACACTGGCGCAACCCGCCATGTTTGCGGCGACAAACAACTCTTTAAGAATTTCAAAGAGGCGGCGGGTGACCAGAAGCTTTACATGGGGAATAAAGCGACTGCGGACATCATGGGGGAAGGCGATGTGGTCTTGAAGTGGACTTTTGGCAAGGAGCTCACGTTGACCAAAGTTCTCAATGTTCCCGAGATTCGCAAGAATCATGTCTCGGGATGGATGCTCAACAAGCACGGATTTCACTTGGTGATTGAATCGGATAAATTTATTTTATCGAAAAATGGAATGTTTGTCAGCAAGGGTTATGCCGACAATGCTATGTTCAAATTGAATGTAATTGTTGTCAAAAATTCTATGAATAAAATTGCAACTTCTATTTACATGATTGAGTCGTCAAATTCTAATTCTTGTGTTTGGCATGGTAGACTAGAACATGTAAATTTTAATTCAATTCGACATTTAATTAAATTAAATAGCATTCCATGTTTTAAAATCGATTCAAAATAGAAATGTGAAACATATGTTGAATCCAAACTAACGAGAAAGCCTTTCAAATCGGTTCAACGAATAACCGAACCCCTTGATTTAACCACGCTGATGTGTGCGATTTAAAAGCCATTCCCACAAGAGGTGGAAATAAGTATTTCATCACGTTCATTGATGATAGTACTCGGTATTGCTATGTATACTTACTTAAAAGTAAGGATGAAGCAATAGACAAGTTTATCTTGTATAAAGATGAGGTTCAAAAACGGAGAATAAAAACTTTTCAAAGTGATAGGGGTGGTGAATATGTTTCACCATTTGCGGGAATATGCGCAAAAAGTGGCATAATACATGAGTGTACCCCACCTTATTCTCCACAATCAAATGCCATTGCGGAACGAAAGAACCGTATATTAAAAGAGATGATGAATGCCATGTTGATTAGCTCGGGCGTGAGCTATGACTTGTGGGGGGAGGCTATTCTCTCGGCCAATTATATCTTGAATAAGATACCCCGCAAGAAAAAGGACAAGACTCCGTATGAGTTATGGAAGGGTAAAAAACCTTCATACAAATACATTCGAGTGTGGGGGTGCCTTGCCAAGGTGACGGTTCCGCCACCAAAGGCACTAACGATAGGATCTAAAACCGTGGATTGTATATTCATTGGATATGCACACCATAGTAATGTGCATAGGTTTCTTGTACACGAGTCCAAGAATCCCAATGTACATGAAGGCGCTATTGTTGAGTAGAGGACCAACGATTTTTTCGAAAATGTGTTTCCCTGTTTAAGGAAAACACATGTGAGTTCATCAAGAGCGGTTGATGAAGCAAGTACATCAAGAGCGATTTTTGATACTGTTCATGATGAGAGACATGAACGACCCGAAATTGAGGAAGGTGAGCTTAGACGAAGCAAAAGACCAAGGATTGAAAAATCCTTCGGTCCTGATTTCGTGAGCTACATGGTTGAGGGTGAGCCCAATACCTACCGCGAGGCGGTTACCTCCGCGGAATCACCTCAAAAAGAAGTAATTAAGAACGAGATAGATTCTATATTGCAAAATCATACTTGGGAGTTAGTAGATCTTCCGCCAGGTTGTAAACCCCTTGGATATCGTTGGATGTTCAAAAGAAAGATTAAAGCCTATGGAAGTATTGATAAATACAAGGCAAGGTTAGTGATCAAAGGGTATAGACAAAAAGAAGGTCTAGACTATTTTGTTACTTACTCGCCGGTCACGCGAATAACCTCAATAAGGTTGGTTCTTGCAATCGCTGCCTTACGAAATTTGGAAATTCACCAAATGGATGTAAAAACCGCATTTCTAAATGGCGATTTAGATGAAGAGATTTACATGGAGCAACCCGAGGGTTTCTCCGCCCCAGGGAAAGAGGGCAAAGTATGTTAACTAGTCAAATCATTGTATGGTTTGAAGCAAGCTCCAAAGCAATGGCACTTAAAGTTTGATCATGTCATGCTTGAAAATGGTGTGGATTCAAAATAAACGAGTGTGACAAATGCGTCTATGTGAAGGATACGCTAGGAGGTTATGTGATTTTATGTCTTTATGTAGATGATATGCTTATCATTGGGAGTAATGATACTATGATTAAATCTACAAAATATATGTTGAAAGCGAGGTTTGACATGAAAGACTTGGGTCTCGCAGACGTGATTCTTGGGGTTCAAATTACTAGAACCCAAAATGGTCTTATCTTGAGTCAATCTCACTATGTGGATAAAATTCTTGAGAAATCCAATAAAGATGACACGCGTGTCGTGTCAACTCCAATTGATACGACCGACCATCTATCTAAAAATAGAGGTGAGGGTGTTGCTTAGTTAGAGTACTCAAGAATTAATGGTAGTCTAATGTATCTTATGACATGTACTCGACCCGATCTAGCTCATGCTGTGAGTAGGCTAAGCAGATATACTAGTAATCCGAGCGTGGGGAACATTGGAAAAGTATAACACGGGTTCTAAGGTACTTAAGATACACAAGAGACTATGGACTCCATTATAATCGAGATCCAGCTGTGATCGAAGGATACAGTGATGCAAATTGGATTTCGGATATAAAAGATTCTAAATCAACAAGTCGATATGTATTCACACTTGGTGGTGCAGCTATTGCTTGGAAGTCTTCTAAGCAAACGGTTATAGCTAGATCCATAATGGAATCGGAGTTTATTGTCTTGGATAAATGTGGTGAAGAGGCGGAATGGCTACGTCAATTTATGGAAGATATTCCAATATGGCCAAAGCCTTTGTCGGCTATTTGCATACATTGTGACAGTCAATCAGCGATTGGTAGAGCCCATAGCGTGATGTACAACGGTAAATCAAGGCATATTCGACGTAGACATAACACGGTACGACAACTACTCCCAACGGGTGTTATCATGATTGACTATGTGAAGTCAAAAGATAACATTGCAGACCCGTTAACAACAGGCTTAAGCAAAGAGTTAGTTAACAAGTCGTCAAAAGGAATGGGACTAAAGCCCATGGGAAAAGGGGACATGAGGGAAACCTAACCTAGTTGACTGGATATCCCAAGATCTAGGTTCAATAGGACAACTTAATCATGAAACCAAGGGTGGTCACTGTGGGGGAGTACCCCAAACCAAACTAAAGGGTGTTACGTGCGTGCGCGTCCTAGTCCATTCCAATCAGTGACTCATGTTGTAAGGATAAGCATAATAAAGGTTAATGATTTGTGGAAATCACAAACCTATTGCTTTTAATGATTCGAGCGAGAATCACCTATGTGAGAGAGAACTAGGGTCGGTTCGAATGGATTTTGGGGCAAAAATCCTAGAGCTCTTGCAGAACCAGGCTAGTGTTCTAGGACCATAATAGGACACGACAGTGAGGGGTTGGCCAGACCAGGGAGAGTGTTGTGTGAAGTGTATTGTCGTCTACATAAATGGGGGTATGTTCAAAGACATCGTGTCTACACACCGCTAGGAGACTAAGTATGCTTCACAAAGGAAGGTTCAAAGGGTAACACCTACCTATCCTGCAATGCTCAACCGTTGAATTGAATCTAAGAAACTTGCATGTATGGATTGATCTCAATGTGAAAATGAATGAGTTTTGTTTTCACATGTGGAGGATGTTGGAAAATATGTGGAAATGAATAAGTTTTGTTTTCACATGTGGGAGATTGTGGGAAACTTTTTGTGAAAAAAAAATATATATGTTTAAACTTTGAATTATTTTATTCAAGTTTGTTAGTTAATTAGTTAAAGCCATTAAAATGTCCTTTAATTTGGTCAAAAAAATTAAAGTTTTGGTTCCTTTAATTTGGTCAAAAAATTAAAGTTTTGGTTAATGATGGTTGAATGGTTTCAACTTTCTACCAGTATAAATACCAAGGGAGCTCCTTGGTTGTAGACACACAAAATTAACACATTCTCTCTTGTGTTTTCTCCAACTTTCTCCTTAAAAAATTCCAACATTCTTGATCATCTTCATCATTTTCTTTAAGGTACTATTCGGGTGCTAGAGCTCTCCCCGGCAGTACATATTGCTTAGTCTGTTGTACCCTGGGAAACAAAACGGGGAGAGACCCGGAATTTGTTTTAAGGGTCCCGTGTAAAACACGATCCTCGGCCACAAAAACTACGACACTATTCTTCTTCTACACCTTTCTTGCATTATTTTATTTCAATTATATTGTAATTTTGTAATTCGTATTGTAATTTACTTGTTTTCCTAGATAGGTTTGATTCCTTGTATTGTAATCATTTTATTAAAAGTGTTTTATTTTTATACGCGAACAGTTTACGTAGATAAAATTGTTACTTATGTCACTATGGTTTGGTGGTCATCAGCTTCAAGCAAAAAAAGAAAATAATCAGTTTCATGCAAAAAAGAAAAGTTTGTCTGGCAGAGGCAGATCTACATAGAATGTGTCTATAAAAAAACAAGAGTGAACCCATAAATAAAATATAGAATAGACCCATACACAGAATCGGCAAGAGTCTAGTCATTAAGGCTATGCCTTCCAGTTGTGGTTGCTAGAGTTCAATTCTCCTACGAATCATGTTTTCATGTACTTTTAGCATTATTTATTTTATAAATACTTACAAGCCCAGTGCCCACAACACACACTCGACACTCTTCAGTCTTCATGGACCTCTTGTTCACCAAGTTTTGTCACATGCTATATAATATAGAAGTCCATCAACAGTTTTGGGTAGGGGTGTGCAGAAAACGGGTTACACCCGCCAAACCCGTGAACCCGGTTCACGTAACCCCCATATGGTTTCCATATTTGCGGCTTATATTATGCAATTAGGGTTGAAGGGAATTGACGGCAGTTTGTTTTTTACTTTCTTCAACAATCAACTTTATTTTGATTCAGCCAGCAATGTCTGATCCTGATTATGAGGTATGTTGTTCTTCATCAATTATTTTGATTCATTCTTATTTTTGATTCAGCCTTATTTTCGTTCAATTGTATATACAACAACAATCAACCTTCATCAATTGTATATACAACAATCAACCTTATTTTCGTTCATTTGAAATAATTAGATTATTAAAATGTTAAATAAACTGTGAGAATAACTTTTCTTCAATATATATAATATACAATCTGTATATATACACAAAGTTCAGTTTGTATATACGAAAATAAGTTATGCATTTAACACAATCAACCTTATACTTTTACATTTTCGTTCAGTATATATATATATATATATATATATATATAATCTGTATATATACAATCTATTACACTATACATCGAGCTCCATAATACAATCTGTTAATATTTAATTGTTTGTTGTAGATGGATATGGATTCACAAGAACCACAACTCATACCGAGCGACGACAGTGAAAGGACTGAAAGCGGAGGCAAGCCCAGAAAAAACCCGAGAATGGGAAAAAATCCATGAAAAGGAAAAAACCCGCGAAACAACAAGCCAAAAAAAGAACGAACTCTTCTTATGTTTGGGACCATTTTGAAGAAATATATATTAATGGGCTTAGGAAAGGAAGATGCAACTACTGTAACAAAGTATTGTGTGCAGACTCAGAAAATAATGGCACATCTTCATTAGGTAAGCACATTCCTAGGTGTCCTAAAAATCCAAATGCTATGAAAAATCAAAGTACTATAGTTACAAAAAAAGGTGATAATGGTCAGAGTACTTTGAAAACATGGAAGTTCGATCCCGTAAAAGTCGGGATGTTGTTGATCAAAATGATCATTGTGGACGAACTTCCATTTTCTTTTGTCGAACATGAGGGGTTTAGGGAATTCATGGAGGCCCTATGTCCAAGTTTTAACATCCCCTCTAGATGGACAGTAGCCCGTGATATTCTTGACTAGTATTTAGATGAAAAACTAAAGTTGAAAGAATTTTTTGTGAAAAACAAGCAAACAGTGTCGTTTACAACGGACACTTGGCCTTCGAACCAACGTGTCAACTACATGTGTTTGACAGCACATTTTATTGATGATAATTGGGTTTATCACAAAAGAATAATCAACTTTAAACCAATAGATAGTCATAAGGGTGAGAATATTGCAACGGTCATTGAGGAGTGCCTCGATGAATGGGGAATAGAGCGTGTAATGACATTTACAATGGATAATGCCTCGTGTAATGACGCTGCAGCTAGAGAATTGAAACGTAGGTTGCCAAATTTGTTTAGTAGAGGTAAGTATCTACATGTCCGTTGTCTAGCCCGCATCATAAACCTAATTGTGCAACAGGGGTTGAAAGCACAAGATGATATTATTGATTGTATTCGCAATGCGATCAAATATGTTAGGCACTCACCTGCTAGGCTTTCAAAGTTTAAAACATGTGCTAGTGAAAAAAAAAGTAGACTCGAAAGCTTTGTTATCCCTAGATGTTTGCACTAGGTGGAACAGCACCTATGATATGTTAGAACGAGCTATTAAATTTGATAAGGCTTTTGATTTATATACTCGTAAGGATTCTAATTTTCGGAAGGAGTTAGGTGAAGTTCCCGATCATTATCATTGGGATTATGCCAAAAGAATGGCATCTTTACTAGAAGTATTCAAATGCAAAACGGTTGATGTTTCTTGTTCAACATATGTGGTTGCTCATGAGTTATATGCTAACGTTATGGACATTCATGATACCTTAGATGATATGTTTAAAAAAAGTAACGATAACTTTGAATTTATGAAGATGGTATCATTGATGAAACATAAGTTTGATAAGTATTTTGATGATAAAGAAAAGAAAAATGCGTTGTTCGAGTTTGCGGCTATTTTGGATCCGAGAATGAAGCTTGACATAATACAATTCAATTGTCAAAAAGTTGTTGAGTTGATGAAAGATATGAGCGAAGAAGATTCTAAGAAAATGGTAGGTGATATGGTTGATGTTGTGCAAGCCGAAATGCAATTATTGATAACAGAGTATGAGACTTTCTATTAAACCGGTTTAAGCAATCTCGTAAGGACAGAAAATGTACCTAAAGAAGCTCGATCGGGTAGTTGTTCTTGGAAGGCTAAATTTGAAAAATTTCGGGGTGGTGGTAATCAGTCCTTTGGCAACAAGTCAGAATTGGAAAAATATCTCATGGACGGCGTTGAACCCTCGGACGACAATCTTGATATTTTACAATGGTGGAAGGTGAATTCGGCTAGATATCCAACCCTTTCAAAGATGGCTAAAGGTAATTTTAATAAAACTTGTGTTCTTATTCTTACAATTAAATATGTGTTAATTTTTTTCTACCAGATATCTTTGCTGTTCCTGTTTCAACAGTTGCTTCGGAGTCGGCTTTCACCACCGGCAGACGAGTAGTCGACTCTTATAGAAGTTCGTTATCTCCTAATATAGTTGAGGCGTTAATCTGTACCCAAGATTGGATACGAAAGGGACGAAAGGAGATTAATGAGTTTGAGGATTTAGTGAAAGACGAGGAGTTTGCAAAAGGTAATTATTCATTTTAGATATTCATGTTCGACTCGTGTTTTTTCAATTACTAATTTTACCCTTTTTAGATGTTTTTGAGCGAATTGGTAAGATGAAGATCGAATGAAGATGGAAATGACACGTCGTTGGATTATTTAAGTTTTCTTTGGTAATGAAACTAGATTGTTTTTTTTTTTTTTCATTTGGTTTTTCAAGTTTGGATTGTTTCTGGTTTTGTTTGGATTAATGTTTGATTGTTGAATGTTTCAAGTTTGGATGAATGGTTTGAATTTTTCGAGTTTGGGTAAATTGTTTTTATTGATCAGATTGTGTTTGTTTTAATATGATATGCAGCAAGTGATTGTCAAATATGAGCAGGTTTTAAATAATGTGCAGGCTGCATAGCATAGTGCAGCAAATTATGTCACATTTGGTCACTTATGATTCATGTGCAGAAAATGTGTTTAAATTGTTATTTTATGCAGCAAGCTATTTGAACCATCAAATGTGTATAAATTGCAGCAACTGATTGGTACAAAATACAAATAGTTGGCTTGGTTTTTTGTTATCCTCGGCTAAGCAACATCATCTCAAGATGAAGGACTGGTGGACCACAAAATATACTGTGACATGGGCGTGGTTCATTAGCTATTGTTTCAAACTTAACCACTAACTCAAGTTAATATTTACTACGTCGTGTTATCAAACCTGTTAAACCCGCCAAACCCGTCCCGCAAACCGGTTTAACTACCCGGATCGACCCATTTGTAATAGGTCCGGTTCTGGGTTTGAGTAATCATGCAAACCGGTTCCGGTTCCAAACCGGTTCCGGTCCGGGTTTGACCCGTTGCACACCCCTAGTTTTGGGTGCTATCCTTTTTATAAGAGTGCGCCAACATTTTAGAGGTACAGGTATAACCTTTGTTTTAAGTAGGGTGAGCAGAAAACCGAATTAACCGAATCGAAACCGAACAAACCGAAAAGACCGAACCGAAAAAAACCGAACCGAAGCATTAACCGACGGTTAATTTTTTAGTTTTTTGAAAAACCGATTTTTCGGTTTAGGTTCGGTTATCCATTTTTAAAAAACCCGAAAAACCGAACCGAACCGATTAACCCGACATGGTATGAACCAACGGATTTGCAAGATTCTAATGTCTATGGTCAACAATTAGAGACTTTGATTGAAAAGTTGGAGAACATAGAAATTGGTAATAATGTTTATTTACGGCGTGTTTTGACTTTTCAATATTTACTTCAATATTAATACAATTGTACGCGTTTTTTGTAGATGTTATGACCGGAAACAAAACTCCAAAAGAATCTACCATTGATGGTGATGAAGATTATGAAGATGATGACGTAAACACTTTGAAGATGACTAAGATAATGAATGAAGATTCAGACCAAACTTTTAGTGTTTTTTTATTAAGAACTTGTTTATTTTGTTTAATTTTAAATTCTACTACTCAATAAACTTTGTATTTGTTTGGTTCAACGTAACACGTACCTATTTTTGTATTTTGAATTCAATATATATGTGGTACTCTATTTTTGTGATTTTTTTTTTGCAATGTCTACATACAATAAAAAAAACCGAAAATAACCGAAACCGAAAATAACAGAAAACCAAATAACCGAAGAACCGAAAACAGATTGGTTGGTATTATAAAATAACCGATGGCTTCGGTTTCGGTTTGGGTTTCACCCAATAACCGAACCGTGCTCACCCCTAGTTTTAAGATAAAGTCACAACGTTTTGGAACTTATTGTTTTCAAAAAATTAATAAGAAAGCTGTTTCACAAGAGAATATAATTTTGTGACTCGAGTAAACTTTTAGTGTGCCAAGTATGTTAACAAGCTACATATTTAACCAGATGGTGGTTGACGTTTAATTTTGTGTGAATACAATTGCCATTCAAGGTAAACAATAAAACTGGAATCTCATTTATTTTCAATATATGTATATCTATTTATATCTGGTGCATTTGGTGTAGGGGGGAGTATTAAGGTATAAAAATATCATCAACCAATCAATGTAGCATCTAAGGTGCAATATAACCTTGCTATGCTAAAGAGTAAAGTGAGCGAGTTCATCGATTTAGTCACGTTGTTCAAGAAACTCTTGATACACTAATATTGAAGTAAAACGACTAATCTTATAGCTCACTGAGCTGCTAAAACGGGACATGTTGAAATTTGATTGATGAAATTGAGTTAGACAATTAAATATTGATGGATTGTATAAAACTGGTCTCCCTTCTCATTATAATAATTTCCCCTTATATAGGGTCAAGAACAATACCTTTCAATAACATACAAATACTCTCATAATCATAATACATATATCATCCTAATATATAACATATGCAATTACTCCCCCGCAGTCGAAGCGGGAGGACGTATGCTGAGACTGTCTTTAAAATCATCGAATAAGATCTTTGGAAGGCCTTTAGTAAAGATGTCGGCAATCTGAAAGCGGGAAGGAACATGTAGAACACGAATCTTGCCTCGTTGAACTTGCTCTCGAACGAAGTGTATATCCAATTCAATGTGTTTCGTGCGTTGATGTTGAACTGGATTTCCCGAGAGATAGATTGCGCTTACATTATCACAATAAACTAAAGTGGTGTGTGATAGTGGTTTATGAAGTTCCAATAAGAGGTTTCGTAACCAACATATTTCTGCCACAACATTGGCCACGCCTCTGTATTCGGCCTCTGCACTAGAACGAGAGACGGTACATTTTCGCTTAGACGACCAGGAGAGAAGGTTATCGCCAAGATATACACAATAGCCAGACGTAGATCGACGAGTGTCGGGGCATCCCGCCCAATCGGCATCAGTGTAAGCACGTAAAGAGAGCAATTTAGATGAACCTAGAGTTAAACCATAGTTTGACGTACCTTTGCGATAACATAATATACGCTGTAACGCCTCCCAATGGGATACTTTAGGCGAGTGCATATGGACACAAATCTGTTGTACCGCATATGAGATGTTTGGACGCGTGAACGTGAGGTACTGTAACGCACCTGCTAAGCTACGTTATAAAGTTGGGTCTTCAAAGGCTGGACTATCATTATTGCTAAGCTTCGGTTTACTTTCAACCGGAGTGGGTACAGAGTTGCATGATTGCATGCCGGCTCAGTTAATAATATCTATCGTGTAAGCCTTTTGAGATAGAAATAGTTGATTGGCAGTTCTAGTAACCGAAATTCCCAAAAAACAACTTAGCGGACCCAAATCTTTCATTGCAAACTCCCCCGCAAGCTTACCCATAAGAGAGACACGTAACTGATCGGACGAAGAGGTAAGAATAATGTCATCCACATATATCAAAAGATATACTATGTCCGAACCATGACAACAAACGAACAAGGAGTTGTCACACCGACTTTGTATAAGTCCCAAAGTAGTGACAAAGTCGGTAAAACGTTGGTACCATGCACACGACGCTTGTTTTAGACCATATAGAGATTTTTTAAGATGACAAACATAGTCCGGATAATCTTGGTGTACACAACCTCATGGTGTACTCAAGGAAGCATATGTCATATATTAGGATGATATATGTATTATGATTATTAGATATTTTTATCAAAAATGTTTGTTTATTTGTTGAAACTAGAATGAATGATTGTTGAAATTGAATTAGATGACAATTGTATCATAGTAAGTCTATGTGTTCCGATAATTGCTTATAGAAATAGAATAATAGATTACTAATACTATATCATCTTCATGGTCACATTCTCCCTTGCAGGTCTACTTACTTTGTTGTGGTCTACTTACTTTTTTGTTGCGGACATAGTAATATTAAGCATTATGATAGAAGTTTAATGGGGCAATGCTTGCTGCTAACTGGAAAAAATTAACTATCAAGAGTGGGGATGGGAGGATAATCAAAATACCAATTAAACAGAATCAAACAATTAAATTGGCGAGTTTTGTGTTTGTTTGTTTGTTTTTTTCTTTCTTTTTGCTTTTTTGAATCCGCTTCATTTGCCATGTAAACACAACTTTTCCTATGTAATTCGTTAACAAAAGATTGATCCGTGTAATGTTGTAGATCGATTTTTTTAAAATAGGAAGAAAGGAGAGCCAATTTGTTTTATGTTTCTAGGTGATCTGTAATTACAAATGGCTGATCCTAAAATTCTACAAAGGTTGTAGTGATTGTTGTTACAAAAAACCAAGACAATTAGGATCCGTCACCTAGAAACACAAAAAAGATTTCTCTCCTAAAAACCGTTTTCCCATCGCTTTTTTCCTATGTTGAAGAAAACTCGCTGAAGATCTCTAGGCGTGGTTAATTATTTAAGTTGATGATAGGTTGTTTTCAACTAAAAATGTTTTTGGAATGCCTAATTAGGTGTAATGAACCGGATAGGTAATAGTTGTACTTAATTCATATTGCTAACCCTGATTTGTGAGTTTTGAGCCTTACTCGAGCATTCTTATTTATTTATGCTCATTTGTTGAGAATTTTTGTCAGGATTATTGTTCTAACTTTAGATCGCATTCTCAACACATCTTCTAAAATTATGTGAGGGAAGTTCGCAAATTATGGGGTGGAGTTGTGAGTGTAAATTATAGGGTAGAGAGAGAAAATATAGTGATTTTTGTAAATTTGAGAAAACTTTGTTTGCCCATATTTATTTTATAATATTTGTTGAATTAATTATGAGTAGATGAGAGAGAAAATTGTAATTATAAATGTATAAAAAAATATTATTTAATTAAACAGAAGACAGAAATATAGTGTTTTTTAATATAATTACAGAGATAATGAGGGAAACAAGTTGAGAAGGCTCTTACCCTAAAATTTTGCATGAAAATGATAGAGGCAACCGGGATAACCTTCTGTGTTTGAGCCTGCCATCTTTTCTTCGTTTTAACCTAAAACGTTTAGCCCAATTTTTAGCCTTCTACGGTTCTAACCTTTTTATTTCCTTTTAACTCGTAAATTAGAACCCGGTTCTGGTGTATGTTTTCAAAGATACCGGTACCAATATCAATTTTTTCAAATTGTGGGTAGCGCTACCAAAAATATAGATTTCGATTTTTCAAATTTTTGGTTCCGATACCAATATCAAAATGTTCGGTTCGCTACCAGTATTGAAAACAAAATTCAGGAAACAACGGTATGAAAACTCACATCTTTGGTAATGATTCGGTACCAGTACCCCGTTTTGCTCATCCCTAGACTTTCGTGTTTTTATGCCTTTTAGTTTATTTCTTTCAGCATTAAAGCATTCACATTTATTTAAAATTACATTAAAAGTCAATACATTTTCTCTCTATTTTTAATTAAATAATATTTTTTCTATACCTTTATCATTACATATTCTTTTTCCTCAATTCAAAAACACTTTAAAATAGTATCAAAAAATAAATAGGATAAAACAATAATTTTTCAATTATACAGAGAAATCATTATAATTTTCCTTTCCTCTAATAACAACACTCTAAATCACCCCATGCATTATAGATACCACTCTAAAAGAAATGGATGATAGCATTTATAACCAGCATGCCATGAATGGGAAAAATGTTTATATCGAGTAATTGCTTAAAATAAGTCGAGTTATGGATAGGCACAACACAAATAAATAAAAACTCGGCCGACAAAACAGCACGTAAACCCAATATAAGATCGTGCATACTGGAAATGTTTTGGCCCAAAATGCCAGAAAACACCGCTCTCCCCTGGCGTTTTAGTGATAAATTTTGTGCACCGAAGAAGGGAAGAATCTCTCTCTTTTTCACTAAGTTAACAGTTAATAGTCAGGAAGGAAATGAAGATAGAGATGAAATAAGGCTAGTGTTTTATAACATGATATATATAGTTAGGGTTAAAAGGGCAAATGTGTAAATAAGTTTTTTTAATGTAAATTTTATTTTGAATGCAACTTTATTTTTAATTTTAATGTAGGTTTTTTAATTAAATGTATTTTTTATTTTTATCTAATTTTTATTCTAATGTATTTTCTTATTTAATGAAATATTATTTTTTTAATTTTTATTAAAAAAAATTATAAATGCAAGATAGAAAAAAAAAGATGATTGATTGATAATTGCTAGAGAGGAGTCGAGTTTTAACTACACCATTGTTTTACAAAATTCTGAAAAGCTGATTGGACGCCATGTCATCATGCGACATAATACGCCTACAGGTGAAAAGTTTTGACTACGCATGGTCTAACAGCGAATTTTCAAACCTTTTCGTATTTGTTACGCTACCAACAATTTTTCTATATAACAAGCCAATAAGCAATAAATAGTGAGATTTTTTTAACACGGAACACTTTTATAGATTCTTTCTTGTACTAAAAATTTTTTACGTCAATGAAAATCTAAATAGATTAATAATTAAACATACATACTTATAAATATATAGATGACTTGGATCTCAAAGACTCAAAATAATATTTGCCCCCTTTCTCAAGTTCATTCCTCTGCTACTGGTTTAGTTTTAGGATCACTTTATCATAAAGTTTGTCATGGTTAAAATGTCTTCATCTCGACTTTGAGGTGGCTAGCGTGTCTTATTATTCTAGATTTCAAGTAAGTTGTGGGGTTTCCTATAGGTAAATATATTAAAAGTGGGATTGACATAAATTACATTGAAGTTTGGCTCAACACCATCCAATATATGAAACTTGATTATTATAATTCAATTTGCCTTTTTTAAATACATTTTTCAGTTGGTCTTCATTCAAGCTTTTCAGAAAGTCATATGATTCAGTAATCCTAATACGAGTCATCTCTACATTTACATCTATTTTATGACCACAACATTCGTCTAATTTTATATATCAATATGTGCACCCGGTGGAAATGAAACCAAGGTGATTTCATTCCTTGATTGTTTATTTCCCGATCTCTAGCTTATTTTTATGTATATTTATTTTACAGATTTTACCATACACTTTTAGAGTTGACTAAACAATAGCAAAAGTTAAGTATTAAAAGCTACCATGTCTAATTGTCTATTGATAGGATATTTGGTTCTTATCAATACAGTACTACTTTAAGATATTTGGTATAGTTTTAAAGTCGAATAAATGTTGAACCTTTTCATATTTATTGCGCTACCTATATTTTTTTCCCTATATAACATATAACAGTGTGATAAGAAAAAAAAATAGATGATATTCTTTCAAACACGAAACACTTTTACAGATATATATTTTATAGATTATTTTACTAAAATTTCTTACATCGATCAATAAAAATTTAAATAGATTAATCATTAAACAAACATACTTATAAATGTATAGATGGCTTAGATATACGTACCCACTTTGATCAACTTCATTCCTCTGGTGGTACGGGTATAGTTTCAGGCTCGGGAGCACGCGGAACCTTAAACGTAACATGCAGCATTCCACCAGAATACTCCTTAGTATCGAACGTAATAGTTTCCTCTATTGGGTTTCAGTGGTGACCAGTCAAAATTTTATTTATTAAAACCGGTTTAATAAACATGACAAATAATAATTAACCTCATTAATTAATAAATGCGCAACGGAATATAAACGAATAATCAGCATCGAAACTAAACCCGACAGGATCCGGTTACAAAACCATACAAGCACGGTAATAATAGCAACCAAATAAATATAATTATAAGCCGACAATATTTAAGTTTACTTCGGTTAATAAATAACCGGTCGAGACACCGAGAGTTAACGAGCGACGTTAGGTGACGAATGGCGGCTAGTCAGCGGCAGCAGCGCAGTATGGCGCGTGCTACACGGCGTTGAGCGGTGGTGGCCGGTGATTTGTAGCGGCGTTTACCGTGGCTTTAAACTTGGCTGTCGTCGTTCCGGTGGTCTATGTGAGATTATGCACCAGAATATACTAAAATCTTGGAGTGACGTCCAAGACTTCCTTTACGGCTGGGTGGGTTTTCAATCAGATGATTGATTATTTTCATATATTAATCATAATATTGTTTTTATAACCATCTTCCATGTCCCATATATTAATTAAGCCCGACACTCGTTTAAAGCCCGTTACAAGTTTGTTTAACTAGTAAACAAACTTTATAATATAACTAGTGTTTATATTTAGTATAAACAATATTACTCGTTAATTATTCGTCAATACCGGTTGACTAATTTAAGCGGGTTTCATGCTCGTTAACCAAGGTGTAACTCTTACGGGCCATAACCCAGTTGGCCGTATTGACTTACCCGAACCGGTCCATAATTCCAACACTCTCCCACTTGGACAGTTTCTGATTAAGTTACTCAATACTGACAGCCAGCGGTGCTCTAGCTACACATAGCTGCCCCCAACAGGTTATAACATTTTAAATTCATTAACCAAAATAATTTTGGAATACACTATTGCAAGATAACGAATTTATGGTAATTGTTGTCATCTATCCTTTCTGTATAAAACATCAATTGAACAATGAGACATGGATCAGGTTCAATCTCATATGACGTTCAATCATTATAGTTCTCGATCAAGAATCAAAGTGGTCCAATCAAACACACAGTTAGTTTGGGTGAGGCCTCACACTTTACCAGTTTGAATCAACGAGGAAACCAAGATGTCTAACTGTTACATATCATGTAAGAGTACAGAATCCCATCTTGATTACATACAACTCCCACTGAACTTCAGATCATTCCCAACTAATGCCTTTATAGCTGGCAGTTACGCGACAACGGTTGACATTGATCAAAGAATGGCCTTTAGTAAACGAAAGTTCTAATATGTATCTCAGGTCTAAGGATACTAAATGAGTATACCAATATCAAGACATCTTATGACTAAGATCCATGAAGATGATTTGATGCGAGTTACATCCAACGTCATTCGAGGTCTGTGAGTTTGGAAGTCAACTCCTTGAGTCCAAAGTCAGAATAGTCTTAATTCAGAGCCGTTCCCACGAGTCTGACCGACTACGGATAATTTAGAATACAATATTCATGGATTAAACGTATTAAAATCGAACATAGTTATATTATTTAACATTTATATTTAACCATTAAATCAAAAGAGAACTTAAAGTATAACTGTTTGAAATGTTCACACATCCAAATACTAAATCAAAACAAACTACTAGCTAATCTAAGACCGATAGCATCTCTGTGATGATCATGCTTGTCCTGAGTCATCGGTTTAGTGAACGGGTCAGCTAGGTTTTGATCTGTGTCTACTTTGCTTATTATAATGTCTCCTTGTTCCAGTATATCCCGTATATAGTGGAACTTACTTAGAATGTGCTTGGCCCTGTGATGAGATCTGAGCTCTTTGGCTTGAGCAATGGCTCCTGTGTTATCACAGATTACGTCGATCAGTTTCCGAAAACTTGGAACCAGGTCGAGGTGGGCTATGAATTTCTTCATCCAAGCAAATTATGAGCGAGAACCATCTCGGTCATTCTGGAAGCTAGCATAAGTGTAACACCTTACAATGAGCTCTTCTTCCACTCCTCCAAACACTAAGAACATGTCCTTTGTCCTTTTCAGGTATCTTAGAATATTCTTTACAGCAGTCCAGTAGGCAATGCCATGGTTCTGCTGAAAATGACCAGTCATGCTTAGCGCATACGAGACGTCAGGTCTAGTACATAACATTGCATAGATGATAGAACCAATCACTGAAGCATATGGAATTGCTTGCATGTGCTTAGTTTTAATATCCGTTGCCGGAGATTGTGATTTGTTCAACACGGTTCCTTTAGCCATAGAGACAACTCCTTTCTTGGAGTTATCATTGAGAAGCGTGTCATTACTTTATCTATGTAATTTGACTTAGCCCTAGAAGCCGCTTAGACCTATCTAGGTAGATCTTTATTCCAAGAATATAAGCAGCTTCACCAAGATTTTTCATTGCGAAACAAGATCTCAACCAGTGCTTAACTTCCTTAAGCATAGGAATGTTGTTTCCAATGATCAGTATATCATCCACATACAAGGTGAGGAATGATATAGTTCTCCCACTTGAGAAGGTTTCGCCAAAGTCAACACCTTGAGTTTGAGTAAAGCTTTTCGCTAATAGCAGTGCTTTATAGGTGTATACATTTCCATGCATGTTGGTTTTCCTTTTGAAAATCCACTTGCTCCCTATTGCCCGACATTTGGGGGGTAGCTCAACCAAGTTCCAGACTTGATTGTCGCGCATAGATTGCATCTCGGCGTTCATGGCATCTTGCCATTTCCCAGATTCCGGATCTAAGATAGCAGATTTGTAATTAGCAGGTTCGTCGCTTGACTCGGCTACTAAGAGGACCTCGGGACCATCTAGATGCCATAGGTATTTAGAGTTTGGTACGCGAGTCCTATTACTTCTGCGAACGCTTGTGTTCATGTCCGATGTATCAGCAACAACAACTTGTTGATCAGACGTTCCAACTTCCTCAGTGGTAGTTTGTAGTTCTTGAATTTCTTCAAGATTGACAATATTATCTCCAGTTCCTCGATCGAGAATTTCCTTCTGAGAAAGTGGCCCTTCCTTTTGATAGAAATCACATTTGTATCAGGATGGAAGAAATAATATCCGCTTTGGTTATAGTATCCGACGAAAACAACTTTTACGCCGCGAGGATCGAGCTTATCGTTAGAATCACTAGTGACATAAGCATCACATCCCCATACTCTAAGGAAAGACAAATTGGGTTTTCGCCCATGCCATATCTCATATGGGGTTTTGCTTACCTTTTTAGTTGGAGCCAGATTGACAATACGGGCAGCGGTTAAAAGGGCAAAGCTCCAAAAGGAGTGAGGCAAGTTAGTTCTACACATCATTGGTCGGACCTTGTTTAGCAGTGTTCGATTTCTCCTCTCGCTCACGCCATTGTGTTGGGGTGTGCCAGGTGGAGTGAGCTGTGAAACAATTCCACGCTCTTTCAGATGATGTATAAATTCTGAGCTGAGATACTCTCCACCTCGATCTGATTGAAGCATTCTAATAGTTTTCCCGAGTTGGTTTTCCACTTCGTTTTGAAACTCTTTGAACTTCTAAAAGGTTTCATGCTTGTGTTTCATAAGATACACATAGGCATATCGACTTTAATCGTCAATGAAAGAAACAAAGTATCTTTCATGATTCCTAGACATGGTTATGAAAGGACCGCATACATCAGTATGTATGATTCCCAGCAGATCCTTTGCTCGTTCATTCTTATGAGTGAAGGAGCCTTTAGCGAGTTTGCCAGCTAAACAAGATTCGCAGTCATCAAAAGAGTCCGGTCATGTGGATTCTAGAATCCCTTCGGATTGGAGTCTCTTGACTCGTGCCTTGCTTATGTGGCCAAGTCGGCAATGCCATAGAAATGTATCATTGATGCCAAATTTGATACGTTTAGAAAGATTATATACATTATTGTTTATTTGAACATCAGTCTCATAAATACCATTTCGAGGCTTAGCCTCAAAATAAAAGATATCATTCAAGAGGCAGAAATAGCAGTACCATTAAAAGCGTACTTAAATCCTTGTTCAAATAGCAAAGAAACTGATATGATGTTTCTGGTCAAACCAGGTGCAAACAAACAGTTGTTTAAAGTAACTACAAGACCAGATGGACAAGAAAAACGATATGTGCCAGTTGCAAGAACTAGGACTCTCTTCCCATCACCAACGATGGGTTCCATGCTGCCTTGTTTCAGCTTCTTCCAGTTTTTAGGCTCCTGCAAGACATTAACGATGTGGTAACCACATCCGGTATCAAATACCCATGTGTTTCTAGAGACAGTGAAAAGTTTAATAACGTAAATAGAAATACCTTTAGAGGAGCTTTCACCATTGGTCCTCTGCCTTTTCATCTCAGCAAGATAGTCGGGATAGTTACGCTTCCAGTGTCCCATTTTGTTGCACTTGTAGCACTGGCGCTCCTCAGGAGGCGGCGGTGGTACCTTTGTAACACCTTTGTTAGTGTTGGTGGCAGACCTGGCAGCAACAGTAACATTCTTCTTGCCTTTACCGTTATGACCCCGGTTCTTGGGTTTAGGCTTGACGACACCAGCAGATCGAACCATAAGAACTTGATTGTTTTAGCGGGAATATTCATCTCAGCCGTCTTGAGCATTCCATGAAGCTCCGGCACTGTCTTCACCCAGCCATTCATATTGAAATTCATTACGAACTGGTCGTAAGAGCTAGGAAGAGAGTTCAGGATGAAATCCGCTGCCATTTCATCTAACAGGGGATAATCAAGTTTCCTTAGTTGTTCGATGTACCCTTTCATCTTGACGACATGCGCACTGACAGGTGATCCTTGTTCCATTCTGCAGCTGATAAGCTGCTTTATGGTGTCATAGCATTCTTGACGGGCTTGTTTCTGGAACATGCCCTTGAGTTGTTTAGGCATCTCATAGGCACCAAAATCTTCCAAGCCTTTAGCAAGCTCGTAAGAAATGGTGGCTAGCATGATACAGGTGACTTCAGCCGAGTCATCCATATGCTTGTCAAGAACCCTCTTGGCATCAGTAGTATTGTTTTCAGGCTCGGTTGGAACAGGTCCATCGAGAACATAGTGCTTCTTTGCCATTTTGAGAACAAGTCCCAAATTGCGATGCCATTCAAGAAAGTTGATGGCATTCAGCTTTTCTTTCTCAAGAATAGTCTTGAGAGTGAATGAGGAGTTATTATCTGTTGACATCTGTTAAATAAGCAAAAGTAATTTAATTAGTATTTTCGATGTCTTAATCCTATTATCAATGACCCAATAACATTAATAAAATAGGAACTTGAGAATCTGGCTTCCAGTTACTAATGGCAGCTGTAGCACACAACATTAGTAAGTGGTTAGGTAGACAGACAACGATTGCCAATTGTGAACAAAGCACAACTCTCGGTTATGAGGTCTATTAAGATAACACTTGTCTAAGTAGATATGTTTAGCCTCATCTATGCCCACCTTAGTCTCCAGACAGCTGTAGCACGTAACAAGAGAGTAAAGTATTAGTCGCCCTAGTATAGTCACTTGTGAAAGGGCCGGATGTGTCAATGAAACCCTTTCACTTTGAAGGGACAGGCTAGAAATCAAGTGCGGTGCTGTAGCTCCAAACACTTGAAGTTTCGCAGTATGCCTCAAGTGTGACTTATAGTAGAATGACATATACTATTAATTTTAAAATTGAGATTAATTTTAAATATTACCGAATAGGGTAAAATTCCAGTTTTACTATATTAATCGAGACAAGTTGATGAACCCTTTCATCTCTCAAGACACTTAGTTTTATATAACCTATTAAAACTAAGTTTGTCGCGATATAAATAACCAACTTTAAGTTAATAGTTACCTATTAAGTTATTAGTTTTGGAAAATCAAATTTAGTTTAATTTCGCAAAACATGATTGGTTATAATTTGTTTTAAATCAAACTTTGTTTTAAAGACAAAATTTGACAAGTTGTAAAACCCCTTTTAAAACTTGTTTTATTATGATTGTTTTTAATATTTTAAAACTCCTTTTAAAATATATATTGGTGTGAGGTTGGTTATTATCTAACAATTATAAAAAATAAGCAACCACAAAAGCAATAAATAAATATGTATATCTATATGGCCAATAATTGTTCGATCTTGCTAGAGCCTATTAGCAAGACCGAACGGGTCACAGGGTCATAACACACAAACAGCCACAAGGATGGACTTGAGTGCATCCAATCGTCGTCTTGAGCAACTCCCACTGACTTCGTGATTCCCATTTAGTTTCCATGGTCTTTGTCTTCGGGTCTTCGTATTTATAAATGAAATACAATATTACAAAAATAAATATAATAAAGGAGAAACCCTAACTATTACAAATTTGAACCATCCATACGGCCAAAATCAAAAACCAAAACCAAAACATCACAAACAACCACAAACACAGTCGGGCCAGATTTACATATTGCATAACAAACAACCAAAATTCGGGCAAGCTTTTGGTCAAATAAAACAAAATAAAAATTTGGCCAAAATATAAAGTTGCCCTAAAATTAATTAGACCAGAAACTATAAAACCAGTTAAAGTTTGTGTTCTAATTCCGGTTAAAAGACCGGTATCGACTCGTACGTTGTAACCAAGGCTTTGATACCACTGTTGAGTTTCAGTGGTGATCAATCAAAATTTTATTTATTAAAACCGGTTTAATAAACATGACAAATAATAATTGACCACATTAATTAATAAATGCACAGCGGAATATAAACGAATAATCAGCACCGAAACTAAACCCGACAGGATCCGGTTACAAAACCATACAAGCACAGTAATAATAGCAACCAAATAAATATAATTATAAGCCGACAATATTTAAGTTTACCTCGGTTAATAAATAACTGGTCGAGAAACCGAGAGTTAACGAGCGACGCTAGGTGACGAAACGAGTGACGGTGGTGCGTAACCGGTGGCGGCTAGTCAGCGGCAGCAGCGCAGTACGGCGCGTGCTATGTGGCGTTGAGCGGTGGTGGCCGGTGATTTGTAGCGGCGCTTACCGTGGCTTTAAACTTGGTTGTCGTCGTTCCGGTGGTCTATGTGAGATTATGCACCAGAATATACTAAAATCTTGGAGTGACGTCCAAGACTTCCTTTATGGCTGGGTGGGTTTTTAATCAGATGATTGATTATTTTCATATATTAATCATAATATTGTTTTTATAACCATCTTCCATGTCCCATATATTAATTAAGCCCGACACTCGTTTAAAGCCCGTTACAACTTTATTTAACTAGTAAACAAACTTTATAATATAACTATTGTTTATATTTAGTATAAACAATATTACTCGTTAATTATTCATCAATATTGGTTAACTAATTTAAGCGGGTTTCATGCTCGTTACCCAAGGTGTAACTCTTACGGGCCATAACCCGGTTGGCCGTATTGACTTACCCGAACCGGTCCATAATTCCAACATCCCAAGTATTGACTACTTGAAAGAAATTGTGAAACCCATATAGATAGGCCTGTAAACGTATCGAACGTTCGGTGAACTTTCGTGAACCGTTCGGCGGGAAGTTCGTTTATGTTCGTTTATTTAATAAACGAACGAACATGAACAAAAAATTTGTGTTCGTTTAATTAAACGAACGAACATGAACACATGTCCCGTTCGTTCATTTATGTTCATGAACGTTCGTTTATGTCTGTTTATTTATGTTCGTTTATGTACTAATAGAAAATAATTAAATATTATACGGATAAGTCATCTGATTAAATGTTTTATATTTGTTATTATGTGTTCATTTTAAGTGTTTTCTTTTAAGTTCTTTTATATTTGTGTTCATTTACATTTGTTCATGGTGCTCGTTTATCTTTGTTCAGTTATGTTCGTTTAGATTTTAAACAAACAAACACAAATGTCCATTTTTAAATAAACGAACATGAACATAAATATTTGTTTGATTAAGTGTTCGTGTTCTTTTAAAGTTAAATGAATGAACATGAGCAAGCCCTTGTTCATGTTCATTCGATTTGTTTACAAGCTTTCATTATTCACATTGATGAATACATCGGTCTCAATCTCTAGGCTCTGCCGATTTTATTTGTGTTCGTTTGTGTTCGCGAACCGTTCATGAACACACTAATTTCGTTAATGAACGAACATGAACATAAAATCTCGTTCGGTATGTGTTCATGAACCATTCGTGAACACATTATTTTCTTAACGAACGAACATGAACAAGGCCTTGTTCATGTTCGTTCGGTTCGTTTACAGCCCTACATATAGATATGCATACCCACCAAACGATACACCGAACTTATCTTCTGTTTTTTCTTCGTTCACCAAAATAACACCAATATACTTATCACTGTTGTGTGCAAGTTCATTAAATTCGTCTTCATCGATAAGCTTCTTTATATCAGCTATGACTCTGCCACTTGGCAAAGTAATCATTCATGTTCTCGCTGTATCACTTTCGGTGAGCGTTTTGGTTATCATCTTACCCAAATATTTTTCTATACGTTGATACGTTTGACGATTATTCAAACAAATATTGGGTTACTTACACTGTACAAAAACTAAATTTCCGCATGCAATATATTTCGTTGTATATTACCAAATTTTAATTAAACTATATGATTATTAGCAATTAATTATACGGTAAGCGTGCTAAATATATTTTATTGATGAAAAAGTAATTAGGTTTTTATTTTCTTGGATTTTATTATTTTAATGTAACTAAAATGGTATATTTACAAATGATGATACGTTAACAAAAGATTAAGCTTTTTATGTCCAAATCAACTCTGATAAATCTCTTGATTTAAAATATTTGGCTCATTTCCATCCCTAATATAATGGAATTATGGAATGAAGAAATCGGTTATTACCATTTATTTGTGTTGTTTAGTTAACCTATAAGGGGAGAAGGGCACTTACGGGTGCTACTCATGTATCGGCTAATCATGTACTACCAATTCATTTATACCCTCAAGTACCCACAAATCACAAAATTAGCCTAGAACTTTTTCTTTTTGCTTTTAATTTAAAATAAATTAAACAATTAAAAGTAATTAAAATTTTCTTAAATTAAAAAAATATTACATAATTAAAAAAAGACCGGAAAAATAAAATACGACAATTCAAACTAAAAAATTATAAGTACGTAAATTTAAATAAATGATGCTTTTTCACAATCATGTCGAATGGTTTTTTAGAAATGCTTGATGATGTTGCAATGTCTTCCTCTTCGGCATGCTCGTTGAGATATTTGAAAAAATTGTATGCTACTGTCGTTTGAAAAAAATATCGTTATCATAATTGTTAAGTGGTATGAGTATCATGAGATCATTGTTTGAGAAACTAGCCATTAGGGTTTAAGTGAATAAAAATGGTGGAAGGTTTAAGTGAATAAAAATGGTGAACGGTTGATGGTATTTATGTGCGATAATCTATATCTATTAAAGCAATTCATTTTACTACATTCCTATTGGATGATTTTAGTAATTTCCATAAATAAGAATGCATTCTTAGAATTTTCTCCTAATTTAATAAATGAAAAATAAAATTTAATATTCAAGAGTGGATGGCTTTAAGCTCCTAATAAATTTGGCTAAGTTTTTGCTTTACAAAAAAGTATTTATGATATGCATAAAATATTCACCGAATATAGAATCCTAGCCGTCCATCTGCAGACGCTTTTTTGCATATTCACCAAATTAATATCTTTTTTTAGTTTGACGTTTTAAGTTGTAAATATATTTTCAAGAACCATTTAATAAAACTTTCACAACTTGGATGTTTTAATATAAATATGTATTTCTAAATGCTTTTTTCAATATTATGGTATGCTTTAACTAACAATTTATATCATATCTTAATTTTTGTTACTCAATTTGTCTTTACATGCTGCTTTGGTTTAGAAAACACAGGAATTGTATGGATGCAGTTTCATTTTAAACTAATGCAATAGCCTTTTCATTAATATTCATATTAGTAAGATCTTATAATTATTAAATTCAAAAGTATAAATTAATAAATTTTCATCTATGGTTGTCTTTATTCATTTTGGCAGACTTATGTAAAATAATCCGTTCATTGAAAAACTAGTATCATTATATTTCTTCAAATAGTTAGATAATATGTGTGTGTGTGTGTTTTCAATTGACGAATTTTCTATTTCCACCCGTGTAGCACACGGGTCAATATCCTAGTAATGTAATAAATCAATTATTAGTTTATTTATTTCTCCAACCACATAAAATGAATCAATTTTATGTGGCAAACATTTGCCATAAAATGAAGTCGTGGACCATATCCACAAGGGGTGGCGACGATGTTGCCATGCTGCTTGCAAGCCATGCACCCTACCTATATGAGTGCCCCGTCTTATCTGAGAATGAAATGAATTATTACTTTCTGTTGTTTGGTAGAAAAAAGTCCCGCAAGAATGAAATCCGAATGACAAAAATACAAACCGAAAAAATTTACAAAACAAAAATGGCAATGACGACAGTGGTGGTGGTTAGATGGTGACGCTGATGGTGGTAGTCAAGTGTCAGAGGTGGCGATCATGATGGTGGTGGTGGCAGAGGCGGTTACAGTGGTGGTTACGGCGGCAGTGGTGGTGGCTGCGATGGTGTTAATAGTCAGGTCGTAGTTGTGGTAGTCAGGTGATGGTTGCGGCGGCAGCAACGACGTTAGTCAGATAGTGGTGGTGGCGGTGACGGTGGAAGCGACGGAAACAATGATAGCATTAGGCGGCGGTGGCAGTGGTTAGGTTGAGGTGGCGGTGGTTGTCAGGCGGTGTTGTTTAAAGAGTAGGGTGAAAGAGAAATATAATGAAAATAAATAAAAGAAGAGGGTTGGATGCAATGGTTTTGATCGAATGTGATTTCTTATGTAATGATTGATTCCATTTCGTTTATCAACCAAACACCTTTTATGTTTCATTCACACACAATGGTTCATTCCAATCTCTCTCTCATTCCTTCGTACCAAACTCTACCTAAATCAAAAATCAATATTTATGCTCTCATTTCAGTTATACTCTTATTTCAAAATTTTCAAAGCTTATAAACCTAAGAAATTTTATGGAGACAAGGATGCTATAGCCGCTCTAAGATGGCTAGAAGAACAAGAAGCAATTGTCTTCATTAGCAAATGTACAAATGAAGAAGCTATTCAATATTCTTCTCAAATGTTCAAGGAAGAAGCTCTTGAATGGTGGAATACCCTAATTTCGAATAAGGGACGAGAAACAATGTACAATCTAAGCTGGGAAGCATTCAAAGGTCTCATTATAAAGAAATACTGTCCATTCCATGAGATGGATCAGATACAAACTCAGTTATGGAATCATAAGGTTGTTGGCACAAATCTCAGGGAATATAATTCAAAATTCCTTGAATATTGTCGACTGGTCCCACATCTGGTTACTCCATAATATAATAAGGTTACTCGTTATATATATGGATTTCCAAGAGAAATAAGAGACTTGATGAGATCCAATATGCCGCAAACAACTGATTTGGCCATGGAAGTAGTCAGATATTTAATCAATAATATGATAAGAAACCAAGAGGAAGAAAAGAAAGAAGAAAAAGAAACCGAGAAACCAAAATATTACGAGAGGATAGAAAAAGAAAGAAATACTTCAAAATCCACTTGTGGAAGAAAACATTTTGGGAAATGTCGACTAGAAGGCACAGATAAGTGTGCATTCTGTAATAGAGCAGGGCACTTAATAAAAGAATGCAGAAAGAAATCAGGAGTATGTTTCACATGTGGAGAAACAAGCCATTTCAAAACAGATTGCCCGAAAAGAAAAGTTAATTAAGACTGACATATGACAAGACATTAGTGTTAGAAGAAAATCAGAAATATCCGACAACAATCAAGACAAGAGCAAACAAGATCATATAAAGGAATGTCAGGTATATTAAGTTGTAACTTGTTTTGAAACGAGAAACTTTGTAAATGGAAAAGGGTTTTTAATTCCTTAAGTTATAAATGAAATATTAGCATACAGATTGTGTCAATACACAAATAGCGCTCATATTCAAAGAAGACGATCGAGTGTCTAAATTTGAAAAGTTATCTGACACTTTAAACAGATATCATGTTGATTTATTTTTGGTTTCATCTGGAAGGAAAAAGTCATAGGAAAAGATAAATTAAAATGTCAAGTGACATCAAAATATAAAAGGAGAATAAATTATCGGGAGGAATTTTTGCTCTACCGCAAGACATTTAAGAAATACCGTTAATAGAATATCAACAAGGGTTGATTAAAAATTCAAAGGAAAAGAGCTCGAGAATATTCGGAAAAGGCAATTGATAGAAAAACAAACATGATTGAGAACAAGTACAAAGGTTCTGTCAGAATACAAGAAAAACCAATGATCAAGATCAGAGATGGAATGAACTTGACAGACTGAATCCATGACGTAGTATAGCCAACATTAGTAAATGTTTAGAATATAAAAGATAAGGTAAATAATTAAACATAACTGGCCACTGTATTTAGCAATTTACTATTACTTATGATATTCTGAACGATTGATTGATTACATCAAACAAGATGTAAAGTTAGCAACAGATCCAAAATTTCAATCATTCTGCAATGACAATTGAACTCATGAATTAGATTAGATAGAATCTAGTACTGAATCAACAAAGTAAGAACATCCACACCTAGGACTGCGAATCTCGAGGACGAGATTCATTTCAAGGTGGGGAGGATGTAATATCCCCGAAAATCCCATATTTATTTTGGGCCAAAGATGACAATTTTGAAATATAAGAGATTAAAAATATTATTAAGACAAGTAATAAGAAAAATAAGACATCTCATATTAAGGAATTAAGAAAATCCATCTCACATGGAAAGATGGAAGAAAGTGAAAGCATTTCAAATGGGTATAAATAAGAAAGAGAACTTATCCCACATGGAAAGAAGAAAGAAAATGAAAGCTCTTTATAAGGAAGAAAGTTTCCACAGTAATATTTTTATTGCCCCGTCATCGTCCCCGTAAGCTAGTTAAGAGATAATTCTGCGGCCACGTATTGTAATAAATGACAACTCAACAGCCACGCCATAAAAAAAAGTCGGTTAAGTTTCCGTTAAGTTAGCACCCACTTTGCCATTTCAATAGCAAGGACTTATATTTGCCAATCGGGCATAATCAACTCATTTCCACCCAAGGCGCCTGTGGGGGTGAGGGGGAATTCCCCAGCGCTTTGGTGGCGTTTTGAGTGAGTATGACTCCCACTACGCACGATCTCATAAAGAAATTTTTATATCCCATTAGTTACTTAAGCTCATCTATATAAGCCACTTTTTATATGCGTATCCTATCATCTTTACTATTTCAATACCTAAGAAAAAATGGCCATAATCAACTCAATTGTCGAGCCGGACAATACTTTAGTTGGCGAATTAGACAACACTTTGGTTGGAGGATTGGACAACGCTTTGGTTCGACAACCGTACGACGCTCCAATTGTTGAATCGGACAACCCTCCTGCTGTCGAAGACGGTAAAGTGAATGACGAGTTAGAATGCGAACCAAATTTAAATCAATATTGACACGAGAGGGTTGACGAGTTAGATTGTGGATAGCCATACGGCGCTCCGATTATTGAACCGGATAACCCTTCGGTTGTCAGACATGTAAGGTGAACATGCGGTCAAATGTCTATTAATGCTTGAAATAACAAACCGTTTTGTTTATGTAGTATTTTTATGTAACATCTTATTTTTGTCTATGTACCGTTTTATTTTTCGTGTAATGTTTTATTTTATTTATGTATTCTTTTTTAACTCTAGTCTATATCTATATTACATATAAAACATTTTAGATGGACGAGATAGTAATTTTACCATTTCAAGACCACGCTAAAAATAAATAGGAGACGCCTCTAAAATCAATGCTTCGATGGTGGTGTGATTGCTCTGATGACCATTGGTTGCTTTGTTAAATTAATTTTGTCAGTTTCATCTTCAATAATTGCATCTCTTACCTCCTGATGATAAATAACATGAAGATGAAATCGAAACGGAGCAATTGACCTCTCCGCTCCCAGCACCCCCTCTATAATCGACTTCATTTGGGTAAGTATTAAGGTTTTGGTTTCGATTCCAAGCTTAATCTCAATCATCCAGATTCAAAGCTAGGTTTAACATTCGCAGATTCAGATATTCGATTCAATTATGCCCTAATTTATTTAACGAATTGGTTTAGGTTCATGATGTCTGCAAACGATATTGTGTTAGTTGCTGAGAGAAAACAAGATCTTAACATGAGACTAGAGGAGTGGCGAACAACCTTAGAGGGTAAAGGTTTAAGTATTAGTCTCTCCAAAACGGAGTACCTCCATTGTGATTTTGGTGGAGTAATTGACAATGAGGACATCCAGATCACCCTTGAAGGGCAAGTGGTTCCGCAGGTAACGAAGTTCAAGTACCTAGGATCATTTGTCTAGAGCGATGGGGAGTTAGATAGTGATGTGGCCAATCGAGTTCAGGTAAGATGGTGTACATGGAGAGCAGCCACAGGTGTATTATGTGACAGGAGATTCCCAACTAAACTAAAGGAAAAGTTTTATAGGGTCGCAGTTAGACCTGTAATGGTATATGGAACAGATTGTTGGGCCATCAAGAAGACACAAGAGCGGAAGATGGAGGTAGCAGAGATGAGAATGCTACGATGGATGTGTGGCACACAAAGTTAGACAGAATAAGAAACAGTGTGTTCGGGAGAGATTAGAGGTAGCTAACATATCAGACAAAATAAAAGAATGGAGATTGAGATTGTTTGGACTAGGGGTGTTCAAAATCGGATATCTAGAGTTTCGGATAGCGGATTTCACTATCCGAATCCGTATCTGAAATTTCGGATATCTGAAGTTCGGATATCCGTTCGGATAGTGAAACGGATATCCGAATTCTAAACTCAAAAAGTAAAAAAAATAATAAAAAAGATTATCAAGCCTGGACTGAATCGTCATTCAAAATCAATTTGGGATACATCATAGACAAGTTTAACTTTGCAATAATCAAAGTTACATATACTTGCCAAAATCATTCAAATCCATATACAAAAGCCAATAAACAAAGTATCGGGCAAGGTGTGGCAATGAAGGTGGTGGCCGTCGACCGGTGGAGTGGTTGCGGACTGGTGAGTAGTGGTCACTATCGGAATTTGAGCATAGATGCAAGAGTAGATGATACTCAATACGAGATTCGGTTGCACCGGAAAGAATCGTAGCAATCGATCCTTCTTGAAAAAGATTTAGGGATTGAAATGATGAGAAAGTTGATTGAAAATTTCCATATTTTTTCTGGAATGATAGCGGCGTAAACAATAATGGGATTTTTAGGGTTTGAAACTGTATATATTTTAATAAATAATTTAAAAAAATATTAAATTTAATAATTTGGATAGTTCAGATATCCGAACTATCCAAAAAATCTCATAATTGCTATCCGAATCTGAATTTTCGGATAGTTCGGATACATATAGTCGGATAATTCGGATACGGATTTGGATTCAGATTCTTTTGAACACCCTAGTTTGGACATGTGAAGAGAAGACAGGCAACGACTCCTGTAAGATCCGTATAAAACATTACTACACAGGGGAGGAAGGGTAGAGACCGACCTAAATTGACTTGGGATGAGAGGATTAGGCATGATTTGCTAGACCTAAACCTCTCCGAGGACATGGTTGAGGATAGGAACTCTTGAAGACGTAGAATTAAGGTTAATGATTTCTAGGGAGAAAGTAGTAACTTAGGGGCTTCTCTTTACCTTATTTTTGGTCACATGCCATTATGTTATTCTCTTTTCTTATTTATATATATATATACACACACACACACACACACATATATATATTTGGGGAGTTTATCATTACTATTTCAATATATCTATATATCATTATCATTATTATTACTATGTGTTATTATTAATTATATTATGTTGAACTTGGATTGCCTTTTATATTCTCCCATACATATGATTTTTAGAGCTGAGAGTCTCTCTGAAAGCCACCTCTCTATTCTATTGGATAGAGGTACAGTGAGCCTACACCCCACCATCCCCAGACCCTACTTATAGCATTGCTATTGGTGGGATTGTAATATTTCCACTGGATTTGATTGATTGATAGTTTAGGTTCAACAAAAAAAACTGATAATGCTGCCGAACATCGCCAAAGGCGAACCCCCAACCAACCACCCATGAAGACTGTCGAGAACAACCTCCATCTTTTAGCATCATCATCAGTGTGTATTTCTTAACTGTTGTTTACATATATAGATTTGATATTGTTTATCCAAATAATTCATCCAGTTTTGTAGGGATTATGATTCTTCAACCATTTGTGTTCTTCTCCCTGTGTTAAAAGTTGTTAATATTTAACGAATTTGCTACATTTTTAACCGATTAAAATGTTATTACATTTATACAAGTTTTCTTCCGGCCTTTGCTTCAAATAATAATATGCTATTATTATTCTATTTGCTTCTTCAATATTACCACCCTGGAAGTTGCTAAGAATATGAGTGAGCTTTATAGACTCGTGCTCGTGGATACACCTGCTCCGTACTTCTTCGATTGCATCACATAGGCGAAGTTTCATATTAGTCCACTTTAGAGTTAATGATTTAATTATTGTTGCAACAACAATTTTAATAATCAAATTTAACAAACAGTTGATGTATTGAAGTGATTCTTAAAATTTGGACAAAGGGATTCTTAAAATTTGAACGTTAATTGACATGTTTATGAACCATTCAATGGGAAATTCGTATATTCATTAAACGAACATGAAAAAATTTTGTTTTTAATTTAGTTAAACAAACTAACATGAGAACATGTATGGTTCGTTAAGTTATGTCTGTTAGTTTGCGTTAATCACATATTCTCTTAGAAATTTTAGGCCCATTTCAATGTAGTCTGATTTTAATAAACTTTTGGCCCAACATATTTATGCTCATGTTTACCTTTAAGTTTTAATTGGTTATCTATAAGCTATGTTATTTCATGCAAGTTCAGTTATGTTTGTTCATGGTCGTTCCTTTATACTTTATACTATTAACAAATGATAAAGAATAATTATGTGTGTTCGTTTGTCGATTAAAGTTAAACGAACAACAACAAATATGCTTTGTTCATTTTGTTTAAAGGCCTACATACAATAACACAAGTTTCTGATTATTGATATTATCTGCAGGATTTGGATGATATGAACATTGAGGTAATGAGAAACACTCTTTTCAATGCATATCTTGAGGACTTCGACCGGTTTAAGCTCTAGAATGTGATATAGAGTAGAAGTGTTGCTTTATCAGTCATAGGCATTAACTCCAAATACCCGTGTGAGGTAGGGCCGTAGGGGTTCTGCTTAAATATTATTTTATTATTATAATGGCTTAGATCATAGTCGGGGGTATAGCCCAAACCTTGATCAAAGTTAAATATAATATAACTTTTCATAAGCAAAGGTTATAGCCAAATTATTGTTTCTTCATGATTAAGAAAGGGAAGCATTCACACACCAAGGGTATAGTTAAAATAATATTTCTTTATGATTAAGAAATATTCATTTACAACGGTTATAGTTAAAGTAATGTTTCTTGTTGAAGAATAAACATGGTTTAGATGTTTCTTCCTGAAGAAGAAACCTAGCACATAACTAATACACAAACAAAAGGACTAAAGGTCCAAATGTTTTATATAAACAAATGATTTATCAAGGTTAAAGTTATACAAAACCGAATACGGGTACGAAGCTAGATCATTGATCTAGATATTCATACAAATGTTATTCTCGTACTATAGGTCCGAGATAACAATCAATCAATCAATCAGAATCAGAAATCAAAAACAGGAATTAGTAACAGAAACTGATTACAGACACGGGTCAGTAACCGAAGCTGATCATAAACATGAATCAGTATCAAAAACTGGTTACAATCAAAAGGTGAATACGCCCTAAACTTTTACAACTCTTATAGAGTCAGACTGTTTGCATAGGATCTATAAATCCTCAAAACCTTGTGTTAAAATAATAAGAAACGGGCATACTCAGATTAAGAGTATACATGTGTCTGGATCCATTCATACATGGTGAATCGGAGTTCCTCGAGGCCATGCATATCATCAAACATGCCTCTGGAAGTCTACAAGATTGTTTAGAGAAATGATATTGTGTATATGATTAATTGTACTCAGATTAAAAAATGACCGATCCATAAGAAAATCTTCAGAGACAGGAATATTTTAAATTTCTAGTAATTCATGATCCTTATTTTTCTC
Organism: Bidens hawaiensis; assembly: GCF_021521415.1. Taxonomy (NCBI): domain Eukaryota; kingdom Viridiplantae; phylum Streptophyta; class Magnoliopsida; order Asterales; family Asteraceae; genus Bidens; species Bidens hawaiensis. The sequence goes on from NW_027491168.1 coordinate 2,519,299, forward strand.
ACCCTCAAGATGAATATTTGAACACGGAGTATAATTCCTTATAAGGAATGTACCACATCATAGATGATTCAACTTGTTTTGGAATCGACGTTACAAAAATAGCCGAAGCAATGCTCAACGAAATAGAGATGGAAGAGAAGGAAAAGAAAAGGAAACAAATGAGAATACCAAGAAGGATAGCAAGATCAATAAATTGATTGTTCGCTGGAAGAAATAAATAATAAGAACCGTAGTAGTTGTAAACAAGTGTAGCTATAATAACATTGTGCACTTTGTAAACTATAATAAGAATAAAATAAAGGATATGTTTTGAATTTCCCGAATAGTGAACTTATCTTTAAAATTTTATTGTAGTGTGTCAAGAGAAGAAAATGTAAACTCTCAAAACAATCCTTCCAATAAAATTGGAAGTAAGGACAACGTTAACCATGAAAACAAGGAACTTCCCGCCCAATATAGAGATGAAATCCAAAAGATGATCAAAGAAGCTATCAAAGACAATTCTACAAATCAAAGCCAGTTAAAATGTATCAAGAGAAGTAGAAGTAAATCTGCAAATACAAAAAAGGAAGAAGCTTATGATAGCTCTACATCTGATAGTAAAGGGACGAACCCCGTAAGAAGTTAAAACTCCAAAAGGGACGCAACTTCAAAAATTTCAAAGCTTATAAACCTAAGGAATTTTATGGAGACAAGGATGCTATAGCCGCTCTAAGATGGTTAGAAGAAAAAGAAGCAATTGTCTTCATTAGCAAATGTACAAATGAAGAAGCTATTCAATATTCTTCTCAAATGTTCAAGGAAGAAGCTCTTAAATGGTGGAATACCCTAATTTGGAATAAGAGACGAGAAACAATGTACAATCTAAGCTGGGAAGCATTCAAAGTTCTCATTATAAAGAAATACTATCCACTCCATGAGATGGATCAGATACAAACTCAATTATAGAATCACAAGGTTGGTGGTACAAATCTCAGGGAATATAATACCAAATTCCTTGAATATTGTCTACTGGTCCCATATCTGGTTACTCCGAAATATAATAAAGTTACTCGTTATATATATATGGATTACCAAGAGAAATAAGAGACTTTGTGAGATCCAATATGCCGCAAACGACTGATTCGGCCATGGAAGTAGCCGGATATTTAATCAATAATATGATAAGAAACCAAAAGGAAGAAAAGAAAGAAGAAAAAAAAACCGAGAAACCAAAAGATTACAAGAGGATAGAAAAAGAAAGAAATACTTCAAATCCACTTGTAAAACTTGTGAAAGAAAACATTCTGGGGAATGTCGACTAGAAGGCACAGATAAGTGTGCATGCTGTAATAAAGCAAGGCACTCAATAAAAGAATGCAGAAAGAAATCAGGAGTATGTTTCACATGTGGAGAAACGGGCCATTTCAAAACAGATTGCCCGAAAAGAAAAGTTAATTAAGACTGACATATGACAAGACATTAGTGTCAGAAGAAAATCAGAAATATCTGACAGCAATCAAGACAAGAGCAAACAAGATCATATAAATGGAATGTCAGATAGATTAAGTTGTAACTCGTTTTGAAACGAGAAATTTTGTAAATGGAAAAGGGCTTTTAATTCCGTAAGTTATAAATGAAATATTAGCATACAGATTGTGTCAATACACAAATAAAGCTCATATTCAAAGAAGAAAATCGAGTGTCTAAATTTGAAAAGTTATCCGACACTTTAAACAGATATCATGTTGATTTATTTTTGGTTTCATCTAGAAGGAAAAAGTCAAAGGAAAAGATAAATTAAAATGTCAAGTGACATCAAAATATACAAGGAGAATATATTATCGAGAGGAATTTTTGCTCTACCGCAAGACATTTAAGAAATACCGTTAATAAATATCAACAAGGGTTGATTAAAAAGTCAAAGGAAAAGAGCTCGAGAATAATCGAAAAAGGCAATTGACAGCAAAACATTGAGCACAAGTACAAAGGTATTGTCAGTATACAAGAAAAACCAATGATCAAGATCAGAGATGGAATGAACTTGATAGACTGAATCCAAGACGTAATATAGCCAACATTAGTAAATGTTTAGAATACAAAAGATAAGGTAAATAATTAAATATAACTGGCCACTGCGTTTAGCAATTTACTATTACTTATGACATTCTGAACGATTGACTGATTACATCAAACAAGATGTAAAGTTAGCAACAGATCCGAAATTTCAATCATTCTGCAATGATAGTTGAACTCAAGAATTAGATTAGATAGAATCTAATACTGAATCAACAAAGTAAGAACATGCACACCTAAGACATCGAATCTCGAGGACGAGATTTATTTTAGGTGGGGAGGATGTAACATCCCGGAAAATCCCATATTTATTTTGTGCCAAAGATGACAATTTTGAAAGATGAGAGATTGAAAATATTATTAAGACAAGTATTAAGAAAAATAAGGCATCCCATATTAAGCAAGTAAGAAAGTGGAAGCATTACACATGGGTATAAATAAGAAAGAGAACTTTCATCCCACATTGAGAGAGGAAAGAAAATGGAAGCTCTTTATAGGGAAGAAAGTTTCCATAGTAATATTCTTATGTGGCTAACCACTCTCTAGTCGGGCGATGAGCACGCACACGGACTCGGACACGGGCGATGGGCGTAATGTGGCGTTTTGATGGCGCACTTTGCACTTCGCACGCTCGCATTACCGCGAGCCGCGTAAAGGCCTCTTTAGTATTTTTGGATAGTACAAGGACTAAAAATGAAAATATGAATTTCCTTCCTTCGCGCTACGGAACGGATCAGGAATAAAGTCTTCGCGCTACGCACAATACAAAATACTTTAACCGACATTGAACGGATTCACACTACTCTAAGTACTAGTTTAGTATTCCTTCGCGCTACACGAAGTACTCATTCTGCATGTATGACACGTGTGGACACGTGGCGACACATGGCAAGCCGTCCGATGACTCAGCAAAGTATTGTCGGTTCACACGACGCGAACGCTAGACCGTTTGTCGTTCGCGATACGCGGAGGAACCCAAAAATCAGTATAAATAGGTGGATTCAGGGCATGTTCTTTTTACGCCATACACACAACACTTTCACACGTATAGCCTTGTTTTGCGTGTCGCGTCTCGTAGAACGTGCCAAGCTCCGAAGCTCTGACGATTTAAGCTCTAGAATGCGATTGAGAGTAGAAGAGTTACTTGATCAGTCATAGGCATTAACTCCAAATACCCGTGTGAGGGAGAGGTTCTGCTTAAATATTATTTTATTATTATAATGGCTTAGACCATAGTCGGGGGTATAGCCCAAACCTTGATCAAAGTTAAGTATAATATAAATTTTCATAAGCAAAGGCTATAGCTAAATTATTGTTTCTTCATGATTAGGAAACGTAAGCATTCACACACCAAGGGTATAGTTAAAATAACATTTGTTTATGATTAAGAAATATTCATTCACAACGGTTATAGTTAAAGTAATGTTTCTTGTTGAAGAAGAAACCTGGTTTAGATGTTTCTTCCTGAAGAAGAAACCTAGCACATAACTGATACACAGACAAAAGGACTAAAGGTCCAAATGTTTTATATAAACAAATGATTTATTACGGTTAAAGCTATACAAAACAAACTACGGGTCTGAAGCTAGATCATTGATCTAGATATTCATACAAATGTTATTCTCGTACTATAGGTCCGAGATAACAATCAATCAATCAATCAGAATCAAATATCAGAAACTGATTACAGACAGGGGTCAGTTACCGAAGCTGATCATAAACAGGAATCAGTATCAACAACTAATTACAATCAAAAGGTGAATACGCCATAAACTTTTACAACACTTATAGAGTCAGACTGTTTGCGTAGGATTTACGAATTCTTAAAACTTTGTGTTACAATAATAAGAAACGGGCATACTCAGATTAAGAGTATACAGGTGTCTGTATCCATTCATACATGGTGACTCGGAGTTCCCCGAGGCCATGCATATCATCAAACATGCCTATGGAAGTCTGCAGGACTGTTCAGAGAAATGATATTGTGTATATGATTAATTGTACATGTACTTAGGGTAATTTTATCTCAATTGAGTTGGGTGCCTAATGGGTTGTCACAAAGGTATTATTGTTGATTACACAATGGTATTGAAAAGATTTCACAACTAAGTCAGCGTCATTCACCGGCTGTATGCTGTCGTATTTTTCTCCCACATTTCAGGAAAACTGTAAAGAATAGAACTGACAGACAAGACATATTAAAAGATTGGAGATATAGTTATTAGAGGTTATCTGATGGCTCAGATATTTTATTCAGAATATTATAAAGAACCATATTTTCCAAAGACATGTATTTGAATTATCAAAACGGGTATTTAAAATTCCGAGATTTCAACATAACAATATTTTATCCAAAAAGACTTCCGCTCATATTTTATCATACAATATCCAACGGATATTATAATCCGACATTTTATAAATGAATATTTTATTTTAAAGACTTCCGCTAAAACAAACCCGCAACTCTGATATATTTTCAAAACATATACCAACTAACGGGTGTCACGCCCAGGCCCTGAGTCGTGGTGTGACATTTGCCAGGTAAGCGTTTCCTGATTATTTTAGTATCCGCAAATACTTCCCTAAGTTTTTGTTCTAACATTAACTTGTGAATAAAAACTAGTTGGCCACATTGCTGAAATTATATCTGATCTTCTAGCATTTCAGACCGATAGGAGAGCTGTTAGTATCACCATACACAGGTGTTGCAACTATCTGTAAACATGCTCATGTAGGAGAATTTTCTATATTAACTATGAACATAAGTAAGATGTTATAGACTTATATAAAATATCTTATTGTTAAGTTCAATTTATGCTGATGTATTAAAGGAACCGTGCGTTTGCGAGCTGACCCGAAAATGACATGTTTGGCAGTAGAGTTTTTCTTTGATGTGCTTAGTTGGGGTGCTAAACGGCTCATGCTTGCAGGGGTCCAATTGGAGACGAACTCGAAAACCTTAAGCGAGTCCCAAACACGACTTGAACGCAATTTTACCCTTAACTATCTTATATCTTCGCTTACAATTGTAGTGTAATGTTACGAAATACTTATAATGAACCGAATCCATACTGGCTAAATTACTTTCAAAACTACATACCCGCTATGATTATCGCCAATGTTTTCCGTCTCATGCTTCATCCTCCTCTCTGTTTTTTCATTGTTTTATTCTTACTATGTTTTATTAGTAAAACGAATACAGTTGTTTAGGTTTATTAATTGAACTTTTATTAAAGGTTGCTTGAAGATGATTTTTGTGGCTCCTCTTTATCTTTGTGCAGATGATTATTAAAGCCAAACAAGCTCCTCTCAACTCTGGCTCATAATTGCGGTTATTTCAATTCTGTTATTGTATATTGTAATTCTAATGCAGCTATCTCATATCTACTAAGAAGATTTACTGAATAGGCAATTAAAAAGGTTTCCATATTTATGAAAACAAATGCTCCGCCGGGTTGTGCTTGCATACATTCAAATCCAGAATTGAAGGTTAATCAAGCTGTTGAACTGCTTTTATCTTCTATTATATCAAATTTAAAAGGAAGTCCTCTTGGTTGAGGTGGAAATTTTACTAGCCAATCGTTGAATAAGGTTTTCGTTTTGTAATTCTTTCAATAATTTGTCGTATGTTTGACATTTCATCTTGTGATCTTGTGTTGATACTATATATTGTTTATTTTTAGGCAAGATCAACACAATATATATTTATAATTATAAATATATATTGCCATAGAAACATCATTTGAGTACCGGTTGAAGGTGTTGTCAATTGCAATCACTTGGTGGTCATTCATTTCTTAATCACTAGGATTAGTTTAAGGAGGCCATACATTCTGCCTTTGAATCCCCATCTTGGAAGGTTTTATAAATCTCTTAGATTTATGGTTGTGCAAGGGTCGGTGTGGGCTGCTTCTTTGGCTTTTGAAAACTGCCCAGTTTTGGTTTTTCATTTTTTACAATTGCTTCGGTTTTGGTTTTTTGTTTTACCATTTACGCTTGAAATTTGAGAGTTGGGACAAAAAAATCTCAAAATAATGGATCTGGGCCTGGAACATTGGGTCTATTTTTTTTTCTTTTGGATCAATGATCGATCAATATTTACACAATTAGAACTACCATTTTTGGTATACACATTTATTAATTTTTTGTAAACTATAAATAAGTTAAAGTTGAGTTGTTTTTTTGGTTTTAGTTAAAAATAAAACCAAACAAAGAAATTGTATTATTTAAAAAACTTAAGACCAAGCAGTCGATTTCTATAGGCGTTGGCCACGCTTCAGTTATTTTGGTTTCGTGACCCCTGATTATGCTTGTAAGCAACCCAGTTTTAATGTATGTTTATATTTATAATTTGTTTGCATCTGAGTTATTGCTGGTCTCTTTGAAACACAAATAAACAAGTATTTGAGGTGTGTATGTATTTTGCATTTGCATCCCATTTTGCTTATAGTCAGTTCTTTGTAAACCTGTCTGGAACCGAACCACTAGCATACGGTCCTAGGAGAGACAATTGCTGAAATGGCGAAAAGGTTGGATGACGGTACTTTCGCAATCATGCACCTTTTTTTATTTGTTGCCTTTCAACCTGCTGTGTTGAAAAGTTTATTTCATACCCCTTTCTTTCAAGGGTATAAAATATGAAGAATTTACTTTCTTTTGATTATGTTTTGTAGTTCTTCATAGTTTTGTTGATGACCCACCATTTACCCTACAAAGGTTATATGAGGTGAATATGCTGATATTATTTGTGGTGATAATTTGATCCCGCTTGCTAAACTGCAGGCTACCTTTTAAATGACATGAATTCATGTGTATATCTTTTAAATTTTTGTATATATTCTTAAAATGAACAGATCATACTAGATGCACCAAACTTGTATTCAAATCTCTCAAAGCTTGTCATGGCCTTCGAAAAGGTAACTTTTATCTACACATTGTTATTTGTGACCTTTATAAGTTATAAGCCTTAAAACCGAGAGTAGTTAACCTGTTGTACAGAATTTGTTCGTTACTTCAACCTTGATGCATTTCTACTGAACCGCAACTGCAATCTGATATTGTCATGGAAATGGAGGCCCGCCCATGGAAGTGACACCAGATAGGGATGAAATTATGACCAACCGAATATTCCGGTTGACAAGTTTCTCGAAGGGAGCAGCTTCCCGACTGCGAAAGAAGCTCAAGTGATCGTAGCAGACGATGTGTTTTCGTTATTTGTAAGCAAAGAAGTCAACAAAATCGAGCTTCTATACACGAAATTTGTTTCACTTGTGAAATCGGATCCCGTGATTCACACCAATGGAGTATGTGCTGATGCTGCTGAAGATGAGTTATTTAGGTTGACCACAAAAGAGGGTAAATTGACCGTTGAACGCGATGTGGTTAGAACCGAAACGATTGATTTTTCGCCGATTTTGCAATTCGAGCAAGACGCGGATCATATATTGGATGCTTTGTTACCATGGTATTTAAGCAGTCAGATATTAAAGGCATTGCATGAGTCATTAGCGAGTGAGCTCGTTGCACGAATGACTGCAATGGGGAGCGCGACTGATAATGCGACCGAGTTGAAGAAGAACTTGTCACGGGTTTATAATCGCCAACGTCAAGCGAAGATTACCGGAGGGATTTTGGAGATTGTGGCTGGTGCTGATGCATTGGCTTAATTTGATAATGATCATGTTTGGTATAGTTGTTAATTGATTGGATCATTTTGTGTAAGAAATGTATGATGATGAATGTCTAAACAACTAAGAAACCATCATTATCAAGTCCCATCCCAACATGTATTATTATTACTATTTTTATATTATAATTCTCTCAAACCATCAAATGTCATTGTAAGAGGTAAAAGCTAATTTGTGTCTTGCTTTTGAGATCATACACTTAGAGCATGTGATGTGAAGCGATTGTGTGATTTAGTAACTTGAAGTGTCATTATTTATAGTTTATCCTCCAATTGCTCTACTTAGTGTTGATAAAAAAAGTGAAGGATTAAAGCTGTGAGAACGGCATTACGAAATTAGTTTATAATGTTACAGGTTTGAACAATCCAAGCTATCGGTGTATGCTATAATTGATGTTTTGGTTCGAAACTCTTTATACATAATGTAAATCTATCCATTCTCATCCGAAAGTTTTGAACCCCCTCTCAAGATTCCGTCCAAGCTTCTCCACTGGATATCTGTGTAACAAATATGTAGTATTAGTAATTCTGTATCCACTTTTCAAGAATGATACAATACGGGTACTTAAGTGTCCCGCCACATCTTTCAAACCTCCCCCCACTTCTCAGTTGTTCACTTTTTGTGTCATCTCCAGCAATGCATTTGCATCATCAGTCGACCGTCTTTTATTCGATGACCTCGTCCAGATCGTTCCTGCCCTTCAGTCGTTCATTGTAATTCCATTTCTTTTGCCTTCAATTACATTACATTAGGGTTTCTTAATTTCTTTGCTTACGTATACTTTGATTTAATCAGATTTCACGAAACTGATTTCCCAAATTATTTAAACCCTAAATTCGGAATTGTTTTCGTAGGATCAAAATGCGAGTAGTTCGTACACTCGCAGGGGGTCGATGATCTACACCAAGAAACCTTCACGAGAATCAATCTCTAATAAGGTAATCCGTATTGTAAAACTCGCTAGTTGGGAGTTGGGAATCGGGATTAATCAGAATTGATTCGGTTGGAAAATTACATACAAATGTTCACATAAATACTTCAAACATAAACATAAGTACATAACAAATCAATGAGAAAATCAAGGTTCGACTACCTTTAAAAAAATTAAAAAGCTTAATTTTCTTTTTGACCGACTTATGTCACCAATTAGGAAAATATTAATCAGTAACCCAATGACTAGTCCCCGACTAATTCCGATGTTTACGACACTTTAGGCAATTCTTATCGCTTCTGTATTCCATGGCTTGAACTATCACAATTCAACAACTTGCAAGGCTTACATTTTGTTTCAGATGAATGGAGAAAAAGGGCGGAATGATCAATCCTTTCCTGGGAATAAACGCGTAGAAAATGGTGGAAATTTGATAAAAGAAACAGAAGAATTGATGGAGAAAGTGGAGGGTTTGCAGAAACAGTTGTTGGAGAAAGATGAGATTTTGAAGTCAACAGAAGGCTTGAAAAGTCAAACCGATTGTGTTCGTAGCGTGCTCAAGTAAGTGAAAAAACAGGTGTTGGAGAAGGATGATTTACTGCGGTTTACTCAAGCACAAGTAGCTGATGTGAAGGTAAGTGTTTTGATAGTAAAGATGTGATTTTGAATCATGAGAATTTGATAATTAATTGCAACTAAACATGGTGTGAAAATTCCTTTTTTGTTGTTGACACGAGGTCGAAGACTCACGCAAAAATAAATCAAATACAACTAACTAGATAGCGGTAAGTGGGTGTCGACCACGAGGAGTTTGTGGAATATGTGTTACTAAGTAACTCAACAATTAAACTAATATAAATGTAAATGACGAAAAAGTAATTCTCAAGTTGGTTTTGATTTGATTTTATAAACTAAATAAACTAAACGAAAGTTGTAAACAATTGCTTTAGCAAGTATTCCTCTTGGAATTCGGGTTATTACTCAACACTTTTATTAAAGTTCAATGGATAAATCATAATATCTTGATTTTGTGTAAATGTAATTGTTTGTGATTAATCAAGAACTAAGTACTCGGATTCCTAGAACGCGAGGTCGTTACTTGATAATCAATCAATATAGTCTTAATCCTAATTCCTTCTACTAATCTTAATTGTCAACGACACCAAGAACGTATAGAACTAAACTAGGTTTAAAACGATATGGACAAATTACAAACAATCAAACAAACATCATAGTTATACTAACTTTAACAATTAGATAACCAATCCAAATTCAAGAATAATAAACATAAATGTATTGTGAATAACCTTACATCTAAGAGAAACACCAAAGGGTTTAGCCACACATGATTGGTTTCATCAATCCAATGTTTAATCCAATTCAATCAAAGATTATGATGTTAATCTTCAATTAGAAACACCCAAAATATTGTTCCAAGGCACCAAAATCACCCACACCAATTGTCTAGTTCGGAATCCCCAAGAATGGAACCCAAAAGTCCTTTAAAACCCATTTTTCGAGTTGTAACCGACATCAAAATGCTGAGGCTACAGTAAGCTACGGTGGCTACCGTAAGCTACGGTAGCCCTGAAGTTCCTACGATGGAAAGTGTCTGTTTACGGTGGCTTTTTACTGCAGACCCCTAGTGTAGCTTACGGTGGCTACCGTAAGCTACGGTAGACCCAGTTCAAAATTCCATTTTTCTTTATCAATTCTTGGTTGTTGACTTCCTGCATTGACTCTCTTGTTCCTTTTCATCTGAACACACTCGAGCAACCTTTTCTCCTCATTTGTACCTGCATTACACAACATAGTGTAGTAATCCAAATCCTTGAATTTATACATAAACGCACACGTTTTAACTAGAATTACGACACTTAAGGGTGGCTCTACAATCCACCCGTCACATCCCCACACTTACACGTTGCTTGCCCTCAAGCAACTTAAACAATTTCTTGTTTTTAAAATATAACCACCAAACATACCACAAAGCCCGGCTCAGTCAAGGTCCCCAATCATACCCTATTCCCTCATTATTAGAGGTTTGCATTAGTATCACTCAATATTATATTTAAAACATAGAATTCTAGTCAATCTTAACATGCTTTCGGCTTTTACTCACACATAACACACCGTCACTCATTAACCCTCTTATCGGTGATCGTTCTATATTTTCCAATAATACTCAATTCTCCTCGCATACGCTTGTACTACCATCAAATCTCCACCTATATATGCTTTGACACAAATACAAATCAAGAGGATTTAAAACAGGTTATAACGGGGCTAGGTGTAAGGGTATGGAATGGAATATTGAAAGTAGCTCAGGCGATCTGATCCGGCTTATTACATCAAAACTAAATAAACAATAATATAAACAACAATAAACATTACTAACTTGCATCTCAACACTCACTACACCATACCTTTCTTTTTTTTTCTTTTTTTTCTTTCTTTCTTTCTTTTTTTTTTTTTTTTGAGTAAACATAATACTCGATACTTCCTATTGATTAGTACTATAACAATTACAAATACAAAGAAATACCTACTAAGCCGGATCGTCTCGCAACATAACATCGGGGTTGATTAAATCAGAAGAATAAGTCCAATAAATTTTTGTAAGGGAACCAACCCCCCGCCCCTCTCATTGCCCACGCTCATATGTGTAATGTATGAGGCCCAACCCCTCAAAACCCACACTCACGCTCATCCAGACGAGGTTTAAACCTAATTGCCTCTATCACTTTTGTACTTATGCCAAGCTAAGGTCTCAAAATGCATTGATAGCACAAGTTCTAACGGAGAATAACCAATCCATCACCGCTCTTCACTTTCCCATAAACAAATGGACATGGACATGTTATGAAGGTTATTGTACCGAAAACATGCTAACCTTGACTAGAATACTACACAACCTCGTTTTTTTAAAACAACTAAGCAAACTTGACCTTTAGGGAATTGTGACCATGAAAAGGGACCAAAACCTTACACCGCCATCTTACCACTTTCCGACTATCTTTAAATTTTTTATTTTTATTTTTTTCTCTTTTCTCTTTTCTTTTTTTTTATGAAAAATTTTTAAGAACAAAAAATTCCCCCATCCCCACACTTGGGATACATTGTCCCCAATGTATGGTTTTGAGAAATTAAAAACTTCACTTCCATTCATGAAAAACCCGTGTTGTCCCCAACATAGTGTCGAAAAGAAATCCATAAGAATTTCCCCACACTTGGTTTTTGCTATGATGGTAACTTAAAATACCATTAATAACAACAAACTAGAAATTATAGAGCAAAATAAAAATAAAAATATACAAAATGTACAATTACCACCTTTTTGAAACTTTTATGACATTCAAGGTGGGTGACTGGCCCACTCCCGTGCAGCCTTCTCGTTATAAGCACGCTCTTTTTCAAGCAATTGTTGCCAGTATTCCGGCAAACCAGGTCCGGGCCCGAACATCCTCATCCTCCACCCTGGATCATTTAGGTTAGGTGGATGTCTCACTTTTATCTTCCTTGGTCGGCCACCTTTTTCTGCCACCTTCTCACTCTGTTGATGCTCAGCTTCTTTCTTCTCAACTGACCTGTCAATCACAAAACACTCCATTTTCGTGTGATCCTTGCTCAAGGATACACAATTGTTAACAAAATCCACCTTCAGGTTTTCCTTGTCAATAAAAGGGTCAGTAGTATTTTCAAATAATAATAACCGTTTATCACGATTCCCACATTTAATTCCCAGTGTCCCCCTAGCACAATCAATTACTACAAGTGAAGTGGCGAGGAAGGGTCTACCCAATATGACTGTGGGTTCCGTATTTGTTACATTTTTAGCATAATCAAGTACTAAAAAGTCAACTGAGTAACAGAAATCCTCCACATGTACCATCACATTATATATCATGCCTCGTGGAAGTGTATGGGTTTGATCAGCTAAAACCACGGTGGTGTTTACTTTTTGTAGCGGACCAAACTCATACTGATCATATAAACTACCAGGCATTATACTAACACAAGCTCCAAGATCTAGCAGTGCCCGATCAGTTTTAAATTCACCAATTTGGATTGATAAAAGGGGCACTCCTGGGTCTTGAAGTTTACTCGGGATAATATTATTATCAACCCTCTCATCCCTTATTTTGGTTAATTTGTCATTTAAACATTTATCACAAGAACAATTTTCACAAAAAGATATTTCATTCGGTTGTAATTCAGAGTTGTTTTGAAAAATTGTTTCATAATTACTCACATTTTCAGTCTCATCACTAATATCTTCCACCACCTCCTCAACAAACTGTGGTGTTGGATCAACTTGAAATTCCAAAATTAGGTAAAAGACTTACCGCATTGATATGCACGTTGTTCCCCTTCTTTAAGCTCGAGCTGTGTTTCTTCAAATTCTCAACATCGGTTGCAAGTTGACCCATTTGAGTGGTCAACGATTGAATGACTTTGTCACGGACTTCATCCTTTTTCATGCGCACTTCATCAAGTTGATTTCTCCTTTGCATGTCTTGTTGTATCATCCTAAGCATATCCATGACTTCATTCCCACTTGAATAACTTTGACCCGAACACCCACTTTGACCACTTCCCGTTTGTTGAAATTGACTTTGAAAGCCTTGATTATTGTATTGGTGGTGTGGAACATAATTTCCTTGATTCCCTTGGAAATTCGGATTTGATTGAGTAGCCGGATTCGTATAACGAAAATTGGGATGATTTTTCAACCCGGGGTGGTAAGTGTTTGAATTCATGTTATAAGTTCGACCACCTCCCCCTTGACCTTGAAGTGCATTCACGTTCTCTAATTGTGCTTGTCCCACCGTACACACATTCGCCGCATGACCCAACTCATTGCAATTTGTACAAACATCAATTCTTTGGTTAGTGGTTTGTACTCCTACATCTTCTACGGCATGGACTTGCGGTCTTCCAATTGCCGGCCTTGCTCTTCTTACGGTTTGAGCCTTTCTCTTCGATGTGACCGACATTTGCTCCAAGAATGCCCAATCATCTTGTTCATAATTGGTACCGAATGTACCATTTGTGATTGACATTAAGTCCCTCTCATCTTCCGCATTTAACCCATCATGAAAAGCATTCAACAATTCCCAAAGAGCTACACCATCATGAGGACAATTTTTGATCATCATATTAAACCGCTCGAATGCTTCATGAAACATCTCACCCGATTGTTGTTGGAAGCTTCTCAAAATTCGTCTCGCATCATTAGTCTTTTGGGCCGTGTAAAACTCTTCCAAGAACCTTTGTTGCATCTCGGCATAAGTATAAATTGATGCGGAAGGCAAAGTGTAGAACCATCTCTTTGCCTTATCTTCTAACGAGAATTGGAATAAAACCAACTTAACTTCATCCGGTGAAAAACCTTGACCCCCAATCGTGTTGCAAATAGAGTCATATGCCTCCAAATGAAAATAAGGTTCTTCCGTTGCTAGACCTTTATACTTTGGTAAACTTTGGAGCGCATTGGTTCTCACCTCAAACGTTCTTCCATTTTGGTTTTGAGGAATAACTACCGGAGATGGGTTATTGGTGATGATCGGTCTAAAATGAGCTTCAATTCCCCTAACTATCTCCATTGCATGCCTTCTTGGTACCCCCAAAGGTACTCTCGGTTGGCCCATTTGCCGGTAAACGGGCCTTTGTTGGGCATATTGTTGGAATTATGGTTGAGGATTTGGTTGTTGAGGTTGTTGATATTGCGGTTGTTGTGGAACTTGTTGCAATGGTTGTGGTTGTTGTATTTGATTGATATTCGGCCTACCCCATTTTTGCACTAGTTGCTGCGGTTGTTGTTCGGGTCCATACCCGAATTGCCCTTGCACCCTCAATTGACTCCCGTCAACTCCACTTACATATCCTTCTTCAAATTCTTCATACCCTTCATTGTTATCTCCATAATGTGGCCCACCAAACAAATGCGGGCCTGATCTACGACCCGGTGAAATATGGGTTATGGGTGGGTCTTGGGGAAATGTGTATGGTTGTTGATGGTAGAATGGATGCTGTTGAGAGTGAAAAGGTGATTGTTGTGATGAAGTCGATGATTGTCCTTGAATAAGCATAAAGTTGGACAAGGGTGGAATGTTAGCTGGTGGTTGAAAGCTAAACACGGTTGAAGTAGGCTCGCTTGTAGGATTTGTGGTGGTAATGGGTTTAGTGGATGGTGGGTTCTGTGGATTGATGGGTGGTGGCATTGGCGGTAAAGTTTGTTCCGAAGTCATGATTGTGGTGTCAGTTGTTCGACTTTGTGTGCTTGGTGACCGAATAATCTTGTTCTCCCTTTGAAGAATCCGATTTTGGCGAAAAGTTCTCTCGATTTCCGGATCAAAAGCTAACGGTGATGAAGACCGCAAGCGTCGTGTATGCATATACCTGTAAGTACCTGCACACTAGCACAGCTAGTGTAAAAGTGACAATAACAAGTAAACAAAAACTACAAAAATAACACACGTTGCGCACTACTCCCCGGCAACGGCGCCAAAATTTGACACGAGGTCGAAGACTCGCGCAAAAATAAACCAAATACAACTAACTAGATAGCGGTAAGTGGGTGTCGAACACGAGGAGTTTGTGGAATATGTGTTACTAAGTAACTCAACAATTAAACTAATATAAATGTAAATGACGAAAAAGTAATTCTCAAGTTGGTTTTGATTTGATTTTATAAACTAAATAAACTAAACGAAAGTTGTAAACAATTGCTTTAGCAAGTATTCCTCTTGGAATTCGGGTTATTACTCAACACTTTTATTAAAGTTCAATGGATAAATCATAATATCTTGATTTTGTGTAAATGTAATTGTTTGTGATTAATCAAGAACTAAGTACTCGGATTCCTAGAACGCGAGGTCGTTACTTGATAATCAATCAATATAGTCTTAATCCTAATTCCTTCTACTAAATCTCAATTGTCAACGACACCAAGAACGTATAGAACTAAACTAGGTTTAAAACGATATGGACAAATTACAAACAATCAAACAAACATCATAGTTATACTAACCTCAATAATTAGATAACCAATCCAAATTCAAGAATAATAAACATAAATGTATTGTGAATAACCTTACATCTAAGAGAAACACCAAAGGGTTTAGCCACACATGATTGGTTTCATCAATCCAATGTTTAATCCAATTAAATCAAAGATTATGATGTTAATCTTCAATTAGAAACCCCCAAAATATTGTTCCAAGGCACCAAAATCACCTACACCAATTGTCTAGTTCGGAATCCCCAAGAATGGAACCCAAAAGTCCTTTAAAACCCATTTTTCGAGTTGTAACCGACATCAAAATGTTGAGGCTACAGTAAGCTACGGTAGCCCTGAAGTTCCTACGGTGGAAAGTGTCTGTTTACGGTGGCTACCGTAAGCTATGGTAGACCCAGTTCAAAATTTCATTTTTCTTTATCAATTCTTGGCTGTTGACTTCCCGCATTGACTCTCTTGTTCCTTTTCTTCTGAACACACTCGAGCAACCTTTTCTCCTCATTTGTACCTGCATTACACAACATAGTGTAGTATTCCAAATCCTTGAATTTATACATAAACGCACACGTTTTAACTAGAATTACGACACTTAAGGGTGGCTCTACAATCCACCCGTCAATTGTTTGAAATTCTTATAATCAGATACTTATTATTTTTTTAGCAGAATTTATAGATAAGATGACTAAATTTGACATTTTTGTGAAAATAAACAGCGATGATTTGTGGAATGGGATTAAAAGTTTATTATATTATGCAGTGGCGAGAATGAAACAGAAAAACCGATCCTTAACTAATAACCGAATCCAAACAAAAACTGACTGTTTGGTTTTATGTTTTCGTAAAAAAACTGAAATTTCGGTTTGATCTCAGTTTTGTGTGTAAAATCAAACCGCACGGAACACAACTTATGGATTTTCATTTCTGTTGTGAAATTTCAGTAATTTATAAAAACCTAATATAGAGTTAGTCCAAATGTATAATAATTAATTAACTCTTATATCACAAAAACATGTAGGCTCAATTTCATTATTTTGGGTTAGTTTTATTTTGGCCAAAAAGTTTCAAGCCCAAATGGCAAACCTAAACAGAATGGTTTTTAAAAACTGAAATTTTGGTTTGATTCCAAAACCGACCCATGCACACCCTTAAGATTTGTAAAGATTAAAGTAACGTTCATGGTCTGGCAAAGTGATAAGTGCCCCTTGGTTAATAGGGTATTGGTGGGGCCCATTGCCTAGAAGCATAGCGGTTGAAATTGGTATTTGCACATTATCATCATTACAAATACATTGTTAACTCGAGTGTACGTTATTTTTTATCTGTTTTTATGGACGAGTTTTACAAGGTATGTTTGTTTGGTCGTCACAGGTTCAGCTTGCAGATAAACAAGCATCTATAGAGAAACTACAGTGGGAAACAATGACTTCCAACAAAAAGGTGGATAAACTCCAGGAAGATTTGAATGCCATTCAAGGAGAGACGTCATCATACACGCAGTTATTCGATGGTTTGTCAAATGACAATTATACCCTTTCGCATGAAGACTATTATGATATCACCCCACATTGTGGCCACCTTCCTGAAATAGTAAGCCATATGCCACTGATTCAAAGTCATTGCAAAACTCTAATTTGATATGTAATATGTAGGATGACATGGGTGTGGTGGAAATGAGGAAAATGGAAGAGGCACAAGAAGCCTATGTGGCTGCCATTGCAGCTGCAAAGGAGAAGCAAGATGATGAGTCGATCGCGATGGCTGCCAATGCTAGGTTACTTCTGCAATCGTTAGTTTTGTGAAGTTGACTGGTGTGAAATTCTAAAGGGTTGACCCTGTTTGGCAAAACAGAGCATTTGGTTCACTATTTTTATAATACCAGGTGTTTTTTATGTTTCAACTCGTGCAAGCATATTGGTTGGTTATCTTAGTTCTCTACACAAATATATTTTAGGATAACTAATTTTTTCTATATGATTATGAAAGATATATTAGTTACTTTGATAAAGCATCAGAATAGAAACCTATGCACTAAGTTATTTACATTGTTTAGTTTCTACCTCTTTTTATGTAGACATGGGGAAAAAAAATAGATTACATATTTGGCATTCCTACCCATGGCTGGTTACAAGCGGAGCCACCGTCAAGCTTGAACTCTGATTGTTTATAGACTGAGTTGGACTAAGATGACACTTTTAAACAGAGTTTATTTCAAGTGTGATAGGCTTTTTTTTAAACGAATTATTTGAACAAATCTAATTTTAATAACAAACGGCGAAATGATAAACAGTCTAAAGAATAAAACCAATTAGTTAGTGTCGATGATGAACAAATCCATGATAAATATAAGCGCATCTAAGGAAATGGAACGCATGACTAGAGAAAAATCATCATATTGATTAACAAAGAAATGATTGATGTAAACATGTACAAATTCATACAACTAATATAGCCATTTTTTGCTTTTCTCCGTACTATACAACTAATATAAACCAATTTTTGCTCAGCTAGTTTCTAGCCAAGGTCCCCCTCACCTTGCTAGACTTAAACCCAACCCCCCCCCCCCCCCCCCCCACCTTGCCAATGACTTTTAGTTCAACTGACATTGAAGAATAAGTAAAGATTTTGGCTGAACGCTGCAAGGTTTCAAGTTCAAAACTGGATTTTATCATGGTAGACCTTGAGACGATGGGTTTTATCTTATAGAAAAATGATTGGCTTGGGCTAATCAGCTTTATTTGTGGAGTCATATTTTGCCATTTGATTACCCATTTTCCTTTTCGCCCTATGATATAAAATAAAATAAAGAGTTAATGGCCATTTTCGTCCCTGTGGTTTGCTACTTTCGCCACTTCAGTCCAAAATTTGTATTTTTGTCAATTTAGTCCTCATAGTTTTAAATATTAGCCAATTACGTCCTATCCGTCTAACGACATCCAGATATGCCGTTAGTTTAAGGGTATTTTTGTCTTTCTCCCTTTTATTTTGAGTTATTGGTCATTTTCGTCCCCGTGGTTTGATACTTTTGCCAATTCAGTCCAAAGTTTGAAATTTTGTCAATTCAAGTCAGTTTTTTTTCTATAACCCTAGAGAGCGTTATCCAAGCCCAAAACAAGTCTGCATTTACTCTGTCGACAACAGTAATCATACCCCCTCCTCTCGTATTTAGTTTCTAGACGGTTCCTAAACTCTCCCCCATGGTGGAATTCAATGGTAAAGTGGTCAAAGCAATTCCGTGAAACCGAATTGTACGGAAAAAACTAAAAATCGTTTCTTTGATGAATGCATAATATTTAGGGTTTAGAGATTAACATATCATAACGAAATCTGGGTCGTAATCAACTATTATACATTAATCAACAAAACAATTTTTAGTTTTTTCTATATAATTCGGTTTCAGGGAAACCTTGACCACTTTACCATTGAATTCCACCATGGAGAAGATTTTAGGAAATGTCTAAAAACTAAATATAGGGGGGGTATGATTACTGTTGTCACCAGAGTAAATGCATACCAGTATTTGAGGTTGCTCGATGGTTTTGGGCTTGAATTATGCTCTTCAGGGTTATAATCAAAAAACATAAAAAAAAAAAAAAAAAACTAAATTAAACTGAACATTAAATTGACAAATTTTCAAACTTTGGACTGAATTGGCAAAGATATCAAACCACAGGGACTAAAATGACCATTAACTCAAGATTAAAAGGAGAAAGACAAAAATACCCTTAAACTAACGGCATAGCTGGATGCCGTTAGACGGATGGGACGTAATTGGCTAATATTTAAAACTATGAGGACTAAATTGACAAAATTAAAAATTTTGGACCGAAGTGGCGAAAGTAGCAAACTACAGGGACGAAAATGGCCATAAACTCTTTTTTAAAAGAATAAATATATTTATCATTCTAACGAAATACAGCGATGAGTTCCCCGAATCAACGTCACCTGCTCCGGGTAGCTCTCTCCTGCCGGAAAATCAGCGCTCAGGTGACCAACTCCGCCACCGACTCCATCGTGGCAATGGCCTCATCCACCGAACAAGAGTTCATGCCACACTACCGATCCATGCTCACCACCTTCCCTAGACCCCACTGGTTTTGGGACGCCACCATCGCTTCCAGAGTCGGCGAGAAGCTAGGGTTTCGTCTTACCGACATAGGTATCTCCGACGTCCAAATTGACATCCCTCCGTTGCCCGCTCATCACCGGAAACTGATCGCCCCGTTCCTGCACTCCGTCAAACGCGCCGGAATTAGCGTCTCCGGATCGGAAAAGGTAATTTAAAGTTGAAAATCCCTTACTAATTGTATTTGATTCTTACATTGCTGTGATTTGTTTTCGTTTCTGTTCATCAAGAATATCTGATGTGAAATCAATTTGATATAAACATTTGCACTTGATACTAACAGATTGAACATGCGTAGTTAGTTTAAGTGATGAAATTTTGATCAGTTGTTACCTGAACATACGTACCACCTATACGTACTATCAGGTGAAGGCGAGGCCTTGGTTCTGTGATTTATGAACCGAGCTGCTCGCGAGCTATTCGAGATCCGATTGATGAAAGGCTCGTTTAGTTATCGAGTCCAAACTCAAGTCGTGTATGAGAAGATTGCTTGGGCTCATCAAGCCTTAATGAGATTTGTAAGTTTTAACTGTTTTGGACGTCTACATATTAATTTCACACTGTAGGCTGAGCTCAAGCTGAGCGTAGGCTGGTTAAAGTTTTTCTGAAATTAGCCTCTCGAGCTTCAGTTTCCATCTATGAGCCCGGCAAGCCAAAATCGGACTGAAGCGTAGGCTTGGATCGAGGCGAGCTCGAGCTTTAGAAAGGCCTAACGAGTCAAGCTCAAGTAGTGTAAGCTCCAGCCCGGCTTGTTTACACCCCTAAAAATAGACTTCTTCTAGGCACAAAACTGGCCTGAACCAGTCTTGACAGGCCAAAATCTGACTGAACCATTAAAAATAGAACCTGACCAGTCTCCTGAACGTGTGCACAGGCCAATAAGCAGCTTGAACCAGCTGATGCTCTAATACTATGCTGAGTGACCCTCTATTGGATTTATTTTCACTAAAAAATTTTGAGAAAATCTGATGTCTAGTGGTTTTATGAGGCGAGTTAGGTTATTGAGAATCAAGATATTGAATGATTATTCTTGAGAACTAAAATACATTATTAATTGTTGTGAACTAAAATACATCAAATGTTCTTTTCTGATAAATAAATACGATGCTGATTTTTTAAAAGTTACAATAAAATTAAAAATTGGCGCCTAGGTTCAAGGCTCACCCTTTGTCCCTTGATTACGCTCCTTCGACGACTATCAACGAGTAGCTATTCACAGGATGATTTACTTAATGGTATGATTTTAAAGTATTGTTATTATGTTATTCGTTATGGCCGTTTTTATGGTAGCTTTTAGTTTTATCTTTTGGACTTCGATTTAAAAGGAAAATATATTATATTTTTCTATTATTGCGCCTTTTTTCCTTAGGCATACACTTAATTTTTGCCGCCCTTTGCACCTTTGACTATCTATGATACTGACTGCGTGTTTAACAATATTTGAGATCTTCATTTGAGTCTATGTTGATAATGTTGTAGTCTTGGAGTTGTATATTTGTCCAATATGTGCTTTCTACCAAATTTGAAAAATCTAACCAGTCAACACATATTGCGAGCAAATACCATATTCACATTATGCATCTTGTCTGCATAGTTGTAATCCAGGAAAAATTACACAACACATAGAATTGGCCTCTTATGAGTCTTGCCCTAACAACTGACTTTTAATATTCTGTTAAGTGTAATTTCAATAACATAGATTTTCAATTTACCAACCAAACAAAACTAGACTCAGAAAGGAAAAGAAACTCCATGAGTTGTCCAATATGTAAGTTGCATGACATTATTACAACTTATATACACCTCCACTGTCTACAGCATGCAACATGAAAACATATGCATATATATATTTAGAAGTTTATATGTATTATCTATCTACTGGCTGATGGGCTGAAGCATCCAACATGGCGTGAGAGTCAACAGTTGACTTTGTGTCAATGTTTCTTCTATTTCTCCATTACCTCTTGCCTGGTGAATCTCACTGCATTGCATATGAATTTCATAAATCCTTTTTTTTAATTAAATAGAGAATGGGTTGAAAGTTGTTCAAGCCATGTAATAAAAAACACACAAGGCACTCAGGTGAACACACAACTATTAACTTTCAAAAGCCCACCTTGAAATCATAAGCAGTATTTTTTGTAAAAAAAAATGTAAACAAGTTAACGGTTGAAACAGCAACTTCTATAGCACTAAAAGTTAGAATTATTACTGAAAGATCAGCGGCTAACCCGAGGTTCAGTTGAAATGAAGATGCGGTCTCATGAGTTAGCTGGTCCATGACAGGCTGTTGCGTTAGCTCTTTTTCCTTTTCTTTAATCTGCATAGTTTCGGTAAAGTGTGTAAATATCGTTAGGTTATGACTTATTTATATCACACTGTAAATTGAACAATTCAAGGGGCACGTTATGTTACCTCCTTCAAAAGCAAGCTATTTTGATCCTGCAAAGTCTTGTCCTGCGGGTATTTTCATTTTGGTCAAATATTAGATTATCATGTTAGCCCCATGACAGCACACATGACACATTTTGTTTTTAATAATCGTGAACCGTCACCAGATAACTCATGGGCCCACTGATATTTTGTTAACCAATTGGATTAGGTAAAATACAACTTGTGATGGTAGGGGCCTTTAAGGGGAGTTAAAGGCAGAAACCGGTGGAAGCTGGAGTTAAATCCAAGACATGCTTATAACTACACCGTCCCCTTGAAAGTTCATGTGGCACATTTAGTTTAGATTTCAATATAATTCATTAATTTGTAAAGTTAAAAAGCATAGGAAATTATTCAAATGCCCTTTGCCCCTTTAGTTCCTACATAAGAGGATTGGATTAAATGTATACTACAAGTCTGTTATGTAATCTGACTATGTTTCGGGAAAATGGACATACCTTCCTTTTTAGCTCAGAAATCGATCCTAGCATCAACTGGTTCTGCGAATAAAAACACACATCATAAATTCATGTACGTAAACTCATCAAAGTATATGAGAACTTTTGCCTTTTGAAAGAAACCTCGCATTGTGTATTTTACTCAACTAATCAAATAAATAGTTTTAATAAGCAATCCTGAACAGTCCTTTTAGATATGAAATATATGTATGTACCTTTCTCAATCTAAGACGTCTAACAGCCTTTTCAAGTTGCTGCTCTATGTTCTGAAGTTCCTTGAGACTCAAGGAATCAAGGTCTTCTCCCATGAAATTCCTGTTATGAACAAACATGATGACATCATTAATGCTTTATTGCATCATAAATATATGTTATGGGACTTCAACCTTTATTTGACCCCTTCATATGTTTACAGATGTGGATTCTCACATGCTAGAAAATATGATTATACACTTTTTTTTTTTTTTTTGAGAACATACCTTTGATTTTTCTCCAAGACCTCTATTCTGGCCTTCAGGTTTGCATATTCCAAATTCCAGCTTACCTAAAATTATTTGAATATCTACTTTAATGATAGTAACACGTTTTATAACAAGTGATTAAACATAAGATCGTGACGTACTTGAGATTGATGGTCGGTCCTATTAACCTCCTTTTCGGTTTGTCTTTCATACCTCTCAAGGATCCTTACCATTCTGCCAACAATATTGTTGTTAGAAGTGCACATATCAAAATAAGTCTCAAAGCTAAACCTAGACATCCAACTAGTTGACCAGAGGAGATGATTTTGACTCATTTGCATATCTTTTTTTTACATATATAACACAAACATTGGTCAAACTTAACATTTAAAGTTTTGAATTCATAACTTAACATTTACTTTGACTTTATTACATCTAATCTAACTAATATAGTAAAGCAAAACCAATTTGTCCGCTTGTCCTTCTCCTATAATTAATTATTTATAACTAATTAAAGAATTCTTGTGATAGCTATATATATTTTTCCTACATCTTTTGGTTTTGTAAAAAACAATGGAAAGAATTCTTATGATATATATATATATATATATATATGACGTATGAAATTTTTTTCATCTATATGTAACACAGGCCAATATCCTAGTTTTACATGTATAGTAGTTTCTTGTTTATTTATGTAAACTTTTAAATAAATCACCAGAGGTAAAAAACCCTTCCCACTTCTCGAATATTTTAAAAATAAAATAAAATATTATTATGAAATGGGATGCCACACAAAACAAAAGGAGGACTGGCTTAGACGAAAGTGTAAAAAGAAAACTAAATGTATGAAAAGGTAAAGTGATTGTTTAGGGACCAAAACCATAAGTTTGAGAGAAAAGAAACTAATTACATCTGTATAGGACCAAGACAGTACTTTTAAAAGATAAAGCGACTGTTTATAAAGATTTAGGGGCTGTTTAGTAGCCTCTTAAAAGTCATTAAGAGGCTACCTCTTAATAGCTCATAATAATCTTTTAATGGTTAAGAGGTAGCCTTAAGTATGAATAGTTAAGAAACTACCTCTTAACCATTCAGATGTTATGAGCAATTAAGAGGTAGCCCTCTTAATGACGGTCACTCAAAAGTTACTCAACTGTTATCAGTAACTTTTGACCAAGCAAACATCCAAAAACAAAACTAAGCAAACTACAATATATCAAAACAAAAGGATTAACAAAATTAAGATCCTCCAAGAATCCATACTGCAGCAATAACTAAAATACCTTTCTTTAAATAAAACAAAACAAAATAAACTCATAAAATCATGAGAAGCTTCATTGTATAACAGAAAAACAGACAATAATCTAAAAACCAACACTTTATTTCCCATTGGGAAGCTGTGTAGACGGGTTAAGCTCGTCCCATGCTTCAATCCACGTGACCATGGCTTCGGCTAGCTTGTTGAAGTAGTCATCAACTTTCCCGAGCTTAGCCTTGACCTGTTTAGAGAGCTCCTTGTAGCAGCTCTGAACCGTCATACACTCTTTTGGCAGGGTTGCGCTCTGAAAGAACGGGATGAGCTCCTCTTGCCAGTAAATACCCTTGTATTCCTTTTTCAGGTTCACAAACGGGTTGCTCGCCTTGCTGTGCCAGATATATGGTAAGCCCGTCTTCACACCTAACCCTAGGTGGTCACAGATTACCATCAAAAACCAATTACAAAAGGGTGGTTAGTGAAAAGTAGGAAACTATGCGTTAGGTGTGGCAAGAGTTGTAAGCGACCCAAGCCGAGCCAGGTTAGGCTCGGGCTCGAGCTTGAAGTTAAACAAGCCGACTCATGGCTGAAAAGTCGAGCTTGACCTTGGCTCATAAAAGCTCGAGCAAGCTTCTTGAGACGGCTCGTTAATTTTTATTTTTTTAGTTTTTTTTTATAAAATAGAGAATTTATAATATTATATGTATTATGTTTTTTTTTTTTTTTGAGGCAGATTGAAAAAATTGTATGTCCTATTTTTTTTGTTTCCAGTATTTTTATGTTATTTATATTATTAGATATTAACATTTGGAGTTTAATTTAACGAGCCAGTTAACGAGCAAGCCACGAAACAAGCTAGCCCTGGCTTGAGCTCGGCTCATTTGCAAACTGAGCCGACTCTGCTAGCTTACGAACGAGCTTTTTCGAGCAAGTTTCAATTTTTAACAGCCCTAGTGTGGCCATTTTGACCCATTTACTTATTAAGTGAACGGGTCAAATTGGTTGGAAGTGTTTTCAATGCAGAAAAGCTAAAGGAGTGTTTGGGACTTTGGGATTGCCTTTACAAACTAATTATCTGATAATTGTAGTTTCAAAATCATGAATAATCAGTTTTCGAGTGTTCAGGTGGAAGTGATCATTTGATTATGTTTCAGAGGGAAATAATCAGTTTTAAAATATATAAAGTAAACTAGTTAACGCAAAATACTTTAATCACTTTAAAAACTCAATTCCAAACACCCCCTGAATATATAATATTTAAAAAACAAGATTATTACTGAAACGGTATAAATTTTGTAATCCCATCCAAGACATTTAATATTTATTAAATACAATAAAATAAAATTTATACCTTGATGCACCAGCCAGCCCACATGTCATCATACCGCCCGATTGGCTGACCATCACCCATGAGACCAAAGTACATGGCAGGACCGATTAACTCACGGTCAAAAGCAAGATTCATTCCGCACATCGGGAAGAGGGTGCCCTTTGGTATGGTTAAAACGGCATCAACAAATCTAATCATATAGCACAAAGGATTAGACTTCAAAGGTGAGCCAGAAAAAGCGTTTGACCTAGGGTTGTGAATTTCTGGCACGATACAAAAATACAGCACAAGCATGACACGATATTTGCAGGTTTGAGTTTAGAATAAACAAGTTCGCGTAATTTCAGGGCCGTGAATGGTCGCGTTCGTGTCAACCCGGCGGGTTTGCGGGTTGACCCATTTAACCCATCAACTTTTTATTTAATATTTTTAGAATGTGTTTATGTCATTAATTAAACTGGTTGATGCATTTCATGGCGAACCATTTAGCTAAACCGGCCGTTTTTGTGTCAACCTGGCGGGTTAGTGGGTTGACCTGACCCGTTTTAACTCATTATATATATATATACATATATATATATATATAATGTGTTTTAGATAACTAATTAAGTTACCTAGGTATTCTATACCAAAATTTAAAACTTAAAAGAGAAACTGCAACACAACATTTTATAATTAAAAACGTATTTATTTTATACACACTTGTATTTTTTATTATAAAGTTGAAATTTTATAGTTATTAATACGCAACAAAACAAAGAATTAAAAAAATCGGCTGTGTCAACCCACGAATATTCGTGCGTTTTTCGTGTCAACCTAGCGGGTTTGCAGGTTGACTCATTTAACCCATTTATCCTTTTTTTATAATTTTAGAATATGGTTTATGTCATTAATTTGATTGGTTGGGTATTGCATGCCAAAATTTAAAACTTAAAAGAGAAATTGACATAACATCTTATAATTAAAATGTAACTGTTTTATATACATTTGTGTAATTTTGTTTTTAGTTGTAAAACTGAAAATTTCAAAGTATTAATATGCAACAAAAAAAATTCAGGTTAAATAGGTCGTATTCATGTCAGCCTGCAAATGACTGTCGTGTTCAGGTTCATATGTCCGACCCGCTATCAACATTTTGAAAAAAAAGATTAATAAAACGCACCTCGTGTTCCGCTCACGTGGCTTGACGAGTTGAGTGGGGGCATCATAATCTGGAATATTAAGCCAAAGCCCGTGAGAAACCGCAGTCGGGACCCCCTCACGAAGACTAAAAGGGTATCCACGAACAAAATCTGCTCCTTCTCTGTATGGATCATAAAGCGTGTTAAAGAAAAATGGTGTGGATGGAGACAACAAGTTCTTGATGTGTTGCTCAAGTGCATTGATATCATTCCCTGATGGATCTTTAGCAACCTATCAAATCAACATAGTTGTCGTCAGTAAAATGTCTAAAATACCCTTTTTCGAGTAACATAGGAAACATGACTTAAATCAGTAAAGCTACAAAGCCATGGCCTTTTGGACCGATCTAGCATTAGTCAAATGTATAAATTCCCTTTCTACACACGCCTAGGGGTGACACTTACTGGCACGACATGACAAGAATCAGGCAATGAAGAACCATGTGTATGACACACACACAAAAAAAACACACCATAATATTATTAATTAACATGAAATTGATTGTATAATTAAGTATTCTCCATCAGTCTAATTGTCACAAACACGGTTAATCTAACTTTATATAATACATGAGATAAGGATAAATTAAGAAACTTGATTTTAAGAGTTTTACAAATGCTAACACATAAAGTACATGTGTAAAAAGGGGTTAACTTGCCTTTTAAACACAATTCACCTAACTTACAAGTTTGCCCCCTCATCTTTAACCATATTATGTTTTTAATTTAATCTTAAACTAACTTCCCACCACGATTTTTAAACGACCATAACTTTTTCGTACACTAATATATTTGTAAAAAAAAAGTGCACCATAAAATCGAGCATTTTATTCTCTTTAATTTGAGTATGATATTGTTATAATTTTTTCAATTTTTAAAAAAATTAATAAGTTACGTAGGGGTGCTCGATGCCGGTTTTTGATGGTTTGTAAGTTAAACTTGTGAACCCAACCATTAGTATCAATTTTTCATCGTCCAAACCAAAATTGAATCATTGAAAATTGAAACCGAATCGTTACCAACTCTCTTATATATAACAAAATAGAAAAAATGATAATTTTAGCAACATAAATGGTAAAGATTAATGGAACACCTAGGATGCGAAATTATAACAGGAACGAAGATTATAAAAAATCATACTGGAATTAGGCTAATTTAAAGTTGTAATGGTCACGTTTACTTGTATTAAAAAAGACTTTGTTCAATTATAACTATATCTAATATATAACAAAACTTGTCAAATACTAAATAATAAAAGAGATTAAAATGCATACAACATTTAAGTTTGGTCTAATTTCATATGGCCGGTTTTCAGCATAAGCCGTGAACCAAACTGTTAGCTACGTTTTGAAAATTTTGAAACCAACCAACCAAGTGAAAGTAAAAAAAAAAAAAACCCGACCGTGAAACCAATCTGATGACCGGTTTAAAGGCTTTAATCCGAACCATGAACACTCTCTTAATTGTTATGTGATTCGCAGGGTTTGCGTTCGGACACCCGCCTAGTTACATATAAGATATATGTAACCCAATATTATAGATATAAAAACAGCAGATCCATATTCAAAACCTCATAAATCTAGCTTAAAGCCCAAGATCCTCAACAATTCAATCAAAACCAACAATTTCAAACTGAAACCCACAATTGAACAAAACCCAAACCTAAAAATCAAAATCATAAACAACAAAGCAAGCAAACTTACAAAGCAATCGTCATCAATGGTGAAGATATACTTCTTCTTGGAGACCATGTAGCCAAAGCACCGACAAGCAGAATCCTTGAAGGAGATGCAAGAGGATTTAGGACCCAGAATTCGGTTAATATCGTTACGGTTGTAGAGCTCATAGTCGAAGCCTTGGGGGACTTTGATGACTTTGGAAGGATCGCCGTCTTGCACGATGATTAAATGGTACGCTTGGAAGAACGGCCGCCACATTTCGAGGAAATCGAGGTTTCGGATTGTGGGTATGACGATGTCGAGTTCGTCTTTTAGTAAGGGTACAGAGGAAGAAGCCATTGCTGGAACTAGTGAAAGAGAATGAGGGTTTTGGGTCAAGAGTTGAGATGGGTATATATAGAGAGGGGGGGTTCGTGCGGAGTATAGAATACGGGGGTGTGAAAGTATGATAAGTAGACAAAATTATGGCGCTTTTCAAGTTCCATATGCATAACCTAACACGAATTAAATCAAACCGGTATTTTATAAAAATGATACAACCGATTGAACCGGTTTGTTTAACCGGGTTGTATAGTTTACCTTATAATTTCATATAAATACAACTTTTACTAAAAATTAAAAAACAAAACAAAAAATACATAATTCCATAATAAAATATTATTCAAAAGTTAATTCATCTTCAAAAAACAATACAAAATCACTTGATTTTCAAACAAGTTCTTTTAAAATAAAGGTGCACGATAGATTTATGTCATCGGAGTTTTGCATGCATCGAGTTCACGATCTCTTAAAACGATGAAATGTCACTCTCACCGCCAACCTTATTAACAAGAGTATAAGTGCCATCACCACTTTGGTGGGATGGTAAAGGCTTTGGCCTTTGGGTGAGAGGTCCAGGGTTCGATTCCTGGTATTGGCGGTATAATGTAAATAGTAGGAGGAAAGCTTGAATGTTCAAAAAAAAAAAAAACAAGAGTATAAGTACTTTTATTTCCAACAATATTAAATATGAAGTTTTAGTTTCCTATAATCATAATATACAACAATTAAATGAAATAAGTGACATATACAAAAAAAAAGGCCAAAAACATAAAAAATCCGGTAGGCTTTTAAACCGGTTTATGTTCCATAAAACCGCTCAAATATACCGGGTACAAAATATCGGGTTGCTCATCAAAATCCGATTCAACCGGTTGAACCGGCCGGTTTAAACCGGTTTTAAAACACTGAATTAAACGACTAACTCTCATTTATATTAATCAGGAAATCTAACTCAAAAGACTGATTACAACTCTCAAATCCTAACTCCGTTTAACTATTGATGAACCCTAACTTGGTTGCATCTAGATGAACCCTAGCTCGGTTACATCTCGTGTGTGTCTCTAGATGAATCCTAACTCGGTTGCATCTCACGCATTTTATAATGTTTTAACCATATCTTGGTTTATATAGACTAACCTAGCTTGCTAACTAAGACATTACCAAATATAATTAAACCCTAATTGTAACCCTATAAACTCATTACATCATTAATAAATCTCACCGGCCCAATAGGTCCAACCTAGTCACATACATGTGACAGGCCTATTAAGTTGGAAATTACGTCCAACAATCACCCCCTAATTTTCGACTTGAAACAGCTGGTTCTTCAACTCCGAGCATGTCTCATTTGCCCTGTTTAATTTGACCCACTATCTTGACCTTCTCGGCTTTCACAACCATCTTGGTATTCATCATCTTGTCTTGATATCCCGGAACTCTCCTTGATCCATGGATGTGTTCTTTCGGCTCTCTTGAACTCGACTACTTTAGTGACCCTGTTCCCGACCATTCACTCGGTCGTATGAACTCGCATATATTTCGTTTGACAACTATCTATTCCTCAATTCAACATCCAATTTTCGTTAATACAAAGCATTTACCGGTAGAATTGTCCATATATTACCAAGAGAAATGCGATGGACATACAATGGTTCCAAATAATTCTTCAATTTTATGAACGAGCGCACTATCCCGAAGCAGTGGCGGACCCAGGATTTTTGTTTAATGGGGTCCCATTTTTCGATATCTGATTTTCCTGGTCGGTCGTCCGGGTTGGGGCAAGGTGAGGTCCCATTTAAGTGCTTTGTTATGTTAACTATTTGACTTACCTACATGTACGTGCAATCAATCTCTCTTATAATTTCCAAGTTGTTAGGTTTATTTACCGCAACGATTTAGTTTTGCGTCTATAGAGGAAACATTCAAGGTTATTTAGTAAGATTTAGTGTGTATATTCAATATTGGCAATCAAGATTTGTTTGTTTAATAGAATTGTTGTTTTGTGTTTGGCCATTATAGCTACTGAACAACTTTTTCAAGGAGTAAAATGTATTTTTTTTTTTGTTCCATACTATACTGAACTACTGAAGCATAAACTACCTTAATAAGGCTTTGATCTACATTATGTGGTTAGAAGGATTTATGGTTTCACATAGTTAAACATAACTCTTGAAAACTCACATGTAATATGATGTCTAAGAACATGTGACTATATACATGCTGCAACATGTGACTATATACATGCTGCAATACACAGTTGTTGCTTTGTTATTGAGTTGAATATAAAAGAAAAAAAAACTGTCTAAGCAAGGTTTGAACTCGTGACTGCTGCAATACACAGTTGTTACTTTGTTACTGACTGAGTTGAATTTAAAAGAAAAGAAAAAAAAACGGTCTAAGCAAGGTTTGAACTAGTGACATATCAGTTGTAAAAGAAGGGGTTTACCATTACACCAAGGTTAACTTCAATACTATGGGTTCCATCTATTAATTAATATGAGGTCCATGAACAAATTAATATACCGTCTCTGAGACATTTTTAAAAAACATTGGTGTCCCCGGACCCCGATCCACAGTACGTGGGTCCGCCCCTGTCCCGAAGCATGATGGGTAGACTAGCCACTGTTAGACCGACAACTCGATCAAGCATATCCTCTTAGCCATTCCAAATCGAAGCCTCAGAGAATAAATAATATTATATATATGTGTGTGTGTGTGTGTGTGTGTGTATGGTGGAGTTATAATAAGAAGTAAACTGTGCCTAAAAAGTGTAAGAAGTAATCTGATGCGTTAGATTAAGTGATCTGATGGTCTAGATGGAAAGTGTGTTTTTTAGACGGTGTGTTTTATTTTAATATCTACTTTATAACACTCTAGAGGTATTATGGTCAAAGTGTGTTATATTTTATATGGAAACATTATCAATCTATAATTATCATTTTTTAATTCAAATTTAAAACACACCATCAAAAACATAACAAGATATATAATAGTGTGTTTTAATAAGAAATAATCAAAATAAAAAAAACCAGATTTTAATCAAAATTTAAAGCACAACACCAAGAACGAC
Organism: Bidens hawaiensis; assembly: GCF_021521415.1. Taxonomy (NCBI): domain Eukaryota; kingdom Viridiplantae; phylum Streptophyta; class Magnoliopsida; order Asterales; family Asteraceae; genus Bidens; species Bidens hawaiensis. Next base: position 2,551,307 of record NW_027491168.1, read on the forward strand.
TAGAAACATCTAGACAAAAACACACTTTTATTAACAAAAACACACTAATTAACTCCACGACACGTTATTCCTCTTCGGCATTTCATCAAACAGTTGGCGTGCAACCTACAAACACACTTTTATTAACAAAAACACACTAATCCACTCCACAACACGCTATTCCTCTTCGGCATTTCATCAAACAGTTGGCGTGCAACCTACATTTTCCCCAACTTCACATACCCATCTATCACCGCAATCCACATAACATCCTAACTCCGGTGTTGGCACTCCGCTAAACCGCAACATTGCCATTACCCCGCCATCACCAACGGTACCAGATCGAACCCGGCAACGTCAGATGGCGGTCGAAAAACGGAAAATATGTGGAGATCTGAAACCTACATCAACATATAAACTGTTCTATCTCTGCTAACATAGAAAATAAAATAAATATGTTAGTCCATATTCAGCCGAAAGAATTTTTTTTGCAAAAAAAAAATAAAAAAAAGTAAAAAAAGAACGCCCTACCTTTTTAATCAATAACGAAAAAATAACCAAGTATTACATTATCTACGTAGAAAGCAAGCGGCAGGAGATATATGAGCACATCATCTTCTTCGTCCGAATGCAAAATTAGTGGTCGGCGGCATCAACAGATTTGAACTCATCGTTTCTCATTTACCTAGAAGTGGTGGTTGTGGTTTCAGATGGGCGGTGGTTGCTGGCGTCGAATCAGGTTGGTAGCGCGGTGGCGGTGGTCGACATGGTTGAACGAATGTGATGACCAGTTGTAAATGGTGTGAACCAAATTGAAAGAGAATTGGGTGTGGAGTTTTTTATTTTGAATTGAAAAGTCTGGATGTGGTAAAATAAAAAAGAGAAAAAAATTATTTTGCTTAATAGTTACCTAAAAATATGATTCTCCATTAATAAAAGAAATTAATTCCTAAATAAAAAATTTCAATCTTGACCATCGTGTATGTGCTATATCTCATCCAATGGTTAAATTCATTTTCTACACTTTTTATGAAATGTTGTCTTCTTATTCTAACCTTGCTATATATATATATAGGATGAGTATCGTTTAAGAACTATTAAATTTGGTGAGAACTTAAGGAACCCATCTCAACCATTAAATCTATATAATCAAGTAATCAAGGGCTGAAAGATAAAGTGGCATTTTGGTAATAATCTGAAAGTTTAATGATAATCTTTTATTTAGATAAGGGTAACACAGTAAATAAAAAAATTGAAAACTGCCTTCCTACTAATATGCATGCAGGTGTCTTTTCTATTTGTGATCATCTCTCTCGCATCTGAGTATCTGACAAAAGATGATGAAATGCTCTTTTTCTCTTGGACCACCTATGTCATCCATTAGTAAGTTTTGTTATTTTAATATATTTACTTTTATGTTTAAACAATTTAGGTTTGTTTGGTAACTTTATTTTTGTACGTATTCACTAATCATTGATTAATCTTTTTTTTTCTTTTCCATTTTACCGTAGATTCAAGAACACACTTCACGCGTCTTTTGAAATCCGGTGGCAATTACGAGCATATTTGATTTTTCGAGGCTTATGTTTTGGAATTGATCAGATTTAATATCCGAACATTATGTTTTAGAGTTTATCAGATTTAAGAGTACTTATGATTATTGATTACTATTTTATAAGTTCTAGATTTGAAGACATTTCTTATTTGTAAATGGTATGTGCAGTATTGTTTATTTCCTTTGTTTTGTGCATCGGAAGACAATTGTGAGTTTTACGTCTTCTTTTCCCATGATTGTTGCAAAAGAAATTCAACAATAGAAGTTTACATATATGTAAATACATGATAAATTCGAAAAATGGATGATTGGTATGAAGATTTACATCTATGTAAACGTTAAGTTTGAAAGCTGGTATCAAACTGATGATTTCACATGTCCTACATAATACATGTAAACATTTGCATACATGTAAACAGAATATTGACTTAAGTTTACATGTATATAAATAAACAGTACACTCACACATACTCACACACATGAACCACATTTACATATATGTAAACAAATGACACTCTATTAGTTTGATCTATCAAGGGTTTGAGAAACAATCGATTTTGATTTTTATCATACGTATAGTATGTAAAAAATGATAGACATAAGAGAAATGAGGAGCAAAATAATTAATTAGCTAACTATAAAGAGAGAGAAACTAGTTGAGATTACAACTATGTCTTTTTTATTTATTTTAAAATTTTAAATTAAAAAAAATGTATGGTTCTTAAAGTTCTCAATAAAAATAGAATTTTTCATTGATACCTTCCCTATATATATATACTAAACAATATTTTATGATAACTAAATATGTATATAAGTTAATTAGCAAATAATACACGAGTCGATATATATATATATATATATATTTATTGGCAAAGTATAATTTGAAAACCCTTCTCACTTATGAAAGCTTTCAAAACTCAATGTGTGGACCACAACCTTTCATGGATCTCATGATCTTCTTCTTCCTTTTGCATCTCAAAGGGTATTATTGTCCATTTCATGTTGTAACTTTTCACAAGGCTCTTTCCATGCTAGAGTGTACCACTGACACCTTGCTGAGTGTACCACTGATTGTACATTATTTTTTTTTTAAATTGAATATTTGTTAGCCATATCCCATCTATGTTAAGGTAATTTATAAACCTCCGCCCCTACCTCCCTTTTAAATTCATGGTATGTCCACATTAATTATTTTTGACATAAATATGTAAAACAAAAAATTTAAGGGAAAATGATCAAATTGTCCATTTTGATCAATATTGTTCCAAAATTATCTATAGAAATCCTATCGGTTCAATCAGGTCCACCAACAAAGCAAACCGGTCCACCAAGTTATTCTATACCAATAAAAAAATGCCACGTGTACAAAAGCATACAATGGTGTTTCCCGGCAGCGGTCAGGTTTTCCGACATCTGACACAAATGTCCCCAGCAACCGCCTAGTTTTTGAAATGCTTTCGACGCTTCTTTTTATAATTTTATTTTTCAAGTTGAATCAGCTTTATGAGAACTTTAGAACTTGGTGTATGGCACTCACTCTAAAACTTGGCCTCAACTCCAAAAGGTATCCCGCTTTCAGAGACTGACCCTTGTTGGCTTTTGTGGAGACAGATTAAACAAAGATTTAAACTGAAGGTGGTTAAAATTAACAAGACAATACAGCAGGTTTGATTAAGGATGCGAAGTTGGATTTGACATGGATGGATAATATGTTGGTTAAGACATTACAATGTTGTGAAAAAACTAGCCGGGTTGGAATACTATTAAAAGAAAGCGTTGGAAACATTTCAAAAACTAGGCGGCGCCGAGATATTGGGAAAAAACTAGGCATTTGTAAAAACTAGGCGGCCGCCGGGGACATTTGTGTCAGCTGTCGGAAAACCGGGCGGCCGCCGGGAAACACAATTAGCTTTTGTATGTGTTTTGGAGTGGACATGATTGAACCGGTGGGATTCTATGGACAATTTTGAAATAACATTGGTCAAAATGGATAATCTGGTCATTTTCCCAAAATTTAACATAAATATTGATATATATGGCTAATTATTATAAAGAAGTTATAAAATTCTTATATTGATTTATAATTGGAATATTCTAAAAAATATATGTAACAATATTTAAAAATATGTAAGAATATTTAAATATGTTTAAAATAAAAAAATATTTTCAATTTCCGTTTTAGCCATTATTCTTATATTTTGTTACCCTTCACTCGAAAAAAATAAAAAATAAAAAAAATATTATAATGCACATACGTATTACTGTGCGATACTGTTGTATTACACATGTGTATTACTATGTATTTTTATGTTCAATAGTGTTTAATTACATATATTCAATATTTGCGTGTTGTATATGTGTAGTAGTGTTGTATTATATGTAAAATAAATAAATAAATAAAAGTCGATGTAGTGCACATGTGCGTTAATGTTGTATTACACATACGTACTAATATGTATTCGATGTGTGTATTAGTTTTATATTGCATATATACAATAGTGTGTATCAAATATGTGCAATAGTGTTGTATTCTATGCATTACAACACTTTTGCATATATGCAATGCACACTATTACGCATGTGCACTACACCGACAAGGTTACCGACAAGTTTTCTTTTTCTTTTTTTTTGAAACAATATCAACATATAAGAATAACGAAAAAAAACTACCATTTTTTTTAAGTTAAAATAATTCTTTAAGAGTTTTGAGTTTTATATTTAAGAGTAGCTTTCATTTGAGCCCACCCCTATAGATATATATAGGGGTGTGATCAAATGAAACATCTTTTAAATAGAAAACTTCAAAACTTATAAAGAATTATTTTTAACTTTTTATTAAAAAAAATGTTGTAGTTTCTTTTTTTTTCCATTATTTTTATATGTTGATATTGTTTAAAAAAAAAAACTCGTTGGTGTAGTGCATATGTGTAATAGTGTGTATTGCATATATACAAGAGTGTTGTATAACATAAAATACAATACTATTGCACATATTTGATACACACTATTGTATATATGCAATATAAGACTAATACGCACATCGAATACACACTAGTACGTATGTGTAATATAACACTAATGCGTGTGTGCACTACGTTGACTTTTATTTTTATTTTTTTGTATATATACAACACCACTACACATATACAATACACAAATATTGAATATATGTAATTAAACATAATTGAACATAAAAATACACGGTAATACAATAGTATCGCACAACATATGCAACGTTTTTTTTCCGGTGTAATTCAACTCTTTTATATTTTTTTTTTTGAAGAGTATAAATATTTGTTACCAAGTGAAAGCGCCACTAGAATTAAAATGTATTATATAACTACCAATAACAATTTTAGATTTACATTTAAAAAATATTAGAAATGTAAAAACCTGGAAAAAAAAACTCTTTAGAAAAACCCTTTCTTTTGATGCTTTCCAGACACGGATGTAGGGCAATTCACGAAACGAGCCGAATCGAACGTAGGCTTGCTCATAATTGGTTTGGTTTGAAAGCGAGTCGAACTGAGTGGGTTGAATTTAAATAAACAAGTGATCTACTTATGCTTGAACTTGGTCTGGTTTAAAACCGAGTGGCTTGGTTTTGCTTGATTTCGTACAAACTTTTCAATTTTTAATTTCTTAAACTCCAAAAGATCACATTCAAAACTTTCAACTCTAAAATGTCTAACTTTCCAACTTTAAAATTTATAAACTCAAAGTTAGCAAGAAAACATATAAAACGAACGGCTAGGGTTTAAATTTGAATTATGAAGTTAACACAAAGACGGAAATTTTAAAAACTTTAAAAATTAGTATATTATATATATATATATATAGTTTATAATTAATTAATAAAACATAATTCGAGCAAAATGAACCTAACCGAACCAAGCGAGGCTTTGCTCGTGCTTGGCTTGCTTTCAAATCAAACCGAGCCGAACGACTAATTTCCAAACTGAGCCAAAATCGAACGAGCATTCTTCAAGTGATTTTTGAGCGAGCGACAAGCGACGAGCAGCTTGGACAGACTTACATGGATGGCCCTTCTTCGAACTGAAACCTTCCTTCTTCTCAATACTTGTCGTTAGGGCTGTAAACGAATCGAACGAACACGAACAAGGCCTTGTTCATGTTCGTTAGTTAAGCAAATAATGTGTTCACGAACGAGATTTTATGTTCGTGTTCGTTCATTAAGGAAATTAATGTGTTCACGAATACAAATAAAATCAGCAGAGCCTAGAGATTGAGATTGATGTATTCATCGATGTGAATAATGAAAATCGGTAGACGAATCGAACGAACACAAACAAGAGCGTGTTCATGTTCGTTCATTTAACTTTAAAAGAACATGGACACTTACTCGAACAAATATTTACGTTCATGCTCGTTTATTTAAAAATGGGCATTTGCGTTCGTTTGCTTAAAATCTAAACGAACATAACTGAACAAAGATAAACGAACTTATATGAAAACACTTAAATGAACACAAATTAACAAATACAGATGACCTATCCATATAATATTTAATTATGTTCTATTAATACATAAACAAACATAAATAAACACACATAAACGAACGTTCATGAACATAAATGATCGAACAGAACATGCGTTCATGTTCGTTCGTTTAATTAAATGAACACATATTTTTTGTTCATGTTCGTTCGTTTATTAAATAAACGAACATAAACGAACTTCCCGCCGAACGGTTCACGATAGTTCACCGAACGTTCGGTTCGTTTACAGGCCTACTTGTCGTGTGTTTTCTTTTTATAGTGAGATACATAATTTCATAAAACTTTAAGCGAGAAACAATATTGTTTGAACCAAACCTAATTTAATCGAAGCGATCTATCAGATTAAATATCAGCCTGTTAACCAGTTCAGTTGGTATAGACAAAAGTGTTTTGTTACTTGGCAGGAGATGAAATGCCACTCTTCTTTTCTGACTAGGTGGCAAGAGAAATGTCTAGTTTATGTAAATTTTCCTTTTACGTAACTATTATTTCCGAGGCATAAGATTTAAACTTAAATTCTTTCATACACATATAAAACTGTCTACCAGTTAAATACTCTCTAGGAAAAATTGTCTGCATTTTCTTGAAAAAAAATATTTTTTATATCTTACATCTTATCTTACAATACTAATAAAAGAAAATGTTAAAGCTTAGGTGTCAAACCCACATTTCACCTAATTTCTAATATCTCATCTCATTCGTTCTAACTATTCATGGGTCATGAGTCAAAACCAATTTGTCTAATAGGTTATAACATAGTGTGAATTATATTCATTATTGAATCAAGGGTCATTTTCATACCTAAAGTTTGATCAACTATACAATTTTAGTACCCCTTTTTAAAATTTTTTTGCAAATCAACACCTGATGTTTCCAAAATCATGCTATTTTAGTACTTTTCATTAAACCTGTTTGTTTTTTCCATTAAGTCTACATTAAATTAATTAACAAGTATTTTGATAATCACAACTGAAAAAACAGACATTATTTATCTTTATTATTTGACAAAACCCGTGTAATACACGGGTTCAAAAGCTAGTTTTTTAATATAGAAAAAAATATAAATATTTTTATTTTAAATTATCATAATGTTATACGGCTATTAGTCCTGTAGTATAATCTGTCCAGATTTTTACATTAAGGACCACAGAACAAGTGTTACTTTCTATCTTCTTCATCTTTTTGTGTTTTGAAGATGAACCTAAGATGCACGTGTAGACATAAAATTGTGATTTGGCTGCCTAATTTTTAATTTTTTATCAACCATAGCGCGCACAAAGACATGAATCAAGCCTAACTAGTTGACTTGACTATATATCAAAAGGTAAGCACCAGTCCACGTATGCCTTCAATAATTTCGTCAAAATAAAACTTTGAATAGCTGACTTTTTGGAAAGTAAATTAAAATTTCCCAACAATATTGCAAGGAATGTTTTAAAAATTGGAACGTATCAGTCGGTTAAATCAGTTATACTGGATTTTCGTAAGGCAACCGTTATTTAGAGCCCAGTATCTTTGAGCAGTTTGCTAGAATATCGTACCACCGGTTTTTAAAAAAATATCGGTTTAAACCGGCAAACCGGTTTTAAATCCAATAGATTTTTGATATTTTTTTGGCCATATTCTTTAAAAATAACTTTTAACATAGCTATAAAAATGAGACGAGTAAACACGGTAAACTACGATTAGCTAATCAACCAATTTTGTATCATGCAAATCCAATGCTGGTTTATTTACATATTTTGTAATTGACTAATTTCGTATACAAAGTACAAATTTTCAATCTTACTCGACCATTGTTCATGTGTGATATTTGGTTCAAATTTGATGTTTACTAAAACATTTTTGGGATATTTTTTGAGTTGAAATTGCATTTATATGGAATTACAATGTAAATTATTCAACCTAGTTGAACCTTCCGGATTTCTGGTTCAACCGGTTGTACCGTTTTTAAACTAAATCTGGTACATGTAAAATACCAATTTTCATAAAAAATTGGTTGCAAGTATGCAAACGGGAACTCAAACCATTTGCCATCTATCTTAGTTTAACTAGATTTAGATTTTCATCTTTAACTTCCATCAGTGGATTGATCGATTCCTGCCAGTGGAAGCTAAATAAAAATAAGGTGAAAATAATAACGTAAAACTAAGTTTTTTGAAAACTTATTAATAAAGATTAATCATAGCAAACTGGATTGGGTCGGGTACCCGACAAACAATTTTTAACCTTTGCGTTTCTTGTAACCAAATTTGTTGTGTTAGTGTCTTATTTAGTTTATAATTGTAAAACATCTGGTATCGATGAGTTGCTATGTCAATTTTCAATTTTGCAAATCCATATTATATTTTTCAATAAACAGGATTAAATACATTTTATTCTTAACATGAAAACAGTGAGAACCAAGTTGCTGTTATTATTAGTTTTATTTTTATAAGTGTTTGCTGTTATTTTTTGTTCGTATTTGCTAATTTTCGACTATGAGACGTTATAAGTATTTGCTTATTTATATTTTGTTGTTATTATTAGATTTTTTTGTTTTACTGATATAAGTATTTATTGGTATTTGCTATTAGTATTTTGTTCTTGATTTTGATTCTTTTGTTGTAATTTTTAGATTTTTTTCTTTGTTATAATAAATAATTGTTTATGCATATTGGTATTGTAGTTATTGTATCTTATGTTCTTATTTTTTTATAAATTGTTATTATTTCCTACGTTCTCTTGTTAAGACTAAATGCACATGAACATTCCCATATTTTTCAAATCGTTTGTAGAGTGAGTGATCGTCAATTTTGCAAATCCATATTATTCGGTTATAAAGCCTTCACGTCTGGCTCCCATGTTTTATAATATATGTTCTTGTCTAGGGTATCCAAGCCCTTTGGGCCCAATACAATTATCTTTTTTTTTTTTAAGTATAATTATAAATGTATATTGATTTTTATTTTATCATTTCAATGGCAAAGTTTTGACCCATAAACGTAGTTTTTAAAATATTTGGTTTTGTAATTTAAAAAAGGTTGACGGCGTAACTTGTTACCCGCCATTTACCAACTATATATAGTAGTGATTTTTAAGTTTTAATAAGATAAGAAGGGCATCGATATTTAAAGAAACAAACCTAAAAATTGATTTTATTTTCATAGGTACAAATACCATATATCAAATACCATATTACCGTAAATGAATTCCTACTTGTAGTTTCTCTATTGCTTGATTTCTTTTAGGTGTTATTGAAGAACTATATATATACTAATTTATGTGAGACTTATTTAGTAATAGGTTATAATTTGGATGAGACTTGTTTAATCATTAGGTGCTAAACTGAGTGAAACTTGATTAGTTATTAGATGTTAATTGATGTTTCATTTCAATTCAAAAGTAGAAAACAAGTCGTTTAAACAGAAAAAAGGTAAATTAAACGCCCATAGTGGTGCATAAACCTATTAGCCGGTTATTTTTAAAACCGGTAAATGGTCAACGGTTAAATAACCAGTTAGATCGGTTAATTAGGTTAGGTACTAAACGGTTTTGAGATAAGAAACCTACAAAACCTATCAGTATAACCGATTTTGAGTTATAACCGGTTCAGGTATAACCGAACCAATTAACCGATATATAACCAGAAAAAAAACGGTTTTAAAAAAATAATTAAAAAAAAGACCAAATAACCAGTTCGGTTAACCGGTTTTGTAACTGGCTTCGGAGATCAATAATATAAACCTGTTTCTAACCGGCAGTTGGAACCGAGTATAAACCGGTTAATGGTGGACAGGTTACTAACCGGTTAGGATTTTGGGTTGGAACCGGTTAGAAATTGGTTTGGCTGTGCACCTCTAGACGCCCATATATTTTCTTTTCTTCTAGATCCTTTATAATGGTTGAGCTGCTCGTGAAAGCAAAACTCAAGATTCTCAGTTTCATAGGTTAATTTCAAAGTTTCCGGTTTTTATTAACTTGAAGCATCTAAAAGCTTTTTCATCCAATAGCACCAGCGATGCCCGAAGCGAAAGTATTACAGGTTAATGATGTTCGAAGCACAAAGTTTTGGATACTTGGTCATTTTTGGGTTATCTTGTGAGGGGAACTAATAAACCATTTCTTAAACTCTACCTATTTTAATAAAAAAAATAACTAGTGACACATATCACTTGTAGATTCATTCATAGCCTAAATTTTCCGCTCAAACTATTATACTATTTTTAGTGAAAACATATTTATGTTAGTGTAATCAAAACATATCTATCCATCATTTAATTAGATAATTAATTACCTAAATTATAAAGATTAAAACTCGGGTATTTATGTCAATATAACCAAAATATTTATATTTTTAATGAAATCAGATCTACATTTTTTTGTTAAATCAATTTATATACACTTTAGTATAGGAGATGAATGTGGTAAATTCAATAAACGATGTTTATAGGTTTAAAATGATAAAGACAAGTAGAAATTATGAATGAATATCAATTTTATTCTTGCGTATGCATTCAACATCCATGGATCTACTAAATTTTCATCTATTTCTTTCAAAATTGTCATACAAAAGCGTGTTTTATTATTGTTAAATTTATATATGATATTATTTTATGTCATTCATAATGAAGCATCTTATTATATTTTGTTAGAATTCGTCATTTCACTTAAAAATATTACAGCTTATAAAATCACTAGGTATATCCTTTTCATGATTATGGAGAAACTGAGTTAGAATACACCGCATATTCATATGAATACTAGATTTTATCCCCCGTATTACGGGGGTTGTTTTACATTATTCATTTTTAATATATATATATATATATATATATATATATGGATTTTAATTTTATTTATTGTAAGAAAGTTAATAATTAATATACTTGAGGTTTGATGATAAAATGGTTTCACAAATAAATGGTATGTTATAATCCGGTTTAAAAGCTATTTGGGTTTGGTGATACCCATTACCCGTTTATTTTCTTTATTTTAAATTTGTTTCTTAATTATATATAATATCTTTTTTTTTTAAATAAAATAGGATATTAATTTTTAGTATATCCCTATTTTATAGGATTTTCATATCAAATATTTGATAAGATTAATATTTAATATAATGAGATGTTATAACCCATTTAAGAGCTATCTGAATTTGGTAAAACCTTTACCCGTGAATTCGGGTCAAATGCGTGAGAAGCCTTAATTTACAAATAAAGCAATCTGATGGCGTGAGAGAATGATTGTTTTCCATTTTTCGTTTTTTAATATTTATTTTTTTGGATTTTAATTTTCTTTATTGTAAGAAAGTTAATAATATACTTAGGGTTTGATTATGAAAGGGTTTCATAAATAAATGATATGTTATAACCCGTTTAAAAGCTATCTGGATTTGGTGACCCATGACCCGCTTACGTTTTTTACTATAAAATTGTTTATTAATTATAAATAATATCTTCTTCTTTTTAAACTGGATATTAAATTTTAGTATATCCCTATTTTATATGATTTTCATATCAAATAATTGGTAAGATTAAATTTTAATTTAATGAGATGTTATAACCTGTTTAAGAGCTATCTGGTTTTGGTAAGACTCATACCCATGAATTTGGGTTAAATCAATGAGAGACCTTCATTTAAAAATCAAGTAATCTGGTGACATCCATAAAAAGGGGAGCGACCACATTGTGACACGTAAGATTTTAGGGGTTTCATTTATATATATATTATAGATTTCATTAGAAAATATAATTTGAACTTATAAAACCATTTAATTTGATAAAACATAGTTTTTAAAAAAAAATTTAATCATTTAATTTCTATAGCTTAACTGTATTTCTTTTAAGATCATGTGTATCTCACGAGCTCTAAAACTAGTAGTATAATACTCCATTTGTTCAGTTTATTTATCTTATAATGTGCTAGTAATATCTTTTGTATGCTATTTTTTTTGGTGAGCACAACACTTGGGTCGGGCTGTTGGACTCTGTTGAACTAAAGAATAAATGAGTTGGACGTCTTGGGCTACTGCATTGTGCTTGTACCGGTTCAAGGAAAGAGGTTAAAGGCTTTGTATATAGGATGGGTTTGAGATAAAATGTTATAAAACTAAATTTTATCCCTCCGTATTACGGGGGTTGTTTTACATTATTCGTTTTCAATATTTGTATATGTATATTTGGATTTTAATTTATTTATTGTAAGAAAGTTAATAATTAATATACTTGAGGTTTGATGATGAAATGGTTTCACAAATAAATGATATGTTATAATCTTGTTTAAAAGGTATAAAAAATGATATGTTATAACCCGTTTAAAAGTTATCTGGATTTAGTGTGACCCATGACCCGCTTATGTTTTTTACTATAAAATTGTTTATTAATTATAAATAATATCTTCTTCTTTTTAAACTGGATATTAAATTTTAGTAAATCCTTATTTTATAGGATTTTCCTATCAAATAATTGGTAAGATTAAATTTTAATTTAATGAGATGTGATAACCCGTTTAAGAGCTATCTGGTTTTGGTAAGACCCATATCTATGAATTTGGGTTAAATCAATGAGAGGTATCCATTTAAAAATCAAGCAATCTGGTGGCTTCCCTAAAAAGGGAGAGTGACCACATCGCGACACGTAGGATTTTAGGGTTTTCATTTATATATATTATAGATATTAATATTAGCTTAAGGCTGGAGACTACAATTGGAATTCTTGTTTGTTTGTTTTTAACGGTGTTCGAAACTACACCCAATACCTGAGTGAACTCTCCGAAGACGGGATGTTAAATGTTTATACTGATTTTAACACTCCATCCTTGACTCACTAAGAAACACCATCAATTAGGAAACCCACTACTGAAAACCCCCTTGAGAAACTTAACCGTCACCCCATGCCATTATACCCGAAGACCGTGCAACTAGAATTCTTGTTTAATCCATTTTTTCAAGCTGTGGATGTCAGGTATAGTATATGTATTTTTAAACTCCTCCCGCGTTTAACTAGGAAAGGCCAAAAGCATGTTCCTTAGGCCAAGTCTCATTATATTTTGATCTATTTTACTTCAACGTGATAACGACACTTTTTAAGCCAAACTCAAGTGTGAATCTTGAAGCCCTAACAACTAATCATGTCGAGTTTCAACTTAGCCTAAAGTCCTTTAGCAGAGGTTGAACGCAACCTTTGCCCGTGCAAATCTAGTTGCAAAGTTTGCGATACAAAAGTCACAATGATCAAATGTCGAGAAATGTGATAGTTCATGAAGAGGTAGGTCCCAGCAGAGCCCAGTTGGACCCGCAGGACTCGCCTTGAAGAGAGACGTCTGCGCAGAAACCAACTGGATCCGCAGGACCCACCATGCTCAGAGACGTGACGTCCTTACGCGCAGTACGCAAGTTGTTCCCGCAGGAAATGCCTCCCAATGGTGAAGTACTCCGCCTGTTCCCGCAGCTGCGGATACAAGCCATCAGGGAAGGCCACCCGCGCAGCAAGGCTACACGCACAAGGCACTTAGCTCTCAATAATTCAGTAGTCACCTGAAGGAATGAGCAAAGCCGGGAACAATCCCGCACAAAGGCGGGAGGGGGAATACTCCCGCCCAAATAAGCCAGTCCGTACGATACTGGAGGATCTTTTGTACTGTACCTGACGAGGTATGGGCAAAAGATCTGACCAGAGATACGACAGCTCATTGACAACAGTATGGCGAGCAGCATGCTCTTGTACTGTATGTCACTATTAGCCGCTGCCTACTCACCAACTCCTGTCATACCACGTGCATAGCCGGCAGTTGGTGGAAAAGGAATAGTACACAGCAGGCCTGGTCACTGTCAGCCGCTGCCTACCCACCAACTACCAGCATGGCACGTGCGTAGGCCACAGTTGGTAGAACAGGAATACTATTCAGCCGGCTATACCTTCTTGAAAACCTACCTTCGGCTATAAATACCCCAAATGGTATGATCATCTAATCTAATCTTGTATCTTACATCTTATACCTGATATCTGCTCTAGCAATCTCTTAATATACACTTATATTCAAGAGCAATCTAGTCTGATTCTCACGCCGGAGGGTAGTCACAAGGAGGTACCCCCCCCCCTTCTCAGTGACGAGCTCACGGTGTCTGTTTTGCAGGTTATCAGAAGAACCATCTTTGCCGGATCTAACTGCTCGTGGGAAACATCTATTTAACCCCCAGATTATCCGTAATCTGCCCGGGGCCGATTAGTGTTTCTTCATTGGCGCCATCCGTGCATAAAAGCTAGAACTTCATTTCTTTTCAGTTTTTTCAAACTTCTGGAAAGATGGTTAAAGAAACTCCGGTAACCACAACCCCAGCTACTGGGGGGAATACCGGCGACTACACAGTTTTTACGAACACTACCTCGGTTACCCAAGCCGGGGCAAGTGCAGTAAATTTTACGAACACTACCCCAGTTACCCAAGCTGGGGCAAGTGCAGTAAATAATCGCTCACTGGGATTCACCGATACCCAGTAAGAGAGACAACGAGAGGCTCCCCCGCCAAACACTCGATGAAGTTAAAGCGTGGGTGGAAGCACGTCAAAAAGAATTCCAAGCTGAGTTGGATGAACGCTTACGTTTACTCCAACAGGCTGATGAATTCGTAGAGTACTTTGACGATGATTCGGAGGAATCCGATAGTGACGCAAACCCTCGTCATAGGGCGAAAGGGAAGCGTAAGGAAACGGACTCCCAACCGAGAAGGCATTTTGGAGAAACCTTCAAACCAAAAAACGCGGGTGGAAACCCACGTGACTTCTCCAAAACATTTACACCAGCTGCTGCAAAGGCGGGAACGTCCAAATTTGCAAGGGACATTGCGGAAGCAATCGTCCCGAAAAGTGCCAAACAGATGTCCAACATCGGCACTTACGATGGTATATCTGATCCAGACGATCATTTGAACAGGTTCATAGCGGGGGCAACCGTCAGTAGTTGGACGGAACCTACGTGGTGTTACATGTTCCAAATGACGCTTGTTGGGCCAGCTAGAGAGTGGTTCGATCGTCTACCGGTCAACCACATCTACGACTGGGCAGACTTCCAACAGAAGTTTAGCCAACACTTCAGCCAACAAAGAAAGTATACCGAAGAGCAATGGACAATCCTCAAATGCATTCGAGAGGAAGATGAATCTTTGCCAGACTTCATCACTCGCTTCAACTCAAAGAAGCAAAGTCTGGGTAATATTAGCGAAGATCTTGTTCGCGCTGCTTTTATCCAGGGCGCGAACGACCCAGAGCTCATCCGCACCTTAACGGGTAAAGATGGCATGCCATCCACATGGGATGCCATCATGACAGCAGCTAAACGCTTTGCGGAAACGGAGAAGCAACTAGGTAGAGATCTCCCCCAGAGCACAAACCTCTACACCCAGAAAACAAGATAAGACAACGTCCTTACCGCCCGACTAAACAAAAAGCGGAAGCTAGGCATTTGGCAGTCAAGGGTAAACTTTGACACCTCATCCGGCTTGCAACATCGGTTAGGCGGAAGGGATAACGTACAGTTGAACCAGAACTCCAGATGGACGCCACTCACCAAAAGCGTCACCGAGATATTCGCCACTGAGGAGCTCCCATGGCCAAAGGCTCCAATAATCCGACATCGTCACAATGCTGATCGGAGCAAATACTGTGACTTTCACAGGACAAAAGGCCACAACACTGAAGAATGCACAGACGTAAAGGACATGGTCGAAGCATTTGTCAGAGATGGGACGCTCGCGCACCTCGTGGCGCAATGAACGCTGAGCAGGCTGATGCGTGTAGAACCCCAGTTGGGGAAAACACGAATAAAATTGCAGCTTCAATGTTGGAGACTACATACTGCGTAAACAACGAGATCCCGAACCAGGTGCATATCGGCTCGATGGCACTCCCATCCCAACAACATGGAAGGGAGCTCAATTACACAGTTTGCATGTAGATCAATTCCAAATTTGTAAAGAAAAGGCCCAGAGCCACTTCTAATGGAAATGATTCTCCTTAGAACATCGACGCTGATGATTTTACATTTATACTTATGAACTTTCCACACGGATATGCCGGTCTTCACCGCATACATAAGTGTGAGTCGTTGCGTGGGGAAGGCGGCAAAACCCGCATAAACCCAAAAAACGGCAAACCTTCACGCAGGTCAGTTAAAGGTAAAGTTCAGTCATCCCACTAAATGAAAGTGCCGGTCTATCCGCACGAATCATGATAGAGGAAACTGAACACTAACCTATTAACAACCGCGCGTCGAACGGTTAATTTATTCAACACTGAACCGCATAATTACGTGGAAAGTCGTTGCGTGGGGAAGGCGGCAAAACCCGCATAAACCCAAAAAACGGCAAACCTTCACGCAAATCAGTCATAGGTAAACTTGGGTCATCCAACTAAATGAAAGTGCCGGTCCTAACCGCACAAATCATGAGAGGAAACCGAACCTATTGACAACCGCGCGTCGAACGGTTAACTTATTCAAAATACTTTAGAAAATTTCTAACAGAAGGATGAGGAAAACCTCCACGCAGGTTAGATGTAGGTAAAGTTTAGCCATCCTACTAAGTGCAAGTGACGGTCCTACCCGCACAATCACGAAAGAGGAAGCAAAACTTCAATCTATTATCTACCACGTTCAAAGGTTAACTTATTCTAAACACTTAGAAAATTTCTAAAAAGATGAGGAAAACCTCCACGCAGGTCAGATATAGGTAAAGTTTAGCCATCTTACTAAGTGCAAGTGACGGTCCTACCCGCACAATCACGAAGGAGGAAGCAAAACTTCAACCTATTATCTACCACGTTCAAAGGTTAACTTATTCTAAACACTTGGAAAATTGCTAATTTAAACTAAAGTATGCATGAGCAAGTCATATAACGTTTATAAAGCAAGTAATCCAGTGAAAGTATCGGTCTTACCCGCACAAAGATTTATATTTCATAATATTCATTACAAGAATGGCCGGGTAACTACCCGCCTACAAGAATATAAATCTATACAAGCTAAACCTATCCTAACAGTGGGAAGGGATCTTCAGGATCAAGCTTCAGGACCACTTCCACTTGGACCAGCACCATCAGTAGAGCGTGGCGGTTCAAGGAAAGCTTTAAGGATAGCTAGCCCATCATCAGCAGCAGCAACTTCGTTCACTTTCTCCACCACCGGATGCGGGAAGGCGGCATACTGATTCACTGCTTGGTCATAAACAGCTTCAGTATCCACATCATACAAAGGGAAGTTGGAAGGCGGGATGCCTTTCTCAACGAACCCTAGACCAAGCAGGAAGCCGGCCTTTTCCCCATCCTCATGAGAAGGGTTGAGGGCTGCGCTCATGGCATCGTCGTATGATGTGTCCGTGAAGACTCGATGCACAACCTACAAAAAAAAAATATACAAGTATCAAAACCTTTTCTATTTACAAAGAAAAGCGTGAAGACATTATGAAGCTAAGCTTACCTGAGACAACGCTTCTCGAAGAAGCCATTCCTTGGCAACCAGAGCCTCCTGGAGGGCAGCTTGAGCTTGGTTACGGGCGCGTTCGGCTTCACTTTTGTTGAGGTTGGCAAGCAACACTTCTTTAGTCGCAGCCTCTTCAACGCCCTTTAGCTTCCGCTCAGTATGGTCAAGCACCCCCCTCTGGTCCAAGATCTCTTGGAGCTTCTTGGCGTCTTCCATCGCCAAGGCATCATGAGCCTGTTGGAGCGCCTCTAGTTTGGCTTTAAGTTCCTCATTCTCGAGGCGTAGAGGCTCAGCAACAGCTTCAGCCTTGGTGGCCCTCTCAGTTGCGTTCCGTGCAGTTTCCTTAGCCAGCCGAAGCTGTTCGTTAACAGCTTGGGCAGCCTTGGAACGGGCCTCGAGACGGGCCTGAACTTCAACCTCGAGGGCCTTGAAGGCCTTCTCCTTTTCCGCAGCCGCTGCGGTAAGCCTCTTGTTCTCCTCCCGGACAGCCCGCGCCTGAGCTACTTTTTGGATGCGAGCTGCTTTTAACTTGTCGTTTTCACGACAAAGCAGCTCGACGCGCGGCTGCATCCGGGCCAGGAGAATCCGCAGCTCATTGGTTAGCCTACCCTCCTGGTAGCTAGCCATTGCTTCCCCCAACGCACCACTGGGAGCTGCGTGACGAGCCCACTCCACGCACTCCACAGGCGTGCGAAGGGTTGTTCCTCGGCGGATGTTCCAGCGTGGAACATACACTTCATTGGAATCCGACACTGCAAAAAACAAAAAAGCAGTTAGGAAAAGATGATATAAAAAAAAAGGCCAAAAGAACCCTACGCACCTGTAGGGTCGACAACAGGCCGATAGCCGCCAAACCCATCACCTGAACCCAAGGGAAATCCATCCAAGAGGTCAGGCAGATGGGAAGGAGGCAGAGGTTGGCGAGAAGCCCCAAGCATACCTGAAGGATCGGCCGTAGCTGCCGACGTCGGAGGAGGCATAGAGGCCGCCGCGGTAGAAACCAACGGAGGTGAACTCACCGGAGGTGAACTCACAACCATGGTCGCCGCTGCGGAAGTATCCGCAGAAAAAGTAACCGCCGGCTCAGTGAAAGATTCAGTAAATATGGCACTGACAGCCGGCGGTGATGTCATCACAGTTGGAACAGTTGACTCAACTGGCTGAGCAACTGAACCAACTGAAGCAGGCGCAGCCGCCTGGGTCGTCGCCTCAGGTAGGCTGACCAAGCCTACCGTCATGGGTCCGGAGGTACTCCTCCCCGCTCCACCCTGGAATGCGGTAGCATCCACTCCTGCACAAGGAAGACAGAGCATACCGTAAGGGACAGAGTTCAAACCGTATTCAAGAACGATCGGGATCTTTTGCGCCTCCGCATCCTTCCACACCCGGCTCATCCCGAGCATCACCATCCCGGACTTCGCAAAGCGGTAAACCGGAGATTGGACTCGGGAAATCTTTGAGAACCATTCCGCCTCCTGGTAGTTGGAGGCGTGAAGGCTGGGGAGTGCTTGCCCATTCTTAAACTTCATGGCAAGGGCGATGGCGCGAGCGGAGATATAAAAGAACTCCCGCTTCCATGAACGAAGACTGCGCTCGGTTGCGCAAATCTTCAAACCCTTGATCCGGGTTATCAGAGTATACCACCCCTGGATGCACCTCCAAGAGTAGAAGGTCATCAGGCGGTCGACGAAGAGCTCAACGCCCAGAATCCGGCACACCCACTCGAAGTGGCGAATCTTTGCGATCGCCATCGGGTGTACCTCGGTCAGGTGTACACCGTGCCTCTCCAGAACACGGTACACAAATTTCGTCAAGGGGAACCTAAGATTCCCATAGACAAAGAATGCGGCATATACCCCGATCTTGCCTCTGGGGGCATCATACACCGTCTGATGAGGTTCAGGAAACTCAGGCTCGAAAGACTCGAGCATGAACTTCCTGACGATGTACTGATATAGATCGACAGGCAGAGCACACTGGCACTCGCCAGCAGTACTCTTGTCATCCTTGTCGGACTTGGACGACGGGTTCTCGGCGTACACCCCAGCCTCCTGGGCTGTAGCCTCAAGATCGTGAGCAGAAGACATCTTGCAGGTATGAAAGAAAACGATTTCAAGAAAATGCTCGACTGAAAAGGTGAGTATTCGCCGGAAATCGTTTTGAAGATGAAGAGAAAAGTGAAAGTGTGGATTACAAAGGACCCTCTCCCCCTTTATATACTAATCGCAATCAATGCGAAGAATTTAATGCGGAAGAGAGAGAAATCGCAGGTGCAATGAAACTATGACACGTGGCAAAGAGCAAGCTGGCAACAGCTGTTGAAAGGACGCGTGCCATTAATTTCGCTGCCACGCGCCCGAAATATCGCGCCCACGCGCCTGAAAAGGCGTCTGGAATGACCATGTACTGTCACGTCACCATAACTTCCTGCACGTCCTGACACAGTCAGAAGAAACCGTCGCACGACGTTTCAACAGTTTGGACTGTTCTTATCATTTCACCAACTCTTCGAATTTCAAAAATTCAAAAAGATTCAAAAGTAAGCGGGAAAATACCCCTTACCTTGGCAACCAAGTAACTGTAAGACAGGTGCGGGTACTGTGTTAAGGCAAAACCCTTCACATACTTAGCACCTGCAGGGAATTGAAGCCAAGAATACCTCGGCGACCAAGTAACTATAAGACGGGTGCGAGTACAGTGTTAAGGCAAAACCCTTCACATACTTAGCACCCGCAGGGAATTGACGCCAGGAATACCTTGGAAGTAAAGTAACCGTAAGACGAGTGCGGGTACAGTGTCAAGGCAAAACCCTTCACATACCTAGCGCTCCGCAGGGAATTGAAACCAAGAAGGATCTTCTGGGCAATGCTTGCGGAAACGGGAATAACATCCCCGCATAGCGGGAACGTCGAGAACTACATTGTTTGAAGCTCCAAGATGGAATTGGTGGTTTTAACATAATTGATCACTATGTTCAAAACTACCAAAACCTCATGGAGAATCTACACAAGTGGGACTCAACGCTCCTGACTTCGAGGAGGTTACAGACCTACCCGCATCATACCCAAAGATCAAGCAGGAAAGTCGGGAATTTCTGCAAGTGACATTAGGACTTCCGCGGGAAGAATCCCCATGGAAAACCTTAAAGCTAAACCCTTTTCAAAACCCTTTGCTTAAGTCCAAAAGTTCACCTCACTTTATTAAACATTTATGAGAAGAACATTGGACTGGGGGGACTTGAAGAGGTAGGTCCCAGCAGAGCCCAGTTGGACCCGCAGGACTCGCCTTGAAGAGAGACGTCTGCGCAGAAACCAACTGGATCCGCAGGACCCACCATGCTCAGAGACGTGACGTCCTTACGCGCAGTACGCAAGCTGTTCCCGCAGGAAATGCCTCCCAATGGTGAAGTACTCCGCCTGTTCCCGCAGCTGCGGATACAAGCCATCAGGGAAGGCCACCCGCGCAGCAAGGTTACAAGCACAAGGCACTTAGCTCTCAATAATTCAGTAGTCACCTGAAGGAATGAGCAAAGCCGGGAACAATCCCGCACAAAGGCGGGAGGGGGAATACTCCCGCCCAAATAAGCCAGTCCGTACGATACTGGAGGATCTTTTGTACTGTACCTGACGAGGTATGGGCAAAAGATCTGATCAGAGATACGACAGCTCATTGACAACAGTATGGCGAGCAGCATGCTCTTGTACTGTATGTCACTATTAGCCGCTGCCTACTCACCAACTCCTGTCATACCACGTGCATAGCCGGCAGTTGGTGGAAAAGGAATAGTACACAGCAGGCCTGGTCACTGTCAGCCGCTGCCTACCCACCAACTACCAGCATGGCACGTGCGTAGGCCACAGTTGGTAGAACAGGAATACTATTCAGCCGGCTATACCTTCTTGGAAACCTACCTTCGGCTATAAATACCCCAAATGGTATGATCATCTAATCTAATCTTGTATCTTACATCTTATACCTGATATCTGCTCTAGCAATCTCTTAATATACACTTATATTCAAGAGCAATCTAGTCTGATTCTCACGCCGGAGGGTGGTCACAAGGAGGTACCCCCCCTTCTCAGTGACGAGCTCACGGTGTCTGTTTTGCAGGTTATCAGAAGAACCATCTTTGCCGGATCTAACCACTCGTGGGAAACATCTATTTAACCCCCAGATTATCCGTAATCTGCCCGGGGGCGATTAGTGTTTCTTCAGTTCCTTTACTTTAAATTGTCAATAAAATTGCATGCAAGACCTTCCTAAATTAGTCCTACCTACACGTGCAGAGGTGTAAATGAGTCAACCCACTAATAACCTGCTAGAGATTGGATACTTAAAAGTCAATATGAAACAAGTTTAAACGAACTCAAGCCAAAAACTTATTCAGTAAAACAAGCTTGAGCCCAAACTTTACTATGCTGGTGAGCCCAAATAAACATATTATCTATAAGTATGATAACTTTTGTTTTATCTAATACATAAATAATTATTAATAAATATAATTGTATATAATAAATAAAAAAACTAAAGAATATATATTTTGTTATGTATAAAAACTATATTTATAAATATATATAAAATAAGTATATTTGATCTAGGCTCTACTCCAAGCTCGAGTTTCAAAATTACTAACGAGACAAGTTTTAGCTTAAACAGAATCTAAAAACGACGTAAGCCTAAAGTTTTGAAAATTACAAATTACGTTACGTACTAACGGCTACTATATTCTACTATGATAGCGTGTCTACAGTATTGATAACCGGTATTGATAACCAGTTCAATATCAGGGGACCAAGCTCGTGGAGATCAATATTCATTTTGGGATATATGTGGACCAAATTGAATGGAACGAAAGCGAGGGGAAGAAGCTAGTTAATATTGTTTTCACATTGTATAGATATGTTTGTATCATCAATTTCGGATCTAGATATAAATGTTAGGGATAACGTTTTAATTTTTTTATCATATATCATACAACGTAAACGAAACAAAAATAGAAATACGATGACAGATATATTTAAACATGCGGGGTTCAAATTTCACCACTTCGATTTTTAAAAGTTTGAAATCGAGCCATTATACATTTTTCTTTTACTTTATTAAGCGTTTCTTTTTCGACCACACAAATTAAAACATTGTTCAAATACCCAATTACCTATTTATTTGCACAAACATATTTTAATGGTTACGGTTACAATTGGTAAAACCAACGTTAGCTTTAGTATTCGATAACCAAAGGAAAAGTGGTGTGCCTTTCGGTTTCCACTATTACACGAGCAATGTCACACAGTCCACCCAATTTTATAAATTTATCATCTCCCTGTAAAGTATGATAAAAGGTTGTAGGAAATCACCAGAAACACACCATGTTTCTTCATTACTACAATCAATTGCATACATCTCCGTAAATATCACTATCATAGATATGTCAAACTTGAAAAACGAATCTCATAGATTTAAACCAGACATATTTTCTAACTAGTTGAGATCTCACAACTAGTTTCTGGTGATAATTTCGTACAACCTTTTATCATACTCTTTCCAAATTCGTGAATTTGCATATGCAAAATGATGATTCTGTTGAGTCTGTTTCTGTTTGATGTTTTCGTTCAAACAAAAGGAAAAAAAAAGGTTAATGATTTCTATTTTCTTTGAGCTATAAACTTTGTTTGGGCTTTATTTGATTTGAGTTTTTAAAAAATATCACTATGGTAAGCCTGCTTTTGTTTAATATTTCTCGTTCAAACAAAAGAAAAAAAAGTTAATGGTTTTTATTTATTTTGGGCTTTAATTGATGAAATTTAAACGACTTTAAACAAATAGGGGTAACGTAATATTTTTTCAGGGATAACGAAATACGAAAACCGACCAAAAA
Source organism: Bidens hawaiensis (assembly GCF_021521415.1). Lineage (NCBI taxonomy): Eukaryota > Viridiplantae > Streptophyta > Magnoliopsida > Asterales > Asteraceae > Bidens > Bidens hawaiensis. The sequence continues at coordinate 2,574,689 of NW_027491168.1, forward strand.
ATAAAATTTAGACTAGCGACGTACAATTGAGGGGTAACGGAGGCTACCCATTATTGTGAACTACATCAGCTGGCTGGAACGCAAATATACTATTATCTTATATTAAAGACACAAATCATTAGTACGTTGACAGTTTAATAAACATCATGGTGCCAATTGCACATATGATGATTGGACTCAAAACATCATGGTACCACTTGCATACCTTAAGCAATCATCATAGACATCCTAGCGTTAGCAAATTGCTTTGACTGTTTTACTTTGTAGCATCTAAGTTGACCATATAACTTGATCAACTATTTTATAAAAGGTCTTTCATCTAGTAGCTTCAAGGTGTTAAACAAGGCTTTTGCCTTTCCATTTGTTGAAGATTCAAATCTCATATATAACCAAAAAAAAGTTGTCTACTATAGGCCGTTCAAAAAAAATTGATCTACTATTTAATTAGTTACTAATTTTATAACAAACATTGACTTATAAAGATAACTTGTAGCCTAACTCAAAATAAGCATCATCATCATACTCGGTAAATACCACCAATAGCAAAACTATGCTAGGGTCTGAGGAGAGTAAGGTGCAGACAACCTTATCTCTACCTCATAGGAATAGACAGGCTGCATCCAGTGAGATCCGCGGCTCGATAGTGGTTTTGTGTTAAGCCTTGGACATAAGACACACAACACTAGACCATCGGGACCCCAGGCAATTGGTGCATGTTCCCTTGTCTTTCGGCTATCAACGCCACCACATGATGTCTCATTAACCTTCCGTCACTTTAACGTTATTTTCATGAAATTAATAAAATAACGTCAAATTAGTGCGATTTCACTTTTGCCCACCCAAAAACCCACATATATATACATTATTTGAGCGCACCACAAGCAGGGCGTTTAACTCAAAATAAACCATGGATTAATATGTAAAAGGAAATTTTTTGTTCTAAGACTTAAAAATGTATCGGGTTTAATGGTGTAATCATTCAATCTCTGTCAATTCATGGCATCTCACATGTTGGAGTCGATGATGGTTGTAATGACACCATTATGTTATGTTTGTCCTTTTGGATCCTCTATAATGATTTTCTATATCTTATTTTCTTTAACGGCAATTTGGATTAGTAACAGGTCACTGGTCCATCCGATCATCTTCATTCCTCAAGTATAAAATCATGCAGAGCACCCTCAAGAGAAAACCCATCATAGGTGAGAAAACCCTATTGCCCAACGTAAAACATTTTTTTTTCTAATAGTGGTATTTGAATCAAGATCTCTCCTTTTTAGTTAAAGTATTTGAGCGTCTCACCTCAACTGAGGATCATTGGCCTATTTCATAAATGAACTTGTTAAGTTTGGTCTTAGAAATAAAATGGTAGTAAATGATATGTGACTAAATTTTGATAAGCATTTAACGAATTCATGTAATATAACAGTATTATCTATATAGTATAGTAAAGAAGTTTGGTATCAGTAAAGATATTTTTTAAATATTTTATTAGTTTTGTTTTTATATAAATTATTTTGATATTTAACCAATTATAATAACCTGATGTGTTGGTTTTGATGTGTTGGTTGTTGCTAGGTTTGCTAATGCTTAAAAAAATAATAAAAAACATTGCATGTTCAAGGTAGGTTCAAGGCACTTATAATAAAAATCATTGCGGGTTCAATGCACCATCTCCAATGCATGAGTTGAAGGATATCCTTAGTAGCCCTTATAAGCCTTTAACCATTGGAGAATCATGCCCTTAATTGTTTGAAGCAACCAAATTTTTCCATAAGCTTTGGTTTTTGTTGCTTTTCAAAGGTGGGGGTGGACCCAAAGTAAAAAGAAATAAAGTTTTATTTAAATGTTGTATGTAATGGATAAGGATGAGATGGAAACTTAGAATAGTAAAAATATTTGTAGGGTTTGATATAAAATTGAGGTTTTTAAGAATTCGTAATGATATTATGTTGCAGATGACATGAAACGTAAGGGGGCTTAAGCGCTCCCGTAGCATTGTGGATGAACTTTTTTTCTTTGTGTTAAGTGTAGGCATCTTTTCTTTGAAATGAACTTTTTTTTTTAGATGTTTTATGTGTTTTTTTTGTTTAAATATCTTTTCTTTGAAATGAACCTTTCTTTTAGTTATTTTATGTGTTTTTCTTAAATATGTTAATATAAATAAGAGTTTTGGTGCGGCAAGTATCTTGTTGGGCCAGTGGTGCCGCATGTTAATATAAATAAGAGTATGGTGGCTCCTTATATTGGTGAGGACATTTTTTTAATGTTGTTTTAGTTCCGATCTGTAACGAGCGTAACGAAAATTGATTGAATGCCAATTTTATAACGAACGTGACGGAAACTAACCGAATTCACATAGACTCACGCATTTCGTTTTAGTTTCGGCACCGTACGAACGTGGCGAAAACCGACTAAATTTGCGTAGACTTGGCGCCTCATCGGTTGGGATCGACAACGGTCAGGTTATACCAATGCTCGAGCCAACGCCACCCATCAGTCCACCTCAATTTTTATACTTTTTTTTTGGTATATTCTTGTTTTAGTTTCGGTATAATAGCGCACGTAACCGAAACCAACCTAAAATTCACATCGACTTATCGCCTCAACGTATAGGTTTTACCATTGTCTGGGTTTTTCCACCCGACGCGTTCCCTAATATATAACAAGTTAGCCTAGAAACAAATGTATTACATAGACTGAATAAAAGAAAACTTAAATAGTTACCAATCAAGATGTAAAAGTTACAAAACAAAAACTTATTTATTAGGTCAATAAAGAGAAGTGAAAAAAAGTAAGTGATGCTAATAAAAGATTTATTTAGAATAAACAGAGTGTGCAAAAAAAATATTTATCAAGTTAAGAAAGAGAAGCGGGAAAGTAAATAAGGGTTTATAAAAGTAACCTTTGTATCGTTAAGAGGCGCTGAATCAACATTTTCATCACCGACATGAACATCTCCGACAACATCTTGGGATATGGAAATGGGAGTTGCGTGATCATCGTTGACAAATGCAGAGCCCTTGCAATGGGAAAAAAAGACACATTAATAAACTTGTAAACGTAAAATTTAATAGATATAACTTCAATAATATAACAATATACCCTTTTTTAAAATAAATAAATGGGTTAAATGGGTAAATTCACTAACCCGTCAACTAGGCGTGCAAACGAGCCGAGCTGAGCCCGAGCTCGACTAGGCTCAAGCTCGTCTCGTTTAACTTACACAGAGCTCAAGCTCGGCACGTTTAGAGCTCAGTTGCAAATGACGTTTTCATCTACTTATCTATTTTATATAAATATGGATAAGCATGTCAAAAGTTTATGAATTATATTTAACTAGTAAACATACCCGCACAGTGGCGGGTTTACATCGATCCAAGGTCACAAAAACAAACACCGATACCGATCTTGATAATATCGACACTACTACCTATTTGTAAAGGATCTCGACATATATTTTACATCAATTGAAAATTATAAAAACGAATACCAATATTGGTCACGATAAGGATGGCATTGGTGCCTTTATTGTTAGTCGGTATTGGTTCGGTTTGTCACAGAACAAGTATAGTAATTGCACTCGATAAAGTTAACAATATAAAAAAATGTTTTACATCAAGTACAACTACGTTTTTAATAAACCTTTGGAAGGTTGACAAAAAAAAATTTTGAATACAACCATGGGTTTCAATAACATTGTTCAACAATTAATAACGGGCAAAGAAAACATATAGAACTAATTTTTTTACCCGGCGCAATGCGTCGGGGCAGCTGGCAAATCATCAGCGTTGAAATCTGGGCGTCGGTCTAACCTGAGCGTCACTACGGTGGGTCGACACGAATCTGGTCGGTGTCAGATATGTTCGTTACAGTATACAAATCATTGGTAAAATTTGAGGGTTAAAACCCAAAAAAATTAATTCGTCAAATTAATATAAAAAACCAAAATTTTTGGAACGATGTTTATTTGGTCGGTAAATCCCGACGGTTCCCAAGTGTTGTTGGTCCAGGGCATTGAGCCAATAACTCGATACAAATTTGGTCGGTTTTGATTATGTGCGTTACGGTACCGGAGCTAAAAAACAAAAATAAAAAATAAAATTGAGGTGGACCAATGGCCAATTGGGGGGGGGGGGGTCGGTCGATCGGTAAACTTGTGCTTTGGTAAAACCCGAGCATTATCAATCACGGACATTGAGACAGCGATTCTACATGAATTTGATGGTTTCTGTGAGTTTTTGTTATGCTACCAGAACTAAAACAAAAAATGACGTTTGGTCGTTTTCCTTTATGTTCGTTATATTTATCGAACTAAAAAAACAAGAACAAAAAACAAAATCACGAACAACGTATATCTATATTAAATTATAAACCATACAGGCGTCCTTTCATCTCCCTCCTTCGGACGCCTGTAAAATAAATGTGAATTAATCCTCCGGCATAATACGATATTCTCCGGCAGATACAAGGCGTCCATCTCCGGTTGAAATTAATATGCAATCAATTGATTTGAACGGTTTTAGCCTTCGTCCGTTACCACCATCTGCCTTCATTACCAGCAGTCAGTCTCAACCTTTCATTATATACACTTCTCCTTCATTTTCTTCGTGTTGTCTGCAATGGCACATCTGAATGGGAGAGCCACACCCTAATTGCTTCAGCAGTCCTCAATCGTAAGATTTTCTTGTTATAATTTTATAACCTAGAATATTAGATTAGGGCTTTTGATTTCAAATAATGAAATTAATTCTATAGTTTATGCTGAGGACTGTTGATGGGCTATGTGCGTGTATCTATGAACCTGAATTAACCAAATAGTGATGGTGATAATAAGCTTCCTTTCATACAATTTCATGTGTTAGTTGATTCAAATTTTCTTAATTTCGTTATAAAATTATTAATTTCTTGAGCTGATAGAAGCAAGTATATTGCCAGTAGAGTTGCAGAGGCTTCTCATTACCATAAGAGAATTGATGACGCTCTCAGTGTAGGTGTTTTCTGTTAGGTTCGGAGTCACACACAAACACGAATACAATAGTAAAACCGAAAGAATAAACGAAAGAGACACAAGGATTTAAGTGGTTCGGTCACGGTGTATAACCTACGTCCACTGTCGATAACTAGGGTTTTCTTATTATTGAGTGATACAAACTTACAAGTACAGGAGAGAATATATAGACTAGACAATTAGGGTTTAACCCTTTAACTAAACTGGGCCTGATTAGAGCTTTTGGGCTTGGCCAAAACTCAAACAGCTTAATCTCCTAATTCTGTCTATTCGTCTAAACCGGACCCGACCCATGATGGATCGGAGACCACAACATAACAATCTCCCACTTGGGCTTCGAGACATCTTCTCTAAACCACCACTTGGATGCGTCAAACATTTCAACCTGTTCCCATTTGGAGATGTAAAATGTCTTCACCTGCATTGCCTTGTACATGTAAAGTAAAACCTATCTGGTTTTGCACCTCCTAGTTACCCTTCGCCTTCTCAACATTATTCCTGAAGGCCTGCTGAAGCTCTGCACAGCTTCAGCTTATCCAGCATCACCGGCTTGGTGAACATATCTGCTGGATTCTTAGCACCTGAGATATTTTTCAAACTGAAAACACCATCACTGATCAAATCTCTGACAAAGTGATATCTCCTCCCGATGTGCTTAGTCTTCGAATGATAGACTGGATTCTTCGCAAGTTTCACTGCACTCTCATTGTCACAATATAAGAAGAACTCTGCCTGTTTCTTTCCCAACTCTTCAAGAAAAGTTCTCAACCATACTAATTCTTTACTTGCTTCGGCTGCTGCCATATATTCTGCCTCAGTGGTTGATAAAGCAACACTTTTCTGAAGTCTGGACATCCAACATACTGCTGTTCCCCCAACTGTGAAAACATAACCAGTAGTGCTTTTAAACGTCTTCTTACATCCACCCAGATCAGCATCTGAATAACCCCTGAGAATTGTATCCTTCCCCTTAAAACATAACCCCAAACTGGAATTACCCTTTAAGTATCTGAGTAACCATTTCACCGCTTCCCAATGTTCCTTTCCCGGATCCGACATAAAACGACTAACTACCCCGACAGCATGAGCAATGTCTGGCCGTGTACAAACCATGGCGTACATGAGACTGCCAACAGCAGATGCATACGGAACTTTAGCCATCTCTGTTCTTTCTTCCTCTGTTCTGGGAGACTGGTCTTTGGTAAGTTTGAAATGACTTCCCAAAGGTGTGTTTCTCGGTTTAGTCTTCTCATCATTCATCCTGAATCTTTCTAACACTTTCCCTATGTATTTCTCTTGGGATAGTGTTATGGAGCCATCTTTCTTTCTGGATATACTCATCCCCAAAATCTGTTTGGCTGGACCAAGATCTTTCATCTCAAATTCATCAGACAACTGTTTCTTCAACTTGCGAATCTCCTTCATATCAGATCCTGCAATTAACATATCATCTACATAAAGAAGTAGAATGATATATGAGCCTTTAAACTTCTTTAAGTAGCAGCAATGGTCGGCCTCGCATTTCTTGTACCCAGTTCTCACCATAAAGTCATCAAACTTTAGGTACCATTGCCTAGGTGCCTGCTTCAGACCATACAAGCTTTTCTTCAATTTGCAGACCCATTTTTCTTTCCCGGTAACCTGAAATCCCTCAGGTTGTGCCATATAGATCTCCTCGTCAAGATCACCATGTAAAAATGCTGTCTTAACATCTAATTGCTCTAGATGTAAATTTTCTGCAGCAACAATACTTAAGATCAATCTGATGGTGGTCATCTTCACAACTGGAGAGAATATTTCATTATAATCAATTCCCTTCTTTTGCTGGAAACCCTTGACCACTAAACGAGCTTTGTATCGTTTAGACCCATCATGTTCTTCCTTGACTCTATAGACCCATTTATTCTGTAGAACTCTTTTATCTGGTGGAAACTTGGTTAAAACCCATGTCTGGTTTTTACTCAAAGAGTTCATCTCCTCCTTCATAGCATGCTCCCAATGGAGCGAATCTTTCAACTTAAGTGCTTCATAATAACTCTCTGGCTCACCATTTTCAGTTAAAAGGAGATAATTAACTAAAGGTTTGTAACGTACCGGCTGTTTAGAAACTCTGGTGGACCTCCTAACCCAGTGCTGAGGCGGGTCAGGTTCTTGTGGAGACTGTTCATCCTCAGACTCTGAACTCCCACTGTCAGAGACTCCCTCTGACTCTTCATTTCCACCAATATCATCATCTTCAAATTCAGGAACTGTGGTTTCTTCAGTTTCTGTCTCGGGTTCGGTAGCTGACTCAACTGTCTTTTTCTGAGCATCAATTTCATATTCAACCTGCTCTTTCTGAACCCTTGATTTTGAAGTGTTTCTATCTTTGTATAACTCAGCCTCATTAAAAGTTGCATGCTTGCTTCTGACTACTTTTCTGCTTTCTAAATCCCAAAGCCTGTAGCCCATTTCGTTTGACCCATATCCAATGAAAACATATTTTTTAGCTTTAGCATCAAGCTTGTCATTTTTCACTAGATCATAAGCGCTACACCCAAAGACTTTCAAATGCTTATAATCTGCAGCTTTACCTTTCCACTCTTCTTCTGGTGTCTTGAAACCCAACGGTACTGACAATCCCCGGTTAATTAAATAAGCTGCAGTGTTAACTGCATCTGCCCAGAACGTCTTTGGAAGCCCGGCATTAAGTCTCATACTTCTTGCCCTTTCATTTAACGTCCTGTTCATTCGTTCTGCCACTCCATTTTGTTGAGGAGTGCCAGGGACTGTAAAGATCATCTGAATACCGTACTCTTCACAATAATCACGGAATTCTTTGCTAACGTATTCACCACCGTTATCCGACTTCAAGCATTTCACCTTCAAATCAGTTTCCAATTCAACAGCAGTTTTCCATTTCTTAAAAGTATCAAAAACATCAGATTTATTTTTAAGAAAGTAAACCCATACCTTGCGTGTCGAATCATCAATGAAGGTGACATAATAGTGTGATCCTCCCAAAGAAGAGACTGAAGTTGGTCCATAGACATCAGAGTGAATAAGCTCCAATTTCTGAGCTTTCGGTTGTTTTCCGGTCTTCACAAAAGATACTTTCTTCTTTTTACCGAAAACACATGGTTCACAAAATTCAGATCCAACCTTCTTCAGTTCTGGAATTTTTCCTCTAGCAACGAGCATTTTCATCCCTTTTTCACTCATGTGGCCGAGTCGTTGGTGCCACAAACTAGACTGACTCGGTCCACTGGTCACTGCATTTACCCCATCAGCTGGAATTTCAACCATGTATAAAGTGCCCTTCTTTTTACCTCTGGCGATCACAAGATTCCCTTTCACAACTTTCCATTGACCCCCACCAAACATAACATCATATCCTTGGTCATCTAACTGCCCAACAGAAATTAGCTTTCTTCTAAGGCTAGGAACGACCCGAACATCCTTTAGAGTCCATGAGGTGCCCAATGAAGTTTTTAGTTCAATATCCCCCATCCCCGTGATATCAACAGCATGATTATTAGCCAAACGAACTTTACCAAAATTACCTGTTCGGAGATTCTTCATCTTCTTCGTGCTATAAGTGGCATGAAAAGATGCACCAGAATCCATAATCCATGAATCTGTTGATTCTTCAACACAGCAGATAAGAGTCTCTTCTGAACCTTCTGAATCATCTGAACCGGTGGCCAGATTAACTTCCTTCTTAGATTCTTTCTTTTCTTTTGAAATTGAGGGGTTAGGGCATTGGTTTCTGAAATGCCCCATTTCTTTGCAATTTCAACACTCAATGTCTTTTCTGGGCTTTGACTGACTTCTTCTTCTAGACTTTGACCTACCCCTGCCATTACCTTTCTCTCTTCTCCTACCTCTCCCTTCGGTGCTCAATATAGAACTAGATGTCTCACCAGAATTCCTTCTTCTTATGTCCTCCCCTAAAATCAAATCCCGGACTCCTTCAAAAGTAAGCTTAGTATTCCCAGAAGAACTACTAACTGCAGTAACAGTCCCTGACCAACTTTCGGGTAACGAGGATAACAAGAGTAACGCTTGAACTTCATCATCAAACTTGATATCAACAGAAGACAAACAAGAAATAATAGTGTTGAAGTCATTAACATGAGAGGTAACAGATGCCCCTTCCTTCATTCTGGTGTTAACTAGCTGTCTAATCAGAAATACCTTGTTTGATGCAGAAGGCTTTTCATACATATTTGACAAGGCTTTCATAAGACCATATGTGGTAGTTTCATTTACAATATTGAATGCCACATTCTTAGCTAGTGAGAGTCTAATAACAGCTATGGCTTTTCTGTCAAGTACCTTCCACTCATCATCTTTCATACTTTCCGGTTTCCTCTCTTCTAGTGCTTCCATTAAGTCTTTCTGACATAGCAAATCCTCAATTTGCATTTTCCACCATCCAAAATCCTGACCATCAAACTTCTCAATCTTGATCTTTCCGTCCTCAGCCATTATCCAAACTGAGTTTTGATTACAGCAAACAACCAAACTACCCAAGGAATAAAAGGACTGGAAACTGATCAGAAAAAACGAACCAGCAGCTGCGGAACCCTAATCAGCGGCAGCGGAACTGTAGCAGCGGCGGCGGTACTGTAGCGGCGGCGCGGTACTGTAGCGGCGGCGGCGGTACTGTAGCAGAGGCGGTGGAACTGTAGCAGCGGAGCGGCGGCGGCGGAACTGTGTGTATAATCGAGAACCAGGCTCTGATGCCAATTGTTAGGTTCGGAGTCACACACAAACACGAATACAATAGTAAAACCGAAAGAATAAACGAAAGAGACACAAGGATTTAAGTGGTTCGGTCACGGTGTATGAGCTACGTCCACTGTCGATAACTAGGGTTTTCTTATTATTGAGTGATACAAACTTACAAGTACAGGAGAGAATATATAGACTAGACAATTAGGGTTTAACCCTTTAACTAAACTGGGCCTGATTAGAGCTTTTGGGCTTGGCCAAAACTCAAACAGCTTAATCTCCTAATTCTGTCTATTCGTCTAAACCGGACCCGACCCATGATGGATCGGAGACCACAACATAACATTTTCTTATTTCGCATGTACACAATGTTAATTGGTAATCAAGCACCTTGTACATGTGTGCGTGTGATATGCATGGAAATTAGGTTTTATGAAAATAATTGACATAAACTGCTTTAAAATTATGTGATTTTAGCTGTGAAGTCAACATGCTTTAGTGTTGGACAAAATGAAACATGTATAAGAGACATTATTTAACAGGTTTACTGACATGCTTGGCACACGCTTACTAATTTGCGTGTTGTTTGAATGTATGTTTCTGGTTTAGACTTTAGATCTTTGTGTAAGGATACAATTGGTCTGTGATGTTTTCAAACTAAATATGTATTTATAAAATATTTGATAGGAAGATTATTATGTGAATGTGAACAAAAATAATGTTTTTAAAATTAAATTAACGAATATGGACAAATATCACGTTCATTAGTTATGTTCGTTTATTAAGGTTTGTTTATGCCGATTCGTTTATTAGTTATTACTATTTATTAATACGTTATTGGATCATCAGATGGTATTTGGACTTTAATTTGGATATTCTTCTTCATTTTTAAATCGGTGGATATTGTTGAATCATTTGTACTTTTAGATTTAATTTTGGATATTGTTGTTTGTTTGTATTTGTGTTCGTTTATAATATCATTGTTAACAAATGGCATAAACAAAGACGACCAAGTTTGGTTTCTTAAAAACATACACAAACATGAAAATCCGCTTGTTTAAATGTTTGTTTTCTGTTCATTTTCAAGCCAATTTCTAGGCATACAATAGCAGTTAGGTACTTTAGTGATGATAGTGTTGATATTGATGGTCATATATTGACTATTATCAGTGAGAGTTAGAAACACAATGCATTATGTTTTTAGAAGCAGTTTAAACCTTCTATTTTTCCCCTTACAAAGGAAGGATATTAGTTTTTTTTATAATCACTTCTCTGAGCTGATCAGCGTTATCCTTTTCACGGTATGCAAATATCATTTTTACTTATATGATGCGACGAGAAATCAATACGAGACATAGTAAATGAAAATGAAAAGATTTTTTATACGAGAAAATCAATGTAGTGTGATCTTCTCTCAAACCATATTATTGCTTATTAAATATTTAAAGAAAGCTTGCGTTTTTATTTTCATTAGGTGGGTGGATGAGCGCTTCTGCTAGGTTGGCTTTTACACCTCACATCATTCATGTTGAAATTGGAGAGGTAGTTGGTATCCTATTATAAAAAACATTATTAAATTTGTTTTGTTAAGCAAGCCATACAAGGTTAAATGTTGCAGGACGTTGCAGCAAAGATACAATCGTTTGCACAACAAAGGTCAAGGGCTCTATTCATAATGTCAGCCAATGGTTCGGTTTCTACAGTGCAACTACAACAATTCGCATCTTCTGGTGCACTTATGAGGTTAGACCCCTAAGTTCATGTGCAGTTAAAATCTTATTATTATTGTTGTTTGGTTGCGTTATTATTACTTTTTAGGTTTTAATTTTCAAACATTGTTTGTAGCCTAAATGTTTCAAGCCACTCTTAGGTTACATGAAATTACAAACGCGCCTAGAGGTGCACAACCGGGTATTCTCAGGAACCGGAACTGGGTAGGAACTAGAACCGGGTATAAATTGACCGGGTTTTTTAGTTATTCTATGTTATTATCAAATATATATATATATATATATATATATATATATATATATATAGGGTAAGGATCCTAAGAGAACCATTGGCAAATTGAGAACTTTGAGAACCATTTTGGACCACTAAAAAAACCCTCTAAAAATATTAAAAAAATTATAAAACAAACAAAACCGAAAATTTTAAAAAGTAAAAAAACCAAAATTCTTATATTTCATTCCGGTTTCATTAAAAAAAATAAAAAAAAAAACGATTTTTTTTTCTTTTTAATTCGTATTATACCTATACACATATGTATACTTTCATTTAATCTCTAGTTACGTAATATACACATATGCACATTATCATTTACCTTAAATTATACATATGTGTATAGGAAAAAACATGTGTGTACATATTATACATATATGTATAATAAAAAAAACCGATTTTTTTTTCTTTTTAATTCGTATTATACCTATACACATATGTATACTTTCATTTAATCTCTAGTTATGTAATGTACACATATGTACATTATCATTTACCTTAAATTATACATATGTGTATAGGAAAAAAACATGTGTACATATATGTACATATTATACATATATGTATATGTATAATTTAGCTAAACCGAGAATTTTTTTATACGTTTTTTTTAGAAACCGGGATGATAAATAAGAACTTTGGTTTTTTTACTTTTTTTATTTTTGTGTTTTTTTTGTTTTATGATTTTTTTTATTTTTGGGTTTTTTTGTGGTCCAAAAAGTTCTCACATGATCCTGATCCTATATATAAATATATATATAGGGAGAGGATCAAGAGAAAACTCATCTTTAGAGAGAAAATTTAAAAACTCCAAAAAAATCCTAAAGAATTATTTTTAATTAAAAATAAAAAAATATTTTCAAAATTTTGTTTTAGCCATTATTCTTATATTTTCTTATATTTCACTCGAAAAAAATAAAAAAAAAACCCGCTGTAATGCACATACGTATTATTGTGCGATACCGTTGTATTACACATGTGTATTACTATGTATTTTTGAGTTTAATAGTGTTTTATTGCATATAAAAGTCGATGTGGTGCACATGTGCGTTAATGTTGTATTACACATACGTACTAATGTGTATTTGATGTGTGTATTAGTCTTATATTGCATATATAAGACTAATGTGCAATAGTGCAATATGTATCAAATATGTTTTGTTAAGCAACTTTATGTGCAATATGTGCAATAGTGTATTTGATGTGTGTATTAGTATGTATCAAATATGTGCAATAGTGTTGTATTCTATGCAATACAAACACTTTTGTATATATGCAATGCACACTATTACACATGTGCACTATACCGACGAGGTTACCGACAAGGTTTTTTATTTTATTTTATTTTATTTTATTTTAACAATAACAACATATAAGAATAATGGAAAAAAAAAGAAACTTCAAAAAGAATTTAAAAAAAAAGTTGAAAATAATTTTATAGGAGTTTTTAGGAGTTTATAAGTTTTCTTTTTAAGAGGAGTTTTCACTAGATCCCACCCATATATATATATATCAAGTATAGTCAATTGTATGCTGATTGATTTCTCATTTTCATTGTTTATCAGTATTATTGATGGTCAGCAAAAACAAATGGGCTTACCTGAGTTGCTTCAGGTAGCTCATGTACCATCTGGTGCATAAAGTCTATTTATTAATTATGTTCAAATGATCACAATTAGTGATTTCAAACATTATAATGATATACGTTAATGCTCCCTCCTAAAACAATGCATTTTTTGCTTATAGTTTTTGTTATCATGCATGCTTTCATACAATTTTGAACATGTACGAGACAGGAATCATATTGTTGAGGTGTTTGCTTATTTTAGTTGCTATTTTACTTATTTGCGTTTGGTCTAACAACCCAAAATAATAATGCAACTTTACTTATTTTAGTTTTCTTTTATGCAGAGTAAGTAGTTAAGGAAAATCCTAAATATAACATATTTCTAACTTGGAACTTTTATTAAACAGAAAGAAAATGTTACAGGTAACACCTTTTAAATTATATAATAGTTTTCTTCAATGCAAAAGATAAATTTATGAATTATCATATGTATTAGACATCGACATTTCCGCCTTAGGTTGGGGTGTGATACAGTCGGCTCAATACGGTGGGTAGGTGCATTTGCTTGAAGACAGTGGGCCGAAAAATATGGGTGAAGATGGTGGGCCGGTAACCATGGGTGAAGACGGTGGCCCGTAGAATATGGGTGAAGACGGTGGGGGTGGCGAACACGATTGAAGACGGTGGCCCGGAGAAGATGGGTAAAGACGGTGGGGTGACGAAGATTGGTGAACCAGAAGGGCCTCTAAACATGGGTGAAGACGGCTGCCCGAAGAAGATGGGTGAATATGGTAGGGTGATAAAGAACGACGAACACGAAGGTATGTATATTTTTATAGGTTTGAAAGCAGGGCGGGTCATGTTGGTGCCAAAGTGTGTATTTTTATGGGTCAGAAATGGGTTGGGTTTGCTTAATGTTGAAATGTGTATTTTTTATTAGTTGGAAAACGAGTCGATCAGCTTGTTGTCAAAGTGTTTATTTTTATGCCTTCGAATTGAGTTGGGTTGGCTTAGGGATGAAATGTATATTTTTCTAGCTTGGAAAATGGGCGGCGCTGGTGTTGAACTGTATTTTTTTTAACTGAACCACCGTTTATCTGTTTGGTTCGCTTAAATTTTATCGGTGAGTTGGGTTGCAATTCAGTTATTTGATTATATGGTCACTAAGACAACTGAGATGATTTTAAATAGATGGCCATAAAAATGTCAAAAGTATACACTTGTCATCAGTCTTATTATTGGTATATAGGACATTGGAACTTCACTTTTACATTACGCACAGATTAAACTCTCAAAAGACTGATTTTTCATGTCATTAAGCTATTATGCTAAAACCGAATATATCATGGAGGGAGCTATTGATTTATAAAGGAAGTCAAAACTGCTTCATATAGTAGAATTCAGTTTGTGTTTAATGTTGATCTGGGGTTAGATGGTGGAAAACTTGTGTTAAAAGTAGTTGTGGTTAAGAATGGTGGGTTTAAAGTTGTTATGGTGAAGACCAAGAATTGGGCCTGCTTGGCATATAGGCTGCTACAATAGGAATGGATATGCAGATTGAAGATGAGGCTGCTGCTTGTTGAATCATTATGTCTTTGTTTTGAGAATTATGTCGTTTTATATAATAGTTTTAGCAATTTGGTTTTGTCGTTTCATTAAAATCATGTTGTGTGTATCTTCTTGGGCTGGCGTCATGACAAAACAGTAATGAAACCGAAACAATAGACATGCTATATTTATTGTTGAATATCACAAAAGGATTGACAAACTAACAGAAAATAAGTATTGTGTTGTGAATTGTCGACACCGCTGCAACGCGCAGGTTACAATTTATATTTTATTGTTAACAAATCCTATTGCAGCTTGGTTTTTATTGGTAACAATTATAATGCATTTAACATGTCCCGCGGCAACACACGGGCACAAATACTAGTATATAATTATGAACTTTGCGACACTGAAGTTCATAATTATATATATTAGTAACAGTAATAGTAATTAGTGGAGGGGGTTGAGGGGGTCTGTGGCTTCGCCACTGAAGGCCGCTTGGCTAAATAGGGTGCGAAAAAACACACATAGGGGCGGGAAAGGGAAAGCGTGAGGTGTGTGAGACTACTAGTCGGTGTAAGAGAATAAGGGCTATGTAGGTGCTATTTTTCATTATTAATTAGTATCTCTATATCACCCAACTATCACATTTCTTATTTTACCTTACCATTACACATGCTTTTAAATATGAAATGTGAAAGCCCATTTATGAAGATGGTTCTTACTTGTCACAAGGCGTTTCTTTCATATAAAACAAGTCACATTTCCCATAAAACATTGCCTAAACACAGTTTTTACAATCACATCTAAAACATTAATTTTTTAAACCATAACGTTGATGACAACTACAAAATATAAAATTGCAATGAGAACTCGACAAACCCCTTTGAGTCATACTCAAAATTTAAGTAATGTTATATCCTACTTCTTTGCGTGTCGAGACGATGACAAGTATGTGTACTCTCTCTCTCTCTTAATCATGCGTCATCATTAGAGTCTTTAAGAATAACTATGTTATTGAAGTAGCAAGAGATTATTTTTCTTTAAAATTTGAATACTTGAAACTTAATTTGTTTGACTTAATCAATCCCTCAAATCCTTTTATTCAATATGCCAATTATTGAATTCAAAAGAAATGATCGCTACCAACAACCAAGCACGAAAGAAATGTATGCATGTGTTTCTCATTCCATAAAAGTGCAAGCAAATGGTTTGTGTCATCCTCAACCCATCACTATGCAATCACTATCCCTATCTATCATTGCACCCTTTTTTTGTATTCACAATTTCTTTTTTCACCAAGTGAGATTTGAATCTAGTACTTTAGTGTTTAATAGATTTTGTTTCTGTGACCGGACCAACATCCCCAGGACATCTATCATTGCAACTTTGACACTAAGGTTGAAGGTTTGATCATCACATTATGGATGGAATACTAGCATATAGAATATGGAGAAATTACTGTCACAAGGTCAATAAGAATAATAATATTTATTATTTTTCAACCAAAAGAAAATATGAAATGCGAAACGATCTTTTAATCTTGAAATTTAGTTTGAATTGACATAAGTGTAATGACGAGATGAAGAAAAGAGTATATATAGTTGAGTTATACACTTAAACTGTTACCAACGAAGCTTGGACGAAAATGCGGGGAGGAGAGACTCAGTACGTGTAAAAATTTCTGAACAAAAGTGCATACATTTACACTACTGAGTTAAAAAAAAAAAAAGAAAAAGAGAAGGTGTGTGTGACCATACTTTACTTTCTGTTTGCCCGTGACCATCACTGTGTTAGAAACAAACCTCTTTCAATAATACACAGTTACACACCGCTATTTGTAACAAGTGGTGTCCATATTTAGCTGTCTTCGACGACAAAGAAGATGGTATGCTCTATTGCTTATGTTCATGCTTGTTTTAAGTTTGCCGTCTTCTTTATCAATTTATTCAACTTATTAATTTAAATAATAGTACAATGTGACTAGAAAACAATATAGAGATGTACATGATAACGTTCTTATGCGTTTGTTGGGTGGTGGTTGGGGGGTTCCTTCCGCAACCAAGCCGAACAAGGGGTGGTGTTACCGGCTTACTGCTATTGGTGGACCCACTATGGTGCTACGGGGTTGGCCGTTTTATGTGAAAAAAATTATGTGATAAATTTCGACCGACCTCTGTAAACTTTTGTAACATCTATGAATTTTCATGCATGAAATCGCTAGTCTTTTGTACTCATACTTAATACAGTTTGTGTATTAATCTGTCATCTATATTATTATGGGACAATATATTATTTATTTCTAGTTAGTTACATTATTATTAGTAGCGCAATTACATGATTCCATATTCATTTCATAATATATATGCTTAATTGTTAACGCGACACGTTAAACCGGAAATGCCTAGATTAATATTTTATAACATATAACATTAACATTTTATCATTATTAATTTAACTTAAATAAGAAGGAATCTTCTAGAACGTTCAATCTTAATCTTTTTTTTTTCATGTTTAGTCTGGTTATTTAAATTTTAAAAACAATATTATATTCAAAACCTAGTCAAATTCTATCTCTAATTCCTCCTAATCTCTTCTTTAAACTCCCATAAAATAGAGCCCCCCCCCAACCCTCAAAATTCATTCCAAACCTGCAAATTACAGAGCCCTAGGGTTGCAAAGTCGTGATCCTCATCCCTCTAAAAGATTTACAAGTCGTTTCCTTTTTAGCAAGTTCCGGTTTTTGTTTAATGTTTTATTCTTTCATTATGTAGAAAAATCTTTTACTTTCAACGCTTAGATCTCACTCATAATATATCTAAATCACGAATTTCAAAAGCCTAAATTGGTTCTTAATTTACATGCCTGGTATCTCTGTAATTTTTGGTATAAACTTTTATAAAATTTAAAAAAGTTTTATTATTTTTCTTTAACAAAGGATCTTGTTGGAAATCCTAGCAAAAAACTTTGGTCTCAAAACGGATGTCATAACTCACCCATGTTTACGAATCAGGACCCAATTTTTAGATATATTGTAGATATATGAAGGGGAAAGTGAATATGATGTTGTTAGTCGTGTAACCTTACACGCTAAACTCATTAAAACGACATAGTTTTGATTATTAAATTTAACTATTAGAATAACTTAAATCTTTAATTCCTAATTTCCTCTCCATTAGGTTCTTGCTATCTGCCACGTCGATTCTATTTCAAAATCAAATGTGCTGTTCGGAAACTTATTTTGCTTTATTTTCGTCCTCTTTCTATTTCATTAATCATCATGTTCAAATTAAATTTTATGTTTCCGTTAAGAATTGATTAAATGCTTTAGGTTTATCTCTTCTGAACTTTATGCCTATCATCCACAGACGAGCGGGCAAGTGGAGAACATAAACCGAGGAGTGATGCGAATTCTGGAGAAAACTGTCGGCAGGAACCGAAAGGACTAGTCTGACAAGTTGGATGGCGCGCTTTGGGCTTTTCGCACATCGTTTTAAACGCCCATCGGGACCACACCCTTTAGGATAGTATGTGGGAAAGCGTGTCACCTGCCGGTTGAGTTAGAGCATCAAGCATATCGAGCTTTGAGATTCGTTAATCTTGACCTAACCCAAGCTGCGAAAAACTGGTATCTCCAGATTCACGAGATGAAGGAGTTGAGAGATGAGGCGTATGCGAGATCATAGAGTTATAACGAGCGTACAAAGGTGTTGCGCGATCGGAAGTTGAAAAAGTTGAAAGAGTTCAAGTGTGAGAATCAGGTGTTGATTTATAATTCATGTCTAAGGTTATTTCCAGGTAAGCTTAGATCGATATGGGTAGATCCCTATACAGTGAAGGCGGCATTCCCGCATGGTGCAACTGATTTAGTTGATCAAGAGGAAAGAGCATGGAAGGTTATTGGCCATAGATTAAAACATTATATCGATGGGCCGGTTGATTCAGTCGAGCAAGATGTATTTGTCCTCGACATCCCTACATTGATTACTTGATAGGGATAGGACTCCGGTAATACCCAAGTGTAAGGTTTGTATAATATTATTCTTTTTCTTTTATTTTTGTATTTTGCGCCAGCTTTAAGTTTCAGAGTCTGCTTTGGGTGCTTTGAGATTTGTTTTACAGGTTTGGATACTCTCATCCGTACTCAATCTCCATTCGGGGGTGGGGGGGGGGGGTTATGAGCATATGATAGTAGAAAGTACCTGGAAGCTACGACCGCGAATAAAATGCTATATGGCCACATTATTGGAACATGACATACGAAGATCACTATCATATTACAAGGGGAGTGTGTTCAACTTCTTTGTTTTTGTTTTTGTTTTGTTTTAGTACTGTTTTATTTTTGTCTTTTTTCTGTTTCACATTAAGGACAATGTGAATTTTAAGTGTGGAGATGAGAAACTGATGTTTTTAGGCATAAATAAAATTTAAAAAATAATAATAAAAAAGAAAAAAATTGAAAAATGTGCCAAAAATTTCTTTTACGAATAATGGAAGATGATATTATTATTTAGAATTAATCTTTTAAAACTACTATTATATATATATATATATATATATATGAGAGTAAATAAAAAGATAGCGCGCACTTAGCTTGGAATGTGTTGGTAAGACCAACTAGCTTTGAAAGGTTTCCCTTGATTATTATTAATATACTTAATAATCATAAA
Source organism: Bidens hawaiensis (assembly GCF_021521415.1). Lineage (NCBI taxonomy): Eukaryota > Viridiplantae > Streptophyta > Magnoliopsida > Asterales > Asteraceae > Bidens > Bidens hawaiensis. The sequence continues at coordinate 2,594,202 of NW_027491168.1, forward strand.
CCTTGTGGGTTCTCATCTTAAGGGGGGGATAGTGAACTGAAAATTCAATAAGGCATAGCGAGTATTATCGTAATCTGACTACCTTGATGTGGCGAGAATTACATGCACTTAAAATTAGCACGCCACTATGTTTTATGAAAGTAAATAACGAGTGGTGGCGCCCCGCCAAGTCCATCTGTTATACGAGCATAGAAAATAGTTATATATATATATATATATATATATAACTATTTTTCTATGCTCGTATAACAGATGGACTTGGCGGGGCGCCACCACTCGTTATTTACTTTCATAAAACATAGTGGCGTGCTAATTTTAAGTGCATGTAATTCTCGCCACATCAAGGTAGTCAGATTACGATAATACTCGCTATGCCTTATTGAATTAGGTAAAAGATGACTAAGAGCACAAAGTTTTGAATTGACGAGCATCAAAGAGGTGTAATTATTTTGAAAGAAAAAGTGAATAAAAAAGTTATGTAAATGTCAAAAAAGCATTCACAAAAAACATCAAAAATAGAAAAGAGGCTAAAAGGCACATACTAGACGAGGCCGATGGCTTACGTATTACCAAGGGGATGGTGACTCTGAGGATACACTATTGGAGCTCAACGTTTTTAGTCAATAAATATTTATAGGAAATACTAAGAGTCATATACTGGGTTGCAGCTCAGGTGAAACAATGCTGGGCCAAAATCCGCTAATATAGTTTTAGGATTAGGTATTTCTCGTACGACCTCATTGACCTTTCATCCATCTAAATTCCACCTAAGTTTAATTTTTTCTTACCATTACAGGGTTTTTAGTTTACGGTGTTAGGTTGAATCAGTCTGTGTCAACCTGGTTTTAATTGTCTTGATTATTGTTGAGGTGGGGGTAAGCAGATCTGTAACTCTTTAGGTGTGAGACCCATAGGTTTATTGATATCACTTGAACTTAATCGTTAAATATGATGGGGGGCTTGATAGGCTGGTGGGTGGGTTTAAGTGGACAACAATATCGACAATCGTGGTTTTTGTGTTTATTTGTGCTTAAAAGTTAACATATATGTTTTAAAGATCGGTTTTGAATTATGATTCCATTGCACCATGTATTTTTCGAGGACGAAAAAAGATTAAGTATGGGTATGTTTGATGTGTTGCAAAACACACATGGTTTTAATACTCATTTTGTGAATAAATCCTGCTTAATTACGTTATTTATATATTAAAAATGGCATGTATTTACGGTTTCTCATGTTTACAGGTACCCATGCATTGAAGGAGTGAAAACGAGGCTAAATCATGAAGAAACGAGCACACGGGGAAAATGCACCAGAGTGAAAAAATAAGACTAGAAAATACAAACCGATTGGAAGTGGAGATATTAGAAAAGGATATGATAGAGGGTTGCCATACGAAGATGTAGAAAAAAACGGGGAAGAAAACGGTGCTAAACGTAGATTCTACGAGCGAACAAACAAAATAATAAAATAATATGTCAGATTTATCCGTCGCGCGACGCGGAGGATGGAGCTTCATGCTACGCGTAGCTCTGCGCGCTTAGAAACGGGAAATCGACTATTTTGTCCTATTAGACCCCTCAGAGAGCAAGGATTAGTCCCTCACGCAGCTCGAGGAACGTGTGTCGGCGTTTTTAGGTTAATTTCATGTATTTAAACATCATTATACAACCCTAGACGATATACCAAGTCTTCCAACCATCATAACTTCTGTCTAGGGTGATTTTGAAGAATGAGGAGCTTTTGGCTTGAGAGATTGAAGACCGGATCTTGAGTTTTAAGTTTAAGCGAGTCCGGGTTTGGTTTAACGTTTTCCTTTGTATATTCTTGTGTTTTGGTTGAATGTTTGCTACTGATTTCATTGAGTTCTTTCTGTTAAACATGATTGTTGGCTAAATCTTATGTTATCTGGGATTGGATTGATGTTTTGTTGATTGATTAAGGGTTTAAACAATTTTTGGGAATTGTTTATTGGATTTTGATTAATTAAAAGTTTTGATCAGATTTATTGGATGTTATTTATGCTTATTTACTTCTGATTTGTGATTGAATGAATGTTTCACATGTTGCTTGATTGAATGTCTTTCGATTATAGGGTGCATGTTAGGGTTGCTTACTATGTGTTTGCAACTTTTTTATGGTTTATTGAGCTCATTCACCATAGAAACTGATTTTTAGCATATTATTGGAAGTTTATATTCTTACTTGCTTAGATATCTGACGGGTGATAAGTTGTCGAGTTTATCTTTGTTATTAGGGTTTTAGGTTAAACTGTCTGACATGAAGTTTGCCCAATTTTCCTTAGTTTCACTGTTTACTCGTGTCCTTTAGATCTTTTCTAGACCACCCCGTGTACTCAGGTGCATTGAGATAGTAAAATTGACGGGTTAGCTGTCTTCTAGGGTAATTAATCATAGTTAGTGAACTGACAGGTAAGCCAATAAGCCGGTGTTTTTACATGATCTTTAGGATTTCCTCTTAGGTGACACCTTGAGAGTGATTAGGGATCCATTAGGTTTCCTAAGGTTCATATATTTTAGATTCCCGATTCCAATAGCATTTTCCCGTAACCGATAACAGCTCGAGCTATCATAATTCGGATTCCTTGCCTAGGTAACCCTTGATCTCATTTGAATTTACTAAAGTTTTATTCGGTAATTTAATTTTCTAGTTTAATATAATTAAGTAATTAGTTTAATTAATTACTAGTTTTAAAATAAAATAAATTAAAAATCCAAAATTAATAATTTCTTAATTGTTAATTTAATTAGCTTTTAGGACTAGTCTCGTTAATTTAATAAGTGTTTCTAGGGTTCGATATTCCCGGACTTCCCGTAGCTATTATACATTTGATAGGTTCACTTGCCTGTTACCAGTTGTTTGGTTTAGGGTATTCTAGCTTTTTATTACTCGTTGTGTTTGGTTGATTAATTGCCATATTTTTATACACCACTTTACGCACATCATAATACGTGTCTTCGGATACGTAAATATGTGAATGTAATGTATGTTGCTTGATTAACTAGAACTCACTCAGTGTAGCTGACTTTTAGTATGTACGCAGACAAATAGGTTAAAGCAGCTGGCTTAAGAAAGACACATGGTATGAACTGAAGAGACTGACATATGAGGAGGGATTGCTATGATGTTTTGAGTATATTTAAAGAAAAGATTGAATGTTTTGTATTGAATTGTTGACTTTTAACTATTTCGTGAAAAGTTTTATATCACTCTGATATTTAGGTGTGTATATAACTAAATTCAACACCAAAATAGGGCACTCAGGTACAGGGCTTTAAAGCATTCTCATCCTATCTCCTATCTTCAAACCAAAAATTACAATAAAACTTATTTTATTTTCTCTCTCCATTTCAATTAAATAATACTTTTTATACCTTTTATCATTACCTTTTCTCTTTCCTTCACTCACAACCACTTTTAAAATATATTAAAAAATTATATGGGGTGAACAGTAACTTTTCAAATATACAGAAAAATCACTACTTTTTCTAAAATATAAAAACTCTTCACTCACAACACCCTAAATCACTCTTTAAATTCTAAAAACACTCCTCACATAATATGAGGGGTTGGATGAGAATGTTTTTACACGTTCTAATCTCTTTATCCGATTATGTTATTATTTGCTAAATATGCATATTTTGTATTCGTAATTTCATTAAGGGTAAAATAGTAATTTAATATAAGTAATTTTAATTAAATGAATAGATATGCACTATATATGTTTGAAATTGAAAAATATGTAATTGATATTAAAGTGACGAATAAATATGTAATGAATGATTTTAGAAAGGTAATATATTCACTACTATATGGGATATTAAGTATTAAAAATATTATTACTTTTCACATCATTATATTATAGGTATTTGCGTGTATATCCAACTTAAAACGTAGGTTTATGCCCAACGATATTAAATTAATAATCTAATAACTTTATTAAAATAAATATCAAATCAAATATTGTAATTAACAATTTGATAGGCAATGGTCTATTCTTATTTGACTCAGTAATTGCCCATAAGATTGATACTAACGCATATTCATCAAACTTTCGTTTTATTATTCTAACAAAAAGGAAGATCACTTTTGATCCGTAATATAATACTAACTTTTGCTACAAATCATGATTAGGTCATGGTTATTTGTTTAACATATAGCTTTTAAGATTTTATGCTATATATTTTTATGATTTATAATAGAGTAAAGTGTCGAAATCGTCTATGATGTTGGATAAATAATGCAATTTTGGTCCAAAAAGTTATTTTTTTTTTCAACTAGACTATTGAGGTTTTCTATTTTTGTCAATTGTCTCCAAATCGTTAATTCTGTTTAATTTATGTGTTAAGTCTGGGGCATATTTATCTTTTTACCTTTCACATTCTCTTTTAATTTTTACATAAATAATATCATCGTCGTCGTCTTTGTCGTCGCTGCCGTTGTTGTTGCCGCCGCCGTCGTCGTCGTCATCATCCTGTGACCACCATAAACAGCCATAGTCGAACAAAGGGCGTGAAATTATTTCATCATTGTTGCCCCGTTACATTGCAAAATGTTTAGGTTGTCGTCAAAGACCATCGTCACCCTCCACCGCAACCTACGAATCTCGTCATTCTTGTTCACCACACTTGTCCAACAATGGAATTTTTGCTTTGGAACGATGGTCGTCTGGACTTTGATCTGGTTTCATGAATCGATTTGGAGGTGTTGATGATTGTTGTTGTGGGCTCCTAAATGGCTCTTGAACGATAATGGTAGCCGGTTACGTTGAGAACGATGATGGTTGGTGTTGGGCAGTGGTGGTGGATTTGATGATGTGAGTTAGGGTTTGTGGCGACTGGCTCAATCTTTAATAATGTTATTACTGAGTTAAAAAATAAATTAATAAAATGTAAAAAAGATTAAAGGACCAAAATACCCAAACTTAACTTTAAAAATTAATGGAGTTAACGATTTGAATATAACTTGCAAGAAAAAAGAAAACTCGATTGTCTAGTTGACCAAAAAAACTTTTTGAAAAAGTCGTATTATTTACCAAACCTTATAGATGATTTTGACACTTTACTCTTTATAATAATATTATTAGTTAATAGCTAAATATTCAACATAAAGCATACGCATCTTGTTCCTTCTTTTTAAATTTACTTCAAATCTGTCCACTTTGTGATATAATTGACCCTGTTGATTTGATAGTCACTGATGCTCTCACTTGACTCAAGCAATTTTGGTAACACATCTTATGCTTGATAAGGATATAAGTTTAAAAAACGTATTTAATGAATAGTTGTTTCAACACTAGAAAGAATTATGATCGTTAGAAGATCAAGGCAATAGAATATGTTCCGATAAGAATCACCACCTTGACGCACCACAAGAAGAATTCAATCTCTTGTTTGTAATGCGTTCAAATATTGAATTGGTATCTAATTTTAGAAAAGAAGAAAGCAAAAGACGACATAAAATGCCCTAAGAAGAAAGTAAGAGTCAACAATACCATACAAAACCACGACATAAACGACACGAGTCACATTGCATCAATCGTGGTGCTGAGGATTAATAACTTGTTTTGTAATTTTATAGAGTTATCAAAGAATTTAAGATATGAAAATGACGAGCGCTAGAATCAGAATAAATGTTAAAGAGATAGGGTGTGATGTGGTGTGGTGTGGTGTGGCGTGGTGAAAGAATCTTTGCATATTCAAATCCCAAATGCACCCAAGATGTAACATCACTGCCAAGAAGTTGACAATAAAAAAGAGAATAGCCTTTCAAAATGCAAATGCTATAAAGCACAAAGCATGAAAGAATAAAGATGAATGAGATGATAGATATTAATGGAGTTGATAAACAAACAAGATGTTAATAACACCTACCCTCCACTTCTAATTGTTCCTTTCGATTTTTTGTTTTATTGACGAAATTTCTAATTAGTATTTTCATGATACGCTAACTAAAAATAAAGAAACGCCAGAAGATGACACCATATTCATAGCCCACATATGTACTATCATATTCTACGCCACTAACTAATGTTTTTGAGTGTGACATTCGTACGAGCGCATGCTCGATGAAAACACCTTGGATGAAAACATGGATAATTACTATTTATGGTTAAAAGTAACAAACAACCACCAAAATAATAGAATTTAACTATATGGAGATTTCCCATAACAAGACCATAATCATTTAATAACGTGAAAGGGGCATACATGACACGACATACATATATATAAGGGCAAACATACACATATAAAGATCTAATATGTACCAAACAAAAAGTTGTTTACAAAATGCATATTTCAAATCCATTACCCAACTTTCTGAAATTCCAAAACCACCCTACTACAACTTCCTAAGATAATAGATAGTGATAGTAAACTTAACTACGGTTATTAAATTATCATGCCACATCTCAAACCCTAGCTAAAGCCTTGCACACCAATGGCTTCTTCATTTCCAATGACATTTTCAAACACTCCGACAAGTCAACTTGATCCGACCCAGGCCCGGGTCGGACCCATTTGAAATTCTGAAGCAACTGGGCCAACCAAAGCTGAACCGCAGCCAAGCCCATCGCCTTTCCTGGGCAAACCCTCCGGCCCGCACCAAACGGAGCCAACCTAAGATCTGACCCCATTATCAAAACCTCCTCATCCATAAACCTATCCGGGTCAAACCTCTCCGGGTCAGCCCAAATTGTCTCATCATGGGTTATGGCCCACATGTTGACCATAGCCGTTGTCCCAGCCGGTATCATGTGTGGGCCCACTTGGGTATCATGGATCGCAAACCGAGCCCATGATAAAAGTGGGCCTGGTGGGTGTACACGAAGCGTTTCTTTCACAATTGCATTGAGGTAAGGCAGGTTTGGAAGATCCGTATCCGATATGGGCTGACCCAACCCTACAACCCGATCAATTTCGGATTGTGCTCTTGCTTGAATATCCGGGTGTAACACCATCCTCGCCAAAATCCATTCCAATAAAATAGCCACGGTATCAGTCCCCCTGAATATCATTTCCTACAAAAAATTAAAATCAAATAATTATCATAATTATCTAAGAAATACAAAATTAAGATGTAATAGTTAATGTAATTATGTGAAATTAAACGTACCCAAAGAACAGCAATCATGTCAGATTCAGTAAACTTATTTTCACTTTCCAAATCAAGCAAAACATCAACAAAATCACCTTCGTGACCCACGGGAGCACCACCGTTACGCAACCTTCTAACACGATGTTCGTTAATTATTTCCGTAACAAAAATATTAACTTTAGAAACCAAATTTCTACATCTTTTCCTCACACCCTGAATATCAAACCAACTAATAACCGGAAAGTGATCACTCCAGTTAAATATCCCAAGCAACTCATACCCTTCACTAACCAATTTCTCAAGCTCAAACCCATCATTATTTTCACCAAAATCATCATATGATTTACCGAACACAGACATCATGACATTGTTTAATGAAGCAAAGTGAAGCAACTTCTTAACCTCAACACACCCATTAATATTCATGGAAGATGAAACCTGATTCACCATTTGTAACCCAAGTTTCTCTCTAAACCTGCTGAAAGACGATATTCTTTTCGGGCTAAACAAATGAATTGATGATATTCTTCTAAGGTTACGCCAGTACTCACCGTATGGGGCGAAACCCATAGCACGGTGGAACAACAGCTCATACGCGGACTCTTTAACTGGCCGGTCAGCAAACGCTGAGCTGTTGAGGATCTCCTTGGCGGTGTCCGGGTGACTTGAGATGACAAAACGGGTCAAGCCGACCGAAAACGCCATTAGAGGTTTAGCATTAAAAGTTGTGGAGAGTTTTGCTAAGGTTCGGTGGGTTAACGAGGATGTGAAAGCGAACACGAGCCCGAAAACGGGGAGGCCCGTCGGCCCTGGAATGGCGGTTTTTGACCGGGCTTTTGAGAGAGCCCATGCGAGACCGCCAGGAGCGAATAGGAAGGCGAAAACCACAACGAAAAGGACCGAGAAGAAGAGGTGGACGCTAAGAACAGGAGGAGAAGTGTTTGGAATGAAGAGAGAAGAGGAAGACATTTTTGAGTGAGAGGGAGTGTGTGTGTGTTAAGTTGTAACGAAGGAAGAAATGGTAGAAGGATTATATAGAGGAGAAGATGAGTGTGACTTAAGTGAGAGTAATTTTTCCTAAGTTTATAATTCACATAAATAGTAAAAATACACATGAAATTTTGATTGTTTATCTACTTTCTTTTTTCATGTATGTGCTTAATGCATGAATATGCATTCATATTAATTTGGAATAATTCTTATGGTACTTAAGACACCATTCTACTAAGAGTTCTTCTGAAAGAATTATGCATCTTTGCCAAGTTAATAAACTTATGTTAGTCTTTTCCTTGGCAGTCCGCTAAGCAAAAAAATGATGCATATCAAAAACGCCACGTGTCACTGACGAATTAACATCGGGCAGTAGCGGACCGCCAACTAAACTCGTATAAGTCAGCTAAAGTTTCCCACCAGCACATAATATATGCGTACTCAAAATTTTTCATACTTAAACGTTTTCCGATACGTCTTAGCAAGATACTAATCGTACCATTACTCGAATAAGCAGACCAAGATAGTTTATTAACTTCCTAAAGATTTTGTAATGACAGAATAGCAAAAGACGTCATTTACGTTTGATCGTTTATCCAATGGACGTCCTTTAGCAAAAGTAATGGCAGAAAACATACTTGATGTTTCAGATCCGTTTCACGTTTCGTCTTTTGTCAATAACGGAGTTAATTTTTCTTATTAATCTGGTCATGTGCCTTGCACATAAGGGTAATTTGGTCCTTTTATTTATTTATTTAAAAACATTTTTAACAATTAAAACTAAAAATAAATTTATATATAAACTAAAACTCCCCCCCCCCTCCTCTAAACAAACACACTCTCAATCTCAAACTCTCTGTCCCTCTTAAACCACGACCACCGGGCACCAACCCCCCACTACCACCAATCAACATCGTCCTCGACAGATTCTCAAGCATCGTCGGCTCTCCACCAATGCCAGCGTCATCCTTTTTCTCCCGATTTTATGCAGCAGCAGATTATACACAGAAGGGGGCTTCCATGCGAAACCCTAAATAAATATCCAATTTAACAATTCACACACATTTGATGCCCTAATCTGAGTGTGTCACAACAACAAACGACCTAATCTATTAGCCTTAACATATTTACACATCAAATTGAATAAAACATCATACGACACTTATTAAAAACCCAAACCCCCAAATCAAATTCAATGGCTTATTACCTCTAAATAAGACAACCACCAGCTAAGAACGTCCATCGTTGTGTCGGCCAAAGCCTAAAAGGGTTAATATATGAAAAAATAGAGTGACCAAAGGATGGAGCAGCCAGAACAGATTTGGTGGTGATTGATTTGTGGCTTTGGTTCAGAGCGTGAGTGGGGTGCGATGGTATGGGTCCGATTATGAGAGAGAGAGAGAGAGAGAGAGAGACTTAGGTGATTCCGGCGACGGTGGCTGTGGTGTTGGATCTGAACAATAGTAGTGAGTAGTGGCCTTCGGGAGGGGGAGAGAGAGAGAGAGAGAATTATATACATTTTATTTTTTAGTTTTAATTATTAAATACATAGTAAAATTACAATTCTACCTTCATATGCAAGGCACATTATCAGATTTAACAAAAAAAATTAACTCCATTAGTGACAAAGAACGTAACGTGTAAGAGATTTAAAACATCAAGTATGTTTTCTACCATTACTTTTGCTAAAAGACATCCATTGAAAAAACTATCAAACATAAATGACGTCTTTAGCTATTCTGTGTTTTGCAATTACAATTACAGATTCAGAAATAAGTAAAGCCCAAAATTATTATTATAATTATTTAACGTATAAGTAATAAAATCAGAATTTTAGTTTAATATAGAATGATTGGTTTGAAATTCAGGATAAAAAGGACTAGCGGGTCAAACAAGATGAACATACCTATTATGACCCGAACCCACTTCTATATTATTTCCAAAACGGTATGTTTAAACCCATTACAATTTCTTAATGTAAAAAGTTACCACAAACGACAACGATTTCTTCAAACCACACTTAGGATCCAAACCAACAAACCACACATGGGATCCAAACCAACAGCAAACACTAGAAATTATTATATATTATAATACTACTACACCAACCATATCATTTACTTCCATCACCAAACAGGTAACCAAGTGAAGACCCTCCCCCCGGAGCAGCATGCACCTTGGTTGAAGGACGGTCCTGTACGTGATCAAGATCGTAAAGATTGTGCTTATACATGTGTATTATATTGCAAGTATACTACTATATATTGCAACACAGAACTAAAGTAGTAAGTTCATTTTTTCAACACAGAAGATGGATAATGAATATGAACAAAGTTCGTTTATGTATATAATCTATATAACTTAAAAAAACACACGAACATATTAGTTTGATGGTTTTTTATATGCATAACATATACATTTTTACGTAAGTACAAAATTTAAAAATTATGAACCATTGATTATAAATTAGACAATTTAGGTTTTTGTTCCAGCGATAACTTAAAGCATGTTTGGGATTGAGTTTGAAAACAACTTATTGACTTACTGGCTTTTTTAAAGGGGCTTTCTAGGGGCGTATAGAGGGGTGTCCCTAGTAGGACCCTTTTTAAAAAGCCAATAAGTTAGAAAGGTGTTTGGTAAAAACAAAAGTCCTTTTTATTTTAACTTTTTAAAAGGGTTAAAAAGTTGTAATCAAAAAGCCATAAATTCTGGCTTTTCAAAATGCTTCTTGAAAAAGCCCATAAGTCAATAAGTCGTTTTCAAACTCAATCCCAAGCATGCCCTTAGTGTTCTGTAATGAACCTCACCCTATACACAATCAATTTTAAGTACAGAAATGCAAAAACTTATTGCTTTAAATTGAATACATAAAGAGTTATGCAACAGCATTATCCACTATATTGGAAGTCTGGAACCTCATCTTGTATAAGATTTATACGGTTCTCTACTTAAAAGTATGTACACATGTTGAAACCTCATTTTGTATAAACATTTGAGCCAGTAAATTTATAAAAAGTTGGTTAGGAATTAGGATCATATGTAGAACAAAAAATGAAGTAAAACAAAGTCATACCGTGATGAAGTTGCCAGTATTCTGACCATCAGCTCAGATATAGTTGTTAAGCTTGCTACTCTGGATTCCAGCTGGAATCTGTTTTGTAACATCTGGCGGTGTTACAGCCACCGCAGGTTTAGAAGGCGGCTCAGTAGCAGCAGCAGCCTGGACCTGGCTGGGTGCATTGCCTGTGGGCACGATGGCAGGCTTTGGCTCCTCACCACTTCCAAAAAGGTAGTTTAATGAACTTTGTCCACCACCACTGCTCACACCACGGCCCATGATCTCTGCAATGAGATAGTTTCATAATTCATATATCCGCCTCAAAATTGCATGATATCATATTTACCAAAACAAAATGATGATATCAATTGTACACAATTTCCTTAAAACTTGCATAAAGGTTATGAGAGTTTACAGCATATAGAGAAGAACAGATTATAATAGTCATTTAAATGAACTTAATGCGATAAATAAATGTAAAACTTTGTGCTTTATAAAACAAAAATGAAATCTGAAGTGTTTTATTGTTTATCAAACTAATATGAAATTTTTGAAAGTATGATGATATGTGAAAGTTTTATGTGTTTTATTATATAAATATGAAATCTGAAGTGTTTTATCAAACTAGTATGAAATTTTAAGTATGATGATATACAAGCTTATTAAATGTGTGTTTGAAGCTGTTCCCATACAAATAGACATTACTCAAAAAGTTATTGCGTTTTAATATCATCGAAGAATATATATTCAGAAAGCATGATGAAAGTGCAAACAACTTCCGCTGTGCATACATAAAGAAACAAAAGTCATAACACTCTAGCAAGCATATATTTAACTTGTGATAATGGGAACAGCCATTAACCTGAACATGTATTATCTCAATTGTCAACATTATAAACGCGAAGACGATACCTAAAAATACATTATATAACAACGAAACCCTAAAAGCATACAAGCTAAATTCCTTCACCTGAATAACATACATTAATCTGAAGCAAGTGCTCAATACGTATCAAGCACCACACCGAGTGACGGATTACATTACTAAGCAAATCAAACACCTTCAAGTCCAACTTGAATATCACGATTGTCTAGGATGCCAATTCTCAGTAAATCGCTCATAATTTCTTGGAGGATATTATTAATTCGTTAAAAAACAGATAATCGATCTACCGGTAAACACAACCTATCACTCGATCAGCGTTTATCAACTTCAAAAACAGTAAAACAAACAGATCTGAGGCCTACGCATGAATCAGAAGTGAAAAACTGGGCAGATTAACAGGATACAAAATGGGGCGAATATCGGTCGGAAAGCAGAATTAGGGTTATGGAGGAGATACCTGCAACTGCAATGTGGATGTCGAAACACGAAATGAAATCTGACCTGATCCATGACGATGTTTCCACGGATTTTGAGATGAACGAACCACGTCTTGATCTTCTTCTTCGACTGCTTGAGACCTGCAATGGTTTTTCGGGGTTGTGGAGGTGACTGCTAAGAAATCCTAAGATCTCTTGTTTACAGACACAAAAAGTGGTGGTGGCTCTTATTGAGCATGACCCCCTAATAAGGAGGTGGAGACCTCCTTATATAGAGAGCCTCATGGCCACCATCATGATACCCTAATGGGCCTAGCCCAGTTAGGGTTACCTCCACAAAACCCCCTCAGCCCAATAACATTGTATTAGTCCATGTAATAAAATAAGCCAAACATAATAGATTTAGGGTCGTAGAACCGGGTTTTAGTACCACACCCCTACAAGCCCCCCAAGTCCAGCGTTGCTCCTGGGCGCGCAAGCGTCTAGGTGGAGCGCTGGACTTTATAAGGTGTGAGGCGGTTTTTTCCCTTTTCTTTGGCCTTGTCTTTATTGTCTTTTGAGTTTTGAGAGGTTTTTTTTCATGATGGTGACATGTTGTAATAAAAGCCTGCGCGCGAGGCGACTTACGAGCTATAATAATAATGAAGCTTGCGCGTGAGGCGACTTACGAGCTATAATAATAACAGCTTGCGCGCGAGGCGTCTTATGAGCTGTAATAATAATGAAGCTTGCGCGTGAGGCGACTTACGAGCTATAATAATGAAGCTGGCGCGAGAGGCGACTTACGAGCTATAAGAATAATGACAGCTTACGCGCGAGGCGTCTTATGAGCTGTATGAATAATAAAGCTTGCGTGCGAGGCGTCTTATGAGCTAAAAGAATAATAATGACGCTTGCGCGTGAGGCGACTCACGAGCTATAATAATAATGGAGCCTGCGCGCATGGCGACTTATGAGCTGTAATAATAATGAAGCTGGCGCGAGAAGCGACTTACGAGCTATGATAATAATGAAGCTGGCGCGAGTTGCGGCTTACGAGCTATGATAGTAATGGAGCCTGCGCGCATGGCGACTTATGAGCTGTAATAATAATGAAGCTGGCGCGAGAAGCGACTTACGAGCTATAATAATAATGAAGCTGGCGCGAGAGGCGACTTACGAGCTATAATAATAATGAAGCCTGCGCGCATGGCGACTTATGAGCTGTAATAATAATGAAGCTGGCGCGAGAAGCGACTTACGAGCTATAATAATAATGAAGCTGGCGCGAGAGGCGACTTACGAGCTATAATAATAACAGCTTGCGCGCGAGGCGTCTTATGAGCTGTAATAATAATGAAGCTTGCGCGCGAGGCGGCTTACGAGCTATAATAATAGAGCTTGCGCGCGAGGCGTCTTACGAGCTAAAAGAATAATAACAGCTTGCGCGCGAGGCGTCTTATGAGCTGTATGAATAATAAAGCCTGCGCGTGAGGCGACTTACGGGCTGTAAGAATAATGAAGCTTGCGCGCGAGGCGGCTTACGAGCTATATGAATAATAAAGCCTGCGCTTGAGGCGACTTACGGGCTGTAAGAATAATGAAGCTTGCGCGCGAGGCGGCTTACGAGCTATAATAATAGAGCTTGCGCGCGAGGCGTCTTACGAGCTAAAAGAATAATAACAGCTTGCGCGCGAGGCGTCTTATGAGCTGTATGAATAATAAAAGCTTGTGCGCGAGGCGTCTTACGAGCTGTATGAATAGAGCTTGCGCGCGAGGCGTCTTACGAGCTAAAAGAATAATAACAGCTTGCGCGCGAGGTGTAACACCCCGACCAAAGGCGGATTATACATCGGGGCGCCACATATTGTTTCATTACTCGTGACACTATTGGGTGTCAATATTTAATAAATACATTCATTCGCGCACGCGCAAAGCAAAAATAAGATAACATAAATCATCATAAATCAATATATTATAAATCATAATATTCGAACAGCAATAACTTGTCTTGATACATTTTAATCTAGGTCAAAAATAAAGAAAACTTCCTACGTGTCCACAAGCTCCAAAACAGCTACTGCAAACCTGAACATGTGTTAAAATAAAACGTCAAACACTTGCGTGTTGGTGAGAAATCAAGTTTAATACAATACATAGATAACCATAAATCTGCGCGCAACATGTGTATGTCTGGTTTTCAACAAGGGTGTAATCTGATCGGGACCAACTCTAAGATTCATAAGACTGCCAGTGCTCACAATTGAGCTCACAAACAAAACAAACTGTGCATGTGTAAACAAAAGAGAAAATCATAAACGATAGTTCTCCCGTGTTCATCTAATGGTACCATGAAAACTGCGGAATAGACCGACAAGACGGTTAATGATCCACACATACAAATAAACAGCCAAGTCTACGTCCTCAACACATGGGATACTGCGCGACTAAAGTTCATAAACAAGTTTAAGACTCTAAGTTTGTATGAACACATGAACATCCCAAAACGTTAAAAGCAAAAAGGGATTAGGTACGAGATTACTCACTTGATAAACGATGCGGTGTAAGATAAAGCAAGAACCAACTTTAAACAAGCACAAGTTAACCTATAATTAAAGATTATTGTTTTAATGATTGGTTTTAAGTCTTGATTATAAGTTAGCATAATTAATAAGTAAGTTATTATATATAATATATTACCGGAAAACAGGGCAGAACAGGGAGGAAGACGGAGGCAGAGAGGGAGGCGGCAGAGAGAGCAAGGAGGAGGACAGGAGAGATTAAGTGTTTTGTGTGTGTAGTGTTAGGAAAATAATACTATTATTTATAGAGAAACCCTAGGGAACACAATCCCTAGAAAAAGGGGAAAAGATCTCAAAAAGTAAAAGATTCCAAAAGCAAAAGATATCAAAAGATATGGCAGCTGCAGGGGGCAAGATAAAGCTGACAGGGAACAGTAAAAAAAAAGGCATGGGCGGTTCAGATAAAGGTTCTGGTCAAGCATGGCAAAAGCAGATCTCAAAAGATAATGTCAGTCACTTTATCTGTCAACCAATGGGGTTGGTGCGCATGCTGCGCCGAAAGTAACTTTTCAGACATAAAGCAGATTAGGTTAACAGCTCAAAAGATAAGACAACACAAAAGCAAATGGCTAGATTAAACAGAAGAAAACTCAAAGGGTTCAGCGCGAGAAGGCTAAGGCGCGAAGGCAGACACAGAAGGTCAAGAGAGCGCGAGCGCGAAGGCAGACAGAACTAACCTTAACGCGTCGCGGAAAGAACTTCATTTCTAAGCGCGCCGCGGGAAGAATCACATTTCTTAGCGCGCCGCGGGAGGAACTAAAATTCCTAGCGCGCCGCGGGAAGAACTATAATTCTTCGCGCGTCGAGGGATGAACTACGACACTTAGCGTGCTGCGAGAAGAACTACAAATCCTTAGCGCGTCGCGGGAAGAACTACCGTTCTTCACGCGCTGCGAGAAGAATTAAAATTCTTAGCGCGCTGCGAGAAGAATTCATCTCGCGTATCGCTGAAACAGGTGGTCTTCACGCAGGATTCCTTGTAAGGGGTCTGGCGCGTGGAGCTGCGCAGACAACCTTAGGCGGGAAGAACCAAAGGACAAGCAAAGAGTTAGAAGAAAAAGAGGGAAACAAGGCGGAAAGAGAGGAGGAGGAAGAGGGAGGGGACGGCGGAAAGAAAGAGAGAGAAAGAGGCGGGAAGGAAAATATATTATTATTATTAAAAGTAAAATATAAGTATAAATAAATATTAAATCATAAAAGAAAGAGATCGGATAAGGGAAACGGGTACCTGGGTCGGGTCGGATCGGGGCAGATGTCACAGTCTCCCCTACTTTAAGAAATTTCGTCCCGAAATTTATCTCGAAGTAGGTTGCGCAGAGAACAGGTGCGGGTACTTGATCTTCATTTGATCTTCCCTTTCCCATGTAAACTCGGCTCCGCGCTTGGACTCCCAGCGAACTTTCACGATAGGGATACGACTGCGCTTGGTTTGCTTTACCTCGCGATCCATAATCTCAACAGGCTTCTCAACGAAATGCATAGATTCATCAACTTGAACTTCATCAAGTGGAATGTGAAGGTTCTCGTCAGCTAAACACTTCTTGAGATTGGATACATGGAACGTTGGGTGCACATTACTGAGCGCGGGCGGCAGGTCAAGTCTATAGGCAACTTTTCCTACACGCGCGAGAATCTTAAATGGACCAACATAACGAGGAGCAAGCTTACCTTTCTTCCCAAAGCGGACAACACCCTTCCAGGGCGACACCTTGAGGAGAACAAGATCACCAACTTGAAATTCGAGAGGCTTCCGCCTACGATCTGCGTAACTCTTCTGTCGGCTTCTGGCAGTCAGCAGATGATCACGGATCTTGGCGATTTTATCGGTTGTCTCTTGAACAAGTTCGGGTCCTGTGATTTGAGCTTCTCCCACTTCGCTCCAACAAATCGGGGAGCGGCACTTACGACCGTAAAGTGCTTCAAATGGGGCCATACCGATACTGGAATGATAGCTGTTATTATAAGAGAACTCAATCAAAGGCAGGTGTGAATCCCAATTACCTCCAAAATCAAGAACACAAGATCGGAGCATATCCTCAAGAGTTTGAATAGTTCGCTCAGACTGTCCGTCGGTCTGAGGATGATATGCCGTACTCATGTCCAAGCGAGTTCCTAGCGCAGATTGGAGAGATTTCCAAAAGCGAGATATAAAACGGCCATCGCGATCGGATATGATGCTCAAAGGAGTACCATGGCGGCAGACAATTTCCTTGACATAAAGCTGCGCGAGTTGCTCAACACGGTAGTTTTCACGAATGGGCAGGAAGTGAGCAGACTTAGTCAAACGATCCACTATTACCCAAATGCTATCATGTTTACTTGCTGTCAAAGGTAACTTGGTAATAAAGTCCATTGCTACACATTCCCATTTCCACGTAGGAATTTCTGGTTGTTCGAGCAAACCAGATGGGCGTTGGTGTTCAGCTTTCACTTTAGAACAAGTCAGACATTTAGCTACGAACACAGCAATATCCTTTTTCATACCGGGCCACCAATAAGTAATGCGCAAATCCTTGTACATCTTATCAGTGCCAGGATGAATAGAATACCGAGATTTGTGCGCTTCACTCAGGATATCAGCGCGAAGATTCTCATCAAAGGGAATCCAGATGCGATTGAGATAGCAGAGAATTCCACTCAGATTAGGCACAAAATGCGCTTCCGCGCCACACGCTAACTCGGCGCGAAGGTTACCATTACTGATGGATGCGCGCTGCGCGTCACGAATACGCGATTCAAGGTTGCTTTGGATCGGCGCGAAGTGAAGCTGGGTGCGCGGCAAGATACAGTTAAGCTGGCAGGGTTTTCGGCTGAGCCCGTCGGCTACCACATTAGCCTTACCAGGATGATACCGGATCTCACAATCGTAATCGCTGATGAGTTCGTTCCATCGGCGTTGCCTCATGTTGAGTTCCTTTTGATCAAAGATATGCTGAAGGCTTTTATGGTCAGTGTAGAGGATACACTTAGTACCATAAAGGTAGTGTCTCCAGATCTTCAAGGCAAAAACAACTGCACCAAGTTCGAGGTCGTGAGTTGTATAATTCTTTTCATGAACCTTGAGTTGCCTTGATGCGTAAGCGATAACCTTGCCTCGTTGCATAAGAACACAACCGAGACCTTGGTTGGATGCATCGCAATACACGACAAAATCATCATTACCCTCAGGTAACGCAAGAACAGGAGCTTCACACAACAGACGCTTGAGCGTTAGAAAGGCTTCTTCTTGCTTCGAGCCCCAAATATACGGTTTACCTTTGTGCGTTAGAGCTGTTAAAGGCAAAGCGATCTTCGAGAAGTTCGAAATGAAGCGCCGGTAATAACCAGCTAAGCCCAGAAAGGAACGGATCTCAGAAGGAGAGGATGGCGTAATCCAGTTCTTGATTGCTTCAATTTTGGATGGGTCAACATGAATACCCATCTTGTTGACAACATGACCAAGAAACTGTACTTCATCAGACCAGAATTCACACTTGGAAAGCTTAGCATAGAGTTGCTCGGTTCGAAGCTTTTGCAACACCAACCGAAGATGTTGCTCATGCTCGGCCTTGGTCTTAGAATACACCAGAACATCATCGATAAACACAATCACGAATTTATCCAAGAAAGGCCTACACACCCGATTCATTAGATCCATGAAAACGGCGGGTGCGTTGGTTAAACCGAAGGACATGACCAAGAATTCAAAATGGCCATAACGAGTTCGAAAAGCAGTCTTCGGAACATCTTCATCGCGGATGCGCAACTGGTGATAGCCAGAGCGGAGATCAATCTTCGAGAAACAAGAGGCACCTTGGAGTTGATCAAAGAGGTCGTCAATACGCGGTAAGGGATACCGGTTCTTAATGGTGAGTTTGTTCAACTCGCGGTAATCAATACACATGCGAAACGATCCATCTTTCTTTTTAACGAACAACACCGGAGCACCCCAGGGCGAAGAGCTAGGGCGAATGAATCCTTTAGCAGTCAACTCTTGAAGTTGGCTTGCCAATTCTTGCATCTCAGCGGGTGCAAGACGGTAAGGAGATTTAGCTACGGGGGAAGCACCAGGGACAAGATCAATACGGAACTCGACTTCACGAGGGGGAGGGATACCAGGAAGATCATCAGGAAAAACTTCAGGAAAATCACGCACAACAGGGATATCGCGAAGCTTCTTCTCTTCAGCAGGTTTAACCACATGGGCTAAGAATGCAACACACTTCTTCCGCATGAGCCTTCGGGCTTCGGCGCAAAACATAAGTTTAAGACCACTGGAGGGTTTTTCGCCGTAAATGTGAAGATCACCATTTTCTCGAGGTATGCGAATCATCTTCTTGGCGCAAATAACTTCGGCGCGATTATGCGTAAGCCAGTCCATACCAATGATAACATCAAAGCTTCCAAGAGGCATAGGGATGAGGTCGATTAGAAAATCGTTTTCGTTAAGGTTAAGCGTACAATCTTTAATCACCGAGTTAATTAAAACAGTTTCACCGTTAGCCAATTCAACTGAAAAATCTTCTTTTAAATCGTTGCGCGGTCGCGCAAGCTTCTGCTCGAAGGCGCAAGAGATAAAACTTCGATCGGCGCCAGTATCAAAAAGTACAGAAGCATAAAATCCGTTAAGCAAAAATGTACCATTAACTACGTCATTATTCGCTTGCGCTTGGTGCGCGGTTATGTTAAAAGCTCGTCCACGCGTCACTTGGTTCGAAATCTGGTTCACCGGATTCGCTTGTGTGATTTGCACTTGTAGTCTCGGGCACGCGTTCCGGAAATGACTGGGATCACCGCAGTTAAAGCACGATCTGGGTCGTGGGTTTTGGTAGGTTGGTTGTGGGTTCTGCGGGTAGACTGGTGGTGTTGGCGCAATTGGATTGGCGGGAAGGACTCTACAGTTCTCAGCAGTGTGACCAGTACGGCCACATCGGTTACAAAGTCGACACGGGGTTTGGGTTGGGTGGTGAAATCTACAGGTTGGGCAAAAGGGATGGTTTCCTGTGTAAGGTTTCTTAGTTGGCGGGGCAGGGAGTGCTGGATTGGTTAGGGCATAGTTGTGAACTACAGGGGGAGTTGGGTAGGCTGATAGTGGGTTAGGCGTGTAAACTGAAGGTTGGTATGCGGGTTGCTGGACAATGGGCGGGTTGGTAAGCGCATAGGCCTTGCGCCTGCGCTTGAGGTTGTTACGGTTTGAGGGTTCAGGTTTGGTTTCTGTTGGTTCAGTGACAGTCTTGGTGAATTTGGTCTTTTCTGTTCCCCGCAGGAACAGGGTTCCTGCTCTGACATGGTTGTCGCTGAGCACAGCGGCCAACTCGATGGCGTCAGAGAGGGTTACTGGGTTTCTGGCCCATACAGAATCTTGAATTTCCATGGGGAGACCCCCAAGGAATTTCTCTATGGCTCGGCGGGAAGGGGTAACAAGGTGAGGGACCAGTAAGCTTAGCTCGTGGAAGCGCGTCGCGTACTCGCGCGCTTCACCGCTGTATTGCTTCAAGTTCCAGAATTCCTCCTCTAGGAGCTTAATTTCGTTGGGAGGGCAGAATTCTCGCGTCAGAATTTCCTTGAATTCCTCCCATGTCATGCTAGAAGCAGCCTCTGCGCCACGCGCATGAGCTACTCCATTCCACCATGTAAGCGCTCTGGATTCCAGGACACTGGAAGCATACAGGGTTCGTCTGTCTGAGGGGCATTGGGTATGGAGGAAAGTGTTTTCAATCTTTTCGAGCCATTGGAGCATCACGGTGGCTCCTTCAAGACCTGTGAATTTTGGAGGGTTACCCGCGTTAAAGGACTTAATGTTATAACTGGAGGTATTGTTTTGGCTCAAGGCTTGGGCTATCACGGCGGCCATTTCCTGGGAACGTTGCTGTCTACGCATGCGTGAGGCTTCTCTTCTCTGAAATCGGCGAGATAGCGGAGGCATTCTATAAAAATTTTAATTTTAGTTAATATCTTGGTTTTATCGCAAAGTATAACTTTATAAAGCTCGGTTTCGCAGAGTTAGATACTATCAAAAGTTAAAGTAAAAGAAATGACTTTAATGCAGACTTAATAAAGGTAACAAATTCGAATCGAGAATCGACAATTCATGCATCACCATGACTTTCCGAATTCCCAATTTAAAATATACGGGCAAACGAGTATTGGAGATTGACGATTCATGTATCACCATGACTTTTCAATCTAAAATATAAAATATACAAGAAAATGAGTATTGGAGGTTGACAATTCATGTATCACCATGACTTTTCAAGTCTCCAACCTCAGAACATAATCGTAAATGGAAATTGAAAATCAACTATTCATGTATCACCATGACTTTTCGGAATTTCAATCCCAACAAACGAATATGTAAGTAAAATCAATAAAAATCGAAATTCAACAAAAATCGAAATATCGCGAAATAAAACATAAAATCATATACTGCGCAAGCGCGAGCATATTCATAAATAACGAGTAATTAACAATAAGCGCGCAAACATGAGATTTCTCTCATGCGCGAGAGGGGACTCTTAGGTATTCTAGGCCGTTACGTCTAACCACCTATCCTAAAGTCAACCTGGCTCTGATACCAATCTGTAACACCCCGACCAAAGGCGGATTATACATCGGGGCGCCACATATTGTTTCATTACTCGTGACACTATTGGGTGTCAATATTTAATAAATACATTCATTCGCGCACGCGCAAAGCAAAAATAAGATAACATAAATCATCATAAATCAATATATTATAAATCATAATATTCGAACAGCAATAACTTGTCTTGATACATTTTAATCTAGGTCAAAAATAAAGAAAACTTCCTACGTGTCCACAAGCTCCAAAACAGCTACTGCAAACCTGAACATGTGTTAAAATAAAACGTCAAACACTTGCGTGTTGGTGAGAAATCAAGTTTAATACAATACATAGATAACCATAAATCTGCGCGCAACATGTGTATGTCTGGTTTTCAACAAGGGTGTAATCTGATCGGGACCAACTCTAAGATTCATAAGACTGCCAGTGCTCACAATTGTGCTCACAAACAAAACAAACTGTGCATGTGTAAACAAAAGAGAAAATCATAAACGATAGTTCTCCCGTGTTCATCTAATGGTACCATGAAAACTGCGGAATAGACCGACAAGACGGTTAATGATCCACACATACAAATAAACAGCCAAGTCTACGTCCTCAACACATGGGATACTGCGCGACTAAAGTTCATAAACAAGTTTAAGACTCTAAGTTTGTATGAACACATGAACATCCCAAAACGTTAAAAGCAAAAAGGGATTAGGTACGAGATTACTCACTTGATAAACGATGCGGTGTAAGATAAAGCAAGAACCAACTTTAAACAAGCACAAGTTAACCTATAATTAAAGATTATTGTTTTAATGATTGGTTTTAAGTCTTGATTATAAGTTAGCATAATTAATAAGTAAGTTATTATATATAATATATTACCGGAAAACAGGGCAGAACAGGGAGGAAGACGGAGGCAGAGAGGGAGGCGGCAGAGAGAGCAAGGAGGAGGACAGGAGAGATTAAGTGTTTTGTGTGTGTAGAGTTAGGAAAATAATACTATTATTTATAGAGAAACCCTAGGGAACACAATCCCTAGAAAAAGGGGAAAAGATCTCAAAAAGTAAAAGATTCCAAAAGCAAAAGATATCAAAAGATATGGCAGCTGCAGGGGGCAAGATAAAGCTGACAGGGAACAGTAAAAAAAAAGGCATGGGCGGTTCAGATAAAGGTTCTGGTCAAGCATGGCAAAAGCAGATCTCAAAAGATAATGTCAGTCACTTTATCTGTCAACCAATGGGGTTGGTGCGCATGCTGCGCCGAAAGTAACTTTTCAGACATAAAGCAGATTAGGTCAACAGCTCAAAAGATAAGACAACACAAAAGCAAATGGCTAGATTAAACAGAAGAAAACTCAAAGGGTTCAGCGCGAGAAGGCTAAGGCGCGAAGGCAGACACAGAAGGTCAAGAGAGCGCGAGCGCGAAGGCAGACAGAACTAACCTTAACGCGTCGCAGAAAGAACTTCATTTCTAAGCGCGCCGCGGGAAGAATCACATTTCTTAGCGCGCCACGGGAGGAACTAAAATTCCTAGCGCGCCGCGGGAAGAACTATAATTCTTCGCGCGTCGAGGGATGAACTACGACACTTAGCGTGCTGCGAGAAGAACTACAAATCCTTAGCGCGTCGCGGGAAGAACTACCGTTCTTCACGCGCTGCGAGAAGAATTAAAATTCTTAGCGCGCTGCGAGAAGAATTCATCTCGCGTATCGCTGAAACAGGTGGTCTTCACGCAGGATTCCTTGTAAGGGGTCTGGCGCGTGGAGCTGCGCAGACAACCTTAGGCGGGAAGAACCAAAGGACAAGCAAAGAGTTAGAAGAAAAAGAGGGAAACAAGGCGGAAAGAGAGGAGGAGGAAGAGGGAGGGGACGGCGGAAAGAAAGAGAGAGAAAGAGGCGGGAAGGAAAATATATTATTATTATTAAAAGTAAAATATAAGTATAAATAAATATTAAATCATAAAAGAAAGAGATCGGATAAGGGAAACGGGTACCTGGGTCGGGTCGGATCGGGGCAGATGTCACACGAGGCGTCTTATGAGCAGTATGAATAATAAAAGCTTGCGCGCGAGGCGTCTTACGAGCTATAAGAATAATAACAGCTTGCGCGCGAGGCGTCTTATGAGCTATAATAATAGAGCTTGCGCGCGAGGCGTCTTACGAGCTAAAAGAATAATAACAGCTTGCGCGCGAGGCGTCTTATGAGCTGTATGAATAATAAAGGCTTGCGCGCGAGGCGTCTTACGAGCTATAAGAATAATAACAGCTTGCGCGCGAGGCGTCTTATGAGCTGTAAGAATAATGAAGCTTGCGCGCGAGGCGGCTTACGAGCTATAATAATAGAGCTTGCGCGCGAGGCGTCTTACGAGCTAAAAGAATAATAAAAGCTTGCGCGCGAGGCGTCTTATGAGCTGTATGAATAATAAAAGCTTGCGCGCGAGGCGTCTTACGAGCTATAATAATAGAGCTTGCGCGCGAGGCGTCTTACGAGCTAAAAGAATAATAACAGCTTGCGCGCGAGGCGTCTTATGAGCTGTATGAATAATAAAAGCTTGCGCGCGAGGCGTCTTACGAGCTATAAGAATAATAACAGCTTGCGCGCGAGGTGTCTTATGAGCTATAATAATAGAGCTTGCGCGCGAGGCGTCTTACGAGCTAAAAGAATAATAACAGCTTGCGCGCGAGGCGTCTTATGAGCTGTATGAATAATAAAAGCTTGCGCGCGAGGCGTCTTACGAGCTATAAGAATAATAACAGCTTGCGCGAGAGGCGTCTTATGAGCTATAATAATAGAGCTTGCGCGCGAGGCGTCTTACGAGCTAAAAGAATAATAACAGCTTGCGCGCGAGGCGTCTTATGAGCTGTAATAATAGTGGAGCTTGCGCGTGAGGCGGCTTACGAGCTACTTTATGTCTTGCGCCACGTGCAGATGTTGCATGCGCGTGCGCGTAGACTTTGGTTTTGTGTTGCGCCACGCGCAGATGTTGCATGCGCGTGCGCGTAGACAGTGATATGTGTGAGCATGTGATGCGTAAGCATGTGTAATATGCGTAAGCATATGTGATGCGTGAGCATATGCGGTGCATGAGCATGTGGTATGAGGATTCCCAACCCTTGAGTTTGGCGTGTGTCCATATGGGATATTATGAGGATTCCCGACCTTGAAGTTTGGCGCGTAGCCATATGGGATATTATGAGGATTCCCAACCTTGAAGTTTGGCGCGTAGCCTTATGGGATATTATGAGGATTCCCAACCTTGAAGTTTGGCGCGTAGCCATATGGGATATTATGAGGATTCCCAACCTTGAAGTTTGGCGCGTAGCCATATGGGATATTATGAGGATTCACAACCTTGAAGTTTGGCGCGTAGCCATATGGGATATTATGAGGATTCCCAACCTTGAAGTTTTGGCGCGTAGCCAAATGGGATATTATGAGGATTCCCAACCTTTGAGTTTGGCGCGTAGCCATATGGGATATTATGAGGATTCCCAACCTTGAAGTTTGGCGCGTAGCCATATGGGATATTATGAGGATTCCCAACCTTGAAGTTTGGCGCGTAGCCATATGGGATATTATGAGGATTCCCAACCTTGAAGTTTGGCGCGTAGCCATATGGGATATTATGAGGATTCCCAGCCTTTGAGTTTGGCGCGTAGCCATATGGGATATTATGAGGATTCCCAACCTTTGAAGTTTGGCGCGTGGCCTAATGCGCGCATGCACGGCGATGGAGTGGTGACTCGTGAGTGCGCGTGCATGGCGG
Source organism: Bidens hawaiensis (assembly GCF_021521415.1). Lineage (NCBI taxonomy): Eukaryota > Viridiplantae > Streptophyta > Magnoliopsida > Asterales > Asteraceae > Bidens > Bidens hawaiensis. The sequence goes on from NW_027491168.1 coordinate 2,619,574, forward strand.
AGGTCTCTTGCGCAAAACCCAGATGGTGGTTTCCGCGACGGCACATGCACGACTGTGGAGTGAGAATCCGCGGGGGAGCGTACATGGCGGCGGAAATCTGGTAATTTCTGGATCTGCAATTTTAGAGTCAGATCTGCAACTTTAGACCTAAAATCCAGGTCTGTAATCTAGACCTAGATCTGTAAATCAGACCTAGATAGATCTGAAGCTCGGAGCAGATTTAAAACCATCACAGATCCGGAGACCTGATCATTTGAATCAGGCCGTTTCTTCTTGCCCAGATCTGGAAGCCTCTTTTTAGATCTATGGATCTTTTTGAGCTTTAATAGAACAAGCCTTGAAGCCTTTTTCTGTAAACTTCCAGATCTGGTTTTTTCCTGGGAGAGATCCGACAGCCGAGATGAAGATCGAAGGGTAGTTCGTTGCCGTCCCACGGATGGCGCCAATGTCGAAACACGAAATGAAATCTGACCTGATCCATGACTATGTTTCCACGGATTTTGAGATGAACGAACCACGTCTTGATCTTCTTCTTCGACTGCTTGAGACCTGCAATGGTTTTTCGGGGGTGTGGAGGTGACTGCTAAGAAATCCTAAGATCTCTTGTTTACAGACACAAAAAGTGGTAGTGGCTCTTATTGAGCATGACCCCCTAATAAGGAGGTGGAGACCTCCTTATATAGAGAGCCTCATTGCCACCATCATGATACCCTAATGGGCCTAGCCCAGTTATAGTTACCTCCACAAAACCCCCTCAGCCCAATAACATTGTATTAGTCCATGTAATAAAATAAGCCAAACATAATAGATTTAGGGTCGTAGAACCGGGTTTTAGTACCATACCCCTACAGTGGAGTTGAGATCAGATCTGGAGAATGAAGATGAGGGGAAATGGAGAATCCGTTCTCAAACACCAAAATTTTAATAATAATAGTAAGGGTTTGTAATTGCAAATATTATTGAAAGAGTAAAGTCAAGTTCACCGCACACTATTCATGACTGTGGAACCCCAATTTCAGAAAAAATAAATAAACAATTATATTTTTGTTGAATATAATATAAGGCTAAGAGCATTCTCATCTAACCCCTCATATTATGTGAGGGGTGTTTTTACAATTTAGAGAGTGATTTAAGGTGTTGTGAGTGAAGGGTTTTTATATTTTAGAAAAAGTAGTGATTTTTCTGTATATTTGAAAAGTTACTGTTCATCCCCTATAATTTTTTAGTATATTTTGAAAGTGATTATGAGTGAAGGAAAAAGAAAAGATAATGATAAAAGGTATAAAAAGTATTATTTAATTGAAATAGAGAGAGAAAATAAAGTGAGTTTTAGTGTAATTTTTGGTTTGAAGATAGGGAGTGGGATGAGAATGCTCTTAGAGCATTCTCATCCCACCCCTCATTTTATGTGAGTGGTGTTTTTATAATTTAGAGAGTGATTCAGGGTGTTGTGAGTGAAGAGTTTTTATATTTTAGAGAAAGTAGTGATTTTTCTGTATATTTGAAAAGTTACTGATCATCCCCTATAATTTTTTAATATATTTTGAGAGTGGTTGTGAGTGAAAGAAAGAGAAAAGGTAATGATAAAAGGTATAAAAAGTATTATTTAATTGAAATAGAGAGAGAAAATGTAGTGAGTTTTAGTGTAATTTCTGGTTTAGGGATAGAGGGTGGGATGAGAATGCTCTAAGGGTAGTGGGGCGCGGAGGCCCGGCGTGGCCACCTGGCTCGCGAACACCGCTACCACCTTGGCGCGGATGGGGGCGCGGTTGGCCGGCGCGGGGCAGTCCGCGTGGGAAATATAGCCGTTGGTGGTTTTTTAAAAAAAAGTTTTTTTTTGTTTAACCTATATATAAATACCAATCCACACACTCCATTTTAATTAAAACTCACCCCATTCTCTTTTATTCTCTTAAAAAACCATACTTTCCCTCTACCAAAACTATATTTCTCTCCATTTTTATAAATGGCGTCGTCTTCGTCTTCCGAAGAAGACGAACTCATTTGTCAAGCGGTTCAAACGACGATAAATTTTTTGATTGATCAAAGACGCCCTCAAGCCCCATTATTCCGGCAACCACGTCTTCGTGATCGAAAGACTGCTAATGAAACTTTGATACGTCACTATTTTAGCCCCGATCCCGCATATGGTGAGGAAAGTTTTAAAACTCATTTTCGAATGACTAGACGATTATTCATTACGTAAACCAACAATGTATGATATCCAACGCATATACGAGGTGTACGGTGAAAGACATGGTTTCCCCGGGATGCTCGGTAGCTTGTTTCAAGTTTTGATTTTGGTTTAGTTTTGGTTATTAATTTCTGTTAAGTTTACTTCTCGTTTGTTTCCGCTGCATGTTATATTCGTTTTAGAAATCAATTAGAAATACCGTTAAGTTCTTAAGGCCCGAGCCGTTGTATTGTATTGATTTCTGTAGCCCTATCCAACTCCTTTCGAGTCAGCCGCGTACACGTTATACCTAACAAATAGATGTTTCCTCTGCATCACCGCACATCGGGCACCACATAGATACAACCAAAACATTTCTACGAGCCAATGCAACTAAAACTAGGATTAGTTCCATCTCCATCCTCCAAGTCTAAAAGAATATTTTTTAGTATAAAATAAAAATGAGTTTTATAGTAGTTTTCAGAAGAAAAAAAAATCAAAGCAAGAATAATATTTGGTTGAAAAGGTTTAACAAGAATAAAATCTTTGTAAAACAATAAGCATATAATAAGTGGGGCTTTATACGCATGTCCTTTTCAAATAGGTATGGTGCCCCTGCATTATAAGGCGAGCATATGTAATCTAAACTAGTAAAAGAAACCCTTGTGTTACGGCAGGACACGGGAGTTGGTCAATATTGATTTTCTACATCACATTCATTTCGCTACGTCAAGGGAACAACCAATCTTTAAATCCAAATTTATTGTTTTATTTAATTATTTTTTAACCATTGATAGACTTTTTACCAATGATAACTACTACTACTACCATAGTAATCTCTTAATATTCATATATTTACAGAACCATTTGCTTCAATATGCAATTTTTACAAATTTGATCACTATATATAAGAAAGTCAAATAATTAGTATTGTATGTACAGATATGAGTTCCAATTCCTCATATAAATTCAATTGAGTTGCCATCTTTTGCGGTTTCTGACGGCCGTGATGCGGCTGTACCAGATACAGAATTGTCGCCCATCAGCGACGGTTATTGGCTTCTGCTTGTAGTAGGTGTCGTCAAGTGATGCAGTGGTGTCGGAGATCTAGATGCTTTCTCTGTTTCCCAACCACACAACAAACACCCATGATGTTTCCATCTTTTTGGTCGCTTCCACATGTAACCGCTGTCGTTGCTATGTGTGGTGGTCAGCGACATTTCCAGCTGTTACCAGTGATAGCGACGGTAATGGGTTTTGAGGGTTATAGGGGTGTAATAGGTAAATCAAACCCATTAAGTTAATAAGTTATATATTCCTAACTTTTCAAAAACTCTTTATTTTGCATTCTTCATAAGTTAAAATCCATAAAGCCTTATGGTTTGCCAAACACCTTATACACCTTATTAACTTTTCAAAAAGTTATAGGTTGATAAAAATAAGGAATCCCAAACACACCCTAAATCCAAACTAGAGAACTATTAATCTATTGTGGAGGGAGGTTGTGTGTGTTTTGTTGGGGTGTTTGGATTAAAAATCTAGGGTTTAAGGCTTTTTATACCTAAGGTTCATGGACCTCAAGCCCATATTTGTAAGGCCCATCCTAGGCATTATTAAGTCCATATCATTTAAAGCCCACTCGTTAATTATCTTAATAAATGAATAATTAACCCTTTCTAATAATAAAATTATAATTTATTTTTTCTAAAAATTGGGTCGTTACGTTATCATATTAAATCAAAATTGTGGTTGTTCACTCCATGTGTTGTTAGCGAATAGATATTTTTATGCATATTGTAGATTGTTATTTGGAATGATTGGAAGTTTGAAGAAAATTTAGTTTTGGACCTTAGGTTATCTTAAGAATAAAAAGACAATTATTTATTTTCTCTTGGTTGATGTAATTGCATATGTTTTTGCTTTCTTTTATTGAACGTTTTGTGTATTTTGGTTTGAAATGAAATAATTAGTTATTGTCACTATTTTTATTAGTGTCTTTAAGCTATGAGCAATCTTAGCCTCGTCCCGGCATATTACGGCGTAAGTTGGGGTATGACAAGACTGCGGACTATGAACATACTCTTTGTTAGTTTATGAATGTGAAGATTGTAAATGCGCTAAGCATGTTTGATATGAAGATTAAATAAGCTTGTATGAATGTGAAGAATGTGAATGCGTTAAGCATGTTAGTTATGAAGATTAAATAAGCATATATGTATGAATAAGGAACAGGTGAATAATGGTATGTGTATCTTCGGATATGAATGTCTATGAATGTGTAAGTATGACATGTTGCATGTTAAACTTGAACTCACTCAGCGTAACTGACTTTTAGTATGCACGAAGGCGTTGGCATCCAAGAAGATGTTTCTATGTAAATGTTAGGTTTGAATGCTTATTCAATGAAAGCTTCTGTTAACTTTGATATTTAAGCTGCGTTAATGAGTAAATCCAACGTTTGGTTAGGTGCTCGGGTTCGGGTCCTTATAGTTGGGGATGCGTTTTTAAAGATATGGAAATGGAGAAGAAAGGTGGATGTGGTGGTGGTGGTGCTTGATGATGATGTGACGGTGACGAGGAGGAGGTCGGTGGGTGGTGGAGGTTATGGAGGCTGGTAGGATTGGGTGGTGGTGTAATGGATTTAGTGATGGTTGACCCTATTATTATTATTATTATTATTATTATTATTATTATTATTATTATTATTATTATTATTATTATTATTCCATTAAAAAATGCCAAGTCAGCAAGAACATTAACGAGTTAGTGTTTCGTTGGTTCAGGAGGGGTAGAAGAAAATAAGATGATGGTTGGGAGTGGTGGGTAATATTTTATTAGTTGGGAGTGTTTCATGGGACAAAAAGTAAAAGTTGGGAGTATTTTAAGGAAAATTGGTTTTAAATAATCCTAACTATCATCACATATTGGCAAATAACATGCCCAACTTTGCACTTGGCTGGTGGCGGTCATAACTAAAGGGGTATTTGTTTTTAACGGGCCGCGACTAACGGATGTTAACCCCGTTAGTGATTTGCTGACGCTGACCTTCTTCTCCGGCCGGATACCTGTCGGAAACTTGCAACTCGCCTCCATTCTCCCTAATATCATCACACCGTCTCCCTCCCTCTTTAAAACACATCGGAAATTTGAAAATGAAGTACATAACATTTTCCATGGCCAATCCCTAGATACCAAACCCGATTTTATTTTCAAAAATTCGAAATCAATGTTACACGATCTACAAAATAAGCATAGGGCTTTTGTTAAGGGGGTGGATCAAAACGAGTCAAATGAAGTGTCAATTACCTCGAATGACGCACGATTGACGAGGGTAGACTTCGCCGGAAACAACAACGGCGACACGTCGGTTAGGTTTAGTATAAGGGGAAAGATAGAGAGAGACGGTGTAACGATATTAGGGAGAATGGAGGCGAGTTACAGGTTTCTGGCAGATTTTCGGCTGGAGAAGAAGGTCAACGTCAGCAAATCACTAATGGGGTTAACATCCGTTAGTCGCGGCCCGTTAAAAACAAATACCCATTTAGTTAAAGTTGGGCATGTTATTTGCCAATAAGTGATAGTTGGGATTATTTAAAATCAATTTTCCGTATTTTAATCTAACAAGCCTAAAAAATACATTATGTACATTTATATTGTTGACAAACATAATAATAATTTTGATTATATAAGTTTCGAAAAGTTGACGTACAAACTAAAAAAGTATGCTAACCGTGTGAATCAAGTAGTGTAATTATATTTACAAATAGTGTAATTATGTAATTACACTACACTATAAATAAACTATGTTTTATAGATAATTACACACTACTTGATTCGCACAGTTAACACGTTAATTTAATATGTATTTGATCCAAATCATACATAAGTTATTTTTTTCTAACACATTTTTTTATAAAATAAGCTGTATTAGTTTTTATTAATTCAACTATCGTCTTACGGTCACTGTCGGTCCCAACTCCCAACTAACGAATTGGTTGCTCATCGTCCCAACTTTTAACGTATTTATTCCCAACGGTCCACGACTAACGGAATCCTAACGGCCATTGCTTGCAGGTCACTGGAAAAAACGTATTTTTGCGGGACCCTCACATTTGTTTTGGGAAAAATAAACGTTTCCGTCCCAAACATCTTTGTAACCTTGGATCGGATCTTTTGGAACATTTTTCTAGTAAAAGCCCCAATTATTGAGGTCGTCGGAACCCTAGAACCATTGTCAAAATCGATTGTTGGTGCTCAAATGGTGGCGGTTGGTTGGTCGTGTAATAGTTGGTGGTGGTGATGTTCAGGTTGAGTTTACCAGCAAAAAAATGACCTTTTTTTAGCCAAAATTGTTTCTCTGGCGACATACAAGTAACAGCGTTAGAATTCTGTTAGTCGCGTACCGTTAGGAAAAAATACGTTACAAGTTTGGGCCGTCAGCAGTCAATTTCTTAGTTGGGACCTACATCAATCAAAAGATGATAGTTGAGATTAATAAAAACCAGCTAATAACATCTAATAAGCTAAGTTAAAACAATAAGTTTAACTAAATAGGGCGGTGTATAAGTTATTCTTATGTATGGTACACGTTATTCATGCTACTTTTTATAAAGATTTTTTTTATGTTAATTGTTTTTAGTTTTGAAGTTAATGTTTAATTTATATAAATCGTTTTAAATATACTCTATAAATTTTGATGATAAGAAAAAAAATAGTCTAAAGTAAATATAGACATCATTTCCACACTATCTACAATGTAAGAGTGTCTTCGGTTTATTGTGTCAAATGATTCGTTGATTGTTGTTCTCTTATTAGAATCTGTGTAGATCGAGTCAGGATTTAGAGCGAGAGTGGCGAATCAGATGATGATGATGATGATCAAAAAGAATCTTAAAAAGAGGTGTTGTGGCGGTGGTGTTTGTTGACAGAAAGTAAACAGAAACAAAAACAAAAGCAAATACGTATAACCCCGATATAAGTGACTTACACTTGTCATAAAAATATTTTAATGTGTCATTTTCTTTTATTATGACATGTTCATTGAAAGAATACAAAATAAATGTTCTTTTATTATATTTTTATTAGAAAATTAGATTTTAATAATCCAAACTATTGACTATTGGTCAATATTAATCCCAACTAACAATCTGACTGTGAGTAATCTCAACTTTCACTTTTGTTACCAATAACAAATCCGGTCTAACAAAAAGTTAAGTCGTGTGACGTGGCGATTACGTGGCAATCATTTGAATTTCTTTTAGCTTATTTGAATATAATTTTTAAAGAAAACTACTAAATTGCCCTTGTTTTTAAAAAAAATAAAAAGAAAAGGGCTCTCTCTCTCTCGATCTCGATAACACCCATCACTAGGGGTGTGCATGGGTTGGTTTGGGGCGGTTTTGAGCTAAACTCATAACCATAACCGATATGTCGGTTAATGGATAACCATAACCGACCCGTTATGGCAGTTTTGGTTAATCGGTTTTGTAGGTTATAGTGAGTTGGTTATGGAGCGGTTAACCATAACCAACACAATGTAATTGAGCCTAAAAGTTTGGTACCAATTATTAAAAAAAAAAAAACAACAACAACATGACATAATCTAACAAGGTATATAATCCATAATATTAATACCAAATATTCAAAAAAGAATGATTAAATAATCCAACTATGAAATTCAACTTAATTTAATAACAAACGTTGAACCAAAAACATCAAAATGATATAATCCAACAACATGTTTGATGGAAGTTAATCCCAAACATAATAAACATATTGTTGCTTAAATAAATAGGTCGGTTCGGTTATAGCGGTTTTGGAATTATCTTTAACTAAAACTGACTCTGTGAAACCCGGTAATTTCCCAATCCCATAAACCAAGTAATCAACCTAATTATTAGGAGATTGTGAATGTTATGCGCGCCATTATCAGCGCGGGCATATGTTATATGCGCCATGCGCGGATGCGATGCGCGCCATGTTAGGATCAGCGCGGGGCATATGTTATATGCGCCATGCGCTGATGCGATGAGCGCCATGTTATGATCAGCGCGGTCATAGGTTATATGCGCCATGCGCGGATGCGATGCGCGCCATGTTAGGATCAGCACGGGCATATGTTATATGCGCCATGCGCGGATGTTTTGTGTTTTCATAACTTAATTTTATGTCGTGTCTAATGGGTTGCATACCTCTTCAATAATCAAATCATTTATGCGCGCGCGGAAAAAGGGAACATTGAGAGCTAGTTTGTTTGAAGCTCCAAGATGGAATTGACTTTAACATAACTGATCACTATGTTGAAATACCAAGACCTCATGGAGAATCTACAAATGAAACTCAACGTCCCTGACTACGAGAAGGTTACGCACCTACCCGCATCAAATAAAAAGGAGTTATGTACGACACCTGCAGGAAGAATCCTCGCGGGACACCTTAAAACTAAACCCTTTACGCCTGAACGTCTGCACAGAAACCAACCACCTTCTCGCTTAAATCCAAAAGTTCACCCTGTTAATAAACTCTGAGAGCGCTGGTTCCAGCAGAGCCAGATGGACTCGCAGGATTCCTTATAAGGACGCCTGCGCAGTGATACGCGCAGGATTCGTTACAAGGACGCTTGCGCGAAGACCAACTGGAGCCGCCGGACCCACAACGTTCAAAGAAATGGCCTTCACGCAGAAGGCTATACGCGCAAGGCTACACGCACAAAACACTTAGTCTATTCTTCAGATGTAAGGGGATTACCCCCGCCCAGAAAGAACCAGTTGCGTGTTTCAGAGATTTTTACCTTTGACTGCACACTGACAACAGTACCAGGAAAAGTATACTGTAACACGAAATGTCAGCTGTCAGCCGCACCTACTCTCACCAACCACAGTCCTGCATGTACTGTCAAATCCATCAGAATCTTTATAACCACTCCCTAGGACCATCACCCCCATCCCTAAATAAATAATAATAATAAACCCCATACCTTGTCATCATTACACCCAATATAGATAAGATTTCAATCCCCTAAATCAAGGGATTGTGTTCCCTTGAATTTGCCTATAAATAAGTATAAATTCTTGAATAAAAATGTCACACAAACACACTTCAAACTCCTCTCTTAAACCTGTAATTCTGCACTAACCATCTCCCGAGCATCCGTTTCCAGTTCCGTTTCCATCACTAGGTAAGCCGAAACTTTAGTCTTAAGATTTACTTTCCTGACCAACCCTTATAATCTTCGATTTCTTGATCTTAATATACATATTTCTTGTTATTTAAACATATTTTAGACTTCCAATTTCGAGGCTAACATCAGGAAACCCGAATCTCGTTTAATCTCTCTCTAAACCATCGCTTAACAAGAATCACAGGTGAGTCTCACAGCCCCTATTTTCACTGTTTTTAAACTGTTTTCGGGGCGAGGGACACGTGTTTAAATTATGTTTTATCATGGTATATTTACAAGCAATGCAAACGATTATCTGTTCATGGTGTTTATCTTGGTTTTCAATGTAAGTGCGCAAGTTTTAGACAGTGATCACTAGTCCGTGGAACTCTAGGGGTAGGGACTGCTGTGTTTGATCAACCCACTCGTAGGGGTCGCACCTCTTTGCATAGACGAGTGCCTAGTATGGTCATGGGGTAGTACTACTGGTAAAGCCCGCTCGTAGGGGTCGCACCTCTTTGCACGGACGAGCGCCTAGTTTTCCGATGCACAACGTCCGCGCGTAACCCGCGGGACGGTATTGTTTTAGCTCGTAGTGGCAGCGCCACTTTGCATGGACGAGCCCGGTTTTCAGAAATGTCCGCGCGTAACCCGCGTGACGGTTTTATCAAGCATATGTTTTAATGATGTATTCAGAAATATGTTTCAATATGGTTTTATCAAGGATATGATGCAATATGATTTATCAAATCACCAAAACTTGTGAACTCACTCAGTTTATACTGATTCAAATGTTTTTACGTGTCTTTCAGGTGATAATTAGTAGCGCAAGGAGTCACACTTAGAGCACTTCACGCAGAACATCTATAAAATGGTTTTTGGAAGATTTTAGTTCTATCCCTTCCACACGCGTGGTTGTTCCCGCCGTGTAAGGGGATATGGCGCGGAAATCTTCAACGTTTTTCTTTTGTGGATGTTTTTATATGTAATTCTAAACAATGTAATGTATTTTGTACTAGACATTTCATGCGCAATGGAAAATATATTTGAATGTTTGCAATGACCCGTGCTTGATTATCAATTCCCACTCGCGCGCGCCCGGCTGTTTCCGCCGTTTAGGGCCAGGTGTGACAGATTGGTATCAGAGCACTGGTTATAGCGAACTAGGAAAGAGGTTTTAACCTAGACTATAACCGTAGGGGAATCGCATGAAATATTTTACAAAGAAAATATTTTCAAAAGAAAAACCACACACACACATAGGAACACGGGTCACACAATGTCTAGTGAACACTAAGGATAAGAACATTATGTGCTCAGGGTACATGCGCTAAGTTTGATATATTTTTGTTCTCTTTTAAGAAAAACGAGAATGCCTCCAACCAGAGCCAAGGGAATTACCATGACACCCGAGGAACTCGCAGAAATAATCGCACAGGCGATCGCAACGCATGAGGCCAGCAAGGCCGAATCAAGTCAGGGTCGTCAAGAGACCGAAACCCCAGAACCCGAATCAGGAGCTTTGGACAAAGGATGCTCCTATAAGACATTTATGGCCTGTAAGCCTTGGCCATTCAAGGGCACCGAAAGGGCCATTGGGCTCTACAACTGGATCGACAAAATGGAGAGAGTTCTCTCCATTAGCGGGTGTAGTGAAAGTCAAAAGGTCCTTTACGCGACCTGCATGTTTAAGAAGCGGCCTCGTCTTGGTGGAAGCTTCAAGTGAAAACATTGGGACGAGAAGTTGCTCTCCACAAGACCTGGGAGGAGCTGAAGGAAATGATGATGAAAAAGTTCTGCTCTCGCGCCGAAATTCAGAGTCTACAGCAGGAATTTTGGAACCACACCATGATAGGAACTGATATCGACGCCTACAACAACCGATTCAACGAACTTTGCCAGATGGTGCCGGATATGGCGAACACGGAGGAGAAAAAGATAGAGAGGTATATTTTTGGGTTACCCCATGTTATCAGGGTTCCGCTCAATGCCGCAGCGCCTCCAACCTTTGATGAGGCAGTGGCGCGGGCCATCACTCTTACAAGAGATACGGTCCGTGCGGGCATGTTGACCTCGCGCGGGAACGAGCAGCGAACCTCTGACCCCAAGAGAAAATGGAACTCTCACCACCGAGGGTCCGACTCCAAGCAACCACCATTCAAGAAACAGGAGAGCGTAAGGGCTTACGCGATTCAAGCCTTGGAGCCACCACGAAGAGGGTACAATGGGCCTCGCCCATGGTGCAGCAGATGCAAGTATCACCACGAGGGTGAATGCGCAAGCATCGTATGCACCAAATGTAGCAGACCAGGGCACAAGGCGATAAACTGCCAGAAGGAAGCTGGAGCAAACGACAACTGCTACGCATGCGGGAAGCCAGGACATTTCAGTCGGGATTGCCCACAAAAGAGAAACCAAGCTCGCGGGAGAGCCTTTGTGATCAGCGCGGGCGAAGCAAAAGAAGAACCGAATGTGGTAACCGGTACGTTTCTACTTAACGACCATTTTGCATCTGTCTTATTTGATACTGGCGCTGACCTAAGTTTCATATCCACTGAGTTTAAAAACTCCCTACGCCTAGCAACCAGTAGGCTAGACACGCCTTATACTATAGAACTAGCCAATGGTAGGCAGATACGCACGAACGAGAGGACTGAGCAATGTGTATTGGTCATGGGAGGTCACGGATTCAATATTAACTTATTGCCAATAGACTTGGGAAGCTTTGACATTGTGGTAGGCATGGATTGGTTAGTCGAGAACCACGCGGAAATTATTTGCCATGAGAAGCAGGTTCGGATCCCACTGTTGAGCGGGGAAACCTTAGTAATTCAAGGGGAAAGAAGTGGAGTTGCGATAAAACTCATTTCGTGTCTAAAGGCGCGCAAGTGCCTGAGGAAAGGATGCTACGCCTTCCTGGCGCACGTAGTAGAGAAGAAAGGAGATGAGCGAAAGATTGAAGACTTACCAGTGGTGCGCGAATTTCCAGAAGTTTTCCCTGAAGATCTGCCCGGATTACCGCCACCGCGACAAGTCGAGTTTCGAATCGACTTGGTTCCAGGAGCTGCACCAGTAGCTCGAGCACCCTATCGACTAGCTCCATCCGAGATGCAAGAGCTATCCAATCAGTTGCAGGAACTATTGGATAAGGGCTTCATACGCCTAAGCTTTTCACCCTGGGGAGCTCCAGTACTATTTGTAAAGAAGAAGGATGGTTCATTTAGAATGTGTATTGACTACAGGGAACTGAACAAGCTGACAGTCAAGAATCGGTACCCCTTACCGAGGATTGACGACTTATTTGATCAGTTGCAGGGATCCAGTTATTACTCGAAGATAGATCTACGGTCAGGTTACCACCAACTTAGGGTCCATGAGGAAGACGTGCCGAAGACAGCCTTCCGAACTAGATACGGCCATTATGAGTTCTTAGTGATGCCTTTCGGGCTAACTAATGCGCCGGCTGAATTCATGGATCTGATGAACCGTGTGTGCAAACCATACTTGGATAAGTTTGTGATTGTGTTTATAGATGATATTCTGGTTTACTCCCGAACCAGAGCTGAGCATGAACAACATCTGAGATTAATTTTGGAGTTGCTGAAGAAAGAAAAGTTGTATGCAAAGTTTTCTAAATGTGAGTTTTGGTGTAGAGAGGTTCACTTTCTCGGTCACGTTGTAAACGAGAAAGGAATACACGTCGATCCTTCCAAGGTCAAAGCCATCGAGAATTGGGAAGCGCCAAAAACGCCAACTGAGGTGAGGCAATTCCTAGGACTAGCTGGCTACTATCGACGTTTCATTGAGAACTTCTTCAAGATAGCTTTACTTCTGACTGCGCTAACTCAGAAAGATAAGAAGTTTGATTGGGGCGAAAACCAGGAAGCAGCGTTTCAAATGTTAAAGCAAAAGTTATGTAGTGCGCCAATTTTGTAGCTACCCGAGGGGACGGACGACATGGTCGTCTACTGCGACGCTTCACATCAAGGACTCGGGTGTGTCCTTATGCAGAGAAACAAAGTCATAGCGTATGCCTCCCGTCAACTCAAGGCCAATGAAAGGAATTATACAACGCATGATCTGGAACTTGGAGCAGTTGTTTTCGCGCTAAAGATTTGGCGCCATTATCTTTATGGTACAAAGTGTTTGATTTTTACGGATCACAAGAGCCTTCAACATATATTTGATCAAAAGGATTTAAACATGAGGCAACGAAGATGGGTTGAATTATTGAATGATTATGATTGTGAAATAAAGTATCATCCTGGAAAGGCGAATGTGGTAGCAGACGCTTTAAGTAGGAAAGAGCGAGCAAAGACGCTACGAGTTAAGGCTCTAAGATTGACCATTCGCGCAGACCTCACTACCCGCATCCGAGAAGCTCAACAAGAAGCCTTGAAATCAGAGTTTGTCAAGAACGAATCCCTTGGGGGTATGATTAAGAATTTGGAACTCAAAGAGAACGACACTCGATATTTTGCTAACCGCATATGGGTCCCTCTCAAAGGAGGATTGCGCGAGCAAGTGTTAAGCGAAGCTCACAAAACGCGGTATTCCGTACATCCTGGCGCAGACAAGATGTACCAAGATGTTAAAGCGCTGTATTGGTGGCCCAATCTTAAGGGCGACATCGCGACGTATGTCAGTAAGTGCCTGACATGTTCGAAGGTGAAGGCTGAATACCAGAAACCGTCGGGGTTGCTTCAACAGCCAGAAATTCCCATGTGGAAGTGGGAACAAATCTCCATGGACTTCATTACCAAACTGCCAAGGACACCTGGGGGTTACAACACGATTTGGGTTATTGTAGACCGGCTAACTAAGTCAGCACACTTCCTGCCGATCAAGGAAACCGATAAGATGGAAAAGTTAGCCCGATTGTATATTCGAGAAGTAGTTTCAAAACACGGAGTTCCGGTATCCATCATTTCTGATAGAGATAGTCGTTTCACCTCAAGATTTTGGAGATCGTTACAAGGGGCTTTAGGTACTCGTCTTGACATGAGTACGGCTTATCATCCCCTAACGGATGGACAAAGCGAGCGAACCATTCAAACATTAGAAGATATGTTGCGCGCGTGCGCAATCGATTTCGGGGGTAGCTGGGATACTCATCTCCCATTGGTTGAATTTTCATACAATAACAGTTATCACACAAGCCTCAAGGCTGCGCCATTTGAAGCCTTGTATGGGCGCAAGTGTAGGTCCCCACTGTGTTGGGCTGAAGTGGGTGACAAGCAAATGACTGGTCCAGAATTGATCCAAGAAACGACGGACAAAATTTTCCAGATACGGGATCGCCTTAAGGCAGCGCGCGACAGACAGAAAAGCTATGCAGATGTGAGAAGAAAACCGTTGGAATTTCAAGTAGGGGATAGAGTACTTTTGAAAGTCTCTCCATGGAAGGGAGTCCCCCGTTTCGGCAAGCGAGGAAAGTTAAATCCGCGATACATCGGACCATTTGAGATCCTGGAAAGGATCGGTCCAGTTGCTTATAAACTCCAATTACCCGCCGAACTTAGTGGAGTTCACGACACGTTTCTTGTATCCAACCTCAAGAAGTGCTTATCTGATGAAACGTTAATTTTACCTTTGGACGAGGTTCATATCGACAAACAGCTACACTTCGTAGAAGAGCCTATAGCAGTAACCGATTGGAAAGAACAAAAGTTGCGAAGAAGCCGAATCAAGTTAGTAAAGGTTCAATGGAACTCAAAGCGTGGACCTGAATTCACTTGGGAAAGAGAAGACCAAATGCGCAAAAAGTACCCATACCTCTTCCAAAGAATAGCTCCTACCAGCGACACCTCCTAAATTTCGGGACGAAATTATCCTAACAGGGGGAGAATGTGACACCCGGTAATTTCCCAATCCCATAAACCAAGTAATCAACCTAATTATTAGGAGATTGTGAATGTTATGCGCGCCATTATCAGCGCGGGCATATGTTATATGCGCCATGCGCGGATGCGATGCGCGCCATGTTAGGATCAGCGCGGGGCATATGTTATATGCGCCATGCGCTGATGCGATGAGCGCCATGTTATGATCAGCGCGGTCATAGGTTATATGCGCCATGCGCGGATGCGATGCGCGCCATGTTAGGATCAGCACGGGCATGTGTTATATGCGCCATGCGCGGATGTTTTGTGTTTTCATAACTTAATTTTATGTCGTGTCTAATGGGTTGCATACCTCTTCAATAATCAAATCATTTATGCGCGCGCGGAAAAAGGGAACATTGAGAGCTAGTTTGTTTGAAGCTACAAGATGGAATTGACTTCAACATAACTGATCACTATGTTGAAATACCAAGACCTCATGGAGAATCTACAAATGAAACTCAACGTCCCTGACTACGAGAAGGTTACGCACCTACCCGCATCAAATAAAAAGGAGTTATGTACGACACCTGCGGGAAGAATCCTCGCGGGACACCTTAAAACTAAACCCTTTACGCCTGAACGTCTGCACAGAAACCAACCACCTTCTCGCTTAAATCCAAAAGTTCACCCTGTTAATAAACTCTGAGAGTGCTGGTTCCAGCAGAGCCAGATGGACTCGCAGGATTCCTTATAAGGATGCCTGCGCAGTGATACGCGCAGGATTAGTTACAAGGACGCTTGCGCGAAGACCAACTGGAGCCGCCGGACCCACAACGTTCAAAGAAATGGCCTTCACGCAGAAGGCTATACGCGCAAGGCTACACGCACAAAACACTTAGTCTATTCTTCAGATGTAAGGGGATTACCCCCGCCCAGAAAGAACCAGTTGCGTGTTTCAGAGATTTTTACCTTTGACTGCACACTGACAACAGTACCAGGAAAAGTATACTGTAACACGAAATGTCAGCTGTCAGCCGCACCTACTCTCACCAACCACAGTCCTGCATGTACTGTCAAATCCATCAGAATCTTTATAACCACTCCCTAGGACCATCACCCCCCATCCCTAAATAAATAATAATAATAAACCCCATACCTTGTCATCATTACACCCAATATAGATAAGATTTCAATCCCCTAAATCAAGGGATTGTGTTCCCTTGAATTTGCCTATAAATAAGTATCAATTCTTGAATAAAAATGTCACACAAACACACTTCAAACTCCTCTCTTAAACCTGTAATTCTGCACTAACCATCTCCCGAGCATCCGTTTCCAGTTCCGTTTCCATCACTAGGTAAGCCGAAACTTTAGTCTTAAGATTTACTTTCCTGACCAACCCTTATAATCTTCGATTTCTTGATCTTAATATACATATTTCTTGTTATTTAAACATATTCTAGACTTCCAATTTCGAGGCTAACATCAGGAAACCCGAATCTCGTTTAATATCTCTCTAAACCATCGCTTAACAAGAATCACAGGTGAGTCTCACAGCCCCTATTTTCACTGTTTTTAAACTGTTTTCGGGGCGAGGGACACGTGTTTAAATTATGTTTTATCATGGTATATTTACAAGCAATGCAAACGATTATCTGTTCATGGTGTTTATCTTGGTTTTCAATGTAAGTGCGCAAGTTTTAGACAGTGATCACTAGTCCGTGGAACTCTAGGGGTAGGGACTGCTGTGTTTGATCAACCCACTCGTAGGGGTCGCACCTCTTTGCATAGACGAGTGCCTAGTATGGTCATGGGGTAGTACTACTGGTAAAGCCCGCTCGTAGGGGTCGCACCTCTTTGCACGGACGAGCGCCTAGTTTTCCGATGCACAACGTCCGCGCGTAACCCGCGGGACGGTATTGTTTTAGCTCGTAGTGGCAGCGCCACTTTGCATGGACGAGCCCGGTTTTCAGAAATGTCCGCGCGTAATGTAACATCTGCCCGAATCCGACCCGACCCAGATACCCGTTTTCTGATCCGATTCTTTTTATGATTTAAAAATTAATTATAATCTTTATAAATCTAACCTTTAATAAATCTTTATGTATATATATATTTTTAAAATGTTTCTTCCGCCTCTCCTTCCTCTTCTTCTCTTTTCTTTCCGCCGTCCCGCCTTCTTTTCTCTTGTCGCCATTCCCCCCTTTTGTTTAACCCTTGAGCCTTGAACCCCTTTTTCTCTTAACTCCTTGCTTGTCCTTTGGCTCTTCCCGCCTAAGGATGTCTGCGCAGCTCCACGCGCTAACTCCTTACAAGGAAGCCTGCGTGAAGATTGACTGTTCCTGCGCTACGCGCTAGGAACTATAGTTCTTCCCGCGGCGCGCTAAGAATGATACTTCTCCGCGCGACGCGCTAGGAATTGTAGATCCTCCCGCGACACGCTGTAAATTTGTAGTTCTTCTCGCAGCGCGCTAAGAATTGTAATTCTTCCCGCAACGCGCTAAGGATTTATGTTCTTCCCGCGACGCGCTAAGGATTTCAATTCGTTCCGCAACGCGCTAAGGATTTATGTTCTTCCCGCGACGCGCTAAGGATTTCAGTTCGTTCCGCGACGCGCTAAGGATTTGTGGTTCTTCCCGCAGCACGCTAAGGTTTGTCTGTGACAGCCTTCTGTGTGTGCCTTCACGCTCACGCACTCAGCTTTCTCGCGCTAAGTCTTGTGTCTTTTATCTTGATTTATCCAGCCGTTTACCTTTGGTGATATCTTATCTTTTGTGCTGTTGACCTAACTTGCTTTGTCTGAAAAGTTACTTTCGGCGCAGCATGCGCGTCAATCCTATTGGTTGACAGAAAAAGGTGACTGACAATATCTTTTGAGATCTTCTTTTCCTTATCTTGAACAGTGTTTGCCTGACATATCCCATGTGCTGTGAACAGTAACCTGACAGCTTTTTCCCCCTTTTCCTGCTGCCATATCTTTTGCTTAGATTTGGTGTGATATTTTTCCCCTTTTTCCAGGATTGTGTTCCCTAGGGCTTGCCTATTTATACCCAGCCATTTTCTTTAACATTTCACACACAGACACTTAATCTCTTCTCCTTCTCCCTGCTGAAGACCTTCGCAGCGTAGCCGTCAACATAACTCCAGCTCTCCTTGCCTCTGTTTTCTTTCTCTTCTTTTCTGCCCAGACCTCGGTTAGTAAATGTTTATAATTTGTTTAAGTAAATCGATGCATATTACCTATGGTTAGTTATAATCAAGACACTAAAACCAATCGTTAAACCGATAATCTTATTTATAGGTTAACTTTGCTTGTTGGTTCTTGCTTTATTTATCTTCATCGCACCGTTTATCATGTGAGTTATCTCGTACCTAATCCCTTTTTATTTTTAATGTTTTGGGATGTTCATGTGTTCATACAAACTTAGAGTCTTAAACTGTTTATGAACTTTAGTCGCGCAGTGTTCCATGTGTTGAGGATGTTTACTTGGCTGTTATTTGTATGTGTGTATCATTAACCGCTTTGTTCGGCCTATTCCGAAGTTTTCATGGATCCATTGGATGAACACGGGAGACCTATCGTTTACGGTTTTCTTTGTTTACACTTGCACAGTATGTTTTTCTCGTTTTTGTGCTCAATTGGGAGCACGGATTGAACTATGAGCTATGATCTATCTTAGGCTTGATCACAATCTGATTACACCCTTGCTAAACTCTAGACATACACGTGTTGCGCGCAGATTTACTGTATTGCATTAAACTTGATTTCTCACCAACACGCAAGTGTTTGACGTTATTTTAACACATGTTCAGGTTTGCAGTAGCTGTTTTGGAGCTTGTGGACACGTAGGAAGTTTTCTTTTATTTTGGACCTAGATTAAAATGTATCAAGACAAGTTTATGTTGATCGAATACTTTGCTTTATTATATAATGATTTTTGTTGATTTATGTTATCTTGTGTTGCGTTGCGCGCGCGCGATAAATGTGTATTAATAAATATTGACACCCAATAGTGTCACGGGTAATGAAACAAAATGTGGCGCCCCGATGTATAATCCGCCTTTGGTCGGGGTGTGACAGATTGGTATCAGAGCTCGTTGACTTTAGGATAGGTGGTTAGACATAACGACCTAGAAAACTTAAGTCCCCTCTCGCGCATGAGAGAAATCTCGTGTTTGCGCGCTTATTGTTAATTACTCGTTATTTATAAATATGCTCGCGCCTGCGCAGTATATGATTTTATGTTTTATTCCGCGATCTTTCGATTTTTATTTATGTTCGTTTGTTGGAATTGAAAATCCGAGAAGTCATGGTGATACATGAATAGTTGACTTTCAATTCCCATTTACTTTATATTTTTAAGTTGAAGATTGAAAAGTCATGGTGATACATGAATTGTCAATCTCCAATGCTTATTTACTTGTATATTTTATATTGAGGATTGAAAAGTCATGGTGATACATGAATCGTCAATCTCCAATACCCGTTTGCTCGTATATATATTTTTTTTTTTAAATTGAGAATTCGGAAGGTCATGGTGATACATGAATTGTCGATTCTCGATTCGAATTTGTTACCTTTATTAAGTCTGCATATAAAGTCATTTACTTTACCTTAACTTTTGTTAGCAACTAACTTCGCGAGACAAGCTTTAACAAGGTTATACTTTGCGCTAAAACGGTTTCTCATAACATGATATTAACTAAAACTAGAACTTTTATAGAATGCCTCCACTATCAGCTCGTCATCAGAGGAGAGAAGCCGCGCGCAGACGTAGGCAGCAACGTTCCCAGGAAATGGCCGCCGCGATAGCCCAAGCCTTAAACCAAAACAATATCAACCACTCTGGTTACAATATTAAATCCTTTAATGCGGGTAAACCTCCAAAGTTCACAGGTCTCGAAGGAGCCACCATAATGCTCCAGTGGCTCGAGAAAATTGAAAACACTTTTCTCCATACCCATTGCCCTCCAAACCAACGAACCTTATACGCCTCAAGTGTCCTGGAATCTAGAGCGCTTACTTGGTGGAACGGAGTAGCTCATGCGCGTGGCGCAGAGGTTGCTTCTAGCATGCTCTGGGAGGAATTCAAGGAACTTCTGACGCGAGAATTCTGCCCTCCCAACGAAGTCAAGCGCCTTGAAGAGGAATTCTGGAACTTGAAGCAGTACAGTGGCGAAGCGCGCGAGTACGCGACGCGCTTCCACGAACTAAGTTTGCTTGTCCCTCACCTTGTTACCCCTTCCCGCCGAGCCATCGAAAAATTTCTTGGGGGTCTTCCCATGGAAATTCAAGATTCTGTATGGGCAAGAAACCCAGTAACCCTCTCTGACGCCATCGAGTTGGCCGCTGTGCTTAGCGACAACCATGTCAGAGCAGGAACCCTGTTCCTGCGGGGAACTGAAAAGACCAAACCCACCAAGACTGACCCAGAACCAACAGAAACCAAGCCAGAACCCTCAAACCATAAACGAAGGCGCAAAACCAATCATCAAGCTTACGCGCTTACTAACCCACTCGTTGTCCAGCAACCCCTTTACCAACCTTTAGTTTACGCGCCTAACCCACTGTCTACCTACCCAACTCCCCCTGTAGTCCATAACTATGCCTTAACTAATCCTGCACTCCCTACCCCGCCAACTAAGAAACCCTACACAGGAAATCAGCCCTTCTGCCCAACCTGTAAATTTCATCACCCAACTCAAGCCTCGTGTAGGCAATGTAACCAATGTGGCCGCGCTGGTCACTCTGCTGAGTACTGTAGAGTCCCTCCCGCCAACCCAATTGTGCAAACACCACCAACCTACCCGCAGAACCCACAACCAACATACCAGAATCCTCAACCAAGATCGTGCTTTAACTGCGGTGATCCCAGTCATTTCCGGAACGCGTGCCCGAGGCTACAAGTCCAGATTACTCAAGCGAATCCGGTGAACCAAATTTCGAACCAAGTGACGCGATGACGAACTTTTAATATAACCGCGCACCAAGCGCAAGCGATTAATGACGTAGTTAATGGTACATTTTTTTTTTTATTTATTTATGCATCTATACTTTTTGTTACTGGTGCCGATAGAAATTTTATTTCTCGCGCGTTTGAGCAGAAGCTCGCGCGACCGCGCATTAACTTAAGGAAAACTTGTTGAATTGGCTAATGGCGAAACTATTTTATTAAACTTTATAATCATGGATTGCACGCTTAACCTTAATGAAAACGATTTTTTTTGATCGACCTTATCCCCGTACCTTTTCTTTGCGCATCCTACTTCGAGAGAAATTTCGGGACGAAATTTCTTAAAGTAGGGGAGACTGTAACATCTGCCCGAATCCGACCCGACCCAGATACCCGTTTTCTGATCCGATTCTTTTTATGATTTAAAAATTAATTATAATCTTTATAAATCTAACCTTTAATAAATCTTTATGTATATATATATTTTTAAAATGTTTCTTCCGCCTCTCCTTCCTCTTCTTCTCTTTTCTTTCCGCCGTCCCGCCTTCTTTTCTCTTGTCGCCATTCCCCCCTTTTGTTTAACCCTTGAGCCTTGAACCCCTTTTTCTCTTAACTCCTTGCTTGTCCTTTGGCTCTTCCCGCCTAAGGATGTCTGCGCAGCTCCACGCGCTAACTCCTTACAAGGAAGCCTGCGTGAAGATTGACTGTTCCTGCGCTACGCGCTAGGAACTATAGTTCTTCCCGCGGCGCGCTAAGAATGATACTTCTCCGCGCGACGCGCTAGGAATTGTAGATCCTCCCGCGACACGCTGTAAATTTGTAGTTCTTCTCGCAGCGCGCTAAGAATTGTAATTCTTCCCGCAACGCGCTAAGGATTTATGTTCTTCCCGCGACGCGCTAAGGATTTCAGTTCGTTCCGCAACGCGCTAAGGATTTATGTTCTTCCCGCGACGCGCTAAGGATTTCAGTTCGTTCCGCGACGCGCTAAGGATTTGTGGTTCTTCCCGCAGCACGCTAAGGTTTGTCTGTGACAGCCTTCTGTGTGTGCCTTCACGCTCACGCACTCAGCTTTCTCGCGCTAAGTCTTGTGTCTTTTATCTTGATTTATCCAGCCGTTTACCTTTGGTGATATCTTATCTTTTGTGCTGTTGACCTAACTTGCTTTGTCTGAAAAGTTACTTTCGGCGCAGCATGCGCGTCAATCCTATTGGTTGACAGAAAAAGGTGACTGACAATATCTTTTGAGATCTTCTTTTCCTTATCTTGAACAGTGTTTGCCTGACATATCCCATGTGCTGTGAACAGTAACCTGACAGCTTTTTCCCCCTTTTCCTGCTGCCATATCTTTTGCTTAGATTTGGTGTGATATTTTTCCCCTTTTTCCAGGATTGTGTTCCCTAGGGCTTGCCTATTTATACCCAGCCATTTTCTTTAACATTTCACACACAGACACTTAATCTCTTCTCCTTCTCCCTGCTGAAGACCTTCGCAGCGTAGCCGTCAACATAACTCCAGCTCTCCTTGCCTCTGTTTTCTTTCTCTTCTTTTCTGCCCAGACCTCGGTTAGTAAATGTTTATAATTTGTTTAAGTAAATCGATGCATATTACCTATGGTTAGTTATAATCAAGACACTAAAACCAATCGTTAAACCGATAATCTTATTTATAGGTTAACTTTGCTTGTTGGTTCTTGCTTTATTTATCTTCATCGCACCGTTTATCATGTGAGTTATCTCGTACCTAATCCCTTTTTATTTTTAATGTTTTGGGATGTTCATGTGTTCATACAAACTTAGAGTCTTAAACTGTTTATGAACTTTAGTCGCGCAGTGTCCCATGTGTTGAGGATGTTTACTTGGCTGTTATTTGTATGTGTGTATCATTAACCGCTTTGTTCGGCCTATTCCGAAGTTTTCATGGATCCATTGGATGAACACGGGAGACCTATCGTTTACGGTTTTCTTTGTTTACACTTGCACAGTATGTTTTTCTCGTTTTTGTGCTCAATTGGGAGCACGGATTGAACTATGAGCTATGATCTATCTTAGGCTTGATCACAATCTGATTACACCCTTGCTAAACTCTAGACATACACGTGTTGCGCGCAGATTTACTGTATTGCATTAAACTTGATTTCTCACCAACACGCAAGTGTTTGACGTTATTTTAACACATGTTCAGGTTTGCAGTAGCTGTTTTGGAGCTTGTGGACACGTAGGAAGTTTTCTTTTATTTTGGACCTAGATTAAAATGTATCAAGACAAGTTTATGTTGATCGAATACTTTGCTTTATTATATAATGATTTTTGTTGATTTATGTTATCTTGTGTTGCGTTGCGCGCGCGCGATAAATGTGTATTAATAAATATTGACACCCAATAGTGTCACGGGTAATGAAACAAAATGTGGCGCCCCGATGTATAATCCGCCTTTGGTCGGGGTGTGACACGTAACCCGCGGGACGGTTTTATCAAGCATATGTTTTAATGATGTATTCAGAAATATGTTTCAATATGGTTTTATCAAGGATATGATGCAATACGATTTATCAAATCACCAAAACTTGTGAACTCACTCAGTTTATACTGATTCAAATGTTTTTACGTGTCTTTCAGGTGATAATTAGTAGCGCAAGGAGTCACACTTAGAGCACTTCACGCAGAACATCTATAAAATGGTTTTTGGAAGATTTTAGTTCTATCCCTTCCACACGCGTGGTTGTTCCCGCCGTGTAAGGGGATATGGCGCGGAAATCTTCAACGTTTTTCTTTTGTGGATGTTTTTATATGTAATTCTAAACAATGTAATGTATTTTGTACTAGACATTTCATGCGCAATGGAAAATATATTTGAATGTTTGCAATGACCCGTGCTTGATTATCAATTCCCACTCGCGCGCGCCCGGCTGTTTCTGCCGTTTAGGGCCGGGTGTGACAGACTCATATTTGGCGGTTTTTAAAAATTCATTAAACCGACCCACCGGTTATGTCGGTTATCGGTTAAAATCGGTTCGGTTATATCGGTTATGGTTCGGTTTAACGGTTATGGCGGTTAAGTTGCTCACCCCTGCCCATCACGTCTACCACCAACACCTCCGTTAAATCCGGCAGCCACCACCACCATCGGCCACGCCGTCGTCATATTATGTTTCTGCAACAGAGTACAACCATCGACCACGCCCTCGTTTAACTTCAACTCGAATCTGTGATCTAGGTTTCACAGTGGTGGAGACGATGGCCGGCGGCACGATTACGGCGGCTCCGAGGAGTTTCTATTAGCGGAGATGAGTATCATTGGCGGCGGAGGTACTCGTGGCTGTGACATATCGTGGCGGTTGAACTTCGACGGGGTCAGCTTTCGTCGTAACATAATTTGATTGTGATTGAGATTGTTAGATAATTTGATTTGAAGGGGCTAAAATTCAATGATGTTAGATTTTGACGAAATTATCATTTGTTTTTTAGTTTTAATTGTTTGATTTTTTTTGTTTGTACGGTTGAATTTTCAAATTGATATAATAATCATCGAGAGATTGTAAGTAACGACGAAGGCGGCTATGAATTTGGATGAACACAGGTTACTTGAAGTGCTACTGATTTGAATTTTGGCGTGTGTATTTAATATTTGTAATTATCTTAATAAAATAATATATATTAAAATGTCACGTCACGCGTCACACCATAAAAAAATCAATGGATTGCCACGTAATTGCCATGTCACGTGCCACATCATCAAAAATTAACAGAGTTTACTTTTTGTTAGACTGGGTTTACTATCGGTAACAAAACTGAAAGTTGGGATTGCTACCAGTCAAATTGTTAGTTGAGATTAATATTGGCTAATAGTCAATAGTTTGGATTATTAAAATCCAATTTTCCTTTTATATTTATGTGTATCTATATTTATACTTCCACCTTTCAATTTTGTTATCAATAATAGTTCTAGCCTAACTTCGTTTCTTTTTTTACGATGTAACGTTTGAACTTGAAGTGGCAATTATGTTGAAAAAACCCTACAGGTTAGATAATAGAATCTAACCAATGAGCAAAGACCATAGTTTGATTCTCAATTTGATTAAAACCTTTTTAACACAAGATCCAACTAAGGCCTTAGCTTATTGGTTGAAACAACATTTTCTAACTTATAGGTCTTGGGTGCCTTGTACCATCCTTATTGCAAGCCGGTGGTGGTGGGTGGTGGTGGCAGACGGTGGGTGGTGGTAGTGGACGATGGTTGTGGCCGACAGGTGGGTGGTGGTGGTGATGGGTGGTGGTGGTTGTGGCGGACGGTGGGTGGTGGTGGTGATGGACGATGGTGGCGGCGGTGGGGTGGTGGCAGTGATGGACGGTCAGTGGTGGCGGTGATGGACAGTGGTGGTGGTGGACGGTGGTGGTGGGTGGTGGTAGTGGCGGACAGTGGGTGGTGACTGTGCACGATGGGTGGTGGTGGTGTTGGACATTGGGTGTTGGTAGGATGTTAAGAAGTGTGAAGATGTGTGAAGAAGTTAAACAATAGCTTTTTTTTTTAAGATCATAAAAGCAGTTTGCAGATCTTATTTAAAAAAAACAGTCTTCAGAAGCTTATGTCTGCGCGCCCACAAACATAAGCCTCCTACAGATGTTTTAAACAAAAACAAACACTACCTTAGTGATTCTTAGCATTTAACAGCAGTATTTAGATCCTTTAGTGTTAATTTTGAGCCCACATCAGGGTCAGCTGGAAAACGGCTCGGCCCAAACTCTAGTGATGATATTCTGATTGGTGTAAAAAGCCCACTTGGGGACCAAAACCAAGAATCAGTTACAACCCAAACTGTCAGTTTGTTATTGGGTTAGAGCATTCTCAGTCGATTTCCTATCCACATCTTCATAATTACACTAAAAAATATATTTCTATATCCTGTTTAATTAAATAATATTTTTTTATACTTTAATTATTACAGTTTTCTCTCTCCACCCTATAATTTACAAAAAATCAATATCTTTTCCCAAATTTCCAAAAAACCACTGCCTTTTCTCTCTTCATCCTATAATTTACACTCACAACCCCACCCTATAATTTACAAACTCTCCTAACAAAATTTTGAGGGATGTGTTAAGAATGCTCTTAGAAACCCCCACCATTAAAATTTAAAACTTGTTTAGATCTAAACCGGGCTCTTTCCTGTTGAACAACGAAACCAATTAAATAACATGATAGTATGCATACACTTTACTTTAAAAACATACACAGAAAGTAATCGTAAAAAGGATTTTAAAAACGTCTTAGCAAGATACTAATAGTACCATTACTCGAATAAGCAGACCAAGATAGTTTATTAACTTCCTAAAGATTTTGTAATGACAGAATAGCAAAAGACGTCATTTACGTTTGATCGTTTATCCAATGGACGTCCTTTAGCAAAAGTAATGGCAGAAATCATACTTGATGTTTCAGATCCGTTTCACGTTTCGTCTTTTGTCAATAACGGAGTTAATTTTTCTTATTAATCTGGTCATGTGCCTTGCACATAAGGGTAATTTGGTCCTTTTTATCTATTTATTTAAAAACATTTTTAACAATTAAAACTAAAAATAAATTTATATATAAACTAAAACTCCCCCCCCCCCTCCTCTAAACAAACACACTCTCAATCTCAAACTCTCTGTCCCTCTTAAACCACGACCACCGGGCACCAACCCCCCACTACCACCAATCAACATCGTCCTCGACGGATCCTCAAGCATCGTCGGCTCTCCACCAATGCCAGCGTCATCCTTTTTCTCCCGATTTTATGCAGCAGCAGATTATACACAGAAGGGGGCTTCCATGCGAAACCCTAAATAAATATCCAATTTAACAATTCACACACATTTGATGCCCTAATCTGAGTGTGTCACAACAACAAACGACCTAATCTATTAGCCTTAACATATTTACACATCAAATTGAATAAAACATCATACGACACTTATTAAAAACCCAAACCCCCAAATCAAATTCAATGGCTTATTACCTCTAAATAAGACAACCACCAGCTAAGAACGTCCATCGTTGTGTCGGCCAAAGCCTAAAAGGGTTAATATATGAAAAAATAGAGTGACCAAAGGATGGAGCAGCCAGAACAGATTTGGTGGTGATTGATTTGTGGCTTTGGTTCAGAGCGTGAGTGGGGTGCGATGGTATGGGTCTGATTATGAGAGAGAGAGAGAGAGAGAGAGAGACTTAGGTGATTCCGGCGACGGTGGCTGTGGTGTTGGATCTGAACAATAGTAGTGAGTAGTGGCCTTCGGGAGGGGGAGAGAGAGAGAGAGAGAATTATATACATTTTATTTTTTAGTTTTAATTATTAAATACATAGTAAAATTACAATTCTACCTTCATATGCAAGGCACATTATCAGATTTAACAAAAAAAATTAACTCCATTAGTGACAAAGAACGTAACGTGCAAGAGATTTAAAACATCAAGTATGTTTTCTACCATTACTTTTGCTAAAAGACATCCATTGAAAAAACGATCAAACATAAATGACGTCTTTAGCTATTCTGTGTTTTGCAATTACAATTACAGATTCAGAAATAAGTAAAGCCCAAAATTATTATTATAATTATTTAACGTATAAGTAATAAAATCAGAATTTTAGTTTAATATAGAATGATTGGTTTGAAATTCAGGATAAAAAGGACTAGCGGGTCAAACAAGATGAACATACCTATTATGACCCGAACCCACTTCTATATTATTTCCAAAACGGTCTGTTTAAACCCATTACAATTTCTTAATGTAAAAAGTTACCACAAACGACAACGATTTCTTCAAACCACACTTAGGATCCAAACCAACAAACCACACATGGGATCCAAACCAACAGCAAACACTAGAAATTATTATATATTATAATACTACTACACCAACCATATCATTTACTTCCATCACCAAACAGGTAACCAAGTGAAGACCCTCCCCCCGGAGCAGCATGCACCTTGGTTGAAGGACGGTCCTGTACGTGATCAAGATCGTAAAGATTGTGCTTATACATGTGTATTATATTGCAAGTATACTACTATATATTGCAACACAGAACTAAAGTAGTAAGTTCATTTTTTCAACACAGAAGATGGATAATGAATATGAACAAAGTTCGTTTATGTATGTAATCTATATAACTTAAAAAAACACACGAACATATTAGTTTGATGGTTTTTTATATGCATAACATATACATTTTTACGTAAGTACAAAATTTAAAAATTATGAACCATTGATTATAAATTAGACAATTTAGGTTTTTGTTCCAGCGATAACTTAAAGCATGTTTGGGATTGAGTTTGAAAACAACTTATTGACTTACTGGCTTTTTTAAAGGGGCTTTCTAGGGGCGTATAGAGGGGTGTCCCTAGTAGGACCCTTTTTAAAAAGCCAATAAGTTAGAAAGGTGTTTGGTAAAAACAAAAGTCCTTTTTATTTTAACTTTTTGAAAGGGTTAAAAAGTTGTAATCAAAAAGCCACAAATTCTGGCTTTTCAAAATGCTTCTTGAAAAAGCCCATAAGTCAATAAGTCGTTTTCAAACTCAATCCCAAGCATGCCCTTAGTGTTCTGTAATGAACCTCACCCTATACACAATCAATTTTAAGTACAGAAATGCAAAAACTTATTGCTTTAAATTGAATACATAAAGAGTTATGCAACAGCATTATCCACTATATTGGAAGTCTGGAACCTCATCTTGTATAAGATTTATACGGTTCTCTACTTAAAAGTATGTACACATGTTGAAACCTCATTTTGTATAAACATTTGAGCCAGTAAATTTATAAAAAGTTGGTTAGGAATTAGGATCATATGTAGAACAAAAAATGAAGTAAAACAAAGTCATACCGTGATGAAGTTGCCAGTATTCTGACCATCAGCTCAGATATAGTTGTTAAGCTTGCTACTCTGGATTCCAGCTGGAATCTGTTTTGTAACATCTGGCGGTGTTACAGCCACCGCAGGTTTAGAAGGCGGCTCAGTAGCAGCAGCAGCCTGGACCTGGCTGGGTGCATTGCCTGTGGGCACGATGGCAGGCTTTGGCTCCTCACCACTTCCAAAAAGGTAGTTTAATGAACTTTGTCCACCACCACTGCTCACACCACGGCCCATGATCTCTGCAATGAGATAGTTTCATAATTCATATATCCGCCTCAAAATTGCATGATATCATATTTACCAAAACAAAATGATGATATCAAATGTACACAATTTCCTTAAAACTTGCATAAAGGTTATGA
Source organism: Bidens hawaiensis (assembly GCF_021521415.1). Lineage (NCBI taxonomy): Eukaryota > Viridiplantae > Streptophyta > Magnoliopsida > Asterales > Asteraceae > Bidens > Bidens hawaiensis. Next base: position 2,648,938 of record NW_027491168.1, read on the forward strand.
GAGTTTACAGCATATAGAGAAGAACAGATTATAATAGTCATTTAAATGAACTTAATGCGATAAATAAATGTAAAACTTTGTGCTTTATAAAACAAAAATGAAATCTGAAGTGTTTTATTGTTTATCAAACTAATATGAAATTTTTGAAAGTATGATGATATGTGAAAGTTTAAGTGTTTTATTATATAAATATGAAATCTGAAGTGTTTTTATCAAACTAGTATGAAATTTTAAGTATGATGATATACAAGCTTATTAAATGTGTGTTTGAAGCTGTTCCCATACAAATAGACATTACTCAAAAAGTTATTGCGTTTTAATATCATCGAAGAATATATATTCAGAAAGCACGATGAAAGTGCAAACAACTTCCGCTGTGCATACATAAAGAAACAAAAGTCATAACACTCTAGCAAGCATATATTTAACTTGTGATAATGGGAACAGCCATTAACCTGAACATGTATTATCTCAATTGTCAACATTATAAACGCGAAGACGATACCTAAAAATACATTATATAACAACGAAACCCTAAAAGCATACAAGCTAAATTCCTTCACCTGAATAACATACATTAATCTGAAGCAAGTGCTCAATACGTATCAAGCACCACACCGAGTGACGGATTACATTACTAAGCAAATCAAACACCTTCAAGTCCAACTTGAATATCACGAGTGTCTAGGATGCCAATTCTCAGTAAATCGCTCATAATTTCTTCGAGGATATTATTAATTCGTTAAAAAACAGATAATCGATCTACCAGTAAACACAACCATCACTCGATCAGCGTTTATCAACTTCAAAAACCGTAAAACAAACAGATCTGAGGCCTACGCATGAATCAGAAGTGAAAAACTGGGCAGATTAACAGGATACAAAATGGGGCGAATATCGGTCGGAAAGCAGAATTAGGGTTATGGAGGAGATACCTGCAACTGCAATGTGGAGTTGAGATCAGATCTGGAGAATGAAGATGAGGGGAAATGGAGAATCCGTTCTCAAACACCAAAATTTTAATAATAATAGTAAGGGTTTGTAATTGCAAATATTATTGAAAGAGTAAAGCCAAGTTCACCGCACACTATTCATGACGGTGGAACCCCAATTTCAGAAAAAATATTATATTTTTGTTGAATATAATATAAGGCTAAGAGCATTCTCATCTAACCCCTCATATTATGTGAGGGGTGTTTTTACAATTTAGAGAGTGATTTAAGGTGTTGTGAGTGAAGGGTTTTTATATTTTAGAAAAAGTAGTGATTTTTCTGTATATTTGAAAAGTTGCTGTTCATCCCCTATAATTTTTTAGTATATTTTGAAAGTGATTATGAGTGAAGGAAAAAGAAAAGATAATGATAAAAGGTATTATTTAATTGAAATAGAGAGAGAAAATAAAGTGAGTTTTAGTGTAATTTTTGGTTTGAAGATAGGGAGTGGGATGAAAATGCTCTAAGAGCATTCTCATCCCACCCCTCATTTTATGTGAGGGGTGTTTTTATAATTTAGAGAGTGATTCATGGTGTTGTGAGTGAAGAGTTTTTATATTTTAGAGAAAGTAGTGATTTTTCTGTATATTTGAAAAGTTACTGATCATCCCCTATAATTTTTTAATATATTTTGAGAGTGGTTGTGAGTGAAAGAAAGAGAAAAGGTAATGATAAAATGTATAAAAAGTATTATTTAATTGAAATAGAGAGAGAAAATGTAGTGAGTTTTAGTGTAATTTTTGGTTTAGGGATAGAGGGTGGGATGAGAATGCTCTAAGGGTAGTGGGGCGCGGAGGCCCGGCGTGGCCACCTGGCTCGCGAACACCGCTACCACCTTGGCGCGGATGGGGGCGCGGTTGGCCGGCGCGGGGCAGTCCGCGTGGGAAATATAGCCGTTGGTGGTTTTTTAAAAAAAAGTTTTTTTTGTTTAACCTATATATAAATACCAATCCACACACTCCATTTTAATTAAAACTCACCCCATTCTCTTTTATTCTCTTAAAAAACCATACTTTCCCTCTACCAAAACTATATTTCTCTCCATTTTTATAAATGGCATCGTCTTCGTCTTCCGAAGAAGACGAACTCATTTGTCAAGCGGTTCAAACGACGATAAATTTTTTGATTGATCAAAGACGCCCTCAAGCCCCATTATTCCGGCAACCACGTCTTCGTGATTTTAAGACTGCTAATGAAACTTTGATACGTCACTATTTTAGCCCCGATCCCGCATATGGTGAGGAAAGTTTTAAAACTCATTTTCGAATGACTAGACGATTATTCATTACGTAAACCAACAATGTATGATATCCAACGCATATACGAGGTGTACGGTGAAAGACATGGTTTCCCCGGGATGCTCGGTAGCCTCGATTGTATGCATGTTGGTTGTGCTATGTGTCCTACTGCTTAGCGAGGTCAATTCCACCGAGGTGATCACCCCGGCCCTACTATTGTACTTGAGGCGGTGGCGTCACAGGATCTTTGGTTTTGGCATGCGTTCTTTGGGGTTGCCGGGTCAAATAATGACCTTAATGTTATCGATCAATCACCGATATTCAATGACCTTATCGACAGGGTTGAACCCCCTCAGGCTTTTTTTGTAAATGGAGAACACTTCAAGTACGGGTACTACCTCGTTGATGGTATTTACAGCGAATGGGGGACACTAGTTCAAGCTTACGCGTCTCCACTTTCTGACAAACGAAAGTACTTCACGAAGAGACAAGAATCGGCTAGAAAAGATATTGAAAGGGCGTTTGGAGTCTTAAAGAAAAAATGGGCAATATTGGCGAATCCAATAAAATTTTGGACAAGGGAGAAGATAACAGAAGTCGTCTACATGTGTGTAATCCTACATAACATGATACTAGAAGACGAGGGTCACGCTATTTGACAAAACTACCAAGGTGATATTCCAAGACAAGAATCGACGGTCACCAATGAACAACGACTCGACAACTTAAATATCATCAAGAGTCGTGAGATTCACGACAACCTTCGGCATGAGTTGGTTGAGCATTTGTGGGATAGAAGACCCGATAATCTTGTATTAGACTAGTAATATTTTAAATTATTATTAATGTAATGTTTTATATTATTATTAATGTAATGTTTTAAATTATTTAAAAAAAATAAAAAAAAAATCCAATCAAGCCCCGGATTACCTGGACCACTACACCCTCTGGGGCTTGATCCTGGGGCTTGATCCTGTGCCACGTCACCGCCTACGTGTCGTAAATATATTGGATCACTTGGGCTTGGATCAAGCCCCGCTACCCTTAGCCTAAAGGGTGTTTGGGTAAGCTTCTTAAAATTGTTTTTTTGCTTATTTGCTTTTCGAAAAGCAAATAAGTAAATAAGTATGTTTGGGTAACATAGAATCACTTTTAAGTTTTGCTATTTGTTATGGGTTAAAATATGATTTTTAAAAGCAAAAATTTCAAGCTTTTTGATGATACTTTTGCTTTTAGCATAACCAATTACATAAATATCTACATCTGCGTCAACAGACTTTCATTACTCATCATCAACAACTACTCTCTGTAACTCTCATTACTTTACCAACAACCTTTCATTACTCATCACCAACTACAAATATTCATTACTCACTATTACCAGCCTCAAAAAAAAAAAAAAAGGAAACCATAGAAGGGAACCTGAGAAGACGAGAAGAGGGTTTCAAACTATTCCAACGCCGGCGACTCTCTGACCTACACCTCCGACGGCCTGTTATCTCCGACGAGGTATGCTTGTTTCTCTCTCTCTGTTTTTTTTATTGAGATTGCGGTTTGCTATTATTTTGATATGTTGTAGTTTATTATTGTTCATGAAATTTTGGTTAAAATCTTGGGTTGAAAAATTGTCATGGACGACATAGTAGTTTATTTGGTTATCAAAATAGTGTGGTTATTCTGGTTTATTGTCTTGGTTATCATATTATGTGGTTTGTATTTGTATGCATAGAATATGGATAACTAAAACTCTTATTTGGTTATTTTGAAATTGTGATAAAGTGTTATCAGATCATGAATGAAAACCAACCTAATGATGTTGATTGTGAAACATCATATATATATATATACACACACATATACTAGCTTTTAGTCCGCGGGTTTAGTATTTTTTTTAATATTATTTTGAATATAATTTGTTATATTAATTAAAATTGCTAACAATAGTGTTTTTAAAGTGCAATTTGCAATATATAACATTCGATCCACCTAACGTTACATTGCATTGAAAATAAGAAAAATAAAGAAGATGCCAATATCACATTTTGACTTACACGACTCTGAGTTCAACACATAGAAATAAAAACACAACTCATCTTCTTTTGCTTATAAACCTTAATCACAAAAAGATTAAAAATGCAGCAAAAAGACCAAGCATTGCGTGTAGAAGGCTACTGACTTATATATAAGACCAAAGTGCTTCAAAGTATAAATATATTCAAATTACCAAAAATAAGGCTAAATGTGCTACTTTTATTTAATTATTTTATGAAATCACAATGAACTGAAACTATTCATTTAATGCAACTATATCCTCCTGGCTGCACGAAGACCAACCTTTTGGCCATGTAATGCATCACGATGGACCGTATAGCCATGACCAATATGTTAATGGTTATCATTAGCATGAGGATCCTTAACCGAGTTCATAGCCACACCGTGAATGCAGTTATACACCATTTCGCCCTCCATAATACTTTAACATGCAAATAAAGACCCCATAATATAATGGTTGGGCTAAACTAAATTGCCTTTCAGGTTAAAATGGCCCAAATCCCAAAACAACACAATATCAATTTAAGTGAGCATAAAAATTATAATCTTTCATTAAAATTGTAAATTTTTGATATAACCATGAAGAGTATTAAATGCATATTTAGTACTTCTTTTGGGTAAGGTACGTCTAAATATTTTTTTAGCTTGCATTATATATTTTAGAATAGGTTTTATTTCACTTATATTTTATTCAACTTATATAACGGCTCAAACCGTGAAACCAAGTCATTAGTAATAATTCGGTTCTTATATTTCAATTGTTCGGTTTTGGTTTTTGATAGCCAAAAACTGTTACTAATGGTTTTTTTTTACTGTTTCAGCTAGAACCGGACTGTGAACACCTCTAATAAGTATGACTCATACTTATTAGAGGTGTTTAAATTTAATTGGAATAATTATTGATATTACATTTATATTATATTGGTAAAAATTTTCATTTTATTTTTTATTTGGGTCGGTATCAAACTTTCATGGGGTCGTCTCGAAATTTCACAAGGATCGGGATCAAAATTTCATAGGGGTCTTCAGGAGTAAAAAAAATAGTTAAAAAAAACTTTGAAATTTCAAATCAAGCATGTAGGAAGTGGAGCACCCCTCTAGACTCTGATATGAATTTTAATTGTTCTGTTGCAATTTTGACTCATATATAAAAGATACAAATTTCAAAATACCTAATCATACACACATAACGTCAATATAAGAATGCCAAAATAATGGATTATTTGCCGATACATACCTAACTAAACTTTACTCCGGTTTCTTCACTTGCTGGTCTACTTGCAGTTATCGGTTGATTCAGGTTCAATATCTGTGCTAGCCATTATATATTTGTGATTTCAAAATTGAGATGTCTTCCATAAATTCCCCCTGGTCCAATTAGTTATATTTGCAGCCATAAACAAATTGTTTTCAAATTAATGCATCGACTACAGCATTATTCAATGATGCAACGCCTTGCTGGATCACGAATAATAACTACTAACAAATATACACCGCCCTATGTGTTGTATCTAGACTGTCAATCATAGTAAACCTAGGACTAAACAACATGTGCCTCAAGAGTATGATCTAATGAGGCTAAATGTCACACCCCGTTAAGCGATTTGCGGAAGCGTAAAACGGAAATGCAACAGATACAACTGGTATCAAATACATTGTTCATAAAGTAACATTATTAACTAATTTACAATATATCACATCGTTCTAATCTCTTTTACAAACTAGGTGATATAATCAAACCGGTTCTTCAATTACTTTACTTCTAACTCAAATGCCCACGACATCAATCATCAGTCAGACACGTAACGCACAGGAAATTACTTCTCATATCTGATTACCTGAAAAGCATGTTAAAATAGGTCAACTACGAATAGTTGGTGAGTTTCATAAGTTTAACAAAATCAGTTCTGCGTACCACACAGTCATAGTTTGTATGTACGCGCGTATGTAAAAATATGTATTTACGTTTGTATAAATATGTACAGCCATATCCTTGTGTGTGCATATGCACACATGTAAGTTTATAATATAAATTCGAAATTTTGGTAAAATCGTGATTGTTTGTTCGTACTACCTGTTTCCAATTTCCGTGTTTAACCAACCACTGTGGACCCCCTTCCTCCCACAACGGTTCCACATAAACTCAACCACTGTGGCCCCCCTTCCGCCCACAACGGTTCCGCGTTAACATCAACCACTGTGGTCCCCCTTCCACCCACAATGATTCCACGTAAACTCAAACATTATATAGTGTACACGCAAATAATTAGTATATTCTACACATAGTATTTCCTACGGCTAATCACATAGCATGTATATAGACACATATACACATATAGTATTTATCACGTATCACCAAATACTGTGGCTCCCCATCCGCCCACAATACGCATAATCACATTATTTTCTTAACATTCATGTCATAATCAAGTTAGTTCGTTTAATAAGTTGCAGCAGAACTTGGCTCATAGGCCATACTCAACTTTAGTTTATAAGTTGCAGCAGAACTTGGCTCATAGGCCATACTCAACTTTAGTTTAGTAAGTTGCAGCAGAACTTGGCTCATAGGCCATACTCAACTTTAGTTTATAAGTTGCAGCAGAACTTGGCTCATAGGCCATACTCAACTTTAGTTTATTACTATTGTGGGCGGAAGATTGTGGCCCCCCTTCCGCCCACAATAGCCCCATAATCATCACAGACCACGTTATCCCCATGGCCATTACAGACCACGTTGTTTCCCAAATTGGTTATGTTTAACATTACATAATGTGTTTGTATAAACATGCTGTCACGTGTAATTTCATTATGTTTTGCAATTCGTATTAACTCCACTCAATATATCAATCAACGATAATAATCATCTTTCATCAGCACGTAGTCAATCATTATGTTTGTAGGGACTTTTCATATATAAATGTTCAGATATTTTATATCCTGAACCGTTTTCAGATAGATAATGTGTATAAACATGCTTTCCACCCCAAAAGTTCGTAAAATCTTTTAAAGAGTGGGGTCATGAAACTCACAGTTTCGTAGGCACTCAGTGCGAGGTCAGCTCGGGGTTCGTTTTCCTTGCTATCATTTAGTCCCTATAGTCCATATTATAATAATATTAATATTTTAATATTATTATAATCTCAGTACTAAACTGGGCTGTATAACTAATCTGGGTATAGCTGGAACGCCTAGAAAGTGGTAATAGGCTTAGGTTGTGATGTTGTTTAATGTCTAATACTTAAAACTGAACTTGGCTCAGATTCTCGTTTTCCCAGCTGGGCCAAGTTGTTCGTTTACGCGATCAGAAAACAGTTATGGGAAAATAAGCTTGGGTAAATGTATTGGTTAATAAAATGATTAAGTTATAAAGAAGGATCACATACTGGGGTACCGGATTAGCCTCGGGGCCCGTTTCCGTTTATTCAGTTTGATTTAAGAAGAAACGCGCACAATCTATCCGGATTGTCCAGGTTTCTCATAGAAAAGTTCGTTTTCACTTAATTAGTCCAAACATATGATTTTTGATCACTCTTGGTGTTTTGATTTTCCCGCAGGTTCACTAGCCGCGAACTTGCCGGTTGTTATAAAAACTGAATTTGTTTAATATTCAGATTAGCATAATTAATTAACCGTTAATCATTAAATTATGAAAATTTAACCACTTATCAATTAAAATATGTAGATTTTTATAAAAATATTTATGGAATTATTTACTGATTTGTTAATTTAAAAAATTTATTTTGTTAGCTATATTTCGCCTGAAAATCGTCCGTTTACCTCAAACAATTTCCAAAAATTCCACAAAAATTCCTGAATACTCAAATCATGTCCCAAAACAATCTATATCAATTCCAGAATGTAAAAAGCTTGTTCAATATTCTTTTCGACCCAAATTCGGCTATAAAAATTCACACGAACGCATATACACAAAACACCTTTAGACTTCTACAAATGATCCCAAAATTCATATGTGATCAAAATACATCAAATCTGAGTTCCCAGAAAATTTTCATAATTTTTAAAATATTTTAACTATTTTTCCCAAATAATTGTCCCAATTCGGTAATAAATTCGCCAAATATTCTCGGATGGTCGAAAAATTACCAAATTTAAACAGGGACTTATTGACATGGTCCCTGATGTTCCTGCAAAATTTCAAGGCCTAACAATATGCACATCACAACCTTAACCTAAACAGCCCGTAATCGAGTAAATCAGCATTACCTTCGCGGTTTTGGTTCGTTTTCGCTCTCTTAATCCAATTTTCGGGTTCTTGTGCTTCTATATAAGCTAGGTACAGGTCCTATATCATAAACCAAGCAATTTTTCATCAACATAACAGCCCTTAACTTAGGGTTTCGGCTAGTGCACAAAAACGAACTTTTAAAACGTAAAAACGCCGTTTAAACCCTTTCAACCGTGTTTATGGACAAAAAAACTATCAAAACAGGTTCCTTACCGTGTTTATGATCAAAACATGTTTATGGACCATTTTTAGGATTTTTACACGGTTAGGAATGATTTTTAGTAACCAAGACATGTTTTTATGGTATTAAACGACTTTAAACAAGTACAAAAGCTACTTATTTAAGCTCCTTACCTTAGGGTTTGAAGGTTTTGTGGCTGGAGCAGAACTTGTGTCCAGAATTCTCATGAAAAAGATATCACAAAATATCTTAGAACTTGTTTAAATATGAAAAGGGTTTAAGGGGGGGGGGGGGGGAAGTCTTCTTTGGCGGGCTGGGCTCGTTGGGTCCCCTTTTGGGCCTATTTGGCCCACTTTTCTCGATTTACGTACCCGAACGTGAAATGCCGAGTCCAAATTTATTTCGGGTTCGGTTTCTGGCGACAAAAATATATCGGGTGCGACAAACGGAGCGAAAACGAATGTTTTTCGGCTAGTTTTGTGTAAAATTATAAAAACATACTACACGTTTGTAAAAATCGAAAATATTTTCACGGATCACTTAAAACATTTCAAATAAGTGTTTGGTAAGTCTTTTTCGGCTTAACGGATGATGCAATGCTTGGTTTGTAACTATCTTTCGCGTTTAAGTCTATAGCGGGTAGTTAAACGAGCATGTTTTCGTTTAACTTGTTTGCTATCGAACTAAGGCCATATTACTAATATTTTAGCTTGCATAGATCGTATATCACTTATAGATGGCACCCCGGGATATCCGGACCATAACCAGACCCGTTTGGTTATTCGTTTGTTCGTTACGCAATAAGCGGTTAAACGCTTATTCGAGTTTGTAAGTACTAAGGTGTACTCGGTTTTGCCACGGATGTCACACTAAAGTTACAAAAGGATTTAGACTTAAAACAAACCACCAAAAAGAAACCTTGTAGGAGATTCTTGAGGACTCGGATCCGAATCTTGAGGGTTTACCTTCACTTTAAGAACTGTTTGCCCGATTTATTTTCTAATAAAATCAATAATCTTTGAGTCAACCGGGTACCCCGAGGCATACTAAAATAACCGTTAATAAATGCAAATTTAAAAAAATAAATAAAAGTAAAATATGTTTATGCATATAAAATTAATACGAATATAGTAAGGTAAAGTAAATAAAATATGGTAAAAACAATATTAAATAAATCATTGATTGACAATACGACACAAGTTCTCAAACTTTAACTTCAATTATTGATGTAACTCAAGAGAATTTTTTTTTCAAAAAGTCCACATACAAAACAACAAACAAAATGGAGCAGACGTGAAAAACTTGATTATTTTTCCATTATTGACACCATTCATTCATTGTTCCTATTCTTGAATAGTTTGATTCAGATCATAATTTTCAATTTTCATCTTCTTAAGCAAGCAATTGACCATGCATTTGAGTTCATCCCTTAGCAATCATACATGTTTCTCAAGATATTTTTTACCCATTATAAAAACAAGCATTGCCTAAACATACAGCTCAGATGATCCTTTTCAACCCATATATGTTCGGTAACCCCAAACTAACCTTTTTTTCCCATACTCTCAACCCAAAGCAGACATCACCACCAGAAGTACCGCGTAAACTACTAACCGACGTTGTCGATTTTTTTTGACATCAACCGTCGCCTTCGTCACTGCTATAGCAACCACCACCATCCACCGTCTCTGCCTCCATAACATCTCCGTTCCTCTGTCCGGCCTCATAGAAGTGGAAGGAATCACCGCCACTGCTACTCGTTTTTCGGCAACACCATTGTACCCAACAAAGCCGTAACCACCGCCGTCATCACCATCATTAAATGGCGCCACCGTCACCGCCATAAGCCACCTCTGTCGCACCCAACATCGTCGCTTACCACCATTGCTACAACTGATTTGGGACCTCTGTAGGCAATTACTTCTGCCATTGACATCTCAACAATTGTTTGCGTGTGTGTATAAGAGATAACACCAGTGCCAACTCTTAACCATAATTTATTTGATAACACCATAATAATATGCATTAATAAAATATATTGGACATGATTATTAGTTGAAACAGTGCATGTTTTAGTTGTTAAAAATGTGGCTGCTAACAAACAGGCCAGGGGTTCCATCCTCATGTTGACAAACATTATAACAAAACAGGTTTTAATGCAAATCAAGCTTATGGTTAACTAGGAAAAATAAAAAGAAGAAAGAAAGAAACACTTTGCTTTATAACTCATCTTAAGTCATGGGTTCAAGCCATTTACCGGTGTTCATTTTCAATACTATTGACAATTTTGTAAGTAGTTGACCTAAGTGTCTTTATTACTAAAAGTGTGTTGAGGATGCATACATGAATACTTAGATGACATAAATATACACAATTTTATTAAGGGAACGATAAGTTATTAAAAAAATTTATTTACCATTTTGATGGCTGTTATGCTTAAAATTATTACTTCAGAAATTTTATGCGCTTATAAATATGCATATACTTTAAAAGAGAGTGTTTGATTAATCTAGATAAGTGAGATTTATTTAGTATAAATATGTAAAAAGAATCTCAGATTATAAAAATGAAAATGCTGGCGGATACGAGAGCCCAACTTAACATTTAGCAATTACATACATCCGAACACAACCTTATGTATGTATGTGACCGTGATGTAGGTTGATTAAAAGAGTAGAGCATATATCTTATAATATATGTAGATGACCACTTAATCAGCAAACAAGGTACAGATCCTTACCCCTCTCCTTTGTTATCTGTTTCAATTATGATAAACCCCGATGACTAAACCTGGAACTCTTAACGTCTTTGGCTATCCTTTCGTTTCATGTTTTTACGATTATTTTGTTTTTTCACTGCAACAGGACCTTTGAAACCAATATGTTCCAGGGAAGTAATATGAACTTCGAACATCATGAGAAACGGAACTTGATAACATATCCGAGTGTGGTGGATACGCTGCATCACTTCTTATATATAAGCACTCGGCTATCTTATCAAAGTACCGTTAACCAAGAGGTGCGGGCTTCATGTTACGCTTAGTTTTCCGATATGTTATACTTTAGTCAATAATATGTTAATTGTCTGTTACATTTTAACAAAAACAAGCACGCGGTAGATTTAAATTTATTTTGCTCATTACCGCATGTTCCGAGACTGAATTTTTAAATGCTTCAAAATATATAATTTTATGCTCTGTTACCCTAAGTGCTACGCTTCTCGTGGAGTGTCCCACGAGCATGTTGTTGTGGCACCGACAACATGTACTCCTTCCGTGACGGAGATATTAGTTCACGGCGTCCCTAGGTACAGGTGTGGTACAAAGCTACTAGGAGGCGTATGGATCGATCCTAGCTCTGTTTCAGTTTCTGGGAATGGATGTAGGTGTGCCAACCTGCCCCATTCTATGTGATTGGTATACAGGAATGGCCCCCTATATATCGTCGCCTTTGTTCTGTTACTATTTGGCTCAAGGGTACATCCGTATAATATGAATTATCTGTTACTGTTTAAACTATCTGTTATTGTTATGAATTATTTGTTACCGTTATGAATCATCCGCTACTGTTCTGAATTAGTTGTTACTATGCGAACTCAAAAGTTATTGTGTTGACTTATCTGAAAGTGTTTCGGCTAATTGGTTTACGCAAACCGTTTTATTAATTGTGTATTGTTTATCGAAATTGTTTTATTATTACTGAAAACTGTTTTGCTATCGCCATCGTAAACTATTTTTAAACTTACTATTTTCATCGAAAACGTTTTAATACTCGATCCTATTATTCCGAACTGGGCATTCGGCTCATTCCGTAAATTTTTCCCTCAAACAGGTTCATAGGTTACTTTGGGCGGGATGGAGAGAGTGAAATAAACATTAGGATGCTTATGAAGATTGCTAAGTAGTGGAATTGTGCCTTCTGTCTCTGTATACCTCTGTATATTGTGACACGTAAGCGCTTTCTGGGTTGGGGTGTTACCATTATGGTATCAGAGCTTAGGCTCTTTCCTGTAGAAAACTTAAACATGTTAATTACGTCTGTGAGGAATGGATAGATTAGTACTTAGGTATGTCAGGATTTTGATAAGTTAAGATTTAGGCAGATGTCTTTTCTTATCCATCTCCGTTGTTCTTAACCGCGTGTTCCTACTAGTAGATATTTTTCTACCATTATTTCTATAACAACCACCGTTAAGCTGTCACCGAACCTCAATCCCTTTGGTGAATATTTGACAACCTTCGATTCTACAAACTGCGTTTGTGTAATAATAAAGAATGAAGTTTTCATGTTTTAACAATTTGTTTTGAAAGTGAAACTAATTCCTGATTTAATGAAGCACTGCATTAATATAAATTAATGCCATTGGCTCACCAATTTAAAACACTCTCAACAAGACAAGGGTAGCATGTTCGAAACCTCTAGCTAGCGCTTTTACTAATATTTTGAAAACCCTACCAGCTTAATAAGTAAAAATAAATTTGCTTAGGTATCCGCTTCACAGAAGAATATATACTATTAGTGCTATTAAAAATAAATAACTTAATATATATATAAAAAATTTTATATATAACATACTAAAATAATTATGTTGGCATATAATATAAGTAATGCAAACATATTAACTAATTAATATTGATAAAACAATACATATAACAAAATAAGTAATGATACAAACATAGAAATAAGCTAGGAGGCTTTGATTGATTGACAAAATATTATTAGTCAAAGACTTTTAAAGCACTTTTCTTTTTTTGTATGCAAACAAAATAGTATAGTCATGTAGAGATGACCATTCATACACACCATTCATTTTTCATCATTCCTTCTAGAGCACCATGCTTACCATAGAACCCTCTTTACACAATTCCTTTAACTAGCTAGATATTTTTCAATTCATCATCTCTAAATAGCTAGAACCGCCGATTGAAAAAAAAAATAACCATTCCTCAATTGTGACTCAGGAAGCTTTTGATTCGTATCATCTCTGGCGCCTAAATATATTTCTGACAACCATCTTACAAATTACCGGAAACCCATAATACGTTATCGGATATCATCACCATTTATGAAATAAGTACCAAAAGAACAAATCCCAACCATATGTCATTAGAAAACACTCTACCATTGTTCCGTTCATTTTTTTTTTCGACAACACCACCCGGCACTGACGCCCTTTCGGCAATCATCGTCATACGTCACTACCATGATGCACATCACCACGACACGCACACTGTTTTTCGTTATAAAAATATTTTAATAACTAGATCTCTTATTTAAATGTTTCATTAAAAGTTAGTTATATAAACATGTTTAAATGTTTTTATCATCTACCGTTATAGATATCAATACTGATATTGTTACCATTTACTGATACTGCTTTGATTTATAGTTACTGTATGCGTTAGCATTTAATAGTACTATCTTTCTTAACGTTTTATCCACAACAATGTTAGCACCATTTACATAAGTATTTTACTAAACTTTCACCATTTCCATTTTCATACCGGCCGCGGTAACTGTTTACACCATCGTATGTCGTAATTTTGGTTCATAGTCATTTAGCCATAATCGTTTTACTTACTGCTATTTAAGCATAAATATGTTACTACGTTTTAAACCATAATTATTTTACTATCGTAATTATTTTGTCTTTGTCTCCGTACACCTTGATTGTTTTACACTGTGTATTGAAATGCTTTCATAAATAAGATTAATACGAGATGTATAATATTTCTTATTTGAATACATACATTTTATAAGTCATCGTTCACTATCATAATCGACTAAGGCATTTCTGAATCTTATATTGTTACCGTTTTGAATAATAATTTTGTAATACTTATGGCAATAATAATGATAGCATTACCAATTCGTATAATGACAATAATAACTAGTTTAAAGTTCACATATATATATACACACATATACATGTTAAAATATTGCTCGAGTTAATAAATGCTCGTTTAACAAAACTAGTTACAAAGAGCAGCCAATAAATTGTGGAAAAATACTTTACTATTCTTTTAAACAAGTATTTTAATATATATATATATATATATATTCTATCTTAAATGTGAATTTCCTATTTAAATTCTTAATCGTGAAATTAAAATCAGAATATACTGGTTAATGTATCTTGTTTCTAGTCAATTATGAGCCACATGTTGAATTTCTGGAGCCTCTACTGAACTTTTGAACACCCTGCTAAACTTTTGTACCCCTGTTGAACTTCTGAACCCTTGCCAAACTTGTTGTAATCCCCATAAATAAACCCCTCTAGAACTCCCCATATATAAACTTTTTCTTGTCTTGTCTTTAAGACCAATGAATTATTTTACAAAGCTTCTTTAAACTTTTGACTTTCAAACTTTAAGAATTCAATCGCAAGAACTGGAATTTTCAGACATCATGCTATTATACTTCATTTATATCGTTTAAGACATCAATTTAATTATTTCTCTCTAAAATTCCCACTTTTGTTAGCTAAATAAGACTTTGAAATTTAAATGAATATGCCATAATGCATTTTTTTTTATTATTAACAACACACTCGAACTAAAATTATGGAGGGCGACACATGACCAACCTCATTAATTGCAAATTTTAGTTAGTGCATCTAAATGCTTTCATAAAAAAAATGAAGTTATTTTGATACTTAAGTTAGGGAGAATAATTTGAAAACAAGGTTTAAACGTCATGAAGTCAATTTTGGGTAGATATAAGAAGATACCCATTAGTTTTCTTTGAAGCATATGGGCACCTTCGACGTTACATCTTGTTGGATTTGATTGACTTAGTGTTGTACTATTTTTGACTGATGTTTCTAACACGTCACCTCTGAAATCCTGATTTGCCTATTAGGAAACCTAACCTCGTACGCCTCTTGGGATTAATTATAGGCTTAGAATTCATAGGTTAATCTTGTAAAGGTGTGATACATTCTTAGCTTTGACTAAAAATATCTCAATAGTTGAGTTGTCTATAATTATCCTCATGTGTTTCTGAGGGAAACAACCAAGAATTGTGTTAATATGTGAGATAGAATTCATCGTAGAACCTCTATTTGACTAAATAAGTCATTAAGATGCATTATAGGAGTACCGTTAGGACACAATTGTAAAGTAAGTGACAATTATGGTCCGGAACATAATTGTGAATTGCTTTTACAAGGGTGTGCTTATGGGATTTATATTATGCATATTAGTGTCCATCTGAATGTTATGTTCTGATTCTTTTGCCCGTTAAGACTTTGTGGGAGGACCATCAGGGCATAACTGTAAAGTAATTGAAAATTGTGGTCTAGAACATAATTATGAATTATGTGTCTAGATGTGTGCTTTTGGGAATCCTATGTGTAGATTAGTTCCGATTGAGTTATAAAACCTTTAGTCCGAGTAACTGTGAACCTTGTCTTTGATTGATGTTAAATCAACAATTATATCGGTTACTATTCTCGGACTTATGTGTATGTCTTTGAACCATGACTACTTTGTTATCTAATATGTTCACCGTCAGTTTTCATGAAACGTTAAGATGCATTATGGAAGAAACATTAGGGCACGTCTGTGACGCAATTGACAATTATGCTCACAAACATAACTGTCATTTTCAGGTACAAATGTGCGCTTATGGTATTCCTATTATTTGGATTGTTGTTTGCCTTGTATTTATGTTGTACCAGCATTTCTGTTACCTTTAAAAAGATCCGTATCCCGACCACAAATTTCTATGACGAAATTTCTTTTTAAGAGGGTAATGGTTGAAATAACCGTTAATAAATGAAAAGTTAAAAAAATAAATAAAAGTAAAATATGTTTATGCATATATAATTAATACGAATATAGTAAGGTAAAGTAAATAAAATATGGTAAAAACAATATTAAATAAATCATTGATTGACAATACGACACAAGTTCTCAAACTTCAACTTCAATTATTGATGTAACTCAAGAGAATTTTTTTTTTCAAAAAGTCCACATAGAAAACAACAAACAAAATGAAGCAGACGTGAAAAACTTGATTACTTTTCCATTATTGACACCATTCATTTATTGTTCCTATTCTTGAATAATTTGATTCAGATCATAACTTTCATCTTCTTAAGCAAGCAATTGACAGGTGTGCCAACCTGCCCCATTCTATGTGATTGGTATACAGGAATGGCCCCTGTATATCGTCACCTTTGTTCTGTTACTATTTGGCTCAAGGGTACATCCGTATAATATGAATTATCTGTTACTGTTTAAACTATCTGTTATTGTTATGAATTATTTGTTACCGTTATGAATCATCCGCTACTGTTCTGAATTAGTTGTTACTATGTGAACTCAAAAGTTATTGTGTTGACTTATCTGAAAGTGTTTCGGCTAACTGGTTTACGCAAACCGTTTTATTAATTGTGTATTGTTTATCGAAATTGTTTTATTATTACTGAAAACTGTTTTGCTATCGCCATCGTAAACTATTTTTAAACTTACTATTTTCACCGAAAACGTTTTAATACTCGATCCTATTATTCCGAACTGGGCATTCGGCTCATTCCGTAAATTTTTCCCTCAAACAGATTCATAGGTTACTTTGGGCGGGATGGAGAGAGTGAAATAAACATTAGGATGCTTATGAAGATTGCTAAGTAGTGGAATTGTGCCTTCTGTCTCTGTATACCTCTGTATATTGTGACACGTAAGCGCTTTCTGGGTTGGGGTGTTACACATACGGACATAAAACGTATTTACAACTTGCCATCCCGTGTTGCCACCTCAGGCCTCGTGACCTGTAGGCTATTTTCACGAAAAATACGTGTCACGCCAGATAAAAGGCCGACTCTATCCGTTGTGCATAATTCCAACTTCAAACACTACACAAAAACATCAATTATAGTCAATGGCATATCCAGGATTTAAATGGTTAAAATATTTTTTTACTTTTTATTTTTATTTTTGTACCTCGGATACTCTTCTTTCAATTGCTGCCTCAACGCATTGGATCACTCGTTGCCTCTCGGCTTCTGATTTCAAAGGCGAACCATCTATATGTCTAATGCAGTATTCCTGTAAATATGAATATTATACCGTTAGGCGTTAACTAACCGAAAATACATTAAAAGACCGAAAAGACCCAAAAATCATTAACGAACCTGGTACGCATTCGGTCCCTCTGCATCAACATTCCTGTGAAAAACGACATATTCCAGATCGGTTAACGTGCAAATGTTGTCGAACAATAGTTTAAGTCTATCTTTACATCTAACAGTGACAACCGAGCAATCTTTATCAAACCAATTGACCACATTCACATCAGGCCTTTGCGGTTCGAATCCGTCTAAACCCGAATAGTTTTTTTCATAATCATAGCCCCGGTCCTCGAGCATCATCTGGTGCAGCCGTCTCTCGGTGTGGACCGCACCTAGCGAAACCATGGTCTTGGCTTCCCAAGCCTTGTTGCTGCCTTTAAGCACATTGCAAAGCATTTAGTTTATTACAGAAAGTCGTTCGGGGTCAGTAATGGCTAACCCCAACTCCTCATCGGTCACTTGGACTATAAACACGGCACGGGTGTTGTGGGTCCGCACCTCGGCATTTAGCATGTTACATTTTAAATGTGTGAGGACCGCACACACTTCCGATAGTTACCCTGGTGGCTTGGTTATGATTAACTCGATTACGGGTCGATCGGACCCGACCTACTTAATTGCACCAGTAAAGCTGGTTTCCGAGCCAAGAACCTGAAATCAAGATATGAAGCTATGAACTAATGAACCCAACATGTGAAGACTTGTACAGTACAACTACATGATGCATAGTTACAGTTTTTCATATTTGGGATAAAATCTAAGTATCTAAGTTTAATACTAAACATTAAACAGAAATACAGAATCTTTACCTTTTGAATGTAATCCAAGATTCCTTCATCTGTGATTTTGTTCCCTTCATGATCAGTAACATTGAAGACTATTGAAACACAAGAATGTTGACCGGTAATCCAAGATCTTTACCTTTCAATTTCTATAAGAACTTTGTACTGATACAACCCGCAAAATTTGCCACCTTGTATCAAAATCGCCACCAACAACCATCACACCAGTGACCATAGTTCCATAAAACATTTAATATGAATAAATATCAATGCAAAATATAAGCATTATAGAGTTCAAATTAATAAATGTATACCTTCATTAGATGTTTCAATTGCTTGCTTCAATTAAAAGTGATCATTAAAAAAAACACTCCGGCCTTCAATAGCAAGCATAACTATGATTCTCAATTCGAACTTAAAACAAACAAAATGAAAGTTATGTCACCAAAAATCAAACAATTAAGTTACCTAAACTAAACCAAAGTACCAAATAAAAAAATAAAGAAGAAATACGGTAATAAAGTGCAACAAATCGTACCTAATAGCAGTGGCCTAAGACTTTCAAACTTCACAAACTTCGCCTATGGCTTTGGTTTTTGTCGCCAGCTTTAGCATTTGCACATAAATTGTGAATGCTTTAGTATCCGCATAAATCATTCAGAGAATTCGCCTAATAGTGACGACCGTTTCAGATACCCATTAGGGTCGAACGTTTGTCTAAACCGATCACGAACAACTCGTCGGTTTATTTAAATTAAATAAGCCATAACATTTAAAGCTAATCCAAATAACTAACAAAAATATTCAATGTAGCAAATCACTTTATCTACCTTCCCATGTCTCACAGCAAGGCTCATTGTGTTACACTTAAAACATCTAATAACAAACTTGTCACATGCTCATGCCTAATAAACATAAACACAGCCTTACACAGAACATTTAGCTTAAACATGACTTAATTTCACAATACTGTTACTACAGTGTGCAATCCAGATCAAAACAAACAAAATAAATGCATTGTAGGAGATTCATCAACATATCATATAATTCTATGTATATCACAGCTTTAATGAACAGAAAATGAGTCAACTTGAGAACAAAAATGAACAATTTAAAGGAATATAAATATGTTAATAATATAAAACTTGATATTAGTCAAAATCTTAACCTGTGCGGTTGAATTTCATAATTCTATTTGGAATCACATAACACGGAATCGAAGTAATATTTTTCGTCTTCAAACCCCAGCCTCGTTTTGTAACCCAATCAAGAACACCAGATTAGGGTTTCGTCAACTACCTCTATTTTGTTCCAATTGAACATCTTGTAATCATGGTATGATTGAAGATGGTTTTGATAAGAATCTAGAATTATGGCGTCGAGGAAAGGGTGGGGTTTGATAGGATTTGTGAAAAATCTAATGTGAAGAGGATGGACAACGTGAAGTGATAATTTGTTTGACCCGATTAAACCCATCAGACCCGTGACTCGCGAATTTTAAAGCTTAAACGGGTTGAAACCGGGTTAAATCAATGAGAGCTCACCGTTTACAAATCAAGCAAATCTGGTGACTCCAAAAAAGGGGGGAGCGACCGGAGCGCGACAACTAGGATTTTAGAGTTTTCTTTTATATATATACTAGATTTTATCCCCCGTATTACGGTGGTTGTTTTACATTATTCGTTTTTAATATTTATATATGTATATTTGGATTTTAATTTTATTTATTGTAAGAAAGTTAATAATTAATATACTTGAGGTTTGATGATGAAATGGTTTCACAAATAAATAATATGCTATAATCCGGTTTAAAAGCTATCTGGGTTTGGTGATACCCATTACCCGTTTATTTTCTTTATTATAAAATTGTTTCTTAATTATAAATAATATTTTTTTTAAAAATAAAATAGGATATTAATTTTTAGTATATTCCTATTTTATAGGATTTTCATATCAAAAATTTGATGAGATTATTTTTTAATATAATGAGATGTTATAACCCGTTTAAGAGCTATCTGGGTTTGGTGAGACCTTTACACGTGAATTCAGGTCAAATGCGTGAGAAACCTTCATTTACAAATAAAGTAATCTGATGGCTGGCTTGAGAGAATGGTTGTTTTACATTTTTCATTTTTTAATAATTATTTTTTGGATTTTAATTTTCTTTATTGTAAGAAAGTTAATAATATACTTAGGGTTTGATGATGAAAGACTTTCATAAATAAATGATATGTTATAACCCGGTTAAAAGTTATCTGGATTTGGTGACCCATGACCTGCTTATGTTTTTTACTATAAAATTTTTTATTAATTATAAATAATATCTTTTTTTTATATTGGATATTAAATTTTAGTATATTCATATTTTGTAGGATTTTCATATCAAATAATTGGTTAGATTAATTTTTAATTTAATGAGATGTTATAACTCGTTTAAGAGCTATCTGGTTTTGGTAAGACCCATACCCATGAATTTGGATTAAATTAATGAGAGACATTCATTTAAAAATCAAAAAATCTGATGGCTTCCAGAAAATGGAGAGCGACCACATCGCGATATATAGAATTTTTGGGTTTTTGTAAATAAATATATATATATATATATATATAGAGAGAGAGAGAGAGAGAGAGAGACTTTAGATCAAAATACAAATGAAATTAACGTAATGTAACATCCTCGTTTTGCTTGAAAAATAAATAAAATATTTCGGTTTCATTTTAGTTGACGTGTCGAGAGACGTTAATTAAATTAATTAAATAACATGTAGGGAATGGATAGGATAAGGTTAGCAAGATTAATGGAATTAACACAATTATAGGCCTAAAAGCCTCTGGGTTTTGCCTATTTAAACCCCTAAACCTAATTCTATCTTATCCTCATTATTTCATCATCATCCCCAATCATTTTACACACACCCCTACACTGAAACACCAACCTCCTGAATACAAAGCATTCTTGAAATCCACTTTCATCCGTTCAACTGATCAAGTTTATAATATTATAACCATTTTCATTTCGTTTTCCTTTCTTTATCGAAAATAAACAAACGAACAACTGAAGGTTAAAAACGAGCTGAACCATTTCTTTTAGCAATAAATAGTAATAATAAGGATTGACAAATACAAGTAAGGATTAAATAGTGCAACCGGGCTTCAATGAGACCCGGATCTCGAGCAGTCAGTAGCCGGAAACCCGAGCCAGAGCCGTAATGCACATAACTTCGCACCGCTAAACCATAAGAATCCTTCAACTAACTCTCTTAGCCGCAAGATCCAAGCCGTAAGGAACCGAACCCAAAAACCTTACCGTCTCCGGTGAACGAAAGACCTGCACGAGACCCGAGGTGGACCCAAACAGCCAAAATGAGGCCCGGATCGGAGTTCCAGCGAATAGAGAGAGCCGCACGAAACCATTTCGCGCGAATCGAAACCTACGCGAAGCGAAACTATGGCATGCGAAATCTTTGATGCGAAATCTCTTAAGCGAAAAACTTGTATGCGAAATCCATATGCGAGACTCTTGGATTCGCAGCCGTTGAGTGTCGCCGGAAAAGGAAAGAAGGCCGGAGGTGGTGTAAGGGCAGCGGTGCTTGTCGTGGACATGAAAGAAGAGAAGGAGGAGATAGGAAAATGGAGGAGTGGGTGGGGAATGCTTTTATATAATAATAATAATAATAATAATAATAATAACTCTTATTAATAATACTAATAATAAAAGTAAAAGTAATAACAATAATAATAATAAATGTCGTTAAGAATGCAAACTAATCAAGACGATTCGTTAATAAAATAAAGTTAAGCGCATTAAATTAACATGAGCGGTTAAGTATGGTTACATGTTGGTTCGGTTAACTTAAAATTTAATCCCCGTTAACTTAAGAAATGAATGACAAGAAATTATAGAGGATTAATACGTGTACCTTATTAAACAGTTAGCCGCGCACAGCTCAGGAAGGGAATTACTACTAACGGTGAACGTAATAGGATCCAGGTGAGTTCTAGCCCCTTTTTCTATGACGTGTTTTTCGGGGCTGTGTGCGTACTCCTATATGATAGTTGAAACGCTTATCCTAAGTGATAAGTGTAAGATACGTGAATGATTGTGCATTGAATGATATTATTATATAATGTTTATGTGATAGAATGTGTGTGTATATACATATATGTATATTATATATACATGAGATAGGTAAATTATGTACGTACGATAATGAAAGTATAAATGAACGTGTGGATATAAATATGTATATTATATATACATGAGACAGGTAAAGTATGCACGTACGATAATAAGTGTATAAAATGAGCGTATGGATAGTTGACGGGACACGTATGGTTGTATGGTTATTCGAGGCAAAGGGACCAGACCCTAATAATATATGAGATTGTGATAGAAGGGACCGGACCCTAATAATATCTGAGATAGTAGGGACCAGACCCTGATAATATATGAGATTAGAGGGACCAGACCCTATTAATATCTGGGATAGAAGGGACCAGACCCTTGCAAATATCTGAGATTGAGGGACTAGACCCTAATAATATCCGAGATAGTAGAAGTAGCATAGTTTACGGTATACCTTAGGAAAGTAGTAAAGAAGGTGTGTAAATATGTACGTATGTACGTAAAGAGTATATGAATGAGTTATAGCAAGTAAAGTATGAAATATGTATCTTCGGACGCGTATAAGTATGGACGTGAATGTATTGTATGTTAATTGATTAACTAGAACTCACTTAGCGTAGCTGACTTTTAGTATGCACGCAGGTGAGTAGGATGATACAAGTGGCTTGAGGGAGACACGTGGCAAATAAAGGAAGACTGACATCGAAGAAAAGAAGAGACACGTGTTATTTATGTTTATGTTTAAGACTTACGTCATTTCTGTCTAAGACAAATACTTATGTTATGTAAGAATGATTGACGTTTATGTTCCGCGAAATGTTTTAATTAACTCTGATTTACGAATTATGTGAATGAGTAAGTCCAACTAGCGAGAAATTAGGGCACCCGGGTCGGGGGCCTTACATGTGCTAAACGTGAGAATCAAGTAGAGTAATTATATATACAAGTAGAGTAATTATGTAATTACATCATAGAGTAATTACGTAATTACTCTATGGTATAATTACATAATTACTCTACTTGTATATATAATTACTTTACTTGATTCTCATGTTTAGCACGTTAATTTCATTTGTACGTTAACCCTCCCCTATATATATATATAAACCAAAAGTTGTCTGGAGTAATGATACATTCATGGAGTTTGTCAATGCTTGGTTAAATGAATGTATAAAAGGGAATAGACCCAGTACTACCTTCAATAAGGTTGGATGGGAGAATTTAGGAAAAACCGTGAAGGAAAGAACGGCCTTAGGTAAACAAACAACTTAGAAACAAATGGGACAGCATGAAAAAGGATTGGAAGCTGTATGATCGCTTAATGAGGCTTGAAACTATCGATGGGACGAGAAGCTTAATCGATGCATCGCCTGAGTGGTGGGAGGAGAAAATAAAGGTAAAATCTAATATTATTAAATAAGTTGTAATTATGATTATGGCTGTTCATGGTTCGGTTTCAAACCGTGAACCCCCCAAATTGGTTATCGATTTGGTTTCACGATTGGTTTTTTACCTAACTTTCGATCGGTCGGTTTCAATATTTCAAACCGTAACGAATGGTTTGGCTTACGGTTTATACTAAAAACCAACTGTATAATACCGGACCGGACCATAAGAATTTTATATATTAAAGTTTTGAAATACTTCAAATAAATATATTAGACATCTAGACATGATTAAAATTACTGTTTTAACTTTAGTTAAGCTGAAACAAATCAAAAGTAAGCTAAATTTAGGAACCAATGTGTTTTTAAACATCAGCTTTGCAACATAGTAATTCTTATATTTTCTATAATCCTTATAAATTGTTTATAAATGCAAATTATAGGTGGATAAAGAGTTTGCTAAATTTGGAACACAAATTTGGAGATATACGAGATGCATTATGGTCCTTTGTTTCGGGATTCTGTTGCCGTTGGAGATCAAGCTATGACTCCTTTACAGTTTCAAAACAATATCAATCCAAGCAATTATCGATGTGAGGAAAATATAGAGGGCAAAGGAGATAGTGATGAAAATAATTTTGGTGATGATATGCATATTTTTCCTAGTTTCGGTGAAAGTAGTTTGAGTAAGAGGAAGAAGAATGCTGCCAACAATCGTTCAACCAAGAAAAAGGAACTCACTAAAATGTAATTCTCATTTAATCATCGACGTCATTGCATACACCCACGAGAGAGAACTATCTAACTGAATGTACAAAAATACAGGAGACGAAATAGAAGAAAAATGCACATATTATCAGTATTTTATAACACTTCTTCTCAGATTTATTTTCACTAACTATACACTGTTAACAACACACTTCAGAATGATGTTAATTATGCACTTTAGGACTTATAAACTAATACAACTTAATCAGTTAGCTGCCTTATTAAAAATCTTACTAAGAAAACCTAGTGGGACAAATTTTATAAACGTGTTGTTTTACATGTAAAATCTTAAAGAACTGGTGTTTTACATGTAAAATGTTAATGAGATTTGTTGTTTTATGTGTAAAATGTTAATGAAAAGTGTTATTTTACATGTAAAATCTTAAAAAAAAAACCGTTGTTTTACATGCAAAATGTTAATATGATTTGTTGTTTTACATTTTAAATGGTATTGAAAAGTGTTATTTTACATGTAAAATATAAATTTTTTTATGTAAAAGTTAATGAATTGTTGTTTTTATATGTAAAATGTTAATGAGATTTGTTTTTTATATGTGTAAATTAATGGAAGTTATAATTTGCCCCCTCCTCCCAGCTAGAAAAAAAAACCTAAACCCCTAAAAGATAAACTAAACCTGAAAGCTAAACTGAGATTTTTTTTAGAACGGGAGATGCTAGATATATATTTTTGTTTTTTTTACTTTTTTTTTATAATTTTTTTGTTTTTTCTTTTTTATAATTTTTTTAATTATATTTCTGAATTTTTTTAGGGTTTTTTTTTTAATTTACAAAAATGATGTGATTTAGATGATTGAGGGTGTATCATAAGGATGTGGGGAAATGATCAAGGGTTGGAAGGGTGTTCCTCGGCTCTCCACTTTTTTGAAGTTTCCTTTTGAACCCAACTCTCTCTCTCTCTCTCTCTCTATATATACACACACACACACACACACACACACACACACACACACACACACACACATACTAGTAGGAGACCCGCGCGATGCGGAGGATCAATACTGTTTAGAGTCAGTTGATATAACTCTTGTGGTTCGTAATAAAAAGAATGCATATATAACTATAAGTGATTATAAGCAAAATATGTACACATAAGCACAAATACATACGAACGTCCATATACTTATGATACACCTTTTTCAGAAACAAACACATGTCATATGAATAATACACACATCCATATATAATAAACATACATACAGTTATACACTTGCATCTCCAACTTTGACCATTTTGAATTCGACTCACATTTGTGACTTCATAGTGAGACATCCCAAAAAACAGGTGGTCGCACCATTAAGTCCCAAAACAAACTGCTCAATAGATCCTTAACATCCATAACGAAAGTCATAAATATGATAAATATGTAGATATAAAATTACTTACCATCATCAAGTTTGGAGACAGGTTGAGTAATGCTCTTATTTGACATCTCCTATTAAGTTTTTTTTTGTGAGCATATGACAGCCAGAGACAACAAGAGATAAAATAAGCTATATGTTAAAAAGATACCGATAAACAGTGGTTGATAAAATAAGCTATATGTTAAAAAGATACCTACAAACAGTGGCAAAAACCGATGAACACACAATGTCAAAATCACATCTATAAAAGCTTCAAGACGAATATGAAATTTTCCCTCTTCCCTCTTTTTAACTCCTTCATGACTTCCTGTATATATGCTTTTGAAGGCTTTTCTTTACTTTCCTCCATGGCTTCCTTACCATCTTTAGGAAAACGTTTTGCTAGTTCACCGAAGCCAAATATGAATACTCTTATCACCTAGAGTATCAAAGTCGTCGTTAATTAGAAATTACACATTTTATAATAATAAAATAAAAAAATACACTTATGCACATCTTGTAGTAATAAAATAATACATTTATATATATTCACTTCCTAATAAGCTTTATTACATATTTATCCAACTTCTAAAATCAATTACATATTTCCCCTTTCTAAACCATATATATTACATATTTATCCTTTTCATTAAAAATTACATATTAAATTAACGTTTTACCCTTAAACATAAAATATTATATTTGCCCTTAAAACATAAATTACTTTCACAATGGCATCTGCAACTTCACATAATTTTGAGAGTTCATGAAGAAATCGTCCAAAATCTTCAATTAATTTCAACATAAATGTTTTGTTGTTTTATTTGTGTCTTGCTGTACAATTTCAGGTTAATGTCACCATGCTTTCTCATCTAATTTCACCTTCATTGTACTAAACCAGGTTGCATTTTAAGCAATCATTCATCAAACTGATATAAATTACTTAGAGATCCAGTTTCACCTAAATTCTTTAAAATTATCAGTACCCACAAAAAGCTAGCCTGACATTTAAAAGAAATCTTCATCAGTTTACCTTAAGTGTCGATTCAAATAAGTGATTACAAAATTAACAACACAGTGAAATCGATTTGAGCCTAGTTCACTTGAAAAGAAGTATAGGTTTTCTACAGCAAATTTCGGATAATAACTCGCACCTGGTTCGATTAGGAATCGGCCGACTTGTTTGAATGCCGGGATCACCGGTTACATTTTCGTCGCCAACTTCCTGTGAACCGTCGATGAACTTTTTTGGTTCAGCTAATTAGGTTTCAATCGATTGAAGAAGAATATGAAGTGTAATCAGTTTCGTCATATTAATTAGAAGGTAATTCTGTCATAATGGATAATTTTATTAGTGAAGGGGATATATGTAATTTAAGTTTATGAGTAGGGAGTATATGTAATTAGATAAGTTAGTAAGAGGATATACGTAATTCCTCCTAAAAGAAAATATAAATCATGCTTATAATTCCTAACCTGTCTTTTTTGTCGACTTGGTTCTAGATTCAAAACCCAATAATTCCTAATATGCCAGATGAAGAGCTGCATCCCCTCTCTTTGCATAGAGTTGAATTGACACACTTTTAATCTGCAAATTTTGGATAATATAACAAAAATATCTAATCAAAGCACAAATATCTTTCAATCAATAATGGGACAGACTTCTCGTTCTTTCAGTGACCCGACCCATTTTGATATGACTGATTCAGAGAACTCAAAATTGAAGTGAAAATCTTATTTAATAAATTTGAATAAAATACGTTGACAAAAACAAAGAAATTGATTGTGAGTTCTTAACATCACGAGTTTTCCCATTTCAAACAATTCAAGCTGCATGAATCCAAACACATTATTAAAAAGAAAATATGTCGTCAAGCTAATAATATCTTCGCCGTTGATATGTTATAAAATATTATACAATCTGATTTGTTATAATAATGGTAAATGATACATTATAAAAATTGATTTATAAAACTATTGAAAAAAAAGGTTAATAAGTAAACCAAATCTTCTATATATTTAGATTATTATTCTATAAAAAGAGTTAAGTCTGAGCGAGCCCGAGCTTGAAAAATGAACACGTGACCCGTTATATAAATCAACCAAATCTTCTTTTGATTTAACCTGAATTAGTCCCAAAATGTAAGGCCCCGTTCCCGGTAGCTCTACTTTGGTGTTGGATTTACTCATAAACACAGTTCTAAAATTAGAGTTAATTTAAACTTTCGCGGAATAATTTAAAACTTCAAACATCACATTATAAACATTCATTTTTGTCTTAACATACAAATTGTCTTTTCATAACATAACATAAAATAGTCATGACACTTCTTCATAGATGCTAGTCTCTTTAGCTCGTGCCATGTGTCCCTCCTCAAGCCAGCTGCCTCAACTTATCTGTCTGTGTGCATACTAAAAGTCAGCTACGCTGAGTGAGTTCTAGTTAATCAATTTAACATACAATACATTCCTATCCTTAGTCATACGCGTCCGAAGATACGTATTCATACCTTACTTTGCTATTACTTCTTTCACACATACTTTATATACATGCATACGTACTTACGTACTTTCTTTCATAAACCCCTATGGTATACCATAAGCTATTCTATCTTAAGCATCTCAGATATTATAAGGGTCTGGTCCCTAACATCTCAGATATTATAAGGGTCTGGTCCCTATCATCTCAGATATTAGGAGGGTCTGGTCCCTATCATCTCAGATATTATGAAGGTCTGGTCCCTATCATAAGCGCATACTTTACTTGTCTTATGTATATAATATTTAAATACACATTCATTCACATAACCATCATATAGTAATAACATTCAATGCACGATCATACATGTATCATATACCTATCACTTAAGATAAGCATTTTAACTGCCACATAGGAGTATGCACACAGCCCCGAAAACATAACCAGGAAATGGGGCTAGAACTCACCTGGAGTCGGTTTCTCTCGCCGTAATGGTAATGCCCTTTCTTAGTTGTGCACGGCTAACTGTACAATACATTACGCGTGTCAATTATCCATTACTACTACTTCCTACATCTAAGTTAATGAAACTCTCAACTAACGGGGGTCCGGGGGCAGCAGCCCCTAGCAGGGTCCAAGGGGCAGAGCCCCTGGCTGGAGTTGAGCTGCCAGGTCAGCTCGGAAAAATTTTATTTTCATTAATAGGTTCTTTAACAAAAACGCATCAGAAAATGAATTGGGTCACATTTTAATAAGAACTTAAACAATTTCGCATGGGAGGAATTTTGTATAGAATTTCGCTTCTCACAGCTGAGCGAAGCGATATACCCGTTTCGCTTCTCATGGATGAGCGAAGCGAAATACCTTCCTTTCTTCGTTTTACATTTTTAAAGCCATTTTACTTCGTGACTCTTCCTTAGGACCTGATTTTTACTCCTTTTCAACTTTCGACACATTTTTACCCCATGCACCTGATCCTGAACCCACATCTCTCATAGTCCAAACGCCACCTTTTTATCTTAAAGTGCACCCGAGAGGTTATAACTTACCAAGTTTATATTTTTCTTACATTTCACAACCCGATCTATCATTATATCTGTTTTCATGCCGATTCTAACCATAAAACTTAACCATTTAAACCGAAACCTACCTTTTGCTTCGGGTTCGAGTTCAGATCCGGACAATACGTAGATCTGGACGTGATTCTTGTTATTTGATGATGTCTACACACGAGATTCTTCCTCTTTTTACACGGATTTGGATCCGGAATGTAGAGAGAAAGTGTGTGTGTGGGGTGAAAGGTTACAAAATGGTGAAAGAGTGGAGAGGTTAGGCTTATATAGGGGGGCATGGGCCCCACAACCCACTCACAATTTCAAATCCAAATATTATCCAAACACTTAACACACGACTAACTTAACGACACACAGTTAATAACAAAACTTTCCGTCATTTATTATTTAACAAAAAGTTGGATGTTACACAAAACAACAATTGACCAGATTACAAAGTCTTGACTATTAAACAGTAAAAAAAGTACACAACCTACACAAAAACATATGACATATACTTGTTCTAATAATAAGAAAACATATAATCTACACACAAAAAACATATAACCGACACATAAAATTCAGCATCAATAAACTATACACGCATATGAAAACGTATAACCTACACACGAAAAACATATAACCTACACTCGGAAATTTTATCCTACACAAATACAATTTATTCATATATTCAATTTTTTTTCTATCCAAAACCAATTTCTTCCAACTCAATATATCAATATCAATCAACACGTAGGTACATTGTGATAAATAATACAAAAAATTATCTTACATATGTTAGCATTAAATGCCAATAAAAATATACAATACAATTTATTCATATACTAAATATTTTTTTCTATCCAAAACCAATTTCTTCCAACTCAATATATAAATATCAATCAACACGTAGGTACATTGCGATGAATAATACAAAATATTATCTTATATATGTTAGTATTAAATGTCAATAAAAAATATACAATCTAAACAAAAACATATAACATACACTTGTTCAAAGAATAAGAAAACATATTACCTACACACGAAAAACATATAACCCACACACATATAGGATATGTGTATCCATAATTAGAGAATGATTTATTATGATTATATTAGTTGTATTAATTGAAAAGACGAAATGCATTTATTGTTGCATTTATATTTTTTTCATTTATTTTAAACATTTAAAACCTAAAATAAAACTAGTGGCTCATATTCATTTCTCACAGTAATTTCATTTCTTTCCTGAACTTAAACACACACACACACACACACACACACACACATATATATATATATATATATCTGTGTGTGTGTGTATAATTACTTTATATATAAGGTAAAATATATTATTATTATTATTATTATTATTAATTATTATTTTATTCAATAAAAATTGTATGAATCTATTAAACCGATCTTGGAGGCGATTCTTATGTGTTTCTCAGTAGCGTATGTATCATTTCGGGTTTTCAAACCCTTGTATTTGTATTCTTTACCCGACCCGACTTTGTAATCGGTTAATCTTCAAATGTAATATGTATTATTCAAGTATTTTGGGTGTATTTTATTTTAATTGTTAATTATGTAAATAATTATGAGAATGGTGCAATAACACCGGCCCCTTAACTAACCTTTTGCTCACGTGTACACCCAACCCCAAAGTCTATGGACCATTTAGCAAGTTATTATTCAAAATTGGGTTCCCTCCATCCTCACCATCGTCATCCCCGTTAGCCTCCTCCATAACCATCTTTAATCCATCAATTAAGCCACAATTAACGTAATTGACCATATCAGCTCCTTTAACAATCAAAAACGCGCTCAACCGACAATCAAATTTTAGTAATCAACGTCTAATTGACAGCTAATTTGATTAATTTTGTACCGTGGTTAACCGAGCTCAATTACACTATAAATAGTAGTCCACAATTCAATTGCACCCCAGAAGCCATCCAAGATTGATTTTGATTTGCGTTCTTGAAGCCGTAAATCTAGTTCCTCAATCTCATTCGTTTCTTAATCTTATCAGGTAACTAATATATGGTTTGGATCGAATTTGAACACTCTATAAAACCCCTATATCAATTTATAATTATTTGGGGGATGATTCTGAAATATGTTTATCAATTAAGTTTTTCAATCCATACACAGGTTAGACACTTGCATAGATGGTTAGTGCAATACATGTTAAAACTTGGAACTGGCCTGGGGCGCGGGTTCGAATCCCCCAAGCCCAGTTTTTATGTTTTTTTTTTTGTTTCTTTTCATCTTCTTTTATTTTTAATTAATTTATTAATATTTAAACTCTAATATATATAAAAAAACTAATATTATTTTTTATTGCTTAAAGGACCGAAAAACATTAAACTCTCAAAATAAATTTTCGTTTAAACTTTTATATATATATAATTTTATATCTATATATTTTCTTGATTTAACTTGATATAGTTTCATAAATCCACAAATAAACTAAAAATAGTTTCCATCTCCCCTAAATAAACCGATCGCCGCTAATCTTTCAAAGCAACTTTTTATTTAACATATAAATATATGTATTTAATATTTAAATTAGCATTTATCGTTTAGATCGAAAAGTATAAGATTATTATATTCAAATCATTTACGTTTTTAACTCAACATTATAAAATTATTATAAAATATATTTAACGCTTTACCGATCCCAAATCTATTATAAACTCCTTTTATTTTGTCATGTTTGTTTATTTCGATTAGATATTTATATCGTTTATACTTTAAAATTAGGATAAATTGAAGGACAATCTCTTGGAACTATTTTTCCTATTTTTGTTTTGGGGGCACTATGTGTAATAACCTTATACAATTATACTCAAAACATAATTCAATTAATTGCGTGGTTGTGATATTACTCGATTAATTATTTATGCTTTATGTGTTTACTACTTTTATGGTTGGTTGGTATCTCATCCTCATCCTCACAGCATGATCATACGTTGTCCGAGTAGACTTGGCCGAATCTAGTGTCATGATTGAAAAGACACATTTGTAATGGTTGCGAATCGATCCGAATAAACATGTCCGATATCTAGTAGCATGTTGAAAAGACACATTTATTTGTTTATGTTAATCGATGCTATTCACTAACACAAGGAATTGTTTAACTTCTCATTATTATTTTATTTATACTAAACCTTGTTTACCTGCTCAACATGTGTTGTTGACAAATTACTTTAACGCATAATGCATGCTGTAAGAATCGAAGTGGAGACTCTAGATTGGGACTTTAGACTAGTAAATAAAATAGAAAGAATGTTGTATTTTTCTCTTTAAATTCTTTGTGTTAAACTGCTTATGAATGATAAATTTAGATATTGACACTTATTATTTTAGTGTCTTTAAGCTATGATACAAATATTGTCGTGCCCCGACATGTTCCGTCGTTAGGTTAGGGTGTGATAACGTAATCCCCAGATACAAGCTTGATTTTGTTCTGCATGAACTTCTTTAGAAAGAGATTGACTATCATTGATATCGCAGTGACGCGTTGCATGATTTTCACATTCTAAGATCATTTATGTAATATGATGCATATATAGACTGTGATTCTTAAGTTTTTGGGTGACAATTCATGTGCCATATTTGGCATTATGTATCAACCTTTCTTGATGACTCCAAATGCTCATTCAACATCCTTTCTTGTTGTTTCTTGAGTTTGGGCATTTTTTCGTTTTCATCATTTGAACATGTGAGCGATTTGGTAAACACTGAATATGCAAGATACGTTCATCAACAAGATAATAATAATCATACTTGTATTTTACTCCTATGGCTTCAAATGAAGGCTTGAGTGCTACTCCATTTTTATGTTGTTAAATTATTGAATATCAGCGACTAATTAAGAACATTGATGTCATTATTGGAGTCAGCAACACCGTTTAAAGCATGCCAAAACAATTGATCTTGTGATACCACTGTTTCTAACGTTATTGCCGAGTGTGGATAATATTTTGACAAACTACGAATGTACACTTTTGTAAAGGAGTATAAATCTTTCTACCTCTCATGTCTCATGATAACCTGAAATATGACATCGATCTCTCCCCTAAATCATGGACTATTTATAGGAATAGTTGTGTAAGGCCCCGAGGCCGGGCGCCCTACATTATCGTTGAATTAACTCATAAACACAGTTTTAAATATCAGAGTGAATTAAAAATTTGGCCGGAAGACTTAACATTCAACCATATATCACATAAACATTAAACATTGTCTTAACGGAATTAAAACTTGTCTTAAACATAACATAAAACATCAAAACATTTCTTCTCAAGATGCCAGCCTCTTCAGTTCAATGCCATGTGTCTCCCTCAACCCAGCTGCTTCATCCTATCTGCCATCGTGCATACTAAAAGTCAGCTACGTTGAGTGAGTTATATATAATCAGGCAACATAGATTGCATTCACATACTTACATATACGCATCCTAAGATACGTGTTACATGCTTAACCTGCTTACCTTTCATTCATGCATACTTACATTCATTCATACTTTATTACTTTCATACTTTCATATTTTCATACTTTCATTCTTTATTGTTTTAACTTACTAATACATACACAATAATCTCTACGTTTTAAAGAGCATTTCGCCTACTTCCTCGGAAATTATTAGGGTCCGTCCCTTTTTTCTAGGATATTATTAGGGTCCAGATCCTTCTTCCTCGGATATTATTAGGGTTTTGTCCCTTCTTCCTCGGATATTATTAGGGTCCGGTCCCTACTTTCTCAGATACTATTAGGGTCCGGTCCCTACTTCCTCGGATATTATTAGGGTCTGGTACCTACTTCCTCGGATATTATTAGGATCCGATCCCTACTTCTCTTACCATACAACCATACGTACTTTTCCGTACTACCATACAACCATACAAACTTTTAATTAGGCATATATTTTCATATGCATCTACGTACATACTCTTAACCCTTTCCAAATCATACAATATCATGCATAAACGTTCATATAGCACACACTTACCACTTAAGGTATGTGTATTAACTAAACACATAGGAGTATGCACACAACCCCAAAAAACATAACAGAGAAAGGGGCTAGAAACTCACCTGGGTCCTATTTCTTTCTGAATTGATTGTAACACCTCTCTTCAACTGGGCATGACTAACTGTGTTACAATTATAAGTATCAATTAATTACTTCTAACTAGATTATACTTTCTAAATTAATAAACTACTTTAACTTAGTAAATGGGCTACTATTTTGCTCGATCGCACGACCAAACCAATCGCTTGGCGGAACCAGTTGCATCGCATTGGTAACCATTCGCATGCAACCAAATCGTATCACATACTTGCAAAACGAATTAGATCAGTTTGCAAAACGAATCGGATCACATGTTTTCAAAACGAATCGGACCGCACGTTTTCAAAATGAATCAGATCGCATGTTTGCAAAACGAATCCGATCGCATGTTTGAACGAGTCGCATCGCTTTTCCATGCGATGCGATTCTGTCCTTCTGTGACTCGAACTGTTGTTCGTTTTAATCGATTCAACCCCCCGTTTATGACTATCCCTTCTTTATGACCCGTTTCACCATTTCAACGAGTTCTTGGTCATATCAACCCGTCTACATGTTTTCACGTGGTCCGAACGGTACTCGGTTGGTTTCGGCTCATGTTCAATGACTTGTTTGTCACAAAGTTTACGCTTTTCTTACTAGTTTTTAGTCTGGTTTTCTACCAAAGCGTATGGCAAACCGGCGTCAAATACTTTGGTTCGGTTCTTACTTCAGATTTGATACAACGCGTAAATCTAAATGTGTTTCTTGTTGCTTGATGATGCTGGAGACGAAATCTGCTCCCTTTGGCTTAGATCTGAATCCAGATTCGAAGAAGAGTGTTTGTGTGTTTTTCAATGTGTAAGGAGGCAAGGATGATGGAAATGAGGCTCTTAGGGTTTTGGGGAGGTTTATGGTGCTTATATAGATTAAGGCCATGGACCTTAAGGGCCAAAACCATTCTCTTAATCCATCTTTTGATTTTATGCCAACAACTCTACTTATTCTTATTTAACTTAATTAGATAATAACACTTAATTAAATAAACAAATAAAATTTATTATTATTATTATTATTATTATTATTATTATTATTATTTTGAATTAGGATGTTACAAGTTGTCACTTACTCTAAACATTCATGTGAACTTTTGCTTGTGTATATGTTATCAATATTTCTCTCTGCATACTTAAACTCATTTATGTGTTTAGAGCTTAAGTTTTATCTAAGTGGTGTTAAATAGCTTTCAAAATATATAAAATTAGCATGTGGGAATTAAAAAGAGACATGTATTGGTAATTCTAGTCAAATGCATGTTAATTTACAGATTCATGTTTCACCCTCGTTACTAAGGGTGGCATACCAAACCCAAAAGGGTTGTTTAGGGTCAATATGGATAACTTTTAAAATTGAAATGGGTCAGGATGGATCAAAAGAATTTTGCAAGAAGGTTAAGATGGGTTGGGAAAATGCTAGCGACTTTTGCTTATGGGCTAGAATGAGTTTGTTTATGGGTTAGAATGGACTAAATTAAACAAGCTCCATCCAATTTTATCTCAAACAAAACCCACGAAACCGAATAGAAATCGAAAAAAAAAGAAACCGAAAACATTGAAACCATATAGCTACCGAAACTGACCGAAACGAAAATAAGCAAAACTGAACCAGAAAAAAAACCCAAAAAAACGAGCCTGAACCGAAACAAAACTAAGTTTTTTTAATGAACGAGGACGATGGTTAAAACATTATATGAGTAGGAATACCATAGAGGTGTATATATTTGGCATTTATGTGATAGAATCATTGAGTTCACTTGGGATGCATGTAGCTTTATATGAGTATATGACATTAAGCCATGTCATAGTTGTTCGTATGGACTATACAAGCACATTTTGTAACACATTTGTAAAACTTCCTTGCAATATGACCCGTCTTACCACATTTGTAACACGCGGGTCGTGCATTACATTCACTAGGATAATGCCTCACCTTTCCACACTTATAACACACATTAGACCTAAGTTTTGCACTTCCCAACATGGGCTCTCCCACATTGTGACAAATATCAGTACCAATACCCCACCTGCACTCACCACCGTGCATTTTACCACATGTCTTACACAACTTCTTCTCCCATACTTTCTATATCTTTTATTTCGAAATCCACAACTGAGTACCAGGTCGTTTAGTAGGAGTGACCCACTTCTTCTCTTTCTTCTCTTCCACCTTTACATCGTCTACAACAAGGTCGTTGTAAACCATTACTGCGATTTCAACAGTAGAATCAAAAGTAGCAGATTTACTAGCCCTGACTAGTGTGTGAACATTCTGTGGAAGTCCTCTTATGTAGCACCTGATTCGCTTCACCTCGGTATTCACCATATAGGGAACTAACCTGGACTTGCAGTTGAATTTTGTTGTGTACTCGCGGTGTGTCATCTTTCCCGCCTTCAGATTCAAAAACTTTAGCTCAGCCCGTTTAGCCTCAGCATCAGCACAAAACCACTTTATCACCATCTCTTTCAGATCTTCCCATCTCATGGCCTTAATCTCCTCAGGGGTCTTTCTTTGTTCCACAGTTTCCCAATAGAATATGGCCTCATCACCAAACGACTGCGTAGCAAACCCCACCGCTTGGTTGGGAAGGCATTCGCTGTTAATAACAGTGGTTGGCTGTGATTAGCTAATCACGTTACCTTCCGTGTACTAAACACTTCCCTTTGTGATTCCAATTGTGCTGGTTACTACTTTTAAATAGTTAGACAATCAATCAAACATTCCATGTAATCACATAATCCTACCTCTTGCAATTAAGCTAACTTTCTTACACATTCTTACATTATACATGAAATTAATCATGTACCTTACTTTTACCAAGCTTGCTTGAACGACACATGGCTTTCCTGAACTGGCATCTTCTTTATTTTCTTATTTAAGTCGCATTCTCTGTTCGAGTCTAAGCATTTAGGATGCTTATTTCTCTCAAACTTATGCTCTGATACCAATTTGTAAGGCCCCAAGCCCAGGTGCCGTACATTGTCGTTGGATTTACTCATAAACACAGTTCTAAATATCAAAGTAAATTAAAACTTTGTGCAGAAGACTTAACATTCAACCATATATCACATAAACATTAAATCTTGTCTTAACGGAAATTAAACTTATCTTAAACATAACTTAAAACATCAAAACATTTCTTTTCAAGATGCCAGCCTCTCCAGTCCAATGCCATGTGTCTCCCTTATGCCAGCTATTTCATCCTATTTGCCTATATGCATACTAAAAGTCAGCTAGGCTGAATGAGTTCTAGTTAACCAGGCAACATACATTGGATTCACATACTTACATATACGCATATGAAGATACGTGTTACATACCTAACCTGTTGACCTTTCAATCATACATACATACATACATACATTCATACTTTCATATTGTCATACTTTCGTCCTTTCTTATTTTAACTTACTAATAAATGCACAATTATCTCTATATTTTAAAGAGCATTTCGCCCTACTTCCTCGAATATTATTAGGGCCCGAGCCCTTTTTCCTTGGATATTATTAGGGTCCACTCCCTTCTTCCTCGGATATTATTACGGTCCGATCCCTACTTCCTCGGATATTATTAGGGTCCGGTCCCGTCTACCTAGGATATTAGTAGGGTCTGGTCCCTACTTTCTCGGATATTATTAGGGTCTGGTCCCTACTTCCTCGGATATAATTTGGGTCCGGTCCCTACTTCTCGTACCATACAACCATACGCACTTTGCCATACAACCATACATACTTTTAGTTAGGCATATATTTTCATATACATCTACGTACACACTCTTAACCCTTTTTAAATCATTCAATATCATTTATAAGCGTCCACATAGCATACACTTACCAGTTAAGGTAAGTGTATTAACTAAACACATAGGAGTATGCACACAGCCCTGAAATACATAACAGAGAAAGGGGCTACAAACTCACCTGGGTCCTATTTCTTTCAGAATTGATTGTAACACCTCTCTTCGGCTGGGCACGACTAACTGTGTTACAATTATATGTATCAATTAACTACTTTTAACTAGATTCTAGTTTCTAAATTAGGTTGTGTTTGTTTTTGCTTAAAACATCTGCAGGAGGCTTATGTCTGCGGGCGCGCAGACATAAGCTTCTGAAGACTATTTGTTTGTTTTTTAAAATAAGACCTGCAAACTGCTTTTGTGGTCTTAAAAAAGAAGCTATTGTTGAACTTCTTCATACATCTTCACACTTCTTAACATCCTATCAACACCCAATGTCCACACCACCACCCATCATGCGCCGCCACCACCACCACCGTCCACCACCACCACCCACCACCACCACCCACCATCTGCCACCACCACCGTCCATCACCGCCACCACCCACCGTCCACTACCACCACCCACCACCACCACCACCATCCATCACCCACCACCACCGTCCAGCAGCAGCACCACCCACCACCCACTCGTCGGCCACAACCATCATCCACTACCACCACCCACCGTCCGCCGCCACCACCTACCATCCGCCATCACCACCACCATCACCCACCACCACCGTCCATCACCACCACCACCACCACCAGCTACCACCACCATCCATCACCACCACCACCCACCCGTCGGCCACAACCGTCGTTCACTACCACCACCCACCGTCCGCCACCACCACTACCTACCATCCGCCACCAACACCGTCCACCACCCACCACCATCACCGTCCATAACCACCACCACCCACCGTCTACCACCACCACCGTCCACCGCCCTCCACCAACTATTTTACTAGTCCACAGACGTTAAATGGCTTCTATCTATTGGATATGTATGATAGGTAACTAATTTTCAGCTTATGAAGACGATACCTAGTTTATAAAACAAACAGTATTATATTTTCAGATTGCAGACCTTCAGACCACATCTTCAGTTGCAGACATGAAATCAGATTGCAGACAGTTTTTGTCTTCAAAAACAAACAACACCTTAATAAACTACTTTAACTTAGTCAATAGGCTACTATTTTCCTCGATCGTAACGGCCAAACCAATCGCATGGCGGAACAAGTCGCATCGCATTGGCAACAATTCGCATGCAAAACCAGTCACATGCAATCGGATCGTATCGCATGCTTGCAAATGAATCAGGTCGCTTGTTTGCAAAACGAATCGGACCGCATGTTTTCAAAACACACCGGAACGCATGCTTGAATGAGTCGCATCGCATTTCCATGTGATGCGATTCAGACCTTCTGCGACTCGACCTATAACCATTCCTTATGACTCGTTTTACCATTTCAACGAGTTCTGGGTCATATCAACCCGTCTACATGTTTTCACGTGAACCGAACAATACCCGGTTGGTTCCAGCTCATGTTCAATGACATGTTTGTCACAAAGTTTACGCTTTTCTTACTAGTTTTAGTCCGATTCATCTTTCTAACAAAGTGTATGACAAACAGACATCAAATACACGATCTTTTAAGTAAAACATACCTTTTTGGTTTGGTTTTTGCTTCAAATCTAGGTCAACACGTGAGTCTAGATGTGTTTCTTGTTTCTTGATGATGCTGGACACGAAATCTGCTCCAATTAGCTTGGATCTGAATCCGGATTTGAAGGATAGTGTTTGTGTGTGTTTTTGAGTGTGATAGGAGGAAAGGATGATGAAAATGAGGGTTTAGCGTTTTGGGGAGGTTTATGGTGCTTATATTGGATATCCTATGGACCTTAAGGACCATAACCATTCCCTTAATCCATCTTTTGATTCCATGCCCACAACTCTACTTATTCTTATTTAAGTTAGTTAGATAATAACACTTAATCAAATAAACTAATAAAATTCTATTAGTTATTATTTCTTTTTAAGTAGGATGTTACAAGTCTGCCCTCCTTAAAAGAGGTTTCGTCCCCGAAACCAGCTATCACTTAACAAATTCGGGTAAAACTTGCGCATATCTTCTTCAACTTCCCATGTAGCATCCGATTCTTTGCGGTGCTTCCATATGACCTTAACCAAAGGAATGACCATACGACGAAGGTGCTTCTATTTCCTATCTACTATCTCCACTAGTTACTCAATGTAGTTCAACTGCTCATCCACTTCAATGTCCTCTAATGGCATGATGGATGTGCCATCAGATTGACATTTCCTCAGGTGAGAAACATGGAAAGTGGAGTGAATTCCTTCCAGTTCTTCAGGTAAATCTAGCTTATAAGCCACTTCACCCACAAGATGATTCTAAATGGTCCAGTGTACCTTGGACTTAACTTTTCTCTCTTTCTAAAATGAATAATTCCTTTCCAAGGCGAGACCTTGAGCATCATATTGTTTCCAACATTAAACTTGATCGGTTGTCGCCGCTTATCGGCATAAAATTTTTGTCAATCTTGAGCAGCTTTCATTCTTGCCTTAATCTGATCAAACTTCGAGGAGGTTTCTTGCACAACTTCTAAACTTCCAAGCCCCTTATGGTCGATCTCTCCCCAACAAACCGTATAGCATTTCATATAGCGGCATAC
Organism: Bidens hawaiensis; assembly: GCF_021521415.1. Classification (NCBI taxonomy): domain Eukaryota; kingdom Viridiplantae; phylum Streptophyta; class Magnoliopsida; order Asterales; family Asteraceae; genus Bidens; species Bidens hawaiensis. Next base: position 2,690,269 of record NW_027491168.1, read on the forward strand.
CAATACTCGAATGATAGCTATTGTTATAAGAAAATTCTGCTAAATGCAAATGATCATCCCAACTTCCTCCAAAGTCTAACAGACAAGCACGCAGCATACCCTCAAGGGTTTGGATAGTCCTTTCAGACTGCCTATCTATTGAGGATGATACTCGGTACTGATGTTTAGTCTTGTTCCCATCGCTTGATGAAATTTCTTCCAGATAATTGAACTAAAGCGAGTATCCATATTAGACACGATCGAAAATGGTACTCCATGCTTTGGCAGAACCTCACTAATGAACAATCTAGCTAACATTTCTGGCAAGACAGCCTCTTGTATTGGCAGAAAGTGAGCACTTTTTTCGTTAAATGGTCAACAATCACACAGATGGTATTGTCACAACCAAATCTAGGGCCTGGGCATGTGACCACAAGTTGGTACCTGTTTTGTAATATATCAGAGTTTAAGGTTGGAAAGCGGAAGACTTAGTTAAAATATTATTATATTAAAAAGACGGGGATTAAACACCCGATGGTTGGTACAAAAATTGTTTGAATTACAAAACCAAAATTTACATTATTTTATTATCAAAACTCCATCTGAGCCATCAGATCATGTAATGGCTATCCCTTTTCTCCAAACACCTACTCTTGAATACCTGTAAAACAGTTTATAAAATACGTCAGCAACACATGCTGGTGAACATGTTGACACAAAACATATAAATACCTAATCATCCCCTAGAGACAACGTAGGCCTTGGTCCAACATGGCTTAGGAAATAATCAAGTTCTGAAAGTCTTAATTACTATTATAAACTCCAGTTCTACATGAAACCACTCAGCAACACCGCAGTGTCGAGGAAGCAACTACCAATATACACAAGATAATCCCCTCTCGGACATTACTTAGGTCCGACCCAACGTGGAGGAGGCATTAGCAAGTGTGGTGCGATGTGCCCACCGTCTAACCACAGATGTAAGGATCCAGACAAACGTATACGATAGCCTGAGGGCCAACAATTACCTTTGTTTATAAAGTTTAAGGGATGCATAATCCCATGTAAACATTAAAAGACTCAATTTATAAAGTTGTAAAGAGTTTGGACGTATTCACCTTTGTTCTTGATCAGTGTGTTTCACTGATTTATGCTTTCTTGTCACCTCGAACCTATAGTACGAGAATAACGTTTTATAAATACTAGATCAACGATCTAGCTTCATACCTTTAGTCTATTTACATAACCTTTACCTTGATATTCATTTCTTTATAAAACATAAGGACCTCTAGTCCCTTCTTTATTCATCATTTATACACTACGTTTCTTCTTCATGAAGAAACGTATATATCTAGTTTCTTCTTTCATAAGAAAAATTTTAAAAATCTTTATATAAAATAAAGAAAAAAATATATCATCTATAACCTCTTCTTATGAAATCTATATTTCACTTATTACATGATCAAGGGTACGGGCTATATCCCCTACTAGGGTCAAGCCATATATAATAAAATAATTGGCCTACATTTGTTTATAAAGTTTTAGGGATGCATAATCCCATGTAAACCTTTAAAGACTCAATTTATAAAGTTGTAACGAGTTTGGACGTATTCACCTTTGTTCTTGATCAGTGTGTTTCACTGATTTATGCTTTCTTGTCACCTCGAACCTATAGTACGAGAATAACGTTTTATAAATACTAGATCAACGATCTAGCTTCATACCTTTAGTCTATTTACATAACCTTTACCTTGATATTCATTTCTTTATAAAACATAAGGACCTCTAGTCCCTTCTTTATTCATCATTTATACACTACGTTTCTTCTTCAAGAAGAAACGTATATATCAAGTTTCTTCTTTCATAAGAAAAATTTTAAAAATCTTTATATAAAATAAATAAAAAAATATATCATCTATAACCTCTTCTTATGAAATCTATATTTCACTTATTACATGATCAAGGTACGAGCTATATCCCATACTAAGGTCAAGCCATATATAATAAAATAATCGGACAGAATCCCTACCTTGTATGGCTTATTTATATGAAATGCTTAGGCTTGGTGCGGGCAGCACTTCTACTTGTCGGTAGGTAATCAAGGGAATAAACATACAACACTTTCTTTTCGTGCACGTACTTCGAGAAATGAACGTCAAAACGTTGAGGTCGTAGCATGTATTTCGAGAATATATGAGTGTATAAAGTGTGATGAATGATTGGGATTTCATCCCATGGCTGCCTATTTATAGGCTTGAAATACGCTCCTTCGCGTAGCGTGAAGGACCACCATTTTACTCGTTCGTGTAGCCCGAACGGTTAATAAATCGCCTTTGATATTTCTTGTCTTTCACGTAGCATGAAGTATCATTTCGCGTGGAGCAACGTAGACCCATAGGTCTGGTGATTTGACAACTAGGATTGCCACGTGTCACCACGTGGTGACACTTGTTGATGTGGTTTAAATTATACATATTATTATATAAAAATTCCTTATCTTTTAAGTGCTTTTGAGCCAAGTTTTTATTGAATATCTTTGTTATTTGGTTCGTGATTTTAATGGTCTCAAGAGAAAATGAGCTAAAATACAGTAATTTTACTACGAGACCAACGATTGAAAAGTTTAACTAAATTTATCTAATAATAGGGGTACTAAAAATATTAATAATAATAATAATAATATGAGAAAGAAAAAAAGAAAAAAAAAAAGAAAGAAAGAAGCTAACGTGCATAATAATAATATTATAATAATAATAATAAAGTTGGGTTGGATGTGAACTCTTATGTCAAAATTCATATTGGACATGGCCCACTAATTCTCTAGAAGATCAAAGATGGTTTTGAAACCCTACAGCTCACACGAATATATAATTGGTTGATTGACAGCACTTTGAGCCGCCACTGGATATTATTATTTTTCGTTTTTCGGGAGATACAAAGAAAGAAAGCAGAGAACTAAAAGGAATCCTTTGATTCTTGAGTGGGGCCAGGTGGAGGAAAAAGTCAGCCATCATCTTGCATTGTTATTATTTTTCCTTTGAATTGATTGCAGCCGAACACAAGCTACCACAATCGTTTAGTATTATTATGGGAGGTGGAGACAAGAGACATCTCTAGTTTTCGTGAGTTCCAAGGCAGTCATAGAGTGGAATATTATTATTTCTTTCAAAGGTGCTCGGATTCTTACCTACTCGTTTAAACACGGTTCTTTTGGTTTGAATTTTATTATTTACATTATGAATTTGGGTGTTGAACTTATTTATTTTATTCTTGATTTGAGCATGATTCTTGGCTAAAACCTTTTTAGTTATCTAGGGTTGGATTGATGTTTTATGATTGATTAAGGGTTTAAACGGTTTTCGGGAACTATTTATTGGATTTTGGTTAATTAAAAGTTTCGATAAGATATATTGGATGTTATTTATGCGTATTTACTTTTGATTTGTGCTTGAATGAATGTTTCACATGTCGCTTAATTGAATGTCTTTCGATTATAGGTGCCTGTTAGGGTTGTTTACTGTGTGTTTGCAATTTGTTTATGGTTTATTGAGCTCATTCACCATAGAAACTGATTTTTAGCATATTATTAGAAGTTTATATTCTTACTTAGATATCCGACGGATGATAAGTTATCGGGTTTGTCTTTGTTATTAGGGTTTTAGGTTGAACTGTCTGACAGGAAGTTTGCCTAGTTTTCCCTAGTTTCACGGTTTACCTGTGTCTTTTAAATCTCTTCTAGACCACCCCGTGTACTTAGGTGCATTGAGATAGTGAAACCGACGGGTTAGCTATTTTTTAGGGTAATTAATCATAATTGGTGAACTGACAGGGGAGCTAATAAGCCGGTGCTTTTACAAGATCTTTAGGATTTCCTCTTAGGTGACACCTTGAGAGTGATTAGGGATCCTAGGGTTCATATTTTTAGATTCCCGGTTCCAATAGCATTTTCCCATAACCGATAAAAGCCCGAGTCATCACAATTCGGACTCCTTGCCTAGGTAACGCCTTTCTCATTAGTGTTTTCGTCTAAGTTTTAGAATTTTAAGTTTAATTTATTAGTTTAAATTAGTCTAAGTAATAATTAGTTTTATAATAAAATAAATAAAAATTCAAAAGGAATCTTTTCTTAATTATTAGTTTATTTAGCTTTTAGAATCTAGTTTCGTTAATTTAAACAAGTGTCTCTAGGGTTCGATATTCCCGGACTTCCCATAGCTATTCTACACCCGATAGGTTCACTTGCCTGTTGCTAGTGGTTTGGTTTAGGGTATTCTAGGTTTTTATTACTCGTTGTGTTAGGTTGATTAATTGCAATATTTTTATCTACCACTTTTAGGCACATCAAGTTTTTGGCGCCGTTGCCGGGGACACTTGGTAATTGGCGAATTAAATTCTATTTTCTTTTTGTTTGTTTTTAGTTATAGTTTAAATAATTAGATTTTATTTTATTACCTAATTGCTCTTAATTGCTATCTGTGCCTGTGTGTTTTAGGGATAAGTTTGGGGCCTCACTCTTTTATCTGTTTTTAGATGATACATCCTCCCCACCTTGAAATGAATCTCATCCTTGAGATTGCTAGAATAGATGTGGGTATTTCTTTTTAATTTCTAATTCCATCTACCAAGTAAACTCTGGTCCTCTTAGGGAGTTCCATTTTATCTTGACTAACTTTAGCTTTCGCCGTTTAAGTTTCTTAACTTGGAAATCTTCAATTTGTAGAGGTCGTTCTACAAATTTTAGATTTTCATTGATTTCGACGTCCTTAAAAGACATGGCTAAAGTTTCATCAGCCAGACATTTGCTTGAGTTAGAAACATGAAATACATCATGTATTCCTTTCATCTCTTCTGGAAAACGTAAACTATATGCTACAGTACCGATTCCTTCTAATACTTTGAATGGTCCCACAAAACAAGGACTCAACTTTCCTTTCTTGCCAAGTCGTATAACACCTTTCCAAGGTGATACATCCACGACGAACATCTGCATAATTCTTTTGTCGATCTCTTGCCGTTTTAAATCGTTCACGGATTTGTAATACTTTATCTGTTGTTTCTTGGACTATTTCAGGTCCAGATATTTGATTATCTCTAGTTTTAGACCAGCATATAAGCGTTCTACATTTTTGTCCATACAATGCTTCAAATGGTGTGGCCTGAATACTCGTGTGATAACTATTGTTATATGAGAATTCCATTAGAGGAAGGTGATCATCCCAACTTCCTCCTAGATCAATCACACAAGCTCGGAGCATATCTTCCAGCGTTTGAATTGTTCTTTCACTCTGCCTATCAGTTTGAAGATGATAAGCAGTGCTAAGATTTAATTGAGTTCCTAACACTTGTTGGAAACTATTCTATAAATGAGATGTAAATCTGCTGTCTCGATTGGATATGATAGATAATGGCACACCATGCAATGATACAATGTTGTTCACGTATATTCGTGCCAATCTATCCATAGAGTAAGATTCATTGATAGGTAAGAAATGAGCAGATTTAGTTAACCTATCAATAATGACCCAAATAGCATTGTCCAGTCGGGTAGTCTTAGGGAGTTTTGTAATGAAATCCATTGTTATCATCTCCCATTTCCATACAGGAAGTTCAGGTTGTTGAAGCAAACCTGAAGGTTTTTGATGCTCTGCTTTGACTTGTAAACAAGTTAAACATTTAGCAACATACAGAGCAATATCTCTTTTCATTCCATTCCACTAGTAGTTCGGCTTAAGATTTTGATACATCTTATCACTACCGGGATGCATCATATACTTTAATCTATGAGCTTCACTCATGATCCTTTCATGTAAATCACCAACAATCGGTACCCAGATTCTGTTCCTAAGTCTAAGTATATCGTCATCTCCTTTGATTAAAGAATCAATTGTACCATTACGTTTTTCTTCAGAGATTTAGTTTTCTTCGATTGCTTGCTTCTGAGTCTTCTTGATTTGTTTGATTATATCTATTTGTATCTCTAATCTCAAGGCTCGAACTCTTTTGGGTTTCTCATGTTCTTTTCGACTTAATGCGTCAGCTACAACATTTGGTTTCCTTCATGATAAATGATTTCGCAATCATAATCATTCAAGGTTTCCATCCATCTTCTTTGACACATGTTAGGTTCTTTATGGTAAAAGATGTTCTTTAAACTCTTATGATCAGTGTACACGACAACTTAACTCCATAGAGATAGTGACTCCATAACTTCAAGGCAAAAATTATGGCACCCAATTCTAGATTGTGAGTCGTATAATTCTTTTCGTGTATTTTCAATTGTCAAGAAGCATAAGCTATTACTTTCTTTCTTTCTTTGCATTAGTATACATCCCATACTTGAATGAGATGCGTCACTGAATACAACAAAATCATTTGTACCTTTTGGAAAAGCCAGTATAGGTGCTTTGTACGCTTTTTTTAAGTAAATCAAATGCTTCTTGTTGCTTAGTTCCCTATTCATATTTAACATTCTTTCGAGTTAATGAAGTTAAGGGAACTGTTATACAAGAGAAATTCTCAATGAATCTACTATGATATCCATCCAATCCTAGGAAACTTCGGACCTCGGTTGGTGATCTAGGAATCTCCCATTTACCTATCACTTAAATTTTTGCAAGATCTACCTGAATTCCATTTGCGTTGACAGTGTGGCCAAGAAATTGTACTTCGTGGAGCCAGAATTCACACTTGGAAAACTTTGTATACAATTTCTCGTTTCGAAGTAGTTCAAGTAAAATCCTAAGATGAACTTTGTGATCTTCTTTTGATTTAGAATAAATGAGTATATCGTCGATGAATGCGATTAGAAATTTATCTAAATAACGCTTACAAATTCTGTTCGTCATATCCATGAACGCGGCTGGGGCATTAGTAAGTCCAAATGGCATAACAGCGAACTCATAATGCCCATACCTTATCCGAAAGGCTGTTTTCAGAATATCTTTTTCTTGAACTTTTAGCTGATGGTATCCAGAGCGTAAATCTATTTTCGAGAAGAAATTCGCTCCTTGTAGTTGATCGAATAGGTCGTCAATACTAGGTAGTGAATATCGATTCTTAATAATTACTTTGTTTAAGGCTCTATAGTCGATACACATCCTCATGGATCCGTCTTCATTTTTGACGAATAGTATCGGTGCTCCCCTAGGTGATGAACTTGGATGAATAAATCCCTTTTCGAGTAGCTCATCCAATTGTTTCTTAAATTCCTTCATTTCCTTTGGAGCTAATTGGTATGGGGATTTGGCTATTTGAGCAATTCCAGGCATCAAGTCTATTCTAGATTCGACCTCTCTGTTGGAAAGACGTCAGGAAATTCGGATACTATAGGTACGTCTTTGATTTCCTTAGGTTTTGATTCTTCCGTCACATAAGCCGTGAATGCTAAACATCCTTGGTTTAAGAATTTATTAGCTTTAATCATAGAGATTATGCTAACTTAACCAGCATCTTTGTCACCCGTGATTTGAATTGGTTGCTTGCCAGGGGCTTGGAGTTCTATGGTTTTCTTATTGCAAATAATGCGGGCATGGTTATCAGATAACTAGTCCACACTTAGGACTATATCAAAACCAGCTAATGTCATGGGTAATAATTGTACAGGTATGACATAGCCTGCTAACATAATCTTTCCGTTTTCTAGAGTTTCGGAAATTTTAACTACCTCACCACTGGCCGTCCCGACGTTATAGTTTTATTTAACTTCTTTAAAGGTTTGTTTAATAGACTACAAAACTTCTAATCTATAAAACTTTGATTTGCGCCAGAATCAAATAAAACTCTAGCGTAAATTTAATTAACTAAGAATGTATCGGTGATGGTGTCCGGTATGTCCGTAGCTTTCTTGGTGTCAAGTACAAAGACTCGAGCATTTCCATTTTTCCCATCATTGTTGGTGCCGCTTCCTCCAGCACCTCCACTAGCAACATTTCTCTTTGGACATTCAAAGCTGAGATGCCCCATTTCTTTACAATTAAATCAAGTCATTTTATTCTTCCAACAATCAGGCGCAACATGCCCGGGCTTTTTGCATGAATCACAAACGACAGATGTAGAAGTTGCAAATCGGCACCGACCCAGATGCTGCCTCTTACAAATCTTTCATATGGGTAGTTAGAGGTAAAACCGCCCCTTTTCTTATCCACCTCTTTACCCTTGAACGGGTATTTCCCCTTCCCTTCTTGTCATTCGTTGTATTTTCTTTATTATCCTCTTCTTTGTTTTGGATAAAACCATTCATCATATAACTAGCCAGTTCCATGGCATAATCGGCTGGTTGTAGTAAATGAGACCTTATCATGTCTCAGATCTCTCTCGGTAAACCCCAAATGTAGCGGGTTACCTTGCTCGATTCGGGTGTTACCAATTGTGGCACAAGCCTACAATACTCTTAAAACTTTGTATTGTTGTCTTTCAGATTAGTTCCGACCACCTTGTGGTTGAGGAATTTGGATTGGATTAAGTCTGTCTCATGCATCAGACAGAACTTCTATAGAACCAAACTTCTAAACTCCTCCCATGTCAATTGATACATGGTTCTTCTCCCCTTCAACATCAACAGAGTGTTCCACCACTCTAATGCTTGCCCTTTAAACATTTCAGATGTGTACTGAATCTTTTCTTCTTCTAGTACATTTACTTATTATGACAATCGATTCCATCTCTTCTAGCCATCTAATGGCTGCTATGGCGCCTTTGTCGCCGTAAAATTCATTTGGTCCATATGTCTTGAAATCCTTGAATAAACAGCCTTCGATTCTTAACTTCTTTTTAAAGGTGCGATTGAAATCTTAACCATTGGTTGAACCTGATCACTTTCTTCATCTTGAGGTGTAGGATTCGGACAGGATTTAGATTTGACAGTTCTACTAGACTGTCTGGTTTCACTTTGATGCACCGATTTTTCTTTCATGCTTGGTAGCAAAGTATTCATTGCATTTATCATTTCTTGCATTTTTTTCATCAGCTGCTCATGGTTCCCTTGAGCAAGCTCTGTTTTTGTCCGGTTGCTTCTTGTGTTAGAAGCTTCCTTGTTTTGAAAAGGATTACTTTGATTCGACATTCTATAATTATAAAGAAATTGATTTAGAACCAAAGATTTTATTTATGTACCGGTGAACAAAATACAACCCGGAATATATTACAATAAAACCACTTCAACCATAAGTACTACACCGGACTTAGAAACAAATACAAACACAAGTATACTAACTGACATCGAAACAAACGGTACAACTACAACGAGATTGGATTCTTAATCTTTCATATAATTCTTGATCATTTTCTTCATTTTACTACATTTTTGTAGTAACTTGCTTCCCATTTTCTTTCTCTTGCTACCCTCAGTAGCAATTTTTTTTTCTCAACTCATCGGTTTCATGGAGTTCTCAGTTAAAATGTTCCTCTTAGGATTGAGGTTTGACATTTGGATATCCATATTGTGGTGGTGGATCTTGATATCCTATCATAACATTGTCATAGTGATTCCTTGGGTACGGTGTGGGGGACTTGATTGAACGGTAAATTGTAGAAAGCTTCTGCAGCATCTTCTTTTTGCCTTATTTCATCCACTTGTTCCGATGTGGTAGGAACAACACCGGTATAAGGTGGAAAATTATTTGAAAATCCTTGAACATAAGGATCTTGTGAATCGTAACAAGAGGACATGTGAAACATAGGGTCTTGGTAGCCAATATTTGGTGGACAATCACATCTCAGGTTTTCTTGGACATAATGGCTTCCTTCCTCGGTACTCATTTCTTCCGAAGTTTCTTCTTCGGGATCTTCCTCAGACTCTTCCTCTGGATCAGTTTCCACATCATCCTTATTTAAATCCACTTGTATGGTCACCTTTTTCTAAAGGTTGCATCACCCTCATTTTGGGTCTCATGGATGGACCTGTAATGGAATCAATGTGGGAATATGTTGGTTATATATTGGAGTTCCAGTACGCCATCTACTTTGGTCAGAATGATACCGCATCCAACTGGATGTGTCGAGCTCAGGTTCAGATTTTATTGGTACATTAACTTCCATTTTGTCAGAAAGATAATTCTTTGGAGTCGTTGGATCATTTGGTATGATGATAGGCATTTGCTCCATACCGAGAAAATGGACGGGTTGACTTCCATAAGGTATTATAGGCACAACTGGCTGGTCTTGACTAAAGAAATCAGTATAGTAGCTATCACTTTCATCTCCTGGGGGAATAGCGGGTTTTGGACAATTTGCTATTTTGCGCTCTTGACAAAAAGTTTCCATATACTTCTTGAACGACGAAATCTACTAGGATTAGAATAATGAAGGATAGGAAAGAATACCAACCTATCTTATCCCTATAATAATATGATAAAATATTGAATTTTATCTCTGATCAAAGCTTAGGTATGACTATATACCTAATTCACTAAGATCGATGGCTCTGATACCAACCTGTCACAACCCAAACTAGGGCTTAGGCGTGTGACCAAAAGTTGGTATTTTTTAAATATATCAGAGTTAAAGGTTGTAAAGCGGAAGACTTAGTTAAAATATTATTATATTCAAAAGATGAGGATTAAACACCCGGTGGTTGGTACAAAAAGTGTTTAAATTACAAAACCATAATTTACATTATTTTATTATCAAAAGTCCATTTGAGCCATTAGATCATCTAATGGCTATCCCTTGTCTCCAAACACCTACTCTTGAATACCTATAAAATAGTTTATAAAATACGTTAGCAGCCCATGCTGGTGAACACGTTGACACAAAACATTTTGATACTTAATCATCCCCTCGAGACATCGTAGGCCTCAGCCCAACGTGGCTTAGGAAAAAATCAAGTTCTGAAAGTCTTAATTACTATTAAAAACTCCAGTTCTACACGAAACCACTCAGCAACACCATAGCGTCGAGGACTTAGCAACTACCAATATACACAAGATAATTCCTTCTCTGACATTAGTTAGGTCCGGCCCAACATGGCAGAGGGATTAGCAAGTGTGGTGCGGTGTGCCCACCGTCTAACCACATATGTAAGGATCCATACAAACGTATATGATAGCCTGCAGGCCAGCAATTACCTTTGTTTATTAATTTTAAGTATGCATAATCCCATGTAAACATTTAAAGACTTAATTTATAAAGTTGTAAAGAGTTTGGACGTATTCACCTTTGTTCTTGATTTGTGTGTTTCACTGATTTATGCTTTCTTGTCACCTCGGACCTATAGTACGAGAATAACGTTTTATAAACATTAGATCAACGATCTAGCTTCAGACCTTTAGTCTATTTACATAACCTTTACCTTGATATTCATTTCTTTATAAAACATAAGGACCTCTAGTCCCTTATTTATTCATCATTTATACACTTGTTTCTTCTTCATAAAGAAAGTATATATCAAGTTTCTTCTTTCATAAGAAAAATTTATAAAATCTTTTTATAAAATAAAGAATAATATTTCATCTATAACCTCTTCTTATGAAATTTATATTTCACTTATTACATGATCAAGATACGGGCTATATCCCCGACTAGGGTCTAAGCCATATATAATAAAATAATCGGGCAGAATCCCTACCTTGTATGTCTTATTTATATGAAATGCCTTGGCTTGGTGTGGGAAGCACTTCTACTTGTCGGTAGGTAATCGAGGGAATAAACGAACAACACTTTCTTTTCGTGCACCTACTTCGAGAAACGAATGTCAGAACGTCGAGGTCATAGCACGTATTTTGAGAATATATGAGTGTATAAGTGTGATGAATGATTGGGATTTCATCCCATGGCTGCCTATTTATAGGCTTCAAATGGACTCTTTCACGTGTAACGCCCGTTAATTTCCGTTAAAAGATTTAAGCATTGTAAAGTTTGTATATTTTACCGAGACCGAGTTGGCGTTCTTAGGGGACCTCCTAGCCATTCCCGAAAGCCATGCTATCTAACCTTTAGCGCAAGACATCACGTTTTACAAGTTAAAGGGGCCTAAGTGTAACATTATTATAACAAAACCCGAACTCCATCTCTTCCTCCTCCATTGTTCCGATCGCCAAAGGGAGCAGTCACCACACCTGCGTTTCTTCATTTTTCCGTCCATTCCTAGTTGCCAAACTTTAATTCAAGGTTAGTATAATATCAATGCAAGTCTTTTTCACCATTAAACTCTTTATTGAAACCTAGAGATGTCATAATCATGTTAGGGTTTGAGTTTTGATTAAAATAGTTGCTGACAGATTCGTACTCGTTTATTGTTTGGTCTGTAACTCAATGAAAATTGATTGTTTTTTTATTGATTCTTGATTCCATGATAGTCCAACTCGTGAAGTGTCGTGTGGACTTGTTGGCTGTGATTTTATTTAATTTGGTCCACACGGGGCTGAGTTGGTTGCTCGGTGCGTAAACAACTCGTAAACGCGCATATTCGTCTCATCTTGCAACTTCCGGGGGTAAATTGAGAATCCTTGGTCCCCGAGATTATCTAAGGGTGGTTTTGGTAAATACAAGGTCCCGGGGGCTGCTGTAATTGAATTTGGTGAGGTCGAGGCTTTAGGCCAATCAAACCATGTTAGGACGCCTCGTACGACAAGCGAGTCGGTACGACCCGTTTGTAATTATTGTTTGTAATCCGGCAGGCGTCTGACTTGTAGGGGTACTTTGGGATTCTCTAGCTCATTGTTGATTCTTTACCTCGTGCTAGGTGAGTTCACGATGCACCTTTTTACCTTTTTACGTTTTGTGCTAGCATAAACACCCTATTACAATTTTACCCGATTTTACTCGTTTAAGATATTTGGATAGTATTACATAGCCTTATTCGTATTTGTGCATTTATGAAACTATGTGTGAATTATATTCTATGTCTTAGGATAATTTAGACTCATTTATGGTCATATATTCATTAAGGTTATTCATATTACTTATCGTCTAGGCTCGATGATTGTCACACCCCAACCTAAGGCGGAAATGCCGGGGCGTGATCCGATTGCTCACAGCTCGACGATACTATCATACATAAAAGGTGACAATATCTAATTAATTATTTTATTGAAAGAATACACACAACATTCAAATATAACAAACAAGTTAAATACATGTATGTAAGTTCAAATAATGATTATCTTGTTTATATCCTAAGGTCTTGTCTAAGCGTCCAACTTCAATCTTCAATACAAGCAACCTGGATATGCATAGAAAATGGAGTTTTGTCAACAAACATGTTGAGTGAGTTTATCACCAATTTTTGACACCAAAATAACGTTAATATAATAAATAAGAAAAATCAAGGTTGTAAAAGTCGTTAGGTGGTCCTAGGCGGTCGACTGGGGAGTCGCGAGTACTCGGGAGTATTCGGGGATTACTCGGAAAATACCTGAGTAGTACTCAGCCGAGGCGGGGAGTACTCGATCTAGGCGGGGAGTAATCGGGGAGTACTCGGCCGCCTAGTCGAGAGTTTTACAACATTGAGAAAAATAAGCAAAACGTAATAAATGCGGTAATGAAATCAAACCATGAGTAAATAAGTTGTTGATTAAACCATTGCCAAGCGAATCGGGCTGTGGTCAATGAGAACCCTCCATAAGGGGATATGCTAAACGAATGCACATAAATAAGCACATAACAAGTATATTTGATTAATCATACGCAATTACACGTTTGCTATTTTTGATATATATATATATATATATATATATATATATATAGTATGATATACGCATATGTCCCAAAAACATTGTGAAAATTGAGTAAAATGGGGGAATGATAAAACTCACCATAGATTAATGACAAGCGAATATTAATACGAATAAGCGAGTTAACGAATAAGCGTGTCGTCCACTACACGTCAAACGATATGAGCAAGTCAGAATCTGAAACTTTGAGATCTGATAATATAAGTAAAAACAAACTCAATGCCACTAGAATCGATCCAAACAGACGTCTAGAACTTCGGTTATGTTAAATTAAAGATTTAAGCTAACTGGTACTGACCAGAACTCGAACAGCAATTCAGAAGTCGGGTTTTGGTTAGTAGGCTTAAAGTTACGTTACGAGAATAAAAGTATTCTCGACCGATCGTTGAATCCGATCAGAAGTATGAGAAAACGTAAAGTTAAACTTGTTGATTGTTTTGCCCTTTAACGGGTTTTAAGCGAATTGACCAGTCAACACCCTTCAACCATTGAAATTGATTGAAGGTTATTGACTAGGGAATGTATATGAACGATTCCTATGTTTACAACTTACCCGGAAAGTGAAAGGATTGACGAGAAACGGAAGTCAAAGGTCCTAAAGAAAGCAAAGTCAACGAACAAGTCTTGTATCTTCAACGAACATGCAAAAACCGAGAGAATACGAGCTGGGCAGAGGGTATGACGGCTGTGAGGCTCCTCTAGGTTTTTGTAAAAGTGTTATGGCAGGAGATTAAGGGTTGTTTATATAGGAAAAGCAATAACGAACTAAATATGGGCTTTTTACTCGTTTAAGCAAGTATATGCGATTTAAGGGAAAGAATCATCGATTTATTCATAAAGATCAGATCTTGGGCAAGGGAAAACGAATTAGAACTTGTAATTTAGTTATATAATGTTTACTTGGTCCTTAATTCACTCAAATATGACAAATATAATCGATTTTATACCTATAACGAACTAGGAAACGATCTTTCACGAAACGAGTGTGTGCAGCTATCCCAAAGCGCTGCTCGGTGGGGGAGGGGTAGCCCACCACGTGAAGCTCGGGCCTAGGGTGCCTAAGTTTTGATTTTTGACACAAATGATCCTTGAAGTTTGATGTTTGGTTAATTATTGAACTTTTTATGATATAAATAAGATTTTGAACATTCTTGAAAGTATAAGGGTATAAATTGAACTTGAAATCTTTAATTCTTATAAATATTAATTTCTTGATGAATAATAAAGATCTAAAAGTGTTCCCGGGTCAGGTTAAACATAAACGAAAACGGGTTTGAAAAATCCGAGATGTTACAGTCTCCTCTACTTTAGGAAATTTCGTCCTGAAATTAAGGAAAACCAAAGCATCATCGTTTTGAAAACAATTTAAACTTTTAAAGAAAAATATCATAACATAAAACTTCCAATAACCGAAGCAATGCTCCAAATGACAATCCGATAAGGGCACTTATATATAGGATGTACCAGCGGCGTAACCACCATGTTCTTATCATCTCATCATTCGTACCGTTACCCAAGCTACCTTAGGTTCTAAATCATGGCACACAATTTTACGTATTATGATTTCCATGCGAGGACTTTGGTAATTATGTGTCGACCCATAATTACTTAGATCGTAGGATGGTTCGCATAATCCGTCCCATCATGTGGGTTTTAAAACATTTAAAACCATCATTTTGAAAGAAACAAACGTTTTGATAATTTTTAAATATAAATTCAAAAGATAATTAATACATGTTCAAGTTGAATTGATAAAACCGTGTAATTTCTAGACATCTTTTGCTTTTAAAAGTAAAACTTTTGGGGTTTGAAAGGAAACAAATTTCTTGGAGTAGTTATTATTATGAATAATGATAAGCGAGAATAAGGAATTGATATAGAGGTACAAGATCCTAATAAGTCTACCTTGATGAAAGGAGCTTCGTTTAAGAGATGAAAAGCGCAAAAATTTAATTTATAACAAATATTAATATAGTTAATAACATGTGGAATCTTTAAAGATCGTATTCATTAGGAACGAAATTCTTAAGATCGAGAATATAAGTTTAAACGAAGATTTTGGTGAGTCGAGTTTAGTTAGGTGAGAGACTATGAAATTAAAGAGAAATTGAAATAAAGTTATAGCCTTTCAAGTTGTGATCTTTGAGATGAGATTAATTCATTTAACAAATCTTAAAATATTATAGTAATTAGTAGATAATAATTTGAAATATTAATGAAAATGTACGTATTCAAACCATTCGTCAATAAATTAATTTGGGAAGCAGATATTCCTGAATCACCAAGATAGTCCTATTCCAATTAAATTTTTAAAATTAGATAAAACGTAAGGTGGACAATTGAAATTCGTGGATCCTTCCTATTTCCACAAAATCGTTATAAATATTATATGAAATAAGTAAGTTCAAATATCGTTGATTTATAATGGAAATTCAAGCAAATGACAAAAATTAAATTAATTGTAACACCAAAAATAAGATGTGAAATAATATAATAAAATAAGATAAGTGCGTGACTGGAAATGCATGAACCACCATTACTATTCTAACAACTACTAAGTTTATTATTAAAACGTTCAAAATTTTCAAGATGTATCAAAAATCAAAGTAGAGGGTTGAAATATTTATGAACCAACGTTTAGTTTCAAATAACAAATTAATCAATAAATAAAATGAGTGATGGGTTTTAATGGAGATTTATCAAAAAGTCAATTTGTTAATGGTAAAAATTTAATTAGTGGAAGATTTTTAATTTAAAAATGAAAATTAATTTTTGTTGAGGATGAAAAATTTAGTTTATTATTAATAAAAGTTACAATAATTGAATTTTAATAATAAAGATTTATAAAATGAAAAATAAATTGTGAAAAGTAACATGAGGAAAAACAAGAGATAATAAATCATTTATAGTTTAAAGTTAAGGGTGATAATTGTAGTACACTTGATAATTTATAGTTTGAGAATATGAAAATAAATGAGAAAAGATGATTTAAACAATATTTTAACGGATATGAGTTAGTATAAGATTTCTTGTTCAGGGTATTTTGGTTTTGTCGAGGTTGGCGGTTGTTCGGTTAACGGCATACAGCAGCAAACTCCTTGGCGATTCTAGTAGTCAGACGGTGATCGTGAGAAGCAGATGAACAACGTTGATCACGATGATGAATTCTTAGGGAAGACATTCTATGAGGACCAAAGATGAAACTTTACGAGATGATGGGTAAGTTGTGTAAATGAGTCAATATGAGATGATGGGGAAATGTAATAAAATCGTGCCAGTGATGACTCGAGGACGAGTCGGAATTTAAAATAATGTGAATAATTGTTGAGATATTTAATTTAATAAATAATGTTTATAAAAATTTCAAAAGTAAAATGTTATTAGGTTGGGCTTTCCACGGGCTTCCCATGATAGCTCAAGAACCCAATTTAAATAACAAAACATATTCAATGAGTTGGCCTCCCATGAGCTTTCCATGGCAATTTGAATGGCCCGACTAAAATAACGAGTAACAAACAATTGAGTTGGTCAGCCCATGAGCGTGTACATGGCATTTAACTGATCCAACTAATTAACGAATTATCGAATCAATGGAGTTGTTCGGACCATGAGCGTTACATGGCATTTAACCGACCCAACTAAATATCGAATCAACGAATCAAGTATAAGTAGTTGGTGTATCTCGGGAACCACCCCGGACGATACGTTTCAACCTAAAAATCAAATCGAAAATGGTTTAAGAAATGGATAGTTGGAGTGCCCATGGATTTCCATGGATTTTTCACCTAACTACGCATTTAAAATAATTTAAAACACAAACCGTTTAGCCGGTTATGTTTACCACGCAACCGTTTAGCCGATTACGGGTACCACTTATAGTTACGGTTGTACGACATTTGTCATGCCACTATGCTTCAAGATGAAGAAACAAAACAAAACATGGGAGTTCTTAAGGAATTTCCCACAATAAAAGGTAATCTACTAAAATTAAGATGATTTAAAAATATTTTGAAAATGAGGCGTAACCTCAGAATTTGTGCGTGTGTGCAATACATAAATCTACTATTATAATAAAACAAAGTTTTTTTCTACAGGTGTCTTTCTCATAGTAGCCCTTACTTTTATTTCCACTTCCAATTATATTGACACCTGGCTTCACCACAAATGAGAATTTGACAGTTGAGTTGCGTATACGGTTTTAGGCTTTTAGCAATAACAACTCCCGTCTTCGCACCCCATCCCAGTATTTTAGGATCCTTCCCACAACTTGCAATTGAACGGTTAAATGGTTAAAAGATATGAATATGATTTTCTCTAATTGAAGTCAAAATCGATGGAGAACCGGGGGAAATTGGTTATAGCAAGTCGTTTTCTTCGCCGGTTACTACATACGCTAGGCTTCCGATGGTAGATATCAAGAGCGGAGAAGTTTACACAGTAAGTGCGAAGATAACTTGAATTTTCAACTCTGAAACATCACTTTCACTGCTAAGGTTCGTACGCCGTAATTTCTGAAGTCAATGCAATCGATTCTTTAAATATATCGTTGTGTGATTTGTTCATTAAGCACTTACTGAGACCCCAATTTTAACAAAATGAAAAGTTGTTAGTATTTTTATGTCAATTTTGGTTTCACTTCATTTGTGCCATGGTGACTGATTTTAGTTTGGGCTTTGTATGTCAGTTATGATTCAATTTTTTTATTTATTTTCACATTATCACATATCTGTTGTTCTAAAAGTCTACTATATATACTATACATAGTTTCAGCTGAAAAAATGGTGTCAATTGAGCATGCGCATTCTTCTGATTGTGAGTTATGCTAACTTTGAATAGTGATGACATTTGTCTTTGATGCTGAGCACAGGTTTCTTTTATTTTTAAATTGAGAAATCAGTAAATGGACCTCAACCTACAAATGAAGATGATCACTAATAAAGAAACAATTTAAACTTTCTAAAAATAATTTTAAATTGCATGCTTACTTTTGTCTTTAATGTTCAAAGTTAACCTTGCCATTATGTTGCCAAGGGGTTTGATGTTGAACACAAAATTTTTTTCATTTGGTTATGTAATTTACATCAACATGACAGTTGTGTTTACAAATGAATGACAAATTTTGGCTTATGTATTTACCTATTGTATCTTTAATCAACTAAATTTGCCTTTTTTATTTACATTCAAGTGATTTTTCTTTTGTTATTACAACTTAGAAGATATTGTATAGGTTCCAAATGGCAAGAAATAAAGATAAAGCATAGGCTGCCATTATACATATATGTGTGTGTATAATGGCATGAAAACTCATGTTTTGTGCATATATTATTATCTATGAATGTTTATTCGGATTGCATGTAGACTTTGTAAAAGATGTTAATCAAAAATCATGTTAATAGATGCAACAAGTATACTCACCAAACAAGTATATCTATTAGGAGTTACATTGATGCAAAATTTTCAGAAGTTTAAGCTTTTAGTATAAGTTTAGTTGAACATAAGCTGAAAATATATATATATATATATATTTTTTGAGTTTTTCTTTTTCGCTTCTACTTAATGGCTTAATCATTTAAATGTTTTTAATTAGCGCATTTTTTTTATTAAAAAGCTGTGAAATTATTTGTAATTTGGTGTATGTAGGCAATAATGATGATTTGGAAGACATTGAGATTCAATAAATCTGTTTATAATTCGTATAGTGCTGACTTTGAGGGTGTTGAGATGAAAATGCATGTTTCACAAACCGAAGAGGGTCTAACAGAAGCTCTAATGCTATGAGGGTAATCTTCTTTACAAACTTCTTTACTAGTTAACACTTAAATATGTGAATTATGCTCAAAGCATAGTTGTCTTTTTTTTATTTATTCTGTGAAACGAGCAATTATATGTTACAGGTCAAGATTGAAACGGGTCATTGTAGTAACTTGTGCAGAAGTTGATACACATCTTTACAATGTTTGTAATCTCTGTTAAACATGTAAGTAATATGTAAAATTTACTATTGACCTTGAAAATATTGGGCCAAAAAGAAAAATCTTTGCAGGAAAATGGAGTGAATATAACTGCAAAAACGCTTCTTCTAGGATTCTATTGCAACTGATCTTCTATGTTACCACATATTAATGGTAAAATCCAAATCCATGTATGATACTATCATACATAAAAGGTGACAATATCTAATTAATTATTTTATTGAAAGAATACACACAATATTCAAATATAACAAACAAGTTAAATACATGTATGTAAGTTCAAATAATGATTATCTTGTTTATATCCTAAGGTCTTGTCTAAGCGTCCAACTTCAATATTCAATACAAGCAACCTGCATATGCGTAGAAAATGGAGTTTTGTCAACAAACATGTTGAGTGAGTTTATCACCAATATTTGACACCAAAATAATGTTAATAGAATAAATAAGAAAAATAAGCAAAACGTAATAAATGCGGTAATGAAATCAAACCATGAGCAAATAAGTTGTCGATTAAACCATTGACAAGCGAATCGGGCGGTGGTCAATGAGAACCCTCCACAAGGGGACATGCTAAACAAATGCACATAAATATGTAAGCACATAACAAGTATATTTGATTAATCACACACAATTACACGTTTGTTATTATATATATATATATATATATATAGTATGATATACGCATATATATATATATATATATATATATATATATATATATATATATATATATATACGCATATGTCCCCAAAATATTGTGAAAATTGAGTAAAATAGGGAAATGATAAAACTCATCTTAGATTAATAACAAGCGAATATTAATACGAATAAGCGAGTTAACGAATAAGCGTGTCGGCCACTACACGTCAAACGATATGAACAAGTCAGAATATGAAACTTTGAGATATGATAATATAAGTAAAAACAAACTCAATGCCACTAGAATCGATCCAAACGGACGTCTAGAACTTCAGTTATGTTAAATTAAAGATTTAAGCGAGCTGCTACTGACCAGAATCCGAACAGCAATTCAGAACTCGGGTTTTGGTCAGTAGGCTTAAAATTACGTTACGAGAATAAAAGTCTTCTGGACCGAACGTTGAATCCGATCAGAAGTATGAGAAAACGTAAAGTCAAACTTGTTGACTGTTTTGCCCTTTAACGGGTTCTAAGCGAATTGACTAGTCAAACTTGATTGAAGGTTATTGAGTAGGGAATATATATGAACGATTCCTATGTTTACAACTTATCCGGAAAGTGAAAGGATTGATGAGAAACGGAATTCAAAGGTCCTAAAGCAAGCAAAGTCAACGGACAAATCTTGTATCTTCAACGAACATGCCAAAACCGAGAGAATACGAGTTGGGCATGTAAGGCCCCGAACCCCACAGTTGGTAGTCATTCAAAACACTCGTAAAAACAATTAAACTTAAAAACAATTATTTTCATTAAAATGAGCATCACAGAGTATAATTCGGTGGAAAACGTAAATAACAAAATAAGTTCCCAAAAACCCGGGAATTTTACCCAAAACCAACATAATTATCTTTAGTAAAAATTTTTAAAAATAAATGTTTTAATAATAAAATCTTCAAATCACGTATGCCCTTCACCGTCCAAGTAGCTTCGTGCACGTCCAAGCGATAAGGCATCCTCTTCCTAACCTGAAACTCACACTAACATGCACACAAAGTCAGCTTAAGCTGAGTGAGTTCAAGTTTTAAATAAGTAACAAAAGTCTTAATAATCATTCCAACGGTTTTAAAACGGTAAATGGAAATACATCGGTTAGGTCACCACATTCCATAAATAATCATCCTTACGTATGAGCATCTCTATACGTGCATTCCTATATATATATATATATAACATTCAATAATAACATTCAGGGCTGAGAAAACGTACAACCCAAACACGTAACATTCAGCGCATGCAAACACAAAGTAGGCATACGCAACATTTAGTAGTCGAGACGACTACAACATTCGCCAAATATTGGCCATTCTAATATATATATATATATATATACATACACACATTCTTTAACATTCCAAGGCCTATCAATACTAGCAAGCCTATGTAAAATCGTTCAAAACATTTCATCAAGTAAGAAAACACTTAGGTGTGCATGCTAGCCCAAAACTTAAAAAGAGTTAAACGGGGCATCAAGAACTCACCTGACACAAGACGCGGATTCACCACGAGCTAGAGAATCCCTAAGAAATCCCAAAACTCAAACACCTGTCGGTTTACATTCAATCAATACTAATGACATCAAGATGACTCGTTTATCCTACGAGACATTCTAACATGGTTCGAGTTACCTAAACCCTCGACCTCATCAAACTTAATCACAACAGCCCCCGAGGTCTCACATTCACCAAAACGACCCTTAGGTACTCCCGGGAATAAAGAATTCCCAAATTGCCCCACGGGAGCACTAGGTGACACTAACACGCGCGTTAAGGAGTCGTTTAGGCCGTTAACATCCAACTCAGCCCCGTGTGGACCCATTATGATAAAATCACAGCCAACAAGTCCACACGACGCCACACGAGTCAAATGGGTCGGTAACCCGCAAGTACAACGCACCAACTATTCAATAAACACAATTGCGCGTTGTACCGACCCGTTCGGGTAACCAACAACCAATTCAGCCCCATAACTTATAAAAATGAATTTTGAACAGCCCGTACATCAAACCAAGTGTCCCCGAGCTGAATTGGTCGTTAATCACTTCAACCCTCGCGTTAAACGCGCCAAACTACAATTCTAGACAACCGAACATAACAATCAAACTACAACTAGTTGATCAACTTAACGAACACCTATGAACATGATCTTTAAGTATGATATACGGGACATACCTAGGAAGATTGTGGTGCAAAAACTCACTTCAAACAGCCCCGACAAGAACACAATTGAACATCCACCGGTTAAGCCTAAAACGAACTTATTGATCAATAACGTACCGGGAAGATGGTCGGGTCAACGAAAGATGCCAGACAAATCCCAAGAAAACATACATACTCTACATGCAGGAAATCTTTAAACCGATAAATTAGCGGGCGTAACAGGGCAGAGGGTATGAAGGCTATGAGGCTCTCTAGGGTTTGTGTAAAAGTGTTATGGCAGGAGATTAAGGGTTGTTTATATAGGAAAAGCAATAACAAACAAAATATGGGCTTTTTACTCGTTTAAGCAAGTATATGAGATTTAAGGGAAAGAATCATCGAATTATTCATAAAGATCTGATCTTGGGTAGGGAAAATGAATTAGAACTTGTAATTTAGTTATATAATGTTTACTTGGTCCTTAATTCACTCAAATATGCCAAATATAATCGATTTTATACCAAAAACGAACTAGAAAACTATCTATCACGAAATGAGTGTGTGCAGCTATCCCAAAGCGCTGCGCGGTGGGGGAGGGGTAGCCCACCGCGTGAAGCTCCAGCCTAGGGTGCCTAAGTTTTGATTTTTGACACAAATGGTCCTTGAAATTTGATGTTTGGTTAATTATTGAACCTTTTATGGTATAAATAAGATTTTGAACATTCTTGAAAGTATAAGGGTATAAATTGAACTTGAAATCTTTAATTCTTATAAATATTAATTTCTTGATGAATAATAAAGATCTAAAAGTGTTCCCGGATTGGGTTAAACGTAAACGGGTTTGAAAAATCCGAGATGTTACAATGATGCTATTAGGCCCAATAGTAATTCCTTGGTGATCCATTATTTATGGATTATACGTGATGATATTGCTTTGTTGGTTAATTGATTTAGTTGTTTGTAAGTTTGTATGTGGATGTTTATGTGTTGTTAAATTGTGACAGGGTCAAATCTATTACTTGGGGAAGACCCGGGGTGAGGAGGCCCGTATCACGTGTTTAGGTTTGTTAAGCCGTGACCTAGTCAAATATATTACTTGGGGATGACCCGGGGTGAGGAGGCTCGTGTTCTGTAATTTTTGGTTTTTGTTAAACCGTGACCGGGTCAAATATATTACTTGGGGATGACCCGGGGTGAGGAGGTTCGTTTTGTGTGATTTTGGTTTTTGTTAAACCGCGGCTGGGTTAATTATATTACTTGGGGATGACCCGGGGTGAAGAAGCCCGTGTCGTGTGTTTGACCAAGGAAAAAGCATTTATTTAATCACTTATGATTTATCTCCTACATTTTATATTTATGAAATTAAATTGATTAATGAATATTTCTTATTTAAAACTTGAACTCACTCAGCTCAAGTTGACTTTGTGTGTATGTTAGTTTGACTTTCGGGTTGAGGATTGAAGATTACCGCTTGGACGTGCTAGAGACTACTCGGAGGTTGAAGGCATTTCTAGTCGAGGACTTCAAATAAAATAAACATTTTATTATATTTTATTTTTGGGCACATGTCCCCGGTTTTTGGGGGTTTTTGATGCTTATTAATTCTACTGTTTATTACTCTGAACTGGTTTGAATAAAACAAATTGTTTTGGTTTTAAATTTTTGTAAATTTTGGGTATGATGACCAACTGTAGGATTCCCGGGATTCGGAGTCTTTCATCGCGTAGTGCGAAGGACCAGCATTTTACTTGTTCGCGTAGCTGAACGATTAATAAGCCGCCTTTGATGTAACATTTCGGTTTTTTTTTCGTTTCATGTTTTGTACCCGACCTGTTTCGTGGTCGGTTAAAACTATTAATAAAAAAAATTCTTTTATTTAATTATTCCTTTGATATTTATTTAAACTATCTAAGAATTGCCAATTCAACCCCTGAACTAAACAATTCACCATTGCTGCACCCACCACAAAAGATGAAGGACCATTCTGCAATTGTATTCAAATTAAAATAATAAAATATTCTTTTCCCTTCTTCCTCTCTTCACCGACGATGTATACCCCCCCTCACTTTTCTTGAGCCTTAATTCTCAGGTATAATCAACAATTGATATCACCAAATCTTTTATTACCCAAAAATGCATCACACCGACGGTTTAAACAAGGAAAATGAATCAAATTGAAAGAGAATTCAATTAAAACGAATCGTGGCTGCCTCTAGCCTTAAAACACTATATAAACACGATTATAATTCAATTATAACGTGCACACAACTTCCTCGCAAGCTTGCGAACCTAAACCCTAAAATAATTACAATTTTAAAGCCGTCAAGAGCCAGTTCTGACCTCAAGCCCAGCCGTGACCCGTTTTGCTCGTTAACCCTCAATTCGTAACTGTTAACGGTAATGTTTATATGCATTGTACTCGTTTTTAATCAACAATAAAAAACCCTACACCGGCCCACACAAGCCCAACAAGCCCAACCACAAGCCCAACAAGCACCTCCAACCAAGAAACCATACACCGGCCCATACCCGTATTGCAACACTTGTCAACGTCACCATCCGGCTCAATCCACTTGCCGAGTGTGCACCAATTGCCACCGATTCGGCCACCTCACCCAATACTGCCAAGAAGCACCCCGAATGCAAGCCGCTCCACCGTGGTTCGCACCATCAAACCAACCCAACCGAGCCATCCCTCGTGCTCCAATCATTAATACCATTAGGGCTTGCTATAACTGCAGTGATCTGAACCACCTCCGCAACACATGTCCTCGACTCGCTCAAGCCCATCAAGCCTATGTTGCCCCACAACCCTATTACACCTCTCAAGCCTGCCAAGTTCAAACTTACCAACCCCAATTACCCCAACTCATGCCTCCAAACCCTCAAGCTCAACCCATGCTCATGTAAGCTTACCAAGCTCCAACCCCTCAAGCTTTAGCTTCCCAAACCCAAGCACCTCAAGGAACTCAAGGGCGAGCCTTCACCATCAAAGCGCACCAAGCCCGAAACTCGAACGATGTGGTGAACGGTACGTTTCTAGTTAACAAGCATCATGCATCGGTATTATTTGATTCGGGAGCCGATAGGAGTTTCATTTCCTTTGATTTTGAGTACATACTTAATGTGCCCCGTAGTTAATTGTCTAAACCCTTCACGGTAGAGATAGCTAACGGTAGTTCGATCGTTATTGACTCCGTCATCCGTAATTGCACGCTCACCCTTAATGGGCAAAAGTTCTCGATTAATCTCATTCCTATGCAAATGGGTAGCTTCGACGTCATCATTGGCATGGATTGGCTCTCTCTACACCGTGCCGAAATTCTATGTTTCGAGAAGATTATTCATATCCCTATCGAAGGTGGCATGATTCTAAATGTCACTGGAGAAAGACCATTTTCACAGCTAAACCTCATGTCGTGCCTAGAAGCCCAACGCTATTTGCGCAAGAAGCATGTCGCTTTCTTAGCCCATGTCACCACAAAGGCCCACGAAGAAAAGCAACTTTCCGACATCCCGATTGTTCGCGATTTCCCGGAAGTCTTTCCCGAAGACATTTCTGGACTCCCTCCCATACGTCAAGTGGAGTTCCGTATTGATCTTGTACCCGGAGCAAACCCTGTAACCAAGGCACCGTATCGTCTTGCACCTTCCGAGATGCAAGAACCCTCGAACCAAATCCAAGAACTCACGAACAAGGGTTTCATTCGCCCGAGTTCGTCTTCATGGGGCACACCCATTTTGTTTGTCAAGAAGAAGGATGGTACTCTTCGTATGTGCATCGATTATCGTGAGCTCAATAATCTTACTATCAAGGACCGTTATCACCTTCCGCACATCGATGACTTGTTCGATCATCTTCAAGGATTCGCTTGTTTTTCCAAGATTGATCTCTGTTTGGGTTATCACCAACTTCGTGTCCACGAGGATGACATACCCAAGACCGCCTTCCGTACTCGTTATGGGCACTTTGAATTCCGAGTTATGCCTTTTGGGTTGACTAATGCTCCCGCCGTTTTCATGGATCTTATGAATCGCGTTTGTAAACCCTACCTCGTCAAGTTTGTGATTGTTTTCATCGACGACATCTTGATATATTCTAAATCCGAGGATGAACATAAAGATCATTTGCGCGATATTCTTGACTTGTTGCGAAAAGAACAACTTTATGCTAAATTCTCCAAATGCGAATTTTGGCTAAAGCAAGTTCAATTCTTGGGCCACATCGTCAACGACAAGGGTATTCACGTTGACCCAGCAAAAATCGAGGCCGTTAAAAATTGGAAGACCCCGTCCTCTCCAACGGAGGTTCGCTCATTTCTTGGTTTAGCGGGATATTACCGTCGTTTCATCCGCAACTTTTCGAAGATTGCTTCACCCCTTACCGCACTAACCCACAAAGGGAAAGTCTATGAATGGGGTCACGAACAAGAAAAAGCGTTTCAAACCCTAAAGGACATAATTTGCAATGCTTCTATCCTTGCTCTTCCTGAGGGCAACGATGATTTTTTTGTGTTTTGTGACACTTCTATCCAAGGTCTCGGTTGTGTTATTATGAAACGAGACAAGGTCATTGCTTACGCCTCGCGTCAACTCAAGGTTCACGAGAAAAATTACACGACACACGATCTCGAACTTGGTGCGGTTGTGTTTGCCTTGAAAATTTGGAGACACTATATTTATGGCACGAAATGTGTGGTCTTCACCGATCATAAGAGTTTGCAATACATATTCGACCAAAAGGTTCTCAACATGAGACAAAGACGATGGGCCGAATTGTTAAGCGATTACGATTGCGAGATCCGCTACCACCCCGGGAAAGCAAATGTCGTGGCCGATGCTCTTAGTCGCAAGAGTCACATTAAATCCTCCTTCCTCAATTGTGTCACTATGCAATCCGACCTTCAATACCGCATCTTTGACGCTCAACACGTCACCGTCACCGAAGGAAGTTTATACGACGAGATGTCGTGTGGCGCCGAACTCCAACTTGAAACCAAATGTAATGGTTTGCTTTATTATTTGAACCGTTTATGGGTTCCCGATAGTGACGGTATTCGCACGTTCATCCTTGATGAAGCTCATAAGTCACGATACTCGATTCATCCCGGTGCTGATCAGATGTATGCCGATCTTCGCCCCATGTTTTGGTGGCCGGGAATGAAGAAAGATATTGCGATATATGTATCTAAAGGCCTCACTTGTTCTAAGGTCAAAGCCGAGCATCAAAAGCCGTTTGGCTTGCTAGAGCAACCACCGATCCCCGTTTGGAAATGGGAGGACATAGCTATGGATTTTGTCACCAAAATCCCCACTACTCAAATCCGCAATGATAGTATTTGGGTAATTGTTAATCGAGAAAAATTCTCCATGAGTCAACTAGCTCAACTCTATGTCAAGAACATCATTTGCCGCCATGGAACACCGTTGACCATTATCTCCGATCGTGATGGTCGGTTTACCTCTAATTTTTGGAATTTATTGCAAACCGCCTTGGGTACCCGTATTGATCTAAGCACCGCTTATCACCCGCAAACCGATGGTCAATCCGAGCGAACGATTCAAACGCTCGAAGATATGCTCCGCTCTTGCGTGCTAGATTTTGGTGGAAATTGGGATACTCACTTACCACTTGTTGAGTTTTCCTATAATAATAGTTTCCACACTAGTATTGGCATAACACCCTTTGAAGCTCTCTATGGTCGAAAATGTCGCTCCCCGATTTGTTGGAGCTAGATTGGTGAATCGCAAATCACCGGTCCCGAGCTTGTTTAAGAAACTTCCGACCGGATTGCTCTTATTCGTCAAAATCTCCTTGCCGCTCGTAGCCGTCAAAAGAACTATGCCGATAAGCGCCGTAGACCCCTCGAGTTTAATGTTGGTGATCGAGTTCTCCTAAAAGTATCTCCTTGGAAGGGAGTGGTTCGATTTGGTAAAAGAAACAAGTTATCTCCTCGCTTTGTTGGACCATTTGAAATTGTTGAAAGAGTTGGTAGAGTTGCGTATCGTCTCGATCTTCCCGAAGAGCTCTCCAATGTTCATCCCACTTTTCACGTTTCCAATCTCAAGAAGTGCTTAGCCGAGGGGAACCTCCACATACCCCTCGACAAAATACAAGTTGATGAATCTATGCTCGCAATCGAGAAACCCGTTGAAATCATGGATCGTATGGAGAAGGAAACAAAGCGTAGCCGTATTCCGATTGTCAAAGTTCGTTGGGAATCCAAGCATGGCCCCGAGTTCACTTGGTAACGAGAAGACCAAATGGAAGCCAAGTACCCGCACCTCTTCGTTACAGCTTAATCTCTAATTTCGGGACGAAATTTTCGAAAGTAGGGAATGATATAACATTTTGTTTTTTTTTTCGTTTCATGTTTCGTACCCTACCCGTTTCGTAGTCGGTTAAAATTATTAATAAAAAAATTCTTTTATTTAATTATTCCTTTTATATTTATTTAAACTATCTAAGAATTGCCAATTCAACCCCTGAACTAAACAATTCACCATTGTTGCACCCACCACAAAAGATGAAGGACCAATCTGCAATTGTATTCAAATTATAATAATAAAATATTCTTTTCCCTTCTTCCTCTCTTCACCAACGATGTATACCCCCCCCCCCACACTTTTCTTAGGCCTTAATTCTCGGGTATAATCAACAATTGATATCACCAAATCTTTTATTACCCAAAAACGCATCACACCGACGGTTTAAACAAGGAAAATGAATCAAATTGAAAGCGAATTCAACTAAAACGAATCGCGGCTGCCTCTAGCCTTAAAACACTATATAAACACGATTATAATTCAATTAAACGTGCACACAACTTCCTCACAAGCTCGCGAACCTAAACCCTAAAATAATTACAATTTCGAAGCCGTCAAGAGCCAGTTCTGACCTCAAGCCCAGCCGTGACCCGTTTTGCTCGTTAACCCTCGATTCGTAACTGTTAACGGTACTGTTTATATGCATTGTACTCTTTTTTAATCGACAATCAAAAACCCTAAGTTAATTTTAACATACAATGAACGAATCAACGTATTTAAGATCTAGGGCTTGTTAATGTGTAGGGATAAACAGTGAGTCTGTATATAAGTATTTATGTTTGATCTTATAACCAAATGAGACACCTGCCATGATGGCAGGGCATCGCTGTTAACTTTAAACCGGCTAGGGACTCGGGTTCGAGCCTCCCCAGGCCCGGTTTTGTGTATTTTTTTTTATGATTTTAAATCACTTTTGAACCATTAAATTAAATACATAACATTTAATAAACATTTATTTAACGAAACCGAACCTCGGGATGACTATTTCCCCTTATCCCGGCCCTAGTTTAACAACTTTCTTTTATATATATATATATATATATATATTATATATATATATATATATATATATACCTTTATATAATGAGTATATATATTTTTAAAATAAATATAGTTAAAATGTTTTACCACTCGTTTAAATACACCGATCTAATAACTTTCAAATAGTAAAGTGTTTAATCCACCTATTACGTAACATGTCATCAAAACTAGTATTTACTTTTCAACAAAATATATGTAAATATATATAAATATATAATGATTAATTATTCATAATTTATAAATTGGTTACATATGTTAAAAATCATTAACGTTTACCAATACCAATAATAATAATAATAATAATGATAAAAATAATAATAATTAATAATAATGACGATGATGATGATGATAATAATAATAATAATAATAATAATAATAATAATAATAATAATAATTTTGCGCATAAAATTAATAAAGTTCTAATAGTAAACTTTTACTTAAAACAACCGAATCCCAAATTCGTTAAGCCTTGTTAATACTTCGCTTATATTTAATTAACATTTCCCTTAACAATTTGGGCTTCCTTGTTAACGTATCTCGAAGGCTTGAACGCGTTCTCTCTCACTATTTATTATTATCTCATCCTCATTTAATCCACACATAAGGTAAGTAATCCACATCCCCCTTTTTACCGTTTTACATTTTGGGGGCGTTATGCGTTAACCATTTTCACTACAATTCCATTATTTGCGTATTATGATATTGTTCAATTAGTTATATGTGCAAATGTGACTATGTGTTTAATTTATGTTTTGGTGGTTGGCATCTCCTCCTCATCCTCATCCTCATTAGTATGATCATACGCCGTCGGAGTAGCTCGTTATCCATTGGATTCGAGTGAAAAGACAACTTTTTTATTATTGTTATGATATTGTTATGCTAGTTGTAGTATTTCATATTATCGCAAGGAATTGTCATTTTTATATTATATGTATTCAAAAACCGTGATTACTTGCTTAACTTTATGTTGACAAACTATGTATTTTCCCGCATGGCGCAGGTAGCTACATTGGATGAAGAATCAAGGGATTAAAGAGTAGTTGGACCTTAGGATGCATGATTAATTAAAGACTATTTATTTCTTTATATTTAATTGTCATGTTTATTTATATGAGACAATGTTTGTGCTTTTGCGTATTTGAATAATATGAATTTAATAATTTAGATATTGACACGCGGATTTATTTTAGTGTATTTTGAGCTATGATACAATTATGTCGCGCCACGGCATATTCCGCCGTAGGTTGGGGTGTGACATTTGATACCTCTTGTCCTTCATGTAGCGCGAAGTATCATTTCGCGTCGCGCGAAGTAGACCCATAGGTCTGGTGATTTGGCAACTAGGCTTGCCACGTGTCACCACGTGGTGACATGTGTCCTATGACGTGTTGCCACGTATCGTTCTACGACATGGATACTTCATGGATACTTCGCGTAGCGTGAAGCTCCTATGTCCTACTCCCTTGCGTCGCGCGAAGGAATCAAATTTTCAAAATTTTCATTTTTTGTCCCTGAACTCAGTAGCTCGTCATGTCTTGATCTAACCTCCATCGTTCAAAAATACTAATGTAGCTCTCAAGTGGCTCGTAGCGATGCGAAGTGCAAAGTGCGCCATCAAAGCGCCACATTGTGCCCATCGCCAGAGCCCGTGCGCGTAGCACCCTCCGGTAGGACCACTGAGAGTGGTTAGCTGATGCTAGACTGTCGCTATCTAGTCAAAAATAATATAAATCAGTGTCCTAATCACCTTAAACTAGTCAGGGTAAGTAGGGTGTCGAACCACGAGGAGTATGTGGTCAGTGTAAAGTGTAAACGATTCCTAACATTATGAAGTGTTTCAATTAAAGTGCTGATCACACTAGCAAACAGTTTATATTTTATAATAAGCAAACAATTAATCACGTAATCAATCAATTAATAAAGACAAATCACACCCGGGAATCCAAGTACGTAACCTAACAGCAAACTCATGCAACTTAACAGATAAACTATCCTATGTCAACTGCAGACTGACTAACCCCTTAAACCTTAGGCATCCACGCTCACTAACACACGACACTGGTTATCAAACGGTCCCTGCCAGTGTGACTCAACTAAGGGCAAACGTATGCTTTCTTGCCATTAACAGGTCAAAACAATCCTACAAGCAATTATCATAGCAACTGGCACACTAATCGTTCTGATCGAAATAGTTACAATCAATACTCATAGATTAACATCAACAATAGTTACAATCAATTCGTTCTTAATACATGAGAAAAACTGAAAGATACAATACTATATATCCCGGGCATGACTCGAAGGAACTAGCCGCGCATCGGCATCTCTCGAGCTTCGGTTATGATCTGGTAGGACATGTATGATGCTTGGAGATGATTGGAAGTGATGGTGGCTCTCATTTCTGCTCTGAAAATCGCCTGGAAGGTGAAGAATGGTGTCTAGGGTCGTCCAAATGTTTTATATAATAAAACCCTAACTTTCACGATTTTGGGGACCATCGCGTAGCGCGATGGTCTCCTCTCCGGGTCCATCGCGCTACGCGATGGACCAAAAGTCAACACAGTCCATAATAAAAGGCATCGCGTAGCACGATGCCCTGTCTTCCACACCCATCGCGCTACACGATGGGTGGCTTCAGTCAGCAAGTCCATAAAAGTGTCTCGATTTACGTGCTGGACATCCCAGGTCTTCATTCCATGCTCGTACAGGTCCAAATTAAGCGTGTTAAGTACCTGTGACCTGAAACACAATAAACATGTATGAAGTACCAAAGTTCCTAAACTAAACGATTAAAACGACTAAGTTAGCAAACTAAAATATGTACAAATGAACCGAACATCATTAGCCACATAAGAATATTATTATGGAAACTTTCTTCCTTGTAAAGAGCTTTCATTTTCTTCCTTCCTTCCATGTGGGATGGACTTCCTTACTTGTTTCCTTAACATAGAATACTTTTATTTTCTCATCTTATTTTTCCCATTACATATTTAATGAATATTTTTGGTCCTTCATCTTTATTGACTTGTCAAAATTGGACCAAGTTTTTTGAGATGTTAAAGATATCATGGTTTCTAGTTGTACGCGGTAGTTTAGTTATGAAATCCATGATGATGTGATCCCATTTCCATTCTGGTATATCTAGAGGTTGCATCTTCCCACACGGTTTCTGATGTTCGGCCTTGAATTGCAAGCATGTGAAACACTTACTGGCATATTCTACCACTTCATTCTTCATTCCCGACCACCAATAGTCTCTCTTCAAGTCCTGGTACATCTTGGTGGATCTAGGTGAATCGAGTATATTGACTTATGCGATTCTTGTAGGATTCGGCCTCTAAGGTCTCCATGGCGTGGAATCCATATACGTCGAACATGGTCTTTACGCCATGAGTGTTATCTATCAACTCGTTCTGCTGCCCGAAGATTCTTTCTTTCTTCATTAATCCTTCATCCTGGAGAACTTCCGACTGCCCTTGCTGATCTCGCTAATGAAATCTGATTTAATAATTAACTTATATGACTTCACCGTCGCAATGACTTCTTCATTCTTACGATTTAACGCATCAGCGACCACATTCGCCTTACCAGTGTAGTATTTGATATCACAATCATAGTCCTTTATCAGATATAACCATCTCCTCGGTCTCATATTTTTAATTCCTTTTGTTCGAAGAAATACTTCAAACTCTTATGATCTGTATAAATGGTACACTTAGTACGATACAAGTAGTGTTTCCAAATCTTGAGAGCATGCACTACTGTTGCTAATTCTAGGTCATGCATTACATACGTACTTTCATGAACCGTCAATTGTCTTTACGCATACGCTATGACTTTACCTCGTTGCATTAATAGGCAACCTAACCCACGATGCGAAGCATCAATACAAACTACCAAATCCTCATTACTGTCGGGGAACACAAGGATTGGATCTTGTGTGAGTCTTCTCTTCAATTCCTCAAAAGCTTATTCTTGATACTTACCCCAATTGATTACAACAGCCTTTCGGGTCATAGCGGTCAACGGTGTAGCTACCTTGGAGAAATCCTGAATGAATCTCCTATAATAGCCAGCCAACCCTAAGAAACTGTGTATCTCAGTTTCTTAGGGTTGGCTGGCAATTGCTTTAATGACGACTTGATATTTATCATAGAAACTGTCAATTTAATTTTATTCTTCGGCAATAAATTATTTGAATTTAATGTCCGAAAACACCCGAAGTCAATCAAATTTAGGTAGTGTGCTAGTATGCTACATACAAATTTGGAAGAAAAAAAATTGTGATCTTGCAACCCGGTCCATGTATATTGGGTCTACTCATCTTAGGTGTCATGGATGGACTCAATACATATAAAATTTTTCGGGTTAAAACGCGTAAATTACACTACGGAGCAAAAAAGGGGGGGGGGGGGGGGTTGACCCCGAGCCACCATTATGCTTCGCCAATGGATTTATGATATTAATTCTTTCGGCTAGGTTAACAATAGGCTATTACAAATTTAGAATTTGTAGAAATTTTCTGGCCCGGTTAACATTAGGCCATTGCAGTGTTTTAAAACTGTCCTTCGATAGTTAACTAATAACGTCTGATTTTTCATGTATTGTTGGGGTTAAAATCTTATTCACCTAATTGTAGTTCTAGGCTTCTAATACAAGCTCGGTTAGTATTTTTAGGTGAAGTCCCAACTAGGTTTTTTCATGCGTGGACTTACAACAACTTATAAACTTTGGGCCAGTGTTTTTCTCTAAACTCGTTAAGACTTAAAGAGTATTATCAATACTGAATGTTTCATACGCCAGCAAAAGCGTCACATGTTTTAACACATCATATTTTTATTCATTTTTGTAACACTTATTTTTAGTTTTATACGTCTTTTTTACCCATTAAAAAAATAGATAAAATGATATATATGTGAGAGGGCCCACCTCCATCCATCCGTGTTCAAATCATCAAACATCATGTTAGCGGCTTTTCAAAAAAAAAAAAGGGTCCCACAGCGTCGTTGGCGTACAAATTAAGTCATTAGAGCATTTTTAACCCATCCCCTAAATAATGTGAGGGGGGTTTGTAAATTATATGGTGCGGTTTTAAGTTGTTGTGAGTGTAAATTATAGGGTGCAGAAGGAAAAGGTAGTGATTTTTTTAGATTTTGGGAGAATTTGTTTGCCCCTATTTATTTTTTAATATTTGTTGAATTGGTTGTGAGTAGAAAAGAGAGAAAATTGTAATGATAAAGGTATAAAAAGTATTATTTAATTGAATAGGAGAGAGAAAAATATAGTGTTTTTTAGTATAATTATAGAAATGTGGATGGTGAACTGGCCGAAAATGCTCTAATATATAGAGCGTTTTGATACCTGCTATTAAAATTTTCTACAATATTATGAAAATCCGATTATGTCACAATAACTTCATTCACGGACTGGCCCACAACATGCAAATAAGTCGGTGAGGAAATAACAGTAAGGGTATTTTGGTTTGACGTAATGGAATGGATAAGAGAATGGAATGAACGTGGGAATGGAATGAACCAAGAAATGAAATGAACCATTACCATTTCATTGTTATGTTTGGTTACTATATAGGAATGGAATGATCATCCCTTTATTATTATTATTATCATTATTATTCCAGTAGTAATAGCAATAAATAATATTAATAATATGAATATTCGTATTAACTCATTTTTAAGACCTGCGTGTTTCAACGAGACCACTAAAGCGAATAAAAATAATCATAAAAATGTTGAATCACGCATGTGTGTTATGAAGCGTTGACTTGTAAAATAATTTTAATAATATTGATAATGCGATAATAACTCTAATATAATAATTGTTATATTATTATATAAAAAATAATGATAAAAAAAACACCTTATGTTTGGTTGGAGGTAATGGAATGAAGGGGGATTGGAATGAGAGAAGGAATGGAATGGACAAGGGAATGAAATGGATCATTATCATTACTTTGTCTTGTTCGGTTAACCTATAGGAATGACATCAATTATTAATTTTTATTGTTTGGTATCCAAAAAAATTGTAGAAATGAAATACAAATAATAAAAACACTCCTATCTCAAAATACTTTTTAACCTCCACCTCCCCCCCCAAAAAAAAAAAACCCTACAATGGCGACGGTGGTAGCTCCAGCGACGAAAATGGTGGGTGGCGGTGGCGATGGTGTCGGCGGAGTTGGTGGTGGTGCCAATAGTAATGGTGGTGGTGGTTGTTTGGTGGTAGTGTTGTTGAGAAAGTAGGGTGAAGGAGAAATGGAATGGAAAAGGGAATGAAATGGATCATTATCATTACTTTGTCTTGTTCGGTTAACCTATAGGAATGACATCAATTATTAATTTTTATTGTTTGGTATCCAAAAAATTGTAGAAATGAAATACAAATAATAAAAACACTCCTATCTCAAAATACTTTTTAACCTCCACCTCCCCCCCCAAAAAAAAAACCCTACAATGGCGACGGTGGTAGCTCCAGCGACGAAAATGGTGGGTGGCGGTGGCGATGGTGTCGGCGGAGTTGGTGGTGGTGCCAATAGTAATGGTGGTGGTGGTTGTTTGGTGGTAGTGTTGTTGAGAAAGTAGGGTGAAGGAGAAATGGAATGAAAAAAAAGAAGGGGGTGGGAAGGAATGGTTTTGATGGAATGGGATTCTATGTGTAATGAATGCTTCCATTCCATTGAGCAACCATACACCACTTTTTTCATTCCCACGTAATGAATCATTCCATTCCTGCTGTCATTCCTGCATACCAAACGTTACCTACTCTTTAAGGAATGAAAATCTTATATTTGGAAGGAATTTCATTCACCATGGAATGGTTCATTCCGTTACCACATAACCAAACATGGTTTTTTCCATTCATTTGGAATGACACATTCCATTCCGCCTCTCATTCCCTTCTACCAAACACTACCTAAATGTGTTATACATTGTAAATTGAGAATATTACTGTTTGAGTCCCTGTGGTTTTAGGAGGCACAATTAGTCCCCAAAAATTTTTTTGAACTGGTTGAGTCCCCGTGGTTTCAGAAACGAACCATTTGAGTCCCTGCCATTATTTAACTTTAAGGGTAAAACTTTTATTTTACTGAAACCACAGGGACTCAAATTGTCTGTTTCTGAAACCACAGGGACTCAAATTGTTCGTTTCTGAAACCACGGGGACTCAACTAGTTCAAAAATTTTTTCGGGGACTCATTGTGTCTCCGCCCTAAAACCAAAGGGACGCAAACAGTAATTTTCTCTTGTAAATTGCATCGGTCCTGACTCCTGGGCTTTTGAGTTTTAAAAAAACACCTAGGAACGGTTCTAATGTAAGAAAGTGAAAATGTGTGTGCATTACATTAATCGGTATTTTTAAACTTGATGCTAACCTTGTAAAAAAATAGATATCATTAATTTTCTAAAAACTCCTGGGCTTTTGATACATTTGGGTTTCTGGTCCCGAAGGCCGTGAATTTTCTAAACAGGGTTCAGCGTGTCGTTCATGGTACTTTGTCGTCTCCTACGACCCAACGCATTGTTTTTAGTAGAATTGGTTTTGCTATTCAAAAGGGGGTTGCGGCGCAGCTTGTTGCCCGTTTGCCTGCCACTTTATTGTAATCGTTTTGATTTTAATGATAAATAAGCGTGTTAATTATTAAAAAATAAAATAAAATAAAATAAAGTTTTGCACTGATGCCACGATGTAGAGTGGATAGACTAAACCAAAAAAGGACAAGAATAATTGATAGCTCAGAACAACAAATTGCACTCCAGCCAAAAATTTAAACTACTTATTAATGACGGATGTCGGGTCTGGATTAACAAATCAGGATACCGGACACTAAAGCACGACACAACAATACCCTAGTACGGACATCAGTCCTACCTCCATGGCTCCGGATCTAAACACAAGAGCCAAGGTCTGGGCCTTGCACTCACCTAATATGACCGTTGACAAAGTAAGTCCCAAACCTGATGACTTAGAGTCCCGATTAAGTAGATTTCCCAATCAAGAACCTGGAGGATACAATTGTAAACGAAAGGGAGTCGCCTCCGCCACCAATATAGAATATGAATAGTAGTAGAAGCATAGATTAATGTTGGCCAGTTAGAGAGACAATAAATAGAACTTCAACCACCCACAAATGACATTCATTACAACATAACGTACACATTCCAACACACACGATTGACTTGGTTCTGAATCCATCATCGAGCAGTAGGCTTATCTTCTCGATTCGGCTATTTTCAGGTAGTCCATTTCAACACCTATTATGCTAGATTTAGACCCAAGAGGTCCAATGTTCATGAGAGTTTAGTGTTTTTATTTTCCAACATCACGCTAATGATTTGGAGAAATTACTGTTAATCAACACCTAGTGAGCTATTAAACACTTTTTTGAGGTCTCCAAATTGAATAAGCCACATAATAAATGTAAAATATTGAATTTATTGAACGAGTTGTCGTGTTAAAACAAGGTCTTGTTGCTCAATCCAATCCTTCTCTCGAACTAAAAACCGTTTAAATAAATAACTTTGAACCAAAGGTCAATGATATGCTTGAAGTAGTTTAATAATTATTAACTAAATTAACTAAAAATAAACACTAAGTAATACTCTAGACTCTCTAAAATTCGACTAAACTATTAACCGGCAAGTGAACCGATCGACTCTAGTAAAGCTAAGTAAGTCCGGATATCGAACCCACGAGACTCTTTACATTACGTTTATTAGCTAATTAGACTCGAGTACAAAGCATAACTTATTAATTATATTTGTTTGGGGGATATTTTTATTTAAAATACTAATTTAATACTATAATTAAAAACTAATTAAGAAAACAAGTAATTTAAACCAAAACAAAGTTTGTTATGAAAATAAGATGATGATGATAAGAAAGCTTCCTAGGCTAGACTCCCCTAAATTTCAGTAATAAATTGACTCGGGAAAATATTTAGTTATGGACTGGGATCGTAAAATAGACACTTAAAAGAAAACCCGAATAGGACCCCTGACCCTTCTTAAGAGAAACCTATGGATTTCTAACAAGTTTTAACGCACACCAGTATTAAAAATCAAGTTCGTTTACGGTCACCCAATTGTTTATGATTTAGTTCCTTTATACGAAATCCTACCTTACAGCGCGGAAATCAAAGACAATTTACTATACTTAATTGATTTGATAAACAATAATAAATAATCAACCCTAGACGGACTCCTTACGAAGAACTAAATCTAGCAAGATTAAATAGTAAAGACTTATTAATAACCTAGCACTTTACAGATATTAGGTTAGCAGCACACTTAGGTTTATTTGACAATATTATTCCTATGATCTTATCATGACATCAATCATAAAATAATCAAGAACACAAAGTAATTGACCTAATAGCAATCCTATCATATGACAAACATTAATCAAGGAAAACTATGGAATAAAACTCATCAAACAATCCTAAGTATCCATATGCATCAATCAATTATAGATAAATCTTTTACTAAACCATAAAAACCATAACGTAAATAAATCCCAAAGTCAAATCAAAACATCAAAATAAGTTCATCATAAGCCTAGACAGTTCATGCAATTTAGCCTAGCATCTTAGGTTTAAACGAAACAAACAAGTAATAATTCATGGTGTAAAATAAATGAAAACGAAAGAAATAACATATAGAACCCGTGTTCTTTGCCTTCAACTAATACGCACAACACCAGCCGATTCTTCGACTCCAAAGCTGCCGGAAACTGCTCTCGGTTGCCTCGGAACTCACCAAATTCGTCTGGGCTTCAAGGTATGATTAATGGTGAGTTTAGGGGTTTATATATAGGTAATAGGAGTCCAAAAATAGGTTAAGACGGTTTAAGCATGGAAGATTCTGGAAGTTGAGCACGCCACCACCACGCCGACCCGCGCGGCGGGCTTCCTCTCCCTCGTCGCGCGGCGCACCGGCCCTAGGGGGGTCTGGTCCATCTTGTTGGTCCGGTTCATTCCTAGTTCGGTCTGGTTCGTTTTCTATAATCAAACTAAAAATGAGGCTTGAGTATGGCCCGACCTTTCATCTCATATTTTATACAGACTTAACATGTTTCCCACTAAAAATCATATTATATCGTTTAAAACCAACTATCAAACTGCGATTTCATTCTTAAGGCTGAGCCTACCGATACATCCCAAGTTAAGTGCGTGTTCGTTAATTATATCTTATTATTAGTAGTTTGAAAAACCGATTCCCGATAAGTATCCCCATCTCCTATTTATACACAAAAAGAACAAAATCAAGGGACATTTTTTTCAAAACTTTTTTTTTAAGACAAAACAAGTTAAAAACATGTGTTCCTATCCCCACAC
Organism: Bidens hawaiensis; assembly: GCF_021521415.1. NCBI lineage: Eukaryota > Viridiplantae > Streptophyta > Magnoliopsida > Asterales > Asteraceae > Bidens > Bidens hawaiensis. The sequence goes on from NW_027491168.1 coordinate 2,730,446, forward strand.
TTAAAATTTGCATTGTCCTCAATGCAGGAATGGAAACACGGCTCAAAAATTTAAAAACAAAACAAATCCTGAAAATACAAAAACAAATACGAACAAAACAAAGCTAAAAAAAATAACAACTAAAAATATAAAAACAAAGTAAAAAAGAAAAGACTTAGCTGGTAATATGCGAGTGAAGTATGACGCTAAAGTCTTCATCCAAAAATGTCCTCCATCTCCGAACGTGCTCCACAACCAGTATCTCCTTACTCTCGTACACGAGCGGACGCGGAAACAACAAACAATATCTAAAAATTCATCTTATCAACCTCGATAGATATTAAGCGTTCAAAGTATGGACCGGACCAACCAATCAAAACATAAAAACAGCAAATAAATAATAAGAAAAGTGTACGGCTCCTGTTGCTCCATCCCCAAACTTGAATGTTGCATTATACTTCAAGGGGATCTTCACACTATCTTCCTTCACAACTTAGCAAAACTTAAAAATAAAGAAAAACTACAAAAAACTACGTTAGTGACTCAAGGAAAAATAAAAATAAAATAGAAATAGAAATAGGAAAGAATGTACAAACTCTACACTTGAGTTTTTACTCAAGAATCATGTGTCAATTTAGTGCGATGGATCGAGGGGAGTTTCCTCCATCTCAAATGATTCCTCCGGTCCTCCAAGATAGTGCATTAAGCGATGACCGTTCACCTTCCAAGACGTTCTATTATCCGGGTTCTCCAACTCCACCACTCCATACGGGGAAACTTCTTTCACCAAGAACGGTCCCGACCACTTCGATTTCAACTTTCTTGCAAACAATTCAAACGAGAGTTAAATAAAAGTACCTTATCGCCTTTCTTGAACTCCTTTCCGCCTCTCAAACGCCGATCGTGTAAAGCTTTCGTCTTTTCTTTGATGTTCAACGATCGAGAATACGCCGCATCCCGAAGCTCCTCCAACTCATGAATCTGAAAATATATTTTCCTCGCGGCCTCGGTAAGATCAACATTCACCATCTTCAACGCCCAATAAGCACGATACTCCAACTCAACCGGTAGATGACAAGATTTACCATAAACATGCATAAACGGTGTAGTACCCAACGGAGTCTTGTATGGAGTTCGGAATGCCCACAACGCATCATCTAACTTCTCCGACCAATCTTTCCGACTAACCCCAACCGTCTTCTCCAAAATCCTCTTCACCCCTCGATTTGCATTCTCGACTTGACCATTCGTTTGAGGGTGATAGGCAGTAGAGGTACGATGAGTAACCCCATAACGAGCTAACGCTTTCTCCATGACGGTATTACAAAAATGGGTTGCCCGATCACTAATAATAGCTCTCGGAGTACCGAAACGAGTAAATAACTTCTTGAGAAACTTCGCACTAACTCGTGCATCATTCGTGGCCAATTCTTGGGCTTCCACCCACTTCGACACATAATCAATCGCCATCAAGATATACTTATTACCATTCGACGTGGGAAACGGTCCCATGAAGTCGATGCCCCAAACATCAAAGATTTCAAGAATTTGTATTGGGTTTGAGGCATCTCATTCTTGGACGATATATTACCTGTTCTTTGGCACGCATCACAAAGTTTCACAAACTCTTCAGCATCTTTAACAAATTGTCTGCCAATAGAACCCATTATCAAGCACCTTCTGCGCGGTAGCATGCGCACCATGATGACCTCCAGTCAACCCTTCATAAACATGCTTGAGAATATCCCAACCTTCCTCTTTCGTTACACATCTCCTAAAAATCCGATCACCGCAATCTTGAACAAAAACGGATCATTCCACACATACCTATTCACATCCCGGAAGAACTTCCTCTTTTGTTGCGTAGTCATACCCTCCAAAATAAAACCATTAGCCAAACAATTAGCAAAATCAGTGAACCATGGCATACCTTGCTTCTCAGCCGCAACAAAGTCGATCGACTCGTGAGGGAATGTATCTTCAATCTCCTCCTCACGCAACAACGGGATAGATGATCGGCCACTACGTTTTCCGCATCCCTCTTATCTTTGATCTCGATGTCAAAATCGGAAAGTAGAATAATCCACCGTATAAGACGAGGCTTCGCGTCTTTCTTCTGAAAGAGAAAACGCAAGGCTGCATGATCGGTAAAAAAAGTGGTCTTCGAAAGCACGAGGTACGAGCAAAACTTATCAAATGCAAACACAACAGCTAGAAGTTCCTTCTCGGTGGTGGTGAAGTTCTCTTGAGCATCGTTCAACGTCTTGTTAGCATAATAGATGGGGTGAAAATGTTTATCTCGTTTTTGCCCCAAAACCGCTCCAACCGCATAATCACTGGCATCACACATGAGGTCGAATAGCAAACTCCAATCGGGAGAACAAAGAATGGGAGCACTTACCCGCTTCTCTTTCAAAAACGAGAACGCCTTCACACATTCATCATAAAAAACAAACAGTACGTCTTTCTCAAGGAGTCGGGTCATCGGACGGGTAATTTTAGAAAAATCTTTAATAAATCGCCGATAAAACCCCGCATGCCCCAAGAAACTCCTAATTTCCTTCACAATCGTTGGTGGAGGAAGCCTACTTATAGTGTCAATCTTTGCCCGATCCACATCAATACCATCTCTTGAGATCTTATGACCCAACATGATCCCTTCCGTCACCATAAAATGACACTTCTCCCAATTCAACATTAACTTCGTTTCAATGCAAATCTTCAACATCTTCTCAGGACTAGCCAAACAATGATCGAAAGAATTACCGTAAACCGAAAAATCGTCCATAAACACCTCCATGGACGTCTCTATCATATCTTGAAATATGGCCACCATACAACGCTGAAAAGTAGCCGGAGCGTTACATAGTCCAAACGGCATGCGACGGTACGCAAACGTGCCATACGGACATGTAAAAGTCGTCTTCTCTTGGTCTTCCGGTGCAATGGGAATTTGAAAATAACCCGAAAAACCGTCAAGAAAACAATAAAACTGCTGACCTGCCAAACGCTCCAACATCTGATCAATAAACAACAATGGGAAGTGGTCCTTCCGGGTGGCATCATTCAACCGCCAATAGTCAATACACACACGCCAACGGTAACCGTACGCGAAGGGATAAGCTCATTCATCACAACGGTCATACCTCCTTTCTTCGGTACAACTTGGGTCGGGCTCACCCATAGAGAATCGGAAATCGGGTAAATCATCCATGCATCCATCAACTTCAATACCTCCTTTCTTACCACCTCTTGCATATTCAGATTGAGATGTCTTTGTGGTTGCACCACCGGCTTGTACTCATCCTCCATTAGAATCCGGTGCGTGCATAAGCGGGGCTAATACCTTGAATATTCTGAAAGTCTCCATGCAATCGCCCCTTTATGTAGCTTCAACACGTCTATCAACTTCGACTTCTGTTCTTCCGTCAGCTTGGACGACACAATAACGGGCAAGTTTGAGCCCTCATCAAGATATGCATACTCCAAGTGTGACGTGAGTACCTTTAACTCCAACGGAGCGGGTTTTTCCTCAGAAACCGCCTCATTCTCACAATTAATCTCATTTACCTCAATCATCTCGGGCAAACCTGAAATCTCAACCAACTCATCACAAACCGAATCGTTCTCACATGCCTCATCCTTACCCAAATCATCACAATCAACCAAACCATTACTTCCCACGAGATCCGTACCACAAATGTAATCAAAGCATTTATCCATACCTGCAATAAACGAGTTAATAAAATAAACTGAATGGCATGGACCACTGAAATCATCTTGATCACTCAGGTGCTTCATCGACCTCGCGACATCATAAGTAACATTTTCATCACCAACCCGAAGCGTGATCTTCCCATCATACACATCGATAAGTGCTTTCGCAGTTCGTAAGAACGGACGACCAAGAATAATGGGAACCTTCTCGTCGGCCTCCATGTCAAGCACCACAAAATCTATCGGGAACACGAACTTATCCACCTTCACTAGCAAGTTCTTAATAATACCTCGCGGATACTTAACCGAACGATTGGCTAACGATAAAGACATGCGAGTCAGTGTAAGCTCGCCTAACTCCAACTAATCGTACAAGGAATACGGCATCAAATTTATACTTGCACCCAAATCCGCCAATGCATGGCTCATCGCATCACTACCAAATAAACACGGAATCATAAACACACCCGGATCCGACAACTTCTCGGGCACGCGGTTCAATAATACCGTCGAACAATCTCCCATAAAGGGAATAGATGACACCTCTCCCAACCTATCTTTCTACTTCAAGAGGTCCTTCAAAAACTTCGCGTATTTTGGCATGTGTTGGAGGGATTCAATGAATGGCAGGTTAATCTTCAACTGTCGGAACATGTCGAGAAAGTGCCCATACTCCCGCGTATACTTCTGGTGTTTCGCGCGAGCGGGATATGGGATACGAGCAAGGTCAATCAAAGGTGATGACCGGACTTCAACCGGCTTCTTCTCAACCGGCGGTGCAACTGGTGCGGTGTTCTGCACCTTACCCGGTACTTCCATCTCGAGCTCTTCATCCATCACCTCCTCATCTTCAATTTCAACTTCATTCCCTCTTACCTCGGGACCCAAGTTTTCAGGATTTACTCAGCAGAATCCGGCCGCTCAAATCAAGGCAAGATCACCAATGCTTTGCTGCATGTCGAGCATAACTGATTGTTGATTCTTGAAAAGCAGATCATGCTCGACAAGGGTCTTTTGAGTGGCTTGATCTCTAGTAACCATATGCTGCATTATCTCGTCCAACTTCTTACTCAGATCCGGCACATTATTCGAATTTTAACCATTGGAACCTTCATTGTTGTACTAGCCTGAATTTCAGATATAAGGAGCTTGGAAACCAGGTGGCCCACCGGCCGGACGCCAATTTGGGTTACCTTGACCTTGATTATGATTCTTGTAGCTGTTCTAGTTCTGATTTTTGTTGTTGTAAGCATTAGGGAACCTGTTCTGACCAGCCACAAACTCAACATCTTGATTATTCATCAACGGACAATCCAGCGTACCATGAACACCTCTACACATCTCACACTTATCCACCTTAATCTTTAACTCTTTTATCTCTTGGGTGAGATTCTCCAAAACAGCAGCCATACCAGTGTCCAGATTAACTTGGTGCACACCTCAAGCAGATGAGGGTGTACTGGTGACGGGATTGGAATTCCTGCCTCGTGGCTTCTTCGCGTATTCAGATTGCGCGAAATTTTCAAACATCTCGTTACACTCGGTCACGTTCTTCCTGTCCATCAGATTGCCCCCAGCAGCTGTGTCAAACCTTGCTTGAGCCTCATAAGTAAGCCCATTGTAAAACTTCTCAACAAGGGCCTAAGGGGTGAGCCCATGTTGTGAACAACGGGAAAGTAGATTTTGAAAACGCTCCCAAGCTTGGTAATATGCCTCATCCGACTCCATGTGGAAGGAGTGGATCTGATCATGGAGGCGAGAGGCTTTAGCAGGTGGAAAGTACTTCTTGAGGAATGCATTGCGAAGTGCCTACCATGTGGTGAATGTTCCAGCAGGTTGCGAATCAAGCCAACTGGCGGCATGATCTGAGAGTGTAAACGGGAACAAGTGTAGGAAGACTGCATCCTGGTTAGCACCTTGCAAGTTGAACGTTTTGAACAAACGAGCCAGACGGTTGATGTGTGCCGGTGCATCTTCATCTTCACGGCCATGGAACTAGTGGTGATTAGTGATGTTGTTCATGACATAGGATGGGATGTGCCACGAGTTTGGGTTATTAATGTCGGGAGCGACAATGGGTGAGTGATCTCCATGGAACCCTTCAAAAGCTTGCTGGTGCACGGTGCGGTTATTCTCGGCCATTGGAGCGGGTCTAGGACTTGGTGGTGGTGAATTTGCGGGTGAATTTGTGTGTGATGATTTCGGTGAAGTATCTATGGTGATCAGTTGCTTTTCAGTTGATGATGAACTTGAACTTGCCTCGGACTTCAACTGAGTAGATCCAAAGCAATCCAACGGTGGTCCTTGCGAACGCAGATGTGGCATATACCTACAAAAACGCACAAGACCGAGTAAGTAGTTTCTAATATAGTGACTCTAATACTAAAAATAAATAAACAAACAATTAAAAACAAACTAGACTTAATTTAGACTCCTACGACTCAGACAAAACGAAACAAATAGCACGTATGTAGCAAGTAGGTCCAATCAACGCTAATAACGCAATTGCCAAGAGTCCCCGACAACGGCGCCAAAACTTGATGTGCTTGAAATAGTTTAATAATTATTAACTAAATTAACTAAAAATAAACACTAAGTAATACTCTAGACTCTCTAAAACACGACTAACCTACTAACCGGCAAGTGAATCGATCGACTCTAGTAAAGCTAAGTAAGTCCGGATATCGAACCCACGAGACTCTTTACATTACGTTTATTAGCTAATTAGACTCGACTACAAAACATGACTTATTAATTATATTTGTTTGGGGGATTTTTTTATTTAAAATACTAATTTAATACTATAATTAAAAACTAATTAAGAAAACAAGTAATTTAAACGAAAACGAAGTTTGTTATGAAAATAAGATGATGATGAGAAAGCTTCCTAGGCTAGACTCCCCTAAATTTCAGTAATGAATTGACTCGGGAAAATATTTAGTTATGGACTGGGATCGTAAAATAGACACTTAAAAGAAAACCCGAATAGGACCCCTGACCCTTCTCAAGAGAAACCTATGGATTTCTAACAAGTTTTAACGCACATCAGTATTAAAAATCAAGTTCGTTTACGGTCACCCAATTGTTTATGATTTAGTTCCTTTATACGAAATCCTACCTTACAGCGCGGAAATCAAAGGCAATTTACTATACTTAATTGATTTGATAAACAATAATAAATAATCAACCCTAGACGGACTCCTTACGAAGAACTAAATCTAGCAAGATTAAATAGTAAAGACTTATCAATAACCTAGCACTTTACAGATTTTAGGTTAGCAGCACACTTAGGTTTATTTGACAATATTATTCCTATGATCATATCATGACATTAATCATAAAATAATCAAGAACACAAAGTAATTGACCTAATAGAAATCCTATCATATGACAAACATTAATCAAGGAAAACTATGGAATAAAACTCATCAAACAATCCTAATTACCCATATGCATCAATCAATTATAGATAAATCTTTTACTAAACCATAAAAACCATAATGGAAATAAATCCCAAAGTCAAATCAAAACATCAAAATAAGTTCATCATAAGCCTAGGCAGTTCATGCAATTTAGCCTAAGATCTTAGGTTTAAACGAAACAAACAAGTAATAATTCATGGTGTAAAATAAATGAAAACGAAAGAAATAACAGATTGAACCTGTGTTCTTCGCCTTCAACTAATACGCACAACACCAGCCGATTCTTCGACTCCAAAGTTGCCGGAAACTGCTCTCGGTTGCCTCGAAACTCACCAAATTCGTCTGGACTTCAAGGTATGATTAATGGGCGAGTTTAGGGGTCTTTATATAGGAAACAGGAGTCCAAAAAATAGGTTAAGACGATTTAAGCATGGAAGATTCTGGAAGTTGAGCACGCCACCACCACGCCGCGCCGTGCGGCGAGCTTCCCCTCCCCCGTCGCGTGGCCTACCGGCCCTAGGGGGGTCTGGTCCATCTAGCTGGTCCGGTTCATTCCTAGTTCGGTCCGGTTCGTTTCCTGACGCGTCGGTTCTCTGGTTCAGCTTGTTTTTGCTTGTTTTTCGCCCTCTTTTCACCGGAATTAAAAACCAAAACCTAAAACGTAAAACCATGTTAGTAGTATACAAATCTTACGAGAAACCGACCAAAACTAATAAAATAATAAATAAAATATACACGGGATTTAAGTATAATAAACGTTATATCAGTCAATGTGTCCAACGATAGCCCTGTGACTTTCCTTATAGGAGGTGGTGTGTTGGAGTATGTGAGCGCATATGCTGAAATCATATGCGGCGCATATGTTATGCGCCCAACATATGCGCTGCATGTGTTAGTGTATATATAGTTTGTTTGCTTTCATTTGTAGGCAATCTCTTAATTTCAGAGCAATAAAATTATCTCTCTTCTTCTTTTCTGTTTTCTTTCGTTTTATCGTTTTATACCATCACATGGTATCAGATCATGGTTATTAATGCCTGCTCTTCATTTTAAACCGGTTTTTCAATCTTTTATCCGGTTTTCTTTCTTCATCAGTTGGTATATCTTGATTCTTGATCTTTTGATCATTCTCTTTGGTTTGTTTCTCATTTTCAGCTGGTTTTCATCTTGGTTCTTCCATATATTCTTTCTTTTTCATCCCTTTCGTCTTTTTCTCGAGGTTTTCACCGTAAAAAATTCTTCAAATTTGCATCAATCGTTTCTTATACATTCGTGTTTAATCCTTCCAATTTTATCCAATTCATTCACAAAATTCTATTTAAAATGTCGAAATTCTTTCAGTTCACTCCAGCGCATATGTTCTTAAACATATGCGCCACATAAGTTTCTTTTGTTTTCAGCGCATATATTGTTCATCTTATACATATGCGCCGCATAACATATGCAGCGCATAAGTGCTTTCTAATTACTTTCAGCGCATAAGTTCTTTGCTTCTCGTTTGTTTTTCTTTTCTGTGTTCTCCTTTATGGAAGTCCTTAACACTTCTTTCGCTCAAAATCTCAGGATTGATTCGTCTAATCCCCTTTATCTTCATGCATCTGATTATCCTGGCATGATTCTGGTCTAAAAAATTTTGATGGGAATGGTTTTGGAGCCTAGAAATGAGCAATTCCTATTGCTCTTTCCGCTAAGAACAAACTTGGGTTCATTAATAACACCGTCCCTATGCCGGCTAATCAAGCACATCTTGCCCTCTAGCAAAGGTGCAATGGTATGGTGATATATTGGATTCTCAACACTCTTAATCACGATATTCATGATAGTGTTCTGTATGCTGAAACAGCTCAAACTCTTTGGAACGAGCTTAGCTCTAGATATGGACAAGCAATTGGTGCTAGAGTCTATCAACTTCAAAAGAATCTCTGTCAAATCTCCTAAGGAAGTAGTGACATTGCTACTTATTTTGGTAAGATGAAGTCCTATTGGGACGAGTTGAATGCTGTCAATTCCATTCCTTCTTGCACATGTGGGGCTGCTCATGTTTTTGCCAAAAGAGAGGAAGATCAAAGGCTAATTAAGTTTCTTATTGGACTGAATCCAAACTATGACATGATTAGAAGCAATATTTTGATGATGCAGCCTCTTCCCTCTATCGATCATGCTTATGGGATCTTGCTACAAGATGAAAAACAGAGAGAAATTCATACCACCGCCACTGATTTCACCGCATCCTCTACTTCTATGCATGCTAATACTGGAGGACCGGTCAGTGGTTGAACTAGACAAAATAGAAGAACTCTTGTGTGTACTCACTGTAAGGAATGGACATTCGGTGAAAAAATGTTATAAGTTGATTGGTTTTCCAAAGGACTATAAACTTGCTAAAGGCAAGAAGTTTGCTAATCTTGCTGAAGAACAAGGACAAAGTGATCAAAAACATTCTGATTAGCAAGGACTAACTCAACAACAGTATCATGACTTGATGGTTTTGTTGCAGCAAAAAAAACTCCAACCTGGGACTTCTAACGCTTTTGCTGCTAACAGCGCTACAGCCATCAATCATGACTCTTTCCGAGGTATCATTTCTTGTAATTCTTCTAAATCTTCTTCGAAATGGATTATTGACACTGGTGCAAATGATCACATGTGTCATGATCAAAATTTGTTTTCAAGCGTTTCCTTTCTACAAAATTTAATTTTCATCACTCTTCCTAATGGCACCAGTGTTACTGTTCACCAATATGGGATTGTTCCTTTAACTGATAAACTTTCTTAGTCCAAAGTTCTTTTTGTACCACATTTTAAAAATAATCTTCTTTCTGTTTCAAGATTATTTTCTGAGGTATCATTTCTTGTAATTCTTCTAAATCTTCTTCGAAATGGATTATTGACACTGGTGCAAATGATCACATGTGTCATGATCAAAATTTGTTTTCAAGCGTTTCCTTTCTACAAAATTTAATTTTCATCACTCTTCCTAATGGCACTAGTGTTACTGTTCACCAATATGGGATTTTTCCTTTAACTGATAAACTTTCTTAGTCCAAAGTTCTTTTTGTACCACATTTTAAAAATAATCTTCTTTCTGTTTCAAGATTATGTTCTGAGGTATCATTTCTTGTAATTCTTCTAAATCTTCTTCGAAATGGATTATTGACACTGGTGCAAATGATCACATGTGTCATGATCAAAATTTGTTTTCAAGCGTTTCCTTTCTACAAAATTTAATTTTCATCACTCTTCCTAATGGCACCAGTGTTACTGTTCACCAATATGGGATTGTTCCTTTAACTAATAAACTTTCTTAGTCCAAAGTTCTTTTTGTACCACATTTTAAAAATAATCTTCTTTCTGTTTCAAGATTATGTTCTGATGCTGATGGTAATGTTCTTTTCTCTAAACACAATTGTGTTTTACAGGCCCCTTTTCTGAAGAGCCATATGGTTCTTGGTGAAATGCTCAATGGTCTTTATCTTCTTGAAGCCACCAAGACTTTTGCTAATAATTTTTTTCTTTTCAATAAATCTTGTAACTCTGTTGTAACCGTTGAAACTTGGCATAATTGTCTAGGACATTTGCCCTAGTTTACAAATTGAAACAATTATTTTTCATTTCTAATTCATCTTTCAAGTCTATTGAGCATTGTGATATTTGTCCTAAGGCAAGACAACATAAATTGCCTTTTCCTATTAGCTCTACATCTACTAGCAAAATTTTTGAGCTAATTCATATTGATTTTTGGGGGCCTTATCATACAGCTACTTATAATAGCTTCAGATATTTTTTTAACCATTGTGGATGATTATAGCAGAACCACTTGGACACATTTGCTTTCCACTAAAAGAATGCTTTTCCTATTCTTCAATCTTTCATTGAAATGATTAGCAAACAATTTGGCACTATTGTGAAATGCATTCGATCTGACAATTTTGAACTAGGGACTGGACTAGTTCAACGTGCTTACTTATTAAGTAATGGCATTATTCATAAGAAAACTTGTGTTGTTATTCCTCAACAAAATGGTGTTGTTGAACGAAAGCATAAACATTTGCTTGAAACATCGAGAGCCTTAATGTTTCAATCTAAACTTCCTGTTCAGTTTTGGGGTGACTGTGTTTTAACAGCTACACATTTAATCAATCGATTCCCCACTGAGATTCTTAACAATAAAACCCCATATGAGGTTTTAACAGGAAAAATTCCTTCCTATGTTCACATGAAGTCTTTTGGTTGCCTTACTTACGCTTCTACTTTGAGTCATGGAAGAGATAAATTCAAACCATGGGCTGTTCCTTATATTTTCCTGGGATATCCTCTAGGTAAAAAGGCTTATCGTTTGTATGATTTTGACACAAATAAGATCATCATATCAAGAGATGTCGTTTTCTTTGAAGCTTTATTCTCTTCAATCACAAACTCCAAAGAAAGCTTTATTTTTCCATCCATTGATATCATCAATCAATTCTTTGATGATCCTTCCTCTGCTTCCGCTTTTAATTCAATTCCCGATTCCATTCCTAATTCTTCTGCTGCTTCTGATATTCATGTTCCTCCTTCTAGTGATCCACCCATTAGAAGGTCTTCCAAAATTTCTGTTCCTCCTTCTTATTTGAATGATTATGTCTGTAATCATTCTGATTATTCTCCCCATTGCTTTCACACTATCACTAATTCATGCTCCTCTTCTGTGTCTTGTTCTTCTTCTCAACTCCTTCCTTTTAGTCAAACTCTCACCACAGCTATCTTTGAATTACATGAGCCTGCTTCGTACAAAGAAGCTGTAACTATTCCTGCATGGCAAGATGCCATAAAAGTAGAGTTTTGGCCTCTTGAGAATACTAATACTTGGGCTGTTGTTGATCTTCCTTCTGGAAAGAAGGCTATTAAGAGCAAATGGGTGTTTAAAATTAAACACCGAGTAGATGGCACTATTGAGCGTTGTAAAGCACGTTTGGTGGTCAGAGGAGATACTCAAAAGGAAGGGATAGATTATAATGAGACTTTTTCTCCTGTAATTAAGATGACCACCATTCGAAGTCTCATTGCTGTGGCTACCAAATGAAGTTGGCCTCTTTTTTCAGCTTGATGTAAATAATGCTTTTCTTCATGGGGATTTAGATGAAGACATTTATATGCTACCAGCGCCTGGTATGGAACTTCCAAGTCATCAAGTTCTTAAACTTCAGAAGTCCTTATATGGTTTAAAACAGGCTTCTCGACAATAGTATGGGAAATTGTCTTCTGCTTTGAAGACAAGAGGGTATATAAGTTCTCAGAATGATCACTCTTTGTTTTCCAAATCCATGGGCTCATATGTCATTTATGTCGCTGTCTATGTTGATGACATTCTGGTTACTTGAAACAATTTGGAAGAGATTAATGCTTTTAAATCTTTTCTGGATTTTTCCTTCAAGATTAAAGATCTGGGGACACTCAATTATTTTATGGGGATGGAGGTTCTTTATACCTCTAAAGGTGTCATCATGTGTCAACGTAAATTTACCAAAGACATGCTTGCAGAATTTGACACTTCTAATCTTCCTATCACCGGTTCTCCTTTACCTCATCATTTACAGCTGCAAGTTCATGACGGTCTTGTTATTGCTGAACCTTTACAATATAGGAAACTTGTTGGTAAACTCAATTATCTTACCCACACAAGACTTGATATTGCTTTTGCTGTTAAGTTCTTAAGTCAATTCATGCAAGATCTGAGGCTTCCTCATTGGAATGTGGCTCTTCATACTCTTTCTTATGTGAAGGGAACTTTATCTCAGGGGTTATTTTTCAACAACAATACCTCTTTTGAATTACATGCTTTATGTGATTCGGATTGGGCGGCATGTCCTAATACACGAAGATCGGTCAGTGGGTTTTATGTTTCTCTTGGAGGTTCTCCAATTTCTTGGAAGTCTAAGAAACAACTCACTGTTTCCTTAAGTTCTGCTGAGGCTGAGTATCGATCACTTCGTCGTGTTACAGCTGAGCTTGCATGGTTAACTAGACTCCTTTCTGAGTTGCCTAATGTTTCTCTGGTTAACCTTAAGTGTGACAGCCAAGCTACAATTTACATTGCCAAGAATCCGGTCTTTCATGAATGAACAAAGCATATCGAGATTGATTGCCATTTTGTTCGAGAGAAATTACAAGAGCTCTCATCAATTGATGCATACGAAGACTGCTGACCAGCTTGCAGATTTATTCACCAAGAGTGTAACGTCCTCGTTGCGATAATAATAAATAAAACGTTTCGAGTTTAATTTAGTTGTCGTGTCGAGAGATGTCATTTAAATTAATTAAATAATATATAGTGTATGGATAATATTAAATAATACGTTATGGATCGATTAACTAGTATGCACGTAGTTGTTATATTAGTTATGATTGCAGGAAGTAGAAAGGAAATATGTAACGAAGTTGTATTGTATGGTATGTTAGAGGGAACCGGGCCCTAATAATAACGGGGGCATGTAGGGTCTAGACCCTTATAATATCCAAGGTATGTAGGACACCGGATCTTTATAGTATCCGAGGTATGTAGGGTCTGGACCCTTATAATATCCAAGGTATGTGGGCACCGGATTTTTATAGTATCTGAGGTATGTAGGGTCTGGACCCTTATAATATCCAAGGTATGTGGGCACCGGATCTTTATAGTATCCAAGGTATGAAGTCAGTCAGAAGTATGGATGTATGTATGTATGTTTGAACAATAGATGAACATGTAAGTATTTTAATACGTATCTTCGGACGCGTATTGGTAAGTACGTGAATGTAATGTATGATAATTAACTAGAACTCACTTAGCGTAGCTGACTTTTAGTATGCACGCAGGCAAGTAGAATGAGACAAGTTGCTTGATGAGGACACGTGGCAATAAGAGGAAGACTGGCATCGCTTTGAAGAAGACTATCGTGTCATTTATGTTTTATGTTTAACGCTTATGTTATGTATGAATGTATTTCCGCGAAATGTTTTAATTAACTCTGATTTGACGAATTATGTGAATAAGTAAATCCAACCAGCGTGAAAGTAGGGCACCCGGGTCGGAGGCCTTACAAAGAGCTTACCGGGGCCTTATTTTCATGAGCTTTTGCGCAAGTTGGGGTTTTCTCAACCTCCAACTTGGGGGGAGGGTGAGCGCATATTTTGAAATCATATGCGGCGCATATGTTATGCACCCAACATATGCGCCGCATATGTTAGTGTATTGGTTTGTTTGCTTTCATTTGTAGGCAATCTCTTGATTTCAGAGTAATAAAATTCTCTCTTTTCTTCTTTTCTGTTTTCTTTCGTTTTATCAGTTTTATACCATCACAGAGTGTCACATTGAACAATTTGTTCCGGGTTGAGCCAGAGAGTTTTTCAATTTGTGACGCTCCTCCTTAATTGGTGGATCGGGTCACCACATTCTTGTTTTCAAGCGAAAGAGTGATCTGTTTACGAAGATTGTCCTTCACTATTTAAAAAAGAAAAACGAACTTTGAGAAATGGAGGCTCGACCCATTACTCTTTCGTGGGCAAAGTAGTAAATTTGCGCAATAGTGGTCACAATATTGTTCCTTTTTGGGTGGTGGGGAGATACGAGAAAATTGAATGTTAAAGAGCTTTCAAGTAGAGTGGGGTCATTTAATCATGTACCAATGAATAAGACATTTTTGGATAACATTTCTTTTAATATTTGTTTCAATATATATATATTTTTTAGTAAATTTGTTTACGTATATTATTTCGTATATAATATATATTCGTTATATAATATATATTGTTTTAATTTCAATATTTGTTTTATAAATTTTAATTCGTAATTTGAATGCCCATAAGCTTTAGCTGAACTCATTATCTGATATTGATGGAGAAATGAAAATTAGGCTTACGGTCATCCTATAGTAGAAACTCTATAAAATAATATACTTGGGACCATCAAATTTATTAATTAAAAGAGTTATTAATTAATCGATAAATTAATAATTATTAATTTATATATTAATTAATATTTTATTAATTTATAGTAGAATGTTCTGACTCACCCAGAAGAAAATGTAGTTTCACAGTTGTTGACTGATGAAGAAATTATTGAAAGCGTTATTGGAATTAATAAAGATGATATCGATGAAGAAAATGATAAAAATTCTACAATGGAGCCCCCTTCGCGAAACGAAGCTAATAAAGTGCCAATCACATTGAACAATTTCTTGTTGAGCTATGAGAAAACAACACCAGAAGTTCTTACCATGCTAAGGAAAATTAGAGACGAGATTCAAGGAAAAATTGATTTCAACAAAAAAACAAAAGACAATTGAGTCATTTTTCAAGAAATCTTCATAAATCATTCATGTAATATGCTATATATAAGGAATTATTAATTTATATTTTATATGGGGTCTAAAGAAATTATCAAAAATGTATTATCTTATAATTTTAGCGAATTATTAATTTAGCACCCTATCCCCGAGTCGGGACCGGCAAAAAATATTATCTTAGAGAGTTTATTAAATAATCGAGTATTAATTTATCGAGTTTCTACTTTGGGTTTTACTGCATGGACCTTTGAACGGTAGGTTTTTCCTGAAACAAAAGATGTAAGCCTGAGCTACCCAGTGTTATCTGCAATCACAGTTGTATAAATCGCTTTTTGTCATTGAATTACCCGAAATAATCCGGTTTTATTTGTTAATTTATAGTTCAAGTACTTGTAATCAATCATTCCATGCAAAGTCAGTAATTTAAGATTTATAAGTACAATAATTTTGATAAGAGAGAGATATTTTTTTGAAATTAAACTATTAATATTATTGATCATTTTCAACATTTTTTTAATTATTTTTTTAATTTTTAACTTGATTGGAATATATAGGGCACACCTAACTTGCATGTGACAACTTTCCCCCTTTTGCATGTGAGGAGAGACCCACTTTTGTTATCCAAACATACAAGAATACGTGTCTTTTATCACATTTTTATCTTTCTTTTAGAAAAATCAAACTTTTATACTTCAAGATTAAAAGAAAAGGTCGATACATTATTTCAACTTACGAATTTAGAGATATTATTTGAAAACTAAGTAAAAAAAGAAGCATATGCATTGTATTATAAACTAATTTATCAAGACAACATGTTTTGATTTCAGGCATTTTATTCGGATACACATGCAATTTTAAATTTAAAAAATTTTATTATTATTATTTTTTTTGTATATTAATATCGACCCGTAACTAGTGTGTTTGTTGTTCAAATTGGATTTGAAAAACGTTAAGTTTGATTCGAGTCGAATTCGGATTTCATATATTTGTATCGGTCCTTACCCGAATTGAATTTCGAGTTTGATTTTCAAATTGAGTTATTCGAATTTATCTGAATTAGAAATAAATACAAATCGATTTTTCAATTTTCGAACTCGAGTTGTCTCAAATTCGAATTTAGTTTCAAAATCATAAAACCATATTTGAATGATAAGAAAGAGGACCCAATAAACACTCTTATAACAATCATGAAAGAAAAAAAAACATTACAACAAAATTCCTCTAAAAGATTAGGGATTTGCGTATTAAACTATGTGTACTCATAATGCCACTCCCTTGAGTATTTTGTGTCATGTGATGCTTAGTCAGATTTTTCAATTTTTGCAAAATGGGTGTAGTTAAAATGCCCATCACCTAGGCATTTTGCGCCATGTTAGCGCCCAGTCAGTTTTTCCACTTTTTGTTTTTTTTTTTTAATTTTTTAATAATGAAAATCTAATAAAAAACTAAATTTAATAAAAAAAACTACATTAAAATTAAAAATAGGAACTACAAAATTAAAAAAACATAAAACTACTTTAAGCAAATAAAAAATATTGAAGGTCGTATTTTTTTGTAAATTTCATTTATTCTCTTTTTGGCAAGGCGCTAGATTCTCGGGTCGGATTCGGGGAGATATCTTCTTAAAACCACGAGGTTGGTGTCAATTTGCCTCACTAAATAACATCGGCGAGCTTTTTATTAACTTGAAGGCGTTCATAACCAAGGTCGCTATTGAGGTAGGGTAGTAAAATGACCCAAGTAACCACGAAGTTCCCGCAGGTCACCCATAGTACCTGCAGGAGTCATCCGTCAAGAAATAAAAGGTTCAAACATTCTTCCAAAAACAGCAAAAGCCGTTCGCATGACAAAGAACATAAAAGTCGCGGGAGAGACCCGTAGGCGGAAGAACAGACAAGATGAATGACTTCACATCTTTGGAGGAAAAACAGATATAACGATGTCCTTCTAGAAGCTTGCCCAAATATTTTCTGATATTGAAATATACCTCCTTCATAGAGAGAACGTGATGGCACAGGCAATCAAGAGAAACCATCTGGACATTTCTTAACAACCTAGCACATGGCTAGCTGTCATTCCTATCAAATAAGCTGTGTGTCCATTCAGGTGAAAAGAAGAATCTTCTAGATAATGACAACTCCACCAATCATATTCCCTCACCCTAAATGCTCTCTTATTACTCATTCGTGACTTCCATATTAAATCAATCACTAAAATTAAGTACTTTCTCTCTAAGAGAAACGATTACTTATTCTCACACCAGAGGGTGGTTACGGGAAGGCCCCCATCTTTTCTTCCCCGTAACGATCTCACGACCGTTAATTTTGCTGGGAACGAACCCGGATCTAGCTCTATTCTCGACTTATATTATCCTAATTTCATCCATTAGCCTTTACCCAGTGGAAACATGGATCTAACCCTAATACAATTCGGATCCTTTTTTTTTCATTGGCGTCATCCATGTTTTTAACTAGAACAGTATTTTTGTCGTAAGTTTTGGATAACAGGAGTCAAATCCACCAAAATCTAGCAAATACCTCGACGATGGTGAAGCGAACAAACATTCATGGAGGTCCTACTCCTGAAGATGGTGAACGTGTGATGGTTAAAACTTGTCGGAATCGTTAGACTTTAGATCTAGGTGACAGATCTGAGGATTCTCCCCAACGTAGAGGAGTGGACGCGTTAATTCACCATAATCAGTCCATATTTGGAAAGAAAATTCAAACTCCGAGGATTGGCTACAGAAAGAACATGAACGGATTGCCGAAGAGTATGAGCGGATGTTATGTACTGAACAAATGCACACGAGAACGTTGACATACGAAGACTTAAGTTCCGCATCCCCATCTCCTCCACCGACTATCCGACAGAGTCAAACTGGCGCTAGTATTCAAACTAAGACGTTCTCGGGAGAACGTTAGGAAAAGGTAGGTCGCATCAGAGGTCTTTGTGTGAATAAAAGCTTTTCTCGAAAACACATGTACGATCAGAGTCGTGCCTCCTGAGGGTATCGTTGTCACACCCTAACCTAAGGCAGAAATGCCAGGGCGTGATCCGATTGCTCACAGCTCGAAGATACTATCATAAAATAAAAGTGACAATATCTATTTAATTATTTTATTTCAAATGTACACACAAAATTTACAAGTATTACAAAACAATTCAAATAAGTGATTATAAACATGATCTAACGATTATCTTCATTAAAACTTATGGTCTTGACTAAATATCCAAACTTCAATTCAAGCGACCTGCATATGCGTAGAAAACAGAGTTTGTCAACATAAAGTTGAGTGAGAATATCACCAGTTTTGCATGTCAATATAAATAAGCATAACGTGATACGTGCGGTAAATGTAATCAAACCATAAACAAGTATGCCAAGCGAATGGGGCGTTGGTCAATAGCATGAGCACCCAATACATGGGAACACGTTGGACCCTTCCGAATATATGAATGAATGAATATTAACATAAGCATGTAAACACGTATATTTGATTAAGTCACACACAAGTACACGTTTGCCATTGTTTGATATATATATAGTATGAAATACGAATATGTACGCATATGTCCCCAAACTTTTAAAAAAGTTGGTAAAATAGGGGAATGATAAACTCACCTTAGATTAATGACAAACGAATATAAATATGAATAAACAAGCTAATGAATAAACGAGTCGTCCACTACATATCAAATGATATAAATAATTCAGAATCTAATACTTTAGCATATGATAATATAAATAAAAACGAACTCGTTTCCGCTGGAATCAATCCAAACGGACGTTTAGAATTCAAGTTATGTTTGTTTTAAGATTTAAGCGAGCTAGGACTGACCAGAATCCGAACAGCGATTCGGAAGTCGGGTTTTGGTCAATAGCCTTAAAATTTTGTTACTAGAATAAAAGTCTTCTGGACCGAACGTTGAACCTGACCAGAAGTATGAGAAAATGTTAAGTCAAAAAAGTTGACTATGTTGCCCTTTAACGTGTTTTAAATGATTTGACCAGTCAACACCATTCAACCACCGAAATTGATTGAAGGTTATTGACTAGGGAATGTATATGAATGAATTATCAGTTTAGAACTTACCCGGAAAATGAAAGAATCAAGAGATATGACGAGTCAAAGATCCGCACGCATGCAAAGTCAAACGAACAAGGTTGAATCTTCAACCAACAAGCAAAAACTGAAGAATATTATGAAAGGCAGAGGGGGTGACGGCTGAGGAGGCTTCTCTAGGGTTTGGTGTAAAGGTTTGTGGCAGAGATTATGAGTTTTTATATAAGAATAGCAAAAACGAACCATATTTGGAAGATTTACTCATTTAAGTAACAAGATATGTTTTTAATGAGAATATCTACGAAATAAACCGAAAGATTTGATCTTGGTCTGTAAGAAACGAATATAGGAGTTGTATTTAATTATATTATGATTTCTTGGTCCTTACTGCTCACCCAAGACGCCGCGAGGCTACCAAGGTGCCTCCCACGCGCACCAAGGTGCCTCCCATCGCGTGGTGCTCCGGCCACCATGGGTGGAAGTTTGATTTTTGACGATTTAGGCCCTTGAAGTTTATGTATTGATTAATTTTTGAACTTGTTATGATATAAATAAGGATTTAAACATTCTCTAAAGTGTAAGGGCCTAGAGTGAACATGAAGAAACTTAATAACTCATAAATATTTGATTATTAATCATAATAAAGATGTAAAAATGTTTCGGGTCGGGTTAGATGTACACTAATACGGGTTTGGAAAATCCGAGATGTTACAATCGTGATGACACGTATCATGGAGATAATGATGATAATCTGAGCGATGATAGTAGGACCTATGGTCAGGAAGAAAAAAGTTGTCCGCAGATGTTTGCCATGTATACCGCATGCTGCAGTGATGTAGAAGTTGATCTTACAAAGCCATATCGTCCCGCGACATTTGCAGAAAAATCTAAGTTTATACCGCAGATAGCTACCGCTCCCTTCCCAGTCAACGTGAAGATTCCTAGTAATTTGGGGAAGTATGATGGGATGACTAATCTGTGACATTCGTGACAAAACCAGGTATACCTTAGTATTTACGTATCAAGTAAATGATTAACCGTTTATTACGTAACGAACAAACGAATGATCGAATGATACTGGTTATGACCCGTATATCTTGGGGGCCATCTATAAGTGATATACGTATATTAGAAGCTAACATATGGATATTATGGCCCTAGTATATAGCAAACCAGTTAAACAAAAAGATTCTCGTTTAACAATATGCTATGACTTTAAACACAAACGCTAGTACCAAAACAAGCATTGTATCATCCGTCAAGCCGAAAAAATACTTACAAAACACTTATTCGAGATGTTTTAAGCAACTCATGAAAATATTTTGGTTTTTTACAACCAAATGGTATGTTTTTATTAATTTACAAAAATTTAGCCTAAAAACATTCGTTTTCACGCTGTTCTTCACACTCAATTTATTTTTCTAGCCAAAAACTAAACCCAAAATAAATATGGACTCGGGATTTCGAGTACCGCACGCAAAACAAGGCAAAATATTCCAAAGGTGGGGCCCAAGGGGACCCCTTAAATGACGACCGCAATAGGGGGACCCAACCCCCTTTGATATTTTCACTTATGAATCAATCAATCAATCAATCATACCCAGTAAAATCCCACCGACAGCAGAGCTATAGGTAGGGTCTGGGGAGGGTGGGATGTAGGCACACCGTACCTCTATCCAAAGGAATAAAGAGGTGGCTTTCAGAGAGACCCTCGGCTCTAAGAACATGTGTATGAAGCAAAAAAAAGGAAATCAAAGTTTAACTACTATATAAAAAACTACTACTAATTATAATAATATTAATAAAAAGGTCACAGTTTAACCGCAATATAAAAGCTAATAATAATAATAATAAAATATGTAAGGGAAATACCATTATGGTATGTGACCTAAATAAGTTAAGTCTATGCCCTAAGGTATTCAATTCTCTCTAAAAATCCTTAACTTTAATTCTACTTCTCCACGAATTCCTATCCTCAACCATGTCCTCGGAGAGGTTTAGGTCTATCAAATCATGCCTAATCCTCTCATCCCAAGTCAATTTCGGTCGTCCTCTAATCCTCTCATAACTTTAATTCTACTTTTCACTTATGAACTATTCCAAAAAACTCAAATCAGATATTTTCACATCGTTATCATCTGCTCTAGCCAGTTTTCTCTCTAAAACAACCAAGAACTTGAGGTAATAAGTGTTTTTTATGTGTTTTAACATGATTTTTACTTAAAAATTCAAGTTTGATTAAGGAAAACCATATCTAACCATTTAAAACTCTTCAAAATGATCCTAATACATACTCTGATGTTGAAAATGGTTAGGAATCTGAATCAAATACATTTTTTTTGCCAAAACACGGATTAGGAGGTATAAATCATGTTTTTACGGTTCAAAAACTCGAATTAGAACCCTAACCACAACCCTTTGTTTCAGGGCTGGATGATTGATGTTCTATGCTTGGTTTTGTGATACATGGCCTGTAGATATACTAGGTAGATAGTCAAGAACCTGGAAAGACGAGAAAAGACCCTAAACACCCGAAAACCGCAAGGTACTATCAGAACACTTGTTTAGGGGCTGCTTGTGTCTAGGTTGTTACGTGCTTGTTGTTAGACTATGAATTTTTTTTAGGAACATAAAGGATCATATGAATGATTCCCTCTCGAAATTTAGGAATGTTTTGATAATCTGAGAATATTTGGAGATTTCATTACCGTTTGTTAGGGTTTAATTCGAAAAGATCGTTAAAGTGCTTGAAAAATTATGAACTTTTGTGGAGAACTCAGGTAATGCATCATAAGGTCACACATAAATTTTATGATCAATTGGAGAACCCTAGCTATGATTTCTGGATTCACATTTATTCAAGTTTTTGCGATCGCTTATGACTCAAAAAGGTATTTAGCAAACTATTTTAGTTCTATAAATTTTACAGGGATCTTTGGAAGCCATTATGATCACTCAAAAAAATTATCGGATTTTTCATAAATCGTTTGGCATAAACGGACTATTTATCAGTTAAAAATAGAAATTAAAATGAATTTTTATAAATTAATAAATAAGTAAATATTTTCAAAAATGTTTTTATAAAAATCTACATATATTAATTAGTGATTTTATAAATTTTCATAATTTAACAATAATCAGATAATTAGTTGTGCTAATTTGAAAGTTAAACAAATATAATTCTGATAAAAACCGGCAGTTTTGTGATTAACGAAATAGCTGGGATATCAGAACATCAAGAGTGGTCAAATGTTATATTTTTGGGTTAATTGAGTAAAACCGAAAAGTTTGTATAAATTCAGACAATTTGGATGAATTGTGCGCGTTTTTTTCCAAACCAGACTGTATAAAATGGAAACAAACCCTATAGCTAATCCAGACATCTAAAATCTAAACTTTCTTTATAAATTGAATCATTTTATCAACCGACATATTTACTCAAATTTGTATGATCTTACCAGTTTTCGAAACGCATAAACGACCAACTTGGCCTAGCACATTAACCGGTGAAACTGAGCCAAGTTCGATTTTAAACATTAGGCATTGTACAACGTCACAATCTAAGACTAGACATGTTTTGGGCGTGACATCTGTATCCAGACTAGATATACAACCTGATTCAGTCTGGAGAATATATTAATATTAAAATATTAAATATATAATACCGATTATAGGAACCGAGTTGTGACAAGCTATATGAGCTGTGAACCGATATCGTGCTGATTATATTACTATAATGTGAGTTTCATGACCCTTCTTTTTAAACTGTTTTATGAATATTTGGGGTGAAAAGTATCTTTATATCCATCTATATATCTAGAAATATTGTATGATGTGAATTATCTAAGTTCTAACACATAAGAAGTCCCCACAAACACAGTGATTAACTTCGAGCCAGTGGCTTGTGAATAGAACTATTGGTTTGACAAACCCAAACAGGACCGACAGGGATGCCGAGACATTACACCGTTTGCACATGACCACATTTATACCGTAATGTTAGACATAGCTACTCAGGGCATGTTGTGGGCGGAACGGGGGTCATAGTGGTAGACGTGGGAAATGGAGGTATGTAGCACGAACAAATAGTCAAGGTTTCACTGTAGCTTAGCATAATTACGTCACAAACATACAACATACGAACGTAGAAACATACAAACATATGAACGTACGTACATACATACATACATACATACATACATACATACATACATACATACATGCATACATACATACATGCATACATACATACATACATACATACATACATATGTGCGTACATACAAACTATGATTGTTGTGGATACGCATAACTGATTTCGTTGAAACTTATGAAACTCACCAACTATTCGTAGTTGACCCGTTTTAACATGCTTTTCAGGTATACCAGATTTGAAATGAGGTGTAATTTGCTATTTGATCAAGTGGTGTTCGATGCGGTTGTAGATAGATACAACTATACTACTGAAAAGTAAAACGAGTTGAAGGACCGGTTTATGTTATGTATCACCTAGTTTGTAAATAGAGTTAAAATGATGTAATATAATGTTTCTTTATTAACAATGTGGTTGACACCAGAGGTGTCTGTTACATTACCATTTTACGCTTCCTCAAATTGCTAGACTGGGTGTGACATGATCCTAGTGATCATCTCCTGAATTTCACAAGTAAGCGGGTGGACTTTACCTTATGGGTGCCACATGTTTGTACTTACACTAGCAGGATCCGCCCGCGAGTGGTTTGAAAATTTACCAGATGGACACATTCAGAGTTGGAATGATTGGAAGCAAAATTTTCACAGCATTTCAACCAATAAATAAACATACGCGAGACCTTTCAGAAATTTTAAATGTTGTCAGGTGTAACAATGAATCAACTGAATACTTCACTACTCGCTTCAACAATGAAGGTTTGAATATTAGCGGGATCAGTGAATATATGATGAGGGGTGCTTTTAGGCAGAATGTTAAAAGTAAAGATTTTATAAGATGTTTAAGCGCTTGGGATGGAATGCCTAAGATATGGGACG
Organism: Bidens hawaiensis; assembly: GCF_021521415.1. Lineage (NCBI taxonomy): Eukaryota > Viridiplantae > Streptophyta > Magnoliopsida > Asterales > Asteraceae > Bidens > Bidens hawaiensis. The sequence continues at coordinate 2,754,962 of NW_027491168.1, forward strand.
CCATTATGTCTGCCGCGAAGGTCTTTGCAGCAACAGAGAAATTTTTGGGGCGTGATAGCCCGCGACAAGTTTCTAAGGTAGATTTCAAGCATCCTCGTCCCAAAAAGCAAGAACGATCTTCTATATAGTCGCGTATCCAACCTCCTACGGAGTCATCTCACGGACCAGACGCGCACACATTGATTGGGCAAAAGCATAAGGAGCCAATGCGCGGGCGTGAGGAACAGAAATGGACTCCACTTACAAAAACTTCATCTGAAATCCTAACAATAAAAAACATAGACTTTAAAATGCCTAAACCTATGGTTGGGAGGAAGCATTTAAATCCCAACAAACACTGTATGTTTCATGAGGACATTGGTCATCACACAGATGATTGCATTAGTTTGAAAAATGAGACTGAGGAAGCAAGAAGTCTGGGAAGTTGGAGCATCTACTGAAGAATGTAAGGCAAAGAGCACGCAACACATTCGCTTCATTGACAATGGTCCGCTGAAAAAGTAGATGAATGATCTGAATGTACACATGATTCAAGGCGGAAAGACTCGTGGGTACAAGAGGTCAAAAACCGACAATGATAATTGGAAGGTGGAACCCGTAGTTTTTACAAGAGTTAAAGGTGGTCGTTGCATGAAAAAACCACTAGTAATCACCATGTTGATAGGTCATTACCGGTCTCAATATGTGTTCTTCGACACAGGGAGCACATATGATATTTTGTATGATCAATGCTTTGATCAGCTAGATGACGAAGACAAAGTTCGGTTGAAACTCATCCGCGCTCCAGTCTCAGGGTTTGGTTATAAAGTACGCATCCTCGGGGGGGGGGGGGGGGTAATTACTTTTTCTAGTAACACTTAGAGATGGGGTTTATTCAAGAACAAAAGATGTGGAATTTCTGGTGTTGCTTGCGCGTTCCAAACATGATGTGATCCTCAATCGGGAAGCGATTGGTGACTTCAACGCCAACCCATCGACTGCACACAGTGCAGTAGGAGTCCCCATGTGGACGAGGATATGTAAGACCCCGAATCCTGAGAATCCTACAGTTAGTAATCATATCCAAAATTCACAAAAATTTAAAACCAAAAGCAAGTACATTTTATTAAAACCATTTTAGAGTAATAAACAGCGGAAAAATAGGTGTCAAAATTCCCAAAAACCGGGAAAAGATGCCCAAAGTTAAATATAAAATAAAAATATTCATTTCATTAAAAACGGTTTAGAGAAACCAGCAGCGGAAAATGTTAAGTAGTAAAACCCCAAAAGCGGGGACATGTGCCCAAAACCAAAAATAAAATAAAATAAAATATTCTTGTTATTTAGAAGCTCTCGACTAAGAACGCCTTCAACCGTCCGAGTAGTCTCCAGCACATCCAAACGATAATCTCTACTCCTTAACCTGAAAATCAAACTAATATACACATAAAGTCAGCTTGAGCTGAGTGAGTCTAAGTTTTAAATAAGCAACATTCATAAAACATTTCCAAGGTTATAGGTGTAAAACACTATAGATAATAATAGGCAAATGATTAAATAAATAACTAAATAAATAAATAAATATTTAAATAATCACCAAATAACATACTCACGGTTGAACACACGTACGAGCCTCCCCGTGTTTAAATAATAAATAAATAATAACCAGATAATATATTCACGGTCGAACACGCGTACGAGCCTCCCCGTGTTTAAATAATAAATAAATAAATAATAACCAAATAATATATTTACGGTCAAACACGCGTACGACATAAGCATATGATACGGGATTTTAAGAACCCATTATAATGATGATAATGCCACACGAGCCTCCCACCTCCCCTAGGATTTAAGAACCCGAGTCGTATAGTTTGGCCCGGCCAAGATCACCATGCACCCAAAGAATCAATTATAATGATGATTATGCCACACGAGCCTCCCCCCCCCCCACAGGATTTAAGAACCCGCCACGGGATTTAAGAACCCCAGTCGTATAGTTTGGCCCGGCCAAGATCACCATGCACACAACGAATCAATTATAATGATGATTATGCCACACGAGCCTCCCCCCACCCCCCACAAGATTTAAGAACCCGCCACGGGAGTTAAGAACCCGAGTCGTATAGTTTGGTCCGGCCAAGATCACCATGCACCCCCAAGAATCAATTATAATGATGATTATGCCACACGAGCCCCCCCCCCCCCCACGGGATTTAAGAACCCGCCACGAGATTTAAGAACCCGAGTCGTATAGTTTGGCCGGGCCAAGATCACTATTCACCCAAAAGAATCAATTATATTGAAGATTTTGCCACACGAGCCTCACCCCCCCCCCCCCAAGGGATTTAAGAACCCGCCACGGGATTTAAGAACCCAAATCGTATAGTTTGGCCCGGCCAAGATCAACATGCACCCAAAGAATCAATTATAATGATGATTATGCCACACGAGCCTCCCCCCATGGGATTTAATAACCCGCCATGGGATTTAATAACCCGACTCGTATAGTTTGGCCCGTCCAAGATCACCATGCTTCCCATACCCGCACACCGTAGGCATACGCAACTAATTATAGTCACAATGAACTAATTAATATCAACAATCATAGGCCATTAGGTAATATATGTATATAAGTCAGTCCAAAATATGAACTAATATAATTAGGTCTACTCGCATTCAATTATTACCAGACCAAATAACATCCACAAACCTAGTCCATAAGCAATATGTCTAACCTTAAGGAATTTAAGACGAGTCTAAAATATAGAATATAATTCACACATGGTTTTATAAATGTACAAATATGGATAAGACTATGCAATACAGTCCACATAGTTTAAACGAGTAAAATCGGGTAAAATCGTAATAGGGTGTGTATGCTAGCCAAAAACATTAAAAGATTAAAACGGGAAACATGAACTCACCTGACACGAGGCACGTAAATACCAACGAGCTAGAGAACCTCTAAGCAAGTCCATAAATCACAAGCCTGTCGGATTGCACATAAAGATTACTAAGTAAACCATACCGACTAACTTACCCTAAGAGGCGTTCTATCATGATTTGATTAACCTAAAGCCTCGTCCATACGAATTCCAGTTACATCAGCCCCCAAGGCCTCATAATTACCAAAGCACCCTTAGATAATCCCAGGGATAAAGGATTCCCAAATTACCCCCGGAAGTTGCTAGATGAGACGAATATGCGCATTGTTGAGTACTTGATGCACTCAACAACCAACTCAGCCCTGTGTGGACCAAATTTAATAAAATCACAGCCAACAAGTCCACACGACACCGCACGAGTTGAATGGGCAACGCACAAACTTCCAATAAACGCGAATTTGCGTTGTACCGACCCGTTTGAGTAACCGACAACCAATTCATCCCTAATACTTAAAAAATAGTTTTTCACAGCCCGTAAATCATACCGAGGCTACACAATCTAAATTGGTTATTAATTCCCTCAAACAACGTGCTAAACGCAACGGTTAACAAACTAGACAACCGAAATCCTAGTTTTTCAATCTATCGACAATTGATTAATCAAACGAGCTTCATAGCTCACGATACTAAAGTATAACACATATAACATACCTAGGAAGATGGCGGAGTAAAACATCACCTTAAACAGCCCCGACAAGAACACAATTGGACAGCCATCGGTTAAGCCTAAAACGAACGTATCGATCAATAACGAGTATAACATGCAGATTTTAGCATGCAAAGATGTATTTTATTACATAGGAAAACCATAGAAATAAATTACGAAGTTTTTTTCAGAGTTTAATAAATGTATTAGGTTTATAAATATGTTTTTATTATATTTTTCTAGAACACATAATAATCATAAAAATTCCTCTAACACAAAAAGGTACGTGCAGCTATTTCAGTGCGCAGCAAAAGTGTTTTATTTCTTTAAAAATCATTATCAAACCAAATTAAACGATTCCAACTGGGTTGAAATCTTAACTCAAAATATGAACTATAAGAATTGTAATCAACCAATTTGGACTTGTCAAAAAAGAGTTATGATGTCTGGAAGACAAACCAGAATCCGTCACCCCGCATCAGCTTTAACACACAATTTTATAAAATCATAAAAACATTCAAATCTCATCCAAAAATTACAAATTATACCTTTCTGGAAACTAGACTCCGAGTAGAACATCATCGATCACGAATTGATCAAAAAAAATAAATTTTCATCGAGGACCAAACAATAAATGAGTACGAATCTGCCAGCAACAGTTATCAACGAAACTCAAACCCTAACATATTTATGACATCTCTAGGGTTCAATAAAGGGTTTAATGGTGAAAAAGATATTCAATAGAACAATACTAACCTGGAATTAGATGAATATGGGTTGATTATGGCTGGAACCTTGAAAAAAAATTGATGGTGGTGGTGCTAGGAAGAGCCGATCGTAAGAACATGGAGAATGGGGCTTGCATAAAGTTAGATTTAGAGATTTTATAAATAAGGCCCTTCCACTTGTACTTTGTGTTAACTTGAACCAAAAGATAATAAATGGACTTTCAATAAGTTTTAAGATTCCCCTCATGTTGGAAGATTCAATCCCGAAGTGCATCCGACAAACGAAGTTAGCGGGTGTTACATACAAATCTAGTCCTTTAATTTATAAGAGGTGATGCCTTGAGCAAAAGTATGGATAAATAGACTTTTAAAACGTATTACAAGACTCCTAAATTAGAAACATAAAACCCCACCTTTTAAACAAACTTCTATAAACAATCAAGCCGATTAGCGAATTTTATGGACGTTACAAGTCCACCCTCCTTACAATGGGATTCGTCCCCGAATCCCGTCGCAATAGGAACGGACGCGGATAAAGACGAAACCTAATCATCTAATCACACAAGAAGACGGTAGAGGCAAAACTCTTACTGGTACCCAAGTCAAACAAAACCGAAGCCCGTAATTCAATAAGTAAAAGGTACTTGGAATGACATCACGCTACTACTTGGCTAGACTATTACACATACGTTCTCGAAGGAGTGAGGGATTTAAGTGGTCAAGTAAAAAAGGAAACCCAGTGTGGAAGCACGCAATGCCTTAGCTAATCGATTATGCGCAAGGCTTTCGAGAGGATGAGAAATAAACGGGAGGATTTAAGGAATGAGATGAACTTTAACGCTAGCAAGACAAGCATTAGCCATATCCTATCCCTACAAAGACAGAACCCTAACACAGTTAGACACAAGTAGCATTTAGAACATGGAAGGTAAGGGTAAACTACTAATAACGTTGATCAAGTGTTATTAATCGTTTACTTTACCCTCCCATCCTAAGCACCCCATTCCCCTAACCAGCTTAGCATCCTATCTAGCACTTAAACAATTATGCACATAATGGAACCCTATAACTTATAAGGGTGATTAAACAAATAAAAATTACCTCTTGGCGTGCAGCTACTCGCGGTTGGCATTTCTAGTCCCTTCTTTTACAGTTTGAGTCCAAGCATTCAAGAATGCTCAGATCCCTCGAACCATGGCTCTGATACCAACTTGTAAGACCCCGAATCCTAGGAATCCTACTGTTGGTAATCATATCCAAAATTCATAAAAATTTAAAACCAATAGCAAGTACATTTTATTAAAACCATTTCAGAGTAATAAACAGCGGAATAATAGGTGTCAAAATTCCCAAAAACCGAGAAAATGTGCCCAAAGTTAAATATAAAATAAAAATATTCATTTCATTAAAAGTGGTTTAGAGAAACCTGCAGCGGAAAATGTGTTGGTACATGTGTGTCAGTAGTTCATAGTCTAGCATTTGTAATCGAGTCTGTAATGCAATTATGTTTTGATTATGTTTATATTTGTAACACGCGAAGTTGTCAACAAGTTCGCTCTGGCGAACTTGTTGAATCAGCGAAGTTATTGACAACTTCGCCTATGGCGAAGTTGTCATGTTTATATACTGTTTCAGCCGAAACAGTTAGAGTTGGTCGTTTAGGGTTTTCGTTTCAGCTGTTCACTTCGTGTGTTACGTGTCATTGTCTGTAATAGTGACCTCGGGTCACGTGTTTGTTATCAATATAACGTGTTTGGTTTATTGCTTGTGTGTTCGATCTCTACATACTCTACACTCGTATCTACCTACGCAGGGATTCCGCACCTGCGTTGTTAGCGACATCCCGTGTACGATCCGTCCAGGAACCTACAATTGGTATCAGAGCCATCGGCTCGATTGTGAGGTTCGGGATTTCACGCGGGTGTAGAAAACGTCTCGTTTGACCTATTCGCGGGACGTGTTTTTGTTGGGATTGTGTTTTGCTCGTGCTTGACAGTCATTTTCAAGCCATTGCATTGATCGGAAACTGCTGGATTGACGAAATCAGATCTGAACAGTTTCCTTGTTCATCGGGCGAAGTTACCGTTCTTCGGGCGAAGTTACCATTCTTCAGGCGAAGTTGCCGTCACTGGAATTAGGGTTTCGGCGAAGATATAAGGATTAGCGAAGTTAACCACAACTTCGCTTACCTCATAAGTTCGCCTTAGCGAAGTTATCCGCAACTTCGCTTTCCACCCAAGTTCGCTTACCTCCTAAGTTCGCTCATTCTAAGCGAAGTTATTTTTAACTTCGCCAAGTCAAGCGAATTTAAGACCCAGCGAAGTTCTCTTTTCAGCGAAGTTAACTTTCAAGCGAAGTTATTCTTAACTTCGCCTACTGAGCTGTTTTAATATTTTTTTATTTTCAGGTTTTTCAGGTTTTCGCAAGGATGTCGTCAATTAACATCTCCGATTTGGTCAAGATGGAAGTAGAAGCGGGGTCAGCCACTAAGACCCCGAGGTTGATGAAAGGAACTGACTTCGTGGCATGGAAGGACAGATTCATCCAATACATTAAATACCAGGATGCCAAAATGTGGGTGTGCATCCAGGATGGATATATCCCTCCAACTATGCAATACGAAGGCCGTGACGTGGTTAAGAAGTACAGCAAAATGGAGGACGAAGAAAAGAAAATGTATGAGGCTGAGAGCAAGGCCCATGCAGCTATAACAATGGCACTTCCTCAAGAGGTTCTCCACACTTTCAGAAAGTACACTTCTGCGAGAGAGCTTTGGGATGCTCTTGAAAATAGATTCGAGGGGAATGTGGGTATCCGTGCATCAAAGATCAAACTCTTAAAGACCCAGTTCTCCGTCTTCAAATTTTTGAAGAACGAATCACTGGATGATATTATCACCAGATACTATCCTCTAATGACAGAGCTTAGCAATTATTCGATTGCCTATCGAGAAGAAGAGATTGTTGAAAAGCTTCTCGATGCTCTCCCACCGAAGTGGGAAATGTACACCGTTCTTATGAGGGAAGACAGAGACTTTCCAAATTATGATCTGGAAACAGCAGTAAACAAGCTCAGAACTTATGAGCTTAATATGGTTCGAAAAGAAACACCAACAGATCAGATACAAGACCCTGGTATGTATGGTGCAAAGGTTAACTCAGGCTCAAGTTCGAGGCCTGAATCTGCTGCTTTTTACTCGAAAGGGGAGTCAGGTCCTGACTCTTCTCATGAAGGAAACGTTTCTGTGAACATGAACGGTGATGTCTGTTTCGTTGCTGGAGGATCAAGTACTTCAAAGCCTCAAGCATCCTCAAGTGGTTTTTCTGCAAATGCCTCAAGCAATAATTATTCCAAGATGCCTATGAGTGTAAAATCTGCTGAAGAGCAGTTTGCAGTCTATGCATCATTTATTGCTTCCTACAAAAACTACATCCAGGGGAAGATTGTGGACCCTGCTGTACTGGATGAGGACTACGACCAGATCGATGCTGATGATCTGGAGGAGATGGATTTGCAATGGCAAATGGCAATGATTGTGAGGCGTGTAAAACGGTTTATGAACAAAACTGGGAGAAAGTTTGTTGGTGGTAGGCCCGGGTTCGACAAATCCAAGGTAAGGTGCTATAATTGTCAACAGTACGGGCACTTTGCCAAGGAATGCAGAAATGAGAGGGTTGAACGAGGACAAGGTCGGCCTACACAACACTCTGGAGTTAACAGAGAGATTAACGCCATGTTGACCAGAGAAGCAGGTGAGTACAACTGGAACCCGCATTCAAGTGGTTCTGGTGAGCAAGCGAACATGGCTGAGTCTGAAGTTGAAGAATGTGAGAAGGTTGATGGAAATGAGAAAGCTAATGAAGAAGAAACCGCTTTCATGGCAGATGACAAGGATAATCGCTCCGAGGTAAGTACTAAGAATATTTGTACTAGTTGTGAGAATTTGTCTGAGCAACTCACTACGATAACTGATCAGTACGTCCGTTTAGATGCTTATTTTAAAACTATTAAAGAAGATCACCATTTTACTAAATCAAGAGAAAACAGTTATAAAGTTAAAATAAAAGCATGTGAAAAAGACATTCAAAGCTTAAAAACTAAACTTGCTGAGAAAATTGAAATAATTGATCTTAGTTATGAAGTTTTAGAAGAAAAAACTAAATTGATTGCTGATCGGGATAAACAGATTGCTGACCACCAGGTGAAGGTGGTGGAACTGAACCGCAAACTTGAGCAGTTCAGGAATTCCTCGGCCATCCTTGATCACCTCGTGAGTGATCAAGGTACCTCTGCAAAGAGGGGAGGAATCGGATATCACGAAGTTCCACCACCCTTTAACCACAACTATACCTATAATCCGAGTGTTCAGAAATCTGTTGATTTCGAGGTTACTCAGACAACTCCAATCAAGATTACAAGGGTAGAACCAAGTGTTAGCTGTGGCGAAACGAGTTCGCCTGTTTCTAGTGTGAATATTTCTGTTTCGAGTCCAGTCTCATCGGATTCGGATAAGTTGTCCGAATCTGGTCAGACAAAAGAGAAAGTAGGGTTACCCAACGGTGGAGATAAAAATAAAATTTCTAAAAAGAGTTCTCCACTCAATCCGTACGTCCCACCTTATGTGAGACATACGGATGGTAACACTGCCTCTACATCCAAACCAACATTTAACAAGAAAATGGAGAGTCGGTGTTGCTTTAGATGTAACAAATTAGGGCATTTAGTTGCAGACTGCCCTCTGAAGCCGAGATTTAGAGGTGTGAGGCCAAATACAACTGAGGATAAGCGTCATTTTGTTACTGCTAAAAATGAAAACTTTTCAAAGTGCAAAAATGTAACTAATTCAAGTTTTTATAAAAACAAACCTCAGTTTTTCAACCAAACCACAAGATATAATACTTTCAACTCTCATAGGTTTGGAAGGCATTACACTCAATCTGCAAGGAGATTCCCTAACAGGACTTACAGAAATTATCCTGATGCTAACTTGAGAAAGCCAGGGTACGGGACGTATCGATCCAAGACCAATTGGTCTTGGGTCCCAAGATTCTAACTCTTTGTTTTATTGTGCAGGAACAGTTGAACAGGGCTGCCAACAATCTTTGGATTGTAGATAGCGGCTGTTCCCGGCACATGACAGGCAACAAACACTTGTTGCAAGACTTAAAACCTGTTCAGGGAGCAAGAGTTAGTTTTGCTGGTGAGAGCGGAGGAAGGATTACCGGTAGAGGAACTGTGTCGAATGGGAGAATGACACTTGAGAATGTAAACTTTGTGGAGGAATTAAAGCACAATCTGCTGAGTGTGTCGCAGATTTGTGATAAAGATTACACTGTCCATTTCACGAAGAATGAAGCGATCGTATTGAAGCCTGGTTTTCAAATACCAGACGAATGGATAGTAATGAAAGCTCCACGTGAAACGAATACATATGTGATGGATATGAGGTCTACTGAAATGGCCACTGGAGAATCCTGTTTAATGACAAAAGCAAGCGAATCAGAATCAGAATTATGGCACAGGAGAATGGGACATATTCATCTTCGGAAGATGAACTTCATTGTCAAGAATGGGCTTGTGATGGGCGTTCCCTTAAAAAGTTTTAACTTTGAAGACAAATGTATAGCATGCAAGAAGGGAAAGCAACACAAGAAATCCCATCTCACCAAGAAGATTAATTCTATTGCCGGTACTCTAGAACTACTTCATATGGATCTCTTCGGTCCAGTGAATGTAAAAAGTCTAGGTGGTACTACTTATTGCTTGGTGATAACTGATGACTACTCGCGATACTCGTGGGTATATTTTCTGAAACAAAAGACGAGACAACTCAGATGGTGAAGAATCTAATTACAAAAGTTGAGAACGTCATGAGTAAATCAGTTAAATACATCAGAAGCGACAATGGGACAGAGTTCAAGAACTTTGAAATGGAAATCTTCTGTCTTCAGAAGGGAATTGAACATCAATACAGCGCTCCGTATACTCCACAACAGAATGGAGTGGCTGAAAGGAAGAACCGAACGTTAATTGAAGGAGCCAGAACTATGCTGGCAGACTCGAAGCTTCCTGTGATGTTCTGGGCTGAAGCAGTTGCTACAGCCTGCTATGTTCTGAATAGGGTGTTAACCGTTAAGAGACTTGGAAAAACTTGTTACGAGCTTATGCACGGAAGGAAGCCCAACGTGTGCGGTCTTGAACCATTTGGGTCTCCTTGTTCGATTTTGAAGACTAATTCGAAATTTGGTGAAGTAGCCGATGAGGGAATCCTAGTCGGTTATGTTGTTGGGACTCCCAACAGACGGGTCTTCAAGACGTCGACTTGCAAGGTGGAGGTGGTTTGTAACACCGACATTACTAGTTACCAACCGCCAAAACCAAGCAATGGACCTGCTGAGCTTTTCGACTATGTTAAACTTTTTAAGTCGTTTAACGTACCTGATTTGGAAATTTCTGAAGAAGACGAAAGAGCTGTGACGAAGATGATACTTGATGAGGAAGAGAATCTATTGCAACATCAGATGTTTGAGAAATCTCAACCTTCCACATCAAACCCTATCGATACCCCTGTGGCCTCAACTGAAGAAGAATTTATTAATCCTTTTCACTCTCAACCAGAAACAACCATAGATGAGATCTCTTCAAATTTGGAAGATAATTTGCATGTCGGTGCTGTTCCGACCACGAGAATTCACAAAGATCACCCATTGGAGAATATTACAGGTGATATGTCCTCCAGTGTTCAAACCAGAAGTAGCTTGAATGAGCACACATGTGTTTATACAAGCATTAAAGAAACGGGTATAATGAACGAATGTTTGTACTCCTGCTTTATAAGCCAAATTGAACCAAAGAACTATCAAATGGCTTTAAAGGACAGCTCGTGGGTCGAAGCCATGCAAGAAGAGTTGGCTCAGTTCAAGAAAATGGAAGTTTGGACTTTGGTTGAAAAACCAAAGAATGTGCATGCTATAGGCACAAAATGGGTGTTCAAGTGTAAGAGAGATGATAGCTGATGTCCCGCCAACTCTAACGCCTACTTCAGATTCCGAGAGGATTACATCACAAGAGCGGATTGTTGCTGATCAGACAAAGACCATTCAAAGCCTAGTGGAATCCAATCAACTACAAGCAGCCCTCCTGGTTGAACACGGTAAAGTTATAGATGCCTTCAAGGCATTCTTGGCATCTCAGGGGGAGAAGACTTGTAGGGGAGATGAGTTGAGGACGAAACGGAGAGAAGATCATGACGATGATCCCAATGCACCGGAAGGTGCAGGTGGTGAGCTGCCAAGAACCTCTCAGGCTCTTGGGGCTTCCACAGCTGAGGGGGAGTCTACAAATGCAGCTGGTGACGACGTGGTAGCGGTTGATGATGATGCTGATGTTGAAGATGTTATCGACGCATTGAAAGAGTTGGATGAGGAGGATGATGAGTTTATGATTGAAGATGATGTGCTGCCAGTTGATGAGATCGAGAGGATTGGAGAGCAGATTACGGTTGAAAACGTGTTAGAAGAATGGGAGATTGTTGATGACTCCGTGGAACACGAGATTCCGGAGGTTGAGAGACCAGAGTTGGGTGATGAGAACGCGGAGGAAGATGCTGAGTGGGAGGAACAACCGAAATGGAAGGAGGGTTGTGCCCACTGGTTCGTAAAGACGAAGAAGCCGGCGGTCCCTAAGATGTTCAGAAAAAGTTACAATATTAAGGGATACGCGGAAGCCAAGAAAGGTATTATCTGCTGGTTATACGACGAGCAGCTGCGGCTCTTCGTGATCAAGAGATACGATGGCATTCAGTACTTCCAGAGAAAGTTGAGATCTCTAAACACTCTGCCAGAATGTGAAGTAAAAGATTTAGCCAGATTGGGATTGATAAACAGAAGTGAAGACAACATGGCTAGAATCATTGCGAAGATCGTGTGGAAAGAGTGCGTTAAAGAGAAAAAGTTTGAGCTACTGAAACCACAAAAGGGGAAACTTGTCGAAGACAAGGATAGAGGTCTGAGAGTTGATGGAAAACCTTGGATGGTCATGAAATACAAACCGATCCGGTGCCTTAAAGAAGTACCGATGAAGTTCATGCCCAAGGACGTGCTCAAAGATCTAAAATGGTGGTACGTGGATTGTGAGACAGCTGAGGCGGTAATGGAAGATGAGGATGAACAAGAAGTACTTCGGGTTTAAGACCCGATGCATCTTGTTAATCTATCGCAGGCTGATCTGAAAGTGCTCAACGAGAAGAAGATCTTCTACATTCCTGCTTGGAAGGATCAAGCTAGGAAATATCAACGGGTGGTGTCGGTATGTGTTAGAGAGGGGGCGCATGGGTAGAGATGCAAGATTACAAGACTCAAGATTTGAAGATCAAGATATGAAGCTACTGCCAAAGGGGAGTCTGTTGGTACATGTGTGTCAGTAGTTCATAGTCTAGCATTTGTAATCGAGTCTGTAATGCAATTATGTTTTGATTATGTTTATATTTGTAACACGCGAAGTTGTCAACAAGTTCGCTCTGGCGAACTTGTTGAATCAGCGAAGTTATTGACAACTTCGCCTATGGCGAAGTTGTCATGTTTATATACTGTTTCAGCCGAAACAGTTAGAGTTGGTCGTTTAGGGTTTTCGTTTCAGCTGTTCACTTCGTGTGTTACGTGTCATTGTCTGTAATAGTGACCTCGGGTCACGTGTTTGTTATCAATATAACGTGTTTGGTTTATTGCTTGTGTGTTCGATCTCTACATACTCTACACTCGTATCTACCTACGCAGGGATTCCGCACCTGCGTTGTTAGCGACATCCCGTGTACGATCCGTCCAGGAACCTACAAAATGTCAAGAAGTAAAAACTCCAAAACCGGGGACATGTGCCCAAAACCAAAAATAAAATAAAATAAAATATTCTTGTTATTTAGAAGCTCTCGACTAAGAACGCCTTCAACCGTCCGAGTAGTCTCCAGCACATCCAAACGATAATCTCTACTCCTTAACCTGAAAATCAAACTAATATACACATAAAGTCAGCTTGAGCTGAGTGAGTCTAAGTTTTAAATAAGCAACATTCATAAAACATTTCCAAGGTTATAGGTGTAAAACACTATAGATAATAATAGGCAAATGATTAAATAAATAAATATTTAAATAATCACCAAATAACATATTCACGGTTGAACACACGTACGAGCCTCCCCGTGTTTAAATAATAAATAAATAAATATATAATAATAACCATATAATATATTCATAGTCGAACACGCGTACGAGCCACCCCGTGTTTAAATAAATAAATAAATAATAACCAAATAATATATTTATGGTCGAACACGGGTACGACCCAAGCACATGATACGAGATTTTAAGAACCCATTATAATGATGATAATGCCACACGAGCCTCACCTCCCTCCACGGGAATTTAAAAACCCGCCACGGGATTTAAGAACCCGAGTCTTATAGTTTGGCCCGGCCAATATCACCATGCACCCAAAGAATCAATTATAATGATGATTATACCACACGAGCCTCCCCCTCCCCCACGGGATTTAAGAACCCGCCACGGGATTTAAGAACCCGAGTCGTATAGTTTGGCCCGGCCAAGATCACCATGCACACAAAGAATCAATTATAATGATGATTATGCCACAAGAGCCTCCCCCCACATGATTTAAGAACCCGCCACGGGATTTAAGAACCCGAGTCGTATAGTTTGGCCCGGCCAAGATCATCAAGCACCCAAATAATGAATTATAATGATGATTATGCCACACGAGCCTCCCCCCCCCCCCCACGGGATTAAAGAACCCGTCACGGAATTTAAGAACCCGAGTCGTATAGTTTGGCCCGGCCAAGATCACCATGCACCCAAAGAATCAATTATAATGATGATTATGCCACACGAGCCTCATCCCCCCCCCCCCAAGAGATTTAAGAACCTGAGTTGTATAGTTTGGCCCGGTCAAGTTCACAATGCACACAAAGAATCAAATATAATGATGATTATGCCACACGAGCCTCCCCCCACGAGATTTAAGAACCCGCCATGGGATTTAAGAACCCGAGCCGTATAGTTTGTCCCGGCCAAGATCACCATGCACCCAAAGAATCAATTATAATGATGATTATGTCACACGAGCCTCCCCCACACGGGATTTTAGAACCCGCCACGGGATGTAAGAACCTCAGTCGTATAGTCTGGCCCGGCCAAGATCACCATGCACCCAAAGAATCAATTATAATGATGATTATGCCACACGAGTCTCCCCTTCCAACGGGATTTAAGAACCCGCCACGGGATTTAAGAACCTCAGTCGTATAGTCTGGCCCGGCCAAGATCACCATGCACCCAAAGAATCAATTATAATGATGATTATGCCACACGAGCCTCCTCCTCCCCCCCCCCCCCACGGGATTTAAGAACCCGAGTCGTATAGTTTGGCCGGGCCAAGATCACCATCCACCCAAAGAATCAATTATAATGATGATTATGCCACATGAGCCTCCCCTCCCCCCATGGGATTTAAGAACCTGTCACAGGATTTAAGAACCCGAGTCGTATAGTTTGGCCCGGCCAAGATCACCATCCACCCAAAGAATCAATTATAATGATGATTATGCCACATGAGCCTCCCCTCCCCCCATGGGATTTAAGAACCTGCCACAGGATTTAAGAACCCGAGTCGTATAGTTTGGCCCGGCCAAGATCACCATGCACCGTATACCCACACACCGTAGGCATACGCAACTAATTCTAGTCACAATGAACTAATTAATATCAGCAATCATAGGACATCAGGTAATATATGTATATAAGTCAGTCCAAAATATGAACTAATATAATTAGGTCTACTCACATTCAATTAGTACCAGACCAAATAACATCCACAAAACTAGTCCATAAACAATATGTATATCCTTTATAATTTAAGACGAGTCTAAAATATCCTAAGGCATAGAATATAATTTACACATGGTTTTATAAATGTACAAATATGGATAAGACTATGCATTACAGTCCACATAGTTTAAACGAGTAAAATCGAGTAAAATCGTAATAGGATGTGTATGCTAGCCCAAAACGTTAAAAGATTTAAAATGGGCGTCATGAACTCACCTGACACGAGTCACGTAAATACCAACAAGCTAGAGAACCTCTGAGCAAGTCCATAAATCACAAGCCTGTCGGATTGCACAATAAGATTACTAACTAAACCGTACCGACTCACTTACCCTACGAGGCGTTCTATCATGATTTGATTAACCTAAAGCCTCGTCCATACGAATTCCAGTTACATCAGCCCTCAAGGCCTCATACTTACCAAAACCACCCTTAGATAATCCCGAGGATAAAGGATTCCCAAATTACCCCCGGAAGTTGCTAGATGAGACGAATATGCACTTTTATGAGTTGTTTATTCACTCAACAACCAACTCAGCCTCGTTTGGACCAAATTTAATAAAATCACGGCCGATAAGTCCACACGACACCACACGAGTTGGATGGGTCGGTAATTCGCAAGCACAACGCACAAACTACCAATAAACTGCGTTGTACCGACCCGTTTGAGTAACCGACAACCAATTCAGCCCTAATACTTCAAAAAATAGTTTTTCATAGCTCGTAAATCATACCGAGGCTACACAATCTGAATTGGTTATTTATTCCCTCAAACAACACGCTAAACGCAACGGTTAACAAATTAGACAACCGAAATCCTAGTTTTTCAATCTATCGACAATTGATCTATCAAACGAGCTTCATAGCTCACGATACTAAAGTATAACACATATGACATACCGAGGAAGATGGCGGAGCAAAACATCACCTTAAACAGCCCCGACAAGAACACAATTAGACAGCCAACGGTTAAGCCTAAAACGAACGTATCGATCAATAACGAGTATAACATGCAGATTTTAGCATGCAAAGATGTATTTTATTACATAGGAAAACCATAGAAATAAATTATGAAATTTTTTCCAGAGTTTAATAAATGTCTTTGGTTTATAAAGATATTTTTATTATATTTTTCTAGTGCACATAAAAATCTTAAAACGATTCCAATTGGGTTGTCATCTTAACTCAAAATATGAACTTTCAGAAGTGGAATCAACCAATTTGGATTTGTCAAAAAAGAGTTATGATTTCAAGAAGATAGACCAGAATCCGTCAACCCGCATCAGCTTTGACACACAATTTTATAAAATCTTAAAAACATTCAAATCTCGTTCAAAAATTACAAATTATACCTTTCTAGAAACTAGACTCAGATTAGAACATCATGGAAACAAGAATCGTTCAAAAACAATAATTTTTCATCGAGTTACAGACCGAAAAATAAACGAGTACAAATATGCCAGCAACAGTTATCAACAAAACTCAAACCCTAACATGTTTATGACATCTCTAGGGTTCAATAAAGGGTTTAATGGTGAAAAAGATATTCAATCGAACAATACTAACCTGGAATTAGATGAATATGTGATTATGGCTGGAACCTTGGAAAAAAAATTGATGGTGGTGGTGCTAGGAAGAGCCAATCGTAAGAACATGGAAAGGGGGCTAGTATAAAGTTAGGTTTAGAGATTTTGTAAATAAGGTCCTTCCACTTGTACTTTGTGATAACTTGAACCAAAAGATAATAAATGGACTTTCAATAAGTTTTAAGAGTCCCCTCAACTTGGAAGATTCAATCCTGAATATTTTACAAACCCTACAAACGTGCGTGCCGACAAACAAAGTTTGCGGGTGTTACATACAAATCTAGTCCTTTTAGTCATAAGAGGTGATGCCTTGAGCAAAAGTATGGATAAACGGACTTTTAAAACGTATTACAAGACTCCTAAATTAGAAAGATAAAACACCGCCTTTTAAACAAACTTCTATAAACAATCAAGCCGATTAACGAATTTTCCGGGCGTTACAGGATAGCTATAAGTCACGTTAGCAAACACTGTTTCACCATCGAGTGGTCCAAGCTGGTCAAAAAACCAAAGTTATCTGCACGAACTGAGCCGGAGAAATGGGTGTTAAACCCCAAGTTCCCAGAACAGACGGTTGTGATAGGGCCTACTATTTCAGAGATTGTGCGCACATTCTTGAAGCAGCTACTTATGAAGAAAATTGATGTCTTTGTGTGGCAACCTGTAGATATGACTGGTGTGCCACAAAGTCATGCTGAACATAAGCTGTGGATAAATTCGATGTTCAAGCCAATGGTTCAGAAAAAAAACGAAAGATGGGTCTTGATCGAACAAAAGCTATGAATCAACAAGTTCAAGACTTGTTGAATGCGGGAATCATCCACGAAATCTGGTACCAGACTTGAGTTGCGATCCCTGTAACGGTTGCCAAGAGTAATGGAAGTTGGCGGATGTGCATTGATATCAAAGATTTGAACAAAGCATGTCCAAAGGATGTTATCCACTACCAAAAATTGACTTGAAAGTGGATGTGGTAGCCCCTTCAAATTTAAATTCTTTTTTGGATGCTTACAAAGGTTACCATCAGATTCGCATGGTAGAGGGAGATGAAGATAAAATCGCTTTACGGACTGATCAGGGCACTTTTTCCTACAAAATGATGTCGTTTGGTCTAAAAAAGCGGGAGCTACCTATCAGCGTTTGATGGATAACGCATTCAAGTAACAAATTGGAAGCAATTTGGAAGTTTATATGGATGATCTCGTGATTAAGAGTATTGAAGAAGATCAAATGTTGCGTGACATCGAAGAAACGCTCCGGACGTTAAAGGAAATAAATATAAAACTCAACCCGAGTAAATGTTCTTTTTACATGGAGGAAGGAAAATATCTGGGGGTCACAGTTACAAGCGATGGTATTAAAGCTAACCCTGAAAAAGTCAAAGCTATTTCATGGATGCCATCTTCTTCTTCCCTCAAAGAGGAACAAACTTTGAATGGCAGGTTGGTTGCCTTAAATAGGTTTTTGTCTAATCAAGTGTTAAAATCATTTGCTTTTGTCTCCACACTCCGCAATTGTTTGAAAAAAAATCCCATTTTAAATGGACTCCGAAGGCGAAACATGCATTTTTTGAAGTAAAAAGATGTTTAATGGAGCTGCCAACCCTGACCACCCCTTAAGCGGGTGAACCATTAACATTATATTTGTCCGCATCTGACATTGCGATTGGAGTAATTCTCATGATTGATATGAAATCTGTTCAAACTCCTATCTACTACATTAGTAGAACATTGGCGGATGCTGAGACCAGCTATTCTATGCATGAAAAGTTAGTTTTATTATTGGTTTATGCATCCCTCCGTCTCTGCAGATATTTCTAGGGTCATCCGATAAATGTTTTAACAGGGTATAAATTGAAGAGTGTGCTTAGCAAATCAGAGTTGTCAGGGCGGTTGGCTAAATAGTCCATCAAACTGGGTGAACATGCAATTGAATATAAACCTTGACCCGCCATCAAAGGGCAAATTCTGGCTGACTTTGTCACTAAGATCCCAAAGAATAAAGAAAAGGAATGTCATGATGAACAACAACCCGCCATACTGCCCGAATAGGGACATATTTGGTCTTTATATAATGATAGTGCATCAAGCGGAGAAGGGTCAGGCGCGGGCTTGAGATTCGTGAATCCCAAAGGGCATGAATTTACTTATCCCATCCGTTTAGATTTTAAGAGTACAAATAATGAAGCGAGATATGAGGCATTCTTACTTTGGTTACACATCGCCCAGAAACTTTGCGTTCGTCATCTCGAAGCGCGAGTACATTCTATGTTAATCGCGGGACAGATCGACGGCTTGTACGAAGCAAAAAAGGAAACAATGGCTTCATACATGCCTCAAGATAAGGATCTCATCCAATTCAGTTCTTGCAAAGTTATCCACATTAAACGGAGTGAAAACAAACCCGCGAATGCCTTAAGCAAATAAGCATCAACAAGTTTTGACAATTTGGCAAAAGAAGCATGCATTGAAGTCCTGGATAAACCTTCAGTCCCGCATCAACAAGTGTTGGTCATGCAAACGGGAGTGACTTCATGAATGACACCCATTAAATATTACTTATCATTCGGGTATACTTTGACATTCATTAAACCTTTGACCTCGATTTCTTGCTAGTACAAACATTATCCGGGTAAGTTGTTAACTGGTCAAATGTTCATAAATACTCACTTCTCGATAATTCTCAATCAATTTATGAGATTAGGGGTATGGACGGGTCAATTTGAGTCAAACCCGTTTAAGGGCAAAATAGTCAATAACTTTGAATATCCGTTTTCTCATACTTCTGGTCAGAACCAATGTTCGGTCCAGAAGACTTTTATTCTCGTATCGAAATTTTAAGGCTTCTGACCAAAACCTGACTTTCGAATCACTGTTCGAATTCTGGTCAGTACCGACTCATTTAAATATGAAATTTAACATAACTTGAGTTCTACACATTCATTTGGATTGATTCCAGCGGCATTAAGTTCGTTTTTACTCATAGCTTCATATCTCAAAGTTTCAGCCTCTGTTGGTTTATCTCGTTTGGCGCATTAATGGAAGATTTCTTATTTTCAGTCTTATTTTAATTACTTGCATTTGATTTAAGGTGAGTTTTTGTCATTCTCCTATTTTACTTTTTTTCAAACGTTTCGGTGACGTATGCGTACTATTTAGTATTTCGTAATATACATATCTTAAACTAGCAAACATGATATTGTGTGTGATAAATCGGACATACTTGCTATTTGACTACTTGTTTACTTTTACGCATTCGGAGAGGTCCAACATATTCTCATTATAGTATTATCATACGACCTTCATGTTAACCGGAGCCCAATTTGCTTGGCAATTGTCACTTGACACTTTACTTGCTCATGGTTTGGTTATATTTACCGCAATTATTTACGTTTTGCTATCTTTCATACTATATCATATCATTGCAAAACTGGTCACAATTCTCACTCAACATATTGTTGACAAATCTATTTTATTTTATACGCATATGCAGGTTATCGCTTGAGTTGAAGATTTGAAGTTGTGGACACTTAGTCGAGACCCTAGGCTTTATCAAAAGACAATTTATTTTGAGTTTTATTTGGATTATTATTATTATTATTATTATTATTATTATTATGGATTATTTGTTATTTATGGATTATGTGCGTTTGAATGAAATAAATTAACTAAATAGTTATTGTCGCATTTATGTATTTATAGTTACCTTGAGCTATAAACAATCATGCTCACGCCCCAGCATTTCCGCCTTAGGTTTGGGTGTGACAGATTGGTATCAGAGCCTAAGGTTTAAGATAGGTTGTTAAAAATTGTCCTAGTCATATGCTTAGGACCCTATACATGCTTATCTGAATTGCCTTGTGTGCTAATTAATTGTTTATAGTTTATTTAACTTAATTATTTATTTGTATCTTTTATTTTAGTTAATTATTGCACATACCAATTATCGGGCTATGCCTCACTTTAAAAAAATATTTTTCTAAATCTTTTAAAAATTTAGTAGATTGGTTTTCTAATTTGGGAAATTTCTTAAGAATTCCCAAGATTTGTTTTTACTCCCTCTCCTTAGGGCATGGGAGTATGGCATGTCCGATTAGTAGCCGTAGAGGGCTAGAGAACTGTGAGTTGGGCCTTGGACAAATGGTTCCGAGAACTAAAGGTAAGACGTTATTCCTTACCTGGAGGATAACCCGACCATAGTACTCGAGCCTCTAGGCCAAAGCAGGATAGGATGTCATACAACCGGACCCCTAAGCGGTCAAGCATAACCGATTAAACGTTGCATTCCTTTTATAAAAACCGAATTCACGGTGATTCGTGGCTAAATTCGAAAATTTTCCAAAATTATGTTTTAATTATTTTAAATGTTTAGTTGGGTGGAAAATCCATGGCATCCCATGGGCACACCAACTATCCATTCCACAACCCGATTGGATTCGATATTTGATTAGAGATATCACCGTGGTGGTTCACGAGATACCTCAACTACTCATTTTTTATTCGTTTATTCGATATTTAGTGGTGTCAGTTAAAATGCCATGTAACGCTGATGGGCCGACCGACTCCATTGAATTGGTAATTCGTTAATTAGTTGGGTCAGTTAAAATGCCATGTAACGCTCATGGGCCGACCAACTCAAATTGCTTATTACTCGTTATTTAATTGGGCCATTAAAAAATGCCATGAAACGCTCATGGGATGTCCAATTCACAAAAGTTTATGTTGCATTATTTAATTGGGCCATTAAACTGCCATGGATCGCTAATGGGAAGCCCAATTCCCCAAGTTTACATTATGTTATTTAGTTGGGCCATTTAAATTGCCAAGGAAAGCTCATGAGAGGCCAACTCACTTGATTTGATTTGTTATTTATTTTGGGTTCTTGAGCTACCATGGGAAGCCCATAGAAAGCCCAGCCCAATAACATTTAACGTTTGAAGTGAAATAAACATTTTATTTACTTAATTATCACAAAAGTTATTCATACAATATTAAATCGTGACTTACCCTCAAGTCATGACAAGTCACTAGCACAACTTTATCACATTTTTAATTGTCCCACATTGACTCGTTTACACAACTTACCCGATCCTCATAGAATTTCACTTTTGATCCCCACAGAATGTCTTCCATGCTTCGTCATCGTAACAACCGCCGCCCATCGGCTTCTCATGATCGCCATTTCGCTGCTTGTATCACGAAGGAATTCACTGCTGCTTCGCCCGAGGTTGTGGCCCAACTACAAAACATTAACTCCAATGGATCCGCTACTTCGACTACATCGAACAACTTCCATTACAAGAACTTCACGAGTGCTAAACCACCTCCATATCTTGGCGAAGAGAATGCTACTAAGCTCCTCCGCTGGCTTGAGAGGATAGAGAACATCTTTATCCACTAAGAGTGTCCGGATGACAAACGGACTAGGTTCGCCTCGAACGTTTTCGAGGATCGAGCTCTCACATGGTGGAACTCTTTCAAGGCCCTCCAAGATGTTGAAGAAGTGTTGGCTATGCCTTGGGAGGAACTCAAGGATGCTTTGAAGAGAGAGTTTTACCCCGAGCATGAACTGAAAAGGCTCGAGACGGAGTTTTGGGAACTTAAGCAAATCGGTGGCGACAACTCAACCTACTCGAACCGATTAAGGAACTGAGCCTGTTGGTACCCCACCTTGTGACCCCTTTGTCCCACGGTATCCGCAAGTATATTCGGGGACTACCTACTATCTTTCGTGATGCGGTGGTCAGTCGAGATCCTCTCACGATTGAGTAAGCCATAGCCCTTGCTGCTACTTTGACTGATAATCACGTTCGTATTGGTACCTTATCCATTAAAGCTCCAAACCTGCTGCCAAGAAAAACAAGGCCGAATCCTCTACTGGTGCCAAAGCCGAACCCAAGCCTGCCCAAAACAATTCCAACCGTTACCACAAGAACAATAACAACAATCACGAAAAATACAAGAACTATCACCAAAACTATGCCATGAACCAAGCCAATAGCCAACCTCAAAACCAAAATGCACCCAACAAGAAACCGTATGGCGAACTACACCCATTGTGCTCGATTTGTAACCTCCATCATCATTCTTTAACCACTTTCCGTCTTTGTACCTTGTGTAACCACTATGGGCATCCTGCCAATACTTGTCGTGTACCTCCTAATGCACGAGCCACTCCACAACAACCCGAACCTAGACCGGCTAATAACCCTCAAGCTCAAACCGGTGTTCCAAATACCCGTTCTTGCTATAATTATGGAGATCCTAGTCATCTCTGCAATATGAGCCTTTTGCAAGCCCAGGTCTATCAAGCCCATGTTATGCCTCCACCATACTATGCTCATCAAGCCCAAGTTGTGCCTGCACCGTACTATACTAGCCAAGCTTATCAAGTCTAAACCTACCAACCTTTGATCCCTCAAAGCTTTGCACCTCACACCTATACTCTTAAAGTTCATAAACTTATGGCTCCTCCACATGAAACTGCTCAAGCCCCTGCTATCCAAGCCCCTCCAACTAACCAAGTTGCTCAAACCCCTCAAGGTTCGAATGGTCGTGCCTTCATGATGAATGTGAATCAAGTTCAAAGTTCAATTGATGTGGTGAATGGTACGTTCTCTATTAATAACCATTCTGCTTCTGTGTTGTTCAATACTGGTGTGGATAAGAGTTTTATCTCTTTAGACTTTGCATATATTATTGGTAAGCCTCGGGATAGGTTGTCTAAGCCTTTTACCATAGAAGTAGCGAATGGGAAATCGATTACTATTAATTCGGTTATTAGGGATCATGTCATAGTTCTTAATAAGGTCAAGTTCCGTATCGATTTTATTTCAATGCAAATGGGTAGTTTTGATGTCATAGTTGGGATGGATTGGCTAACTTTGAATCACGTCGAGGTCGTTTGTTTTAAGAAATTCCTCCGTATACCTCTTAAAGATGGTCGTGTTCTGAAAGTATTCGGTAGTACACCTGCTTCTAAGCTTAATCTTATGTCGTGCTTTCAAGCTCAACACTATTTGCGAAAAAAGTGTGTTGCCTTTTTGGCGCTTGTGGTGGAGAAGGATAAAGATAAGAAGAAGATCCAAGATATCATGATCGTGCTTGATTTTCCCGACGTCTTTCCTGATGACATTGTTGGACTTCCTCCTATTTGTCAAGTCGAGTTTTGTATTGACCTCGTACCTAGATGCAAGAGCTTTCGAGCCAATTACAAGAACTCTCCGATAAGGGTTTCATTCGCCCGAGTTCTTCTCCTTGGGGAGCACCTTCTTTGTTAGTGAAGAAGAAGGAAGGATTGTTTCGCATGTGCATCGACTACCATGAACTCAAAAAACTCACCATTAAGAATCGTTACCCGCTCCCTCGTATCGACGATCTTTTCGATCAACTTCAACGAGCCGCATGCTTCTCGAAGATCGATCTCCGTTCGGGTTATCATCAACTTCGTGTTAATGAAGATGATATCCCCAAGACCGCATTCCGTACTCGATATGGGTGTGTTATGCCTTTTGGGCTAATCAACGCACCCGCGGTTTTCATGGATAACCATCGGCATAATGTTTTGAGCTCTACAGCAAAATTCAAAATGATGGATTCTCATTAACCCAAAAGGATGCATCTGGGAGAGATGGATCCCATATATTGATAAAAGATTCCCTAAAAACTTGGTAAAGGGAAAGCGAAGGTTGCCCGTCGTGAAATCCTCAGCGTAAAGAGACATCTTCCTCTTTGGAGGTTTGTCAACGATAGATCCGATAGCAGAGAACTCTGGTTCCCACTCAGGGGTGAGGCTGTACACATTAACGATGTCTAGGTAATCCTTCTCTTTCCAATTGTTAGTTATACGATCAACAGTGGGAGAGTTCTTTTTCTTGCCTCCCGCCATCAGAAAGTTAGAAAGGAATTTGTTACAACGAGCTATGATGGTAGAAAATTAGGGTTCCGAAAAGAGAAACAATATTTCCGACGAAGGGAGGATTCGAAAGAGATGAAAGAGTTGAAAGTGTAAAAAGGCGTATAGGGTTTCCTCCTACTTATACTCACTGCAGTTATTGCGATGGGAAGAAGTGAAGAGGAGATCGAAAACGATGGTCTAATCGACGATCACCACGTCAGGCTTGAAAAGCGAAAAAGATATCGAATAGTTTTTATGCAGCTGTCAAAGATCTGCAAACACCTTGAAATAAATGCCTGACACATTTAGAGCAGACTCGTCACATCCAAACCTAAAATGTTTATCCTAATCCTTCGATTAAATCATAATAAAGATAATACATGCACAAGAAAACATCCCGACACAATCATACCCTCAAGAAATATTGTAAGTCCAAAATCCCAACCGCAAGATGTTACGCGGAAGAAACAATGGACTGGGAGACTTATAGAGGTAGGGTAGAAAATGACCCAAGTAACCAGTAAGATCCCGTAGGTCACCCATAGTACCCGCAGGAGTCATCTGCCAAGAAATAAAAGGTCCAAACATTCTTCGGAAAATAGCAGAAGTCGTCCGCAAGACAAAGAGCATATAAGCCGTAGGAGAGACCCGCAGGCAGAAGAACAGAAAAGAAGAATGACTTCATATCTTTAGAGGAAAACAGTTATAACGATGTCCTTCTAGAAGCTTTCCAAAATATTCCCTGATAGTAACACATACCTCCTTCATGGAGAGCACGTGATGACACAGCCAATCAGAAGAAGCCAGCTGAACATTTCTTAACAACCTAGCACATTGCTAGCTGTCATCCCCTATCAAATTAAGTCGCGTTTTCATTCAAGTGAAAGGAAACATCTACTAGATAATGACAGATCCACCAATCATATTCCCTCACCCTCGGCTATAAATACTTTCTTAATGATCATGAGGTACTCATTCACAACTCCCATATTACATCAATCACTTTAATTAAGTACTTTCTATCTCTCTCTCTCTCTAAAAGAGAAAATATTACTTATTCTCACGTCAAAGGGTGGTTACGGTAAGCCCCCGATCTTGTCCCTCCCGTAACTAGCTCACGGTGGTTTATTTTGCAGGGAACAAACCTGGATCTAGCTCTATTCTCGACTTATATTATTCTAATTTCATTCATTAACCTTTACCCGGTGGAAATATAGATCTAACCCTAATACAATTCTAGGTTTATTTCTTTGAACCATCCTGTCATATCGGCACCAGCATGTTATTTTTGTATGGGTTCATATTTTTTGGTGATTGAAAAAATATTTTTTTGAAGAATTATTGTAGAGGATGAGAGGTGAAAGTGTTAAGAAACATAGGGGTTGAGAGGTTTATTTATAGTAAATAATATATATATATATATATAATTATCTACATTTAAAGCCCTCACGTCGATCCCCCCCCCCCCCTCTCGTGCCACCAGATTGACCCATTCCTGAATACTTGTTTTCCTGATGAGGATCGATGAACTCGATATTGAACTACAAAACCGAAAATGCACGGAGTTAGTTTCGGTGCTAATCGATGAATGAAAACGACCGAACACGTAGACGATATGCAAATATTAACTCGTTGAAGCTCTATTATCAATTTCGGCAGAGTGTCGTTACAATATGTGTCTTGTAAGGAAATCGGTTGTAACGTGTATGTGTGTAACTGCCTAACTGTTTCCTCTAACTAAGTGTCTCACTATTTATACGTACATGCACATGCGTTATGCTTTAATCAAAATTCGTTAGACATGACTCCTTCCATTCGTTACTTGCTTCCATCCTTACTCATTCGTACACAAACTGACAAGCTCATTCATTATATGCATGCTTCATTTATCTTATTCACTTCTCATTCGTTAATCTTTCTTCCATTCGTTAACTTGCATCTTACAGAAAGACAAAGCGACTCATCGGTTTAACTCCCAGCACTTGTCACATTTCATGTACTAACAATACTGCCTTCTCATTCATTCACCCTTTAAAAATTAGCGACTATCCACGGGTCTCGGTACCCAGATTAGAAAAACGGGTTAGAACCTCTCATGCCATTGCATCCATACATTTTTCAAGTCTCTTCCAACACCTCCTTAATCGATCCCATAATCCTCTTAATAACCTCAACCCTGACGTCATCCAATCTGTCATCCAACAAAACCCACAAGCTTTATACCCAATTTGTCTTCTCCACTTCTTCAATTAGTCAATCCACAAACTGGGTATTGCTCAAAACCCTAATTCGTTCTTGATTCTGTCCATGACGCAGTGTAATTCGAATTAGTTGGGGCTTGCCAAGGGTTGATTGGGCCAAATAATCAATAATCGGATGCCCGTTTCGGTTATTATCGATTTGATTGATGGGTTTTATGAGAATGAGAGTTTCAGTGTGAAATTTGGGTGTTAAATGTACGGAATGGTGGTTGATGGGTATAAGAGTAAAGGGTTGTTAGATGAAGCTGTGTGTGTTGTGTTACGAGTTAATGTTAAGGAGCTGTTTCCTGGATTTGGGTTGCATTAATTTGTTGGTGACATGTTTGGTGAAGCGTCGGAAAACAGAGTTGGTTATCAAGGTGTATGATAAAATGCTTGAGTAGAAAATCATTCCAAGTGTGTATGTTTATACGAATGTGATTAGTGGGTTATGTAAAGACGGGAAGTTGGTCAAGGCAAAAAGGGTTTTTGGTAAGATGACGGAGAACGGGTGTGAACCGAGTTTGGTGATGTATAATGTGATTACTGGAGGGTTATGTATAGGCGGGTGTATAGACGAGGCGTTTGAGCTATACATATGCAATGGTTATAGATAAGTTGAGTAAAGTTAAGAGATCGGAATAGGCAATAGTGTTTTAGAAGATATGTCGAAGGCGGGTGTGTTTCCGGATCGGGGAATTAGGAAGTTTGATGTGAATATCATATTAACATTGTTCCCTCGAGTGGTGATATCTTGGAGTTTGTTTAGAGAATGGCTGTTTGATTTTATTTGTTGATAAACGGGCCAAAACGTACTGACTATCTGTTGTTCACTATTTTTACAAGCTGGGTTGTTGCTGATTTTTACTGTTTTAATAAGCCAAAACGTGCCGAATTTGGTAAAACAAACTGAAATCTACTACTAAACATACTTAAACGCGCTGTTTAAGTGTTGAACTGCTGTAAACGTGCTGAAATCTCCTGTTTTAGTACTAAAACTTGTTGAAACCAGTGTAAAACATGCTGAAACGAGCTGTTCAACGCGCTGAACTACTGATAAACGAGCTGCTTAACGTGCCGAAGCTGTTGAAACGTGCTGTTTAACACGCTGAGACGTGCTGAATTGCTGATAAACAAGCTGATTAAGTGCCGAAACGTGCTTAAACTTGCTGAAACGAGCTGTTCTTGTTCGTTTATGTTTGTTTGTTAAAAACCTACAAAACTACGCATTACAATTGAAATAGATCAAACATTAAAATATAATGAACATTACAAACTAATTGTACTAAATCAAAACGAAACAAAACAAGTCACTAAAAAAATAAAATACCAAAACGATTAAAAACAAAGACCTAAATAAACTTCCGTAACATGGGGGCCAATACCTAGTATATAAATGTATATTTAAACCGTAATATGACCGTTGTGACAGTCATATTTCTTAAAAAGAGTGTTAGCCAAGCATTTTGTATACAACGTCATCACCAAAAAAAACCCCAACCAAAACGCAGGGAGTGGGGCTGTTTGGCTTCAAAATGCCGATTACATCGGTCTTCAAAGAAATAAAAGGGGAAAATCTCATAGAATAGTAACCAACTTTCAAAAGTGTTCCAATTAGGTCACTGATGCATATTTTCCCCAAATCGGGTCACTAAATCTTTAAATCAAGTCTCACCTATTTTTTTGTGCTTCAAGAAAGAAATGGAGGATAAGATGTGGGGGTCAGAATTTGCAATATATGTAGTTAAATTTTAAAAATTTTAAAAACTTTAATTATATTAAAATTTATAAATAAAAATAAAATTCACGTTGCCACACAGCGTCAACTTCAAAAAAAAAACATGAAAAGATTTCCTATGTGAAACAAAAAATAAAAAGGCTAAAAAACATGTTAAAACCTTTAATTTAATCTAACACGTTAGTTTATTGAAACACTTGATGGTTAATATGCTACCTTTTAATAGTTCATAATCTCTTAATCGTTAAGAGATAGTCTCTTAATGATTGTTAATAGTCTACCAAACAGTCCTTAGTAAGTTAAGGTAATAGGATGGCAGGGCGTACTACGGTATTGGTGATCGGGTAAGAGCATTCCCAACCCATTCCCTATCATATGTATATATATATATATATCATATAATTACATTAAAAATCACTATTCTTTTCACTTTCCTGTTTAATTAAATAATACTTTTTATACCGTTATCATTATTCTTTCTCTTTCCTCTACTCACAACCACATTTAGAAAATATTAAAAAATTATACAGTATCAACAATGAAACCCCAAATTTAACTTTCCCATATAACATTTTCTCTCTCCTCTACTCACAACCACATTTAGAAAATATTAAAAAAATTATACGGTATGAATAGTAAAACCTCAAATTTAACTTTCATGTATAATATTTTCTCTCTCATCTACTCACAACCACTCATAACCATATCATATAATTTACAAATCTCCCTCACATATTTTTAGAGAATGGGTTGAGAATGCTCTACCCTCTTAGGGATTAACGCCCACCTACTATAAGGGTCGTGGCTAGTGAAGTGATTCAAGTTGAGTTGTGTATGTGCAAGTGGGTCCTTAGTCTTTACTTGCCAAATCATCCATTATCTTTATAATTAATTTTTGTTAAAATGGTTTCAAGGTAATTGAAATAAATGTTGTTAATGATTAACGGGGTTTTAGGGTAATTAATGATAAAAATGACATGGTATTGCATGATTGGTGGAACTCAGTGTATAGTAGCACCCTTCCCACCTTAGAAAAACAATTACAACTACAAAAGCCACCTAGAAAAACTGTAGCATTGTACATATGTTCTCCCGTTGACATGGAAGCTTACAGTTTTGATCTTTGATATTGATTGGAGTGTCAATTGTCAAGTCTCTATAAGATCAACTCAACATTACTTAGATATACTAGCGGTTCACATCTTCGAAGCTTCTAACCGTTTACATTTGAATCTTTAACTTAAAAAGTCCTACAGACTTACAGTTTGAACTTTCGAGCACTTGTTAAGGGTTACTAGATGTTCTTTCGATTTACAATCTTGAACACTTGATTTAGTGAAATGACAAAATGATCTATCTTTTACGTATTGAGATGGTTGCATTAAAATTTATGAGTATATTGTACTTTAAAATTTAAAGTGGTTAGAGCATTCTTATCCCACCCCTCATTTTATGTGAGAAGTGTTTTTATAATTTACAGAGTGATTCAGGGTGTTGTGAGTGAAGAGTTTTTATATTTTAGAGAAAGTAGTGATTTTTCTGTATATTTGAAAAGTTACTGTTCATCCCCTATAATTTTTTAATATATTTTGAGAGTGGTTGTGAGTGAAGGAAAGAGAAAAGGTAATGATAAAAAGTATAAAAACTATTATTTAATTGAAATAGAGAGAGAAAATGTAGTGAGTTTTAGTGTAATTTTTGGTTTAGGGATAGAGGATGAGATGAGAATGCTCTTAGAAGGTTCAAATGCTATTAAAAGTACCTACAATACTTTACTTTCCTTTAATGCTATTAAAAGTACCTACAATGCTATTAAAAGTAAAATAATTGTGGACACTTGTCATCTTTTGGTTACAATACTTTTCCCTCCAAAAAATATCGTAATTGACTCTAATATATGTAATAGACCATTAATTATTTACTTTCCTTTAATACTCTATTTATATTATCTCTGTACATTTTTATAAAAATAAATTTTAACATATTATTTTACTATATATTTCAAAATACTTGGTGAAATCCAAAAATTAACAACAAATCATGTCTGTCAAAGATTGAAAAGAATATAATTTCAAATGCTATCATTAGCATATTGTAATATGTATATTATAGAAGATTGTAAAGAAAAACAAAAGTCGAATATGCTTTCATTTTACAAAGTAATTTTTTTAATCATTAAATTATAAATATATATTTAAAAGTCGATACATTTTTTAAAAATCAATCAATTTATCTATTATTATTATTACTACTAATATTATTATTATTGTAAATTGTCATATAAATTTATCAATTATAAATATACGTTTTAAATCTATCCATTTAATTTTCGGTTAATTTAGTAAACTATATATATGTTAAAATGTAAAGATAGTATATATATATATATATACCAATCACTTTTAGACATGACAAAGTTCATCATATGTAATTTACTAGTTTTTTTATCAAAGATTGTTTCTGGTTTTTGTAAAACTTAAATTTGATTTTTATGGGTCAAAAGTTGATAAATAGATTGTTTGATACAAGTTAACTACACGTAGATCAAAATTTGTTAAGGGTCAAAAATGGAAAATCTGAGTATTTTTACAAGTTTGAAAATACAAATAGATATATCATCAAATTTGTTACGGGTTAAAGTGTTGGCTTGAAAATGTCAAATGAATAAACGTTAGAATTTTAAACATGATTGGGGTTTCAAAATTATTTTCAAGGACATTTTTGAAAATAATCAAAAGGTTCAGGATTTGGCAAATTGAGTATTTTTCCCTCGATTATTAAAATTTAAGAAAAGATTTCAAACACTTTTGACATGCCACCCCCAAACCTATCAATGCTTCTAACTTTTATCAAATTT
This sequence comes from Bidens hawaiensis, assembly GCF_021521415.1. NCBI lineage: Eukaryota > Viridiplantae > Streptophyta > Magnoliopsida > Asterales > Asteraceae > Bidens > Bidens hawaiensis. Next base: position 2,786,475 of record NW_027491168.1, read on the forward strand.
GAAATATTTGTGTAAGCATTAACTTTTCCTTCAATGGTGATCAAAACGTTGTATGAGAAACATGCCATGCAAAACTATGCTCAAATGAAGCAAAATATTCTCAAAATCGAATGGGTTAACATATTACTTTTTATGTTGTCATTATGACAAAGTCGAGAAGCCCCCTGAAAACGTATCAAAACATTTTTCATGGTGCAGCTCAGAAATACATAATTCTTGAAGAACATCCGTCGTTACAATTTAATGGGTGGTAAAATAATAAATATATCAATAAGGTAACACTTATTCTGTATTTAGGCTGAGTGGTTAGAACTACTATGTATGAGAGGTCTTATTTTAGAAATTGGCTAATAACCAAAATTCTTTCAATTATACATATATGACATTGAGAATGAAATTTTTAAAAGAAAGAGCGTTTTCGGGTAAGTTTCTGCATGCGCATTTTTTTATTAAGTTCATATAAAAAAATCGTTTTGTGATATAAATAAAATTAATTTATGTACACGTAGTATAGATACAAGCATAAATGTAATACATTTTTTCATATACATTATGTAATTATTTGCTTTACTTTATAATTTGGATCATCCCGTGTGTGACACGGGCTCTAAAGCTAGTTTATTTTATATAACCATTGCATTTGGTTCGACACTCACATCATCATTCTAAATCGGATCACCCTCCAACGATATAACCCTTGTTACATAGGGATGGCAATGGGTCGGGTTTAGGTATTCCCAAACCCATACCCGATTATCATAGCCCGTCCCAAACCCGTCCCAAACTCATCGGGTTTTTATCGGGTAATTACCCGTCGGGTTTCGGGGATACCCATCGGGTTTCGGGTTTCCTATTGGGTTTTGAAAAAAAACATTGGGTATACTTGGCCAAAACCCGTCGGTTTCTATCAGGTTTTGACAAATATAACCATTACTTTGAGTATAAACAATATGCACAGAAGAATAAAATGAAAAAGTTAAAAACTAGTCTGATAATGTGTCGTTCACGGATTCAACACTGAGATTATTTTTGTCACACCCCGACCAATGAAGGCGGAAACGTCGAGGCGCGACATGATTGCTCATTGCACAATGACACTATAAAGTTACAATATTTAAACAACTCATTTAAATCCATATCATCATAAATAACACAACAATTGTTCATACAAAATGCCAAAGAGATAGATAAACAAATAACTTGTTCTTTTATTTTCTAATATCCTAAAGCCAAGATAATAAGTTTCTTCAAGTAATCCAATCAAGCTAACATCAAACCTGTAACATTGCATAAAATAGAGTTTGTCAACACGAAGGTTGGTGAGCAATTTTCATAGTTTTGGACAATAACTATATAGTATGAAATCCACAACTAGTATATGAAAACAATAAATAATAGCAACAATTTAGATAATAAAACCGTCAATAAGAATACATTGACGACAATAATGAAATCGTCAATAAGAATACATTGACGACACATTTCTATATGGGGATACCATATATACTCGGAATTAACGTATAATCATACTTTGATGAGGCTACCCGCCTTAGCATTCAAGAGGCTACCCGCCTTAGCATTCAAAAATTTGCACATAATCATGTAAAGCATATAACACCAAATCGAGCATTTATTTAAGTAAACATATACAATACGTGTTGTGGTTTAAGACTCAAGTATAAATTATTTGAATTTGAATAAGTATGCAATGCCACCCCCAAAACGAAAGATGGAAAACGGGGGATGAAAAAATACTCACATTAACAAGTAACCTGAAAGATAGTGTCGTGAATAATCGGAGAGATCGGTTTAACGAGCAAGACCTATATTAAGCGGGTCTTGTGTTAGTAGGTAGTCTTGGAAGGGTTTAAAATAAAATACATGACAAATAAAGTAAATAAATAAAGTTTAGGATTTAAAATGTAAATATTTGAGAAATTAAAGAAACGAGTTTTTTAAAATAAGTTTACTCGAAACCGGGTCTCGGTATTCTATTCATTAGCTTTTTTTCTTTTTTTACTCAACCTATGTTAAGTAATAATGTGGGTTAAAATGCGATATTGCAAAACCCTTGGTTATAAGAATACCAAAACGAGGTTTAAACGAGTGTTCGGGTTTGTCGGTTCGAGACTTGATAATTGACCAAGTTCACAGTTAACTTCCCAAAATAATAAATGTTATGAGATAACTCAATAAAATCAAAATAGACTTAACCAAGTATGTAGTTCTATTGTGAAGAACCTTAACGTTCGTTAAGCGAGTATACGACCTTATCGGTTCGAACTTGTTATAAGATCAAGTTGGTTACCGACATGTCAAGTGTGTTTAGAAGTTAACTAAAATTGATTTAAAATATAATCTTGAAGAAAAATATGAGTTTTGGTGGCTAAAAACACACTTGTGTGTCTTAAGCGAGTGAACTCGGTTTAGTTCGGTTTTTGGTTCGGTCCTTGACTCGGAATAAGACCGAGGATGGCTACCACATACCCAATTACCATGGAACTTGTAAAATAACTTATAAATAATAATACTAAAGTTTTACATTCAAAAAGTTAACAATAAAGCTTTTAAACAAAAGTTCGGTTTTTGGTCCGGTCCTTGACTCGGAATAAAACCGAGGATGGTTACCACATACCCAATTACCATGGAACTTGTAAAATAACTTATAAATAATAATACTCAAGTTTTACATTCAAAAAGTTAACAATAATCCTTTTAAACAAAAGTTCGGTTTTTGGTTTGGTTCTCAACTCGGGATGAAACCGAGGCTAGTCACCACATACCCAATACCATGGAACTTGACAAATATGAACAATAAACTAAAATATGTAGAAGTTAATCAAGTATAACAAGTTATATGGTTAGATTTGTTAAATATATAAACAAGGACTACAAAGTCCTCCATGTAACCTTGTCTTACTAGCCCGACATTTCAACCGGCCGAGACCGAAGAAATGAAAGACCGAAGGTAAAAAAGGTGTGTATATTATATATATGTTGTAACATCAAGCTTTAAGTATTGAGAAGTTAGTTAAAATGAAATATTAGCTTATGAAGAACAACCTTAGAATTCAAGAATTTGAGAGAGAAATGAAGAAATGAGCAAGCACAAATGAAGAAGATGGGTGTGTATATATAGGGTAAGTTGAATGGGTCTTTCATAAAGGGTGTTTCATGAAAATGGGTTGGTTATAGACCCAAGAAAGCACAAACTACAAATGGGTCCTTCAAGTCTCCATTTTGGTAGTTTTAGTCCCTGGTGTTCGTTTTGAGCGTTTTCGGGGAATTTTAAGAACCGAAAAGGGTGTTTTTTTTATCCAACAACTATAAAACAAAATTTTAACATACAATTCATCATTTTGATAATATCGAAAGGTTCGGGATACAAAACGGGTCGGGTTTATATTAAGAATACAAGTATAAAATAACCCGAAATTGACAAATGTCACAATTTTAGTTTCAAAATCTCACAACATTTTAATTTACTTGCTGGGTTAGGTTCAAATAAGAAGTTTAATTTTTCTAAGAAGGTTAGGAAGGAGGGTATTTTTGTCTTAAAACTTTTATATCAAAACCCACTTATATTAATTTCAAAAACCCACTTACATCTTCACTCATCTCCTACATCCACCGCCACTCCACCGCCCACCGCCACCACACCCGTCACCCACCGCCACCACCTCGCCGGAAAAGTCCGAAAAAACACAATGAAAAACACTATGAAAAACACAATGTAAAAAACACAATGGAAAAAAATACACAATGATAAAAACACAATAAAAAACACAATTGTATGACACAATGTAAAAAACACAATGAAAAAAAAAACACAATGAAAAATACTATTGTATAATACAATTTTGTAAACACAATTTGTAAAAACCCACTTTTTAATTTTTATATTACAACATGGTACTCATATTAAAGATAAAAAGACACCCGTTATTATGGTGAACTTGTTTTTCAATAAAAACGTCGTAAAAAGTTATGGACGTTTTAAAATGATGGGGGAATTTAGCATGTGTCTTGCATGTGGAGAGAGAAAATAAACAAATATGTTATTCCTTTTATACCCTTCCCCTTATGTTCACACTTGATTTCCCCCTTAACTAATCTCAACCCTCCATGTTCAAAATCAATGACCAAGATTATTTCTTATCCTTCCTACAAAAACTATACTTCCTATTATAACCTAACTCTTTAATTGCTTTCTCACAAGTCACAACCTTTTGTGATAGTATTATTAGCTCCAAGCGATAAGCCATGAATGATTGTATGTTAAACCATGAATGATTGCATATATAAAAAATTTATGTCCAGTATATAATCAGGTAAACGGGTAAATATTATCAGGTAATCGGGTATTTTAGAGATCCCAGACCCGTCCCAAACCCACAAAAAATTTTTAAACGAATCTCAAACCCGTCCCAAACCCTAATGGGACGGATTTCGTTCGTCCTAATTAGGTCGGGTTTCGAGTTTACCCATCGGCTTTGGGTTTGACAGCCATCCCTATTGTTACAAAAGCTGTAAGAACCATTTAGAATTGGTGAATGTCTAATGGCATTTATTACTTAAATTAAGAATACAATTAAAACTAAAAAAACAAAAAAAAGCTTAAGTGATAAAAACTAAAAAAATCATAACTTTTATCTTTACAATAAAAATGGCTTTTTTTTATAGTAAATCCAAATGATAGCTTTATTTCTTTGAAAAATTCTCAAAATAACCTATTTTAGAAAGAGATTCTATTTTTGTCTCATAAACTTTAGAATTCTAAAAATGTCCCCTTTTAACTCATTTTTGATCATGTGTTAGGAAGTCTAATACATTTTTGACGACGTGTTTTGCAAACACATTATCAAAGATGCGTTGGACTTCATAACACATGGTCAAAGATGAGTTAGGTATCCAAACGTATGGCCAACAACGTGTTAGCATCTAAAACACATAATCAAAGACATGCTAGCCTTTTGTTTTTTTTTAATGTTATAGTAGTATAACTAATTCTAGTTATATTTGGTTTTTTTATAACTTTTAATATATAAAATTTTATATTATTTGAAATATACCGATAATACATGCTTATTTTTATCTATATATTGACATAAATTTTATTTAAAACTATGTGAGGTCAAATTTATTGAACATTTCGATATTAATTTGGCACAGCTCGGGTTTAAGTAACTTTATGTCGGTCCGTAGATAAAAATAAGAATGTATTATTGGTATATTCGAAATAATATAAAACTTTATATATTAAAAGTTATAAAAAAAACTCAAATATAAGTAGAATTAGTTATATTAATATAACATTAAAAAAACAAACAAAAGGCTAACACGTCTTTCACTATGTGTTTTAGATGCAAACACGTCGTTTACCATACATTTGGATACTTCCTAACACATCGTTAAAAGTTATAAAAATACACGTCGTTAAAAATGCGCTAGACTTCCTAACACATTGTCAAAGATGAGCTAAAGGCTAAAATTTTTGGAATTCTAAAATTTAGGATATAAAACTGAAATCTGTTTTTAAAGCAGGTTTATTTTGGAAATTTACCCTTGTTTTTAATATTAGTGTGAAGTCCCCTTGTGACCCAATGGAATTGAATGAATGCAGCAAAGTCTTTTGAGTTTTGACTTGCCTTCCTCTCTCACACTCACACCCATCTGACACTTCACATGCTCATGCAGACAAAAGCAGACCCACATGGAACCATTAACAAACCCACACATTTCCTTGGATTATTTTTTATTGTTTTCTTTAATTATCATATCACTCTCCATGAATCAATTCTCACCAATACCCTCACTTGTCAATTTTTCTGATTAGGGTTTGAATTATTTTATGTGTATTTGTCTGAAATGGCTGCAAAGATTTTGCGTTCACTGGCAGATGATATACAAAAGCCCGGAACCCTCCCACCAGGTAACTAACTCATTTGTTTGTATTACTGGATTTCAACTTGTCATTCATGTATTATAACTACTACAACTTTTTTACTAAAAGCTTTATCTATAGTTTAAAAAAGTTCATGTTTTTACTTTTTACTAGTATAACTTTCTACTCATTTCACCGGCTTTGTAACCAACCTTAACCATTATCTGACTTGTGTAGCTAGTCAACATTTTGACTATTCAACGCCTGAACGCCAGTCAACTACTTCATACATTATGGTAAGTATGGAAAAACTTATTACTAAATAAAAGTTTGAATACTCATTGTTATGCTATTTGTTAATACTTTTAACTTTTCATTTTTAAACTTTCAGCAATATATAGTTAAGTGACCATAGCAAAACAGGTGAGTTGGCTTGAAATGTGTTGTTTTTACTACGGTCCAAACCTGTCAGGTCGGGTTTGGTTGACCTGCAAATTAGGGATGTGCCTGGGTCTGTTTGGGCTCAAACCCAAGTCTTTTGAAAACCGTTTTGTTTCGTGTTTTTCGGTTTTCGCATTGGGCTGGGTTTTGGTTAATTACATGGCCATGATGATTAAACTTCGTGTCAAAATGTTTCTGTTAATTAATGATTAATTGAGTATTAAACAGTTGGTCTTCATATTTTGAGCTACACCATTATTTATTCTTGTATAACCTACTTAGCATTTAAAATAAAAATTATAGTTCATATACAGGTTCGGTTGTTTTGGTTTTCGGTACAAGCAAAAAACATAAGACCTAATGGGTTTTGAGTTGGGTTCGGTTATGGGTCAGCTGTTTTTTTGTTTCATGCACACCCTGACTGCGAACATTTTTGGTCCACATTGTCCATTTCTTATAATTTACCAATGCATGAAATATGAACATGTGATTATAAAAACACTGTTACAATAATCCGGTAGAATATTAACAATCTAACCGGTTTTGCTGTTTTAGGAAAAATACTCATATAACATTATACCAGACAAGAACCGAGCATCAACCGAATCATCACGAGACTCGTTCTCATCAATGTCTCGTTCGTCTTCGTTCTCATCTTTGGACTGTAATATTAACAAAACAAGTCATCCAGAAGCCGATCGAATTATGTTTCCAAAAACTCCTTCACGGGACTCTTCAACGCGCCAGTCTCGTCAAAGTGTTGACCTTCGAGACGTGGTCAAAGATTCAATGTACAGATATGTGGTTGACTATAATGAACCTAGAGAACTTTCAAGGTCTAAATCTTATCAGTTAAGAGACGGGTCGGTTTTATCAGTACCTAAAGATTGTCCCAGGTTGTCTTATGATGGTCGGGAAACAAACCGTTCAAGAAAAGTGATTTCAGAAACCCAAAGTTTAAGAAGCCCGGAAGGTGATGATGCCATCTTTGCGAGCCGAGGCCCGAGTCAGTCTCGGGCACCTAGCGTTGTAGCCAAGTTAATGGGCTTGGAACCTTTGCCCGATTCTTTGTTATCCGGCCTGAAGGAATCGGGATTTCGGGCCCGTCAACATGCAACCGCCGTTTTCGGGCCAATTAAAACGCATAATTCTTCATCAGCCAATCAGAAGGAATCGGGTTTTCAGGCCAATCAGAATGCAACTGACGTTTTCGAGCCAATCAAAACGCATAAATCTTTATCAGCCAACCAGGAGTTGGGCTTTCGGGCCCGTCAAAATGCAACTGATGGATTCGGGCCGCTCAAAACGCATAATTGTGATATGAAGCCCATACCAAAGTTTCCAATTGAGCCTGCACCGTGGAAGCAACGGGCTGGTGTTGGGCCTGTTTATCAGGCTATGAAATCAACAACTGAACTACAAAGCCCGTTACCGTCTGTTTATAGTGAAGTTGATAAACGATTGAAGGATCTTGAATTTACAGAATCTGGAAAGGATCTTAGAGCTCTTAAACAGATATTAGAGGCCATGCAGTTGATAGAAACCCGGAAAGAACGGACCCGGCCCGTTTCTGTTCATAATGAACGGTTTTTAGACTGTCAAAACCGTGGGGGATCAAACAGTTTCAGGGCTTATGAATCGTCTATTGTTATTATAAGGCCCCCAAAGGTTGTTGAAAGATCGACTAGGCCCGTTAACGAGTTCTCTATTGGTGACCGAAAGATTTTTAGAAACAATGTTGTTAGAAGTACGCGTGAAGAGAATATGATTGACCAAACTGAAGTCAAAGGTGGGGGAAAATATACAAGAAAAACACCGGGTTTGACCAAAGAAAATGCTACATTTTCAGGAAAGAGGTCCGGAACGGTCAGCCCGAAGAAGCCTGAGTTAGAGAGGCGGTCTCAGCCGCCAACGCCGCCAGTGGATTCTGTTAAAGTTAGAAAGCGATCAGTCAAACCGTGTTCAGAATCGAGTTCTTCTGGTAGAAAGTCAAACTATGGCCAACACCTGGAGATCAAAGGCGAGTCAAAGGGGTTGAGCTATAGAAAAAGTCAACAGTCTCATGAAGTGGTCAATGTTCCTGAATTTTCTGAAGAAACTGATAATATGCAGAGTCCTATCTCAACAAAAGAGGTAGGTTCAATTAACTGATGCAAAACGGGCTCTGTAATGGGTCAAAACGGGCTCGGGTCAAAGGGGTTGGGTTGGGTTGACTCACAAGCACTTTCTTAATTTTATTAGTTTAAAATTGCTAATGTGGCCCAAATCAAGCCATACTTAAGTAAACGGGTCAAAACTGACACCTTTAGTTACATTTATCAAATTTCAAATGTCTAATAGCTTTTTTGTTATCTTTCTTCTAGAAATCAACTTTACTTGACCCAGAATATCCAAGTCCAGTTTCTGTTCTTGATGATGGAATGTATGCAGATGGGTCGCCTTCACCCGTGAAACATAAGTTGAAGACACTGCAGGGTAAATAATATTATCATTCTTTCGACCCCTTAAGAGTAACACACGTTGACCCGTTTTCTTTTAAGCCAAATACTTCTATTACCCGTTAAGACTTTTTGACCCGTTTCTCTTTAAGCTAATAATATTATTGTTTATAGTAAAATGCGTCCGAGTGAATATTGTTTTTTCTTTTTTTAATGTTTCATTTTCAACCCACTATACTTTAAATAATATATTCCTTTAACCCATTTATTATCCAATTTGATTTTTCTCTAATAAGTTGCATTCGTTTAACTTTTTCTAGAAAACTGAATACGCAACTTGTTTAATTTTTTTTCTTGGCATTCTAGTATAAATTTTGTTGTAAACGGAGTTGTATTTAAAATAGAGTTTTTTTTTTTGGTATCATTCCGACCGAACAACATCAGTATGGGTATTGGTATTATCGGAATCGGTATTTGATAAAACTCACACTAGTATTGAATTCACAGATGATGATCCAGATGATGTCATTCCCGACACAATATCTTCAGGTATTACATCTGAAGTTAATCGCAAAAAGCTACAAGACATCGAGCATTTGGTTCAAAAACTCACAAGGCTCAATTCGGGCCACAATGAATCAGACACGGATCGCATTGCATCTATATGCGAAAACACAAAACCCGATGGCATGTATATTTCAGAGATTCTATTAGCTTCGGGGCTCCTACTTAGGGACCTCACAACTTTCCAGTTCCATTCTTCGGGCCACCCTATTAATCCCGAGTTGTTTTATGTACTAGAACAAACCAAATTCAGCAGTTCAGCAAAACAAGTCAGAAGGGAAAAGACTCATAGGAAGCTTGTTTTTGATTCTGTCAATGAGATTCTTGAACGAAAGTTAGGCTTATCAGTACCTATCCAAAAGTCGTTTAAAGTTGTAAAAAGGGCGTTTAACGCGCAAAGGCTTTTGAGGGATTTATGTTTGGAGGTAGAAGAGTTGCAAGTTAACAAGAAGAAAGAAGATGCGAGTTTAGAAGAGGAAGATGATGAACTGAATAGTGTTTTGTGGGAGGAAGTGTTGAACCGTGCAGAAAGTTGGACCGATTATGATTGTGAAATACCGGTTATTACATTGGATGTTGAAAGATTAATCTTTAAAGATTTGGTTAGTGAAGTTGTTTTGGGTGAGGCTGTTGATGGTAGAAGAATTAAGCCTGGAAGACGTTGCAGACGGTTGTTTTCGAAGTAGTGTGAATTCGATCGATTGATTTCTGCATGTTTTCAGTTTTGCATGTAAAAGTTTTAAAAGAGTATATGATACTCATGTGAAGGAAGTTAAGACATTTATGTACATGAATTCATAGGTTGATGTTATATTTTGATGATTTTTGAAACCTTGCATTTAAGGTCATGTTGATTCACCATGGGGCAAAAGTTCATAAATCTAATGTTACATTTCAGTAATATACAAAGCTGTAGCTCAGCAGAACTTATCAAGTTAGAAAATTTCGATATAAAATTATAAATAATAATATTTAACAACAATGCAATAAATGAAGACATGAAGAAAGCTTAAAAATAGTCACGCATGAATAGTTTTATAAATATAAATTCATCTGATTTATAAATAACTAAGATTTTTATAGAATCAAGGTTCTATAAAAAAGGCTTGAAATATGGAGTTTTCTTTTTAAAGTGTAATATTGAAACAAAGGAATAGGGTTTCGCTAAGGAAGTTTAACGGTTCGAGCGTTGGTCGTAACAAAATGTCGTGCGTGAGCCTAGGGTTTTTACCATAGCGGGCCTTCGTCGATGGGTTCCCTGCAATTGGTGATAAGTCGGGTCACCAGCGCTATCTGTGATTACGGGTATGAGTGATCTTTTGGCCAATGGAGGTACTTGGATGGCTAGGCTTGTTGGTCATTCAAAAGTATGTGTGGGTTGTCGGTGGGGGAATAAATAAGGTGGTTGGGCATAAAAGTTAACTGAAAACACCTATATCCCTTGTGTAAAACTGCTTTTCATTTGGGGTTTGGTCTGTTTTTGTTCTTTCAAGCGAAACTCTGTCTGATTTGTCTAGTGTCTAAAGCCTAAGGTTATGTAGAAAGGAAAACACCCGTATCCCTTATGTAAAATTGCTTTTCATTTGGGTTTGGTCTCTTTTCATTCGTTCCAGTCAAACCTTGTTTGATTCGTCTAGTGTTTAAAGCCCGATACTATGTAGAATATCAATTCTCTTATTATAATGGATAAAATTGTTACGGATCAACTGTAGTGGTTGTGGCGAGTTTTAATGTCTCTTTGTTGAAGTTTATTTGTATAGCTAGTCTTCTAACAACTCACTTCAACTCTGGTAAAACACTTAATACTCGCAGTACGTTCTTGAGATAATATCCATACAAACTCACTCTCAAGATTAAAGCAAGAGAGAACCTCGTAAGTAATTCCTACATTTCAAATCTTTTCTATATTAGTAATTCCTTTCTAATTATTAAGAGAGAAAAAAAGGAGTAATTTTTATCTTGATTGGAGACTAGAGAGTTTCGATGATCACTACCCAGAAAGTCATATATATGGAGTTTAGAGAGATGTTAATATTAAAGAAAACTCTTGGATCGAGAATCAAAGTGTGGATATAAGGCGGAATTAATAGCATTCAGCCGAACCACGATGTGATGACACATTTCTATCATCTATTATTATTATAAATGAATAAAAGTTTTAATAAAATTAAAAAGAACTCATTCTCCACTCTTAGAAGTTACAATCACAAATGGTGATGTCCATTTCTCTATCCGCATATAGAGAAACCAATGGAATGGGTATATTTGGCACTAACACTCCTCATCAATTTGATAATTGACAACAGATAATGAAAAATTAAATTTAAATTACAGGTATCACCTAATATCATATCCGTATCTAAACTCATAATTCTTTTTCATCAATTCCATTACCCGCTATTCTCTAGGTTATGGGTATTATTTCCTTTCAAGTTAAAATTTGTCTTTTTTTTTTCTTATGCATTCATCGTAATAGCATGACTTCTCGCATGTTTCATTGGAAGGTAGGGGATGAGGTGCATGTTCTAACAACTCACTTCACGATGACAATTCCAGACATAACCCAAACACGACACGACACAAAAATTACAGGTTTAGGTAAGCTAAGATGACATGTTTATGAGCAGTAACTTTCTTTTAGTAACAAAGTAATTCTAGTTACCATACATCAAATGATATCTGAATATTTTGATATGTGTTTTAGTTAAGAATGCAAATAAGTAAAGTATAGGGGGGCTAAAGTGGAACTTACTTGTTCCAACAGAAGCCTCCTCCTTTTCAGTAAACTAATTTATTATTTTTCATAAATAATAAATTCCGAATCTTTGTTTTGTAGTTTGGTTGTTTGATCTCTTCTCTTCTCTTGATCTCCATCAGCATCAATTCGAATCCAACGACACCCAAACCAGGTAATAATAATAATAATAATTGTTTACTCCTTGAATCAAATCAAATCGTTTGATTGATTAGTTAGGGCTTCATCATTATCGGTAAGCCCTACCAATTGTAGTAATCAACTGCTTCTCTTTATGGAAAATGGAGGCCTTTCCATACGCACTTCATGGATTTTATTATATGTTTCGGACATTTATTGCTTATTATTATTCACACAATAAAATAATCCCCAATTTTTATTAACTGTTCCAATGCTGTCAATTTTTTGAATAATAACTCTTGATTATTATTCAGTGATTTTTTTTTTTTTTTTTAATTTGGCTTAAAATGCGTAGTTATGAAACTTGATTATTATTTGTGATTTTTTTTCCTTCACGGTCAGTTGGTTTCACTTCTTACTTCAAGTTAACTTACAAAAAAATAATCACTACTTTCTTGTTTGTTCGTTTAGCTTTAACTGAACAAACTATTGAAGATGAACAATTAAAGGAACGTGTTTTCTTGTTTGTGATTGTTCTTTAAGAAAATGCATGTCTCTGTGTTCGTTAACAGTGTAAACTAATGGTTCAGAAACGTAAACAGGCATAATATAAAATAGATGAACGAACTAATTGAGCTAAAACCAGTTCAAAGTAAACATGTGTTGGGCCTAAAAGTTATTAAAACTAAACTAAGTTGTAATGGGCCAATAAATATTAAATGAATATATTAACGAACAAACTTAAAACGAATGTTAACGAACATAAATGAATGTAAACGAAGAAAAATAATGAGTTTAAATGAAAGATGAACATAAATGAACGAATGAGACATGTGTTCATGTTCATTCAGCTAAATGAACAAAATTTTGTGTTGATGTTTGCTCGTTTATTAAATAAACAAACTTCCCATCGAACAGTGCACTTGACGATCTGTTTGTTTACACGTCTAATTGGAACACCTAATAAAATTTGAGTGCCTTTAGTGGAACACTTGCTTACTATTGTGTGAAATTACCGCTATCTTTTATAGTTTTTGTTATAAACGTTACAAGTATTACTTTTTATATATTTCTACAATTCATTGCTAATGCGTTTTACAGATGGCAATGCAAGCAGAAAATCCTGCAACTGTTCTTCCGAGTGCACAAGTTGTTGGCAATGCGTTTGTAGAGCAATACTATCATATTCTTCATCAATCTCCCGAACTGGTTCATAAGTTTTATCAGGATTCAAGCATCTTAAGCAGACCAGATGCAAACGGTTTCATGAGTTCAGTAACAACTATGCAAGTGAGTTTCTTTTGTCGGTCTTAAGTAACTCATTATTATCTTATAATCCCATGGTTAAGTTGTAACAAAACAGTGAAACCAGGCAATTGATGTGAAGATTCAGTCACTTGATTACAAGAACTGTAAAGCAGAGATTAAAACCGCAGATGCACAAGATTCACATCAGTCAGGGGTTATTGTTTTGGTGACCGGATGCTTAACGGGAAAAGATAATATTAAAAGGAAATTTGCTCAAACGTTCTTTCTTGCACCGCAAGAAAAGGGTTACTTTGTTCAAAATGATGTTTTTAGGTATGTTGAGGAAACTGCACCACTCGAGAAAGTTGCTACATCTGTTGAGAATATTGTAGACTGCGCGCCGGCAGATCGACCCATACAAAGTTCAGGTGTGTTCAAAATAACTAATTAGCGTCAAATATGGTTACAAAACAATATTATTTTAATAATGACTGATGTTTTGGATAAAATGATACGAGGTTTTATGCATCAAATTACTCTTTGGGTGACCTTTAAATAGGCGAAATTTCCACCCATACTAATAGGAGTGTGCATGAAACCGAAATAACCGAACCGTAACCAGGATAAGTGACGTAGCCAAACTGAAATGACCGAACTCAATCAAAAACTGACGGCTTGGTTTTATCTTTTTTAAAAACTGATTTTTTGGTTCGGTCTTGGTTTTGCTATTAAACATAAACTGAAAAAACCGATTTTGAGTAATTCATTAAGAAACTAATAAATGGTGAGTCAAATAAATTGTTTCAAATGTGTAATAATCAATTAATCATTAATCAACAAAAGTTTTATGCCTAAAGATTCAAGCCCAAATTCATTATTTTGAGCCATTTTTTCGGCTCAAATGGTGCAACCTTAAAAATGGAAATCGAACCGAACCCATTGTGAAAACCGAAAACCGAACGATTTTGAAAAACCTAAAGACCGAATTTTCGGTTTTTGGTTCAGTTTGAGCCCAACCTATCCAAGTGAAATATTGATTGTTTATCTAAAATGCCTCTTATGTAGTTAGATAAAGAAATATTTTGGGCTTAAATTTAAACTACCAATTCGTTTGTTATGGTGATAACAAGTAAATAATTAACTTAAACATAGAATCCGAGAACAAAAGTTATTATTATCTTGAAGGGAAAAAACATATAAACACATACTTACACATATTAATCATGTTTTCAGAGGTGACTTATGTTTCAGATAATAATCCCACAAACGAGACTGCAACGAATTTGACAACCGAAGATGTCACTATCGGGCCCAAAGTTATTGACCCGGAGGATAAATCAGGGTCAGGGTCGAGTCTCGAGGAAGAAGTTGCGGATAAACCAGCTCCGGCTCAAGCAGGCCCAAGCGAAACGGGCCCGATTCAGAAACCTGATTCATCTGCAACCCTAGAGGAGAAGAAATCATATGCTTCAATTGTCAGGGTAACCAAGATTACTGGGTCAACTGGTTCGGGCCATGGTCAAACGGGCAGCTTAAGATGGGCCCCAGCTAACACTGATCACCAGAAATCCAGGCCCGCTAAGCCTTCTCCAGAGCCTGAAACATTAGCCCCTGTGGTCGTTAATGGGCCTGAAATCAACAATGTTCATGATGATGGTAATGATAACCCTTATACGCACTTTTAATCATTTAAAATTTAGAGAAAATGGTACAAATGGCCCCTGTAGTTTGACCATGATGCAAGTTTGGTCCCAAAGTTTGAAAATCGGTAACTTAGTCCAAACATTTGTGAAAGGGTTGCACGGTTAGTCCCACTGTTAATCCTAGTTATTTTTTTGACGGAAAAATGATGTCAAGTGCCATTCATTGTGTCTTTTCAAATTCCTGACAGTTTTAAAAGAGACAATTACCCTCACTTGAATGGCACATGGCATCACTTTTTGTTAAAAACTAATTGAGATTAATGGTGGTGACTGGTGACTACACTTGCAACCTTCTCACAAGTGTTTGGACTAAGTTTGCAGCTATGGGGACGAAACTTGCAATATGGTCAAAGTACAGGGACCGTTTTTGAAATTATGAATATAAGTATTAATGTTATTTCGGTGGATTTAGGTGAAGGTCACTCTATATATGTAAAGAATTTACCTATGAGTGCAACTGTCACACAATTGGAGGAAGTATTCAAAAAGTTTGGGGCCATTAAAACTAATGGTATCCAAGTTAGAAGTAACAAGGTTTGTTTATGATACTGTCACATGTTTGATGCAATTTGTTTCTAAAATATATTTTCTTATTTTCAGCATCAGGGATTTTGTTTTGGATTTGTGGAATTTGAGTCATTGGATTCCATGCATAGTGCTATCAAGGTATGACACGTCTTATTATTTGGCCCGCTATTATAAGCAAACAGGTCTTATTATTTGGCCTGCTATTATAAGCAAACAGGTCTTATTATTTGGCCCGTTATTATAAGCAAACATGTCTTATTATTTGGTCTGTTATTATAAAGCAAACGGGTCAAAATGTCTTCGGCTTTTTAGTTTTCTGAAACTGTTTGGTTTCGGTTTTTGGTTTTACCATTTGGTATGAAATTTTTGGGCAATAAAATAATTGGCTCGTAATACTGAATTTGGGCTAATCTTTTTGTTAATTAATGAACTACTTGATTATTATACATTTGGATACACTTTTTATTAAATTCTTATAATTTAAACTTCAAAACAAGAAACGAAAATCCATAAACTAAGTTTGGCTCGGTTTTTTCGGTTTTAACCATCTGAAAAACCCAAAGTTCAGTTTTTGCGAATACATAAAAGCAAACCAGCAAACCGTTGGTTTTTGCTTGGATACGGTTATTTTAGTTGCAGGTTGGTTTTTCCGATTTATGATATCTATGACTTTCCAGGCACCTTCTATCACAATTGGCAACCGCCAAGTGGCTGTTGAAGAAAAGAGAACTACCACACGCGGTAACCACAAGTCCTTATTTACTATTTTTTTCCCTATAATATTATTCTTCATGGCCTATGTAAGCCTGTGTTAACTTGGTTTCTCAGTTGGCATTGGCGGTGGCGGTGGCGGTGGAAGAGGGTGGTACTCATCTGGAAGAGGCGGTGGTTTCAGGGGTCGTGGCGGTTATTATGGTGGCCGGAGTTTTGGTAGAAATGAGTTTAGATACCAAGGCGAGTATTCTAACCGGTCAAAGGGGCGGAACTCAGAGGTGTATCAACGAGTCAACCAGAACGATGGTGGCAGGTACAATCATCAACCAAATAAAGACACCAATTCTTCTACACAGTAATCATAAGTAATGAAGATCGAAGCATCTAATCAAAATTTTGACCATGATTTTAGATTTATTGTTTTGTTTGTTTTCAGTGAATTATTTATATATATATTTGAGGGGTTTTTTTAAAAAACTTTTTGTAGACATTTATTGTTCTTTTTGGAACTTTACAGAATTATAACCTTTGCTAAAGTGAAATTATTGGTTTTTGGGAGGTTTCTTATTTTGACGTAATTAAATGTGTAAAAATGATGTAAATATTATTTAATCATAAACAATTTTGTTAATTTTGTATGTCAAGTATTAAAAAAAATGACAAGGTGTTGGCTAACAAGAAAGGTTGAAGGACATCCATGTAAATGAGAAATAATCTACATAGCATTTGTTTATGTAACAAGTGTGCTACTTGTGTATCGTTGATCCGTTGGTTGATTTTATGAACACGTGTATTTTAAACAAATTATCATTGATTTTATAAATACACTAGTTTGAGGTCTGTGTTTTACATGTGTAATTGATGAAAATTTTAAACTTTAACCATTAAGTGAAATATAGTTAACAAAATGATCATGTATTGTTAATAAAATTACAACTTACATTAAAATTACACAAATTACATAACTAAAATTACACAAATATGTTACACATAAGTAAAAACTTTCTTGTACACTACATTTGTGATTGTAACTCTTGATAAGATAACATATATGTCTATTTGTAACTCTTGATATAGCCACGTATAGTTGTCTGTGTGACATATAAGATTCTTCAATTACATACCAACCCTAGATAAATGATAATATATTCATAAAACTTACAAAATAAAAATATTCATACTACATAAAATATCATAACCTTTAATCAATCAATATGATGCCATTTGAGATCATCCGATTATCGCTTATAACCAAAAAAAACATGATTATTCCAAAAACCTCATTACCTGAAGTTTGATGATATAATCATCCATAAAATCTTTAGAATTTGAAATTGACTGATCATGATAAATTTGTTGTCATTAATATTCTGTATATGACAAATTTTTAATTGAATTTATGTTTTACGATTAATAATTGTATAATCAAGCAACATATAAAACTGAAAATTAAATTATAACAAAATGATTTGTTTCATTTCATATGAATGTAATTGCTAGGAAAATGATAAAGACATACTAACCTTAAAGTCATTATTCAAAATAACAGTGAATATTCGGGTTAGTAGAATATTAGAAGATTTAAAGTTGCATAAGGTGAAGATAGTGATTATTATTTGAAAGTATTAGATAAGAAATGTTTAAATTTTGAATATTAATCCCATGCTATTAGTTATTATTATGGGAAGTTGTTGAAATATTTAATTAATCGATATATATATTTTAACAACTTATAGAGAAAAAAAAGAACGAAGAAGAAGCAAATATTTCGGAGTTTACGGAAGCATAGTAAATGACTTTTAACCGGATTATTATTTTCTTTTAAATTAATGTGAAAACAGAATGTCCTTGAAATGTAATGAGGATCATGATTAAGTTAGATATAATAAAAAATAAAAATAATAAATATTTCTATTAAGTTACATTATATATAATTAAGGTGTGAATCTTAATGAATTTTTATAATATATTTTAATAAAAAATGTTATAAATGTATTTTTTTTATTTTGTGTATAGCTTTATTATTTTGAATATAAGCCATAATAAAGAGTTTAAGTATGTACTAACAAACAGAAAACACTAACATAACCCCAACTCGTTATATGAAAACAAAATTAATAAGTTAATATAATATTGAAGTTAACATAATATTGAAATTATGTAAATTACTGACGAAGAAGTTATTCTAGGTTTCAATATAATAAATGATTATTGGAAAGCGAAATAGTGGGATGGGATTAAAACAAGTTTTTTGGTTTAAAATTTTGAATGCTTTCAATTAAGTAATTTGTCTTATAAGGCATATTAAATTAAATATATTTAAATGAATAAAAAAGTATAAATCTTATAATAAAATATATGTTTCTAAAGCATTTTGATCTGAGTTATGGAAGAAAATATTGAAAACTAAATATTGATCTTCTTTTTGCTAAAACTCTTTAGATTATCAAAAGAATCATATAAATAAATGACAGATGGTTCATTTAGTAAATCTTCATACACATGGATTATAATTATAATATTCAACTTTAGTGATTTAATGCTAAACACCAAGATACATATAACACGTATTATCCATATTTGCAATATTTATATAAAATGTTTGGAGAAAATTAAGAGAATACACATTTTCCTGAGTTCAAATGCACATGAGAAAATTTTAAATCCAAATTTGAAACCAATCTTATATAAAAAAAATTTGCACTGCTGCTCGAATCCTAGTTTAAAAACAATTTGTAGTTTATTACCATACAAATCCAAATTCTTCGACAATGATGAACATTTATTTTCTTTAATTTGCAATTACCTGTGACTTTAAAATTTTATTCTGACAGACCCGTAACTTCAAGTTTGATATTTCCTTATTTCACCATTAATGTTAATGAATAAACCGGTTAGGATTTACGTTTACTAAAAATAAGCTTAAATTCATATATTGAAATGGTTTAAAGATAAAGACCATATATTAAAATTGGTTGAAAAAAATGTGAGGATGGCTATAAGATTGACAAGTGGCAAGATTTGGTAGTCTTTTATTAGAGTAGATAGATGTGTTTTAAATAAATCAGTGGACTTTAATAGATTACAAAATTCATGTAAAAATAACTTTCAGAGGGCGGTACAATGTTAAACGTATAAGGGCTGCTTGGTAAGTGCTGAATCATTAAATGCTGAACCAGTAAGAGGTAATGATTAATAAGTGACTACCGGTAAGAGGTCTAAATAATTAAGAAGAGACTTTGAGGTTGGACATCTGAATGACTTTGCAGAATGACTATTTTACCTATGTAAACTATTTCGTGTTGAATGAAATCTATTTGTTTAATTAGAGCTTTTAATAACTGTACCAAGTGACCAAACTTTAATTATGAACCAACCAAAATATATCTTAAAACAAACTTTATTATAACAACCAAATCCAAATTACACAAAAACCAAGCAAAAAACAAACTTACAACCAACCAAACCATAACTTTTAGCAACAAGCTCAATCCACACAAGTACAACCGAGACTAAACATCCCATCCTAACAAAATCTAAAACATATCCAAATATCAAACCAAAAGCTAAAGAACCAACAAACAAATAGCGATCTTTAAGGTCTTCAAAATTTCACCTTACCTGGGCTGCACATTTAAAAACCGTCTTTTTGCATCCATTTGAGCTTTTCCGTTGCCTTGTAAGCTTCAAGTCCTTCAACGCATCTAGCTTATTTACAAGCCAGCATACCACAATTAGGATACATACTGTATAATAAGTTTATCACAACATTTGTATCTCTTTATGATAATAAACACTCTCTTTTGTTCATTAACTAAAATCAAAACAATGTATTGTTTACTAATATGCCCGTTTGGCTTGTTATTTTATTTGCAAGTGTTACAAACACTTTGAAAAGTACCCTAACTAATGAATATAACATTTTAAAACCAAAGTATGTTTTGTTTAAGTGCACTCAATTATTCATATTTAACAACTTTTAAAATATTAGTTTTATGTAGCACTTATCTGCACAGCTGTTGTAATGGCTGATTTTACCCGCTTAACGATCATGTTTTCTGTTTTTCTAAAATTGTGTGATGAAATTAGACTCAATAAAGTTTTCGACCCAAAAAGAATCACCTTAATCAGGTCAATGGTTTATTTTATATGATTTTTTGAAAAACAAGACAGATTCGTATATTAACCAAAAATTCAGCTTTAACCATTCTGCTATGCTGTTTTGCATTGCAGTTTTCATGTATTTATTGTCCATTTTAACTCTTATTACAAATATCTGTAGAAACTAGACTCAATGAGCTTTTCAACAATATAAAATACACCCCAAACGGACTTTGGTTGATTTTATATGAATTTTCAAAGTTTGATAAAAAGTAGTGTAAAAGCTGCAAAAATCATATTATTATTCTTCCCAATTCGACCCAGCCTTTCATTGCAGCCCCAAGTCATGTCTCAATTAAACATAATCAAGAAAAAAACTTGTTAGGGTTTCATGATGAACCAAATTGTCAATATTAAAGCAAGATTCAACCAGATTGAACATCAATTAGTCATTCGAACACTAAACCCTAGCTTCTAGTCCTAGTCGGCCGTACCCTATAGCAGAAATTGATTACAGAAACAAAAAACCATACCTGTTTGTGCTTGGAATCGGGATGAAATCGAGCATGGATGGTGGTATTGTGCTTGGGTCGCCTGATGAGAGGAAGGAAGGAAGGAGCGATGGTTGATAAGTGGGTAATTTGGTCTCTTTTTCATCTCTTTTTCATTCAGCTACATTCCAAATTTGAATGCTAAGAGGCTTACTGGATCATTCAGATGCCTTCTTTACTTCTTTTCATGAAACAAACAATCTGACCGAATGAGACTTCAGCCCATTCAGACCCCACACCCTAATTCCCTCTAGCAGACTTCTTTGATACTTTGCCATAACCTTTAAAGGCCACCCATGTAACATTCGTTAAATTCGGACCCGAAACCCGACCCGTTTTTTTTAAAAAAAAGACTTTTATTTTTGGATCCGCACTCAATAAATAAGACAATGAACTTTTATAAATTATAGTATTTTCTTTATAATTATTTGCTTTTAAGTATCAAGTAAATGCAATTTAGCCCCAACAATCTAGTTCTTTCACCTTCTGATCACAAACCATTGTACAAGGACCTGATTGCAAATCAACCAAACTTCCTTCGTCTTTCCCTCCTTCCTACCGTCACCGACACGCAGCCCCCCCCCCCCCCCCTCTTTTGTTTCTTGACCCATAATTCATGCCGAAATCCACGGAATTGGTATCCCCATATGTTAAGTGTTAAAAAGCGCGTCCAAACCATACCGTAATTCTATTAATTGACAGCTATGATGAACGATCTTGCGTAATCTTGCATTAAAACCTAAACCGCGGTCTTCTTGTACCTAAATACCTATATAAACTCGTTTATAATTCAATTAAATGGTACCACACCACCCTCTCAACATCTCGACCCTAAATCCTAAGTTAATTGCATTATATCCCACTGTTGGAGCCCCGTTCAATATCAGGTTCAGAGCGTAAGCCCTAGACGACGTCTCCCTTAATCCATCCCCGATTTCGGTAATTAATTTATACAGTTAGTTTCGGTTTTATCGATTATCAAGAACCCCCAAACCAATTTAAATCAATCTAGACTAAAATTCGATCAATTGGAATGGAATCAAGTTAGGGTTTATAAGAACAAAGGGAGTATAAACTGATATCGGTTATTAATTAATGTTTACACGTCTTACTCGTGTTAGACACCTGCCCTAGTGGCAGGTGCATTTCATTTAAACCTTGGAACCAGCCTGGGGCGTGAGTTCGAGTCCCCCAGGCCCCGTTTTTGAATGTTATTTAATTCATTTTAATCATGTTATTATTAATATAATATCTAATAAACGTTATTTTGTTAAAACCGAAAGCTAATATTTTCCGGACTTTTAAACTTTTTTTCCCGACATCTACATATCATACACACACACACACATATATATACCCTCATAGATTTATTTTATATTATATATACTTTAATATAAACGGATTACCAATAAACCTATATATTCTTCTTATATTAAAATGAACCAAACTAACAATCTACTAATGACCGAAGTGAATTTGCGTTTAACTTTACCATTAATATATATATATATATATATATATATATATATATGTTTTATAAAATTTAACAATATTATTATATATAATAGTTAATTAATTATTAATAACTAGTATAACACAAATACAAAAGAACTATAGTAAAGGTGTGTCTAGTGTCTAGTTTTCCTACCGTTAAATATATTTTATGTGTAAATCTAACATAATAATAATAATAGTAACTATAATATTAAATAATAAATAGCGATTATAATAATGGTCTAAACTCTAAGAGGTTCAAATCTTTCGACCCGATTATAATTCGCAATATTGAAAACTAAACTAATAAAATGTCTAATAACGAACTTTTAAATTAGAACCCAAACAAACCCTAAATCCGTCATAAGTCTTGTTAATATTTTCGTTATTTAATTTATATTATCGTTATCAAATAGGGCCTTTTGACGCACCCCGAGGAGCTCGACCATTTCTATATTAATTTTTATCGCCATCTCGTGTTCGTTAATCCACTCGTTAAGGTGAGTTTACTTACCCCCTTTTTCCATCTTTTATGTTTTGGGGGTAGCATGTATATCTTATCAACTTTACTTATGTTTTATTTCATCATCTATTGAAATCACAATTCAATTTATGTCTATGTGTGATTATTGCATGCTTTATGATTATGCTCTATGTGCTTAAGTGTTTAATTTATGTTTGGCGGTTGGTATCTCATCCTTATCTATTCTCATCTAGTATGATTCTACATTTACCCAAGTACATTGATTTTGTATTAATAGGAACAGGTCTACATCTATTTAGTTGTTTACATTCTCATAAGTGTTGTAATGCTCACCATTTACATATGAATTGTGATTTACCTATATATATATATATATATATACAATTAAAACTTATGTATTCTCACAAACATTCGTGTTGACAAACTCTATTTTTATACATATTACAGGTTCAAGTATTTGATATATTCAAGATCGAAGATAGTTAGTTGACCTTGGGATATTTATTCAAATTACAAGTTATGATGTATCTACTTATTGAATTTGTGTACTTGTTTAATGTTAATGAAGTTAAATAATTATTGTCGCTTTAATTAGTGTCTTTTGAGCTACTATCCAATCAATACGTTACGCTTCGGCATGTTCCGCCTTTGGTCGAGGTGTGACAACCCACACAACGTAAACTATGATGAAATGATCCTCTTGGTTGGCAAATGTAGGAGTGTGCATGAAATAGTTACAAGCAAGTATTCAAACAATACACAACAAGATTAACCGTGTTATCAACCCCCCCCCCCCCCCCCCAACCCACACATGCATTCATGCGAGATGCGAAAAGTCATTTTAACCAATCAAATGATGTTTCACGGTCAAGTGAATATTGTTTGGCTTCACAGTCAGTTTACGTAGAATGATCAAAACAGAATAATACAGCCAAGGAGCTTATAATCATGGTTGCGGGATCCAATTAAGATTGATTGTTTCGGATGGAGAACACTTTTGAACATGTTACCTACCAAGGTCAAATTGGTAAAAGGCGGTATTGGACACTGGGCAGCTACCTGTGATCTCTATGGCACAACACCTAAATCATTTGTTAATTGAATGCCCTCTAGTTGGAAACTATCGTCTTAGATTGCCAAGTGGTGCAAACTCCCATCGTTCACAGGCAATTCGATAGAGGAGATGCTGGCTTTCCCGTAGAACCAACAGCTTTAAAAAAAAGGTCTACAAGCAATTCTCCTATTAACATTGTGGTTTATGGAAAGCTTGGAATGACAAAATCTTTAGCAACAAATGAAAAGCGGGTGCTATTCTCAAAAAGTTCAAGACGAACTCATTTTAATGGATAAAACACAAGTAAAAAAATGTCACAATAGAATGTTCTCTTGTGTAATGAATTCTCCATCTAATGTTCTCTTTAGCCATCTAATCATATGTTCTAGCGACTTGTTAGTATTGTAATGAATTCTTCATCTAATGTTGTCTTTATCCTGTTATTTTATAAACAATTTTTTTAAAGACAAAGTTCGTGTTCTTCTTATACCCGAACCCAAAACATTTAAGTGTTTAAGAGACTTTGTCTCTACAACTAGACCACTATAATATAACAAATACTAAATAAATATGGTTTAAATAAATTATGAAAGTTGGAAACAATTAAAAAGATGAAAGCAATTGGTATATGTTATATCAAATAAAAAAATAAAAAATAAAAGAAGAAGGAAAGAAAGAAAGAAAGAAAGAAAGAAAGGAAATGAAAAGAGAAGAAAACTAATTGTAGCTTTAATTTTGTTCATTGTTCCTAGACATATTATATTTGTATTGTTCCTAATTTACTTTTGTGAGGCGGTGACACTGAGTGAAATACAGAAGCCTGACACAGCTCTCTCCGGTCACATTTAACATTTTTCCGGCCGACAATCAAATTTATAATATAAATTATTCATATATGTGTTACTAAAATGTACATCAGTTATCAAAATTGGAACCTAAGCTAGTAATAAATAATTTATCAAAATTTGAACATAAGCTAGTAATAAATAATTAATAGACGATCGTGATACTAAGATAAATACTAGATCTCGACTAGTTGTTCACAAAATCATACAATGTCGTTATATCTTAATTTAGAGGCATTTAACTCTGATTTCTGTATTTGATTTGTTCATTAATTCCTTTTTTCTCTTTGTGGCATAAAATAGTCTGGCACCATCCGTGATAGTGAGCTGAACTCACAACGTCTCAAACTTACATGTTAGATGCAGGGCTGGCTCAATAAATGTAGAGGCCTAAATTGAAACAAGATTTTATGGCCTTTTCATTAGGTATATTAGTTTTTAATGATCCCAACTATTGCCTTTTGGTCACTGCTGGTCCCAACTAATGAATTGGCTACTGATGGTCCCAACTTTTAAAGTATTTGTTCCTAACGGTCCGCTACTAATAGAATCCTAACGTCGTTAGTTTCAGGTCGCCGGAAAAACGGTTTTGGCCGAAAAACTTAAATTTTTTTTCCGAAAACTCAACATTTTCGTCCCAAACATCTTTGTAACTTCATACCTTTTTCAAGTAAAAGCCCCAATTATTGAGGTCGCCGGAAACCCTAGAACCATCGTCGGAATCGGTTGACGGTGCTCAAGTGGTGGTAGTTGGTTAGCGGGTAGTCAATTGGTGGTGGGTGTGGGGTTCAGGTGGTGTTTTCCTGCAACAAATTTGAATTTTCCAGCCAAAACCGTTTTTCTGGCGACCTAAAACTAACGACGTTAGGATTCTATTAGTCGCGGATCATTAGGAACAAATACTTTAAAAGTTGGGACCATCAGTAGCCAATTCATTAGTTGGGACCAGCATTGACCAAAAGACAATAGTTGAGATCATTAAAAACCAATATACCTTTTCATTATAATTATTAAGAACAAAAATTGCTTATTACAAGTTTGAAACTCATAGCCTATACTTTAGTAACAATCAAGCCTACCACCAAATCAATACATTACTTTGAGCTTACTTTGCTCATTGTAATATATCTATATAATGTTTTTTTGAAATTGAAGGCCTTAATTAAGCGTGGGCCTAAAACCCTAATTTGTTTTCGCTGTTCCACGAGCCACCCCTGATTGGATGTAAGTATATACCAAATACATAGATCAATCCAAAGATAAACTAATGAGCTATTTACAATGTATTTGCATGAATAGTTCAAAACTGTAAATAAAGTGCTTTTACTTTGTGGGATATTCAAACGTGAAAAAATTAATTGACATGAACTTGGACGTTGATGGAGGACATAAAACCGTAAAAAAAATAAACCTATCGTCGAGAAGTTGCTGCGAAACCACGCATCGCGGTGGAGGCGTAAAGTTGTGAAAAAACCAACGTCGAAACATTGTTGATTACATTCGAAACTTTATATATAAAAGCGAAACAGTCCCTGATCCGTAAGTTGGATGGGGCTGCTTATAAGATTCAACACTTATATAAAACACAACAATTAAAAAGTTCTACGTTGAAATGTTGATAAAAATAAGCATGTAGCAACGGAAAAAAAACGCAACGTGAAAAACATTAACGGTTTACGAATCAATATTTAGAATTTAGATAATCTTATTACATATTAAAGCAATACAAGGT
This sequence comes from Bidens hawaiensis, assembly GCF_021521415.1. Taxonomy (NCBI): domain Eukaryota; kingdom Viridiplantae; phylum Streptophyta; class Magnoliopsida; order Asterales; family Asteraceae; genus Bidens; species Bidens hawaiensis. The sequence goes on from NW_027491168.1 coordinate 2,813,131, forward strand.
TTCCATGGTATTCAACTAGCATGTCCAAATAGGCTTCCAACCCATCAATTTTTCTTTTATATAATTTCCACAAGTTAATTTGAACATTAATTTTAAGCATTAACTCCTAAGTTGAAGAAAGCTTCAAAATAAATTGTTATAAGCATCATTCATTGAGTAATAAAGACAACTAATTGTTTTTATTGTTATATTTTTAAATTTTGAGACTTTGTTATTTTATTTTATTTTTATTTTGGGGAATTATTTATGAACGTTTTGACTGGATGTATGGATGTTTGGATTGAAATTGTAACGTCCGTATTTTGAGAATTAATAAATAAAAGAAAATTTATTATTTCATGTGTGTCGTTAATTTAATTGTGTGATAGTGTTTGGGTTATGTTGGGTTTAGGCTTGGGAATGGTTAGGAAAAGGTTATGGGCCCTAAGCCCCATAGACCCATATATAAACCCCAAACTCTACTCCATTTCTTTTTCTTTTCACAACACACACACTTAAGAACACACACTTTCTCTCTCGAGCACCCGGATCCAATCCGAGCAAAAGAGAGGCTGAATCTCGTGTTCAACGTCATCAAACAACAAGAAACATTTCTTATATCCACGGGTGGTCCAGAATCCGAATCCGAACCCAAGACCAAAAAGGTGAGTTTCGGCAAAAAGGTTAAGTTTTATGGTCGGATTCGACATGCAACTTGATATATTAGTAGATCGGGTTGTAAGAAGTTAGAAAAATGTAAACTTGATGGGCCGAGCATTAACGGTTTCGTTATAGGACAAAAAGGTGATATCCGAACCTTGTAAAACACGGGTATACAAAGTTGGTACAACCCGAAAACCATAAAAAGAGTAAAATCGGGTCCTAAGGAGGAGTTACCGAGGAAATGACTTTAAATGGTAAAAACAAAGAAAAGAAAAGAATTCGCATCGCACAGCCATGCGAAGAGAATGGACCATGCGAGGGTTTCCATGCGAATTTTCCATGCGCATTTTCCATGAGAAATCCTTTCATGCGAATTGTTGTAAAACGAAACCCGATTCATTTTTCTGATGCATTTTTGATAAAGCCCTATTAGCTAAAATAAAATTTTTCCAAGCTAACCTGGCAGCTCGACCCCAGCTAGGGGCTCTGCCCCTTGGACCCTGCTAGGGGCTGCCGCCCCTAGACCCCGCTACCAGGGGCAGCACCCCCGTTAGTTGAAGGGTTCATTAACACATATATACGAAATAGTAGAAATAGATAATTGATACCCGCAACTTGTTACACAGTTAGCCGTGCACAGCTAAGGAAGGACATTACCATTAACTCGGAGAGAAACCGACTCCAGGTGAGTTTCTAGCCCCTTTATATGTTATGTTTTCGGGGCTGTGTTCATACTACTATGTGTTTAGTGAATACACTTACCTTAAGTGGTAAGTGTATGCTACGTAAATGCCTATGAATGATGTACGAATGATATATAAAGAGTTAGGAATATGTATGTGGATGTGTATGATTATATATAAATGTGTAACAGGTTGGCGAAGTACGTATGGATGTATGGTTTAATGATGGTACGAAATGAAGGGACCAGACCCTTATAATATCTGTGATGTTAGGGACCAGACCCTTACAATATCTGTGATGTTAGGGACCAGACCCTTATAATATCTGTGATGTTAGGGACCAGAACCTAATAATATCTGGTGATGATTGAGAAAGAATAGCTTATGGTATACCATAGGGTTTTAGGAAAGAAAGTATGTAAGTACGCATGCATGTATGTAAAGTATGTATGAAGGAAGTAATAATAAGTAATGTATGAATACGTATCTTCGGACACGTATGAGTAAGGATATGAATGTAATGTATGTTAATTGATTTAATAGAACTCACTTAGCGTAGCTGAATTTTAGTATGCACGCAGGCAAATAGGCTGAGGCAGTTAGCTTGAGGAGGGACACATGGCATAAGCTGAAGAGGCTGGCATCTATGAAGAAGTGTCATGACTATTTAATATTAATGTTTATGAAAAGACAATTTGTATGCTTAAGACAAGATTCGATGTTTTATAATGTAATGCTTGAATTTTTAATTATTCCGCAAAAGTTTTAATTAACTCTGATTTTAGAACTGTGTTTATGAGTAAATCCAACGCCAAAGTAGGGTTACCGAGAATGGGACCTTACAGAAATGGTGGTTTAAGTCATGAAGTTTGGATCATATTGTTGCTTTATTACACACGCAGATTAATAAAAATTACAATTATATCTTATTGTTATATTCATATTTTTAGCATTCTTTATGTTGTGTACTTAAATGTTTTATAATTTCAATAAAAATAGTTTTTATAACACACAACTTATGTTACAACATCTACATGTTTACGTTTCATAGTTTACAACATATGACTTCAGTAGATAATGAAGTTTTAATTAATATGTTTTTTTTGTTTCATAATATAAGTTAGAAGTATGTGGTATAACTTAGAATTATGTTTTAAATTGTTATTTTTCTCTATTTGTTTTTGTATGTTGAATTCTTTTAATTAAAACAACAGTTTGACACCTTATACTAATAATAATGATATCTGACGTTACAGTTAATTAAAATGTATACAACACACAAGCGCGCGCACACACATATATATACTACACGGGTGACCGCACGATGCAGCGGGTGTCTGAACGCAAACACTGTGAATCACGTAAAAATTATGAGTGTTCATGGTTCGGTTTAAAACCTTTAAACCTTTTAAAACGGTCATCAGTTTGATTTGACGGTTGGTTTTATTTTTAACCTTCAATCGGTTGGTTGGTTTCAAAATTTTCAAACCGTAGCGAATGGTTTGGTTCGCAGCTTATGCTGAAAACCATCCATATGAAACCAGACTAAACTTTAAATGCTATATGCATTTTAATCTCTTTAATTATTTAGTATTTGATATGTTTTGTTTTATATATTAGATATAGTTAAGATATAATTGAACAAAGTCTTTTTTAATATAAGTAAACTTGACTATTACAATTTTAAATTAACCTAATTCTAGTATGATTTTTTTTTTAATTTTCGTTCTTGTTATAATTTCGCTTCTAGGGATGGCAATGGATCGGGTTTGGGCCGAACTTAAGTATTCCCAAACCTATACCTGGTTATAAAAGTCCATCCCAAACCCGTCGGGATTTAATCAGGGAACTACCCGTCGGGTTTTCCCATCGGGTTTCGAGTTTCCTATCGAGTTTTAATAAAATACCTATCTGATATACCCGGCTCAAAACCCGTTGGGTTTCTACCGAGGTTTTGACAAAATATAACCAATCGATTTTACAAAGATAGTTACCATAAAAGGTAAAATATCTCAAATAATTGACTTAAACAAGTTTCGACAAATAATATATTTGTAATATAGTATATATGTAACATAATAAGCTATATCGGGTACATCGGGTATATAATCGGGTAAATGAATCTATGCTATCGGGTAATCGGGTATATTAGAAATCCCAAACCTGTCCCAAACTCGTGAAAAATTTCAAAACTAATCCCAAACCCTAAGGGGTCGGGTATTACCCGTCTCATTTATATCGGGTTTCGGGTTTTCTCATCGGGTTCGGGTTTCATTGCTATCCCTATTCGCATCCTAGGTCTTCCATTAATTTTTACCATTTATGTTGCTAAAATTATCATTTTTCCTATTTTGTTATATATAAGAGACCGTTGATAAGGATTCGGTTTCAATTTTCAAGGATTCAATTTTGGTTTTGGACAATGAAAAATCGATACTAATGGTTAGGTTCACAAGTTTAACTTACAAACCATCAAAAACCGGCATTGAGCACCCCTATGTAACATATTAATTTTTAAAATATTGAAAAAATTATAACAATATCATACACAAGGGTTGATTTATTCTACAAAGTCCAACAAAAATGAGAAGTGTGAGAAACCATAGTTGATTGACATGTGTCAAGTGGGGACCAAAGGTAAAAGGGTATAATAAAAGTAATAATACATATTTTCTCTCTCCATATGCAAGTCACATGTCAATTCCTTTATCATTTTAAAACGTCCATATCTTTTTCATGCAACATTATTTTTTTAAAAAAAATTCACCATAATAACTAGTGTTTTTTTATCTTTAATATGAGTATCACCTTGTTATATAAAAATTAAAAAAATAATACGTCATTGTGTCATTGTGTCTTTTCGTCGTTGTGTCTTTCTGTTTGTTATTGTGTTATTTTCGTCATTGTGTCTTTCAAATCATCATTGTTTTTTTCTAAATGCTAATAATATGGTTATGTAATAATAATACGTAAATATAATGATAAAATAATAACAAATTATCTAATACATAAAACACAATAATGAATACATATTACACAATTACATGAAACGTAATACGCAATGATGAATACATATAACACAATGACCAGAAACGTAAAACACAATGGTGGATACATATAACACAATGACCAAAAACGTAAAACACAATGGAAACTACATATTACACAATGACATGAACAAAATACACAATGACTAAAACACAATGATAAGTAGTAAGACAAATGGTGAGCACAAAGACACAATGACAAACAAAAAGACACAATGATGTAATCTTTGTTTTAATTGCTATCTTTAATATGAGTATCAATTGATCACACAATAACTAAAATCTATAACACAATGCACAGAAAAACCCAATTAAAAATCATAATGAACAATCGAAAACACAATATAAAAAACCCACTAATTTTTATATAATAATATGGTACTCATATTAAAGATAAAAAAACGCTTGTTATTATGGTAAATTTTTAAAAAAAAAAATAATGTTGCATGAAAAAGTTATGGACGTTTTAAAATGGTGAGGGAATTGACATGTGCATTGCATGTACAAAGAGAAAGTCAACAAAAGTGAGTTATTACATTTATGCTATTTTCATCAATTTATTTTCTTAAATTAATCTCCACCATTCAAATCTAAGATAATGGATTAGATTCATTCTCACCATTCTCACTTTTGTTGTCCTTTGTATTTTAACTTTATCCTCATACACAAATTAAAGAGAATAAAATGCTAGATTTTATGGTGCACTTTTTTTTTACAAAAAATATTAGCGTGCGAAAAAATTATGGTCGTTTAAAAATCGTGGTGAGAAGTTAGTTTAATATTAAAATTAAAAACATAATATGGTTAAAGATGAGGAGGAAAACTTGTAAGTTAGGTGAATTATATTTAAAAGACAAGTTTACCCATTTTTACACGTGTACTTTATGCATTAATATTTATAAAACTCGTAAAATCAAGTGTCTTAATTTACCCTTGTCTCATGTGTATATATATATATATATATATATATATATATATATATAGGGTTAGGTTATAATAGGAAGTATAGTTTTTGTAGGAAGGATAAGAAGTAATATTGGCCGTTGATTTTGAACATAAAAGGTTGAGATTAGTTTAGGGGGAAATCAAGTGTGAACTTAAGGGGAAGGGTATAAAAGGAATAACACATTTGTTGTCTTTCTCTCTCCACATGCAAGGTACATGCCAAATCCCCCCATCATTTTAAAACGTCCATAACTTTTTTTACTACGTTTTTATTGAAAAACAAATTCACCAAATTAACGAGTGTCTTTTTATCTTTAATATGAGTACCATATTGTAATATAAAAAAAAAATTAGTGTGTTTTTTACAAATTGTGTTTTACCAAATTGTGTTTTACAAAATTGTGTTATACGATAGTATTTTTCATTGTGTTTTTTCTATTGTGTTTTTTTCATTGTGTCAAACAATTGTGTTTTTTATTGTGTTTTTATCATTGTGTGTTTTTTTCATAGTGTTTTTTTCTATTGTGTTTTTTACATTATGTTTTTCATAGTGTTTTTCATTGTGTTTTTAGGACTTTTCCGGCGATGCGGTGGGTGACGGGTGTGGTGGCGGTGGATGTAAGAGATGAGTGAAGATGTAAGTGGGTTTTATGTAAGTGAGTTTTGGAATTAAGTTAAGTGGATTTTGAGATTAAAGTAAGTGGGTTTCGATATAAAAGTGTTAAGACAAAAATACCCTCCTTTTTAGCCTTCTTAGAAAAATCAAACTTCTTATTTGAACCTAACCCTATATATATATATATGTGTGTGTGTGTGTGAAGTTTTATATATTTTTTATTTGTGTGTAACACGTGATATAAATAGTTGGTTTATTATACTATAACTAAGAGCATGAACAATCATGCCACCACTCTCCTCTTATCTCTCCTACTTTTTCTCTCGTAAAACCATTTGTAAATACAAATTACCCTTCACCATATGGCATTCAAAATGTTTACAAACATAGCATTGGAGATGCTCTAGTAAACATGTGGACAAGTTCCAGTACCGCTTCCCAACTTTCCAAACAGATAGCCACAAACCAAATTTTTTTTAAAACACTTATTATAGATCTAGAGATAGGTTTTAAAGTGTACGTGTTGACCCTTCAAAAAACCTGAGAGTTAAAACTGGTTGTCCTTGTGTAACAAGAGTATATTTAATTAAAAGATATAATAATAATCAAATGACAATAAATAAAAGGGATTTTGTTTTTAATACTCCTAATTTTCATCCGTTGGTTGATACCCCTCTCAATTTTCGATTTGTTGCCCACCATTCTCAACTTTCATCCTATTTGTTTGTGACACTCCCGAACCTAACGGACCCTAACTCTGTTAGTTTTCTTGTTAACGTGACATTTTTAAACACACATGGCATGCTTATGTAGCATTCCATATAATATACCACCACCTATTGCCAGCCACCACCCACAATCACCATTTAGTTTGAAGCCTTCATTTCACAAAACAAGTTCTTCCTCTTCAAATAATACAAATCCAGTTCTTCATCCGTCTGTTGAAACCTAAAGCCAGGGGGAAAGTACTTCGTCGACGATCTTGACTCAAAACCCATCAAAATTAGGACAAATTGGTTCCTGGGTTTGCTATATTATCGATCAATTGACTGAATTTGAGTGGTGGATTGGAGTAATTGGTTGGTCGAAGAGTGAATTTGGGAGAATTGGAGAAAACATGGGAAAGAAGGAATTAACTGAGACCCCCCCAATTTGAGCTAAATTGCGGTTATGTGATTACATGTTTTGTTAAGGGTTTTTGAAGAAACACTAATTGACCCTGGGCAGATTACGGATAATCTGGGGGTTAAATAGATGTTTCCCACGAGGGGTTATGTCCTGCAAAGATGGTTCTTCTGGTGACCTGCAAAACAGACACCGTGAGCTCGTCACTTAGAAGGGGGGGGGGGGTACCTCCTTGTGACCACCCTCCGGCGTGAGAATCAGACTAGATTGTTCTTGAATATAAGTGTATATTAAGAGATTGCTAGAAAAGATAAGATGTGATAAGGTAATGTAATGTGTCCATACCATTCCAAGGTGTTGGAGTATTTATAGCCGAATGTAGGTTTCCAAGCAGGTACAGCCGGCTGAATAGTATTCCTGTTCTGCCAACTGTGGGCTACGCACGTGCCATGCTGGTGGTTGGTGGGTAGGCAGCGGCTGATAGTGACCAGGCCGGCTGTGTACTATTCCTGTTCCACCAACTGCAGGCTATGCACGTCCTCCGACAGGTTGGTGAGTAGGCAGCAGCTGATAGTGACATACAGTACAAGAGCGTGCTGCTCGTCATACTGTTGTTAGTGAGCTGTCGTATCTTTGGTCAGATCTTTTGTCCATACCTCGTCAGGTACAGTACAAAAGATCCTCCAGTATCGTACGGACTGGCTCATTTGTGCGGGAGTGTTCCCGGCTTTGTGCGGGAGTGTTCCCGGCTTGCTCACTCCTTCTTCAGGTGACATTACTGAATTATTTAAGAGTTAAGTGCCTTGTGCATGTAGCCTTGCTGCGCGGGTAGCCTTCCCTGATGGCTAGTATCCGTTGCTGCGGGAACAGGCGGAGTACGTCGACCATTGGGAGGCTTTTCCTGCGGGAACAGCTTGCGTACTGCGCGTAAGGACGTCACGTCTCTGAGCATGGTGGGTCCTGCGGATCCAGTTGGTTTCTGCGCAGACGTCTCTTCAAGGTGAGTCTTGCGAGTTTAGCTTTTGCGCAGACGTCCCTGTTGAAGGTGAGTCTTGCGGGTTCAACTGCGCAGACGTCCCTCTTTGAGGTGAGTCTTATGTGTCCAACTGGGCTCTGCTGGGACCTACCTCTTCAAGTCCCCCCAGTCCAATGTTCTTCTCATGAATTGTTAATAAGTGAGGTGAACTTTTTGACTTAAGCAAAGGGTTTTGAAAAGGGTTTAGTTTTAAGGTTTTCCATGGGGATTCTTCCCGCGGAAGTCCTAATGTCACGTGCAGAAATTCCCGACTTTTCTGCTTGATCTTTGGGTATGATGCGGGTAGGTCTGTAACCTCCTCGCAAGTCAGGAGCGTTGAGTTCCACTTGTATAGATTCTCCATGAGGTTTTGGTAGTTTTGAACATAGTGATCAATTATGTTAAAACAACCAATTCCATCTTGGAGCTTCAAACAATCTAGTTATCGACGTTCCCGCTATGCGGGGATGTTATTCCCGTTTCCGCAAGCATGGCCCAGAAGATCCTTCTTGGTTTCAATTCCCTGCGGAGTGCTAGGTATGTGAAGGGTTTCTCCTTGACACTGTACCCGCACTCGTCTTATAGTTACTTTACTTCCAAGGTATTCCTGGCTTCAATTCCCTGCGGATGCTAAGTATGTGAAGGGTTTTGCCTTGACACTGTACCCGCACCCGTCTTATAGTTACTTGGTCGCCGAGGTATTCTTGGCTTCAATTCCCTGCAGGTGCTAAGTATGTGAAGGGTTTTGCCTTAACACTGTACTCGCACCTGTCTTATAGTTACTTGGTTGCCAAGGTAAGGGGTATAGTCCCGCTTACTTTTGAATCTTTTTGAAATTCGAAGAGTTGGTGAAAGGATAAGAACAGTCCAAACTGTTGAAACGTCGTCCGACAGTTTCTTCTGACAGTGTCAGGACGTGCAGGAAGTTATGACGACGTGACAGTATATGGTCATTCCAGACGCTTTTTCAGGCGCGTGGGCACGAGTTTTCGGGCGCATGGCCGCGAAGTTTACGGCACGTGTCCTGTCAACAGCTGTTGCCAGCTTGCTTTTTCCACGTGTTATAGTTTCATTGCACCAGCGTTTTCCTCTCTCTTCCGCATTAAATTCATCGCATTCATTGCGATGAGTATATAAAGGGAGGAGAGGTTGCATCTCAACTCACAGTTTCACCTCTCTTCTTCTTCTAAACGATTTCCGGCGAATACTCTTAACTTTTCTGTCGAGCATTCTCCTGAAATCGTTCTTGTTTACATCCCAAACATGTCTTCTCATGATCCTGAGGTTACTGTCGAGGAGTCCGATGTATACCTCGAGAATCCGTCGTCCACGTCGGACAAGGATGACAAGAGTACTGCTGGCGAGTGCCAGTGTGCTCTTCCGGTCGACCTCTATCAGTACGTCGTCAGGAAGTTCATGCTCGAGCCTTTCGAGCCTGAGTTTCCTGCACCTCATCAGACGGTGTACGATGCCCCCAAGGGCAAGATAGGGGTGTACGCTGCATTCTTCGTCTATGGGAATCTCAGGTTCCCATTGACGAAGTTTGTATACCGTGTTCTGGAGAGACACGGTGTGCATCTGACTGAGGTACACCCAATGGCGATCGCCAAGATCTGCCATTTCGAGTGGGTGTGTCTCATTCTGGGTGTGGAGCCCCATGTTGACTGCCTGATGACCTTCTATTCCTGGAGGTGCATCCAGGGGTGGTATACCTTGGTCAATCGGATCAAGGGTTTGAAGATCTGCGCTACCGAGCGCAGTCTTCGATCTTGGAAGCGGGAGTTCTTCTATATCTCCGCTCGCGTCGTCCCCATAGCGATGACGTTCAAGAACGGGAGAGCTCTCCCGAACCTTCACGCCTCCAACTACCAGGAGGCGGAATGGTTCTCCAAGGTTTCCCGGATCCAGTCTCCGATTTACCGCTTTGCGGAGTCCGGGATGGTGATGCTCGGGATGAGCCGGGTGTGGAAGGAGGCGTCACAGATTCCCATCGTCCTCGAATACGGTTTGAACTCTGTCCCTTACGGTATGCTTCATATTATCCGTTAATTTAGGGTTTTTGTTCTAACCGTTTTTTCTTTTTGTTTTCAAAGGGAAACGACTTGCAGTCTCTCCTGCAGCCGCGGGAGAGTGATGGTCCCGCTCGGATGGGTACTCGTGCTCTAGATGAGAACGAGTTGCCCATCCTTGAGCAAACGGCGGATCGGTTCGTGGAGGTCTACCCGCCAGGCCACGAGATCCTGAGCGCCAGACGGCCAGGTAAAGAACTTTTTGACCCTCGCCCTCTCAATGCTCAAACCTCTGCGGGAATTCCTCTAATTTTGTCATCTTCTGATGAGGAATCCGCAGATGGTCCTTTCTTGGCGAGGAAGAAGAAGGCTGCCGGCGGGAAGGGCAAGGCGAAGGTTGCCTCCACTGCCGATCAGGGGAATCGGTCAGAGTCGGAGACCGAGAGTGAAGAGGTGGCGGGGAACCATGGTGGTGATGAGACCACTGTTCCGGAGGTTGAGATAGCTGTCACCTCCGGGCAGCCTAGTACAACGACGGTGACCGGCGTGAAGAGGCCGGCTCCATCGGGTTCGTCCCCGCCTATTCGCACCTTCAAGCTCAAGAGGACTCGTAAGTGTAAACTTTAACTTTAACTTCATATCTTTCCGCCATTATATTTAAATATGTTGTCTTCATGCAGGCGTGGATGCAACCGCATTCCAGGGTGGAGCGGGGAGGAGCACTTCTGGACCCATGACGGTAGGTTTGGTCAACCTACCCGAGGCGATGACCCAGGCGGCTGCGCCTGCTTCAAGTGTTGGTTCAGTTGCTCACTCGGTTGAGGCAACTGTTCCAACTGTGACGTCGTCTCCGCCGGCTGTCAGTGCCATATTCACTGATTCCTTCACTGAGCCGGCGGTGAGTTTTTCTGTGGGCTCTTCCGCAGCGGCGACCATGGTTGTGAGTTCACCTCCGTTGGTTCCTACGACGGCGGCTTCAACCGCGCCTCCGGCACCGGCGACCACCTCGCCCCCGGCCGGTTCAGCAGGTATGTTTGGGGTTGGGGCGTCTAGCCAATCTCTGCCTCCTTCCCATCTGCCTGACCTCTTGGATGGATATCCGTTAGGTTCGGGTGATGGGTTTGGCGGCTACAGGCCTGTCGTCGACCCTACAGGTGCGTAGGGTTATTTTGGCCTGTTATGTTTTTTTTTTTTTTTTTTTTTTTGTTATCATCTTTTCCTAACTGCTTTTTGTTTTTGCAGTGTCGGATTCGAATGAGGTGTTTGTTCCGCGGTGGAACATCCGCCGGGGAACCACTCTTCGGACGGCTGTGGACTGCGTCGAGTGGGCGCGCCACGCCGCCCCCAGTGGTGCACTGGGAGAAGCTATGTCAAGCTACCAGGAGGGTAGGCTGACAAACGAGCTTCGAATTCTCCTTGCTCGGATGCAGCCGCGCATCGAGCTACTTTGTCGTGAAAACGACAAGTTAAAAGCAGCTCGTATCCAAGAAGTAGCTCAGGCGCGGGCTGTCCGGGAGGAGAACAGGAGGCTCTCCGCCGTTGCTGCGGAGAAGGAGAAGGCCTTCAAGGCCCTTGAGGTTGAAGTTCAGGCCCGTCTCGAGGCCCGTTCCAAGGCTGCCCAAGCTGTTAACGAACAGCTTCGGTTGGCTAAGGAAACCGCTCGGAACGCAACTAAGAGGGCCACCAGGGCTGAAGCTGTTGCTGAGCCTCTACGCACCGAGAATGAGGAGCTCAAAGCCAAATTAGAGAGGCTCCAGCAGGCTCATGACGCCTTGGCCATGGAAGACGCCAATAAGCTTCAAGAAATCTTGGACCAGAGGGGTATGCTTGACCATACTGAGCGTAAGCTAAAGGGCGTTGAAGAGGCTGCTGCTAAGGAAGTGTTGCTTGCCAACCTTAACAAAAGTGAAGCCGAACGCGCCCGTAACCAAGCTCAAGCTGCCCTCCAGGAGGCTACCAAGGAATGGCTTCTACGAGAAGCGTTGTCGCAGGTAAGCTTAGCTTCATAATGTCTTCACGCTTTTCTTTATACTTAGAAAAGGTTTTGATACTTGTATTTTTGTTTTGTAGGTTGTGCATCGGGTCTTCACGGACACATCATATGATGATGCCATGAGCGCAGCCCTCAACGCTTCTCATGAGGATGGGGAAAAGGCTGGCTTCCTGCTTGGTCTAGGGTTCGTTGAGAAGGGCATCTCGCCTTCCAACTTCCCTTTATTTGATGTGGATACTGAAGTTGCTTATGACCAAGCAGCGAACCAGTATGCTGCCTTCCCGCATCCAGTGGTGGAGAAGGTGAACGAAGTTGCAGCTGCTGATGATGGGTTAACCATTCTCAAGACCTTCCTTGAACCGCCATAGCCAACTGATGGTGCAGGTACAAGTGGGTTTGGAGGGAGTGGTCCTGAAGCTTGAACCTTTAGATCCATTCCCACTGTCAGGATAGGTTTATGTTTTTGTATAGATTTACACTCTTGTAGGCGGGTGGATACACGACCATTCTTGTAATACTTGAATTTTTATGGAATGTAAATCTTTTGTGCGGGTAGGACCGTCACTCTTGCTTTATAAACGTTATACGACTTGCTCATGCATATTATAGTTTAATTTGGCACTTGTTTTGCCGCATAAACAATATATGATTCGCTTGTGCATACTTTAGTTTAACTTAGCAATTTCTTAAGTACTTTGAATAAGTTAACCTATCAACGTGGCAGATAATAGGTTAAAGTTTTGCTTTCTCTTTCGTGATTGTGCGGGTAAGACCGTCACTTGCACTTAGTAGGATGGCTAAACTTTACCTATATCTGACCTGCGTGGAGGTTTTCCTCATTTTTTCCATGAAGATATAGTGTTCTGAATAAGTTAACCGTTCGACACGCGGTTGTCAATAGATTAAAGTTCAGTTTCCTCTATCATGATTTGTGCGGTTAGGCCCGGCACTTTCATTTAGTGGGATGACCGAACTTCACCTATGACTGACCTGCGTGAAGGTTTGCCGTTTTTTTGTGTTTATGCGGGTTTTGCCGCCTTCCACACGCAACGATTTCTTCACACTTATTTATGCGGTGAAAACCGGCATATCAGTGTTTTGAATAAATTAACCGTTCGACGCGCGGTTGTCAATAGGTTAGTTCGGTGTCCTCTATCATGATTTGTGCGGTTAGGACCGGCACTTTCATTTAATAGGATGATCAAACTTTACCTATGACTGACCTGCGTGAAGGCTTTCCTTATATTTTCTTTAGAAATTTGTCGTTTTGTGTTTATGCGGGTTTTGCCGCCTTCCACATGCAACGACTTGTTTTCCCACTTATGTATGCGGTGAAGACCGGCATATCAGTGTGGAAAGTTCATTAAGTATAAATGTAAGACCATCAGCGTCAATGTGATAAGGAGAATCATTTCCATTAGAAGTGGCTCTGGGCCTTTTCTTTTACAAGTTTGGAATTGATCTACATGCAGACTGTGTAATTGAGCTCCCTTCCATGTTCTTGGGAGTGTCATCGAGCCTTTCGAGCCGATATGCACTTGGTTCGGAATCTCGTTGTTTACGCAGTATGTAGTCTCCGACATTGAAGCTGCAGTTTTATTCGTGTTTTCCCCAACTGGGGTTCTACACGCATTAGCCTGCTCAGCGTTCATTACGCCACGAGGTGCGTGAGCGTCCCATCTCTGACAAATGCTTCGACGATGTCATTCAAGTCTACGTATTCCTCGGTGTTGTGGCCTCTTGTCCTGTGGAAGTCACAGAATTTGCTCTGATCAGCGTTGTGACGCTCTCGGATTATTGGAGCCTTTGGCCATGGGAGTCTCTCGGTGTCGAATATCTCGGTGACGCTTTTGGTGAGTGGCGTCCATCTGGAGTTCCGATTTGACGACGGCATGTTATCCTTTCCGCCTAACCGAGGGTGAGAGCCGGATGAGGTGTCAAAGTTTACCCTTGACTGCCAAATGCCTAGCTTCCTCTTTTTGTTTAGTCGGGTGGTAAGGACATTGTTTTCTCTTGTTTTCTGGGTGTAGAGGTTTGTGCTCTGGGGAAGATCTCTACCCAGTTGCTTTTCCGTTTCCGCGAAGCGTTTAGCTGCTGTCATGATGGCATCCCATGTGGATGGCATGCCATCTTTACCCGCTAAGGTGCGGATGAGCTCTGGGTCTTTTGTGCCCTGGATGAAAGCAGCGCGAACAAGATCTTCGCTAATACTACCCAGACTTAGCTTCTTTGAGTTGAAGCGAGTGATGAAGTCTAGCAAAGATTCATCTTCCTCTCGAATGCAATTGAGGATTGTCCATTGCTCTTCGGTATACTTTCTTTGTTGGCTGAAGTGTTGGCTAAACTTCTGTTGGAAGTCTGCCCAATCATAGATGTGGTGGACCGGTAGACGGTCAAACCACGCTTTAGCCGCTCCAACTAGAGTCATCTGGAACATATAACACCACGTGGGTTCCGTCCAATTGCTGACGGTTGCCCCCGCTATGAATCTGTTCAAATGATCGTCTGGGTCGGATATATCATCATAAGTGCCGATGTTGGGCATCTGCTTGGCACTCTTCGGGGCGATTGCTTCCGCAATGTCCCTTGCAAACTTGGACGTTCCCGCATTTGCTACAGTTGGTCTAAAAGCTTTGGAGAAGTCACGTGGGTTTCTACCCGCGTTTTTTGGTTTGAAAGTTTCTCCCAAATTCCTTCTCGGTTGGAAGTCCGTGTCCTTACGCTTCCCTTTCGCCTTATGGCGAGGGTTTACGTCGGTGTCGGATTCCTTCGAATCATCGTCCAAGTACTCGCACTCATTGCTCATGTTGAGCTGTTGAGTGCTTCCGAATTCGTCAGCCTGTTGGAGTGAACGTAAGCGTTCATCCAACTCAGCTTGGAATTCCCTTTGACGTTTTTCCGCCCACGCTTTAACTTGTTCAAGTGTTTGGCGGGGGTGCCTCGTCTGATGTCTTTCCACCTGGGTATCAATGAATCCCAGGGGAGGATTATTTACTGCACTTGCCCCGGCTCGGGTAACCGGGGTAGTGTTCGTAAAATTTACTGCACTTGCCCCGGCTTGGGTAACCGGGGTAGTGTTTGTAAAATGTGTGTATTCGCCGGTGTTCCCCCCAGTAGCTGGGGTTGTGGTTACCGGGGTTTCTTGGTTACTCCCTGGCCTGGGGATCGGAGTAACGTTAACCATCTTTTCGGAGGTTTTGAAAAAAACTGAGAATTAGTTCTAGCTTTTATGCACGGATGGCACCAATGAAGAAACACTAATTGACCCCGGGCAGATTACGGATAATCTGGGGGTTAAATAGATGTTTCCCACGAGGGGTTATGTCCGGCAAAGATGGTTCTTCTGGTGACCTGCAAAACAGACACCGTGAGCTCGTCACTTAGAAGGGGGGGGGGTACCTCCTTGTGACCACCCTCCGACGTGAGAATCAGACTAGATTGTTCTTGAATATAAGTGTATATTAAGAGATTGCTAGAAAAGATAAGATGTGATAAGGTAATGTAATGTGTCCATACCATTCCAAGGTGTTGGAGTATTTATAGCCGAAGGTAGGTTTCCAAGCAGGTACAGCCGGCTGAATAGTATTCCTGTTCTGCCAACTGTGGGCTACGCACGTGCCATGCTGGTGGTTGGTGGGTAGGCAGCGGCTGATAGTGACCAGGCCGGCTGTCTACTATTCCTGTTCCACCAACTGCAGGCTATGCACGTCCTCCGACAGGTTGGTGAGTAGTCAGCGGCTGATAGTGACATACAGTACAAGAGCTGCTGCTCGTCATACTGTTGTCAGTGAGCTGTCGTATCTTTGGTCAGATCTTTTGTCCATACCTCGTCAGGTACAGTACAAAAGACCCTCCAGTATCGTACGGACTGGCTCATTTGTGCGGGAGTGTTCCCGGCTTTGTGCGGGAGTGTTCCCGGCTTGCTCACTCCTTCTTCAGGTGACATTACTGAATTGTTTAAGAGTTAAGTGCCTTGTGCGTGTAGCCTTGCTGCGCGGGTAGCCTTCCCTGATGGCTAGTATCCGTTGCTGCGGGAACAGGCGGAGTACGTCGACCATTGGGAGGCTTTTCCTGCGGGAACAGCTTGCGTACTGCGCGTAAGGACGTCACGTCTCTGAGCATGGTGGGTCCTACGGATCTAGTTGGTTTCGCGCAGACGTCTCTTCAAGGTGAGTCTTGCGAGTTTAGCCTTTGCGCAGACGTCTCTGTTGAAGGTGAGTCTTGCGGGTTCAACTGCGCAGACGTCCCTCTTTGAGGTGAGTCTTGCGGGTCCAACTGGGCTCTGCTGGGACCTACCTCTTCAGTTTCATTTGGTGTTATAGGCGGTGGTTGTGGAGTTGGGTGATGGTATATCATATATTATTGTGAGGGAGCTTTATGAATTATATGGTATTGTTATTGGTGGTTGTGAGTAGAGAAGAGAAAAAATGCTATATAGGAAAGATAAATTTATGGGTTTCACTGTTCACACTGTATAACTTCCTTAATATTATCTGAAAGTGGTCGTGAGTGAATCAGAGAGAAAATATAATGATAAAAGT